>NC_088986.1:20653482-22131692 GCF_963932015.1 Anas acuta | reverse complement strand
TCCCCGGGGAGGAAGGCTCCGCAGGTAAGCGGCCGAGCCCCCTTTCCCCACCCCCCCCCAAGGCAGCAGCCCCCCGACGGCTGCCCCGCATCCTCCCGGGGGCGGCGGCTGTACGAGGAGGTGTGGGGGGGGGGGACCGGGATAACGGGGCTCGGGGTGCCCCCGGGAGCCCGCTGCCGGGGGCTGAGCGCTGCGTGGCGGGGCTGTGTCGGCAGGCGCCCCCCCCCCCCCCCCGGCCGGCCCGGCTCCCCAAAATGCTGGACGGGCTGAAGATGGAGGAGACTTTGCAGAGCGCCCTGGAGCCCAACGCCCCCTTCCCCTCGCTGCTGGGTAAGTCGGGGAGCCCCCCCCCAAAGCTTCTTGGCCCCGCCGGGATGATGATGATGATGATGATGATGGGGAGGGGGTGGGGGTGTCAGCCAGGGGAGCAGCCCCCGCTTCGTTCCGCGCTCGCCCCCAACAGCCTTTCCCCGCGGCCCCCCCGAGCCCCTCCCGACCCCGAGGTTTCCCCCCCGCCCCTCCCGGCGGTGATTTCCCCTCGTTTCTTCTCCCTTCGTTTTCACGCCGCTCCCCGGCACCGCCACCTCCGCAGCCGCATCCATCCCGAGAGGAACGAAATCGGGGCCCTCGCCCCCCCCCCGCGGCTCCCCCCGAGCACGGGGGTCCCCCGGGACCGGGAGCAGCTCCCCGGTACCCCCCCCTCACCCATAGGGACCCCCCCGACCCCCCTGCCCTGCCTTCCCCTGATGCCCATCCCCGGGGGTGGCGGCGGCGGCGACAGGGGCTTTCCCCAGCCTTTCCCCCCCCGGACCAACGCTGCCCCCCCCGGCTCCTTCCCCGCAGGCAGGGCCGTGCCCCCCCGCTCGGTGTGCGAGGGGTGCCAGCGGGTCATTTCGGACCGGTTCCTGCTGCGCCTCAACGACAGCCTGTGGCACGAGCAGTGCGTGCAGTGCGCGTCGTGCAAGGAGCCCCTGCACACCACCTGCTTCTACCGCGACAAGAAGCTCTACTGCAAGCTGGACTACGAGAAGTGAGTGCTCCCCCCCCCTCCCCTCCCATCCCAGCCCCGACACCCCAAATTTTTGGTCCTTCCCACCGCCGAAAGCGCGGGGTGCTCGGGGACCCCCCTTGGCTGCTCCAAGCCCTGGTCTCTCCGTCCCCGTGGTGTTGGCATCTCCGGTTTTGTTTCTCTTTCACAGTCCCCCCCCCTCGGTTTTCCATTTTTTTGAGGTGTTTCGTTGCCTTTGGGGATTTAGGAGCCTTTTGTCGGGAGACCAGGAATTCGCAGGCAAAGGGAAAAATCCTTTTCCAACGTCCCCCGGCTTTATTTTCCTACCGAGCATCTGCCGGGGAACGCCGTGTCCTGCCCGAGCCCCGTCCCACATGCAGCAATTTCCCTAATCCCCCCCCCAGCAGGGCGATGCGATCGCTCCCACACCCGTGTGGGGAAACTGAGGCACGGCGCAGGGGGGGCCCCGCTGGGGCTGGGGCTCTCCCTGCGTGGGGGAGCAGGGATTCGGGTGGAGGTGCCCTTCAGAAAGCGTGGAGCTGATTTGTGCCTGCGGGAGGGAGATGATTGGAATTTAAGAAAAAAAGTGAATTTGAAAATCTTTATTTTAAAGAAAAACCTCCCCAGTTCGGATGGGGAGATGGCTGCTGAGCATTCCTGCTCCTGCAGCTGATTTTTTTTATTTTTTTTTTTTTTGTGTCCTGCTCTTGCTGGCTGAGCTATTCCCTGCTCCCCATGGGGAGCTGCTGGGGGCCCCCTCAGAGCCCCCCACGTCCACGCCGTGGGGCTGGGGGCTCCTTTCCCTGCAAAACTCACGCCTGGGCCCATGCGCAGCCGGGAGAGGCCGCGGTGTCCTCCAAATCCCCCCGCGTCCCCTTGCTGGAGCCGTAGCGCTCGTGGTGCCTCCGGGCTGGCTGTTTCTTGGGGAGGGTGAAGATTGGGGCTGGGTCCCTCAGGACGGTGATGGCACGGTGATTTCAGCACTGGGGTTTTGCTCCCAGGGGGGCTTTTGGTGGAGGAAGCCCCCGTTGGCTGCGTCCTCGCCTCCGGCCCTCGGCGTGCCGGCGAGAGCACCGGGGCCAGCCCTGCTCGGCGCCTTCTTCGAGTTCCCTTTAAGTCCCGTATTGTGGGGCTGAGTTTAATCACTATGGATACAAGGAAAATTGAAAGCAGAATTTGTGCGTGCGACCTTGTTTTCGAATGTTTACAAAAGAGCGGAAGAATTAGCTGCCGCTGGAGTAGAAGGGGGAGATCCGCGGCGCAGTACAGCTTTTTTTTATTTTTTTTCGGCAAAAATTTGCCCAGTTTGGTGTGCGCAGCTTGTCAGTCCATAGAAATTCAGCTACCGGTTCTCATAGCTTTCCGATACAATATAATGTGCGTTTTCTGCTTTACCAGTACCTCTGGAGCACGCGGAGCTGTTCCCGTTAGGGGGAAAAGGGGAAAATATTGCTGCAAAAATGCCTTTCCCGCTCACGGCACGCACGGGTTTTGCTGCCTGCGTGTCCGAACGCTGGGAGCTCCAACACAAAATATTCCTCCCGTGTCTCTCATCCACAAAATAAATTCTTTCTCGCTGTGCGCCTTGCCTGACAGAGCACCCGGTGCCATCGGGACAGATGAGAACGATTGCAAAAAGGAAAAAAAGAAGTCATAAATATTTGCGAGCTCGGGCGGCGCACGGCTTGGTCTGGGTGTTCCCGGGTTTGGTAACTTCTGCCTGGGCTCTGCGGCAGCGCCTTCCCCCAGGGGTGAAGATTTCAGCCCTGAAGGTGAGGTGACCACGATGGTATCGTCACCACCTTCCCTGGGGTTGGGGACATCAAGGACGTGGAGCAGAGCCCTTGTGGAGCACTGTTCCCTTCGGCTTTATTGAGATTTACGGTGGCTGTAATTAATAATAATTTTAAAAAAGGAAAAAAAAAATATATATTTTTTTGTCCAAATTGCTTCTTCTCTCCCAGCTGGGCTCTCCCAAGTCCCGCAGCACCATGCCCATGCTCTGGTGCTGATGGAGAGGACGAGGTTTTGGAAAACCCCTGGGAATTGCTGCTGGTGCGTCGTGGCAGCGATCGATGCTCCGTGCGCCGAGTGTCCCGCGGGCTGGAAATTCATGCGAAACCAGTGCCGAGGATCCTTCCGAGTGACGCGTAGTGGTTTGTTTTATTTTTAATTAAAAGAAGGGATTGCTCTTCCGGATGGCGGCTGCTGGGGGGGTTTTTACCGAGGAGGAATTGGTGCGGTGTTTTCTGTCGCGTGTCCTCGCTCCCCGCCTGAGCTCCGGTGGTAACGAGGCTGCCGAGGGTTAAGGACAGAGCACGAGGCGGCCGGGTTGTGCCTTTGGTTATAAATACACCCGTGGAAAGTGTTACGGGGCGGCTTTAAGCAAGCGGCTGGCTTGCTGGGCCGTAGAAATCGATGAATCATTTATTAAAACAGATGTTTTGCATTTCTTTATCTTTCGTGAAGAGGTCGGGGACCTGCGGAGGGATGGATTAAAGAGCGGGGATGCTGGGCCAGGGCTCGACAGCGCCTTGGGGCATTTCCCAAGGAGCTGGGGTGGCTGTGGGGGAAGGTAGGGGCTGGTGGCCAGTGTCCCCAGTGCCCCCCAGGCTGGGCAGAGCCATTTTGGGGGGGCTTCTCGACCTGCACCCCCGGGACGGCACGGATTTGGGGCAGAGGACGTTTGTTACGGAACATCCCAAACCCCGGCACTTGTCCAAACCTGGATGGGTGACGAGGTCCAGGCTTCGCTTTGGCTGACCCCAGGGTGTCAGAGTGACCCAGGGGGTGGGAGGGAGGTTTGGGGGGGGGACAGTGTGGAGCCTGGCCACGAACAGGGAAGCGAGGCCGTAGAGTTGGGAGGAGAGGGGCTTCCCAAACCCATTCCCCGTCCGTCGGATTTACAATGGCCCAGCAAAGCCGTGGGGAGGACCCAGCACCATGGGACGATGCCGGAGGCGAGGGTGGGCTCTGGAAAACCCCCCGGGGGGCTGCGAGCAGCGGCGTGGCCGTGACGGGGGCGCAGCTGGGGAGCGCGGCGCCGGCGTGCCTGCTTGGCACGTCCCCAGCCGCGGCGGGCGGGAGCAGATGGCCAGCACGCCTCGGAGCAGGCTGGCATGCGGGCGCCCACAGCAGCCCCACGTCGCTGCCGTCGCCGTGCCGGGGCTCCCCGGGCCGGGGAGGCAGTTGTGTGATGCTGGGGGAGGCAGTTGTGTGACACCGGGGCTGTCGGAGAGCCTCTTGACAGCTCCGTGCGCCGCTGCCAGCTCCCGCGTCGCCGTCGCGAAGTTTGGGAGGTGAAGGTCCGGAATCCACCCGAGTCGTCACACGGGTGCAAAGCGAGCTTCTTCCACGTGCACGAAGGGAAACGCCTGTGAATAAGCCTTTAAAGATGGGTTTGGGAAATCACACCTGGTATTTTTGTCTGGGAAGGGGCCGTGGGGCTGGGATGCCGCAGCCGGGTGCGCACGAGGGTGCTGGTGTTGAACGCTTAGGGCAGGCTGGTCCTGCTGCCTGGACCTGGGAACCTCCGGGGACCCTGCTGGCTGTGAACAGCCTTTTGCCCTCTCTCGGCTGGGTAAAATGGGAATTTCATGCCTCTGGTGGCAGAGAAGAGGGCTCTGGAGATGACAGTGCAAACGTGGGTTTCCCACTGGCCAGTCTCTCCCTTCCCCTCTGCGCTCTTCCGACCCTTCCCATCCTTCCTCCCTGCTCGCCATCCCCTCCGGCCTTTTCTCCTGTAGCAATCCCCTCTCTGAATTCAGCCCCGTCCCCACGAGGAGAACGGCTCTGGTGCCTGTAATTAGATTCGTGCCTTACAATTAACATTTCACCTAACGGCCTGCGAGGGAGCGGCAGCCTTGTGAGCGACGGAGCTGAGGCTTCTCGTGGCCGAGCCCAGCACCTCACGGCCTTGGCACCTCTGTGGGGTGGCCAGAACCGGTGGAATTTTTTCCAATTTTCACCATTTTTGGCTCTGGATTCAGCATTTCCCCACTTGTGCTGAATACCAAGGGAGGTGTTAGAGACACCCCCAGTCCAGAGGATGCTCGAGGAAGAGGAGGTGGAAAGGGGCGAGGAGCGCGGGGATTTTTCTCCTGGAGGTGCTCGATGAGCTCTGCTTTGTCTCGGGCTCGTGCCCTCGCAGACACAGCCCCGGGGTGCAGGCACCAGCACGGGGACGGAGGGCTCTGCCTGCGGCTTAAGAGAACAGCACCTCCGTAACAGGCGTGACCAACTGCTTTACAGCAGGCAGAGAATGGTTGCATTTCCGCAGGGAGGAACCCTGCGGCTGACCCCAGATCCGTATTTATATTTTTGTGAATGTGTTTTCGTGAGAAATCTGATTTTTTGGTGTATCCACCACTGATTTTAGGAGCGCTCCCTGAAATCACAAGCGTCGCACAGACGCGTGTGAAGGTCTATGCCCACGCTGCAAGCCCAGCTTTATTTATTGGTGTTTCTAACCTGGAAGCAAACGGCCAGGTGCTGCCTGGACAGAGCCAAACCAGGGCTTCCCAGGCACCTTCTCCTGGAATTTCATTAATATTATTATTTATTATATATTTTTTTGCTTGGTTCTTGTGAACAAAATTCTAATTTCTCTCATTTGCCAGTGGTCTTTCAGCTGCCCCACCGTTCATAGGCTGTGAACTTGAAAATATCTTTTTCCTCCCCAAAAGGCCAGATTTTTCAGGAGGGGTGCGTGCGTCTCTCCATAGCGGGGTGAAGTCGTGTCACGTTCGATGCAAGCCGTCAGTGTCCCGAGCACGCCGTGTGCCTGCACCTGCCTCCTCTCCGCGGAGGCTCAGCCTTTCCTACCCCTCCAGGCATGCTTCTGCTGCTGGGCTCCGTCCAGGCTGGGCTCAGCTACGAAGGGCCACGGGAGTACGTAGGAAAACGCTGACCCTCAGCGTTTTTGCCCATCAAACAGAGCTGGAAATACAAATATACCCAACGAGGGCTCAATCACCATCACAAGTGCTTTGAGCATCTTGCCTGGGAGCCTTGCTTGGGCATTAATTCTCAGCCCCTCTCCAGATTTCCCTATTTTTTTGCTGTGTTTGCCTTTGTGTCTTCCACCTTTGACCAGAGGGGTTGTGCTGCAGGGGCGATGGCTTCTCCTGGGCTCCGTGGGCAGGGTTGAGGCGAGGGGACTGGGGACAGCCCAACCACAGCCTGATGCTGATGTTTAGGGCAGGGCAGAGCAGGCTGGTGGAGGTGTCCTTGGCTGGCCGTGGTGCTCTGCAAACCCATCCCGGCCCGGCGCTGATCCCGCACCGTCTCCTGCTCTCCCTTCCCCTCTCCTTCCTTCGTGGGCTCCTTTTTGCCGAGAGCAGCTCCTGGGGAGATCTTTCTGTCCTTGACAGCGGAACAAATCCCTTTTCACGCGACCATCGCTCCTCTGCCCATTGTCCTCCGCCTCCGCCGCCACCGTGCAAAATCCCTCCCCGGTGCTCCTGGGGAACGACCGCCGCCACCTCCCGGCCCCAAAAACCCCTCCGGGCAAGGCTGCTGGAGCCTGCCCCGCAAGGGAGCTGGAAAAGCACGCCGAGAGGCAATGCTGCCTCGCCGAGGAGACCTTTATTGGGTTGTCACTCATCTCCTCGGGGCCTGCAGCCTCTCCTCGGGCTGGTGCTGCGGAGATCCTTGGATAAACCCGGAGTCTGTGCGCTGTGAGGGCTCCCAGTCCCTGCCCCGGTCTGGGGACACCCCACTCTGTGCTGATTTCTCGCTGCGGAGTATTGCCCAAGGCAGCCAAGCAGCGAGAGGGAGGCTGGAGCTTTGTGTGTGTTATTGAAAGCTCGGGGAAGCGGCTGGTGTGAAGAATTTGGAGCGGGGAGAGAAGCGGGGTGAGGGACCCAAAGGCAGCTCTGAGACGCGGCGGGTTTTTATTAGAAAGAGGCGAGGTTGTTATTTCTTCCCCCTAACCACACACCCAGAAAGCACAGGGATGCTCTGATTGCCGGCGTTTCTGCTCGCACACACGGGCTCTGTTCAGTGTGCGCTCCTGCGGAGCAGTGCCTGGGGTATGCAAACCACCAGTAACCTCTGCAGTGACGTGTCCAAACAGAATGGGGCAAAAACACATGGAAAAGGGACTGCGTTCGCAGCCCTGCCCACAGCGATGGCTTTGACCCCTTTGGATGACCAGACTCAGGGATGTTGATGGAGGTGTTGGGCTGGATGACCTGGATGTTTGTCAAGACACAACCCCAAAACTCTTGCCCATTGGTTTTGGTGTTGAGCCCCTTTTTCCCCTGAAATGCAACCATGAACCGGTCTGTCCTCATGGCTGGGGCACCCGTGGCCTCCGTTGGGGTGGGAAGGCTCGGGCTCGCGCGCCTCTGGTTTTGCTGGTGGCCAGCTGGGTTGGCCATGAAGTGCAGTACTGAATTATGCATGGCTCAGCATCTCCGCTGCTGGGCAGGGCGCCGGAGTGGTATCGAGCAGCATCTTTTAAACAGCGATGTTAGGAAAGCTATTAAGCGTTGTTCGAGTCTTCTTGATGCTCGGGTGGACGTTGCTCCTTCCTTCTGCATCCGTAATTACAACGGGCTGGCCCTCGGCGGACCGGCTTAAAAGTTTAATGAGGTTTAAAGTCTTGGAGCCTGGGCTCCCGAGTCCGAGCTCCTCGCTTCAGCTCTGCCCCGAGGAAGGTTAACCAGGATGTTAACCAGAAGGGAGGAGAGGCTTCCTGCACGCCTCGCCTTCAGGAAAGAAAAACCCACGCTGGGGGGAGGTTGGGCTGTGGGGATGGGTTCAGAGAAAGAAATGGGAGGGGAGGTCCGAGATGGGAAAATTTGGGTTAAGCAGGGCTGGAGCGAGGATGGTGGAAGCGTGAAGCTGGGGAGCAGATGGGGATGCAGCTAGCTTCGTGGGACCATTTTGTGATGGCCACAAAAAGATGGGTGCCCCCCACCCTCACCTGGGCGCGGGGACTCAATGTGCCCCCAGCACACCACGCCACGAGCCTGGCTGCTCTGCCGGGATGGCCCGGCCCCTTCCTCCAGGAAAGCACGACTCCTCTGCCAGCAGTGCCTTTTCATGTTACTTCCAACTGCGGAACAAAAATCCCAGGAACTCCCTGAATCTTTGGCTTTTACACTCAACATCCCCCCGCCCAAGCTGATTTATTTTCGCCTCTCTCAGGCACTCCTGCCTCCAGACACCGACCCCACTCCTTCCTTCCCCATCCCGGCACCCGCAAAGCATGGGTCCCAGCCTGGACTCGTGGGGAGTGACCCCTCGCTTTGCCTCCAGCTCCATCCATGGGGGAAAAGGATTCAATTTGGGCTCGTTGTGGGTGAAAGGTGCTAACGAAACGAGAACCGAGCCCACGCCTTCCCCTCCGGTCGCCTTCGCGCTGGAAAAGCGCAGCAGAAGTCAGCCTCCGGCACATCCCGCTGAGAGCTGCGTGGTTTTTCCTTTTCCACGTGGATTAGTGGTTCAAGAGCGGGGATTTTCAAACTGACAAGCCCTTGGCAGAGCAATAATTACAGGATTTTTGTGCTTTGCGTTTCCTAAGTCGTTCTAAATGGCTTTATCCCTCGGGGCACTTTTTATTTTTTATTTTTTTTAATGTGTCCGCAAAAGTGTGTGTGCGCGTGCGCGGAAACGTGCGTTTCTTCAACAGCCTTGAAAATATGAGAGATGTTTGGGGAGATCGCTCCATTTGCAGCTCTAAGGGTTTGGTTTTGTGTTTTTTTTTTGTTTTTTGTTTTTTTTTTTTTTTTGCGTGCGTTCGTTTAACTGCGTCCAATCCACCGAAGTTTCTTGGACGGCGATGCTTCAGAAACCGGAGATGGAGGGAGATAGATGTGGTCATTTCTCGACCATCCCAGGAATGTGGGTTTTCGCCTCGGCGGTGGATTCCCGAGGGTTTTTACCCCGCTCCTTTCTGCAGGAGGTGGTTTCTGGGCCCGGCGAAGCCGCTTTCCCCCGTCAGCATCCATTATCTGCGTGCGCCGAGCTGCTTCCCCTGCCTCCCTTGCTGCACGCACATGGGTTTGGTGTGGTGTAAGGGGAGCAGGATGGGACCCTTAAAAGCAGCCTGGCCCTGCCGTGCCTTTATTAAGCAAGGGGAGCCTCTGGTGGGAGGGAGGGGGCGGCATTTGGAGTAATTGGATGTGCCTGGTGTGTAGGGGGTGATGCTGGCATCCCACAGATGGGGCAGGCCACGGAGGGACACGGTCCTGGGCGGGCAGGGGGGACCCACCTGTCCCATCTCTCCTTGCCCCTGCTCTAATTTCTCAGGGGAAAAGATTTTTTATTTTTTATTTTTTTTATCCTCATCTTCCTCCATCCAGACGCTGCGAATCCCACTAAAACTTCTGACTGGAGCAGGGATTACGGGCTCGGGTTTCAGCCCTTGTCTGCGAGCGGTGTAAACTTTCGGCCGGCGCTCGAGTGACATTTTGTGGGAGATAGGAGAGTATTAAGTGTTGGGCCCTGCAGATAAAAATAGCCGACGACGTTTTCTGGCTTCTCGCGCCTGGCCTGGCCCCGGCCCCGTCGCCTCCACGCTGGCGTTCCCGACCTGCTCTTTTCTTAGCGCCGGGGGCACCTGTGGTCACGGCCACGCTCCTTTGCTCCCACGAGCATCACCAACGGCGTGGATGGACCAGGGCTGGAAATAAAACACCAGGAGCAGAACATCCTGGGGCTGGAAGCAAACCCTGCCCGTCCTGCTTATTGGGAGCCTGCCCCAAACAAGCGCAGCATCCCCCAGGTGCCCTGAATCACCCCAAAAAAGAGCGCAGGAGCTCTGCTGAGCACAGGAGCCCCCGGCCGTGCACACGTGTCCGTCCGTCTGTTTTCCCCGTTGCTGCGTTTCGGAGCTGATGTTTTCATCCTGAGCTTATTGCCAGGGCTGGCTCGGGGCCCCGCAGCAGCACGGGCAGCGCTGAGTCCTCGCGCTCCAAAAACTGGGGCTGGGGCCGGCCAGAAGGGGAAGAAGAGGAGGAAGAGGAGGAGGAGGAGGGAGCAGCAGGGTCTGGCTCACTGCTGGGGGATGCTCTCCCACCCTGCCTGCCCCCTGCCCTCCCCAGGCACTGCTTGGCTGCACTGCGCCCCTCCAAAAAATGGCCAGCACTAAGCTTTTTTTACGGCTTGGGAAGTCCCAAATGGACAGAGCTGCCCATTTCGGACACCCCAATTCCAAGTGCTTGCTCTTTTGATGCCCACCAGCACCCTGCTCTCCCCAGGGAGCTCTTCGATGCAGCTCATTAACTGCAGGAGTATCCAAACACCTTCCTCAAACCAGTGGTGGCATTTGGGATCAGCACCTTTTCCTTCCACCCACCATGGTGGGACCGCTCCCCGCGCGTGCTGCCGGCCGTCGGTGGCAGCGTGTGTCCCCGCAGGAAGGGGGGACGAGGTCCCAGAGCCCCGATGTGGTGGTGCTCGGCTGCTCGCGGGGGTGGGCGAGCGCTGAACCCCCGCCAGGAATTCCTCCCGTGGGATCGGGAGCGCTGCCGGGTGTTAAATTCGTCCCCGCCGCGTGTCAGCTCCGAGCGGAGCCCGTCGTTTTTTGGGACGTATCATATGATGTGTCAGCTTCAAGGTCAGAGGGAGCTCAGGCCCAGGGGTGCTTCCCCACCTCGTTTTGGGATCAGGGATTCAGAAACCAGGGCTCTTTTGTGCCCCCATTTGCCAGCAACGTGCTGGTCCCAAATCTGGAGACCTCTACCCCAAAACTAGGACACGTGCACCCGATGCAGCTGCATTGGGAGCATCCCCACAGATGATATTCCGGCTCAGTGCTTCAAAACACCTCGTGCCGAGGGCTTCAGGACTTTTTCCTAAATCCAGGGGAGCTGAGTGGGGTTTGCTGGTCCTTGTCTCGCTGCTGCTGCTTGGCCTGCAGCAGGAGGGCACGGCCACCCCCCGGGAAGAGGCGCTCCCTATCAATAAATAACCGGTCCGGGCTGTACAGAGCAATTACGAGGGGCCCTTTGGACGGCTCGTTAAATAAGAATTAGCGGGGGTTTAAAATATTAATGGGCGATTGGCCCTCGCCGGTTCTCCTGTTACACAAACGTTTCGTCTGTAACTCGGAGCCAGGTCGGGGATGTGCTGAGAGATGCTCGGGCTGCGCACGGGGGCTAACGTGGTGCTGGCTCCTGCCAGAAAATAATAGAAGCCAGGGGCTGGAGAGGGCCGGGGGGGGGGGAAGGATTAGGGAGAGGATGTGCATGGGTCGGGCTGCAGCTGCTGGGAGTCTCGAGCGGAGGGTACGCCTGGAAATCATTGCTGCTGCTGGCTGTGAGGGGGTCGGCGTGGAAAGGGAGCTCATGTCCTAAAAGCTGGGCAGCTCGGCAGCCAGAGGGTGGCTTTAGAGGGTTTTCCATCCAGGGAGATGGCTGCGTGGTCGGGAAGGAGGAAGAACCACTGGGAAGATGCTGCTGCCTCCTGTACTGCAGCTGCATGGTGTGAGTGGAGGATGCTGGGCTCTGGGGATGGGGTTTTTGGGGTGAGCAGGTGATGCTGGGCTCCAGGGATGGGGTTTTTGGGGTGAGCAGGTGATTTTTGGTGTTATTCGTGCTGTTTCCTGAACTCCTCCCTTTAAGTGGCTGGGGAAGGCAGAGTCCCACCCCCCCGGGTTAGCAGGTGCCTGGAGATTCCCCAGCACCTCCCAGCATCAGGATTTAACCTTGCAGATCCCACTCTTGTGGAAGATGTCTGCTGAGCTCAAGCAAACAGAGGAGAGTTTTCACAGCCTGATTTATAAGCAATAAAGGCGAAGAACCCCAAGAAGAAACCAGGTCCGTAACCCACCTGGCTCCTGCCCTGCGTCCTCAGCCAAAATCTGGCCTGTTCTGGAGGACCACAGCAGCATCCGAATTCCCCAAGGAGAGTCAGGACTCGATGGCACTGGCCCAGGAGAAGGACGTTGCTTTTGTGGCAACTATTAATTGCTTCCTGAATTTAAAAAGCACAAATGAAGTGGCTTGCCAGGGAGTGAGTTACCCGGCGCGTAAATGCGGGGCCATTAATGCACCGCTGACCCTGAGGATGATGTGAGGACCAGAAGGGCTGTCAAAGAATTTACCAGAAACCGTTTCAAGGGAGGCCGTGTTGTAAATCCTTAAGTGATGGGATGGGGGGAATTAGGCTAGATAATAGTTTGCAGAAACCGGGCGCGATTCCCCACTGAGGACCCCGAGCCCATTAGAAGCGCGGCGCGGTGAGGCCCCAGCAACCCAGGAGGGATTTTACAGCCTGGAAAACGAGATTATCGGGGCGGCTTCTGGGGCTGGTTCCACGCAGGAAGGAGCAGCAGGAACAGGGCTTGGTGCTGCCTTCATGTCCCCAGTCATGGTGGCATCTGGGAACCTTGTGGTCCCCCTGTGGGTGTCTGTGCCGAGCTCACCCAGCTCGAGGAGCAGCTTCAGGAGGACTTTGGGCTGTGATGGCAAGGCAGGTGGCATCCTACCTTGCTCCCAGCCCTACAGCTCCTTCTCTGCACTCCTCCTAAAGCCCTGCAGGTCTCCAGGAGGCCTCAGCACCTCCTCGCCACCTCCCCAGCCCGCGGACAGGGCCGCCGAGCTATTTCGCGGGGAGGTGTGGGCGCGTGGGGCTGTTTGCTTCCTCCCATCACCTCTCATCCACTCTCCGCTTTGCTGCTGTTTGCTGGGGCTCCCCCCATCCCGGAGGGACGGGGAAGAAGCTGTAGCTAACGCTAGGAGCATTGCAGAGCCGTGGCTTTGGACGGCAAATTTGCTTTTAGCATCGTGCACCGTGTTCTCCACCGGCGTTTGGAGACGCTGCCTGCCTCCGAGAGCCAGCGAGCTCGGCAAACAACGTTCAGCCTCTCTCATCTGAAAGGGCAGGCACGGGGAAGGAAAAAAAAAAAAAAAAAAGGAAAAAAAAATGTTTCACCTGCGGCAGAAAGTATTTCCCGAATCCAATATCTATGCAATGAGAGGTGCCGCGGTGGGAATTGCGCAGCCTTTAATGGGGCAGCGCTTACAGGGGGAGAAGTCGGGCTGCCTCGAGCCCTAATAATCGTCTTGCTGCCTGCCTGGGGCGAGGCGCTGGTGCTTGAAAGATCAAATCTAGCGGCTGGTATTTGGGTGCCCTGGGAGGATGCGGCTGTAGGTTTGTCCGTGGGGCAGGCTGCCCTGCAAAAATCAGGTGGAGATCTCGCTGCGGAGCCGAGATTGCCATGGTGAGCATCCCGCAGGGTCTGGCTTCACCCAGCACCACCAGATTTCCTGCAGAGGTCTTCACCCGAGGTCTCAGCCTCACCCTTTCGCTGGTGAGAAGCTCTCCAGATCCTCCTGTCGGGGTGGAGGTGGAGGTGGGAGGTGTCTCGTGACGGTCACGGGATGGAGAGGCTGCTTTGTGCCAGGTGGCAGGGCTGAGCTCCCTGCTTTCTGCCCCTCGCAAAGCGGCTCGGAGGAGCCTTTCTGTGCTGTGGGGTGCAGGTCTCTTTGCCTTGCCTGCCCCGGGAGGTGTCGGCTCAGGTGTTCAGCAGGTCGCAGGGGACATCATTAGGCTTCAGTGGCAACAGGGAGGCTCCTGCAGGGGGTGATTGCTGCAGTCCCCCTGATCACAGGCTCTGCGTTGCTTCGATCCAGGCTCTGTTTGTGCGCAGGTGGTTTTCGTCCTGGTGCATCCCTCAGGCAGGCTCAGGCTTCCTGCTGGCAAATTTTGGGGGCCCCCAACCAGCCCGTGCCGTGCTGCACTGTGGCTAGGAGAAGGGGGGGACAAATATCCTGGCCAGGTGAAATCCCAGCCCCATGAATGTGAAGGGCCTCATCCTCGCCACCCACAGCCCTGGAGAAGCCAAGGGCGAGTTTTGGGGTCTCGGGGTCCCATCAGCTCCGGTGCTGGTTTTATCTGGCTTTTTCCACGTCTCTGCTTGGTGGAGGAGGAGGAGGAGGATGAAGGGTCCCCCCGGCCGTGGGCAGGGAGGAGGAGAGCCTCACGCCCCGGCCATTTCTGGACGAGTAGGTCATCTGGGCGTGGGAGGGGGGCCGGTGTCCAAGGCAGCCCGGAGAGGCCGAGCTCCGGGTGTACGAGCGATTTGGGGGAAAGTGAGAAGGGATTTCTTACGAGAGAGGAATGCGAGTTCCCTCCTTCGCATATGTCTCCCGTTCTTCCAGTTTGCAACAAAAGTCATCCCATTGCCCAAGAGCTGGCAGCGAGGACGGCCCGGGAACAGCCCACAAATCACTGCAGAGCATCTCCCTCCTCCCTTCCTGCCTCCGGCTCCTCGTGCATCAGGAACCACTTTAATCCCCGTTTGGGTGATAAAACTCCTGCCCCGTCCTAGTGCTGGGCTGCTGCATGGCCACGCGCCTCCCAAATTTGTATTATAACACCAGTGGGATAAACGGAGCTTCCCTTGACTTGGTGGTGCTGTCAGACCTCCAACTGGCCTGGGGCAGGGCTGGGGCACTGGGACACCGGTGTCACAGCAGGGGACAGAGTGATGAGGCTGGATTTAGCCGGGCTGGGATGCTCAGCCCACCCCTCCCGGCGAGCGCACCCGGTGTCGCTCATCCTTCGTTGTTTTTTGATCTCTCCAGAGTCCCCTTCAGCTCATGTTGCTCCCCCATCCTCTCCAGTTTATCATCTCCTGCTAATGTTATTAACATGCAAATTAAGTCCCTAATTGCAATCGCCGATGAAGATGTCAGATAGGGCTGATGCTAACCCCGATCCCTCACGTTGCTCTTTTCCTCTGCGCTCTTCTCCCACCTTTATTCCTCGAGTAAAACCTCACCGAGACGCAGCTGCGTGTGGTTCTTGGCACCCCCAGGGCCAAGCTGGTGATGGTCTGTAATGCTGGTGTCACCAAGGGGTGGTCTGGGTGACCCCAAGAGCAGGTTGACCCCAAAGGCAGGTTGACCCCAAAGGCAGGACGTGCGCACGGGGAGGTTCAGGAGCAGCACTCGCCACCACGCGCTCTGCCCTCCTGCTGCTCATGCCTCTCCCCACGTGTCCTGCTATAAATAGGTGAGCAAAGAGACAAATGGAGAATTATCAGGGGCCAGCACAGTGCTTGCACGTGGGAGAGGTGGTCTTCATCCTGGCCAGCCTCCAACTTCTGACCACCGAGCCCCCGGCCACCTCTCGGAGGTGCCACCAAGAAGCGGTGGCCGCCCCGAGGCCGCTGCGTGACGTGGGAGATGGCCCGGGGAGCTGCCATGTGGCTCTTGACCGATTGCGAGTAAATCAAGGGTCAGGAGCTTGACTGCTGGCCAAGAAACCCAAAGGGATGAAATCCAGCCTCGGCGCTGCCTCTCCCAGCAAACAGCACGTGGGCTGAAATCCGCTGGGTGAATTTATGCGCTGCGAATTGTTCGCCCAGCTGTGGCCGAGGGCCGGCGGGACCCACGGGGAGCCGAGCACCATCTGTGGTGGGCATGCCGCTGGTGCTGACCTTCAGGGGGCTCGGGGATGGGGCTGGGGGCCGGCGGTACCGTGGTGTCGTCTCCTCGGGGATGGCACTGGTCAGAGGGGATGCGCTCGGTGCGCAGGAGGGGGATTGGGGCTGCCCTACACGGACACGGTGGGTGCCAGGCGCCGTGCCCTCGCCCCCTGCCGTGGTGTCCCCCCTCCCGTGCCTTGGCCTCAGGCTGTGAATTTTGGCACGGGCAGGACAGATTTAGCAGTGTGCTCCCAACGCATGCGGCCGCCCCGGCACCTCCGCCTGCGCCGGCACGGCTCCTGTGGGATCAGCTTATGTGCAGGCAGACCCTAAAAGCATAAAAAAAAAAAAAAAAAAAAAAAATATATATATATATATATATATATATATATATCTGCCAAATTTCAGGAGTGAGAAGTTGGAAGGACAGGCAGGAGAAGCGTACCCATCCCCTGCAAAAAAACAAAAAACAAAAAACAAACAAACAAAAAAAAAAACCAGCACTAACAGGAGTGCCTGATTTCTGGGGGACTGTGGAGTCTTACCCCATGCCTGTCCCAAATTGATGTGTGTGGTGTTTCAGGGAAAGAAACGTTGTTTCTGATGCTCTGTTGGGTGAGTGGCTTTGGGGGTTAACAGATTTAATCCACCCAGACACATTTGTTATTGCTGTTGGGGGCGTTTGTAATCTCCGTTGGTGGCAGTCATTAGGTTCCAGAGTGAACAGCAGCACGAGGTATTTCACACGTGTCTCAGGCCGGCTGCCGCACATGGGGAGCCACAAAGGGACATGGCAGCATCAATTCAATGCCCTTCAAAGTTCCTGCTTTGTGACCAGAGGGACGGGCAACCTCCTTTTTGCCGGTGCCTTGCAGAGGCTGTACCTAGGGGAAGGCGCAGCGGGGGGCTCGCACAGCCCTGAGGCTGCCCCTCTGCGGGCTCCCGGCTTGCTGGATGCATCCAGCACATCCCCACGGTGCGTTTTGGGGCCAGGAGAGCCTCCTCGAGCACGGCCGAAGGCGCCGAGCCGCCTCCGCGAGGGGCCAGCAGCTAATTGGTACAACCAATATTTGTTTTGCAAACGCGATTGGAAGGAGGGAGGGATTGCGAGAGCCAGAAATTCAATTGACCTGTAAAAAACAGATACTGTGTAAAGGGAATCCTTTCCCTGCCAAGCAAATATTTAGAGAGGAGAAGCAATAAAATGAATAAGCAACAAAGTAATATCCTGCCTCGCCGGCCGCCGGAGGCTGCTGGGAAGGGCTGCGATAACCCAGAGCAAACGAGAGGCAGGAACCTGTTTCCTAGAGAAAGCTTGTTTGCTTTTGCAGCCTAACGTAATTATTTAATTATACTACATAAATATATATAAAGTATATAAATATATACGATTACAGGTTGTATATTATGAAATATTGCGTGGGGTGTTGTGTACAAGTAAAGGAAGGGAACTGATTTGACGGGGAAGCCCCTTCGGGTTGGTTTGGAGCCCCCCGAGCACCTTCCCCCTGCGATGGGCGCTGACTCCTCTGGTTGGTGTCAGGGTCTGGGGCTGCTTCTCGCTCTCTGGCATCGCTGAGAGCCTTTATTTTGGCATTTATGGCTGCTGAGGCCAGCCTGAAATGCAGCTGCCGTGCAGAAATCACCAAGATTTGGATTTGCATGGGGGTACTATTGAATTTTGGAGAGGCTGGTGGCTGAAAACAGACTGTCCCTGCTCCCTGGCTTCTCCAAACCAAGGAGCAAAAAGCTCCAAGGTAGAAAGCGAATTGTAACCACTCAGGAGTGCAATTTTCCTGGGGTTTCATCCTGTTTAGCACAGGGCTGTGCTCCTCCAGGATGCTCAGCGCCTCTGGGGAGGTGATGCCCGGACGGGGCAGGGCTGCCCAGCCCAAACCACAAAACTGCTCTGGCTTCTGGCACACGGGGTGTGATTTGGGAGCGGGTTGCTGCAGGGTCTCTGCCCTTACCCTGCTCTCCCTGCAGGACGCGAGCGAAGGATTTGTTTTTCTTGCGAGCATCCCCGCAGGAGAGGGCTGCAACACGAGATCGGCGGAGTGGGGGGGGGGAGAAAAGATGGCTTAAATTTAATGTCTCTTCAGATGGATGTTTCCATTCATTCCAGAGCATATTCCTCTGGCATTTGCAGCCCGCTCGTTTAGCCGGGCAGTCACCAAACTGCGCCGAACCACATGTTACAGTGCTCTCTAGTGCACGCAGCTATGAATGAAGGATGCCTCTTCGGAGACACCTCGATGTGCGCCGCAGCTTCGGCCCCGCAGCTGCCTCGCTGGCCTCACCACAACAGCTGCTTTCCATTGAAAAAATGTCAGAAAAACAACAAAAAAAAACAAAACAGCCCCAACACCACCGTGGCAACGCGCGCGGGCGATGTTCGTGCAAAACGCTTTTGGAAATGCAAGATGCAAAACCAGCACGTGGAAATGCAAGATAGAGCCACGCCGGGAGGCTGATAACAGTTTGCCGAGCCGGTCCGAAGCAGCTGGCCTCTATTTTGGGCTTAGCTGATTCTGTTTAGATTTCATCCAGCCGAGCGGTTTTTACAGCCGCCGGAGCGTTGGGAAGCGCCCGGCAGCGCAACAGGATATTGGCTGCCCGCGAGCGCGCGCTTGCCCCTAAAATCCCCGTGAATTTTAAGTGCCTTTCTTTTTTTTCCTCCTTTTCTTTTTTTTATTAACCTTCCTTTTGAAATTCTGAACAGAAAATAGAAAGCTTTTCTTTCCTTTTTTTTTTTTTAATTATTTTTTTTCTCCCATTTTTTTTTTCTCCCATTTTTTTTCTCCCATTTTTTTTCTCCCATTTTTTTTTCTCCCTTTTTTTTTTTTCTATTTTCGTTTTTTATTACGGGAGTTTTGTGAAAGATGCAGAGAAAAAAAAAAAGAAAGAAAGAAAGATGTAGGAAATGTGGTGTGATGCAGGGGGGGCACAGCCTAACCCAAAAGGGATTGGAAACGGCTCCTTCCCCCACGGTGGCACAGCACGCCGAAAAAGCAGCGGGGGTGTAAAAAATCCCCACGGGGCAGGAAAACAAGCTCTCAGGGGGGTCAGACAGAATTTCTATTTCTTGGAAAGCAGAAAAAAATATAAATAAAAATAAAAGAGTTTTGAGATAATCACGTTTTAGTCTGCAAAATGAGTGGCACGAGCAGCACCGGTCACCCTGCCCCGCTTACAAAGCCGGCCGAAAGCGGCTGCTGGTGGCAGTGGCGCATCCTCCCGCTCGTGGTGACTTTGCTTTTCCATCATTTGCCTCCCCATTAATCTCGGTACAAACAAAGGCTCTGAAGAGACAAGCTGAAAAGCTCCTGGGGGTACGTTTAAATCAGTCCTTTCTAATAATGTCTGTCGACCTCTCCGTGGAAGCGCTGCTCCCCTAGGAAAGGACACGGAGCCGCGGCAGCGTGCTGAAATATGGTGGGGTGTAATTAATTCTGACCTCTGGCTCCCGCTCGCTCCTTCTCAATATTAAATTTGACTAGTGATATTGTGGTTTTTCAATTATGCTTGTTTTCTTGGGGGCATGGAGGGGAGGCGGCTGGAAACTCAGCTCGGTGGGCGGCCGTGCTGCAGAGCCGCCGTGATGTGGGCTGGTGGGGGCAACGTCCCTGGATCGTGTCCATCGGGATGATTTTGGGTTTGGGCACCGAGCTGTGCGTCCCCCTGCTCCCCGTGTCCCTCCTGCCTGCAAAACCAATGGATTGAGTTGTTTGATGGGGCCAGCACCCTGCGTGATGCTGCAGGATACTATGGAGGAGGGGTCCCCAGAAATCAGCATTGCGTGGCAGAAATTTGGGAGAGGGTTCCCCAAAGGCTTTGGCTTTTTGGGGTCCTCATCCCCAGCTGCATGGGGGCCAGGCTGCACCCGGGGGGCTCGTGGGAATGCCCAGGGGCAGCATTGCCACCGCAGCCCCATTGCTACATCCCCTCACAGCATCAGAGGCTGCATCCCGCCAGCAGAAAGGAGAGGAGCTGGAGCCGGGGGTGGGGAGGGGGGGAGGAGAAGGGAAATTAAACCGAAAAAAAAAAAAAAGGGAAACGGCACTTGCTGCAAAGCGAGCGAATTCTCCAATAAACCCGAATCTGCTGAGAATACATTTTACAAACATGCAGCTAAGTTGGCCGCTTTTGTTTGGGCGTTTGTTAAGCATTAACTAAAGAATGCCATGGTCCAGCCTGCTCGGTGTGAAATCTAATTCTCCCCCTTTCTGGAGCCATGGCATGGAGTGCTCAATTTTTTTCTCTCTGTAGGACTGCAGCCTTCTGGTACTCCGGCCAAAAACCACTCATATTTTAGCAAGCTTAGCCCGGGCGCCGTTGCCAGGCAGTAAAGCGAACACTTGTCCGCCTCGGGGGGAGGGAGCCAGGAGACGGGGAAGGGTCAGGGGACAGCCCGGGGACGTCCCCAACGTGGCACAGGGAGCTGGGGTGTGTGGAGAGGGGGCACAAGGGATGGGGTGGGTGAGCAACACCGCTGCTCCCCTGACACCCCTTGGTTTGGGGACCAAAACTGGTCCCGGTGCGCCCAGGTGGCACCAGGACAGCAGCTACGTCCCAGCCCAGCCCCGGGGGCTGGATGCGTGGTTGACAGCGACTGGCATTTTTCCATGTCCCCTGTCCTGCTGTCCCCCATTCCGAGGGGTGACAGTGAGTGAGAAGGGGACCGGGTGCCAAGACATCTCAATTTGGCGGCACCGAGCCCCGCCGCCGGCATCCCCCTGTGTCCCGCGCACGGAGCGGGGCTGCTGGCTCGTCCTGCTGTCCCCACGCACCCGTCCCCTCTCGGAGGAGCCGGGATGGGTGAACGTGTCATTGTGCCTGCTGGGGAGGCTTCTCCTGCCCTAGGGATGGCCCTTGGGGCAGGAGATGGCCGGGGACGGCAGCGCAGAAGCTGCAAGGAGCATCCGGGGAGAAGCAAACCCATTTGTGGAGCAGCCTGGCAAGCACTGGGACTCCAATATCTCCACTTCAGGAAGAGCCACGGTGAAAGAAACCTCCGCAGCGTTTGGGATTTGTCCGTCAGTATTTAATATCACCATCCCTGACCCCCGCCACCCCCCGGGGGGGCTCTGTGGGCCCCGTTTGTATGCGGCGCACGCAGGCGGCCGGGAGACAGACAGCAGCCGGGAAGCGCCCGTCAATCAGAGCCCCTTTCATTGTGTCACCTCGGCAGAAAGGCAGAAAGAGGGGGAGGCAGGCGCTCCCCAGCCCCGTTCCCTGCTCCGACAGCCCCATGGGAAAGCACCCGACAGGGATGGGGAGCACCTGGGCCGGGGATGTGGGATGCGCGAGGCGGGACGCACGATGTGCTGCCCCACGGGTGGCTCTGGCCACGTGTCGAAGCCGCCGGCTTTCGGTGATGCTGCGAGGATGGGGAGGCCAGAAGCAGAAGAGCGAGATGTTTTTCTCCGGGAATAGGAAATGAAAAGTTGGATTTTGTCTCCGAAGAAGAGGGGGTGCCTTTAATGTCATCTCGCTCTCTCGGGGGTCTTCAGGCAGAAAGGTTTCGATTCTGGAAATGGCAAAATATTTCCTTTCGATATTTTCTTGAAACACACCGCCACCACCTTTCTGTTTCAAAACTGGAGACTGTCATTTCAAAAAGGACCTTTTTTCATTTTTATTTTTTTTTAATTCAGATTTTAATACAGATTAATCAAGAGAGGAAAGAGAACGCTCAGAAAATCAGAAACAAAGGATCACGTGCAGGGATAAAAATCGCTTCCACCACCACACCTTTGTTCCAACTCTCCCTAAGTTAAATATTTTTCAAAATTTACAAATACTCACTGCCAGTATTTTGCTGAGGCTTTTACCAAGCTACCACTGTTCCCAAAGTGGGAGCGCTTTGGGAACTGTCCTTTATCCAGGGCCCTAAGCACAGCCTGAAGTGTCCGGTATCAGGCAGCCATCTACCCAAACCTCACGCCTTCCTGTTTTGCAGCGTGCTGAACACTTTGAGCTCAGACAAATCCCCTCTTCAGTGGGTGCTGATGTGCCTAATTGGCACGGCTTTGTTGCTTTCTAATCGGCGCACTGAAAACAGATATTTGGGGCACATTCATTCGCGAAGATTAGACAGCACTAACTGAATAGCTCATCGGTGCTTTATGACCGAAAACACTCAGCAGTCCCACCAGGTAGGGCTTAAACTTTATTTAAGCAGGATGAGAACGCGTTGCCCCCTGCCTACAAATTGCCTCCACTCTGCCACGAAGGAGATGTAAGGAAATACCCAGCAGAAATGCGCGGCGCTGACACAGCCCACGTTCCTCCGGGCTGCAAGAAGAGGAGAGGACCCGGGGTGAAGGATGAAGCCGATGCATTTTGGGACTCTTGGGGGATGCCTCCGGGGCACAAAGATACGAGCGTGCCTCGCTCTGCCTCCCGCCTCCATGTTTTATGTGCTATCAAGCTCATAAAAACGTCAATATATAAAGCTTTTTATTTTTTTTCCCCCTTTTTCGGGTGGTTTTGCTGTGAAGCTGTTGCGTACATCTGTTCCTCTCCTTATTGCACCAGGGCTGACTCAGCACTTCGCATTTCCTATGTCTTTTTTTTTTTTATTTTGTTGGTAACCGTCCCAAAAAATCAGGGTTGAAAACGTTGTGCTCGGAGGCTCTGGGCAGGCAGGTCCATGCCCTGGGATAACTCAGGGGTGAGGGAACCGGGCAGAGGACACCGAGCATTGCTTGAATTATTTAACCAGAGCTTGGTGCCTTTTTTTTTTCATTAAAAACAATAAAATACTTCAGCTACGGACTGCAGGCCTGAAGAACTTCAGCAAAGCAGCACTGTGAGCTGCCTGGGCAGGTCCCCCCGGGCGAGGCACCCGATGGGGACCAGGGGGTGATCGGGGCAGGGAGCGGCGCTGGGACCCGGGGATGCTCGCAGATAACCCCCGCAGGATGTGTGCTGACTTCTGCCTCCTCTTTCTGGGCCAAAGTCATTAAGGCAGGGGAATAATAATGTCCAGTTCCCACAGATATTTAGGACGAGGCTGGGTAAACAGAGATTTTTTTTTCTTTATGGGATCCAGGCCAAAAGCACGGATATTGGGGGTGGTGAAGACGTTCTGCTTTGGTACCTCCAAAAATCGATACTGGGGGAAATATCCCAAGCAGGTTTGGCACCAGGTCCTTCTAAGCCCTCTCAAGCCAGCATTATTATTATCATATTATTGTTATTCTAGACCTCCTGTAGGTGGTGTGTCCCACGTCCCATGCTGGTAGCCGGGCTCTTGGGTTTGATGCCTGCTTGCTTTCTACCCAGAGCATCCGATCATTGGGATTTTCACCCTTTGGCTGCATTTGTGGTTCACCAAAAATACCAGCATTGACCCAAACCAGCATCCCTTGCTGGCACAGGGTGAGCCTGCAGCCCACTCCTGGTCACCGTGGGGAGCCAGCACCACCCTGTGCCTCCCCTCGGCACATCCAAAGCACGGCAGCGGTGACAAATCCCCCCTGTGCCGATGCCCCCCAGCCCCACCACGGGTCCCCAGGGTGCCCCAACACCGTGCCACCCCCTGGCTGCAGCCGTGGCACCTCGGGGCATCCCAGCGGGGTCTCCCCTTGCTTTCCCCATGCAGGTTGTTCGCGGTGAAGTGCGCCGGGTGCCTGGAGACCATCGCGCCCAGCGAGCTGGTGATGCGCGCCCAGAAGAGCGTCTACCACCTGCGCTGCTTCTGCTGCTGCGTCTGCGAGCGGCGCCTGCAGAAGGGCGACGAGTTCGTGCTGAAGGAAGGGCAGCTGCTCTGTAAGGGCGACTACGAGAAGGAGCGGGAGCTGCTGAGCTTGGTGAGCCCGGCTCTGTCGGATTCTGGTAAGGGGGCCGCCCGCGCCCGGCGCAGCATCGCCCCGACGCGCTGCTCCTGCTCCGGGGTCCCGTGGTGGGAAGGGAAAGGCAGAGCCAGCACTGGGACACTGCGGGGATAGGGAAGGGGGTGGCATCCCCGCGGTGTCACCTTCGGGGGGGTCTTTCTGGTTGTTAATGAGGGCAGGTTGCCCAGAGCAGCAGATCAGCGCTTAAATCCAAATGTGCAGCCGATGCAAATCTGAATGGTTCCCGGGAAGACACATTTAGGAAGAAAAAAGAGGAAAATGGGAAATGAGCTGTGAGCAGAAATCGCTCTCTTAATGATATCCCTGAAGATGGGGTTGGCACTTCCCAAATCACACTCTTCACCAAAAAAAAAACAATATTGTAGGAAAATCTGCTTTGCAGAGGGAAGGGTTTACCTCTGAACGGGGAGGACAGGGATGGTTTCAGTGGGGGTGGAGCAGGAATTGCCCCAGGTCTTTAATATCATGATCCTCCACAGCCAGAACCTAGAAAAAAAAATTAATAAATCCTTCCTCCAAATAGCAGCGATGGTAACAAAAAGTAAAAAGCAGTGGGGCTGCTGTGCTGGGAGCCCTGGGAAAGTGCGTCCGGGAGACGCAGTTCTGCCTTGTGGGAGATGCAAAGCCTCCCGGTTAAAATAGGAACCGAGGAGGAAACATCACGCAGGAAAAGGATTGAATTGGCCTCTGGTCCCACAGCATTTTGGGTTTATTCCTACTGGGGGAAAAGGGCAGTTTGGGAAAGGTTGGGGAATTTTTTCTCCCCAGCGACTCGTCGGCCCGCGGCCAGCCCCACTTCCAGCGCCTCTGGCCAAGCCGAGGGCTTTAATAGCAGAAATCCCCGGGGAAAAAAGCATATTTTGGTGGAAGCTCCGGGCGGAGGGATGCAGAGGGACAGTGCAGGAGTCACAAGGGCAGCACAACCCCTTGGCTGGCGGGGAACCCAGCACAAAACCCCGGCACCCCTGGCCCAGGTGCGCACCCAGATCCACGGCTTTGCCCCCTGCACACCGTGTCCCCCAACATATCCGTGTGTCCCCGCCGGGGTACCAGCCCCGGCTGCCCTCCACCAGCGATGTGAGCCTCCAGCCTCCCCCGAACCCCCCCCCAGCCTCCCTCCCCCAGCCTCCACGCACACCAAAGGCCACTTTATGAGAAAGCGCCGATAAAAAGCCAGCCATATGTTGCCCGTAATCTCCCCAACCCTCGCTTCAATTACTGCCTCCCCCGAAACCCCCCCTCCCGGCCCAGCCTAAGCAAACAAGCCCCTCTGAAAGAGGACCCCGGTTTCCAATTAAAAGCGTCCTAACGTTTCTCCTCTCCCTAAATCCTCCCAGGCGAGGAATGTCCTGGCCCCGCTGTGGCCGCGCTGGCCCCCCCGTGCCGGCGGGTCGGGCTGGGGGCACGCACAAAGTCCCCCGCCCCGGCCCCTTCCCGGGTGACGTCAGGGGCAGCCCCAGACAGTCATTAATTTCCCCCCCTCGTTCGGGTGAAGGCTTGAAAGGGAGAGTTAATTAAAAGTAATACCCCGCCAAATCCGGCTCCGCTTCTCCTTTGACACACGGAGGGATTTGGGGAGCAGGTGTTGGGGGGGATGGCGAGGAGGGGGGGATGCTTGGAGTGGGTTTTTCTCCTTCCCAGATCATGGTGGTGTGGTTTTGGGCATCATTTGCTTGATCTAGAGAGGCTCTGTCTCCCCCCAAATGAGCTCATCGCATCCTGGACTGGGGGGGATTTGGGTGGTCACCCCAAACCAGGGTGCAAAGGCAAAAATATTTTTTTTTTTACCCCTCCCCAAGGCAAAAGTGATGATGAAGACAGCATCTGCAAACTGGGCCCAGCCTCAGGGAAGGGAGCTGAGGAGGGGAAGGACCACAAGCGACCCAAGCGGCCCCGCACCATCCTGACCACGCAACAGCGGAGGGCGTTCAAGGCGTCCTTCGAGGTCTCCTCCAAGCCCTGCAGGAAGGTACGGGGTGGCTGGAGGCTGGGCAAGGGCTCTGCCCCCTCCTCAAATCCCCCCCAAAGCCGTGTGAGGCCCGCTGAGATGTTGTCCTCCCTCCCTCTAGGTGCGGGAGACGCTGGCGGCCGAGACGGGGCTGAGCGTCCGCGTGGTGCAGGTCTGGTTCCAGAACCAGAGAGCAAAGGTGGGTGCAGGGGCCCCCTCCCGCCCCCTCCCGTGGCCATGCTGCCACCCCCTGCTTTTTCCCCTTCTTCTCGCCCAGATGAAGAAGCTGGCCAGGAGGCAGCAGCAGCAGCAGCAGGACCAGCAAAACACGCAGCGCCTGAGCTCAGGTACCCAGCTCTCCACATCCCCACACCCCAAAATGCCCTCTCCTCTTGCTTCCCAAGCCTCCCCCCCAAAAAAGCCTCACTGGCAGCTCATTTTTATCTTCCAGCCCAGCCCAACGGTGGTGGCAGCGGGGGGCTGGAGGGGCTCATGAACCCCTACACCGCTCTGCCCCCCCCGCAGCAGCTCCTGGGCATGGAGCAGGGCGTCTACAGCTCCGACCCCTTTCGGCAAGGGCTCACTCCACCGCAGATGCCCGGAGACCACATGCACCCCTACGGTAAGGCTGCAGAAAGGGGCATGTCTGCAACCTCCCCGGGGCTTTTTTCTTGCCCTCTCTCTGTCAAAATGGGGGCTGTGTGATGGGGGTGCAGCAAGTTCTGGGCAGGCGGCAGCCCCCGCTCCCCTAAATCCTTACACTGCAGAAGTGGGGGCACCAGGGTGGCCAGCACCATGAAAGCATCCCACTGATGGAGCTGGAGCCAAAGCCAAAGGTGTGGTGGGAAAATCAGGAGTGCCATCTCCTCCCTGGTGGTGTCACCTCGTCTTTGGTGGTGTCACCTCCTCCCTGGTGGTGCCACCATCTCTCCAAAGGTGCCACCACCTCCCCAAAGGTGCCACCCCGTATGATTTACAGCTCCCTCTTCCCCGAGGTGTGCCAGCATCCCCAAACCATCTCAGTAGGCTCTCGGGGACATGGTGGAGGAGGAGATACGGTGCTCTAGGATCTGCAGCAGCACACAGCACCCCTCCAACACTGCTCCTTTCCTGCTTCCCCAGGTGCCGAGCCCCTCTTCCACGACATGGACAGCGACGATACCTCACTGAGCAACCTGGGCGACTGCTTCCTCGCCACGGCGGACGCGGGGCCACTGCAGGCGCGGGTGGGGAACCCCATCGACCACCTCTACTCCATGCAGAGCTCCTACTTCACCTCCTGAGCGCATCGGAGCCCCGCGACGGGAGGCCGGCACGCGGCGTTTTGTAGCTCGGGATGCCCAGGGACCCAGCGAGTTTTGGGTTGCGTAGTTTCACGTTTCTCTTAGGAAATCCTAGGGTTAGGGGCAGGAGTGGGTCTGGCAGCTGGCGGGTTGGTTTTCAAATTCCCACGTGAATATAGAAAGCTAGAGACGTCCCCCCGTGCGGCGGGACGGGGCTGTGTGTGTGTGTTTGTGTGTGTGGGCACGCGCGCGTGAGCGGAGCCGTGCGGCCGTGCGCGGTGGCGTCCCCCACGGACGCACCCTCCGGGTTGTTGTACCCACAAAGTTTATTCCTAAGTCTATCAGAAATTTACTGTACAGCAAAAGTAACTTTATTTTCAGCGCGAACCGTATTTAAGGAAATGCTCGATGCACTTAAGTTATGAGATGAGATAATTTACTTTTTATAAACGCCACGTTTAGGTTGCAAAAGCCCGGTGGCAGGGCAGGAACACCGGCTCGTGTCAGGCGGTAGGTCTGGGTTTCGGGGCCAGTTATTTTTGGTGCTCTCAGGTTGCCCCACTGCTTTTGAACCCCACGGCAGGGACCAGCTCCTCCGCCAGCAGGTCGGTGGGGACAGCGAGGTGGCCACGTCCCGTCCTTGCCACTCGCGGTGGCTGGGAGGTCGGTGCTGGAATTCGGGGACATCCCCAACTCTCTCCCTGACCAGAGACCCATCCCAAACCCTCAGATACGGGTGCTGGAGAGGTGTGAGGTGCTGTCCTGACTCCAGGAGCCACCAGCCCACGCCACCACCCCTTGTCTGAAGGAGGAAGGAGCCCTGCGCCTCCCACCCCACGTGCGGGTCCACCTCTCCAAGTTCTCCTCCAGGCTGAGCTCTCAGCCGACCCTCACCTCATCCCCCTCTCGTTTCCATGCGTTGTGTCCTTTTGTGCTGCTGTTCCCAAACGATGTAAGCGACCGCCTGTAAAGACGTGCAAGTGACTGTGAGGCTCGAAATGCCGGCGCGTGGCCCCCGTACGGCCTGACACTGAATGTAGCGGGGCCTGGAGGCGGCCGGCCCGGTGGGAGGTGCTGAGGCACCGACAGGAATCGCGTAGCAAGGTGAAATTAAAAAAAAAAAATCTCTGAAAAAAAAAAACACACCAAACATGCCTGGTCTCTTCTTGTGTGTCACATCAACTCAGGAGGGAATGGGTTTGGATAATCTCCCAAGTCAGCAAGGGAAAATATATCGGAAATTTTCTATTTTCTCTATTCTATTTCTTTATTTCTTCTTTTCTTTTCTATATGGGAAATCTGCTCATTGGGTTTTAGATATCAAATATTCTCTGGTTTGTCACTCCATTGACCTTGGAGGTTCCTTTTTGGCCGACGGACGGAGGTGGGTGGCTGTGGAAGGTGACACAAATCTCACTGGTGCCCACTGAATTAACAACTAATTTTTAATCACTGCACAGGCTCCATTTTCTCTTGACAATTACATTTTTATTACAAACCTCTGAGCCCTTCTCTGGCCTGTGCTGCCTCTAACATGAGGCTGGAGCACACACAAGGAAAATGGGACAAATATCGAGCATGGAGGAAAATGGAACAAATGTCGAGCTTTCCACAGAGGGTTAAATGAGCTGCATTGAACTGCGAGGTCTTCTCCAGCAGAGGTATCTCAGCTGTGCTGGCTTGCTCGTTTGGGATGTAATTAGTGAGTCACAGGTGAAGGTGTTGCAGGAGAGAGAGCAAAACCCTATAAAAACAGGACTCACAGGCTGCCTGGGTTTGGGAGGAGGTGAGAAGATGTGCCCTAGGAAGCTGCATGGCCTGATTTGAGGTCTTGTGAAGGACAGCAAGGTAGGTGCTTGTGGCCAAGATTCATGTTTTTAAAGCCCTGCTCTTTCTGAGAGGGAATTGGATGTTGGGATGGGGTCCCTGCTCCATCTTCCTGCTCTAGGAAGGTGGCTGGGCTTTGCTGGTATGGATGGGTTGGAAAACTATTGCTTGGGGTTTTTCTGTTGCTTGGTGGTCTTGGGGAAAGTCTGGATGGTGTTAGTGGGGCAGAGAGTGTCAGGGTGAGGATGGTACTCGCTGTGGGATGAAGGTGAGGATGTGCTCTGCTTGGGGAAAGGATAGAGTATGGGTGGTGTGGAGGAGCTGCTGTGGGCTGTGAAGCCAGCATGAGTCTGATTTGTAGGATCCAGGTGTAGCTAATGGCTGGGTTAACACCAGCTGGGTTTACAATAGAAAAAAAAAAAGGATATTTTCATTATTAATCATTAAAATTGCTTTAAAAATTCTCCTCGCTTTCATGTTTCCTAAAACATAATTTTAATATTTTTCTTAGGGAAAAAAATGGTTTAAAGATAAAAGGGTTGTCTTCTCCACCCACAGCCATCTCCTATTTGAAAAACATTCACCTCCATCAGTCTGCTTTCCGTCAGCCCACCTATCAATTTATCCTTATGAGATTACTTCCAAAATACTCCCCCCCCCCCCCCCCCCCCCCCCCCCCATAAAACCCATGTCACACAGGCTGGTTGCCTACTTCTTTTAAAGTCTTGCAATGATATAATGACAATATAATAACAGTATCTTAAAGTGTGTGCATATACTTTTATAAAATGATTATATAGAGAGTGGATATGTATGTTTTGGGGGAAGGATTGGTATTGTGGAAGTGGGCAGGATGTCATCTAGCAAAATTAGCAGAGTTCATGGTCTTAAACCTGCCTTTTTCTGCATTTGGCTTGTACTTGGCACAGTCCTTGTGGTAACGGTGCAATGCCCACACGAGTCCTCATCTCCTCTGGCTGTGATGCTCTGCTGTGCCTTATTTCAGCCTGGGGACTGACCCTGCCAAAGCAAAGCCATCTGAGCATTGTCTCCTGAGGTGAAGGATGGAGATGCTGTGGCAAATGACTTCTTGTGGGTTGTGGGATCCTGGGCTGGATGCCTGTGGTGTTGCTCTGCCATGCTGTGCTCCGTGCCCAAGCCACCTCTCAGCCCTAGGGTGAACGACAGCTTCTTGTCAAACCCAGGGAGAAAAGAGCAAGGTCTGACATTTGGGGAAAAAAAAAAAAAGGCTCTGTGTTGCTCTCCAAGCAAGGGCAATGGCAGGAAGGGGTTGGGAGCCAATCTTCATATCTTTAGTGGCTCAGTGAACAAAGCCCTCTCTGTTCAGGCCCTGCTCAGTGGCCAAGATCAAGCCAGAGATTGCTTTTCAGTTGAGGACACTGATTAGATGATACTGATAGGCAGGAACGAGCTAGCTCTGAGTGATATTATGTTAATTAAGTTGGTCTTTGTGAATGGATGGGACGGGATCCTGGGGCAGACTGCAAAGAAACTCAAAATGGACTTGGCCCATATTGGCTGCGTTTGCACCTGGGTGGTGTTTCCAGGTATTTGTAGGCAACCTGCAGTGTGCAGGCACAGGAGGAAGAAACCTGCCTGGAAGGATATGACCTTGTAGATGAGGTGCTCTAGGAAATCCTTTAAGACACAGGCAGGGTCTTTCCCTGAAAGCAAACCTGGGAGGTGGTAAATGGTGCTTTTCTGGGGGGAAAAGGCAAAGCTTGGGTTGCTCCTGTCACCTTTCCAGAGTGAAATCGCTTGCCAGATGTCTGGTATCTATAGTGGTGCTGTTCTGGGCATAAGATGTCACCTGCCATCAGAAAATGCTTGTCTTGTGACACATGATGTGGCTCAAACCACCTCAGCCTTATGGTGGGTGTGTGAGCAGGATCCCAGGTAGCACCAGCTGGCCAGGTCTGAGGCTTGCCTTTGCTAAGTTTTCTTCCACAGCTCATCTGCATCAGCTCCTTTAAAAAAAAAAAAGTATGAAATGGTAAAGACTTGCAATGGAAAGTCAGGAAAAGCCCTTCAGGTGTAAAAAGGTGAATCGTGGTTTCTTATCTTTTTGTGGAGATCAGACCAAATTCCTGTCTCCATTCCTCCAGTGGCAGGGTGTTGGTCATGGAAAGGTTATCTCGGCTGTACGCCTCCTGGGTGCTGACGTGGAGGCTGATGTGTGAGTTCAGAGGCTGAGGATGAGTGTATCCAACCAACAGCCGTGTCAAAACACTCCAAGTGATCAAATACTGACAGCTCTTTTGGTGAAGAACAGCAGCTTCCCAGCGCCCCGGGCCCTCCGAGCTGCTGCTTCAGAGGGAGATCAGGTTTCTCCTGTGGTGACCCTGTGAACAGGGGGCTCATTCAGGAGGATGCTCGGAGGTTGGATCAGAGTCTGGGGGCAGAGAAAATCCCTGCCAGAGGGCATCATGAGGCTGACAGACCCTGCGGCACAGAGACGGGGAGCTGGTGGCAAGCCCCAGTAGGCCTTACCAGCTTGGTGAGGCCTACTGGGCCTTACCTACCCTGGTGTCCTTACCAGCTTGGTGGCTTCACATGGGGGTAAAGAACCAATGACCCTTTATTGACCAGTCTTAATTAGGACTTTTGGAAAGCCCCGGCAGGCTTGGTGCTCTGCAGAACATCTTTGGCATCTGAGGTTGATGCAGAAACTGGCTGGCCCCCAACAGCTCCAGCTCGTGCTCTGTTCCTCGCAGTACAAATGCAATAATATCTGCTTGGGAGGAGAGGGGCTGTGAAGGGAGGTATCCTAGGAGCCTCCGGCTTCTCTGTGCTTTCCCAGAGAGCATCTGCGAGGAAACAAGCCTGTGCTCAACACAACTCAATAATACGTGAGCATGGAGGGCCCCGAGGCTGTGCGCGGGAGGAGGACATGGAAAATAGCGAAAAACCACCCGTTTGCTGAGTGAGGCAGGGACCGTATGGAAAATATAGCATGAGGTCATGGAAGTAAAGCTGTAGCGTAATGCCTGTGCCTTGGGTGGCTGGTTCTGTTGTCCTGACAACCTCGTGCTGGTGTCCCAGCCTTGGAGGGCTTGGCTCTGTGGTTGGGAACATGGAGGTATTTGGGAGGTAACTGGAGAGCCCCCGAGGAGCACGGGAAGAGGAGACCAGCGAAACTCCTTCCAAAAGGATCAGCTGGAGCCTGCCAGAAGCTGTAACCGCCTGCTGGCTGCCTGGTCTCCTCCCGGAGTAGGCGGAGGGGTGAGGAAGGAGCGGTGACATCCCGGGGCTGCCAGCAGGAGAGCTGCTGCAGGCAGGGCCAGCGGCGTCCCACGGGGCTGGGGGCTGGGGCACAGACCCCATGCGAGGGGAGCTGGAGGAGCCCTGGACGTGGTGGTTAAAGGACAACAGCAAAGGCAGCCAGTAAATGCAGCCCCAGGTCCTTTCCTGGGTTATCCGGTGGTGAGATGGGGAGGGGGCAAGGAACCCAGGGAAGTGCATCAGTGAGCCTGGCAAGGAGCTGGACTAATGAAGCCCAAAGATGGGTGCTGTCCTCAGAGGAATTGTGTGGTGGTGGGGCACCATGGGGACTGCGGGACCCAGAAATGGCTGTAAAAAAAAAAAAAAAAAAGGGCTGCATTGCCTCTTCCCTGGGCCTTCCAGTTCCCATCAATTAGAGGCTAATCACTTGCTCCAGAAAGCTTTTAAGTGCAAGCGAGCTGATTTGAGATGATGAAATTGCCTCTTAATTGATTATTCCTGCAGTTTACCAGCTGTTTCCCTGACTTGCTTATTTTTCCCTCCCCTGGAACAAAAACCTGCTGTTGGTAGGAGCAGCTCACCTCCAGCCAGGAGCTGACAAACGCCTGTGGCCGTGCTGGGAAAAGGCTCCCTGAGGAAATACCGATGAGCAGCAGGGATGCTGCACTTCTGGGCATCCCCGTGATGGCCCAAAGCAGCTGTTTTGGGCAGGAAGGAGCCTGATTTCACCCCACAACCCCAGGCCACCCGAGCTTATAGGTGCTGCCTGACCGCGTGCACGGGGCCAGCCCCCGCCGATAGCATCGGGGTGAGTACAGTAGGTGCTTTGTGGCTGGGGGGGGGATCTGGTTACTTGGGAACAGCTCTGTGCCCGGGGAAGATGATGACAGTGTGCTAGGGGGAAGGAGAGCTTGGAAAAATAAATGACGTGCCAATTTGTGAGCTCTCCTGGGATTGTTTGGGGTGCTTCAGTCGCTGGGCTCCCTGCACCCAGTGGATGACCTGTTTTTCATCCATCCTTCTTGCCTGAATCCGTGCTGCTGTGGGGGCTTGTGCTCACCGCAGCCCCCCTGGGACATACACTCCTAGCTGCTGTAGCAGGTCCCACTCTGCATCCCAGCAAGGCTGGCTGGTGGCTTTCTTCCCCAGCAATTTTCCTGCCTTTCTGTTCTTCTTAGGAAGAAATTCTTCATTATAAGGGTGGTGAGGCCCTGGCACAGGCTGCCCAGAGGAGCTGTGGCTGCCCTATCCCTGACAGTGCCCAAGGCCAGGCTGGATGGGGCTTGGGGCTGCCTGGGTGGGTGGGGGGTTTCCCCGCAGGGTTCTCTGCCCCAGGAACCTGTGAATTTCAGACAGCTGAGCTGAGACCCATGAGTCTGCTGCTGGCTTGTTCCTTCCCTCTACCAGGAGACCTGGCCATGATGGGGCAGGGACGTGCAAGCTTCTTTCTGTGCAGGTATCTTGAGTTGCCCTATAACTGACCCTGGTGGGGCTTTCTGCTCCATGGGGTGTGTTGGTGATGGAGCTCGGCTAAGAGGCAAAAGGCTCAGGAAGTCCATGGGAAACAGAGCAGTGAAATATAGGGACGGTGATGAAACTTTGCCATCTGCTCCAGGGCAAACCGACCGCGGGGAGCACTCAGAGCAGTGCCAACACGAACTTGCTGCTGCAATGTGTCTGCAGCCCTGCTGGTGCAGGGACCCGCTGGAGGTGGCACCTCAGCTGCTGGTCCCTAACACGTCCTGCTGTGCACCTGGAGCTGTCCCTTTATTTTGGAGGTGGATGGGAAGCTGGGTGATGCTGGTAACAGCTCAGCCATCCAAGGAGAGGCTGCCCAAGGTGTTTTTCCTGGGACAACACAACCTGGTGTCCCGTCCGTGCGCCATAGCCCCAACCCAGGGCTCAGTGATACCCAGCTGAAACCCCAGCCCCTTTAAACCACGGACCCAGGCAGATTTCCCTCGCGGGGTGAGCGGCTCCAGTTTCATCGCTAATGGGTTTCCCAGGATTTGCAGATGTGAATTGCTCGCATTCCTGACTCCAAGGTGAGCGCAGGTGCATCGGACGGTCCCCACGAGTCCTCCCCACCTCCCGGGCGAGCGCACAGAGCCGCTATTGTGCGGCGAGGAGCATCGCCTCCTCCGTGCCCCTGGGGTGCTCGGGGTGCTGCTGCCTGGGTGGCGTGGTCGCCTTCTCAAGGTCCCCGCTCCTTCTCCTGCAGGGGAGCAGCAGCTTTTGCAAGTGAGAGTCAAACCCCGACCTGCCCCTCGGGCTCTTCATCAGGTCCAAGGGAAAGCAGCCGCGGGTTCAAACTGCCCTCCTCGAGCTCGCTCTGCTCAGACTGCAGGACTATTTAACACGCTTCAGCTTCTTATAAAGTTTCTGTCAAGAAGGATTAGCAGCGGGCTGACAGATTGCTATTACAGCCCCAGTGAACTTTTAATACCTGCCAGTAAATTCTGCCAGTCCCTTAAATCCTCTCGCGGGCGCTCGGTTTGGGGAGCAAAGGTTGCTGCTTGCCGTGCTGGTATGGAGAGTGCCTCTCTCCAAGCTGTCAGTGTCAAGAAATGACCTCTGGGGGCTCTGATATTGTTCTCCACAGGGTCTCAAAAGAGCCTCTGTGAAGGTGAATTCACCTCTGTGTAGGTGAATTTCATCCCCTCTCCCTATGGGGTGAGGCACTGTTGATGGATGCCTGGGGCTGGAGGTCCCCAGGGTGCAGGAGGGACCGACACCTCCAGGGGAGGCAGCTGGGTGTGGGAGGAGGTTGGGGTGGTTGGGGGCACCCTCGGGGGCTGCTGTCTGATGGCTAGGGTCACAGCATTGCTTAGAGGTGAGGCTTGCCATCAGTTGCCCGTCAGGCAGGCTTAAGGATGCTCAAGGAATGCTGAGGTCCAGGCACCCTGAGTACGGCTGGTGAATCTGCGTGTGATTTTTTTTCTTATACTGAGTCTTTGAGTTTTGATGCACCTTCCCCTATTACTGGCATTAAAACCAATAAGGGTTGTGTGAGGAGGAAACCCCAGTGTCCTGAATTCCTCTGCACCCTGGCAGTGATGGGGCTGATGCGGGTAACAGCATGGTGCTGCAGCTTAAGCTGCTTCTCTCCAGGATCCCTGTGCCCTTGTGGGTGCGAGCACATCTCCCACTCCTTTTTGACCCCACAGCTTGTTTTTCAGTTTCTAAATCCTGGAAGCATAGCATGTGCAGGAAGATATTTACTATGTGGGATAGCTTCCAATTGACCCAGATGTGGAAAGTTTGAAACAGCCTTTGCCAGGCTCCTTAAAAAAAAAAAAAAAGGCAGATGTCACCTAGTATTTAGTGGAGGGTTCATGAATTTTTGCATGCTTAGGACCAAAAAAAAAAAAACCACAACTGGAAATTGTTTTTGGCCAGAGTCTTTCTCCCACAGTGCCTCTGAGTACTTTCTCCTCTTTGGGTTTCTCAAGGTTTTGCTTGATGGGACACACGTTGTCCCAGCAGGTAACTGCATCCAGAGTCTTTTGAAATGACATCTTTCTGCTGCACAGCCTTGGATGAATTTGTGCAGCTTGGCAGAGACACCATGGTTCAACAAGAGGCTGCAGCCCAGCAAGATGTCCTGTTTCACATGGCCAACGTGCGATTGATGTTTCGGCTTCCTTCCTGCAGAATGTGCCTCCAGGCACCCAACAAGAGCTGCAGAGGTGGGTGCTGTCACCCTCTTGCTCTGGGCCAAGGAGGTGTTTGACGTGGTTTGATGGTGGGGTTGAAGTCGCCCAAGAAACCCTAGCCAAAAGCAGAGTGGACCTGTGTGGCTGGCAGGAGCCAGGCCACAGAGCTCCCTGGTGGCAAGTGTTTGGTGGATGCTGGTCCAGGGGAGCCCCATGTAGGGTTTGGGGGAGGCAAATTTGGTCCCAAAGCTGTCCCAGTCCACTGCCCATAGAGAGCTTGAGCAGGAAAGTGGGACTCCTTGGTTTCCCATCGCTTGTCCCAACCCTGCTTGAGCTGGGTTAACTTGGGTGGCTGCTCTTCAAGCTTTTTTTTTTTTATTGCACAGCAAAATGCTTTTTTGGGAAAGCCAGGCTATCACCCCCCCAAACAGCCAACTCCAAACCCGAAAGAGAAAGGGCCCTTTGAAGTGAGCTGCCCGAACGCGACGTGTGACATCAGAGAGATGGCAGATAGCTGGCAGAACAAGGCTGCCTTTCAGCCGGCCCCGGCCCCGGCCGCTGCGTGCTTTACACCCCACCTCCCCACGCTGGAGATGAAAGATGCCCCAGGCAGCCTGCCTGACCCCGTTGCTTCTGCTATCTCCACTTGATTGCACAGTGGTTTTGCTCCAAACAATCCTTCACTGTCTGGGCCGCACAGGTGAATCTCCCGGCTTGGCTGGCGAGCGGGGATGCCGCGCATAGCAGGGCTGCTTTGTCGCGGTCGCTCGCCTGCTTCTACGGGGTGGTTTCTTAGGGCAGGCATTGTTCGACGGCAGGGCACGCAGGAGGGGTGGGGGGAAAGGGATGGAGCAGGACCGGGTGGCCCAGGGGCAGGGAAAGGGGGTGCAGAGTGAAGGAGCATCCCTGGGGACCTGGTGGGGTGGCGAGCAGGTGGGTGAGCACAGCAGCTTGTGCTGGATGCCGTGGGCTTGGCTCCAAGAAGGGATCTGAGATGAATGGATTTGACTTTTTTTTTCTCTATTTGTTTCTCTGTTCAACCTGCTTTGGTGTCCAAAGCAATCTGGACTCCCACCTTGGGTCCTTGCTTTAAAAAAGGGGTGGTGGAAGGAGGACATTTGGCTGCACGTCTATGCTGAAAGGAAAATCTTTGAGAGCCCATTCAGTCTTGAGACAATGAATTTGTGCAGAAGATGAGTTGTGGTAAAACAGCTGCAAATTAAGCGCACCTCAAATTAAGCAGTCTGGAGGACAGCGAGTCTGAGGAACCAAGCAGGTGGGCTCAAGAAAGCTCTGAGTGTTCAAGTGGCACCAGGGATGTGCCCACGCAACCATCTCAGTAGATTCTCCCTGAGCTAATGCAATCCCAGAGGCACGTCCTAGATTCGTGTGAGTAGGGGCATGAGTCAAAACTCTGAAGGGTATCGGAGCAGCCGAGCTCCCGTAAGATCTGAGCACCCTTTTGACCTCTACCGCCAAGATCAGAGCCAAGTTTTCCCTGGCGTTCAGAGACTTGTAAAGGCTGAATGCCCTAAAATCAATGTGACTAGTGGGAACATGGAAATTAATTGTGTCAATCTATCACTCATCTTCCCCTATTACATTCAGTGATTGGAACTTGGCCTCCAGTGCATGAACAAAGTGTCTTCTGTGACAGGTAGCTGCTGCGCAGGGGGTGGCTGAGTGGTGGAGAGGGGAGGATGAAATAAAAGTTTGGGCTCTACATTTTTTTTTTCCCCTCAATGTAATGTTTTCCTTGCTTGGGGCTATTAAGGTCAAGGTGACATTAAAATAAGACAGAATAAAGGAGGTAAAACAGCAGGAGGTTAAGAGAGGAGGGGATAATTATAGGGGTAAAATTTGGATTATTTTTGTGGATTGTCTTAGAGTAGTGCCAAGAAATAACACCAAGATGATGGGTGACCTTTAAATCGACAACGGGGCCTTTCAGGATGCTGTGTAGGCATTATTCAGGTACCTCCAAAAAACTGCTTAGGGCCAGGCCATTTGAAGATGTGAGTGATGCTGGTGCTTTGGGCACTTTGGCATCTCCAGCATCCCCATCCACATGTGACCTCTAGGCCTTAGGGAGCCAGGTGGTGCTGGTGGTGACCTCCTCTTCCTCATCTTCATACCCAGCTTGGGAACGGGGTGAGGTGGGTGTCCCATGGTCCTGGGCTTTTCCAGCCTCCCCGTGTGCTGTCACCTCGAGGACGGGACCACAGCTGTCCCTGCATGTGTTGCCGCTGCCCATCCATCCCCTTTCTACCTCTCCTTCATTAAGGCGCCGGTCCCTTCCCGATAACGAGGGGGCTTCTGTTGGACAAAACCTGCCAATTAGGCATTCTGGCTGGGTATAAACGCGGCACTTGAACAGCTGAGGGGACGGCGGGCAGTCCTGCCCCTTCTCGCGGCGTTGCCAAGCTTGCCATTAACACAATGTGACAACTAATCTCTCTATAGCATCTGACCGAGCAGTTTTAATTAATAGCTCCGTACGCCTGCACACGCGCCCGCACCCCCTCTGCTGAGCGCAGGTACCGCATGCCTTCAAATCTCCTTCCTTCACAGGCACAAATGGCACAATAATACCTCGTTCTGCCCCAGAATTGGGGAAATTCTGAGCTGCTGGGACCAGCCCTGGTGTCGGGATGGTGACCCTGGAGGGAAGCAGGGAGCAGAAAGCTGTGGGCTGCTGGAGATGATAAATCAGTAATGAACCTGGGAGCCCCCTTGCTCCTACACCATCCTGTTGGAAAAGCCCCTCTGGCTGGGAAGATTCACCAACCTGGAGTTGTTCGTGGTGGGAAAGTGCAGGAGGGGCTCCTGCTTTGTTTTCTTCTTGGGGCTGCTGTCCTCAGAGGATGTCTCTGCCTTGCTCTGGCAATCAGCACCCTGCGTGCGGCAGGGGTTGGGACTACCCAAAAACACCTCAGCCCACAAGACAACTTGTAGGGAAACGCTCCAGCCTCCCAAATCTGCGTCCTAACGGGATGTCCCCAAATCTCAGGGCATGACCTGGCCACCCCATGCTGGGCAAAGCTGCTTCCAGCTCTCCTCCTGCCCGTGGTGCCCCTCTCAATCCCGCAGTGGTGCCCGGGATGCGGCAGCACTAATGGGGAGCGGTGCAGAAGCTGGCACCCCCCAGCACCCCCCCGGCACGGTGGCGGCAGGCGGACACGAGCCCTGCCCCATCTGCCTGCACGGCAGCGCGGCGGGGAGCTAATGAGAAGCAAGGTGAGAGGCAGGAGACGCGCTGACAACTCGCTGGCTCCGCAAGCTGCCGGTGGCAAGCGGGCGGCAGAAGGACGGCATCTGCCCCCCCTCCCCTTTACCCCCCTCTCTCTCTCTCTCCCGGCATCTCCAGCCTCATAATGAGGTTATTACTGGTTATTACTGGCCCGCTGCTTGACGGCCGGCACCAGCATCCCTTGCCTCGTCCTCGCCCCAATTCCCACTTGTGGCTCCGTGAAGGGTCCCCCTGCCCTCGCTCCCGGTTTTGGCACAGGGCTTCGTGGCTGGGGGGGGGCTGGCTTTGACCTTGCTTGCAGAGGAGACGCTGCCACACACCGCCTGTCCGCCCCCTTCCTTATTTTGTGAATGCTCCTGGCCTGCTCTGGCGGTGGGAGAGGTCTCAGAGATAATTAAGTTCCTACAAGTTTTGTGGGAAGGGACAGGTGATGGGGAGAGGCGCGAGCAGGGCCCGTACCGGGGAGCTGATCCTCGCTCACAAAGCTCAGAGGAAGACTTTCTGCAGGCAGGGCTGGCTCTGAAAGCTGGAGATGGTGCTGAGCTGCGGGCTTTCCTGCCCCGGGTCTGCTTGGAGAAGAAGGGGGCTGCTTAAGGACGCGAAGCTCGGTGCCAGAGGGCAGCGCCAGCCATCAGCCACCTCGTGGAAGGCTGATCGGCCCCGGCACCCCATTAACCTTTACGTTAATCCCTCGTGCAGCAAACAGCGAGTTGCCAAACTCCTCCGACACCCAAAAACTTGCAAACCGTGCCGTGAAATGCCGAGCATGGGAGCACAGGCACCGCGCTGCTCGCGCTCAGCCAAGCCCCAGGTTTTTGTCCCTTCCCAAATTAACGCGCTGACTTTGCACTTAGGCGAAGGAAGAAATGATGCTGCCACTAACCCGCAGCTGGCAGGCACGGGCGGTTTGCTCTCCTCCACCCATGGAAAGGGACACAGGAGTGATGCAAAAGCCCAGAGGTCGGTGGCTTTGCTTCTCCACGCGGTGACAAGGGGTGCCGGGCAGGGACCGGGCAGCGTTTTGCCTCCCGGAGCAGCTGGCATGGATGTCGTAGCCGATCACGTCGGGGAAGGAGGTGAGCAGGAAAGCGGTGACACCTCGCCTACGGCGCCCTGCTGTCGGGGGGCAGATGTGGAGGCCGACACATGTTCGCCGTGCCGCTAATTAATCACGTCCATGGCAGCGCCCTGCTCTGCGCAAAGGGCGCGGGGGTCCCGGTGGGCGTCCCCACTCCGTCCTTTTGGCATCACCGACCCCCTCCAGGACCCAATGCAGCTGAAAGGAGTTTAAAGAGGGAGGAAAGGGGATCTTCTCCCCACCCCAGAGAGCTGCAACTTCTAATCAATACTTAGCAAGGGCTTTTTTTTTGCAGGAAAATAAAAAATATTGAGAAATTTCGGGTGTGTGTTCCTGTTCTGCTCTGGAATAGCCGGCAGAAGCCAAGCATCTCTGCTCAAATTCGGCTCACCGAAGAGGCAAATTAAGGCACCTTTATCCAGCTTTCCCAGCAGCCAAAGGAAGGGGATCCCAGCAGGATGCCGCAATTTTGCCCAAAGGATTGGGGACGGGGCAGCAGCAGGGTCGGGGATCGGGTCCCTGCTCGGCAGCGCGGGCTGCAGCCTCCTCTGGTGGCCGAGCCCAGGGCCAGATCTTGCTCTTTTTAAAAATTTATTTATTTTTCTTTCTCTTTTTTTCTTTCCTTTTCTTTTTCTTTTTTTTTTTTTTCTTTCTTTTTTTTTTCCCCCCTTTCTTTCTATTTTTTCTTTCAATTTCTTTCTTTTTTTTTTTTTCTTTACTTTTTTTTTTCTTTTTTCTTTTTTTCTTTTATATGATGGGACTGCTTTTATAGGGCAGCTCAGTCCTATAATGATATATAAGGCGGCTCCCTTGCTGCCCAGCTCTCAGGGCCTCTTCTTGCCTACCATGGGGGTCTCATCCCCCATGACACCAAACAGAGATGCTCCGAGCAGCAGCACCGCTCCACCTCACCGTCAGGAAAGGAGGCCTTGATGCTCTCAGCTTCCCAGCCCAGCTCTTCCCTGTGATGGATTTTGCATGGATTGCCTCCAGATTGGGCAAGCCTCCTGTGCGTAATCCCTTCCCCGCGTTGCACAAGTCCTCCTGCGTGTTTCCACTAAGAAAGGCAAAGCCCAGAAACTTCTGCAGCTGGAGGTACGGCACGCAGCGCAGCAAAGGTTTGGAGCTGTATAAAAAACACTCGGATTTAAAGCTCCCCTCTTCACGGGAGCTTCCCATTAGAAAAATAAATCTGATTGAGGTTCGTGGTCTTAAAAACACAGCACAGGAAAACACGGACACCTACGGGCAGAGGAGGCCCTGCTAAACTCAGCGTTTGGCTCCTGTTCCTCTCCTCTCAAGCAGGGAAATGCTCGATGCTGGCAGTCTGGAGGGACAGCTCAGGTTTTGGGGTGCTCTCAAGACAGTTTCTCCTCCTCCTCTCCTTCCCCCATCAGCCCTCCCCTGGTGTCCCCAGTGCCACCAGCCTGGGGCTCAGCCCAGCCGCGCTGTTCCCAAACCCAGAGCTCCCCCTGCATCTCCCCAGGCCAGGAGCACAAACCAAAGGCACCGCCTTCAACTTCCCCAGTTTCTCCCTTTTTGAACATCCTGAGCTTATTCCCGCAGCAGGGTTGGTTTTATTTTATTTTATTTTATTTTTTCCCTTTGCTGAAATTCCCTGGGGGATCTGCAGAGAAATGGAAACATGCGCAAGGCGCCGCGGGACAGAGGGCTGGGCTGCGAGCAGCTCTCATCTGGCGTGGTCTTTGCTTCCTGCCCTTCGGGAGGAAAGTCACAGCACGAGTGACAAAGGCTCATAAATTCTGCCGAGAGATTCAGCCCTTTCTGGAAAATTAAAAAAAAAAAAAAAAAAAATCTGGTTGCTCGCTGGAGTGGGACAGAGAGCTGGGTGTGACGTGGGGTAAGGAAAGTTTCTGCAAATGTCGGTTCCTTAATTAATATTAATGCCTCCCCGGCTTTTTATCTCTGCTTTAAATAAAAGGGATCCAGCCGTGGCAGAGTTCCCACCACATTAAGAAACTCATGAAAGCGGCGTGATGGATGCCTTCGGAGATGGCTCTCATTAGCGTCTAATCCTTCCCATCAGCCCCACTTGTCCCTGACACTTTGAGCTTGTTAACCTTTTTTTGCAGCACTTTTCAGGGAGAGCTGAAACTGGGGCACAATTGCGCTGGTTCGGGTTTCAGATGAATCCTCCCCAAAATACCATTTTCCCCCGTTTATGGCTATGTTGCAATGAGCAGCTGCCAGACCTCCAGGGACCGACCCACCCGTGCCATGTGGAAATGGCCCTGGGATGCTCTGTGTGGGCTTACAAAACCTTCTGGATACTCAGAAAACCCTGCCAAGAGGCTGCCCAAGCTGCTGGGGCTGCCAAGAGAGGCTCTTCATCGGTTCTTGAGATCTATAACGACACGGAGCTTCGGCACCCAGGGGGATGAGCAGATCCTGGCACTGGGGGACTTGGGTTAGTGGTGGGACCTGGTGACCCTGAGGGTCTTTTCCGAGCTAGATGGCTGTGGGATTTTATGACACGTCTCTGGGCACTGAGAGCGATGGCTTGAGTGTGTCTCACAGCCAAAAAAATTCACCAAGGCTTCGAATTAGGTGGCTGCAAAGCCAGGTGGGGTAAATAAACCAACGAGGTCCTCCGTGCGCAAGCCGTGCAGCCGGGGGCGGCCGCTTTTTTGTCTGCTTTCCACTAGAGGTAGCTGGAGCCACGCACAAGGCACCGCCAGCCGGGGGATGGCCACATCCCAGCCCCAAATCTGCAGCAATTCGAGCCATTAGCCTGCCACAGCCAAAAGCAGGAGGGGTTTCCATGCAGCCCCCCTCCCACAGGCTCCATCCTTGCGCGCCCGAGCTCGGGTGGCAAAGCCTGTGTCTGGGGGGTATTTTACAAGAAGCCAGAGAAAAAAAAAAATATATTCCTATTCCCCTCTGCTGCTGGACTTCATCACACGGCTCCTCAGCCCCAGGGAAAGATGTCTGCGGTGCTGGAGGAGAGCAAAGTGCTTTTAGCTGCTTGTTGTTGCAGAGGGGGAATGGGGTGGGAGCTTGGTGCTGTGAGGGGGTGTTTGGTGGAAATATATATCTATATTTTTATTATTTTCTTTTTTTTTTTTGGAGAGGAAGGAGTATTTTGTGCCGGGCAGCTACTGCCAGGGAGCTGCAATAACCTTGCAAAGCGAGGAGGGAAATAAGGTCGGGAGGAGCGGGGCTTATCTGCCTTCCCTGCTCCCAGAGGGATTTTAGCCCTGACTTTTAATAACAGTGAGGAAAGAGGCACACTCCCTGCCTGCCCAGAGGGAAAGGCCCTCGGAGCACAACGAATCAGCCAGAAAAAGCTCTTTTTATCTCACCTCAGCATCCCCACAGAGCCATGGGTCAGGGTCCCACCTCGTGCCCCCACCACCAGTCCCGTTGGCTCGGCCACCTCGGTCCATCGGGGGGGGTGAGGCCGATGGATGGAGCGAAAGAAACCTTTTTGGAGGCACCTCCTTGTGGCACCTTGTGTTTCGTTCCTCTGCAGGGCTACCAAGCCCTAAACCAAGGCTGGAAGATGCTCTCAGGAGGGAGTCATTGCCCTCTCCTGCTGTTCTCCATGGGGTTTGCTGGGCTTTGGGGGCAGTGGAGCTCTCCGCAGGGTGCCCGGGAGCTTTGACGGATGAGGACTGTTAATATTGAAGACATAATTACGCTGGCTGAGGCCGAGAGTCCTTCCGAGGCGGTGCGCAAGGAGGGCATCAATATTAAGGCGAGTTACTAAATGTATCTACCCTAAAGGTGAACTGAAAGGCGTTGCGGAGGCCCCCGTCCCGCAGCAGGGTCTCTGCTGAGCTGTGGTGCCCCTCAAGGGGTCTCTTGGGTTTGGGGTGAGACCGAGCCCTGCCCAAATCAGGGGGCATCTTGCCAGGAAAGCCATGCACGGGCTTAAAATGCTTATTTTCAAGGACTCGTTGTGTTAATTAATAAGAAGCAATATTAATGGGGTTGGGGCTTTTAGGGTGGACGTGTTTCTGGGGCTGGCTTCCAACAGAAGCTGCTCTCGGTGCGTGCCCCAGCTCCAGGTGGTGGGGCTGGAAAGGGCTTTGGGTGCCGGGGGCATTGGGCTGTCTCCTGACCTGCTGGGTTGGTGTTTGGTTTTGTTTCATTGCTAGAGGAAAGGAAATAATTTCCCCCTATCAAAAATGAACGAAAACTTACAAGATCTTGACCGGGTTTATTCATTGCCTCACCTATTAAAACAGCCACGGATCTATTCAAGTGTGGGGGCTGCGCTTTAGCTTGCCTTTTCCATGAGTCATAGAACACGTGGTTTTTTTTTATTCTTTTATTATTTTTTTTAAGGAAAACAATATTGCTGAGTTTCTCACAAGGGGAAAATGTGCTGGAGGACGCCAAGGGCCCGGCACCTCATGGGGCAGCACAGCTGCCACCATCCCGTACCCCTGCACCCGATGCCATCCCGATGGCCCCGTGGCAGCGGTCTGGGACACCAGATCTCCTCCCAGCCAAATCTTCGGCTTTCCCAGCCCTAAACTGGGTGCCACCCACTGCCAGTGAGTGGCAACTTGGTTAAAGGAGTCAGAAAAGCTGCTCCGGCCACCAGCTGGGACTGATCCCCGAACCTCCCCACCAGCAGCAAGCTGTTTCCAGCAGCTGTGCTCAATGCTGCCGGCCCCGTACCTGCCTGTCTGCACAATTTGTGCCTAAATTTCTGTATTTCGGTGTGAGAGAGCTTGCCACACACACGCACAACCTCCTGGACCTCTTTTGTTTGGCATCCCGTGAAAAACTCCATGCCAAGCCAGCCCAACACGAGCACTGATTTATTTGTGCTGGGAGGGGACATGCTTCGCTGTCCTAACACCAGATGCCCAAAATATGTTAAATCAAGCCCCAGAATAGAAACCCCCTCTGTTTTTTTTCCCTTTTTCTTTGTCCCCCATGGTGGGATAAGGCTGGAGGAAGCAGGGAGAGCTGCTGAGAGCTGCCTTTGGGGGAGCCGGGTGGCTCTATGGGATGCTCTGCCCAGCACCCACATCCCTGTGCCCTGCAGTATCGGGGCAGGGGCGCCTTTGTGCGGGATACCAGCAGATTTAGGGCACAATAAATTGCATTTTAAAGTTACCCACAGTGCTGTTGGCCGGGCTTGGTGTTATTCATGGTGTTTGCTATGTACGGCAAGCACCAGTTTTACACAGGCCCCTGAGAAGCAGCAGGGAGCCGGTGCCTCCCTCCAGGGCATGGGGCCGGTTCTGACTTTCTGCTGCTTCTTCTCGGTGTGGATCACACCAGGGACGGCCTCAGCCACGGCCCCAGGAGGCCGTTTCCCCATGGCAGCCCCACAGCCCCCTCACCGCGTCCAAGAAAAAGCTTTATTTATACCCACTTACCCGCCTGCCTTTTCCATAATTGCAATCATTAACCTTCCCGCTTAATGAAGAACATGGCTGGGGGCTGCCGGACCCCTCCCGGGCTGCGTGGCGGATTCCTGCCCACCGCAACGCCTCGGTCGGCCGAGACGTCCTCTGGATTTGGCCAGGGGCAGCAGGGACCCCAAACCTCCCTCCTGTGGGATTTCGGCTCCCCGTGCCCGCGGGGCCGGCGGGGCTGGCGCTGGCATCTCGTCTCGGCGGAGAAGTCATCCGCGCTGACCACGGGGAGGGTTTTTTGCCCGCCAGGTCCCACTTTGCTCCCCTATATTTAGCCCGTTATGAATATGGAAGAGCGTTGAAAATGATTCGGGCAGACATCCCTCTGTCCAGCCGAATAACGTCAGCGGCGCTCGTGGGGAAGGCAGCGCTCGCCCTGACAGGGGCCCCCGCCTGCCCCCTGCGCCGGGGCAGGGCACGGCCAGCAGAAACCCACCCTGCTGGCCCCACACACCCCATCCTGGCTGTTTGGGGTGCTGCGGGAGGACCCCGTAGGATGCCCACCCCGCACCCCCTGCCCCAGGTCCCAGCTGGTTGTGGCTCCCCCCAGGGAAGGGGCACAGCGGGGATGCCGAGCGGTGCCCAGCTGCGCGCCCAGCACCGGGGGCAAGGCAGCCTTGTCCCTGCTCCTGCCACCCCCCCGGTGCCCCCCGGCCACCCGCTGCGTCCCGTGGAGATGCAGAGCTCAAGATCTGGTATTAAATCCTTGCTGCCCCTCCCGGGAAGTGTCCCAGAAGCGTTTGGGCATCCTCCTGCCCCACATCCCCAGGCACTGTCCCATCCTCCTGTCCCCTGTTGTAATGGGGTTGGGGCAGCCTGTGGGGTGCTCCCGGCAGAGACAGAGCTTGGGGACAAGGGCCATCAGCCCCCAGCCTGCTCGCTGTCACACAGGGGACAGCGGTGGCACTTGGGGTGGCCTCGCCGTGCTGCCCAGGTGCTTTTGGGGCACCCACCCCTCTTATCCCACTGCCTCCTGCCCTTTGCATTGCCCTATCCCAAAAGCCAGGCAAGACGGAGGGGCAGATCTCCCCCCCAAAAAAAGACCCCCCCAGCCCCGTTTTGCTGTCTGGGGCGGGTTGAGGCTTATGGTTGCTTTTGGGCATCGTGGAAAAGAGGGAAAACAGCTTTATTCAAGCCGTTAATGAAATGTCATTTGCGATTCCCTTCCATGGGCATCACGTGGAGGGCCGGGGGGGGGCAGAGCTGCAGCCCCCCCAGTTGCACTCAGGCAGGGGTGCTGCTGGTTGCATTCATTCCTTTTTTATTTATTTATTTATTTTGGGAAGAGGGGGAAATGTTTAAAAGCATCACCATGCGGCCACCCCTTCCCCAAGGGGGTCCCGCAGAGCCTCGCTGCCCCCCTCCACCCCGCACCAAAAGCCTCCCACCCCTTCCCAATTTCGGCACGAGCCGTTAGCGGGTTTCACTAATCTTCCTGTCACTGGGGTACTTGCTGGCAATTGGGAACTAATTAATGTTCATCTCGGCGCCTAATCGCATCAAAAACCCACCGCCGCGGCCTCGCTTTGGGGGGGTCCCGATCGAGCTCCCCCAAACCAGGAGCGTCCCCAAAAGCCCAGGGGTGGGCCATGGGGGTGCCATCCTGCCACCACCAGCCCCAGGACCTGGTTTCTGACCTCCGGAGCCTCCCCCCTCTGCCCAGGGGGATGCGAGGGGTGGGAAGGACGGTGCTGGGGGGTGGTCCTGCTGCATGGGGACGCCTTTAGGAAGCCGGGTGAAAACCCCGTGCTGTTTTTGGGGTGCTTTCCCCCTCCTGGAGCAGCAGCGAGCCCACCAAGGCTTGAGGAGCAGGAGGAAGAGCCCTGGCTGCAGCCACACGCCTCCGCTGCCTCCCCACAAAAGGCAGCGTCCTCGCAGCCAGGAAAGAGCCCGAGGGCAGGGACAGCCCCGGTGACCTTCAGAGGACACCGAGCAGACGGGACGAGGCCCTGATAGGGCCGGACAGGTACGCCCTGGGGTGCTCCCCACCTGGCTGTGCGCAGCAGAGCCCCCCCAAGAGGCTCCCCAGCAGCCTTCAGCCACGATCAGCTTCAACCCTGCTCGTTGGTTTTGTCCCTTCCAGCGCACGTCAGGGTCCGGAGAGGAGGAAGAAAAAACCCTATAAGGAAAGACCCTATAAGGAAAAACCCTATAAAGAAAAACCCTATAAGTAAAAACCCTATAAAGAAAAACCCTATAGGTTTGTACAGTGTGAGCCCTGGTGCTGGGTAAAGCCAAGGTGATGGCTGCGCATCCATGTATTTAAATAGGGTTTTTTTGTGGGAGCAGGGCGCACGCGTCTCCCTAGTGCCTAATAGGGCTGTCTCCATCAATACGCCCCCAAAAAAAGAGCTTAATTAACTTTGCTTGAGACACTTCCACCTGTCCCTGTGTAAATGCATAGGTGTGTAAACGTGGGCACTCCTGCAATGCTCGTCTCGCCCCAGGGGTGTTTCTGCCCCTCGTGGGGCCGCTGCCAAAATGCAGCCTCTGTAGGGTACGGGGTGGGACGCACCGAGCCGGGTGTCCTGCCTGGATCAGGTTAAAGATTTTCATGGGAATTAGCCACGCGTTGAAGGTAGGACAGGCTCCTCGCCTTCCCTCTTCTGCTTTTCTTTTTTTTTTTATTTCCATGCGCCTGGAAGCTTATTAACGAGATGAGAGGCTGGAGCCTAATTAGCAGCAGGACGAGGGAGACATGCTGGAGCTGAGTCAGCGAGCGAGCGGGAGCATCGCCTGGCTGCTTCCAAATGGCCCCAAAACGTCCCCAAAATGTCCTGAAATGGGACAGAGCCGTGCCCCTCGCCCCCTCGCCACGCCACCCACAGCCCCAGCGAGCATCCCGTAGGGACTAGGAAGAAAACAAAGAAAAATCGCAGCAGGAAAATTTATTAAATGAAAAAAAAATCTTTATTATTTTTTTTCCCCTTCCTTCTGCCACCCCGTGCCTGCTCGGGAGGTTTTAGGGGGGGACAGACCCGGCAGGACGGGGCCGTGCCTCGGTACCAGGCTGCCCAGGCGCCGCTCCTGTAATTTGCACCTTGTGAAGGCGAGAGCAGGCGTGCGGCTCTGGCTTCATTTGCATTTTTAATTAGCTGGGATCTCGCAGCACCTCTGGGCTCCCCCGCCCTTGCTGGGGCCAGCGGTGGCCGCTTGCTAACGGGGGCGATTTTTGGGGTCGAATGCAGCGTTTTGGTGGCCTGCAGGGCACAGGGAGCCCTCCAGCACCCAGGGCAAGGCACAGGGACCTCGGCTTGGCACCGTCACCCGTGGCCGTGCCCACCCAGGCTCCTTCCTCCCCACCCTCCTCCTCCTCCTCCACCCCACACCTCCGTCCCCTTTTTTCCTCTCCCGCTTCGTTATCCCCCTCCTGAACGTGACCCCCCTCTAAAGCTATTAAAACTCAACCTCATTAGCAATAATTAAAAGGTGGAGTGCACGTTCCCAGTAGATCCCGCATCCGGGCTGGGTCATTTTTTTGATTTTATTTTTCTTTTTCCAGACTCCGACACCCGCTGCGACGCCCCGGGAGGTCCCCAGGGTGCCAGCAGGGCAGGGCCCTGGGGACAGCTCCGTCCCCTGCCCTCCCCGGGGGGGCTCTGCCTGCAAAATAACAAAGATTTTCCTACAAAGCCGAGCGGCTCCGAAGAGTGATGGGCTGGCTGGCGGGACCCACTCAGGTTTATGGGGGCCGTAAGTTATAGGCTCCCGGTGAACTGCAGGAAACCCAACCATCACCCTTTATAGGCGAAGCTTCCCGCAGTGTATTAAATCCCCGGCAAACAGACACGGGGTTTACTGCCCACCGTAACTTTAATGCCTCCAAACCACTCGGTTATTTCGGAGGGATTATGACTAACCGGGGCGGGGGCTGCCAGCGGGGTTGGGCCCGGTGGGGACGAGCCCCTGGGATGCTCCCTCTGCACTGGGATGGCGCTCGGCAGCACTGGGGCCACTGGTGGGAGGGCTCTGCTCCCAGAAAAGCTTCTGCAGCATCTGCTGGGGCCAGACACGGGCTGCTGAGCTTTATTTTATTTTATTTTATTTTATTTTATTTTATTTTATTTTATTTTATTTTATTTTATTTTATTTTATTTTATTTTATTTTATTAACTTTTTTTATTTTAATTTAATTTTAATTTTTACTTTCTTCTTTTTTTTTCCTCTTTTCAGCTTTTCTTTTTTCTTTTCTTTTCTTTTCTTTTTCTTTTCTTTTCTTTTCTTTTCTTTTCTTTTCTTTTTTTTCTCTTCTCTTCTCTTCTCTTCTCTTCTCTTCTCTTCTCTTCTCTTCTCTTCTCTTCTCTTCTCTTCTCTTCTCTTCTCTTCTCTTCTCTTTTCTTTTCTTTTTTCCTTTTCCTTTCCTTTCCTTTCCTTTCCTTTCCTTTCCTTTCCTTTCCTTTCCTTTCCTTTCTTTCCTTTCCTTTCCTTTCCTTTCCTTTCCTTTCCTTTCCTTTCCTTTCCTTTCCTTTCCTTTCCTTTCCTTTCCTTTCCTTCCCTTCCCTTCCCTTCCCTTCCCTTCCCTTCCCTTCCCTTCCCTTCCCTTCCTTCCCTTCCCTTCCCTTCCCTTCCCTTCCCTTCCCTTCCCTTTTTCCTTTCCTCTTTTTTCTTTTCCTTTATTTTTTTCATCTTATTTTATTTTATTTTATTTTATTTTATTTTATTTTATTTTATTTTATTTTATTTTATTTTATTTTATTTCATTTCATTTCATTCCTGTTCCCCTTTTGCTCCAAACACTCACAAACTGAACTGGAACCAAACTGCAAACCATGGAGAGCCCCCCCTCTGAGCTTGCTACACCCAGAGCTGGGCCTCCACAGCTGAACTTGGTTACCCAAAGAGGGCAAAACAGGGAAAAAAAATCCCATTAATGACCGAGAAGGAGGGGAAGCCCCACCAGCAGGACAAGCTGTGGGTGCAGAGAGGGGAAGGAGACAGCAGCCCCATAGCCCAGAGTCCCCCATGGGTCCTCCAGCACCCTGAACCACCCCAAAAAAAATCTGTCCATGCCCTTCCCCACCCTGCAAGCACAATTTTGGGGCTGCTCGCACCCTCCCCGGCCCCCATCCTGCACATGCCCGGCCCCCAGCGCATCACCAATTTTTTGGGGGGGTGATTTTCTCCGCAGAGCCCGCCGAGACCTGGCATTTCTCCTCTTCGGAGCCCGGCTGAGCGTTTCTTGGAATTAACCAGCCGTTTTTAAGTTGAAAAATCCATTTTTTGCTCAGAAACGTTTTCAAAACTTTTATTCTTTTAACTAAAATAATAATAATTAAAAAAAAAAAAAAAGGCAAAACTCCAAGCCTTCCTCTCCCTACCCGCTCCGCGGTGGCCGTCGCGCTACCTGCGGTGCCGCCGGGGGCGAAGGCGTCCCCCATCCCTCTGGCAGAGGTGGAAACGGGGCCAGCCGTGCCCACAGCCCTTGTCCCTTCCCAGCAGGGCCCAGCCGTGGTCCCCAGCACCGAAATAGGGACCAGGAGCCCCCCCACCTCCCCCTACCATGGGAAACTGAGGCACGGGGGCTTTTGGGATGCTCTGCACCAGGCACCGGCCCCGCGTCTCCTCCCTCCTGCTCCCCAGGGGTGCCCCCAGGAGGGATCATCCCTTTGCTCACCCCAAACCCTTCCTGCCCCAAACCCGACACCAGAGGAGAGGAGCCCAGGGGGGGGTCGCTGTCCCCCCGGCAGCCCCGGCTCGCTTTCCTTTTTCTTCCCAAAAAATACGCCAGGTTGGGTTTAATTTTTTTTTTTTTTTTTTTTTTTTTTTGCAACAAAAGAAACTATTTATTTGGAATATGCATTACCAGTACAAATCAGGAAACTGTAAAACCTACACCTTGTTAGTATCGTCATAGAACATAAAAGTCTCAATTGGGATCAGAAAGACAGAGGCCTTTTTTTTTTTCTTTACAGAAGCAGAAAAGCTTAAAGTTTCAAAACCAGGTCGGAACAGAGTCTTTTTTTTTTAGCTTTTTTTTTTTTTTTTTAATATTTGGAAACCATTAAGAAAAAAAAAAAAAAAAGGAAGGGGAAAAATAAAAGAGAAAAGAAAAAGCAAGGCAGAAGAAGTGGATCATCTTTACAAGGGACAGAGAGGGCTTTGCAAGGAGAACAAAAAAAAAAGGCAAACCAACAAAACCAACCCCCCAGGCAACGTCTGATTTACATCATCTTAATAATAATAATAATAATAATAATAAAGGTGTACGAAAACAAAAGGACTCCAGGAAACCTCGGGATTAAAAAAGAACACCCCAAAACCCTAAACCGTTCGGTGATGTGAGAAGTCAGAGGGTTTTTTTTTTGGGGGGGGGGGGACACAAGGAGAAGCATCTTCAGGAGGAGATGCCTGCTCCTTGAACGCCTCCTGCAGCTGCACCCATCTGGGGAGATCCGTGGGGAATTTTGGCCGTGTCCCACCCGTGGCTGGGGGCTGCCACATCCCAGCCCTTGTCCCTTGTCCCTCCCGAAGCCCCTGCGCCGCGGTGGCACCCGAGGGCCCCGTCCTGACCCCACAAAGTGGATGGTGGCAGCGGGGTCGGTACCTTCGCCGCTCCCCATCCTGTATTTGGGGGGCACGTTGGGCTCTTGCAATCAATGTTTGGAGCCGTGGCATGGCCGGGATTTGGGGCAGAGAGGAAGGGTGCTGCTGAAGCGCTCAGACAGAGTTTTGGGGAGGATTCCTGCCTTTTTAATCCTTTTAATCCCTTTGGCGCAGCTCAGCACCGCAGCAGCGCCCCAAGGCACGGAGATCTGCATCCCCACGGGGGGCATCTCCTCCCCAAAACCCCCAAAGCGGTGGGGACCAGGTGGAGAAGAGCCCCCACCCCCCAAAAAAAAACCCACCCCTGTCACTTTTCACATCACTCGGCTCCCAGCTCAAAAAAGCAAAAAGGGGAGAGGAAGCTGCAAGGCCATCGTCTCGGACAGGTCAAAATAAAGTCGTCATCATCATCAACCCCCCCTCCCCCCCCAAATAATGCCGAAAATAAAAAAAAATTAAAATTAAAAAAAAAAAAAAAAAGGCAATTTCTGGGTCTCAACGTTAAGAAACAGAAAGTGTTAGAATGTACCTATTAATGCTCACTATTCCAACCATTTCCTTTTAAAGTTTTACAAAATGAATTACCGTCACTTTTTTTTGTTTTTTCAACATTGTGTAAGAAGAAATGAAGTGTGCACAACTCTACACTTTTCTAGCATTCTTGAACTAATTCACAAATGCGAGAAAATTAAAAACCGAAAAAAAAAAAAAATGGGGAAAACGAACCCAAAAAAAAAAAAAAAACAACAAAAAAAAAAGAAGATGGATGTAGGTAGTCTGATGTTATAAACTATACAGGAATGAAGCGCTTGTTGCCACAGAAAGAGCAGGGCTGGGACCTTCCCCCTGCTCCGTTTTGCGTGCTAAGAGGGTCATTTTTTATTCTTTTATTATAAACACTATTAAATTCCGACTGCGTTTTTGGTTTTTTTTTTTTTTTTTCTTTTTCCTTTATCTGAATATACAAGAACATTCATTATCAAATGTTCGTTATCATCAATACTACAAAGAACGAGACACAAATCGCAAGAAACAATGGAAAATGTTAATAAAGCTGAAAGAATCGTCGAGTTTTTTTTTTGTGTTTTTTTTCTTTTTTTTTTCGTTTTTATTTTTTTTTTTGAGTTTCTGCAGGTTTTTTTGTTTGTTTTTTGTTTTTTTTTTTTGTTTCATTTTGTTTTGTTTTTTTTTTTTTTTTGGTATCGAAGTCAGGTTTTTCTGGGCAGAAAAAAAAAATAAAATAAAAAAGGGGGAAGAAGAAATAAAAAAAAAAAAAACAAACCACAACACTTTGGGTTGGGGAAAAGGGGGACGGGCTGGGGGCTACAACCGTTCAAATACGAATTAAAAAAAAATAAAAAATAACGAAAAGCAAAGCAAAAAGAAGGCAAAGCCACCACCGGCCAGCTCCGACAACGCAGCCCAGAGGGACGAAGCGGGGTGGGGATGGGGGAAGTACCGTGGAGGAGCGAGGAGCAAGCACCCAGGGACAGGGACAGGGACAGGGATGGGGACAGGGATGGGGACAGGGATGGGGGCAGGCAGCCCTGGCAGCGTGCACGGGGCCGGGATTTGGGCTTGTCCCCGGCTGCTTTCCGGGAGGTACCAGAGCTGCTGGGGCCGGCGGTGACCGGGACAGGAGGAGAGCGGGGAGATGGGCGCAGTGGGAAGATGGGCAGCACCTGCTGCTGGTAATTTTGGGGGAAAAACAACCTTCTCCTCGCTCCCTGCAGATTCTCATCGTCCCCCAAAGCAGGTGCAGCACAGGCAGCCCTAAGCCCTGGGTTTAGCACCGCAAATGCTGCCCGACACGGGGAAAGGAGGGAGCGCGCCGTGCCCGCAGGATGCAGCAGCCTTCGTCCCAGCCAGCCTGCCCCTCTCCTACTCAGGATTCTCTTTTTTTTGGGCTAAATCTCCCAGGACTCGGGGCATTTACTCCCGTCTGTAAGCAGGGAGACAGAGCTTGCCCTGCCCAAAGCAGCTGGGCTGCGGGGGGCTCGCTGTGGGCTCGGGCTCCGAGGCGCTGCTGTAAGCATCTTCCCGGAGCAGGAGCAGCAAGCACCTCGCCACCAGAGACCCAAAAACCAAGCAAGCGGCACATTTCGCAGCTTTCGGCCTGCCTCTCACACCTGTGCTAATCCTGCTCCGACCCCCCCCCCCAAGAGAACAATCCACCGGCACAAGACTTCCCTGATTTGGGGGAAGGTCGCCTATTTTTGGAGCCCCGCGGGGCTGCTGCCCGGGGAAAGCCAGGATTGGACTCCCCAGCACCCAAACCCCACTGAGGAGCAGCCACGCTGCCTCCGTGGGACCAAATCCTGCCTCTGCTGCTTTTATTTTTTTTGATAGAAGGGTGAAAATTGTTCTGGCAGAGCTTGAATTTGAGAAATTCCCTGCTTGATGCTGCCCTGCGCCCCCCGAATGCCCGCCCGGCCACCTCGAGCTTGCCACAAGCGCCCCCGTGGCCATGGGGCTCTTCATCCAAAGCCCCAGCCTCCCTGCAGGAGCTGAAGGACAGCCCCAAAAGGACGCCTGCTTGGCCTTACAGGGCTTCACCCTGAAGCAAACCCTTTGTATTCATCACTACCAAAGGCACCCGGCGCCTGTGGGGTCCCGCTGCTCCGGCCACGCACCGACAAATGGTTTTGGGGACCCGCAGGGTGCCACCAACCTCTTGGGACCCTGCCTGTGCTGGGGAAACCCACGTCCTCCATCCCGGTGCCTGCTCGGCTCTGACAGCAGGAGCCAACCCCATACCATGCCCTGCTCCACACCAAAACGCCCGCTGCTGGCCTCCCTAGGTGCTGTTTGGGTGCCACCCACGCGTGCTCGGCCACGCAAACCACCGCGGACGCTCGGCGCTTCCGTGACGCGCGAGGGCGAATCCTCACCTGCCTCTGCCTCCTCGCCTTCCCTCCGCTCCTGCCCTTCCCCGACAGCTCCGCAAAGCCAGGGCCCGACAGGGTTTCACCTCTCGGGGCACACGGGGCCAAGCACACGGAGAGCCACAGCGTGTTTGGGGCTCTGCGGCCGAGCAAAGCGGGGAGAAGGGCGAGCTGGTGGCGGCCGGGGGCCGGGAAGGGGCTGGTACCTTCGGGGAGCACCACGGGGGGAGCGTTGGGCTCCTTCCACGTGCTCGCCACGTCTGGGAGAGGCAGAGGCGAGGGGGGAGCAGGGCAGGGGGTCGCCGCGGCGTGTTCCTACTGAGAGGTAGCGTGAGAGGAGCGGGGCTGCCTGCGGGCGAAGGGCTGAGGTTGGTTGCTTTGGCTCCTCGGGAAGACAGCCAGCGCGAGGCCGCGCGCTGCTTCGGGTTGGTTTGGTTGTGGTGGTGCTTGGTTTGTTGTTTGTGTTGGTTTTTTTTTTTTGCTTTTCCTCCTGAAAAATCCTTCTACCTGTCGAAATATCCTTCGGAGGGGAGGTGAGGGGGGAGGGAGGTGTTGTGGCGGTGGCAAGGGGCAAGGAGGGGGGGAAGGAGAGCGGCTTCTACCCAGAAAAGAAAGGGAAGAGAGTATAAAGAAGTGTCCAGATTGGCTGAAAAAAGCATCCCGACGAAGAGAAGAGAAGAGAAGGAGTCTTCTTGTGTGTGCTGATTGGTTTCACCTCCAGTCTGACTGCTGCGGTGTTAGGAGAGGCCCCCTCCCCTCCCGCCCCCGCCGGGGCCGGCTCAGCCAGGGATGCAATTTGCTGGGAGATCAGTTGGAGGTATCAGAGTGAACGCTGCCAGGGCCTTCTGTGGGGGAGGTCACCGACGACGGGGTAGTAGCGTCTTGCCAACCTCCATTAGCCTGCGGGGAGGGAGACACAGAGCTGTCAGCACCGAGGGCACCCAACCGCACGCCCGGACCCCCCCCAAAATGCCCACTCCCCTCCCGGCAGTGTGGTATTAGGGGTGGGACCCCCCCCAGCTCCATCATCCCCATCTCATGGTGGCCACCACAGCTCGGGATGGTTTGGGTGGAAATGGGGGTTTTGGTGAATTGTAAGCGCTCACAGGAATTTTATCCTTTAAAAATAAAATAAAGGTATTTCTGCCAAACCCCTGTACTCTCTCTTTTTTTTTTTTTTTTTAGGATCCTTCCCCATACAGAAGGAGGAAAATAGCAAACAACTTTGATCTCTGAACAGGAAACCTCATCCTGGCACTCCATCCCCTCCTCCTGCACAGCCCAGGCTTCAGCTGGGGGAAGCTGTCAGCAAGGCACAGAGCTGCTGCCCCCTGCACCCATCCCCAAAAGTCCCCCCGCTGCCACCTGCACGCGTCCCAGGGCGCACAGCCCAAATCCTCCGGCCTCTGGAGGGCAGAGCCGGCCGGAGGGCCCCGGCTGCCGCACGCCGGAGCTCACAAAAGCTGCTCCTCCGCGGCTGCCGTCCCCTTCGGAGAGGAGCAGATGTCGCACCCCACCTCCTCTGCTCTCTCTGACATTGATTCAGTGCTCGGCTAATTAATCCTTCCCGACTCCTGCCTGCGCTGAGTCGGCAGCAGCCGCCGGCCCGCTTCAGACGTGCCCGAGCTGCTGCGCCCTCGCCGGCTGCCTGTCCCGGTGCCTCCTGCCGCAGGGCATCCATCACCGGGGCTGACAGCCCCGTAGCAGGGACCCCGGGGCACACAGAGCTCTGTGCGTGGTGGCAGGGGGCCACAAGGACGTTCTGGGGACGTGCCCATCCCCAAAGTGCCCGGGGGTACGGGTAGGGACCCACACAACCTGCTTGCACGCTCCCCAAGGGTGCCAGCGCACTGCGCCTTGCAGCGGCGTGCAGGGAACAAAAAGGAAGGCGCAAACCACGACCAGAAGTTGGTGGCGGGTTAGCAAACACCACTCGGCCTCACCACGGGTGAAAGCGTAAAAAAGAAGCATGCCCAGATGCTCACGGCCTCGTTAAGCACCCTGCAGGTGCCTGCGGAGACACCGGGCTCGCCGTGCCCCCCGTGGCCACCTCGCACCCACGCAGGGGCCCCGGCAGCTCGCACCCCAAGCCGCGGCACCCACCCTCCCGCGCCTTGGACCACGGCAAGAGGCAGCAATTACCCGAGATTATCAGCCCGACAGTGACAGGCCGTGTAAAGAGAGACACAGAGCCAACTCCACCGCCCAGAGACTGGCATATTCAAGTACACTTAGGACATTAATAGCAATTTACGTGCCATCAGTGAGCGAGAACCACAATAGCGGCGCTGGCAGCCTCTTATTACCAAGCCTGTTATTTGTTGGAGTTACAAGCTATAATCACAACAGAAACTTTCAAAACCCTTATCTTCCGTGACGCACCAAATCTATTTCAGAGCCGTAATTGCTATGTCACCGGAGAGTTTGCTGCTTAATGCACTCAGATGCCATTTAGTGTTTGCAGGGTCATTACAGCGAGCAGAAGGGGGGAGAGGCGGCGGGGGCTGCTCGGAGCAGGGCTCGGTCCCTATTGTGCTGAACTATTTTTAGAGAGGCGTTTTCATGCCTGCCACGGCTGAGGAGCGAGGGGAAGGGGGGAAACGTCTTGAAGACAATGGCTGTGGCGCCGCGATGCTCAGCACCTCTCTCCTGTGCCCCCCATACGCAGGGAAGCCCCCCCTGTGCTCGAGGTGGGGATCAGCCCTCACCTTTTGTAGGAAAGGAGGTTTTGTGCCCCCCAGAGAGCATTTCCCAGTCCCATCCAGTGGGAAGATGCTGTTGAGGTGCTGACCCACGCTCCTGCGGGTCTGGCCATAAAGGTGCCTCCCTCCGCTCACCCCCCTGCTCCCCCAGCCCCCAAATTAGGGGCCAAAAGAGGCCCTGGGGTTGGCCACAACTTCAGCATCTCGACGCCATCCTTTGCTGCACGGCATCTACAAGCTCCCCACGAGGAGGCTGGATCCTTCCTTCTTCTTTCACCCCACTGTCACAGTCAGGAAGCCATGTGCAGGATGAACCCGATCCCACCCAGCTGGCCCAAGGAGATCCCTTGGGATCTGACGAGTAAATCCCTCAAAGAGGGAGCCTGGGGAGGAGGCAGCAGAGCCTGTCCCTGCCCCCGGCACGCAGCTGGGACTTCCTCGGGAGGGACAGAGCCAAAGGCAGGGCAGGGCTCTCCGGGACATCTCTCCAAATGTCTCCTCCTGGTGCCAGAGCACGGGCACGGCCTCGGTGGCTGTCCAAGCGGTGGAGCCCCGGTGATGGATTGCTGAAGCAGCGGGTTTTGGGGCTGTTTCCTGCAGGTCTCCCGGCGTTTTTGCTCCAGCAAGTCTGCCTGGCTCTCCGCCTGGGCCTCCTGCATGGGGCTGGTTTTCTGCCAGGTCTTTCAGGAGCTTTCTGCTTGGCACGGAGGCTGTCACCACGTCCTGCTCTGCGTGACCAAATCCTTGTCCTGCCATGGATGGGGCAGGAGGTCAGGTCAGCCTCCGAACACCCCTCAGAGCACCTTTCCTATCGCAGGTCATGAAGGGTGGCTTGCTTTGGGGCGTAAATTCTTGGAGAAAGGGGTCTCACCTCCCGCAGCTAGCCTGGTGCTCCTCGCTTTCAGTTGGCAGCCGTGGGTGTCAAACCCACTGGCACACAGCTGCTGAGCACTGCCCTCGCGGTGGCTGTGTAAATAGGTAAAATGGCATTTTAAATTAAAAAAAAATAATAATCCTGCACAGATGAACTTTAAAAATAGCCTCCCGTATTAAACGTGATTTATAAACCAGCCTGCTCCATTTTCTTCGCTGGAGGATTAGGGATGGAGGGGACGTGGGGGAGAAGGAAAGAAGGAGCTGGGAGTCCAAAAGGAAATCTCTGCAAGGGCTTTTCTTTAAGATGATTATAAATCATTAATTAAGCAGCAGACTGAGCGGGGTATTCGCAGCAAGCCAGCCTGAATAACAGCGTGTTTACGCGCAGATCCCCGCACAGGAGGACGCGGGTGGGACATCCTCTTTCCAGGTGTCCCCGACAGGGGCTGGGGGATTTAATACAGCGAGACCAGAAGCGGACCCGTTCCTCGCTGGGCTGCTCAGCACCATCTCGGAGAGGCGAGGGGGGCTGTGTGCTCCCATCATCCTGGTAACGATGCAGAACCAGCGCCGGCGGAGCTGTCAGCGGCAAGACGAGGCGGGGAGGGAGCGGGGCTCGGGGTGTATTTCTGTCCTCGGCTGTCACCACGTCCACGCCTTTCAAAATTCAGCCTCCGCCACGGAAGGCGAAACCCTGCCAAGGTTTAGAGCGGTGGAGCCGGGCAACCTGCTGCTGCCTTCCCAGACCTGACGGGCTCCGGGGATGACTTAACCTCAGCCCCGCGTGGAGATCTTTGTGACAGGGCTCTTGACTCGGTTTCGGCTCATCTCCTTCCAGCAGCTCGCAGGGATGCTCGGGTTAGGCAGGGCTCGCAGCTCGCTGTGTTGCTGGCAGCTTTCCTCTGCGTCCTGCTTCCCTTCCTCGGCGTTACAGGGGTGGAGGAGAGGCAGGGAAAACCTGCCTGCTGCTCCAGCTACGGGACAGCCCAGCACCTCCCCAAGGACCAGCACCTCCCAGAGGGCAGCCAGGCTTCAGGGGTGGGCAAACCACATGGCCGGGGGCCATCGAGTGCTTTGGGATCTGGCTGGAGGGGAAGATGTGAAGTGGCAAGCAAAAGGTGTTGAGAGACAACCCAGAAGATGCTTCCTAAACTTTCTGCTCTGCTGTTGGCTCCAGAAAACCAAGAATCGTCCACCAGGAAAACCACACTAGCTGGATGTACGGAGTATCCCCCAAAATTGGTGGGCTCTGCGCCCACCACTCTGTCTCCAAACATCATCCTTCCCATGCCTGGTCCCTTCAGGCCGATTTTTCCTCCTGCCCACCTGGAAAACCAGCCCGAGCAGCCATCCCCTGCCACCCACCCCAGGTCCCCGTTTGGGAAGCGCAGCGCCGAGCCCTGCTGCCAGCTCACCAATTCCCCGTGCTGCTCCCGTTACCCCCGCGGCTGGCAGCCAGCAAAACCAGCCCAGCTGCTGACGTGGTGCTTGGCTTCCAAGTTCCCTCTACTTCTTTCTTCTCCCCTCTCCCAGCGCCCCCCTCCCTGCCTCGTAATCCCCAGCAGCAACCCTTCCCCCCCAAAAAAAAATTTTGGCTCGACCCAGCCTGCTGTTATTTTCCAAGCCAACCGCAGCCGTAATCAGCTCAGCCTCTTTCCTTGGGGGTATTTTAATTTATACAAAAGTATCATCTCTTATCATGATCAGCCTCTGATTCATTTACTCCTCAAGTATTAAAAAGCCAGGAAGGGAATAAATTCAGCGCACAGAGAAATTAATGCGGAACGATGGGCTCTTTCATGTGGCATTTTCGAGCACCGCTTTTGCGACGGGCTTATGTAATGAGACATAATTATCTGCACATGTTCAATTACATTACTTCACAAATCCTCCCTGGCTCTGCCCCGTGACGTCAAGCTGCCCGCTAAGCCCCGGCACCCGACGGCGCGGGGGGCGCAGCCCCCATCCCGCGGCCCCCTTCTCCTGCCCGTCCTCCACCCCGGGCTCTCCCCGAAAGCCGAGGGCCCCGAGGTGGCCAGACGCAAGGTGCCAAATGGCAAGACCCAGGTGGCTTCCTCGGAGGGACTCGAAGGGACAGGCGGCGGGGCGAGGCGCCCCGTGGTTGGCGGCCGAGGCCCATGTTCTGCCATCCCTGAACGAAAGGCAGAGGCAGGGAAGGGCTGGAGGCTGCGAGGAAGCTCTTTTAATGCCTCCTCGTGTATCGCGTCTCCTCCTCAGCGCCTTTGTTGCAAACTGACAAGAAGCCACAGATGCTGGCTGGCGGAGCCGGGAGCTCCACGGGCTTCCCTTGGCCGCTTCGCCGCGGGCGGGCACTTTTTCGGGGCAACTCATGGAGCTGCAGGGGCGAGCCGAAAGCCAAAACAGGGACCCGACCCCTTTTCCCCACATACACACCTCTCCCATGCTCCATGGTGCTGCCGGGGCGAGCTGAAAGCCTAAGCAGGACCTTCTCCTCCCTGATACCCCTCTCCCAACCTTCCCATCGGCTACGTCCTCACCAAACCACACCGTGGCACCCGCCACCTTCCTGCCCAGCCCAAGACCACCCCGCCTGGACCCTCGTCCGTGGCCAGCCGCCCCCTCCTCCCCTCGCCACCCCGGCCGCCTCCACCACCAGCAGCAGCCCCTCCGCCAGCACGGCCTCCTTTTCCAGGCTGCCCTCTCCTCTCCCAGCTTGCTGTCACCGCCGCTGAGATGGCGGACGATTGATCTGAGAAATGAAGTTGGATTGCTGTCCCGAATCTACACTCGGTTCTCCTTGTGTGTGTCTGATCGATTTCACCCTGCACGACACAGCTTGTCGCTACGAATTTTCATGCTAGTCAGAGCCCGCCAGCGCACCCACCAACAAGGAGAAGATGCTTCCAAGCCCTCCCTCCCCCTCGCAGCCTCCCCCGGCCCGCTTGGGCGAGGTTTTCTTGGGTTGCGCTCATGTTTTCCCCCCTTTCTCCTTCTATTTACCATCATTATCACCGTCAACCCCATCACCACCGTGCTTTCAACGCCCTCCCCGCTCGCCCGGCCCGGATTTGGATGCTGGCCAGGACGGGGCTATTTTCGGGTGGCCTCCCCGGGATGGTGCCATCGGCCTCCTCGGCGCGGAGCGATCAGCGGGTTGGGGTGCTCGTGGTGACATTCCCCACCGCGGTTACGCGAGGTGTCACCTGTTTAGCAGCTCCTCGCAGCCGCCCGCGTGTGGCCGCAGGTGCCGCGCCAACGCTGATGGGCTGTGACAGTCCGAGACGCCAGCTGCCTGCACACAGCCTGCCCGGCCGCCACTTTTTTGTCGTGGGCAGAGCTCTGCCGTCGGCGTGACCGATACAGAAGCAATAAACTAGGTGACCGGAAAAGCAAAGACAAGTCCTACTAAGTGGCATTCTGAGCCCTATGGCTTCGAAATAATTGGTAGCGAGAGAACAAAAATGAAAAAAAATAAAATAAAAAAAAAACAAGAACCCAAGCCTATTTTTTTTTTTTCTTACACTGATGCCCTGCGGACTATACATCTGACTTGCTGCGAGTCCGTCACTGTATCCTCCTGTCTGGCTGATAACATGGCGAAGGGTATCCACCTAAACAGACCAACGACAACAAAGAGACAAATTAGAGGGAAGGAAAGGTCAGTGGGCAAAGCCGCTTCGCTTCATCTTTGGCATGGCAAAAACAGAACAGTAACAACAGTCATAAAGGTGCGTGTTTAAAGAGGGAAGGGGGAAGAACCGCGGCTGGTCTCAGGGTGAGAGCCAAGCTGAGGAGCGCTCCTGCCTCCCTCGCCTCCCCCAGCCTGCCCCGGTGGCCTCGTCACGCTCTCGGTGGTCCCAGGTCTTGTGAAATGAAGAGCAGGGAGGGAGAAGAGCGTGGCAGGATGCGGTCGGACCTCCTGGAGCACATCGCTGCGGCCAGCTCCACCACCGTGCTCCAGGAGCCGCCTTCCTCCCCCTAAACCCTTCCACCCTTTGGCCCCAAAGCGGCGAGAAGCTGACATGGGTGGAAGGAGATCTTCGGGGCCGGGCGAGCCCTTTCATTTCAACTCCTCCTTTCATTTCGGAGGGCCCCGAGAGGGATATACCTACCATGGCAAGGGCACCGCCAGCTCTCCTCCGTGCGCCCCGTTCCTCTCCCTCCACTACCCCAGCCCAGCCCCGCTACGTGCGGTGAGCATCTCCTTGCCCACGGCTGCGTCCAGCACTGCGAGGGGAGCGACCTGGGCTTTAGCAAGCTCTCCTTGCCCGATGCAGCAGTGGCCGAGTGGCTGTCGTCTCTCAACACAGTACAGAGCTTAAACGCCAGAGAGTGGGCTCGTGGCACATCTGGACATCGGATGGGAAATGGGAGATCTGGGTGAGCTACCGGCTACTCTGAATTCTTTCTTTTTGCCCAAAAGCATGGGTTCACATCTCAGTCACGCTGCTCCAAGCTCCCTCGCACTGCCTTGCTGGTGTGTACTTGGGTGGTGTGAGTGCCTGCGCTTCGGGAAGGTGGGCAGTTGATGAGGGGGTGGCTTTTAATTAAAAAAAAATAAAAAAAATCTAGCTGTGTATTTGTGCATTTCTTGCCTTTGCAGCAGACACCTGGTTCGGTATCAAAGGAATACGTGGAAGCCTTGGAAAACGAGACACCAGTCCAAACCTCTGGCCCCTTCCCTTGGAAGAATAAAGCAAGCAGAACCTAAACCTCGTCTGCTTTTGGTTGAGTACATGCCTGTTCTCCTACACCTCCTCTCCTCCTAGTACGACTATCAAGCCAGAGCCAAATGCATTCACAAAGTGTGGGCAAGTCTCCTCAAGACCATGGTTGTTGGTTTGGTTGGGTGTTTGGTTTTGGTTTCTTTCGGATTGATTTTTTTTTGGTGGTTGTCGCTGTTGCTTTTTTTTTTTTGGTTGGTTGGTTGGTTGTTTTTTTGGTTTGCTTTGCTTTTTTTAAGTGTTGGTTGGTTCATTTGTGCTGGTTGAGATTTGCTCTTTTCGGACGGGAGGGAGAAGTGCCAATACAATCAGAGGCTCCTCCAACACTAATGCATTCACTGGCAGTACATCGGATGGGTCCCTACCTGTGACTGCACGTTGGCTCCAACCTGGGCCCCTTGGTAAGAATCCCCATTGAGAGACTGCACGCTCATGAACAAATCTCCAGAGTTTGACATGTTAAAAGAACTGGAAGAACCTGGAAAGGAAAGAGTGAGGCACCTGAATCACAGAAAGGAAAAAGATCCACCCCATGACTCTCAGCCAAGAGGAAGGAACAACATGCAAAGCAACCACAAAAACAAAACACACAGTCAGGTTAGTAGTATGAAGAACAGAGCAAGCAAAAATAAAAAAAAAAAAAAAAGGGATGCACTCTTGAGGTTATTCAAAGCCACATGTTGTTACAGCTCAATGCCAAGAACATTCTTCAACAGCTCCTCAGCTGGAGGAAGGATTCTTCATGCTCTGGACCGAGATAAACAAAACCCAGCCTGGAGGACTCAGACAGCCCTTTCCCTTCATTTCAGGGCATCCAAATCCTTCAGGCAGCTTTGCAAATCTCGATTTTTCGGAGGTGTCCACCCGGCAGACTGCACTGGAGAATGAAATCACCCAAATAAGCCCCGCTGTCGAAAGCAGAAGCCTTTTCAGCAAGGCTAACCGTGCTGCCTTCCGCAGGGTGGACACCTCCAGACACCATCCAGTTCCACATCCAGAGCTCCCGCTGAGCCAACGGGAGCAAAGGGCCATAAAAAAATGTGAAGGCACCCGGGCCAGACTCCCTTTATTGATCTCTTTGGCAGCTCTTTCCTCATGACGAGCTATGAGACAACGCGGGGCTGTCTCAGCCCCAATGAGCTCCGTAAGCAAATTCCCCACCGCATGCACCAGTCGCCAGCGTTACACCAAAAAGAGGTAACGGTGAAGACAACTGGGTGGGATCAGGAAAAAAAAAATAAAAAAATAAGAAAATAAAAGGTCCCGCTTCCAGATTTGAGATAACTTGAGCACCTCCTTGACTGCTGGACAGAGAAAACAAACCTATCATGTAACTGGAAGGCAGGGGAGGAGGGAAGGGGTTAAAAATAAATAAATAAATAAAGGTTTTACGGGATTATTTCAGAACTCATCGTGCAGATCAGCGCGTTAAGTGTGAGACAGCTCAACGTGCAAGGTTTGGTTATATACATGACGTTAGCCTTGGAAAGGAGAGACTTCAGGGGCCCAGGTCAGCTACGCTTTCGGCTCCAACCCAAAATACGCTCTCAGCATCTCCAGCGCCACTTCCAACTGGGAAGAACGGCGACCACAGTCCTGGTGGAATTGCCCAACTATGGCTCATGCGTGCGCTCTGAGAAAGGCCAGACAACCCCCGTCTCCTCGCTGGGACATGCTCTGGACAGAGCCCGGGGAGGTTCCCCTGATGGGAGCCACCTCCAAGAGCAGGGAGCAGGTGGGAGGTCTCCCCCGGAGAGTGCACGTCCCCTAAAATCTCTGCTGCTCTCTCTGCAAACGGCTCTTTTACCGCGTGCTGGCAAATCTCGGAATGGAAGGGAAGCAGAAATATCACAGCTAGGTACAACGCCCGGGATAGGCGAGAGAAAGATTCATCCCGAGCACATGGAGCCTTGGATCAGGACCCTCCTAGCGGTGCCTGGAAGGAGCAGAGCCAGGAATAGCTGCGCTGTCTGTGCTCCCTGTCAGCCCTGCCCGGCACATTTCAGGGAAAGGGTTTTGCAGTTAATCCTTACAAGCAGCAGAGAACATCCTGCTGCTCTTTAAAGGTGAGCAAAAACCTTTTGAGATCACACAGACGATCAGCATCAGAGCTGGGAAGAGGACCTGGGAATCCCCGAGCACCTGACAGGACGCCACCATCACTCTGCCCCTGACAGCAGTATTTCATCCCACCTTCCCCTACCGAAATAAAATAGTAATAACAAATAAAAACGCCATAAACGTAACCGACACTTTGCAGGAACTTAACAAACCTGCCTGGAAAATTGAGACTGGGAGGGAGGGAGGAAATAAAATAAACAAACAGCCACAAACTCTGGTCCTGAAGAGCGCCAGTGTCTTGGAAATCATGAGGAGCGCTGGAGATGTCACTTACAAGATATACACTGCTATTGGCACGGGGTGTTTTTACAATATATGTGCATATCTAAACGGCAAATGCGCCTTGCTGCTGATGCGGATGCAAAGATAAATATGCGCATAGCAATGGCCCGCATGTATGGATGCGTTTGTGTCAGAGCCGTAATTGCAGAGAGCCCTGTGCGCTGCTGTTTCAGCACTCTGCTGCCTGTGTGCTAGCCATGTATGAAAATTACCATGGCCCAAAGTCTCGGAGACTCAGCTACGAGGGGCTGGTGCACTGGGGCAGAAGAGGGGGCGAGGATGTGAAGAGCTCTCAGGCTGCAGGCACCGGTATCCTCCCTGGAAACAGGCTCGGGGAACACAAGGCACATCCTTCTGCTGGAGAAGGCTCCGTCATCAATCTCATTTATCTTTCTGCTCCGCCGTAAACACACCGAAGCTTTTTAGTGGTCACAGTTTGATCTCCTTGAGACCTGAGATGTGATAAGCACCTTTCAGCTGGTGAGCCCAGGCTGCGACCTTGGCACGAAGCCCCTCGATGTAGACAAAAAATGCCCGAATAAACACCGCTTGGCATGACTCGTAGCAGTGTGAACCAGCGGATCATTTTCAGCATCCTCACATCTTATCAACCTCAAGACCTATCACCATCACTCCCTAGTGCCGAGTTCCCATCAGGGCAACACCAGCTCCAGAGAAAGAGGCGGAAATGTTTAAAAAGAAATGAGCCATGGCACTTGCCACTGGGTGAGAGCCTACATCAAAACAACGCCAGCAAAGAGATCTCCTCCACTCCTATCACTTAGGATGAGCACAACACATGGCGAGTTTGTTTTCAATTCAAAAAACCTCACAAGCTTGACTGCTGGTATTTCTTGCACCACTTCTCCAGAGTGCTTCTTCTCCAGCTTCTCAATGCCTTTTCTCATGTTTTAACAGTCTCCGTTTCCACCTTAAATTTTCCAGGACCTCTAAGTCCTTTTTCTCTGAAGTGTCTTACAGTTCAGAAGGCATCAATAAACCGTAATAGTGTTCATCGGAGCTGAAATCAAAACACCTTCATCTGCTGCCTCATTCCACCTACCACCACCGAGACAGAGATCCAGCGCAGAGAGCCACTGAAGTCAACTTTTCACAAAACAAAAAGGTGAGCAGGAAAAAAAAAAAAAAAGTTCAGGATGATTTCGGCTCCTCTGCACAGAAGATTTCAGTGGATGTCATCACCTGTGTGTGGTCCTCCAGGACTCTGGTTGGCAAAAGGGGCAGCCCCCATGAAACAGCTTTCATTTGCCACGTGGTTTTTGTGCTGAGAGTGTCCAGACAATCAAAGTGAGGATGGGGAGTTGTTAGCCCAAATGAGCCAGACATCTCGGCTTATTTGAACATCTGGCTGATCAAGCCCAACTGTGCATATTCAGGATGAGAAGGTGTTTGACATTCAGGCCTGGGTGACCGAGGGTGGGGGACCCTGCTCCGAACGTGCCAGATGGCCGGCCAGATGCAGCCCTTGCCCTTGTCAATGTGTGGCCAATCTCTTTGACTGACTGTAGCCATTCGCCCATCTCCGGTATCGTGGTCATCAATGCAGAGAACAGATGGGCCTGCCCAGCCACGGCAGAAATGAATTTAGCTCCTGTCCCAGGTCCCATCGCAGCCAGTTCCACCTCCTCTTCCAACACCACGGCCCCCCAGGGGCTGCATCGCTGGTTGCCTCTTTCTCATGACCTGTCCTCTGCCCACTCGCTTTCTTCCCATGTGCCCTGCCACGTGTCTAAACCTAAAAATTCCCAGCACATCCGGACTTTGTTCAGGCTCCTTCTTACCAAAGTCTCAGCCAAGGAACTGAAAACAGGAAAAAAAATCCACGGTGTAAAAGGAGAGGGATCACCCACCTCAGTCCTTCACCTCTTCACCCATTCCACGTGCCTCCCAGTGCCATGTAGCACACCTGGGTGGCTCACAGCCCTCGACAGCATCCTCTAAATCTTTAGCTGATGGATATTTCAGTCCTAGCATGTACAGGTGTGCTTCTTGCTGCTAGCACCTTCAAGCCAACCTGAAGGAGGGACGGTCACAGGCCTCCAGGTGTCATCAGGACGTGCCTTCGCCCTGCAGCATGACGAAACGCAGGGATGCTCGACTGAGCCGTCACATCCACACGGCTCCGCTGGGGAGATCTCAACCTGGGGTGCTGCTGTTGGAGATAAAATCCCGAGGCCCTGCTTTAGCACTGAGGGCCCTGAAAAGAGGACGGTGTTTCTGGAGAGCAGACGAGTGAGCCAGAAAGAGGGCCCAGGAGCTCAAGTCGTCGGCGTTAATAACAAGGCCGTTTGTCCTTCCTTGGAAGCGCGGTGTTATCCAGGGATTATCTGAGCCGTTTACTGCGGGGTACCAGCCAATTTATCTTCCAAACGGCCGTGTTACTGCCTGTGGGGAAGTCGGAGGAACAGACTCGCACAGGAGCACTATTTAAGCGGGGAAGTGCCTATTGCACTACCCGTGGGCCAGATCCAAACCCATTTAACTCATCCGAAGCGTCTCCCTCGCTATTCCAGACCACTGGCTCTGACTCCTGGAGAAGGAAGAAAAGGAGCGAGGCTGCGGCTCTTCGCTGCGAGCTGATGTGCACTGCAGGGCAGCCTCGCACGCAGTCGGTATCTCCCTCAACACGCAATTCTGCTGTCCTCCTCCCAGCTTTTTTATGCCGGGGGGGGGGGTTAGCCATTTCATCAGGTGTTTTGAGTGAGCTGTTTGGAAAGGATGACATTTTGAAAACTGCTGCTAAATCTTCTGCACTTACAGCAATGAAAGGAAGGGAAAAAATAAAAAAGAAAGAAAGCAAATTCCTGCAAACCATCTGTCCCTGCCAAACTCTGCATCACCCACCCGAGCCCCCCGAAAGCCTCAGCCGAGGCAGAGCAGGCGGCACAGCCCGCTGACGGGGGGCTGGAGGTGGGCAGGATGCCTCCCTGCAGCATCTCTGCCCCCAAGCTGCCACATCTCGCTTCCTTCCCCTTAGCAGCCTACCTGCTAACAGCACGTGGCACCCCCTGGCCGAAGGGCACCGCGAGCAGACACCGAGCTCAAAGGCACGAGAGTGACCCCTTCCCACTCTCCCTCCCACCCCTAAAAAGAAAAGAGGCACAGAGATATTTATAGGGATGATCAAATGCATTTGGGGACTGTTAGTTTTAGGTCAGAGGTTGGACTCGATGATCTTGAGGTCTCTTCCAACCTAGAAAATTCTGTGTCTGTGTATGGCACCCGTGAAGTTCCCCCTTTTTTCTTTTTTTTTTTTTTTCTTTTAATCAGGTCCCAGTTGTCCATCGCTCCCGGGAGCTGGGCACAAGCAGCACAGAGCATGCTGACCGCCACCCAGGATGGTTTTGGGGTCGGGTTTTGGGGTCGGCCGTCCTCGTGGCACGCACCACGGACGGACTGAGCATCCTCGTTCTCTAGCGGAGGAGTTGAAATCTGGGCAAAGCGCTTTGTGCCTTTGACCCTCAAAACAAACGAATGGAAACCACAGCAAATGGGCAGGAAAGGGGGAAAGGGGAGGGAACAAAGCGAGCCATGGATTTCCCCTGGGTCGTACTGACACAAAGGGAAAATAAAATTCACACAGAGCACACTCTTGCAGGTGATCCAGACATTGTCATGTAAGCAATCAAAGGTAACCACAACAGAAAGAAAACCAAAGGATAAAAGTTTACCCAAACAACCCCCAAAATGGCATGAGTGACGACATCCCAGAAATATTGGGCTTCCTTACATAGGGCCACTCATGCTTTCAGCCCCTACTGAAACAGAACAATTACACAAGGACATTTTCTTTCTTTTTTTTTCTTTTTTTTCCTCCCCCCAAACAATCCCATTTGTGTTTTTTTTTTCAGATCGTTTTTCTGCTTTTGTGTTTACCGTCCATGCACGTAACACCCAAGACATCACCGTCACTCACACGGTCTGATCACATTGCTTTTCGAACAAAAACCAGAACAGAGAAGGGGAACCAAGAAAAAAAAAAAACAACAACAATGCAATGAAAATAAAGTGCCCCCCCCCCAAAACAAACCCCAAAACCAAACCCATCTCTTTTTTTTTTTTTAAGACCACAAAAGTGAACCAACCGAAACCAGAAAACAAAAACTGAAATAACCCAAAGGAGAAAATGAGAGTGATTAGAGGGAGGGGGGGGAAAACAAACAAAAAAACAACACTAACAACCCAAAATAAACAAAAACAAAAACTAACCAGCTGAATTGGGAGTTGAGGGTGAGTTAGCCTGGCTTCCATGGGCTGACACATTGGTAGCCGTGACAGCCGTTTTGGCAGCATAAATATTGGCTTCCTCTTGAAATTTACCTATGTTCTTCTTGTACCGGATTCTCTTATTTCCAAACCAGTTTGATACCTAGAGCGAGTTTGAGAGAAGACAAAGACGTTAACGTTTCTGCTCTGGAAACCGCGGCTGGGTGAGGAATGAGGATTAGTTCAGGGTAAGCAGTGTATCACCTTCTTTTTTCCCCAGTTTGATTAGCCATGGGGGAGCACCTTCTACCTGTGCGTGCCATCCCAAACCCTGGCAAGACAGTGGGACCCTCCTGGGATCACCAGGTTTGTGCGGATACATCTGGTTCCTCTGCAGATCGGACTGCCATCGAGGGAACCCTCTGTAGGAACTGCTAGACCCACCCCACAAAAATATCCGATGGGTTTTAAAAAAATGAGAAAGTCCTGAAATTGCAGGATTTGAGAATGAGCATGGTTCTTTTTGGTGCTTTGTATTTGCCTTCTTCACAGCATCCCCTCGACAGGGCCAGCAGTGCAATGTGCTTCCTCCCTCTCTTCCCAGATGCGCTTTCTCCTCCTTTTAGAGAAGGAAAAATACTCAGTGAATTTACTCAGGCCTGGCAGATGCACAAAATTGCCTTGATATCATCTACGCTCTGCTTTTTGATCCATCGAAGTGAAATCAGCGCAAAATGCTGGAAGTGAATGCTTTTCACCCAGCCAGCTCTGCTCTCTGTGATTCAGCAAGCTGAGAGCTAGCCTGGGAGCACGGAGCACCTTCAGGGTGAGGCTGCACGGGGAGCATGGGGCTCATCCCAAGACCTAACGTTGGTCCCAGGGAAGAAATGTGTCCCTGCTGGGTGTCTGGATACATATCCTGAAGTCTGCATGTCAGCAGTGCAGCAAAGATAGCAAATTCAGGTTACTTCCTGAAGCACCATGAGCTCTGCGTTCCCCAAATCGGCCCTGCTGCTGCTGAACTTGGTCATTTGTGGCCGCTACGTCGCTGTCAACAATTCCAGAGAGGTGGGGAAGATTCAGCCTCGAGTTTGGGATGCAGCTCTCAGCTTCTCTGATGACACTGGACATGGGGAAGCAGGGGAATGTCTTCCTGGGTACAGGTCTCGAAGCAGAAAACAACTTGCAGCCACCCCTCACCTTGTTTTAGAAAGCTTAACAGGATGAAGAAGACAGACAAATGCCAGAGGATGCTGTAACTGTCTCACAGGACCTTCACCCTGCCTGGGATTGCTTGGAGCTGGGACTCCAAACTGATCAACCCCATTAGTGGGACTCTGAGGACCTTCTCGCTTGCTTGCTGGTGAGCACTGTCAATAACTGAACCCTGTAAGATTTATTCCTATGATGTTTTCTGTCTGCAGTGCCAGGTAAATGGTCGGACTTGATGATCTCGGAGGTCTTTTCCAACCTAAATGATTCTATGATCCTATAGAGTGCTCAGTGACTTCTATAGAGAGCTGGCTTCATCTGCCAATTTACCTGATACTGAATTGCACGCACCCAATCCCGTGCTGCTGAAGTGCAGGAAAAAGAAATACAACACGCAGAGACCCCAGGGTGGCAAGAAGTAATAAATCAGCACCCCAGCCAGATCTGGGAGCGAATATTCAATGGCCCCAGGAGCAGGCACTGCTTGTCAGGAGCCCCGTTCCCCTGCTCGGCCCAGCTTCCTCACTAATGCCCACGTCCTCCTTCGCAGCCTCCCCACGTGGTTGATAAGCACAGCATTTCTCCTGGGCATTTTCTCTTGGCGAGGGAGAAGTTGTAAGTGCGAACAGATGAATTAGAAGTGAGAGGGGAAGCATCAGGACAGCTGTAGCTTTCCTGGAGCCAATATGTGCGGCCTCTCGCAGGTAACTCCGAGGAGGATCAGCGTTTGGGTCTCCTGGCACGGGGGATGCAGTCGGAGTCACTCAGCAGGCATTCAGCACAGTGACGACACCTACCCTCGGCTGCTGCTGCTCCTGCTGAAGGCAGACATGCTCTCACAAGGACACCAGATGCTACTGCTGTCTTCAGTTTACTCAAGTGATGAACAGGCATGTGCCTTGGGGCTGGAAAGAGGCCCAAGACGAGGAATGCAACAGGAGCCTGGAGGGAGTGCTAAGCTCACACGAGGACAAGACTACCAGAGGCAATTTGCTGGCTCTCAGTCGTTCAGCTTGCTCCAAAAAGTGAAGAAATGAAGAAGGGCAGGCCTGAGTAATGAACAGTTGAACAATTCGAGTACTGATTGTTCCCCTCACAGATCCCAGCAGCTCCCAGGTCAGAACAGACTGCAGGAACTACGTGGCTGCCTCAAATGTACGGAAATAATTCCATTTGTCTTCATCAACACCTTTCTTTGAAGGACAGGCAAGTTGGGCAGATGTGATGCTCAGTAGCACAGGAGTAACAACAAAGAGAAACGACCTGGGGAAGCCCACCCTCCTTGGGCACAAACCACAACCATCAGCCTGTTTGACCCCAACCCTTCCCACCAGGACCTTGCTCCTTCAACCTCATCAGACAAACTTTGCTCAACTCTTCTTACTGCCGTCAAAGAAGGGACTTTCAGCTCAAATAAGCTCTTGCAAACCAGCACTGATTTCCTGAGGAGAAGACTGCTTCTTGCTGAATTCCTGTGCTGTTAACCCCTTGGCTACACACACAGACCTTACTGTGTTAAGTCTGCATCCCTCCCAAGTCCTCTCCCAGACTTTCCTTCTCCATCCCCAGCTTCATCCTGCAAGACTGCTGTCTACTCTCCTATCCACTGCACTAGCCTGCCCTAAACCCATTTAGTATTTCATTATTTCACACTGGAGGTCTGGAGTTCCCTTCGCCATGTCAAGGTTTCCTTCAGCAGCCTTTGCTGTATTTCTGGGATCTCTCACCTGTGAGACTGTGATGCCACATTTCTTGGCTAGCTCTTCTTTGGCTTCCTCACTGGGGTAAGGGTTGCTGAGATGGGAATAGAAATACTCATTCAGGATTTCCGTAGCCTGCTTGTTGAAGTTTCGTCTCTTCCGCCTTAGGGTGAAGAAAGAAGGAAAGGGAAACAGAAGGAAAAGGAAAGGAAATCAGTGTCGGGGTCCAGAAACAGGAATGCAATTTTAGATGCTCTGATTTTCTCCATTTCCCTCCCTCCTTCCCTTTCTCCTGGATGCAAGGGACTCATGGCCAGGAAGCTTCTCATCTGCCCCTTGCAGGTGACTCCTCTCTCAGCACCTTCCAAAGCAAGTCTCTTCAAATTATCACTGCACCCTTCAGCCTGCAGAAGTCTCTTAACGCTGGCACCCAGCTCCCACAGCTGGGAAGGTGACTCCTGACACCTGGCTGCCCTGGCTGAAGATGTCAGCACTACTCTGCAAAGCTCTGTGCTGAGAAAGCAGCCGTAGATACTTCCTTGTCACATCAAAATGAGAAAAAATGGCACGGGCTGAATGTCTTGTATTTCTCTCCCCTCCCTTGCTGAGCCCCAAACTAAAGGATAAAGAGGATGAACAGTCCCTGGGGCTCAAGAGTGGGAGCCCCTACCCTTCTAATCCTCCTCGATTCCCCCCCGTGGTGCTCAGACACCTCCCCAAGGCTGCGCAGTGGCCATGCGGAAAGGTGTGGGCGAGCGACCTTACCGTGCGTCCAGAAATCGGGAGCGCAAGATCATGACGGCTTCACACGTGCTTTGCTTCAACTGCATCTGGATGGAGCTGAACTTGCGGTGGATGATGCTCACCATCCGCTCGATCTCCTTCGGCGAGATGGGCCGGGTCCGGCTCTGCTCGCGCAGCAGGTTCATCACGTGGGTGGTGAACTCGTTGCATGCCTGGGAGGGCAAGAAAAGCAAAAGAAACCCCAGGATCGGAAGGTCATTCGACGGCGTCAAGGACAACACGGAGGCAAGGCAGCTAAGGAGCGAGATGTAGGGTGAGGCCTCGATGGCCAGGGTTTGCTAGGGCAGACCCACAGTCAGGGTTAACTGCTCTCACCAGCCATACAGAGGGACCAAGAGACCCCCAGAGCACGCAGAGCAAAAGGCAGGAGCCAGTATTTTGCTCTCAGAGATCACAGATGGAACGGGTGCTGATAAAGCTCCGGAACCCATAAAGAAGTCCCAGCCCTTACGATTTTTCTGGGGGAGCTCCAGCTGAATGAGAGGGCCCCCAACCTTTCAGCCCTTCGTGCCTCCTCCTGCTGCCCCAGCACCACGCGCCCTGCAGAGCCCCTCGTGCTTCCCACCGAGGCACAGCCCTGCTCCGGGCTCTCAGCACATCAGATGAGAAGTAAATAACGATAATAATTAAAGCCTGAGTGAGGCGGGAGCCCTGACAAGTAAGGGCAAGCAGGTAATAAGCCCAATTAGCTTGCTGCTGGCAGAGTGCTGCCTGGCTGCTCCTGCTGTCCCCGTGCCACCTTGTGAGGATGGGGAGGGGATTTGGGGGCTGGATGAAGGCAACTTCATTGTTCTCTCCCCCACCTCCTCAAGGGTAAAATGGGATCCTCAAATTCCCAGAACCAGTCTGGGATCCAAGTCCCCAAAACCAGGCTGAAAACAGCACTGGGACACTGATGGCCTGAGAAGCTTGAGGTGCTCCCAGGACATGGGCAGATGCTGTGGGGACAGAAACCCCATTTGCCACCCCACGGTGGGGAAAGAGAGACTGGAAGGGGAAGGAGAAATTGATTTTGTGGCCCGGCCCCATTTCTGGAGCATCTTGGTGTTAAAAATGACTTTGTAAACGGGTTGTGAGAAGGAACGAGCCAGGGGAAGGTGCTGGGGGAGATGTGGGTGCATCAGGGTCCACTTGGGGGGCAAAACCAATGCAGACACAAAATCAGAACAACAAAACAAACCAAAAAAAATATATCTAAGAGGAGGAAGGAGCAGGAACGCTCTCCCCAGAGGCTGCCCTGGGCCCCACCATGGCAGCAGGGCCCTGGCCGTGCACCCAGAAAGGAGGGCTGCTTTCTTGCTCGCACTCCATAAACCCAAACCTCCGGGGAGAAGCCACATTCATCCTGAGGGCAAGGCGCGCGGCAGCGAGGAGAAGTCTGCACAACATCTGGAAGCGTTTGAAAGAAAGCGATTTGGAGCTTGGGCTTGCAAAAGCTTCTCATGCAATTGTCAGTGTTACTAATAGCTGCATTCATGACCCAAATAGTTTTTCTTTTCTTCTTCTTTTTTTTTTTTTTTTTTCCAAGAATCATTTGCCACAAATAAAAAAAAAAGAAAAAAGACCCTTTTTTTTTTTTTCCTTTTGGAAAATTAATTTTTGAGGCAGAAGAAATACTCAAGAAACGTTTTGACTCAAGCTTTGCTTTAGGGTGCTTGGAAAACTGCCTGCACCACGACCAGCACCTCGAAGAGGAGTCCTCCTCTGACAGGGCCGATTTCGGGCAAAATGGTGAGGCAGGAGGGAAACTGAAAACCAAGGGGGGGAACACATGCCGAGCCTATTTTCACAGCCCATCTCAATGCAAAATAAAATATGAAAGGGTCCTCCCAACCCTAAAAAAATCACGTTTTCGCTGTACCACAAAGCAACAGCTTGTGTTTGCCCGCACGCTCCCAACAATAGATGTCAGTAGCGAACCAGGCTGCGCGCATCCAGCTCGGCATCGGCTCCGCGTCCCCGCACAGCACCCCACTAGTCCAGCCTTTGAGCCTGTTACCTGCTCGTACTTCTCCAGCTCCGTGTGGTAGATCTGCCGGATCTGGGAGAGTTTGGCTCTGTAATCGGAGTGCTCCACCGAGTTGTCAGAGCCGGCTCCTCCTGACGCCGCGGCGGCGGCGGCGGCGGCGGCCGAGCCTCCTCCTTTTTCGGGGCCCGCCACCCCCTCGGCCAGCAGCATGTTGTCTAACCGCATCAGCTGGGGGTCCGTGGGCTCCTCTTCCTGCGCTCCTCGGATGCTCAGCACTGCACGGAGACACAAAGGGAAGAGTCTTGAGTCGTGCCTGCTGGGGCAGCAAGGACAAAAGCAGCCCCGCTTGGTTCAGCTCACCCACACCAACTGAAACAACAGATTTACCAAAATTTGCCCAAACGAGTGGCATGGAGCACATCCCGATCCATGCACATGATAGCAAGTTGAGAGGCTCTACTCCAAACCTCAGCTGTGCACGGCCTGATCCTGCACCATCCACATCAGCCCCCAACAGCAGGAGGAAATGCAGGGCCCAGGGCTGCCCGTGCCTCAGTTTCCCTCTTGTTAAACCAGAGGGCTAAAGCACAAGGAGCTGTTAGCCCCCAGAGGGAAAAAAAAAGAAACAAAGTATGGAATAAATTTCACTATTTGGAAAACGCCTTCTTCTAGAATCTGGTCGTTCCAGCGAAGCCTAAGCCGTGCTAAGAAAAGGGGCAACAATAAATCAATCCTCACAAAATGACTTGCCAAGGAGAGAATTTTTCTCCCCTTTTTGTCCTCGCTGTTTCAATTATTGCTTCAAGTAAAAGCCATTCTCCTTTGAGTGCCTCCCTGTAAAAACGACATGGGAGCACCCCGACCGCTCGGAGCGCCGGGTGCCTGGCTGGAGCCCGGCTGGCGGCGAAGAAGAAGAGGGAGGCACGCCGCACAGATGCCACGAAAGCTTTCACACCCACATGTATTGATACATCAACGCACACACACACGAAATCCTGGGGTTTTCGTCATGTGGCAATGCCGTTTGGGTTACGCCTGCGGTCTGTGTTTGCACACACAGGCACGGGCTGTGGTTTCCACAGGTGTGCGCATCTGCGAAAATATAAAACAAACCCTTGACAAGCCAACAAAAAAGACATCTCCGAAGAGAAATGAGTTGTATTTCCCTGTCTCATCCGTCACCAGGACCCAAAGCACTGTGGAAACTCCTGCACATCCCTCACGTGCGCACCCGCAGCGGGGTGATGTTGTGGGGACTTTAATAAAGCTGTGCCTGCTTACACCTGGGATGGGTCCAACCCATTTCTCTGACCCCCTAATCTGCAGCAGAAGCAAAAGCAAGTGATTTTCACCATCCTTTAAAAAATACATCTGAAGTCAGTTGCCAATATGGAGTAAAACCAGAGTAGCTTAAAGCTTTAGCCAAGCAAGGAGTGTGCTCCTCCCCAACCAGGAACAAGCTGGAGAAGGACAGAGTTATCAGCAAAATCACACAAAGTGAAAGGTCCTGTCGAGAGGTTTGGATAATGCAGGGTAAAAGAGCTTTTTTAAGCCCCACTCTCCTCTGAAAACACTGTTTTCAAGACTTGAACACTTATTGGCATTTTTGTGATTAAAACATTCACTGTCAACAAAGGAGGGAAAGTTGAAGGGGGGAAAAGGGAAGAAAAAGAAATAGCAACAGTAAATTTGCCAATAAAACGAACTAATACTAAATAACTCCACACTAGGGATAATCATGTATGTGAAGGGGGATGGCAGCATGGGGCCAGATCTGGATGCAGATGCAGATTTTAGAGCAGCCAGGTCCAGCATTATCTCTCCTCCGCGTGGCAAGACTAAGTCTTCCATTAAAAAAAATAAATCATTAAAAAAAAATAAATCATTAAAAAAAAATAAATCATTAAACAAAAGCACATCAAAAAGCCCAAATACAAATGGGAAGCAACACAGGTTAAAAAAAAATAATAATTAAAAAAAAAACAAAACCAACAACCAAATAAAAAACAGAGTTGCCAAAACAGGTCCATCTGGACTTCAAAAGGGAAATATTTTTAGATTAAAAATCTCAGGAATCATTGACCTGACAGGTAGGCACAAGTGATTAATTAGTTTATGTTTGGAGAGCTGCTCGGTGATGAAAAGCACAGCGTAGCCGCTGCGCTTTGGTGCCACGCGGCACGAAGCACACGCGGGGAGCACAGGCGGATTTTGGTGCCCGTGTACCATCAGCACCCTCTGGGGACACGTCCCCAAAGCAGCCACCAAAACGCCAGCGGGGCCAGGGCCCACGGGGAATTAACAGAGGTTTTGGCTGGCCAGCCGGAATAACGCCGCTGAGTAAATAAATGAAAAGGGCAATGTGTCTAAGCAGAACTGATGCTGCCTATTTATCCCTGGAAGGCTGCTCTCAGACCAAATGATTATTTAAAAGCTCCTTTTTTATCTTCCCGGAGCTGCACCCGGCTCGAGCGCTGCTCCTGCCAGGGTGCCCGAGGTGCCACCCTCAGCCCCAGCAGGGGACCTGGTGCCAGCGGACCCGTTTGTCCCCCCTCGCCTCCCCTCTGCTCCTCTGGATGTGGAGATGACGCTTCTGCTGGAAAGGGGGAGGCAGCCGGGAGGGAAATCTCCATCCCTGGTGACCATCAGACGCAGGCAGCGTTCAGCACGGAGGGGACAGGGACATTTTGTGGCCACACCGAGCCACCCCAGCGCAGCTCCCGACAGACCACAAGCATTGGCACTTGGCTCGCCCCTGCCCTGGCACGCAGCGCTCTCCGTTTGCTGCTCCCGATTAAAGAGAGGGGGAAAAAAAAAGAAAAAAAAAAAAAAGAGATAGTGACTGCAAGCGGGGGGTGCTGGGGGAGGCAAATTCATGCAAGACTTTCTGTCCTTGGCCGCTTTCCTGCTGGCTTGGCAGCCCCGAGAGCCGCAGCAAATGCCGCTAGAGGGTGCTCAGCCCTCGCTGAGGGCCCCCGCTGGCCCAAAAAGCGTTTTTGTACAGACGTATGTACACACACACACACACAAATGGTATGTACATACATACGTGTTTTAAAATCAAAGCAAAACCACGCACCTTGTCCCCGTTTGCACTGTTGCAGAACGCTCCCAAGCTCGCCGCGGAGGGGAACACCGCGCACCCAGCACGGCCACCCTGTGAGCAGCACCCACAGCAGCACCAGGAGCAGCTGGGGACCACCACGGCCATATGGCCTGGCCACCAGCACCCCCACGGTCATGGAGACCTGTTCTCCTTCTCCTGCTCTCCCCAAAACCAGGCAGTGGTTTTATAGATATCACATCATGGGTGAGGGTGACCCCGAGAGACCCATGGCGCACGAGCAGCACGTATCGCCGAGTCCCGTGCAGGGGGTCAGGCCTAGGTTTTCTCCTCGGGTATTTCCAGCAGCTGAGAAATGGCTCCCGGGCTCCCTCCTCTCTCTCCAGCGAGAATATTTCCCGGCTCCCTGCCTGCCCTGCTATTCCGGGACGCGGGATGGGAACGGCACGGAGTCACCGGAGCTTTTGGCACAGGAGCCAAGCACGCAGTGACCTCTCCTCACCAAGGCCAACGCTTCAGCCCTGCAGCTCTGCTCTCCCCCACTTCCAAAGCCTCCAGACCAGGGAAAGCCTCCACACCAAAACAATCCCACCCCAAAGAGAAACCTGCTGAGGGCTTTTAGTGAGTGCCCAAGCCGGGCTGCTCTCCTGGTGGCTGGTTCTGCCCACTCCCAACCTGCCGAATCGCCTTTCCAGGGGGACACGTGAAAGGAGAAGGAGATTGCAAGTCAATGATTGCAACTTATCGAAAATAATGTGCTACTTAGCATCGGAGACAAGCATCCTGGCAGGCAGAAATGGGAAGCCGTGCCGGAGCAGATGGGAGTAATTAGGTTGTGATTTTCAGAAGGGTTTTCTTTCCTGCCTCCACTGTGCCTAAGATGTACCGGGGGGGGGGGGGAACAGAGACAGAGTTTCGGGAGAAGCGGCGACTCCTCGGCTGCGCGCTGGCCTTTTGCGTGACTTTCCCGCGGGGAAACGGGAGGCGCCTGGAGCACAAGTGCCACTTGTGGAGCCCTGCTGCCTGCTCTCACTGTCCGCTTGCATAGGCACGGATGAGGCGAGATGCCTCCTCCTTCACCCAGGCATCCGCTGCTAAAGCATGGGCACCCCACCCTTGTTTTGGGATGAACGAGGTCTTGCCCGAATCCTTTCCTGGACCGGGATGTGCCGTATGTAGGGCGATGGCACAACAGCTCCGCCGGGAACGCAGGAACTCCGGCGTGCGCCCACATAGCAGCGTATTCAACATCAACACGCTGCCTACCTCCTGCAATTTAAGCACCATTCACAACATTCGCTTGGGTTCCCAGAGCCCCAGCGTCAGGATTCACACAAGCTCACCGCTTTTCCTTAACGAAATGCTCCGGATCTGCAGCAACAGCCAGCGAGCAGCGGGCCAGCCGCGATGCCAACCAATGCCCCTGCTCACAAAGCCAGGAACGCAGCACGTTATTCTAAGCCATTATTCCCTGCAGCCCGATTCTACGTTTGCAAACATTTAAGATCAACAGCACTGAACCCGACACAAAGATCTTCCCGTCTGCCTGATATTTGAGGACAGTTAAAATTGCCAGGGCTTAACGCATTTAAGGGGCTCGTGGCTGGATGTCTCCTGCTCCTGTGCACATTCACACCCACGGCAGGACAGCCGGGGTTTGCTTCCTCAGCCGACTCCCTGAGTTGCTCTTCCCAAACTTTGCTGTTGCAGAAAAGCCCCCTGTGACCGCTCACCTTCCTAAATTCATGTGTTGTTTTTTTTTCAAGTGTATTTGCAGCTTGCCTTCTGCATCGCAATGCAACAACAAACCCCCGACACAAAGGAAAATATCAAATTCCCCAACTTGGCAGCCCCGAAGCTTGAAATCCGGCATAAACCTAACGAAAGCTAACGCACCCACATCAACCACATGCTCCAAATACGCGTGGAAATCATCACCACGGCTTGGCCAACGTAGAGAGAGACATTACAGTGCGTAACTCCGTGTCTCAGCCCCTATAAAATCCCTGCAAGAATCCTATAGGAGCCCTCCTCAATGTGAAGGGATGATGGCAAGGACAAGCAGCCCTCCCCAGGCACAACCTTTCCACCGCCAAAATTTGGGGACTGCCCCCACCAAAGATGAGTTTTGTGTTCTTGCTGCAGCCACTGAGTTGGATTTTCAATTTAAACACCTTAAGGACCCTATCTTCAGAGGGAATAAATACACTCCTGGAGCTTTGAGGATGCTCGAGCATTTCCAACTGCGCTGCACCTTCCAACCACCACTGCAAGGGTCCCCACGCTGGAGAGCAAGCAAGGCAGAGTACTTTAATGTTAAGTAAACACAGCATCTGAAGCCTCTGTCAGGTATGTCCACCACGTTTACATCAAGTAACTGAGAAAATCAACATCAAAACACAAATACCTCTTCCCAACACAAGTGGAAGCTGGGATTTCCAAACACACAGGCACGCACCCGTGCAGGAAGTGGGAATTAAGAGAGCTTTTTTTTTTTTTTTTTCCTTACAATTGACATAAAAGTTCCCCTCCTCTCTCCAACCTTTCCAAAACTTACAAATGGATGAACAGATTTTGCTCAGATTTTCCAAAACAGGCTGCCGTGAGATGAGGCATGGAAAATTTCAGCTGGCAAAACGGCTTTTTGTGCACCTACTTATTTATTTATTTCCCAGCGTAAAGGAGGAGGACCGTGAAACTGATGGGCCGTTTCTGTCACCAATTTTCGCAGTCTACGGCCATAAAGCAAACCAACAAATCCCAACAGCAATAAAAGAAGAGAGGCTTGTAGGAACAAGCACCGCAAACCCACTCCAGGCCCTTGCAGAGCCACCTCCTCTCCCAGCGCAGCCGTGTCCATCAGGGCTGTTTGGAAACAAAGCACTTAAACAATTTTGCGCGAGAGGCTTTTAAAGGTGGAGAAGCATTCGTTCAGCCCATAAAGCACACACAACTGTGAAAAAATACGTACTCCCACAGAGCAAGGGGTCAGAAAGCAGGTTAACCCCAAGCAGAAAACCTACTGACCACTGCAGGGCACTTTGGCAAAGTCCCCGGCTGTGCAACACGCACCGTGCTCGCCATCACGAGCTGGGGATGCAGCAAAACGTGCTCATCAGCTGCACAATGACCCACGAGCAGGCACGTCACGTCAGATTAATGGTTCGTCTAGCCCTGAGGCCAGTTCCACCCGTGGCCAACAAGTCCCACGCAGGACCTGGACCGCCCAGCAGGAGCATCAGACACTCAGGTCACAGGCACCAACCCCAGCACCCTCCTAATCACCACCAGTCTGGGGAGTTTGCAAATTCAGAGCGCTCAAAAACATTTCCTGAACCAAAAAAGAAATCTTCTCTTTCTATTTCATGTCACCGTTTTCCTCCCCATTTTGTTTTTTCTTTTTAATCAGAAGTCGGGTCAACTTCGAGAGAACCAAACTGCTTTAGAAAACGGCAACTTTGCATCTTCCTGGGGTGGAAGAGGCCAAATTATTTGCTGAATTCAACCCAAATTCACGAAGCAGTCTGAATTACCCTCACACTGTAATTTTGGAGTGTGGGGAACTTAGCGCATGCCAAAATGTCTCTCATCTCCCAGGAGCAGCTCTCCATCACTTCGGGAGGCTGCAGAAGGGAGAAATGTATCGCACGGCGCGGGGAACAGCCTGCACAAGTTTTCCCCCAGCCCCTCCCCAAATGCCAAACCAGTTGCCATAGCGAGCGAGGAGCTGGCAGCACAACCCTCAAAAAGGTCTGGAAAATGATCACAAACACGTTGGGAAAAAAAAAAAAAATCCCCCCCCCAAAGTGGAAAATGACCTAAAATAGCCCTTTCCATACAAAAAAAGGGCATGGTATCGTGGTGGTTACCGAAGCCCAGATTCCCCAAGCACTGTGACTCCCCGGGAAGCAGAATGAACATTTATGAGTTCTTCTGTCCAGTTTTTCCCCATGATGACTGGTTTAGCTCAACCAGCAACCGAGCTGGGTAGGGAATCCTCTCGCTCTACATACCCAGCTATTGTTACGCGGTGGTCCAACAAAGCATCACGGATCACATTTAAATACTTAAATTGCACCAGTCCAGGAGCATGCACCACAAGCTGGTCACCGAGCAGTGACATTTGGCCACAGCAAGCAGGCTGGGAGTGCTTACAGACCCCTGGAGCGATGCTGAAACGGGCAGGAGCGATGCTGGGCGCAGGCCGCCACGCCTGGTGCGATCACAAGCCTGAAGTCACTTATCTCAGTCTCCCCCTTCCTGGCCAGGGCAGGATGAGCAGGTTCCAGTTGCTGCCGTGAAGTGTGATCGATCCCTGTCTGCACAGAGTATGTCCCAAATCCTCGTGTGGCACCGACCCCATGGCAGCAGGGAGACCGCCCGTGGCGACGCGGCCTACTGCGGCTCGTCCCTAACCCACGCCAGAAGGACACAGGGATGGCCCCTGGTGGCTCCACACGGCAGCCGCAGGAGATAAAGCAGAGCAGAACGAGGCCGAGAAGTAGATCTGAGGAAAAGGAGGAATCTTTCTTGCTGGCCACGGGCTGGCTGGCTCGAGGGAGCATCTGCCTGGATGGAAGGCCGCTGGCTGTAAGGGTAACTTGGCGTTATGGGCAGCAAAGGGGAGGAGGGCAACACAAACGTGTACACATGCCCTCTTCCCACACCTCTTGGAGCATAACTGGGATTTCTTCCAATCCTAGATTGTGCTATGGGGGCAAAAGAATCAGATTTTCCTATTCCAATGGTTCAGCACAAGGCTCTGCCTCGGTCCCCCAGTGCCTGCTGTGGTGGGACCTCACCTTCCTCTGCTGGGGTCTGGTGGTGGCCCCAATCCCCTCTCTACAGCACCAGGAGAGCAAATTGTCACCGAGGGACTGAGCAAGCCACTGTCCCCACCCCAAGGGGCTCGGACATGGTGCTGTGCACACACGGAAACGCTTCCAGAGCCCGGAGTGGACGCGGGATTCCCCAGACCCTGCAGGAACAAATCAGCAAACAAAAGACGGGATTGCTCCAAGGACAGGTCCAGTCATAAAAAAAAACAACACACACCCTCTGAACGCCAGTTGGGCTGGGATCTGCCTCCTGCTCCGTGCGGTGCTTTGCATATGAATTCTCCTGGCTGAAAAGAAATGGGTCCTTTGAATGAGCTGAATCTGCTAATGAGAAGCCGGGGCCTCCAGAGCCCCTCGGAGGACAAGGGTCCCATTTCGAGCGCCCCAGGCCAAGCCCTGAAACCCGAGAGGAACAAAGAAGAGGCTTTCCCCAGAAGGAAGCTGCTTTTCTAGCCCACTCCCCTCCTGGAAAGGTCATCTCCCCTGGCCACGCTGCGCTGCTGCTCCACGCACAAAGCAGCCAGGGCAAGAAAGTCAGAGGTGAAAGGCCTGGCAGGAGCCCAAGCCTAGCGGCTGCCTCTCAGAGCCTCGTCTCCTGCCGTCCTCCTTCAGAAAGATGCTCCTTCAGACTCCATCCACGAAAAAAAAAAGCTGGCTTGGTGCTTGCTAGATGGCAATGCCCCGCTCGGGTCTGGGCTTCGCAGAGCAATTCAAAGTCCCTGCTGCCCAGCACGCGGCCGAGTGCTGCCACCCCGTCACCAAACCCTGCCGTGGGCTAGATTAAATCCAGGATTTTGTGCGGTCCAGGAGAGGTTTTCCAAAGCTGCAGGTCCCAGAGCAAAGCCATGGCAGGAAATCTTCCTCCCTTTCTCTCCCACCAAAACAAACAGCCTTACCAGCAGCTGGGGACGGACACGAGACTGCAAATCCGCAGCAGGAATCCTCCTGCCCTGGCCAAGGGGAGGTTACAGACAGTGCCGAGCACACGTGGATCACTGGCTCCTGCTATCGGTGATCATCTCCTTGGAGTTCATCCCTGGCCCAAAGTCTCGGCCCCATGGAGGCTGGGCACTGCTCCTCCCCACGAGACCGGGGTGTCTGGTTCCGAGGAACCATCCCTCCCCATGTCACAGCTCCAGGCAATTCAAAACCCCCAAATTAAAGAAATTAACCACATTTTCAAAGCCTGGGGGGGCCCATCAAGCTAACACAGCTACGACACACAATTTTGAGATGCATGGCTCATATGGCCAGGTATTTAGGTCGGTGTTGGGTAGGTGGTCGGGGTGTGATGGGCACGGGGTGCCTGACCACCATCCCTGCTGCTGCAAGCTGCGCCACACGACGCCCCTGGGGACACAGCAGGGAACACGGACAGACAACACACAGCCACCGCTTGTGCCCCAAACCCACACCGACAATGTAGGATCCGACCTGCTGCCCCAACAGCCCCGTTTTGCTGGGACTCAGCGACCTCGGGCACACAAAGGAGCAGGCGCTTTGCGCGATGCTCGGCTCCTCGTGCCACCGTGCCCGGCGTCAGAGCCCAACGTGCCAGACAAAGCCCGGTTCTTTGAAAGGCAACAGCCGGTCGGCAGCGTTTTAGGGCCAGAAAACAGCTCTGAACGTTCAGTTCCTTTTTTTAAATAGAGGCCCCTTCTGTAAACGATCTGTTTGGACAGGAGGGAGAGTGCTGCAAGAGTCCAAGCGCTTGTGAAATAGGATCAGCTGCGTTCGCTTCAGCTCCATTCAAAACATGTGGGGGAAGAAAGAAACCCAAAATTGGCCTTTGCTGGCAAGGCTGGGGGGGGGGGGGGAAAGGGAGAAAGAAGGAGGCCGTCCACCTCCACACGCCTCAAAGGGTGGGAGAGACCAGAGAAAATGGAGGGCAATAATTAAAAAGGATCAATTAATGGCATTTCTGTGTCGAGGCGTCTGTGTGTGTTTAATTATATTCCGTGCAAGATCTTGTTGACACAAATTTCCGTGCCGCGGGGCAGTGGCGTAACGGGATCCGGGTTTGTGTGTCCCTACCCACGGAGCCCCGGGCCACCCCAAAATCAAGGGGGCACAGCAGGAGGGCCAGAGGACGTTTTTACAGGACAAGCAAAGGGCAGAAACATGAGAGATGAAGCAGGAGGGCCAAGGAGTGGCTGATGACAGCCCAGCTTGGGGATTTTACCACGAAGCTCATCCTTTTTAAAGGCTTTTGGGCAGAGCAGGGCTGACACCAAGGCTGGAAGGGCGAGGGATGGGGTGCTGGACACACAGCCCCCCTGCTCTTTCAGCCCCAGCCTCCCGCGAGAGAGGCCCACGCCATAAACAGGCAGGAGATGAAAAAAAAAAAAAAAAAAAAGGAGCAAAAATCTTCGACAAACTCCGGCTGCGTCCCAGATCAAAGATCATCTCCAGCGGGCCATCTGGTCCTTGTAAATGTAAAACCAAATTGAAAGCCCTGCCCTCACCTCCTCCGACTCCCTCGGCAATATTGCTTTTACCGTTTCGGGGCCGAGGAAGGAGCTGGCAAAAGGCATCTGTATGTAATAGAGAGCCGCCGCGCAGCTGGGCTAGGGATTTGCTACCCCCCCTTTTGTTAATCACGAAGCAGAGGTAAATGTTTGCTTTGGTTCTCCAGGGGCCCTGTCATTACCGGGGGCTTTGGGAAGAGCCCGGGGCTGGAGGAGGGCTGCCTCGCAGCTCCGTCGCTCCTCCAGCCAGGGGAACGGTTGGCACCCCCGGCTGGGTTTGGGGAGGGACACAAAAACCCCAAGCAGAGAGAGGAGATGGTTGGAGATGGAGAAACCTCACAGCGTCCTCCTTCCCGTCCCCACGGTGCTTAAAGCAGCTCCCCCAGCACCACCCCATGCGAAAACAAAGAGGGGCTGAAGCAGGAGCCCCCCAAAAGGGGATGCAACCCCTCCGAGGCACAAAGAAACGGCGACAAACCCCGCCGCCGCCAACCCAAATCCTCCAGGCTCGCCTCGAAAGAGGAGCAAGGTAAGGAGGCAGCTTGAGGAATTCCTCCCCATCAAGCTTTATTGTGTTATTCCAACTAAGCAGAGACAAAAAGACAAATCTCAGCTCCCTACTTTCATTTATAATTGAACCCAGTCCAGAAGGATGGAGCAAGTACCATCTGTAATGCAGAGTGCATTAGCAGCCGGCAGAATGAAATATTCAAATTACTGTAGGCTACCTCGCATTTTAATGACAGGGTTACAAAAACCTGACTTGTAAGTGGAGATTGGACTGGAAGAACAGAAAGTTTGTTTTTCCAGTGCATGAATTAACCTAACAAAATGCCACTTTCAGGGAAAAAAAAAAAAAAAAAAAAGCGTTTGCATGGGTAATGCTGCAACACATCCCAACAGGCTCGCGAGAAAAAAAAATAAAAAATTATTCCATTTAGCTATCCTAATTGATATATTGCCCTGGGAGATGAAAATACTCAGGGAAAAAAGGGCGAGAGCTTTTTTCCCTTCGGCTGAGGATGCCAATAAATGCACGTGTGTCTGCGGGAGCGTTAACAACACGTACGGGGTCCGTGCACGGGCGTACGGGGTCTGTCCGCGTGCGTTTGCATCCGTGGGGTGCATGGGTGCAGTAGTTGCATTAGCTGCATCCTTTTGATGCCATGCACAATTTGAATATGCAAATCACCCCCTCGATTCTCGTGCCTGTGCCTGTGCCGGGATCCATTCGTTTTGATATCGTTAATCAGGGCTGCCGAAAAGCCTGACACAGTAAGTGGCTGTAGCCCCTAGCAGTAGTCAAGATGGAGTGACAGGCTCCATTTAAGATGTCACAGCATATAATAAAGTGTAAAACTATACATAAAATAAACGGGATAGAAACAATAAACTCGGCTCTGGCTTTGAACTTTTCGCGGCGAGCGGCGCGGCGACACGAGCACACGCGCGTGCAAGCGGCCAGCGGGCACGGGGCAGGGGTGGCCAGTCCCTCGCCACTGGTGCGGGGTGGCACAGGGGCTCCGCAGCCTTCCCCTATACCCACAGCCAAAATTCCCAGGCTCCAAACCTTGTTGATGATGTCTCAAACCTTCTGATGTCCCTCATGGTGTGTCTGAGGTGGGAAAGCCACGCTCGCTTGCAGGATCGGGGGTGCAGCAGGTTGGTTTCCAGCAGCCTTTTGCTGGAGCAGGAGGTGCAGCTCCTCGGTGGCCCCATGGCACGAGGAAGAGGAGGGTTTGTATTTAGGCTGGGCTTTGCTTCCAGCAGCTCCGCAGCTGCAGGTGGGGAGGCAGCGAGGTCCTTGACACCTCCAGCCCGGGCTTTGCCACCTGCCTGGGTCATCAAAGCCCTTCCCTGGCAGGATCTGGCTCATGCAAGGGGGTATTTCTCAGCCATCTCCTATCCTAAGGGGGGTGCCCGGTCCAAAAGCCCCGTTTTGTCCCCCAAAGCACCCCTCCGCACCCCAAACCCTCAGCTCTCCCCGCTGAAACAAACCAGTCGCTCTTCCTCCCGCTAAGCAGTTAAATTAGAGAGTATTCAATTAATAACAGCTGAATATTCTGTCACATTTAGGAAGATGTATGGTAAGACAAGCGAGTTGTGATGTCTGTGACAGAAATGATAAAAGTTCTCCCGACACAGCCTGGCAGATACTTGGCTGGAGGAGCCGTTTGCTCTCATGGACTCCAACGTCAGCACAGACACCAGCCCCAGCGCCGGCTTCAAAGGAGAGACGCTCCACACGGAGCAGGGAAACCTTTGCCAAATCGTTTGCAGGCAGCTCCCTCCCGCCCTCCTTCTGGGACCCATCTGAGCCCGGCTGTGGCAGCTCGCCGTGTCCCCGCAGGAGGAGAGCTCAGACCCTCCCGGGTCCCCCCCAGGCCCCCGGTTGCCCCCAGGCTGCCTCGGTTTACCCACCCGAGGAAGGGATGGAGGGCACGGCTCCACCTCCCCGCTCCGGGGCTTGGCACGGCCCCATCACGGCGGGCATTCTCCATCCCATCAACGTGCCCAGGGAAGGTGTTCTCCACCTCATTTCTGCGCCCAGGGGAGGTGCTGGAGAGCGCTCTCCATCCTTCCTCTTCTCCCCCCCGGGCGCCGTGTTTCCGGGGGGTTGTTTTTCACCGGTGTTGTTTGAGAAACCCGGTTTTGTTGCTAAGAAACTACCTTCGTGCTGCTCCGCGAGCAAAGACAAAGCAAGCGTCAAAATAACACGGTATTTTGACAGGAGCCAGATCATCACCAGCAACGATCCGCTCTCCCCGCTCTCCGGCACGCTCATTAGCGCGCTCTCCACGAGCGGCGGCGCCGTGGATAACCCACGCCCCGTGGATAACCCACGCCCCACGGATAACGAGGGGCTCGCCGCATCCGTTCAGCCCCCAAACAAAAGCTGAATGAATGGCAGCCAGGGGGACACAGGTGCCTCGCACGCTGCAAGATGGCACGAGGCTTCTTGTCGAAAGGTAGGGGGGAAAGAGGAGGAAGGGAGGAGGTAAAAGCTCTGCCCACGTACGCTGCAGCTCGCTCTGTGCCTTGGCTCTGGTTTGGGGAAAAGTGTAAGCACCTGTTGGCTTAGGTTTTGTTGGGTGGGTTGGGTTTGGTTTTGTTTTGTTTTTTTTTGTCAAAGTCCTAGTGGAGAAATAGCAAAACACAAAAAAATCCCTGACATGTTCACTGCTCAAATCCCAAAGTGCTCTCTGCCTCCTGCTGCTCTCAGGGCGGGCAGATCCTGCCCCGCCAGGACCGGGGCACCCCACACTGCCATCAGTCTGATACAGAAATTACTCCAAGCCAAGCCTCCGGGATCCTGAAATGCAGTTTGCCAACCCATCCACCTCCCAGGGCAAGAGCACATCTCTGCCTTTCCCACAGGGGCATCTCTGACCCCTCATTTTTGGCCTCACTGCAATCTGGGAGGGCCTAGATGGGGACCCAGGAAGGATGGGAAAGGCAATCCACCTGCCCCAAAAGGCAAAAAAGGGGCAAAAGCATCTGCAAGACTTCTGCTGCTGGTGCAGGATGACCCAGGTTTCCACGGGGGGAGGAAAACCTAAACCCGAAGTCACAGGGCTCTGCCTCCTGGCACCTGGCCCCATTGTCCTGCCCGCCCCGTGTCTGGGCATCGTGCCGGTGGGCGCCACGGGGCTGCGGCCCCTTGGGGTGTGTGCGCAACATCTGGAGGCTGAGACCAACGGGGCTTGGAAGGGAGCGGTGCCCTGCCCCGCGTGGTTTTTAGGGGAAAAATAAAAAAAAGGAAAAAATGGTAGCCCCGGGGAGCCGTGCCACAAGAATCTGGGTTGTTTGCCTCGTCCCCTGGGGTGGCTGGAGCGTGACGCTGCGAGCCCTCGTGCCAGAGCCCGGGCTGCTCCGCACGGACCCGAAAACACGGAGCAGAAACGCACGGCCCAGCTCCCGCAGGGCAGCAGCTTGCCATGTGTGCTTTCACTGCCAGCACGCCGAGCTCCTCCCCACAGTAGGAGAGAAAGGGAAGGGTGAGAAGAGCTCTGTCGAAACCCACCAAACCCCAAATGACATTTCCCCGCAGCAGAACAAAGCCCTTGGAAATCCATCCCCCCCCCCCACCCCACATGAAAGCGGCATTTTCTGGGCTAATTACACGGGCCGCTCCGAGCCTCTTGGCATAATGCGGGCTGCGAAGTCAGACATCAAAGGGGCAAACTTTAAAATAAATCCATAACAAAGAGGGCAGAGTCAATGGGAGATCTCTTCCCCGCCGCCGGGGTTGAAGGCCGGGAGCGACTCGGTTCACGAAACGCATTTGACCACCGTGACCTCCCAGGACACCTCGCCTCGGTGCACAAAGGAGACATCCCGCTGGCGTTTGTTTCAAGGGCTGCTCCTTTCCCCGCACGGAGCAGAGCCTCGCTGGGGTGTCTGGATGGCACCGGGGACCATTCGCCCTCCCCGGTGCGCTCCAAAAGGCCCCCACGTGCTCCGCACAGCAGCCAGCCTTCGGTGACCAGCACACGGAGAGAGCTCTGAACCAGCAAGGCACGACCAGAAATCTTCGGGGTTTTAGGGCTACGGTCCTTCCACGGGCAGAGATTACCCCAGAGCTGACATGAAGCATTTCTGCAGCGCCCCGGAGAAGGGCAGGAGCAAGGAAACCCGCATGGGATGTGGTGAGGAGCACCAGCACTCCCAGAAGTGGCATCCGAGGGATGCTAGCAATGTTCCTGAAAGCAGCCTGCTCCAGCCCTCCACCCCAAAAGCTCCCCACTTCTCCTTCCCCATCATCATATGGACATCTCTCCCCAGGACGTGCCATGCACAGCTCCCTCCCTCTCCCCCAGCCTCTACTCCAGGGGTGCCGGGGCTGGACCTCCCCGCGCTTCCTCCCGGAGCAAAGAAAGGAGAGGAGAGCAGGAAGGAGCCTGGGACGGCCGAGCGTGGGACGCGAGGGGAAGGTGTCAATTAAAGCAATGAGGCCCTCCACGTCCCCGTGCCTGACAGCCAGGGTGAGCGGAGCTGACAGGCAGAGCGCCGGCTGCCTTCCTCGCCTGGCTCGCTGCCCCCACGCACCCCCAGCTCCCAACCAGCTCGGCCAGGGCACGCGGACGCGGGCAGCGACGTGGTGTCCCCTGTCCCTGCCCCCAGAGATGCTCCTAATCACGGTAATTAGAATGATTCCAGGCTTAAGCAGGCCACGGCGAGCCTGGAGGCAGATCGTAATGAAGCAGCCAGGGCTGGGTGGGAAGGCAGAGAGAGGCAGCGGGTCTGGGTCTCTCTGAAATGACTAACGAGCGCAGCGTAACGAGGCCCTGTCCCTGCGTGGGGTGACACGAGCCGGGTTTGGGGACACGGAGAAGGTGGCAGTGAGGTGGGCACCGCCTGGCATCTGCCGGGGAGCCCGGCGCTCGCCCCCGCCGCCGCCTCCCCCGGGAGATGCACCCGGAGAGCCCGCGCTTCGCCCGCTCCGCTCCCCTCCCCGCAGGCTCAATCTGATTACTGCTGATACACATCTTCTCCTGGGCTCCAAAACACGCTCTTCCCGGCTGAAGGATTCGCAGGGACACAGAAAACTTGTCCTGATTGCAGTGTTAATGGTCGTGCGGCCCATGTCATCACCGAAATGGCCTTAGGGGGAGACTTGATGGGTCTCTGAAGTCATCAGGACTACCCCACCTCATCTTGCTCCCCTTATTAAAACCATTCATCCTGGGAGCTAAATGAATATGTTTCATCTTCAAATGCTGAGACACAATAGCAAGCAGGCAGAGATCTAATAGAACAATACCCGTCTAATCATTCCTATTTTTCTCTCCGCATCCTGCCTTCATATTACACGCGCGCGCCCGCGACGCCGAGCCCCCCGCTCGCTGCGCCGGCGCCGGCCGTGCCCCACGGCGTGGGCAGGGGCGAGGAGAGCGCACGGCACGGGCTGCTGCTCACGCTGGCACCGCACCTCGTCCCCTGCCCATCGGTGTCCCCCCTCCGTGCCCGCACGCGTGGCAGCGCCCCGCCGGGACGAGGAGGATCTCGGATACGCCCGGCACGATGGCGAGGCTGGAAAAAGCCCCAGGACTTTGAAAACTATATAAAGCCAATATAGAAGGAGTCTACCAGCGCAGGAGGGAGCAGGGCAGCAGACCCCCGCTTGGCGCAGCCGGTGAGGGGAAATATTGCATCCCGCACCCTGCATTCATCATTTTCACGCCCCTCCTCGCACCCGCTGCGGGTTTTCACGGCTCCCGTTCCCTTAGCTACAGGGACGATCTTCCCCTGCTTGCCGAAGCACCTCTTTGCATGCGTGACGTCGGATGAGGGGGGGGAAGCATCACAATTTGTGCCTCGCAGGTCGAGGAAGGGGAGCAGAAAGGGCCGGGGAGGTGAGAGGGGGCTGCGGGGGCGCCCGCCGGAGCCGCCGCTCGCCTCCCCTGCGTAACGAGGGCTGGCACGATGAATCCCCGCTCCGTCTCATCGTGAAGGATGATAACGGCGGCCGGCTCAGTGGCTGCCATCTGGAGCCCCGCCACGAAAGCCCCGCTGGCCCCGGGAGACTCGACGGGGGCGACCCCGGGGGGCGAGGGCCGGGGCCGGGTAGCAGCGCCCGAGCGCGCCGCCGAGCCGCCGGGCCCACCCAGGCTGCCGCGCTTGTGTTCGCTGCCGTGGCAGGCTTCATAAGGCTCCGCTCTTTGACTGGCGTTGAGTTTATGTGAAAGTAATTAACAGTAATTAATCCTTAATTACAGTAATTAGCCAAGTCGCAGTAAATTAAACCACATCTGGAGCAGATGAGGGCTTCCGAACGGGAGGCTAGCGCAGGCGACAATCGGAGAGATGCTGAATTCATCTGACAGCATCTGATTAAGGCTACCTGTTGCAGGCAGCTCATTTGCATCGTGTTTTTGTTTGCGTTTCGCAGTAACCCTTTCAGCCGGGCGCCCGCCCCACACCTCCGCTCCTCCTGCCCCCTCCGATTTTCAGGAGTGTGGCGAAATCTCCAAGGAGGGAGCAGCCAGGAGCAAAGACGCGGAGAGGGAGAGGCGGAGAGGCGAGGCCGGCCCCAAAAGGCTGCCCTACAAGCCCTGGCTTCTCCGGGGTGGCGAGGATGAGCCCACACGGGGCCGGGAGATGCTCCTAGGGTTGGACATCAAGCACCAGCCACCCGCAGCCTGCATGGAGCAGCCTCGGCTTCCCCGCACCCCGTGTCATAACAGGCACAGTAATACCAATAATAAAAGACCTCGGCACCGGAGGGGAGCACATTAGCAGAAGGGGCAGGTTATCATTAATAGCACTCAGCATTTACCCAGCGCCCTGCAGCCTCCCAGACCTTCAGCTGATGTTTAGCCACGCTCGCAGGGAGGGGGAAACCCGTCCCCTTCCCCTTCCTACGAGGGAGAAAGGGCAAAACGGCGAGAGGGAACGGAGCACAAGGGGCTCGGCTGAGGCTTGTGGTGTCTGAATACTGAAATAAAGAGCAAAACCACGCTGCCCTGACTCAACTGCAGGCGGGCAGGACACACGGGAGGCTCTGAGCTATCAGAATAACACCGGGGACGATTCACAAGGTCTTCTGAGCACGGTCCTCAAACCGTGCCGCTCGCCCCAAGCCCCAGGACGAGGATTTCCACCGAGGCAGAGAGCTGCCAGGGGGATTTCGGGAGCAGAACTGGAACTGGGATGGGCCAAAAGCAATCGCCTGATTTCAGCAGGTAGCGCAAAAGCCTCAGGGCTTAATTGCACGTAATTAATGAAGGCGAAGGTGCCATATACCTCGCCTTTCCGTCACACAGCACGGGGTGCAGGGGTGGTGTTACCTCTGCATTGCGCTCCCGAATGAGTCCCAGGTAGGGAGCGTTAAAAATCCCCTCAGTGCCGAAGCATTTTCTGTTCCCTGGAACTAAAAGCACGCGGAATCGCCAAAGCCAACAGCTGCAGCACACCCTGGAAACGATCAAAAGAGCCTCGTTTTGTGAAACAGCGCAAAGAGCAACATTTGCCCCTGATTGAAAAATAAAAGCAACCGTTTGAATTTCCTGCGCACACGAGGAAGGGAAATGTGGTTTCTCCACCTCGGCTTGGGCTCCGAATCGCTCAGGATTCCCCTGTGCTGCTGGAACAAGCCCAGCACGGACCCCTCACCCAGCCAGAAGTGCGTTTCGCTGTCTGCCTCTCGGCTGGAGAAATGGCAATTCCCAGCTCTCCTCCCCTCCCAAGGAGAAAAGCGGTGTCCCGCAGCCCCGAGGGCCACCAGCAGCCAAAACTGAGTAGGAAAAATCATCCCTAAACCAGGCAGGCCTCTGGAGAGCACCTACTGGCACCCGGAGGTGGCCCTGATGACCTCTCCATGTGCACCCAAAACCACAAACTGCTCCAGAAGGGATGAGGATTTGGCAGCCAGCTTGAAATACTGGGGAGGACTCCTGATCCACGACTCAGAAATTAACCCCACCGTCCTTTCGGTGCAACGCTGCTCTCAGTCAGAAGGGTTTTTTTTTTAATAGATGTTCCATCAGGTTTTTAATTGAGATCCTTCGCAGCAAATCTGAGATCCTTCACAGCGTTTACAGCAAATCACATTATCTTGCTGCAGACAGATTTTTGGTTCGGAGGAGAAAAAAAAAATAAATATATTTCTTATGAATAAAAGATTCCCTCGCGGATGTCTTGGAGAGATACACCCCCCGAATTTACAATGCCAACATTTTGCTGTGCGCAAGAACAAAATAAATCAGAAATCTGCACCCAAAGCAGGCAAAAGCTTGGGCTGGGAAGGCAGAAGGAGCGCGGGGACGCCTCTCCCCACAAAGGGGGCGAAGAGGTGCAGCCCCATGCTGCTCCCAACGTGGACAAAGGCCAGCAGAAATACACCTTTGGCTTCTCCTGGGGCAAGTGCTAACTCCACCAAACCTCTCTCCAGCTTTCAGAGCCCAAAGAGCCCCTCTGGCTGACTCACTGCACCCCTCTGAGGAGCAACCCGGAGCTCGCTCCATTGCCAGCGGTGTCCAGAAACCAGAAAGCAAACGAGACCCTAAAAAAATTGAGGCAAGGGAGGTTGCACATCTCGCTTTGCCTCCCCAAAGGAGGGGGAATGAGGCCAAACCCGGAGCCCACAAGGTTTCCCCAGCCACCACGTGCATCCTTCTCGGGCCGGCCATCAGCGTGGAAGCTTTAATCTGGAAGAGGCACGCACGTGCAGGGAAATCCCCGTGAAAAACAGAATAAAACGAGGCCTCTACGCCCTACATCTGGGAAAGGGAAACAACCCAGCAGCGGGGCTCAGGAGGCAGCAAACCCACCCGGACCCACCGCGGACACGTCCACGCCTCGTAGACGCGCGCGTGTGCTCCTTTCGGGCCAAAGGCTCGGGTCCCTCCTCATCTGCGCGGCTCAAATTAATTATACGCTTTAATTTCATGAATTATTAATTCGATTCTGACTCGGCAGCTTACGCTTATCCAGCGCTGCAGACTATACAATTCCAGCTTCATTAAAACATCACCAGCTGCCTGAGAGACAGACATTAAATAGCAGAGAGTAATAATAAAATTAAGCTCCCTGCGCATAGCAACAGAGTCTTCCCCGGCCGCGCGCGGAGAGGGGCCCCCGGTGCCACGGCTCCTTGCGAGGAGCTTCGGGCCCCATCCCAAGGCTTTCGGAAGCGGCCACGAGCGGCAGAAGCTGGTCTCATGTCCGTCCTCGGAGGTCTCGGGGTCTAGGGGATGCCAGCGGAGACGGGCACCGAGGGAGCGCCGCGTCCTCTGGATGCCACAAGGACGGGGCCGGCTCCGGGGCCTCCGAATAAATAAAGCCGGAGCGCTGCCTCCCGGCGTCTCCCTGGCAAAACAATTTATAGAGGGAAAATGTCGGAATTTAGACATTCCATTTAGCTGCTTCAGAAATCTAAGGACCCCAAACCTTGTGGGATTTGAGAAATCGATGGAATTAATTAAGGGAGATGTCCAGCGGTCTCCGCTAAGTAATCAGCAGGTACAGTAGACCTGAAATTCTATAAAGAAAAATGGGAAGGGATGACATTGAAGGAGGCAGTGGGGATTAAAAAATGAGCATCCGAGTGGTAAAGGCGCACACCCATTGATCGCTGCATTACGGATTAAGGCTTCAACGAGCAGCCAGAAGATTCTGTAGCAGAAAATGGTTACAGAGGATGAGCATGAACAGAGCGGATATATATAACCTCTGACAGCCAGGAACAACTGAAACAGAGGACAGCTCGGCGGTGAAGCCGAGAGCAGAAAGTTTTGGGGAGGGGGGAGGTGAGGAGGCCCGGGGGGAGCCATTTGGTGCGAGGATTGCTGCCTGGGAGAGGGGGCGATGGGGACAGGGACACGGGGACTGGCGCTTGAGCCGGGGGTCACGGCGGTGGGCAGGGAGGTGGGGAGGTGGCATCGCCTCTCGAGGACACCGCTGGGTTTGCTCCTGAGCCTCGGTTTCCCCACACCATCCCACAGCACTGTCCTGCCTCCTCCACCCCAAAAGAGCCTGGGCAGCTCCTCAACGCTGTCAGCCCTGCCACGCTCACCTTTCAGAGCATCCATGATGCTCCCAAAATACAGCACGGGCTGGGGGCACCCCTAAACCTAAAGGACAGGGAACAAAGCAGCTGCCAGCACCGCTCAGTGAGCACCATCCACGCTTGGGAAGGAAAAGAGCAGGGCACGATTGTGGGTTTAGGCTCTCTGAGCATGCATGGGGCAGGATTAAAGCCAAGATCATCGGGGAGGTGCAACCCCGAGTGTAACATCGGTACAGTTATTCAGGACCAACCACAGAAATGCTGGTCCAGAGGTCTCCAGCACCACCAAAACCACGGCACCCAACCCCAGCGCTGTGGCGAACCTGATTTTCCCTGCTTAAAACAAATCCTCACCGGGAAAATCACAGCTGCACCCGACCCCGGGGAAGCAGCACCAACCCTGCCCGGTGTGCCGGGAAGGGGAGAAGGCAAAAAAACAGGGCTGAATGGAACATTTTGATGAGAAACCTCGGAAAGAAAACCCCTCGGGGAGGCTGTCTGCGGAGGTCGCGGGGCCGGGGCCGGCGCCTCGCCGCCCTCCTGCCCGCTGCTCATCAATATGCATCGTCCGAGCGCGCCGAGCTAAATGTCAGCGGTGCCACCAGGGCTTTCCAGCCGGCGCACGCTCCCGGGCTCACGCTGAGCCCTGTCCCTTCTCATTCTGCTGCTGAATGGGTGGAAAGGGAGCACATCTCATGTGAGGGGCTACGAGCCAGGAAGGAGGCTTGTCGGGGATGCTCCAGGTATTTTGGATCCTCTGAGGGCTGAGCAAAGCCCACGGGAGGCACAGACCAGCGTGGCACAAGGGGTTCGCCCCAGACACGGCTGTGTCTGTCCATACAGCCCTCTTCAGACACAGGAGTATCTCCATCCTTCCCCCCTTAAACGCCTTTCAAGCCGAAAAAACCTGCCCAAAGGTCAGAGAGGGCTCAAGCCAGACCCCTTTGAAGCGAGCACCGTGGCTGGAGATGCGATAAGCTGAGATAACCCCAGCCCGTACCGACAGGGACGCCTCCAAATCACACTTCCGAGGCCTTCGGGGTGCTCAGCAACACGCGAGGCACAGCTCATGTGTCGGGGAGCCCCGAGCAAAGGCAGGAGCAGATGCAGAGCATTGAGCACATTCCTTCCCCTGGCTGCATCGCAGCACGAGGCAGCGCCGGGACCTCTGCCCCTGCCTCCCCTGCCCCCAGCTCTCATTTGGCATCCAGCGCCATCAGCTCCGGGGGGGGACGCGCGCGGGGAGTCGCCACCGACATCCTCCTGGGAGCAGGGCGCCTTCCCCCACGGGGCAAACATTAGTGGGACAACTGGAAACGTTCAACTTGATTATAATGCTTTAAGAAAAGGTCACGGTGGAATTTCAGCGCTTTACCTTGAGCTCTGTTCGTTCCGCGCGGGACGAGATGGGAAGAGTCAGCTTGCCCTGGCTCGTGGCATCCGCACGGCTCCGACTGCATCTCGGGGGGCCGGGGGAGCACAGAAGCCCCCCCAGCCCTGCAGGGCACGGCAACAAGGCACTGTGGACATGCGGGTGGGCACATGCTGGACTATACCAAAGCTTTCCCCATTTTTACCCCAAAGCTGCCTGACCCGCAGCTGATTTTGCGCAGCGCTCGCCCTTCTGCTTTTGAAACGGGCCCAAATACACCCAAAAAGCAGGGCAGAGCAGCCAGCAATTCCTAGATAGCACCTCCCTCGGTGTCTGGGAAGTTTTCTAGCGTGCCGTTTGGCGTCATCCTTTCAGGTCCCAAAAGGGAGCCAAGGCAGAAGCGTGGCAAGGCAGCAGGGAGATCCTCGCTCACGGCACCAGTGCCACCAGTGCCACCTCTCCGTCCTGGAGAGGCCGGGGGACAAAGTGAGGACGTGCAGAGGGGCTGACACGGTTTTGGCCGGCACTACAGTTGAAGGCTCTGTCTTAAATTTGATCTTTAAGCCCTCTGATAAAGGGGGATCTGGCACATCCCAACTCACAGGGGCAGAGGAGGGGCCCTTGTCCTCTGCGCGGCGGAGCAGGGGCAGCTCTGACCTGGAGCGGGCAGCTTGCTATCAGCTGGGCGAGAGGAAAACCAAGGTCAGGTTTGTTTGTGGCCAACTGAAAGATGCTCTGCCCCCAGCAATGTTCCTGCTGCCATAATTAAATCTGTCGTCCTACAATTTGCTGCCAGGGGAGGTCTCGGAAGGTCTCCGAGCAGAGGCAGGAGCCGAGCGCTGGTGGAGATGGAGCCATCTGCCCCCACCCGCGTGCAGGCTGCCAGGCCCAGGCCCAGGCAGGCGAGGGGAGGAGGAAAAGCCACGGGGAGCTCCGGGTGGCCACAGCAATTTGTGGGGAAGGGCAGGCTGACGAGGGTTTTTGGAGATTTACAACAGGCAGCGCCATGAAACCAGACAAAAAGCCTGGGTGAGGAGCGCTCCCACAGCACCAGGCGGTGGCTGGAAGGGCTCAGCATCCTTCCCTGCCTGCTGAGCGCTCCCCGAAGGGGGAACAGTCCGACACGCTACCCAAGCACGAGCCCTGATCGTTTCCTGCCCCCTGCCATGCAGGAGGAGCGCAGGGACAGCGTGACACTCGGCCACAAGCCGGGCAGCAGCTGGCGGGTCCCCTCCGCAGCATCCTTCCAACAAAAACCAACCGTGGGCGCGCTGGGGGAAGGTGACACTTACTTAAAAGCCAGCTTGGGCAGAATAAATCTCTCTTTTTTTATTTTTTGAGGCCACAGGAGGCACGCAGCCCCCCGTGTGCCCAGCGTTTGCTCCAACTTTCCGGAGCGCGCAGACGCACCTGCCCGCGGAGCCGGGATGCTGAATTCCCACCGCTCCGGCGCCGCTCGCAAGAACTCCCAGCTGCTGCCAAAAGGTATTTTTAGCTGCATTATTTATTTGAACACCTGCCTGAGACTTCAAGGCAGAGTACGGAGCCTGAGCAAAGGAAGGAGGGGAGGCGCGGGGCGAGCTGGACCGTTTCCACTGGAAGATTCGAGAGCGGAGGCGAAGCAAGGCCTGGGCTGCGCCGAGGAAGAGGATGGTGCCTCCAGGATCAGGGCACCAGGCAAATCCCAGCTCCTGGGAATAGCCCGGCACCTGAGCAGGCTGGAAAGGAGCTCCAACCACCCTCAGTGCGGGGCTGCCTTCGGGGAAATCAGGCTGGTTAGGTATCTGAGTGCACAGCACTTCGAGATGCTCTCGCTCGACGCGGTATCTGCAGCGGGAGCACTCGGGTCTTTCTTGGGTAACCCCATCCGGGGAGAAAACTCAGCAGGACTGCCCTCGTTTAAAATGCTCTTCCTCCACACCGAAGCGGTGCCACCCCAAAAAAGCATCCCGTTCCCCCTCGCCTCCTCTCTCCTCATTACAAGCCACCTTCCCTGCTGCTGGGGTGGACACGAGGCACACGGAACATCATTTTCAACCAGCCAGCCCCCGAGAAGAGAGGAAGCAGTGAGGAAAAAGCGAAGGAGGTGAACTTCACTCTTTTTCCCCCAAAGATGGAGGTGCCCATGTGTACCCCAGGGCACTGCAGGAGCCCAGGGAGCAATTCCCAGGCCAAGCAGGGGGCACACGGGAAGCAACACGACACCTGGAGTTATTTTTGTGTGCCTTTCTTGCCACCCCATTCACTGATGCGGACAAAACCTCCCCTTTCGCTGAAATAATCCCCCCTTCTCTCTGAAATCAGCCAGGAAAAAAAAAAAAAGAAGGAAAAAAGAAAAGCAGCATCTAAAAATAAAGGCCAGGCCAGAGTATGTGCCTCTTGGTTGGGCTCCTGTGCTCACAGATCTGCTTATTTTGGCCTATCTCTCCCCAGCGATAAGGCAGCTAACAGCCCGTTATCAGCCAGTCAGTGAAAATGTGCTCCAGCCTGATTAGGGCTCAGTCTTTGCCAAGGTTATAAACAGCCGTTATCGTTCTCCCAAACAGAATAATCCGGACAGTATCAGCTCAGAAACATATGGGCCACACAGCGAAGATAGCCGCTGACGGACACTTCATTTTAATTGTAACGAGTGGTTAGCAGCAGCCTCCAGACAACAGGCACAACTGCCCAATTGGCAGTGGGTTCGCCTCTTCTCCTGCAGCCCCCCTCCCTCCTGCTGGCCGCACGTTTCCTCCTCTCCCCCGTTTCTCTTTTCTCTCCGGATCTGGCTGAGGCCGGGGTCCCGCTGGGGGTCACCACGGTGCCAAGAGGGTACGTGGGGAGCTGCGTGCCCCTTCCCGAGGCTTTGCAGCCCCCCCGGCGAGCACTGCTGCCACCGAGCAGGACGGGAGCGGGCACGCAGCACCCGGCTTATCTCCGGAGGTGGAAAATGGGCACAGGGCAGCGGTGGCACGAGTGTGGCCACGTCACGCCTGACGTCCGTGTAGGATGTAGGCTGGGGCACGGGGAGGCACCCACACCGAGCCCTGGGTGCCAGAGCTGGGACTGGCTGCAGCTCGGCCACCCCTTCTGCTCGCTCCCCTCTTCTCCATCAGCCTTGGCAGCACCCAAGAGCACTGGGAGAGCTTCATCCTTGACCCAGAAGACAAAACCATGCGATGGCAGCTCGGTGCACTACGGTTTGTGCCCCACAGGCCAGGAGAGCGGGGACATCGGGGCACAGGGGTGCCTCCTCCCCGGTCCCTGACTGCAAACGGTGTGGGGCAGGCACCCGACACGGCCACAGGAGATCCCAGTGGATCACACATGGCCACAGGAGCACTGGTGCTGCCCGTGGACTCTCCCACCAGTCCCCCCTGCACACCACATCCCGGGGTGCCCCGTGGTCCCCATCCCTGTCCCCATCAAGCCACCCCCTCGCTCCCGGCCCGAGTGCCAGTTCGGCAGCAGGCAGGGTGCGGGAGGAGGGGCGCCAAGCCCTCATTTCACATTCTCCCAGTGTCCTTTCTGTGTCATACTTCTTTTTTTTTTTTTCCTTTCCCCTTTCCTCCCTCCCTCTTCCCAAAAGGGGTGGTTTAGCTCAGAGAGCCTTAAACACATTTGCATTCCCAAGACAAGCTTAGGCATAAATTCATCTCAGTGCAGGGGTCTTTTTTTTTTTATTATTATTATATTTTTTTTTCCCTCCCTACGCTCCTGATTTTCATCCCTTCTCCTTTTCTCTCCAAACCCGAAATGAATTCAGCCAGAACCCTTGCAATCCCGGCGCCGTGGCGCTGCGCAGTGCAGGATTACAAGGGATCCGAGGGCTTTCCTTTTCTCTCGCCTCGCTGCACGCCGTGCTCCTGATGCTGCTGTCAGTAACAATGCGCGGGGATCAGGCTCTTAGCCCCATTAGCTGCACTAACCTTCCTCCCCAGCCAGCCCCGGCTCGGAGAAATCACCCCTGATTCCCCGCAGGGGGAAAAGCAGGGAAAAAGAAGGAAACCCCCCGAACCTGACGGCAAAATGTCAGCGCGGGGAGGCGAGTTAAAAAACCTCGGGAAGACCCAGGACCGAGGCTCCAGTCACAGACGCCTTCCCACATCATCTGTATTCCGATCTCGGTGCCAGCGGAGCTGTGCTCGGAATACCCAAGGTCTCATAAAAGATTCAGGCCTTATTGACTTCCTCGCATTCGCCGCCGTTTCACGGGGCTCCTGCTTACTCCTTTTTGGCCCCTGAAGGATCCTTTTCGAGTTGCCATCGTGGGAGCCCAAGCCGAAGAAGCGCCCTTGCTCGGCGGCGCGGGCCTGGCACACTCGGCGGGGTGGAGGAAAGCTCTCCTCCTGCTTGGGGGTTCAGCCCCCGGCCCCGAGGAGGTGAAGGGTGTTTATGGGGCTGGCCATATCGCGGTGGTGATTCCCACTGCTCCTTGTCCTGCTCTGCTTCCCAGCGAGGAGGTGGCCAGGGGCACGTCGCGCGGGTTCGTGCCGAGCGTCACCGCTCCTCATTCGCATTCCTCCTCCTCCTCCTCAAGGCGCGCGTGCAGATCCCGCAATTACAGGGAGATGATGTCTCCCCAGCTAAAACCCAGCTAAATCTAATAGAAAGCCTAATTAAAAAGGCTAGCGCAGTAACAGGATGTCAGGCAACCAGAGGACGGGGGCGGAAGGCGGTGGCCGGGCCCTGCCGCGAAGGAGGCCCGGCGGCCACTTGGCAAGGCCCCGAGGCCACCCCACGACACACACGGGGTCAGAGTCCCCACAGCTGCTCTGCTGACACTGGCTAACACAGACAGAAGACACAGATTTGGGGTTTATTTTAATCCCAGTCACATATCGAGGCGGAATCATCCCGAAGCTGGACAACCTGCCTCACAGCAGAGGCCTGCAGGCAGGACGAAGCCTCCGAGGGCTGGCTGTGGGGTGTCACAGCGCCCTGAGCGAATGTGCAGATCAGTCCCCTCACATTTAGTGTTCCTGTTACTCAGCTGCAGCCCTAAGGAACAACAGACAGCGGATCAGGGCATGGCCAGCCCCTCAAATGGCACCCCAACACCGGTTTTAGGCACAAAGGATCAGGGGAATGAGGCTTAAATCCTGTAACTCACACGCTGCAGATCTCCACACCCGAGCCACGCAGAGGTGCCCACCACCACCACACACAACCAGCCACAGTACAACCCTCAGACCCGCACAGGCGTCCCGTTAATTAATCCTATTTCCACGCCACCTAAAAGCCTCACACTGCACCCAGACCCCACCCGGGACGGCACTGCCTAATGTAGGAAACCACCGCGTACAAAACCAAAACAACGCGCAGAAACACAGAGATTTCCATCTCTCTCTACATGCTCCAACATACACATCCCCTCGGTTGTTTATATATGGCACGTGCACAAACCCTCATACAGCACGTGTGTGTTCACCCCAAGGCACGCAGGCACGCACCTACACCCGGATCTGCACAGCCTGGGGAATATTTATGCAGAGGCAAACCGTACAAACACTCCGTGCACCCTGCTCCGTGACAGCTCAGATTTTCAGTAATATCATAATATTATTTTTTAGATCAGTTAAGGTATAAAATGTGCGCTCTCTCAGTCTTTAATATTAATAAGTCTTGTAACTAGCAGTTTCTCGTAGCTCCGAATTCTTGAGCACAACTAGAAAGGGCACTTATCCTGAAAAATCTAATAAATTTACAGTTTTATATACTTCCTTCAATTGTAAAAGTCTTGTTCAATAAACTTTAAAATGCCACTATAGAGCAATAACACAGACAGTATAAACCCAGCCCTGGGAAAGCTGTGCAACCAGAAATTGTTCCCCTTTCTGCTACAGCAATAAAGTTTTATATGTTTGAACTGACTGTAAAAAGGTTTGAATGTTGGCAACTGGGGAATAATCTGTCTTCTTTATAGTTATTATCATATTTCCCACAAGACCCTTTGGTCTGTGTCAATCCTTCTCGTATATGACACCTTTGTACTGTCAGCGAAAGCAAGAATACTTAACTTTTTGTGTGTGTGCGCGCGTGTGACTAGAGGTCCTTCTATCTGTTTTTCTTCAGATTACAGCAACCGGGAATAAATTATCTGTGACATGCTGCATTGGAAGCATTTTACCAAATCGAGCCGATTTGGAGAGCAGCCTTCCTGCTCGGGAAGAAAGCGAAGCGCACGGTAACAACCAAGGGGTTATTTCTCTTGCTTCCTTCATTTCCTCTCCACTGGCTCCAGTGTAATTGAGGAACGGGAAGATGTGAGGACCCCTAACAAAAAAGGGATTTCCCAACTGCTTCGCAACGTGGCTGGGGCACAAGGGACAAGAAAAGCCCTTTGATTGACTGTCCGACTGCACGCTACGCACAGCGGCTGCCACCATCCCCGCAGCTCCCCCGGCACCAGTGCTGGCCCTGGGCACCCAAGGTTGCACCCCTGGGGCCAACAGGCACCCGGTATGGTGGCACCTACCCAGTGCTATTCCCTCAAAGCCGGATTTGGGATGAAGGGTGGCTCCTCGTGCCTCTCCACCGCTGTCTGAAGCAGAGGGCAGGTCCAGCAGCAGCATCCCGCGGCTCAACTGGTGGAGCCAGAGCACTCAGACACCTCCTGGAGAGGAACGTTTTGGGGATTCGCGCTCAATCCCCAAGAAATCTGACCCAACTCTTTAAGGAGCAGCAGGTAGGGACACGGAAATGCCTTGAACTCATTCATTTCACAACCTAACGATGGTCCCAGTGCAAGGCTGCAGGCGAGGGGATCCCAGCTCTCAGCCTTCCACAAAGACACGGCGCAGTCCCCAACCGGGGGGGTCCCGCAGGTGGCAAAGACGAGGCTCAAGCCCGGATTGAGATGTCAGAAGAAGTGATGTTAAAACACATTGGGAAAATGAAAAATGAGGAGTCACCAGGACCAGATAATACCTGTCTAAGAGTTCTGCAGGGACTCAGAAATAAAATGATTGCATATTTTCATTAGCGGCTCAATCTCTCATTACACCAGAGGACACAAAGTGTCATACCCTATTTTTAAAAAATGGAGTGAGATGAGCCACCGATTCACAGACTTGTGAGTCGCACTTCAGTACCAGCTCGGATGATAAATAGGCAGGATAAAGCATCGAGATGGACACGATACCACAGAGATTAACTAGCGGTGCCTGTGAGAAGGAGAAAACCATGCCTCGCTAATCTATTACAATTGCCGCGCACCCAACAGCAGCGGGCACCGAGTGCCGCTGACGTTACTTGGATTCCCCCAAGCTTCCACCCGTTACTCACAAAGCACCAATTTCAGTCCTCGCCCAGCAAAAGCCGGGGCTAAGGGTTGGGAAAAACGATGGAAGGGAGTAAAAACAGTCCGTGCTTTCAACTCGGGAGCTTTGTTAGCATTTAGGCAACTCGTTCCTCGTGCTTGTGGCCAGGAGAAGAGGAGCAGCAGCAAGGCGGAGGAGAACACGAGCAGGGTCCCATCTCCTCCAAGGATGGGCAAGCGAAGTGCCGCGAGCCGGAGAGAAGACAGGAGGTGAAAGTCAGCGAGGGTAAAACGCACAGGGAGGTAATTTCGTTCCTCACACACGCTGGCCACGACAAACTTTGCCGGCCGCCCAGCGGAGCGTGAGGGTGAGGGGCAGGCGGCGCGGGGAGCAGCGTCCCGCGGCGAGGGGCAGCGCCCGGGCTCCTCGCAGCCCCCTCGAAGGCGAGGAAGCTGCGGCACAAACAGCTCGGGCCATAAAAACAACCGGAGCTATGGAGAGACTCGGTAATGAGGAGAGACTGAAACGAGCGCCGAGCGCTCATTAGCCTTCAAAATGCAATTTGATCGCTACGTGGACGCCGGGAAAAGCCATTTACGTGAAGCAGAGGAGTGCAGAGATGCAGGCAGCCTGCCTGCCCTGGGCGAGAAGCAGAGGGCTGGCCACCAGCACGGCTTCTGCCCACGGACAGGACCTCGTCCTGCCCCTCCAGGCACGACAAGCGGTGCCAAAAGGCGAGCTGAGCACCGCAGCCACCGGGGGATGGCTTTGGACCCTGGCTTAGCACCTCGTGCAGCCAGCTGTGCTGAAAGCCGAGGCCCTGAGGCTGCTGATGGATGAGGAAGGGCAGGATGGGGGCACCCCTTCTCCAGCCCCACGCTCCCCATCTCCCAGCCGAGCCCCAGGTCTCTGCACCCACCCTCAGCAGGGTCCCGAGCCCCCCAGGATGGTGCCGCTGCACCCCAGGTGCCTCCCGAGCAGCACACCTCGGGGAGATGCTCCGTCCTGGGGCTCACCCCGAGCCCAGCTCAACGCCCCCACAACCCCAGCGGGTTTCCAGCAGGGTGAAAAGGCAGCAAAACCCCCAGAGATAAGGAACCCAGAGGCGTTTCCCTCTGCAAAACCCCAGCCGCTCCGGGAAGCAGCTCCTGGGGACAAAAAGGGGCTTTCCATGGGGGAACCACGGAGGAAAACAGCTCAGGCTCCCATCAAGGGGAACACCACCGGGTCCCACACCGGGGTGGGCACCTCCTGGCCCAGCTGCGGGGGCTCATGCCCCCCAGCACCGGCCGGAGCAGCGAGGGTTAAGGCCGGGCAGCACGGCGCATCCCTGCTCCGGCGTGTTGCACGAGTCCATTACCTCCCGCCACATTACCTCATTCATTTCTTATATGCGGATGGTTTATTCTCCCATGAGCACCCTCGCTGGCAGACATGGCTAGTATAAAGTCCCCTCCCTCTCCTGTATTTCTCTATCCATCACATTTAACACTCTGACAGTAACAGTCTATAATGTTTCTATTCTACAAAACCGCTCTGTCAACTCCGGGCTTCCAGAGCAGCAACTGAGGAAAATAAATAACATCAACGCCAGGCCCGACAGTATCACAGCTTGCTTTCTGCTGGGGGTTTATTTTATTTTATTTTTTTTCTTAATATTCTTTAGAGAAAGGGGAAAGCAAGAAAAAAAAAAAAAGAGAGAGAAAGGGGGGGAAAAAAAAGTGCACGCCGGCAACGTGCAGGGAAAGCGGGGAGGGAAGGAGGGAATTTCCTCCCCGACGCACGCCGGAGGGACAGGGGGAGATGTGCACGGCCTGACAAAGAGGGGGCCCTGCTGCCCCCCAGCCCTCCGCCCCCGCTGACCCCGCTCTTTCAGTGCCGGCGACGCGGTGCCCGGGGGAGCCTTTGTTCGGCACGGCCATGGGAGAGGGGAGGCTGCAGCAGGGAGCCTCCAGCGGGGCCCTTTCACGGCATCGTGGCCTCCTTCGCCCAGCCCAGGAGGTTGGTGGCATCCTGGCAAGCTCGGGGAGGGGGCTGTGGGCGCCAGAGCGAAGCGGGGAGCGCGAGGTGCACGGAGCTGGTCCTGTCCTGCTGCTGGGAGCGAGGTCCCTGCTCCAGCCCCGTCCCAGCTCTCCACACGAGGCTCAGGAGTCGCTAATCCGCTGAAATAATCCGCTGCTGCTCACGGCTTAGCAGCCTCACGTTCCTTTCCCTCTCCTTTCACTTCCAGGAGACTCCCCGGAGCCAAAAGCATCCCCGGAGAGCCTCCCCGGCGGGCTGGGACGGTGGTTGTGTCCCGCTGAGCGCCCTGTGCCGACACCCAGCGAGCAGAAAAGCTCCGCTTTGGGCAATATTTTTGGTTTCCCTGATAGGGTTACGCTGGTTTCCCCACCAGGGTTATGCTGGTGTTGAAGCCGTGGGCTGAAAGCTCGCCTTCCTTCCGCAAGAGCGAAGCGGAGACCTGCTCAGGTGGTGCTCTTCACGGGGAAAAAAAAAATAAAAAGAGCAAACACACGCCACAAGAACTTTTCCAATCAATCAGGCAGACACAGCCCTTGACAGCCCTGCAGACCTGGGGGCTCTGCTCGTCAGGCAGCGTGGAGAGACAGGCAGGGAGGAAACGTGGGGGATGCGGAGAAATTAAAAGGGCTGGGGAACCCCGAAAACGTGAGGGGCTGGTGGGGAGCAGGCACCATGTTGGCACCATCCCCGCAGCCTCCTGTTTATCCCCTTCCTTTGCACCAAGCGGCCGAGCTCTGGCAGCTCAGTGCGTCCCATTTCCATCATCCCAGGCTCTGGGACATTAATTGGGGTCGAGGAAATGGGAATGGGGCCACCATCGTATGGGGCTGCCCCCAAGGCACCTGCAGCAACGCCGAGACCCCGCTGCAACCCGGCGGGCACGGGGCTGCGCCGGCGCCTCCCGCATGCGTGCTTGGAAAGCTGCCTTCAAAATAAAAAAAGGAGCAAAGGAAGAGCAGAAAGCGGTTCCCTCCTTTGTTGACATACCTGCCAAGGCCTGGCACTGGCTGCTGTCAGTCATCCGCGTGAGCTGACGCCTCTCCAGCCGAAAGCAAGGCGAGCGAGAGCAAGGCGAGCACCACAGGGACGGATCCTGCCCCGACAGCCCCCACGAACGCCGACACGGGATGGAAACCACCAGGAAAGGGTCGAGTTGGGGAAATAAGCGGCGGTTTGGGACGGGGACACGATGCCACCCAGGGCAGGCTGCACGGGCTGGGTGTGCTCGCAGGATCCTGCCCGCGTTTGGAGGCGGCGTGCGAGAGGCAGGTGCCTGGGGAGAGTCCGGCTTTGTTACGGAGCCTTGGGAGGCTCTCAGCAAACAAGCCAGGAAGGAAGCTAATGGGATTTGGGCTCTCGGCTGGAATGGGATAAAGGATTAGGACTCCAGAAGCAGCTATTTTTGCCACGGGGCTCGCGGTTCTCCTCTGGGAAGGGCCTTTATTCCTCGTGAAAAAGAAACTTCCCACTTGCAAAGGCAAGAATAAAGCTTCCCACAGAGGGCTGACAGCATAATGTGCACGTGGGCCCGCGTGCGCGCAGACACACACCTCTCCAGGCACGCTTACAGAGCACGCTGCAGGAACACAAAGAATTAAGGAGAAACCAGAGCCACAAACCCAACTCCCGGCTTTGATACGAAAAAAAAAAAACAAACACCACCTTCCAAGCGCGTTTTTATCGAGCCGTGTTATTTTCTCTTCACAACTGCCCCTCAATAGCTATATAGGTACGCGGATGAGGTTTGTATTTAGCTGAGCCCCGTCACTGGCAGGCGTGTTATTTGCTCTTTGATCGCAGCCATTATTTGGGTTTAAAAACCCCCTCTGCCCAATGCGAGCGGAGGAGCCGGGCCCCGTGACGGCGGCTGCCGCTCGCGGCGCGCAACCAGCGAGCAGCCCCGGAGGAGAAACGTTTGCAAACAATTCGCAGGCTGGGGGTTTGCTGCCGGGACCACCTCGTGTTGAGGGAATTCAGCCATTTCCCCTTCGCTTGTGCATCGGGGGCTGCCGGCAAACAAGCCCCAAAACTCCAACAGAAAAGGTCGGGGGGCTACGGGGAGGGCTCACCACCAGCTTTGTGCGCTCTGGTGAACGCAAAGACCTCGAGCAGCTCTAAGGGAAGAGCAGTCCCTCAGGCCTCTTCCGACAGGCACATCGAGGGCTGGTCGGGGTAAAAACACAGCCAAAACTCTGCGTGCCAGCCTTCGGGACCTTTTGGGCGCAGGCTCCAAACCCCACGCAGACGAGACGTGCGTGGATAAGGACAGAAAGTTTGGGTGCAGCTGGAAGAACCAAACCTCCCGGGTTTTTGCTGCTTCCAAACGCCAGGAGCGGGCGCACAGCCGCTGCCAAGGCAGAGCCCAAAAGCGAGGGAAGCAGAGATGTGTGCGGGACAGGGAAACGCATATTTTCTACCTGCAAGAAGCACGAGCTTCGGGCTGATTTTCGCAGGACAGAAGGCAACTGAGGAAGCCGAAAGCCTTCCAGCTTTAGCAAGCATCCCCCAGCACCCCAGGTTCTGAGCCAGAGCCGCGGGGCTCCCCGGGGAGCCGGCTGCTGCGTGCACCAGAGGGCAGCAGTGACAAAGCCACCCATCGCCTCTCCCAGCCCCGAGCCACCCAAGAGGCAAAACCCTTCTGTTTTCAGGACATTTCTCACCTGGTGCATGCTGTACGGGAGAAAGAGGGGGCAGAAAAGAAGAAACACCAACCCCTGGATCCCTCTCCGTTACAAAAAGCATTTCCCAGCCCGATGCAGCCGCGTGACAAACGGAGCCGGAGCCCTTTTTGGGGACATCCCCAAACCCTGGCCGGGGAACCGTGGTGCCGGGGCACCTGTGGGCTCCAAAACAAGCCCAACCCAGCTGAGGGGATGCAGAGGAGCTGCTCCCACCCGCAGCCCACCTCTGGAGCTGGCGGTGGCCGGTGCCACCCGTGGCGTGCCGGTGGCAGGGCTGCGGCAGCGCGGCGGCAGGCTGAGGCGCGGGCTGGGCTGCGTGTAATCAGAAGGGTTATCTAATGCTAGTTTCATTCTAATTGAGTCACTACCATATGTCACCCTGCAATAACAACGCAAGCAGCATGCAACTGAATACATATTTAATTCGCATAATGGGTACAACAGTAGAAGTAATCAAGGCAGTTTGCCATAAGCCATAAAGAAACGCCGCTTGTGCCTAGCGAGGAGCGCTCGGCGCGCGGGGAGGGAGCGCGATCGCCAGGGAGAGCGGCGGCGCTGCATTGCTGCGGATGCTGCAAGGGAAGGGAAGGGAAGGGAAGGGAAAGGAGAGGAAGGGGAAAAAAAAAAAAAAAAAAAAAAAAACAACAACCCCAAAGGCGCACGCACGCGCCCCTGCAGGGCTGCGAGGCGAGGAGCTGATTCGACGCGAATGGAAATCAATGGCGGGATATTGTCGACGGATCGTTAGCCCCTTCAATATAATTAACAGTAATGGATTTATTGGCAGAAACTTAATGATTGGAATGTTAAATACCGGCCTGCAAGCTCACCGCGCCGTCCAGCCGAGGCGGTCGCTTTTGTTTCCAGCTTCAGAAAGGGGCTGAGCGTCGGGAAATGAACCCGAGGTCCCCAGGCTCGGTGGCCGTCCCCGCGCTCCCGCTGGCCCCGCGAGCCCCCCGAGCACCCCGGCTGGCCCCGCGCGCTCTCACTCACCGCCTTCATTTCCTCCCGCACCGAGAAGATTAATACGATTGAGGAGCACTCATCAATATCTTTGGACAGATCAACCAGAGTTTTCATTAAAGCCGTATTAATGCTTTGGGATGCACAGCTGCGGACAGGTTGGGCTTCAAAAAGAAAAGCCCGGGGAGGAAAGGGAAGAGGAGAGGAACAGCAAGGGAGCGGTGTCCGCTCCCAGCCGGGAATTAATGGCGAGCCGGCCCTTTCCCTCATTAGGGGCCTCTCCCACCAACATGTTTTGATGTATATTTCATGAGGGTAAACAAACATCCATTTCACTTTGGGAAGGTGCTCGCTGTAATGTATTGGCAGCCTCGCCGGCAATGAGGGGACATTAATTTCAATCCCGGTGTTTAAACACCTTGTGGAGCCCCCATCACTCATCCCCCGGCTCGGCGCGGTGGCGGGGGGCTGCGGGCACCCCTCCTGCCCACCACGAGAGGTGCCAGCAGCCGTGGGATGGATGATCGCCTGGGAAAGGTCATCCCCGTGGAAGAGGGATGGACTGAAATTGGTTTAAAATGAAGAGGAGGCTCCAAGCTGGCCGCTTGCATCGGGGTGCAGGCCTCGGCCACCCCACGCATCATCCCCAAAAGGCTCCTACCCACTGAGGTATCCACGCTCCCAGTCTCCAGGTGGGAATCTCCCTGGGGAACGGGCTCCAGGGAATATTTGCAGCTCCAAAACCTGCCCTCAAGCTGCAGGAACTCCTCGCCACCGGCTGCTCTGGGTGCCAAACCTCCACACGGGCAAATTCGCGGATCCTAGGATCCTGCTCAATACAGACACCATCCGTAACGTCGCCACCTTATTTTTTTGGTGACTCTTCCCCAGGGCATGCTGCTTTGGCCACTGCTGAGGACGAGACAATGGGACAGGCGAATTTTCTGCCTGAGGCATTTTGGCTGCTCGCAGGTCCTCCCAGGCTCCTTCTGAGAAAAGGCAGCAGGACGCTGGGGCTGCGCAAAGCCCTCCGCTTGCGTCCTCCACCTCTGCATCCCCAGCAGATGAGAAAAACAGCAGAGCTTCTCCCAGAGGGGGGCTGCAGAGCAGCCTCTTAAAGACAGGGGTCCTCAGTCCGGTAACAAAAGCCAGACACTGCTTCGAAAGCAGCCTGGCCGAGCCCCGAGACGTGAGAGCAGATTTTCCGAGCAGCACCCACTGCCAGCACGCATCTCCCAAACCAAACCCTCTTCTGGGCACCTCCCGCAGCCAGCTCCAGCTGCTGGGCAGCTTCTCTCACCTACATCCTGCACTCCTCTGTGGGGTTTCGGAGATGCCCAGGTTATATTTATGGGAGAAAACCCCCAGAGAAAACCCCTGGAGCATCCTTGAGGGAAATACAGCAGGGGAGCAGTCAGCCAGGGGCGGCGGTGGCTGCGTCTTCTCCCCGTCACTGGCCCTTGGCTCCTCGCACACAGCGCTGAGCAAATGGGGCTGGCAGCAGCCACGCCGAGGAGCGAGGGGGAAAATGGGGAAGAAATCAGTCCTAGGAAAGGGTTTGGGGTCCTGCTGCACAGGAGAGCGGCACGGGTTGGGAAAGGAGCGGCTGGAAAGACAACCTCACTTTTAGTGCTCTCACACGTGCACAGGAGGCAACGCCGCTCGACGAAAGGCTTTGTACAAATAATCCGTGGGTTAAACACACGGAAAAAGCAAAGCAGGAAAACGATGCTTTCACAAAAGAGTGACATGCTTATGTGCAGGCTCAGGGCTTTGCTTCTCACCGCTCCCTGAAGGCACCCATCGCCACCCAAAGGGTGAAGGGGGCCTCCCGCAGGAGGTGGCTCAGGGTGGCCACGGCCTCGTGGAGCACAGCGCAGCGAGCATGCACACTTCGGGACCTTTTGAACAAAATGTTGTGTTTTTTTTTTTACTGCCCCCTTTTTCCCCTCCTGCTTTCGTTCTCCTGCCTCCCCTTCCGCTCGCCGGCTGCGCCAGGAGACGCGCGCCAGGCAGACTTGAAAGAGGCGAGGGGATCTGAGAGCGCAGCGACAGCTCTCTGGGAGCACTGCGGAGCCGTGGCGCTTGCTTTTTGTCACCAAGCACGCACAAAGGCACGCAGACACACACCGCTACCCCTCCGCACACCACAACAACACTGCTCCTCTCGCTCTACTTTGTGTGATCCGCTTTGTGGGAACGCTGTCGAGGCAGCGCCGCTGTCTCTCTTCTCTCTCCCCGTCTACGTGCCGGCTTGGTTTTGAGAGCAAAAAGCCTCTTTAAGAAGAAGAAAAAAACCACACATTAATGCCTAGAAAATAGCTTACGATGGGGGAGCTGCCAGGATCAGAGCCATCAGGCAGCCGAGCACCGAAGGACAGAAGCTGTCGTGTCCCCAACAAGGTGGGCATGACCCCGAGGAGAGGCTTTTGCCAGCATCAGCTGCTTCTGGAGCACCCCACTCAACGCTGAGCCAGCCTCCTCGAGGTCTTCTCCACCAAAAAGTGTATTTTTGGGTGGTTTGGTTCAAAGCCACCCCGCCAGCTACACCTCCGCATCCATCCCATACACACCCCTATCAGTGCCCTGAAAATGAAGGCATCCCATTGCAGTTATCCTGCTGATGCCCAGCCAAGTTCCCCTGACCCCAAAAGCTTCCCAGCCCTCTTGGGGCCACTGGAGAGGACAACCCCATGGCCTGGAGCCGGGTGGGAAGTGCCAGGGTGTTCCCTCCCGCTGCCCCCCCCCCCACGTCCAATAATCCTGTTAAACTGAGCCCTGCCTGGATTAATCTCCTTCCCCAGACAAACGGGCGATTATTCAGGCGTCACGTTGGGATTTTTAGGGTTTGTGTGCGTTCCCACTCCTCTTCTCTTGGCTTCTTTTGTCAGTGGCTCTTACCGCTCCCCCAACAGCACGCACCATTCAGCTCGGGCTCCCCAATAACACCAATACCCGCTCCCCAGGGCTACCCAACAACTCTCGGCAGGGCTTTGGGAACCTTCCCCGAGCTCACCACCGACGAGAACCCGACGTGACCTTGAAGGCGATGCTCAGGTTTCCTCCAGCAAGGTCTGTCTCCTTTTTTTTCCCAATAACCGAGGAAATGGCTGGAAAAATCCCATGAAAAAGAAATGCAGCCGCGGGGCTCCTTCCCTCTCCGGAGCATCCCCCCAAAACAGAACCTACATCCCCCAGGCCACCTGCATCCCTCTGTCTGTACCCACACACGCTCACGTATCACCACGGGCACATGCATTTCTGTAAAAATAGACAGAAACATTAAACAATTTGCTCTTCTTTGCAAAAAAAAAACCCTACTTTTAAAGGTTCTTCGCTCCCAACCCCAAATAGCAGCGCGTGAAGCCAGCGAACGAAGGCTCCTGCACCGGGCAGATGTTCTCCCCGCATGTCCTCGCTCCATTTGGACACTTCGGTGGCTGCAATAAGTTGAAACTAATTTATGCTCCGGCTGGCCCTGCCAACACAAGCTGAACGGGGGAAGCCAGCTGGATGGTGAGGCCGCAGGACTGCTTCCCGAGCTCCTGCAGCCTCTGCCCGAGCCCGGCTGCAGGTAGGGGAAGGAGCACGGCGCCCCCTCAGCTGCCAAAACCCCAAGGAGAATTGGGAGGGGTGAGACTCGGTTTGGTACCACGAAAAAAAAGCCCAACAAAACGCTCTGCCAGGTCCTGCCCAGCCTGGGATGCTGAAGGGACCAAAAAGCCCCAAAATCTGAGCCCCCTCGCCCCCTCCCCTAATCAGCACGGAGATAACCCAGGCGAAATTCCCATTAACCAGCTAATGCACAGAGCAGTGTTTCCCAGCCGGGGCTCCTAGTGGCTAAATAACAGTCTTTATCCCCCAATTTCCCTTCATCATTTGTCATCTCCTTTCAAACCAGCTCAGTATTTCCTGAATCCTCGAGCGCTAAGAGACTAGAAGGAAAGCCAAGGAGGAAAAAAGCTTCTGAGATGCCTTAAACCTGGGTAACGTCCCCCCCAACCTTCCCCCTGTCTACCCCGGGCCTCGGAGCTCTTCCCAGGCAGTCCAGCAGCCAAGGAAGGCTCAGGCTCAGGGGTTGGGTAGGGAAGGTAGAGCAGGAGGTTCCCAAAAATACGGGATTACGGCGGTGTTAGGGACAGAGAAGCCGGGATCGCCGTTAGTCCCATTTTCTGCTCCCCCTTCCCACCCTAAATGAGCCCAGGTGGGGCCAATCCTGCCATCTCTGAAGTCAGACAGAGACAACCTCTTTTTTTTTTGATTATTTTTCCTTTAAAATGAGGGACCAGGGCTTTTAAAAAGACCCAGGACTCCGGGAAAAAAAGCAACGGCAGCACAAGAAAAGGGTGAAGGCGGGGAGGGAGGGGGGGGAATTCCTCTGGAAATCATTAATACTCCAGGAACCTTCAGGACTAAACCTGAATACAGACACTTAAGCTCTCAGCTCTGCCATTAACGCTAGGGCCTAAATTATTGATCTTTTGCCTTTATCAGCATAACAGTCACGTCCCGGTATCAAGATCTAACTACACTGCGGTCCCTGTGCTGCAGCCACAGAAATAATTAGGAGAAATTCTCATTAAAGCCGAGTGAAAGGTTCAGGGATGGAGACAGAGGAAAGGGTCTGGGAGGGTGTTTAATGTCTTCCACGGGGTCGAGAGAGCGCTCTGATCAAATCCCCGTGCAGGGCCGGGGGATGACAGCTTATCAAAAGAAGTCCAGGCAGGAGGCTCGGCTGCGCGCACGCACCCCCAGCCGGAGCGCAGCCCCGCGCGCAGCCGCCTCCTTCCCGGGGAGAGAAGAAAGGAAGGTAGGGCAGGAAGGCATGAAAAATAAATAAAAGGGAAAAGCAAAATGAATAATGGAGAGGCCCAGCGTGGGCTAAGCGTGGTGATTTAGGAGAGGGAGAGCAGGCGCGGGTTAGTGGGGCAGGGGGGGGTTGTGGCTGCAGCCCGACCCCAAACACGCGGCTCCCGGTATCGATCCCGATGCAGCCCCGGGATCAAAAAGGGAGAGGGCAAAACCAGAGCGAAACCATACAGCCGAGGAAGGAGGGATGAAGCCCATCTCTCAGCAGCACTGCTCCCAGCCCGAAAATGTTATGGGAAAAATTAAAAACGGAACAACGACCCCGCAAAAAAAAATGACACCCCCGCCACCCAGCGGACCCGAAGCCTCCAGAAAGGTTTCACAAAGCAGAGGGAAAAAAATCCCAGTCCTGTGGGCTGCAGGAAGAAACGCTGGAGATTTCAGCTCGCCTGGGGAGGGGGCGATGGCGAGATAAGGCAAGTGCTGAAGAGGGAGGGCGAGGGGCGAGGATGGATGTAAAAAGCCCGTCCCCTCCCCCCCGCGCAGCCAAAGTTTGCCTATATTTAACGTCAACGCGCTGTAATTTAAAAGAAAAATTCCATTTCACTCGGCTAATCAGAATGGTTAGAGAGCCCATTACCACAAACACTGGGAACATCTGAAATTGATTATTTTTTTACTTCAGCCAGTTAATGAAATCCTCCAGCGACCGCCAGCCAGCCAGGGCAGGGGACGGCCGCCGGGGCGGGCAGGGGACGCGGTGCTGAGCCACTCTCCGAGCCATGGGGAGAGATTTTGGGGAGAGGTTTTGGGGAGAGGTGCTGGATGGGGTGCTGGACGGGGTGCTGGAGCCGGGCTGGGCTCTCCTCCCACCATTTTGTGAGGCTGGAGATATTTAGCATGGGCAGCGCATCCCGGGAGGAGCACCACATCATTAAACGTCTTGGGCTGGTGCGGCAGGGAAGAGAAATGCAGGATGTCACCGCCTGATAGGGAGAAGACTCCGAGGTTATTTATTAGCGGGCACTTACCCACAAACTGCATCTTCTCCATTTGCATTCGGCAGGCTGCAGCCAGCTTAGAGCAGGGGGAAAGGTAGGCGGGATGGAGGGAGCAGCTCCCCACCTGCCTGCCACCCTCCTTGTCCCCTCCCCGCCACCCCCCCGGTGTCACCTCCACCCCGTGTGCCTCCCAGCACGGCCAGCTCCCACCAAACACGCCGAGAAGCCGCGAGGTTTCCTATTAAAGCTCTCCATCACTGAGCTCCGTGCTCCCCATCCACGCCCTCCATCGCTGAGCTTCGAGCCCTTGGGATGCCACCGAGGTTTGGCACGGCCATGGGGCCACCAGATCGGCACACCCCACAGCCTGCAGGCCTCCCGGACTCGCTGCTGGGTGCCAAATCCCTTCCTGGAGCACCCCGAGGGTGCCCGAAGCATCCCAGCCTCTCCGGCAGCCACGGGGCCGTGCGCCCTCCATCCCGTGGCCACGGCCTCTCCCCCAGCTCCGAAAAGTGGCCGGGTGTAATTACGCAGAAAGCTCCTCTGGAGCTATATCAATAAGACAGACGTCTGTTGTATCATTCTCTCTCAGTAAGGCATTTCTTCTCCCCAATTGCTCATATAGAATCATAGCCTAATAGCATGCTATTAACATAATTGCCAACACAACTAGTGTTCCGTGTCTCACAGCCATTTGCTTATTTTGCCATAAAGAAGAGCGAAAAAACAGCCCCGAAAACCCGCAGCCGGGCACAGTGGCGCCGGGGACAGCCCGTCCTGCCCTGCACCCGGCTCGGCACGAGGTTTTGGGGACCCTCCGGGGGCAGGACGGGCACCGGCGCCCCGGTGGCAGCCGCGGGCCGCGGCGGCGGCGCCTCCAGCCCAGCCTCCCAAGCAGCCGTGTGCTAGGATCTAAACGGATTCTGCCAGGCGAAATGAAATTCCCATTATTTTTAATTAATCCTTAATTAAAATATATTACTCCGCAGATTCCGCAAATCTCTCTTAATATGCAAATGCGGCCCATTCAAGGATATTTACATATCATTAATTAAAACGGCACATTCTTTCAGTCTAACAAGCTGGGAGCCGGGGCTGTTGCCACACTGGCAAGGAAGCCCAGCCTGGCACTGCCAAATCCAGCCGCCAGGAAGATGTTATAGGGCTTTGCAGGAGGCATGGAGAGCACGGGGTGGAGCTGGGGGAGAGGGGACAGCTGCTGTAGGACATCCCAGCCCTGTCCCGGTGGTTATCCGTGTAGGAGGTGCCACAAAAGCACCCCAAAGCCCAGCTGGAGACAGAAACCCCACAAGCTCCCCCAGGACAGCTGGGGTGCCCAAGCACACCCTGGCAGCCCGCACCAGGAGGGGACCATCTCCCCCGTCACTCCTGGGCCGCGCAGCTCCTACAAACGAGGCTTTGAGCCGCGGGACCGATCTCCAAGAGAGTGACAGCCACTTTCGGAGGCTCTCAGTGCCGCCGCTATCTGCCTCCAGCCAGAGCAGACAGCAGAGAATCAGCGAGCGGCTCCTCCCGTCGGATTGACAGATCCGCTCGGCAGCAATTAATAAGGCGCTGTCCTCCTCCAGTGCCTTTCGTCGGAGGCCTTCCAAGTGCTTCAATGAACTCTTCTCCTCTGCGCTCCTCCCGAGCCGGAGCGACATGTGCCAGCCCCTCTGCAGCGACGGGGAAACTGAGGCACGCCGCCTGCTTGTCCCCTGCCACCCAAAAAGCTGAAAATGTTTCCAAGCCCAGCTGCACCACCAGTGTGATCCCGCGTGTGCCGAGACGTGGAAAACGAGGAGGATCTGCCTTTTTTCAGGACAATTCAGGGAAACCATCCTTGTTTTACCCCAGAGGATCCCTTCAGCAAGCACGCATATCACTGAACTCCTCCTCAGGCCTCTTTGCCATACTGGTCCGCACTGGTTTGCGCAGGGAACCCACTGGGCCACGTCCCAGCTCCCCATAACAGCAGAGGGCTCTCTGGCACCAGGTCCTTTCCAGAAGGACCCCATTAAATGGGAACAGACCCGTGCTGGGTGTGAACCCCCTCCACCCCACACCCTCACCTGCAGGCAGGTGATTTCGGAGACCCTCCCTTCCCCCGGCACCAGTCCCTGGAGCCACCAGCCTCGAACCACTTCCCAGAAAAGCCTCCAAATTGCCCAAATTGTCCGACCCCAACCCCAGCGCCACGACAGCGGGCGGCCGGCGCGCCCCGAGGTGCCGAGCGCTTGACGAATGAGGCCAATTAAGGCTCCCCTGGCATCGCTCGCAGCGCAGAGGTGTTTTAACCTTGGTGGTCTTGGCCCGCGGCCAGCCGAGGTGATTAAACCGCGGCTCCCCCCGCGGCTCCCTTCGCAGCTCCAATGGCACGTGAAATCGCTCCTCGCCTCCTGCCGCAGCCGGCCGAGGCTTGGCGGCTCCTCCTCGCGCTCCGGATCTGCTGCTGTGCCCCGTGAAGCTGCAGGAGCAGGGTTGGGGTCCCTGAGATGTTCCCTGGGTCGGGAACCAGCACCCGGGTGCCACCATCCCGCTGTTGGGGTCCTCCCGATGGGGTCGGGGAAGCACGGGGTCACGGAGCAGAGGAGCAGGTGCCTGCTCCCCCTTTTTCACCCCGCTGCTCCTCTCAGCAAACGAGGCAAAGCAAAAAGAAACGCAGTGCTCTGCTGCGGCCTCATCTCTTGCCAAAACGAGCCCTCGAAGCCAGAAGTGGGGCAGCCAAACCCCAAACCCCAAGGAAGGGGATCACCAACACTACCCATTGAGCTCAGATCTGCAAAAACCACCAGGGACGAGGACAAGGGAAGAGGCCACGGCGCTGCGACGGGGCTGGAGGTCCCCAGAGTTTCCCAAGCACCGAGACATCAAACCCAGGGTGCAAAGGGCTTCCAAACACCCTGGAAAGCCTGGTCCTCGTCCCCAGGGCAGCACGGGCTGCTGCTCTGCTCCTCCAGCCCCTGCAGAGCCCAGCACCTCCCAGCACGGCCTCCAGCTCGCCCCGATTTGGGGGCACGGCAGGGAGCAGCCCCGCGAAGGGGGCCGGCTGCAGCCACGCATGCTCCGCCGCGGCACTAATCCCACATCAACATGCTCAGCCACAGCTGAAGCAGCCGACGTAATGAAAAAGACTATCCATGAGGAGATAATTACATTACAAAACTATTTTAAGTCAATGAGAGCCAAGACGGATGTATTGGGGGGGGAGGCTGGGGACAGGCTGCTGTCACTCCAGCTCCCCTGCCACCTTTGTGACCCCCCCGGCACCCGCAGGGCAGGGGGACCCCAAACCCTCCTGCACGAGGGGCTGCGTGGACCCAGAGGAAAATGCTCCAGAACAACAAAACGTGGCCCCAAAACCACAGAAAAATGCTCCAGAACAGCAAAACGTGGCCCCAAAACGGCATCACTTGGCTTACGGTGCCGCTGCTCTCGTGACGGGCTGCATCTTGCTCCGAATTTGCCAGACCTGGGGATGGGGGGGATGCAACTTTTGCTTAAGACACCTGGAAGAACTAATCCCACGGTGAGGCCGTGGCTTGTGAGGAGAGCCAGGAGCATGGCAGCAGCCAGGAGATTTTTAAGCCAGAGCTTTTACACCTACCCATGCTTCCAGGTGGCCCCGGAGCACACGGCGTGGCCAGGACCGTGCCAGGATGCCATCAGCTGGGCCAAGGACAAAGCCACCACCTCCACTAGGACATCCCAACCTCAAGGAGAACCCCCAGCTGCGCAGGGAGCGGCTTAAACAGAGAAACCAGCTGGAAAAAGGGAGAGCCCAGCACCAGGAGAACCCCTGCAGCACCCGCTGCCCCCCTTTTCCCCCCTCCCCGCCTCCTCTTTCGCCTTGCTCTCGCTCTCCTTTCCCAGGCCGGGTTTAATTTGACACCTTGAGCTTTGGTAACGAGGTGGGGAGCGAGGAGCCACAGCGGAATTCATTAGGCTGAGCACTGCAGGGCCCGCTCTCGGCGCGCTAATGACATCGGAGGATAGGGAAACGAGACAGCCGCCACGCCGGATGAAATAAACATGAGCACTGTCAGCGCTGACAGCAAAAAGGGACAAAATAAGGCAGGTAGAGACCTTTCCCCGGCCGCTCAATGCAAAGCGACAGCTTCCGCAGCCCCCTGCCCGCCGCTCCCCTTCGCCCTGTGCCCGGGGAAGGGAAAGGAGGGGGAAAAAGGGGAAGGGAACGGAGCAGTGACACCTCCCCGCTGTGCCACGCCAGCACAGGAACCCCTCGTGCCACCTCCTTCCAGCGGGCCAGGCACGACCCCAAGCTCTGTATGGGTATTTTGTAAGCCCCCCCTTCAGTCCCCAGGCTGCAGACCCCAGGAGCTGGTCCCGTTCACCCCACCACGGGGCAGGCTGCACGTGCACCTCCGGTAATCCCCTGAAAATAAATAATTTTTGGCAAGAGCTGAGAGCTTGGATGACCTCCTTCGATGCCCCTGACGCAAAGCCAGGTGCTTCCCAACTCACGAGCAGACTTCTCCTGTCCTCCAGACCTCTGGCCAGCCCCAGCACCCCTCCAGGAGAGGAGAGCTGCCCCAAAACACGCGGCACCGGAGCTCATCTGCCCTCGCCCTCTCCCCACCAGGAGCCGGAGTTTTCTGCTTGGCTTTGGGGGGCAGATTTTTTCCGGCTGTGCAAAGTTTCCAGAAGTTTTTTGTTGTTTTTTTGTTGTTGTTTTTTCTCCAGCATCTTCACTCCGGCACTGGTAGCACTCCCAGTTGTTGGCCCTGCTCCCAGGGCACCCAAGGGAATTAAGGAGCACAGGAGCCCAAATCACCGCTCCCGACCTGTAACCTGGTCTCAGCAAGGCACACGAACACACGTGCCTCGGTGTCCCCGGCTATTAAACCGACAAAATCCCCATCTGGCCCTTTTTTTTTTTTCCTCCTCCTCTTCCCAGCACAGGATGGCACCCATTGTCAGCTGCGCGGCCAGATCTGCTGGCTGTTTCGCCACCCTGATTTCCACCCCAGCGAAGAACCCCACACGTTGATGGGAATAGGGGACCCGTCATATGGTTTAAATGACCCCGGGCTGTTTCCAGAAGTCCACTCAAAGGCCAGGAACACTTCCAGGCTCAGCCGCTCGCCCTCGCTTCCAGCCTCTGCTTTTATTCCCTCCCCCCACTCCCCCAAGCATCCCTTGAAAGCGAATGGCAATTGAGTTTGTAAGTCCCTATTCATCAAGGAAATTAATTCCTTATGCATAATTCATTTCTTTTGTCAACTTTTTTTTTTTTTTTTTTTTCTTCTTCTCCTTCCCCCAAATGCTCCCAAATGCATCGGGAGTGGAGGCAGCGAGGGGAGAATGGGAACGGGGGAGGCCGAGAGGGGTGGGAAGGGACAGCTTGGCTGCGAGCTGACCAACCTATGCCCTAATTCCCAAATGTCACCCACTATTTCGGGGGACGAGGAAGGCCCTCACCAAGCCTGAGCCACCAACAAAGCGTGTTTGGTGGTGGGACCGAGAAGATCCAGGGCTTGGAAGCCTTCGCAGTGTCTGCGCTGCTGAATAAGCCTGCAGGCAGGTGACGGAGCACGGCCTTGCGGTGTCCCAAGGGACAGCAGAGTCCCCGGAGAGGTGCCAGGCACCCAGTCGGGGCCGAGCGAGCTGCAGCCACCACGTGCAGTGCCCTAACCCCGGCAGAATGCTGTCGGTGCCTGCGGGGCCGGGTAGGACGGCGGCTTGGGTTACGGGCTCGGCTTTCCGCTGACCTCCCCGCATCTGCGCTCCGATCTCCTGCGTGGCTGTGCCCCAAAAAAAAAGACAGCGGGCTGCTGCTCATCCCCAGACGTGGGGAGAAGCTCCCACACCCTGCGAGCTGGGAAACCCCATATCAAAAACCTGCAACTCCGGCACGGCGCACGGGGCAAAACCCGTAGCCAAACAGGGAGCAGAGCCTTTGGGATTTCCCGAGCCCTGCAGAGACCTGGCCCTCCAGCTGATGCTCGCCCAGAGCCAACACGACCACCGCCTTACCTGCAGAGCTCCCCCCCAGCAGAAGAGGCAGCAGCCCCGCTGCTCCCCGTGCGAAATTTGGCTGGTGAGTAGCAGCACCTCGTCACGGGGGTACAGGGAGCGTTTGCAACGCCCCATTTAACCGCGCCGTGCTCCCATCCACAGGCTTCATCAGCATATTTCAGCGGCGCCTTGATGGATGAAGATAGATGGGAGAACATCATCCTTGGTGAAATCACTGTTTTATCAAGGTTAAACCATCCTCACGCTGCGCCACCTCCCTTTGTTGCTTCGTTTCCCATCACGAAATTAGTGCCAGGCGTCAGACCCCGCTCCTCCTCTCCCGGGGTGGGCAGGGAGGGGACGCACACGCAGCCCTCGCCCACCCCCGTGCCACTCTCTGCTGAGCCCTTCTGGCTCTGGGAGCCACAAGGAGCTGAAGAAAGCCCCAAATCCAGTGGCCTGTGGCACCATCACCAAGGGCTCAACCCACCTGCCCAAGGACGGGTGAAATCAGACGAGCCCTCACGTCCACCCCGCTGGAAACCCTAGAAGCCAGGCTCCCAAGTCACTTTGGCCCGGGTTTCGGAGGCCTCTTGGGGCTGGTTTATCCCCTCTCCAGAGGCGAGGCCCCAGCGGGGAAGAGCACCTGTTATCATCCTCGTGGCCTCCAGCCAGAGCTTGTCTGAGAACACGATCCGGTGCCTGGGGAGTACGTGAGGGCAGGCAATTAAGGTGGAGAGCTCGCGGCTTTTAAACGGCCCGCAGGACACCTAAAGAGGTTCCTAAATACCTTCTAAAACCCACACCCCCTTTGCAGCACCGCTCTCCGCTAGTTCCCCTAGCTTTGCACCCCTGTAACCAAAAAGCCAGCCTCAGTGGATTAGGATTATCGGACTAGGATTTTTACCCAACCCGCCGGGTGCACGGGTTCCCTTGGGGCTTCCCAACCAAGGCTCAGCAGCATTTGGAAAGGGAAAATAAAGGAAAAGAAGGCTTGCAAGGAACTCCTCATCCCCTTCTCCTGTGGGATCTCTCCTTTGCTCTTTCACCAGCAGGAAAAAGCATCCCTGACACGCAGGGTGGCAGCCAGCGACCCGGGACCCGCTGCCTCCGGTGCCACCCATGAGGACGCACACACAAACCCTCCAGGAGAGGCGGCTGGAAAACTGCGGCTGGATTTATGCTCTGGGGCCGTTTTCCTGCACCAACAGCTCCGGAGCAGGGCAGGAATCGTGGCCAAGCCCCCAGCCCCTGCCCACTGCCCCCACAGCACCCCAGTTTGCAGCCCCGAGCCCCGTAGGGATGCGAAGCTTCCCGGGAAGCTTCCCCCCAAGCCGCTGTGCGGTGCTTGGCGTGCGCTCCGCAGCCCGGCGGTTTATAGCCCTTATAAAAACATTTATGTAGAAACTGCCTGTTCCTCTGCTTATAAGGCCAATGTCCTCAGCCCCAGGCAGGCCCCAGCACCATATTCAGGCGCAGGGAGTAACCCGGCGAGCAGAGCACATCCAAAGCTGGACACGAACCAGGCAGCATCTCCGAAAAGCTCTCGGAGAGCTATATATGGCTTTTGGAGCCCAGGCTCGGTTCGCACAGGGAGAAGAGGCCAGAAGAGCTGTGCTGACCGGCACTCGAGGCACAGCTACAGAGGCGAGTGCCCAGAAAAATAAGGGAGGATTTACAGCAATAAAAAAGTGGAGCAAAAGGCGGAGGGAGGTCTCCTTCCCTTGTCAAAACAGCTCACCCCATAAACTCTGCGGCGAGGTAAATGAGAGCCTGGGTTAAAACAGACACGGCTTACACTGGGATCCTCCAAACAAAACAAAACAAACCAAAACGCTTGGGGGGCGGGGAGGAGGTGATATACTCGAGGCTTTCTGCAGTACAAATGTCAAAAAACTTGCAGCAGAACTTCTAAACAACACGGCTCTGGCTGAGCACGAGGCACCCAGGTTGCTAACGGGAAGCATCTGAACCTCGGAGCTTCGCAAGCGTCCCGTGTGCTCCAGGCCCGCGCAGCTCTGTCAGATTTCTCGGATTTAACCGGAGGAATTCCCCCCAAATTTCTCCTCCAGCCCCGAGCCGGGCTGTCCTCCGCCGCAGAGGTGGCAGCTGCTGCAGGCAGGGCCCCTGCGCAGAGCTCTGCTGTCTCCACTTGCAAGACGCGGGGACGTTTGGGCTGGAGATCCTGGAGACAATTAAAAGAAATAAATCTGGCTTCTTTATTCCCAGCACCGAGGGGGGAGCGATTTTCCCTGGCAGTAACGGAGGTGCTCTTCCTTACGTATATATCTCAGCAGCGATGATGGCCAGGCAGAACATTAAATTAGCCAGCCCCTATTAATTACAGCACTTCTAGAGCTCTCTCCATCTTCCGAGCCCTTCGCAAACAGCCGTAATTCCTCTGCGTCTTACCTCCTTTCCAAAAACCTCCCCGAAGAGCTGGCGCAGCCCCGCACGGCCCCGAGAAGCCTCGCGGCGAGCTGTTCCCACCCAGCCTCGTGGCCCCCCGCTCGCATCCATCGAAGGCCGCCTCTGCTCCAGACCATTGTTCGGAGCTGGCGCGGGAGCCCGGCTAATTTACGAGGCACAAAAAGGGCCGGGACACCCCGGCGAGGTCTGCCCCAAGCCCACCTCCCGCAGCTGGGTCCGGGCAGCGCCCTGCCTGCGCCCCGGGGCTGCTGGCACTGCCTGGAGAGGTTCTCCCCCCGTTAAAATCAACCAGCTGGGTGCGCAGAGACACTACAGAGCCCCTCCTGCTCCTGGAGGATTTCTGCCTTTCTTTTTTTTTTTTCTTTAAATCGAGCTGCAAGCCCTCGAAGAGCGAAGTTAAACTAAGCACCATTTACTTTACTGCTGAGCACTAAGGAGCGGGGAGGAGGCGTGGAGCCGCCTGCAGCTCCCCTCTGCTCCGGCCCGGCGGCGCTCCCGGTGCCAAGAGCTACGGCCTGGAAAATGGCACTTGTGCTAAAGTGCCCGCATTAATCAAATCTTCCTTCCCACCAGCAGGGAGAGAGGGGAAGGCAGGGAGCGACGCCGCCAGCTCCGAGCCCAGCTTTTGGCTTCGTGCGGGCTGGGAAGGAGCCTGCCCTGAGCAGCTCCTGCGACCTGGTGGAGGCCACGAAGGGAGGAAAGGGCACGAAGGGTTTTTGTCCCCAGGACCACCAGTCCGTCACCAACACGCACAAGCTGGGCAGTGCCAGAGGGACACCACGTGTCAGACCCCCAGAGGAGAGGAACAGACCCCACGGGCACCATCCCTGGGCGCAGTGCCACCCCTAACCCCATCCAAACACGGAACCACCTCAGCCTCTTGGCCACCAGCTATAAAAGAGACACCAGCCACACCAGCACCTACCCCAAACTGGGAGATCCAGCACCAGAGCAGCCCCTCAAGAGGTTGCTTGAAGGTTGCATTTGCTCCTAGAAAGGTTCACTTCTCACCTGGCTTTCTGTCGTAGTATTTACCCCATCAGCTCAGAAACCAAGAGAGTGTTTGATGTCCTCTCCGGGCTAAAGACTGCAGAACCACCTTGATTTCAGCCTCCCCGAGAGCCTAATTCCCACCAACTCCCATGGAGGAGTAAGCCCAGGAGTCCTGCCCGAGCTTACACAGACACTTGTGGCACAGGGAAGGAGTCCAACGCAGACCATCCGAACCCTGAGTGAGTGCTCTGCCACGTCAACCAGGGGAGAAAACACAAAACACAGAGCCCAAAAACGGGAAGGGGGAAGAGACGACCCCCTCCCTCCCATTTCAGCAGCCCACGGGCACGAAGAGCTCTCCAAGCAGCACCAAGCTGGGCTCAGCACCATCGTGACCTCCCCTGGATTTCGGCTCACTGAGAGGTTTCAGCAGCCTGCAGGGTGTCCAGGCAGAAGCAGGCGGTGTCACACAGCCCGTCCCCTCTGAGGCCAGCGCTTCCCAGCTCCGCAGGGAGCTGGCGAGACCTTCCCCGAGAGCTAAAGGCTTCCCCGAGCCGGGAGCACCACGACACCTTGGCTCAGCACAGGGCGGCGAGTGAAGAAGTCGACGTGGAGCCACTTTCTAACCAGCCTTAATAAGTTAATGCAGAAATCCTTCCAAAGAGCGGGGCTACAGGAGACACTGGTCTCCACTGAATCAAGATCTGTTATGTTGTAATATAATAGATGTAAATTAAAACAGAAAATCTATCATGCCTCTAATGTAGCCTGATAGCTGAGCGTGTGGATCCGTACGAGCAGAAGCACGGAGAGGAAGGGTGATATATGGCGAAGCTGGATGGAGGGTGAAAAGCGTGGCGAGACGAGCCGGAGAATGGCGCAGCCCGCTCTACGCTCCTCAGACCCAAGGGCAAGAGAGGAATAAATGTTGATTAGTGTTGATTTTGTCCGACGAACGCTTGTCGAGTGACAGTTGGACTAAGCTGCTCTGAAAGAGAAGCATTAATCTTGGTCTGGTTTAAGTAGAGTATATTAATTTGTGTCATTTTTACTAAGTCGTACTGAGAAAGGCTTCTTACTGCTTTGCATCTGACTGCTTTGGTGGCTTAGCCTACTTTATTTTTTTTTTTTCCCCTTTTTCCCTCCTTCCCCCTTTTAAACAGACACGGCGGCAGCAGCACCATATTCAAATAGCTCAGCAGGAGAGCGGGGGACCAAACGCTTCACTCCTGGATTAAGAAAATAAACTCCCAGGGTGTTGGCATAGCAACAGCATTTCAGATGAACTGCTATATATTCCGTGATTAATAAATTAACATTTTTTTCATATGGTTGTTCCTCCTTTGCTTTCCCTCCTTCCGACGGCAGGAAGGAGAGCGCGGGGGGGAGGCGGACAGGGGACAGGGGAGGCAGGCACCGATGTCCCCGCGGGCTGGGGACCAGGCTCTGCTGGGGTTTCTTCTTCTCCCCGTTGATCCAGCCACGACACGGGGTTTTCTGCTCCGGCCAGAGGTGCGGGAACACCTCCAAACACTGCCAGGGGTGTGGATGCTGGCGAGGTGGCAGCACGCAGGAGGCTGGCCCGGAGGTGTTGCAAGCGCTGGGACGAGGCCGGTTCCAACTCCCCTTTCAGGTCTGAGTAGCGCTGACTTGCCAAGGAGCAGAAAAACCACCGAGGCGAGTCATTCCCTCCCCCAGGGCCGGCCGCAAACCAGAAAAACAGCTACGGAGGTGCACGGGGTGGCCACCTCGGGGTCGGGACGTGAAATAAGAACTGCCAACAAGCCCTGTCCCAAAGCTGCGCGCCCCTGGCTGGCTTCCACACCTTTCCCAAGCAACCTGGGGAGGGATCGGAGCCCCAAGCACTCAGCACGGCTCTCTGATGTGTGCACCAAGCGGCCAGAGCACAGCCAGGACTGCTCCTGTGTGCGTGCAGCAGCACGGGCAGGCACCGTGTCCGCGCGCGCATCGCCAGCCCTGCTGGTCACGCTGCTCCCGGCGGGATCGATGTTCATGGGTAGATCTGTTCCCCTTGCTGACAGCTCAGCCTCTTTCTGCTCTCCGCCGCCTGGCTCTCCTCCTCGCGTGTATTTTTATGGAAAAGGGGCTACAGGGAGAAGATTGAGGGAATTAGGAGCAAAAGCCGCCGAAGTTCGCCAGAGCAGGCTGCGAGCGCAGAGTTAATTTTCCATGGCTGGAGCAGGTAACCAGAGCTCCTGCACGTTTCATGAGCCAGGCAGCCTTTCTGGATGTAACCGGGCCATCCGCTTCTCCTGGAGAGCCAGGAACGAGAAACCAGACCCTCCCCGAGCAGCGCCGCTGAGCGACCGACCCCAACTCAAACCCTTTCCTCCTCCTGCCACAGCTGGCGAAGTGACCGGCGCTGAACGCATCCTCCCCAGGCCTCGGCTTCTCTGCACCACTGCCAGCCTGAATGCAGGGGGGAGAAACCCAACAACCGGGGATTAATCACAGCCCCCTGCCCACGGAAAAGGTGCGGGACGTGCCGAGCAAGCCGCAGGCAGGAGAACAAAGAGCTCTCCCCGCTGGAGGCAGCCCCTCGCAGCGGTGCCTCGCCTCCGTCTGCAGCAGCACCTCCAGCCCCTGGCCGCCCGGCCTCGTCCTGCCTCTCAGGAGAAACCCGGGTTTCTAAAGGTGTTTCGAGCCCCCCAAATCTGCTCTGCAAACCTGGTGAAGCAAGAGGCATCTCAGCTCCTCGTGGCTTGGGCAGTTCAGACACGTTACCAAGGGGGTTAAAAACAAGCCCAAACCGGCAGCCCTGCGCTCGCTGCCCCCCACACAGCTCGAGGCACGCAGCAGAAAAACAAGACGAGTCCCAGCTGGTATAAATCGGGAAAGCTCCTTTATCACCAGCAGGAATACCCCGGCTTAAGCCAGCTGCTGATCTTATGAGGTCTCAACAAAACTCTCCCCCTGTTCTCCTGCCCAGCACAAAGCTCCGCGACCCCTCGCTTTCTCCACCTCGCAGCGGGCTCCCAACCCCTGCCTCCGGGGTTGGGAGACCTTCCCCTGCTGCTGGTGATCCTAAAGAAGTTAAAACCTTAAAATTGCAGCCGTCGGGGGAGAGCAGGGAGCGGCTCCACGGTGCTTTCCTCGGCTCGTTATTGCTGGGCACCGCGGGTAGGAGCGCCGCGCCGGGCTTGCCTCTTAGCGTTATCATCGCTGGAGCACAAAGGGCTACTTAGAAAACCCTCAGTGCTGTGATGTTGTCTCTCAATGACTTTCCCTTATAGATCCTGGAAGGATAAGCCGTTATCAAAGCGCTTCCGCAGCTGCATACGGAAAACTGGGAATAAAATCACCGAGGACTTCCCGAAGGAGCTGCCGGGCCCGACACCTGTAGGATGCAGGGGGCAGAAGGGAGCGAGCAAAGTGCCAATTCCGAGCCTCGGAGGTGACTTCAGACATTGGCACATCCTTCGGTTCAGTCCTGTTTGAAAACACATCCCGACTTGCCACAGGGATTTTTAAACGCACCGACAATGGGTCTGCAAGTAAGGACTGCGTCCCGGCCCCGAAATGTGCCGAGCCTGGGATTTACGCGCACCCCTGAAGGCAGGAACGTCCCTCAGCCTTCCCGGGAGAGCCCACGAGGAGTCACTGCGGCACCAACACCTCCCAGTCCTCTCCTAGTGCCTCCCATCCAACCCCTGAGGTTTTTAGAAGGAATCCATGCATTGAGCACACACACACGCAGGTCACCGCTCATTTTCCCTGCGCTGCGTTGAGGGAGGCAGGGTCAGCCCAGGAAGAGGAGCAAATGCCCAGTCCTTAAATCAGGACTCCGGACCAGAGGGTGCTCAGCATCCTTTTCAGGGACAGCACCGAGTAGGAGACCCCCGGTAAATACACACGCGGTCAACCAGCCACGAATGAGTCCGGGTGGGAAGCTCTGGACAACTCAATTTCCCCGGTTCAAAACGAACCTTGCAAACCCGGAGCTCGAGGTGGGAGAGGAGATGCATGAGATCATGCCAGCCACGCGGCGGGCTGCAAAATCCCTTCAGCCCCCTGTGGTGTAATCCCCAGCAATGCCATTTCGCTCCTGCTCCTGCCTTGGCTTTTCAATTTACACCTTGTCCGGCCTGAAGGGGTTACCCGTGAGATAACCCCTCCCCGTTTGGCACCCACATCTCCCCATCCAGGGGCAACGTTTGCTCCTTAGAGAGAAAAAGCTGCTCACCGCCCCCCGGCGAGGTGTTTTACGCCAGGTGCCCCCCAGCTCGCCATGGGCATTAAGGAGGCTCCACCACCAAGGGAGAATTTCTCTGGGGAACCCCCTAGATTCGGTCCCATGCACCTAAAGTTCCCCAAAACCCCTTTATTTTACCAGCAGCGCTGCATTAATAAGACGTCTGGAGCCGCGTGCCATATACCCAGTTAGGGCAAGGAACTAAGATCTCTGCTGCTCTATCAAGTGTGGCCTCTCCAGCCCGGAAAGCCCGCTGCTGTGCTCTTTTTGCCAAGCCACACTGCAAATAACACATCTAATTTGCTCTCCGCTGTGCTCCTTAGGTCTTTTGCAACATTACCGCTTTCCCAGGGCTTTCCTCCCACCGCATCTCTCCGGCTCGGATGGCGACGGCAGCGTTTTGCAATTCCTTCCCCGCGCCTCGATGGAGCGCTGCTCAAAAGCCTCTCGCTGGGTTCGACCCCAAAAGCAGCTGCGTGTCGGTGCTCGGGGAGCTGATAACACACATCAGCACGGCGGCGGGCAGGGCGAGACCCGGATCGATGGGCCCCGTGCCATGGGAGATCAATCGCCTCCCTTTGCCAGGTGCTAAGTGCCACGGGGACTGAATTAAAGCAGGGACCATCAGAGCAGCTATAAGTTATGCCTTTTCCCTTTTTTAACCCCCTTTTAAGAAACAAACCCATAAAACGGCACTTTTTTTTTTTCCCCTCTTCCCTGCCCCCTCGCTTTCCCCTGTAGGATTTTTCCACGAGGTGAGTGGAAGGACGGATGGCACAGATACATTTTGCTCAAGTTCTAAGTGCTTTTGAAACCCCCTGTCAAAGCGTTTAGTAACGCAAGATTTAAGATGCCCAATTAATTTCTTCCCCAACAAGGAGCCAAAAGTGGATGCGGGAGGAGGTTAAAAGCTAAGTGTTTAATTAATATTAAATTTATATGATTCTTTATCACTGAAAGCATTGTAAAATTGAAAAAGCAGTTAATTTTATGGTCGCTGTGTATTCCTCTGCTTTGATCTTTGATCCGTGGAATAAAATCACGGAGTGTGAAGCTTCTCCTGCTTTATTAGACCTGCCTCGTGGTGGGGAGGCTGGGGGGAGCCCGAGGCGAGGGCAGCACGGTTTCCCCCGAGATCCGGCACCCATCAGGCTCTCGGACACGAAACCAGGCTCCACATAGCTCATGGGGTGCGTAATTCACCATCACCCCAAAAGAGGGATTTGGCACCATCTCGCTGGGCAGTGCTCGGACCTCAGCAGGACTCCGTGGCCAGGAGGAGAGCGCCGCAGCCTCGCACCTCGCCCAGCACCGATGTTCCCTCGTGGGAGGTGACACCAGAGGAAGGGCACTCAGCTGGCTCCCACGCCTGTCCCACTAGGGCCACGTCCCCCAAAGCCCCAGGACACGGCGGAGATGCCCCCAGGGGGCACAGCCACCAAACCTCACTGCACAACTCCCCAAACCTTGTGCACGGCATCGCTGCTTCGCCTCCGGTTCCCGGCCTCCCCTGTGCCTATCTGCGAGCAAGACAAAGAGCTATTATGCAGAATGGATTTCACTGGGAAAAAAAAAAAAAAAGAGGGGGGGGAGTGGAAGAGGAATCATTTGTGAGGGTTTCTTGTCGATTTTTTTTCCTTTAATCCCACTGGGAGCCTCATTATAATTTAGCTATTAGCAGGGGGGGAAAAAAATCCAAATAAGTAAAAGAATCTCAACGTTAAAAAAATATATATTTGAAGGGAAAAGAAAAATCAACAGGATGGAAGTTCTCCAAGCCTCAAAGCGGTGGCGAGTCCCCAGTTCAAGCGCTGCAGGCAGCCCCCCTGGCAGCACGCTGCTCCTGGGGCCAGCTCCCCATCACGCATCCATCCCTGCTCCCCAGATGGATTTAGGGTGCCCCTGGACACCCACACAGCCTGGACAGAGAAGCTAGAGATAGTTGAGGGCTTCAAGTCCAGATGCTGACTCTGTTCAGCCCCACATTTAATTAAAACAAAGCCAAAAAGTGTCTCTGAAGATACCAAAAGCTCTCAGAAAGGCCACGCACACCTCTCCCCGTCCCTTAAATTCAGTGTCTCCTTGCCAGAGAGAGGTGGTCTGCATATATTCGTATAATAAGAAAGAGTTTAAATGAGAATTTAATCTTGTTAAAGCCTTGATTTTAGGGCAGGTACGTAAGTCACACACAGGAAGAGGCACGAAGTAATGAAACAGTGCAGCTCTCAGGATGCAGCTGGGAAAACTGTGAAGTCATTAAGGAAGGACAAAAATTAGGCTTGATATCAAGAAATAAGATCTAATAATTGGTACTGCTTCTTAACCAAGAGGAATTAGGGCTGTTAACCCTTTGCCCCCGCTCCTATTTGCAGCTGCCCTCAGAGGACGGCCACCTTAATCCCCCCCGGGAAGCCGCAACCCAAGTTGCCCCAGATCATGGAGCAGAGCTCAGAAGGGAGAGCAGCTTTCTCACGTCCCACGGGGTGCCAGAAGAAGGTTTCCCTTCTGCTACGCCGAAGAGATGCCAGACACATGGAGCAGCAGCCTCCAACCTCGGGGAGGTACAGCCAAAATGCCCTCCTTGGTGTTGAGGGGGTACCGAGAACCCCTCCTCCTGCAAATATTTGCACCTGAGGGGGTGCCTGCAGCCTGAGATCTCTCCCGTGGGCACGGATGTGTACCTTGGGAGGGATGGGCTGCGATTAAGTGAGATGTTTTGTGGTTTGAAGGACACGTGAGAGACCTGGTGCTGTCCCGGTGACACCTCTGCCTCCTCCGGGGCCGTGGAGGACAGCAAACTGAGCCCAGCTCCGGCCTCCCCGCCGCAGACAGCCCGGCCGTATTTCACACGGCCGCGCGCGCGGGTATCGACAGATGGAGAGGGAAAATTACCGTGCCCATAAATCGAAGCTTTGGTCACGTCAGTTCAAGAAGCAGAATGGGAAATTTAGAGCCAGCAACCAGCTTGTGGCAGTCAGGCTGACGAGCGCAGGCGCCAAAAGCCCCCCCCCAAAAAATTGCCACGGGCAGGCGAGGCCCAGGCGCGCCCCCGACTCCGCTCATCTATCCTCGGCAACTGTTTGTCTGAGGCCACATACAACTGGATTTGTCAAGCCCCCTTTTAACAACTTCTTGTCACAGTCCATTACCAAATTGCATATAGTTATATATTCCACTAATTAGGCTTCTAAAATATCATTAACATGTCTCTTGATCATTAGCATAACGTATGAGGCGTCCTCGTTAGGCACGACTCGAGTTTGTTAAGGCGGTAATGAAAGGCACGGGGCTGGTGCCGCAGGAGTTGCGCAGAGACAGGAGGCTGGGAACATCAAAAGCCTCAGTGCTGAGCTGGAAAAAAATAACAACAAAGTCAGCGCGAGGCAGGGGCAGGAGCCACCCGCCGGGAAAGCAGGGTGACGAGGAAGGCAGCCCCTGCATCCCCAGGCCAGGGGATGCTTCGCATACACGGCGTGTTCCCCAGCCTAAAATAACGTCCCCGTGATCCGGGGATGGCACGGGTCGGGGAGGGCTCGGTCACAGAGCTGAATGAACCATCACGGGGATTTGGATGATGTTGGGATCTGAGGGAGAGCTCACCCCACAGCCCGCACACCCCCACCTGGGGCTGAGCATCCAGGCTACCTCTGCGCAGCCTGGTTTGAGGCCAAAACCTTGCCTCCAGCTGAGCCCTCCCGGTCTGGCCGACCTCGGGACAGCGCTCAGACCAGCTCAGCACACAGGATACCCCAAAACCGGCACGGGACACACGCGGGCTCCCTCCTCCTTCGAAACCAGAGGCATCAGCCCCGTAGTCAAAGTGGCGTGATGCAACGCCAGCCACCACCCTCACCCAGCCCCAGCGAAACTGAGCAGCAGCCACGGCTAAACCCACGTGAAAAAAACTTCCAGCCAACAGCAGGAGGCAAGGAGGCGGCACAGGATGCTCCAACAGCACAAGACCTCGGTCAGAAACATAAAAAGCAAGGCCTGAAAGGGCTCCGGGGTGCCCAGGTGGGGCACGGACAGCAAGATCTGCAACAGGCACCTGCGTGCTTCGGTGCATCCAGGCCCGGGGGGTGAAGGATGGGAATTAATAGCCAAAGGTTTGACCAGGACAGATGCTTCCATGTCCAAGCCAGCTCATGTATCAGTGGTTACCACTGTTGCTATAAATAAGCAGGTTTTTTTTTTTTCCTTCCCCTTTGAGCGAATAACTCAATAAGTCACCGCATGAAAGATATTGTAAATAGCTCCAGCAGAGTGCAAGTTGGGGCTGCTTCCAATTAGCTTTCACTTACGCTCGCCCTGCCTGTGCCAAGTTTGCAGGGTTTGTTCTCAACACGCCGCTGTCTGAGGAGATATCGGGGGTGAGGCCGGGGAGCCAACCCCAGCGCAACCCGTGCCTCCAAATTAGAAATGATCTTGCCATGAAAGCCCCGAAGAAGGCAGAGCAAGTGAGAGCAGCCCGCCTGCATTTATCTCTGTCCAGATGTTAAAGCAAAGGTGGGGAGGGGGGGGCAGGAAACGAAGGGAACAAGCGAGAGCTTTTCTTCAGCTGCTGAGAGCGAACAGCACCACCACCGCAGCAACAGCTTGGAAATATGAAGCAACACAGAACTTTTTATGAGAACAAAGACATAAAACAAGCTCAGCGGAGGCAGCCCGGGGGCTTTTTACACACACATCTGAAGCGGATCCCCCACGCCCCTAAGAAAAGGGCTGGACACATCCTTGTGGGCGACACCACTGCCAAAACAACAGGGGGAAGACGGATGGTTTTGCAAGTCTTCATCAAAAAATTCCTCTTCTGTGAGATAAACGTGGTGTGCGGCTCCTTCCGAGTTGGTGCTCATTCATACGCACAAGCTCCGTGTCCCGCACATGCGCGCCTCTCCCCACAGCAGCTGGTCCCAATACCAGAGGAGCATCACAGCCAGGAAACTATCACCAGGAAGATAAAATACAGGGCAGGAGGGTGTGGGATCGCTTGGTAGCCTACAGGAACAGAAGTCCCGGGGAAGGGGCTTCATTCCCCACATCCCTATCCAGGAGAAGTCGCGGGGTGCCCGCGCCTCTGCCATCAGGGCCGGGTGGGTGTCACGGGTACACCGGGTGCCCAAGCTGCTCCAGGAGATTCAGGGAGACCGAAGGGATGCAGAGACACCAAACCTGCTCCTCACATCATTTTAGTCGAGTCTTCCCTCCGAAACGGCCAGGCAGTAGGTGCCAGCCTGACCCAGGCTTCCTGCAAGGAATATAAGCAACGCTCCAGAGCCCTTCAGCAGCCAGAGGAGGACCAGGAGGGCTCCCCGAGCAAGCAGATGTGTTCGTTCACATCAGAGCCGTCTCCCTTCCCTGCCACCTAACATTTTGCTGAGATACGGACCCTGGAAGCCATCCCTTGTTTTAGGGAGAGGAGGGCTGCAGCAGGCAGCGCAGCACATACTGGTTTTGTTTGCTCCCTGGCTCTCAAGCCAAAAGCAACAATCACAAAAAAAAAAAAAAAAGAAATGCCACTAACATTTGATAAGGCTTTTTGATTTGAAAGGGGTCAGGAAGAAGTTCCAGGAAAGGGAAGAGAAACAACCCTGTTGGAAAGCCTTTAATGCAGTGCGAATCCACTCTCTCAGGCTGCAGCTTTTCCTTCCCCCCCCGTTGCTTTTAACCACCTTTTCCCCTCCCCAGCTCCAGCTCTCACGCTCCTTCTTCTTCCCACCTCGGTTTCGCTCCCAAATGGTGGCAGCCCCGCTACCACGGCCAGAGGGAACCTCTCCTCTCCCCTCCCCGTGCCAGAGGGCTGGGGATTGACCTCTCTGCATCTGGCCCTCTCCACAACCTGCAGCATTACACAGCGGTGACCTTGCTGGAGTTGTGGTCCCCTGGCCTCCCTTCTGGCACCCACCCACCTCCCGGCCCTCCGCTGCGTGCCAGCAGCCTTCACCCCGCCGGGATGGGGCTGTAAGGAGGTGTGAGGCTCCTCTGGATGGGGCCTCGGCTCCTCGCCCTGAGCCAGGGGCTGGATTTCAGGTGTGCTCGCTTGGGAGCTTGACGGGGAGGCAGAGTGAGGAGGGAGAGAATCCAGACTGCAAACACGCACGGGTTATTTAGAAAAAAAAAAGATCAAAGGAAGGGAGGTGCACATTCCCCTGGACTTCGCCGTATCGCATAGGTGAGACGTGGAGGTTGAACTACAAAAATAGAGCTTCCAAACGCATTTGCAGCGAGCTTTTCCGTGAAGGACCAGGACCCCTTTTGTGCCGCCTGGTAATTCCACGCGAGCGAGCCAAGCAAGCAGCTTGATTGGGGGCTGATTTAACTGAGCAACACAGCAGATTTAACTAACTGAAGCAAACAGCCTCAAACAACAACAAACCCATTCAAATCCTGAAGCCATTTCGCTTTTAATCACCTGCAGTGCGCTCGCCACAGCAAACACTGCCTTCATCCAGTGCGTCCTTCGTGCCACCAGGGCTCGGCCGGTCCCGCCACCGGGCGATTGCCGGCTGCAGGAAAGCCCCATGTGCCATCCTCTGGGGTTTGACCCCGTGTTTGAGCTCAGAAGTTCCTAGCCTGCTCTACCCACCTCAAGATCTGCCTCCTCAATCCTCCTCAGCCCCCTGAACGCGACCACAACCACCTAGGGGGGTCGCAGAGGCATCCCCATCTCCGTCGGTGCGGCAGAACGACCTCGGTGGGTCTTCCCCCTTCTCACACCGTGCAAGCCTCACGGATCTCACCGGGTTGTTCAGCGAAGGGCAGAAGGCCCTTCCACAGCACCTCCGCCTCCTCCAGCCAGCCTGGCACGAGGCTGTCCGTGCTCTGGATGTGTCCCTCTGGGAGAGCACAGCACAATCCTGCTTTGGTAGGAAGGCACCGACACTCCTGCAAGACCTGGGAGGCTGGAGAGGAACCAGATGCAGTCATTTCTTATTTTCCTTTGGGAAAGAGGCCTTGCAGCCCAGCAGAGGCCGTGCCTGGAAGGAACATGAAGGAAACTCCGGCGCTGACAAGGCCGTTGCTCATCCCTGCCACAGGCAGCACCTCGCTGCGTAAAGGCCACACGTTCACCACAGCTCCGTGCGCTCCTGGAGCGCATCCAGGCCTCAAGCGCTATCGGGGAAGCTCTCGTCTGGATCAGATAGCGGACACAGACAAGAGCTGCCCCCTAAAAACCTCAACAACAGCTTCACCACGCCGCCACGCTGCGGGAAGACCACAGCGACGTCCCCGAGGGACGGGAGGCCACGCGCTGCCAGGGCCTTGCTCGGGGCGCTTCGCCCACCAGCCTTCCACCCAAAGGCCTCGTCTGGAAAACACACGATGGAAAGCCCCACTTATTTTTATTTATTCATTTTTTTGTGCCCATTCCTTGCTGGGTGAGTGCGGGGACCCCATCCACAGCCCCTAGTCCCGCCAGGGGCGCAGCGGGCACGCGGCGAGAGGCCGGCCGGCCTCCCCACAATCAGCTTCGTGTGTTTATTTGCCTTTTTGCAGCACTTTAGCGGTGCTGGGGGGGAGGCAGAGAGAGAGGGGGACAAACCGCTGGAAGGCCAGGCCCGCGCATCGGCCTCCGAAGGGACTGAAAGCGAGGGGGGAGGAGAGGGGAGCTCTCCTTTCCAAAGAGCTTTCAATAGGAAACAGATGTTGAGGGCCCAAGCAGCGAGAGCAAGGGGCTGCAGCGGGCTTCCCTGGCTCCGCGCTCCCGCCAGGATCTATTTTCATTAAAATATTTCACTTCAAACACGAGGCGAGGGGCAGGGGGAGCGGGGAAGGGCCCCGGGGTTAGGTGTGCGTTACCTCTGCGCGGGGCCCGGTTTGGAGACCCCATCCCGTACCCCCCCGGCCCAGGCTCCCTCCCTCCGCCGGGGCTCGACATAAATTCTGCTGACCTTGAGTGAAAAATGGCCTCGTTTCGGTACTGAAAAATAACATTACATCATGGAGCCCGTGTCAGGTTCTATAAATGCCCCCTTTCCTCCCTCCCTCCCCCAAAGCGAGGGGGATGTAACCCAACACTATGAAAACACCAGCCCTGGAGAAGAAAAGGGGCCATTGTTGCGGACCGTCAGCTCCCCAGCTCCTGCCTTAAGTGAAGAAAGATCTCCCAAAATGTTAGGCTGGGAGGCGCAGGCTCCAGGCTCTCTCCCCCCTCAGCCCCTTTTCTTCCCCATCCCCACCTTCCAAATTCCTGCCATAAAAGCAGAGGCTGCTGCTGAGCGCGGGATCGATCCGCAGCTCCCTCCTCCCCAGACCCCTCAAAGGTCAGCCCAGGGGAAATTCGGCGTGCCAGGAGGGCGGGCAGCCAAGCAGCACTCGGGGTTAGGAGCCCAGCCTCAATTCAGCCGGGATGAGTCAATGCACCGGGCTCCAGAAGCTCCCTCCAGGTGAAAATCCAGCCTGGCTTTCTTCCTAAGGGAAGCAGATTTCCTTGCAGGGGTGGGAGGCAGGACAGAGAACCCACACCCAGCCCGGGAGGGAGAAATATGGGAACACCAGGACCCCAAACCCAAAGGGGGGGACTGTCGGGGGCTCCACCACCTGGGTACTCCCAGCCCCGAGCCCGTGCGCCCCGTGGCAGAGCCTGCTCATCCCGCAGGGCCTTCTCCAGGCGGATGCACGAGGCGGCGAGGAGGAAATCAGGCCCTGTAGGATCTCATCAACAGCATTAGCAATGCGCAGCCCTGCGCTCCCCGAGGCTACGGGTACACTCCAGTTCATCCTGCGCCTGCTCGCGGGCAGCCCCCAGCTGCTCCCTGGCCCAGGGCAGCCTGGATGGGCTCCGGCTGAGGTCTCTCTGCTCGGGGAGGGATGGATGCGTGGCAAGGCAGGCTGTGCCACTCGCCCCGGGGCCAGGATGCCTGCTCCGACCTGCTTTATTTACTCAGAGAGGAGCTGCTGGAGCCTGGGGCCCTGCAGGCTTCCAGGAATGAGGGAGGTGCAAGAGGAGCGAGCCCCCTCGGTGCGGCCATGGGGTGCTTTTTGCCTCCTGCACCTCCCTGCCGTGTTTTCCTCCACTAGGAGATGGCCATCGGCCCCGGCCCTGGTCCTACAGATCAGCACCACGCCTGGGCAGGCGGAGATGTTCACATCACACCCCTCGCGCCGGGTGCTGGAGGAGAAAACCCCTCCGGGAGCAGCCTGGTGGTTGTTCACCGCCCTGGTGAAGCAGCTGATCCCAACCCAAGGAGCGAAGCGTGCCGTGCCCAAACCCTGTGCGTGTCCCAGCGTTTTCATGGCGCATGTGCCCGTGGAAACGCTCGCCGGGAGCCAGCCCCAGAGCCCGGGGAGCGTCGGGGAAAGCAGCAGCAGGCTGCGACCTCGGGGCCGCGCACCGGGTCGAGAGGAAATGGAGGAGAACACCCAGCTCGCCCCAGGCCCTCGGCTCTCCGATGTATTTTCTCATTAACGTGTAATACGGTTTTATTGTCTCAAACAATGTCTGTTTTCGATCAGTTCCTTTATCCCAGACACCGCCGCTCCGAGAGACCCAGACCAGATGGTTCGTATTGCAGGAGGCTTCCCGCTCTTCCCCTCCTCCCGTCCCCGCCGCCACCCGCCCGGTAATTCCTTACAAATTCCTGGAATGCCTGCGCCCTGCCGAAAAACCAGCCGCGGGGAAGGAGGCGTGGGTCCCCAACGAGGGGCTGGGGACCCCAGCCCGTCCCCACGCGCTGCTCGTGCCGGGCAGGTCCCCGACGGAGAGTGGCGGCTCCCGCCTGTCGTCTCCTCCACGGGGCTGCCAGCGAGCGGCTTGCACCCGAAATTTGAGATCCTTACGCCCCCTCCTCAGCCCAGGGAGGGGTGTTGGATGTGGGGAGGTGTGTGCCCCCCTGCTGCTGCCCCCAGCCCCAAAGGCAGCGCCAGCACAGGGGATACAGGAGGATGTGTGCCCACCCTGTGCCAAGCGCTGCCCACGCCACCACTTTTCACCTGTGTTTTCCAGCATCTATCCCAAGCTCGCAGCTGGATGCGGGGCTGCTGCTGCTCCTCCTCGGCTCGCTTCGCCCTTCCCAAAAGCCAGGGGCTGATCCGAACCTCGGCCAAAGCAAAGGGAAGGCTCCCACAGGCTCCCTGCAGCCTGCGCTATGCCTGCCTCGAGCCCATGGCCTCATTGCCTCCCTCGCCCGCTACCCAGCCGGCCTGGCTCGTGCCTCAAGCCCACCACAAAACACATCTCCGAGGTCCTGCCATCCTCTGAGCAGCCTTACGAGCCTATTTCCCGGCCCCAAGCAGCACAGGCAGGAGCCCCGCGGAACAAAGCCCAGCTCCGGCCCCGAGCGAGAGCAGCAGGGGGAAATAAGGGATGCTGAAAGCGATCGTTCAGCCTGGAACGAGGCCAGGAGACTAGTGTTAACACCCTTAAAGATGGGAAGAGTGCCACCAGAGCGTGGATAATCCCATCTGGGAAAAACCTGAGGCCGGTGGAAAAGGATGGCACCTTCCCCAAGGCCCTCAGCCACCGCTCCAGCACCGACCGCGGGGTCCCAAGGGTTCCCTGATCCTACAGATCTTGTCCCGTCTCCAGGAGCCCCGTACAAGCAGGGTTTTCTCAACCTTTCCCAGCTGAGCTGTGGCAGGGGCATCACACAACGGGGACAATCAGGAGGTGAGATGGTCCTGGAGGAAAGGGAGAGCGCCCAAACCAACGGCCCCAGAGCTCTGGGCCCAGGGGAGGGAGCGAAGGGGAAGCGCAGCCCCCCGGCGCCTGGACCCGAGCGTGCCAAGGGCGAGCTGGCGCTCCCTTCCCCAGGGTTGAGCTGCCAAAATGCAGCACAGGCTCCTCAGAGACCTGCTGAACAGACGGGGTAACCGCGCCGAGTTCGACTGAATTTTCACGACGCTGACACAAGGCAAACCCCCTGCCAAGTTTCCACAGCGCTTCCAGAGCCGGGGGGATGCCAGAGCCTGAGAGGCACCTCCAAAATCTCACTCACACAGCAAGAAGGACGCCTCCTTTTCCTCTCCGTCTCCTTTTTTTTTTTTTTGCCGAGCCACTCGGCTCGTTTTAGCGAGCGCTGCACCAAATCTGCCTCCACCTGGAGAAACTTCAGGCCGCACGGCGAGAGTCCTGCCAAGCTCTGAGCGATGAAAAAAATAAAATAAAATAATGGGGTGGGAGGCTGATGGCAAGAAGCTTTAACCTGCGGGATCTCCAGGCACGTTCTGTCCTCCAACACCCTTCCCACTGCTTGCCCATGAGCAGCGATGGAAGAAATCCTTCTCCTGGGGTCAGGAGGCAAGGAGCTGAAAGGGAGGAGATGTTTGGTTTCCACCCGAGAAGCCCACATGTAGGGGAAAAACCCACACAGACCAGAACTGAGGGGTTTGGGGAACCCCCAGGTGCTGAAATAGGCAAGGAAAGGGGCAGGGGACATGTAAGCTACGTGCCCTTGGTAAGGTGAAACACGCTGGAAACACGTGAAAGGAGGGAGGGGGGCACGGAGGCATTTTGGTGGCACAGCAAATATCACCTGCCGCCTTTTGGCATCCCCAGCTCTCCACTCTGGCTCCTTCCAGAAAGAAAACTGGAAAGAAAAGGAATTGAAACAACAAAAAAAAAAGGCCCACAGCAGCAGGAAAGAGTGAGCAAGCTGAAACCTGATACCCTGAAACGCCGGCCTCGGTGTCTGGCTTTTCTTACCGGCTCAGCCGACCTGTACGTGCCAGCCTGGGAACTCGTAATGGTTCCACTACCAGAACTTCATTAACTTTTTATACACTCGGCCGCTAATTTATAATCATTAGCGGACAAACAGCCAACAATTACACAGGCAACACGTTAAGAAGGGAGAGAGCCTAAAGAAGAAGCGGCGACGGGGACGTGCTCCGGGAGGGACCGCGCGTCCCCAGCCCCGTCCCCGTCCCGAGAGCGCTCCCGGGGCAGGAATGTGACGCACGCAGCGGGCAGAGACAGGGGCGACCTCTCCCAAGATTTACTGGCACCACGTTTCGCAAGCTGTAATTAAGGCAGCAGGAAGGCAAACGGCGCAGGTGAGCGCAGGGAGGGGAAGAGATCTCAGCAGGCCTTTTGTCTCCCAAATAAAACGCCACCGCTGAAGGGAGGAGGAGCGCCTGCGAGCCACTTTAGGACCTTGTGGGGCGAGCAAGCCAGGCCCCGCTTCGCAGATGAACCTGAAACGTGTCCCTGGCACCCAGAGGGATGTCTGCAAGCACACGGATCCAGCAGTGCTGCATCCACCTTGGGGATGGGAGAGTGGGGAAGAGTTTCTCAGAGATCTGCAGGCTCCAAAGTGCAACTCCACCAACGCCGCTCTCCAAGCACCCGGCCGGAGCAGGGCAGGACAGGCCGGCTGCTTTCTCCCCTTCGCTCCTCACAGCCACGAGATGTGCAGAGCCAGCAGGGTGACCCAAAATCAGCACACAGCCCAGCCCGCTCGCCTGCCCCGTGCCAGGCGGGCAAGCCCGTGCCTCTGAGAGACGTAAGCTTCCTGCAGAACTGGTCTCAGACACCACGCACGCCCTGCAGAGCCTCTGCTTGGGCAGCTGCGAGCATCCAGCTGCTAGAAATGCAGCGTGGCTTTTCCCCTTCCACCCCTGCATCTGCAAGCTGAGGAGCCCACGTCGAACATGCAAGGGTTTGGGGTTTTATTTATCCGGCCCCCAGAGTTGGACACGGCTCTGCCAGATCCTGCACTGCTTTATGGCAGCTGAGACACCGAAACTCAGCTGTAAAAGCTGCCACTGACATCCCCGTTTCTCATGTGGCGAGCTCCCTTCCCTCCCCAGGAGCTCGACAACCACACGTGCTCCCAAAAAATCTCCTCGCCCCAAAGCGCAGCTCAGGGCAATTTAGGAGAGCAAGCAGTGCGGCTAATTGAGATGGAAATTCAGGTCCCTAATCCCACCCGGGACAGCCCCACAAGTGATCCGGGCACCTCCAAACACCACCGAGCTTTAGGAAAGCCTCTCCGTGACCGACTGCAGGTCAGAAGAGAAGTGGAGGCTGCTCGTGCAAACTTCACCTTTCCCGTCCCGTCTCCCTTCAGCAGCTTGGGGCTTCGGCAACCGGGTGTTTGAACTCAGCTTCTCCACTCCTCCTCTCCTGAATAAATGCAAAAAAAAAACCACCCAACCTGCACCTGAGCAAAACAAAACTAATCAAAAGCAGCTTTGCTGTCCCAATTTTGACAGGGAATCGTCCGAATACCTGTTCTTTCCTGACTTCTCCCCCCCATGGCATCTCTTTACAGCTCTGTTTGTCATGAGGGCTTTTGCAATATGAAACCGAAGCCAAATTTCAGAGAAAGGCTTTTAATAAAAAAAAAAAAAAGGCGAGGGCTTAATTTCACCAATGTAAACATGAGGCGTTCCCATCTCTTTTTCTGCTTCCCAAAAGCAAAGCACGAGGAGCTTTCTTCGCTGAAAGACGTTGGGCAATCGGGCTGCACAACCCCGCACAGCGCTCCTGTCGCCCCGAATGGGCATTATTATTTCTTTTCCTCCTTGAGACCTTTTAATTTGGAGGGGTGGGGGGGAAAGAAAAACGAATTCCTCCTGCCCAAGGGAGCAAAGACGACAGCAATGCCTCCGAGGCCAGCAGGGAAAGCCCCCAACGCACACGGGGTGCCACGCAAAACCCGTGCTGCCCCCCTCCCGGGCACATTTGGACACAAACCCTTTGGGATTTCGGTGTTCACGTCCCCAAGGAGCCCAAGAGCAGCGGCACAACTGCTGGGGCCAGCTCCAGCTTTCCAGCAAGCACGCAGGGGAGAGAAGGAGGGGGAGGCCCCACGCCCCCACCCTCGCCAAGGCTGGCCCCAAACGCTGCCAAAAACCCTCCCGGGAGGGGGCTCCGCATCCCCGGCACCCCCCGTCCCCCTCCCAGCCTCTCCTCCTCCCCTAAAGCCGCTCTCGGGGCCCGTCCTGCAGAACAATCTCGCTGCAGGCAGCTTTTGTAAGCCTCCAGCCCCAAAAGAAAAATGATGGGTTTGAACTCTTAACCCCGCCCCAGAAAAGGCTGGAATTAAAAGGGGTTTATGACTAAGTATGCAGATGGGAATACTGTAATAACAACAGGCGAAATGTTTGCCCAGCAGTTCTGGGCTCGTTCGGGAGGAAGGGAGAGCGGGGCCGGGCGGCTGCTGGCCGGAGGATGACGCCACGGAGAAAGAATTCAGCGCCTGGGAGGGAGGCAGGGAGGGAAGGGAGGCTGCTGATAAACGCTGGGGCAGAGGCGGGGAGGCAGCCAGAGCTCCCCTGAACCCCTAAATCCCCCTGACCATGGGACACCCCCACACACAGACTCCTCCTGCTGAGGGGGAGCCCTCAAGCACAGAACTTGGTAAATCTTGGGCACTAAGGGTAGTGAAAAGGGGGAAAACCCTAAGTGCCTGGGTCACCTCGGAGAGCGTTTTCAGGCTCCCTTCCCCTCCTAACACACCGCACAAAGCCCAAAAGCAGGGAGCTCAGGCTCCAGGAGACTTCAACCTCGGCCACCGTGCCCTGCTGGTTGCTGAGTGCTCCTGCAGGCGGGGAGATGTGGCTCCTCCAGCACCACCGCCTGCACCCGGCACACAGCAGCCTTTGGAGCCAGCTCAGGTCACCCAGAGCATCCTCCCTCACACAGCCGGGCACGGAGTTTGCCCACACGGGGGATATTTGCGTCTCCGTGCCTTCGGGGTGGCTCCAGAGCAGCCAAGCCCCCAGCCCTGCCTCGTGCCTCGTCCCCGGAGCTCGCTCCAGGTAACGGGGGAGGCTGCAGCCACGCGGCCGTGCCGGAACAGCCGCGCACACAACGCCGGGACATTGCCAGAAATCAGCACGGGTGGGGAAAAGAGAAAGAAAAAAAAAAAAATAAAGAGGGTCACAGCTTTGCCCTTGGCAAGTGGCAATGGAAACTTTCACCTCAGAGCACTGGAGCTTCAAGTATCCATGCGTGGTCCCCCGGCGGGTTGTACCTGGTGTACTGGGATCCAGCCGAGGCACCTGGCAGCTCAATGGGGTAGATGAGCACTAGCAGGCAAATCGAACGGTGCCGTTCCCTCCCTGCCAGCCTGAGCTGGACGTCCTGAGCCTCCCAAATATCCCCCAAGGAAGCAGCCCTCCTCCTGTGCCTCGGGCAGAAAGGAGCAAGGCAGGATGCCAGTTGCCCAGGTGAACCATGCTGCCCTGTGCCACTAACCCCACCGCGCCATGCGTCCCAGCGGGTGCCATCCAGCACCCGGAGGGGAGCTCTGAAGCCAGGCGAGGTGAAAGATCAAGCCAGGGAATGGAAATGGAAAGGCACCGGGACCATGCATCCCCTGGTCCCTTGAGAAAAGCGCCCTGTTCCAGTGCAGGGGCGATGCAGCGCGATGCACGGCCTCACCGAGCACATCCCTGAAGAAGCCACCAGAGAGGGCAATGCCCAGGGCCCTTTCCCAAGGAAAACCTCATCCGCAGAGCCCCACGTTGGCAGCCTCCATCCCTCCCAAGGCACAAATGTCCCTGATCCCAAGCAGCCCTTAGCCCCTTCCTTCCCCGGGAGGCACACCCAGCGCTAACCACCGAGGCTAACCCTATCCGGTCCTCCTTCCCCGCGTCTATTGTCGCTAGAAATTTATCTGGCTCCTGCCAAAAAACCATACCGCACCTCCCCTCTGCCCTTTGAAGTAAAAGCAGCACCGCTTTTTACCCAGGGAGGGGGGAAATGTGTGTTTTTTTTTTTCTTTTTTTTTTTTTTTTTAAAAGGTGAGCCCCCACCCAGCCGGGACCGCTCCACTCCTCCTCCCCAGCGCAGGACGTTCGCACAGCCCCGTCCCGTCAGCCCGCCTGTGGCATTTGATTCCTGTCTGTCACTAAGTGATGAGGACAAAGGGTGAGGAGTCAGGAAAAGGTCTGAGCCACTTTGTTCATCGTCTGGATACGAACTTTGGATGAACTCCGTGGGGAAAGAGAAAAGCCGCATGGAGCGGGACGCACGGAGCATAGCTCTCTCTCCTCAAAAAAAAAAAAAAAAAAAAAAGAGTTTTGAACAAGGGGAAGGGGTGGGAGGGAAGGGAGAGGAGAGCATTCCCCATCCCCATGGCGGCAGGCAGTCCTGAGAGCTCCCTGCTCCGAGGAGACAGAAGGATATTCAAACCAGCTTCCCAGGAGGCATGTTCAATAAAGCAGGATGCCAGCGCAGCCTTTTCTCAAACAAATCTGTTAGCGGCGGGCCAGGGGCCAGCCACAAGGGCTTGCTTTTTAAAGCAACCAAACGGGAATTTCCTAATAAAAATATATATATATATTTATTTTTTTTTAAAGCCCTGTCGTGGAAAGGTTAAAGGAAAGCCTGCTGGCAGAGCAACGAGATGCATCTTACAGGAAAACGAAGCACAGCACGGGACGGGGACCTCTGGGATACGTCGAGGGCCACAGAGCCTAAAGCATGCGGGTGCCCCCAGCACCGACCAGGGGAATTGAGTGCCCACAGCAGGGTTACAAGAGGCAAACAGCCTCAGAGCCAAGGACAGAGGTCTGCCACCGCTGTCCCTGTGGCCACGAGGCCTGCTGAGAAGGGAGGATGCTCGCCCTCCCCGTGCCGACCTCGGGGACCTGGAAAAGCCACCGCAGGGCGCGCTCGGCTCCTTTGCGTCGTGCTGCTCCTCGGAGCAAAGCCAAACCAGTCTGCAACTGGAAAGCCCTGTGGCAGCTTTGCAAATGCTACTTAAATCAGTCCCTCCCGGGCTGTCAGTGATGGCAGCGAAGCCACAATAAATTTTCTTCTGAGCAGCTCTCAGCGAGCGGCTCCGACGCCCCTGGGCGCAGAGGGGAGGTGTGCTGTCCCCCCGCGGCATGGGAGGCCGGCTGGGGGATCACAGCAAGGGGCAGCCACGGCACAGACCGGGCTCAGCATCGAGTGGGGAGAAGCAAAGCCCCTCTGCAGGAGGTGCCAAGCCACAGAGGAAAGTTATTGTGGCTGTGTGCATGGTTCTGCAGTGCCTGAGGGATCTGCTGAGCACCAGAGGGGAAAGGTGCCCGGCACAAGCCATCCCACCACGCTGCATCTGTAACAGAGCCAGCACAGCACCTGAAAGCAATCCTGAAAGGGATCCAGGAGGTCACCCTGCATCTCTCTTCTCCCTGCTCCCCACCAGCAAACAGCAAAACGACTCCGTACCCAACAGCCCCACCTGGTACCCGACCAAAACAGCCCCGTGAGCCAGAGCAGCAAAGCCACGGAAGGCAAGGGAGAGGCACAGCAGCACGCAGGGAACACGCTCCCCATCAAAATGGGAGTTTTATTCCTTGTGGTTTTACTCCTTGTCCCAGCACAGGACACAGGGAGCTGCAGAAATAAGCAGGGAGCTGCTGATTCCAGCTCTGGTCTGGCCTCTCTGCTCGGGAAGGTGACTGCTCATCCAGGCAGGATGGGGCAGGCAGTGCCCCTGGACTCGGGAAGTGGAGGGGATCAAAGGCTCGAGTTCATCTTCCCGAAGCTCTGCACAGCTCCAGCACTCCCACAGATCTGCCAGGGTCCTCCCCCTGCCACCAGGCTCCACCGTGTCCCCGAGGAGCACATGCTGGGAGGTAACTCGAGCATCTGGGAGGCGCTGCCCAGGCCCTCTGACAGGGAAACTTTGATCTGCTCCAGGCGCTGCCAGTCCCGAGGGGCTGCCTCTAAATTACACCGCAGTGTGCCAGGACAAATGGACTCCGCTGAGACAACGTGCTTCGGAGGAGCCTGCTCCGCTGCTCGCTCCAGGAAGGCTGAGAAGCTCCTCTGACAGTGGCCCTGGATCCTCAAGCAATGGGCTCCAGGCAGGGAGAACTTCACAGGAGAAGGGGAAGCTGGACAGGAGGCCCTGGCTGCTTATCCCCTTTGCAGAAGGTGGCAGCTCGGGGAGGAGATGCCGCCGCTGCTGGATCCAGGGCTATTTTTGGACCAGCAAACAGCAGGAAACCGAAGGGGGCTGGGGGAAAGAGGGAAGAGAAGGTGAAAGAACCCAAATCTGCTTTATCACTGCCTGAAACCCACGGAGACTGATGAACGCAGGGAGCCCCCGTGCCCCTTCCCTTCCGAAGCCTCGTCTCGTCTGCTTCCTAAATCTGATTCCCATTTGTCTCCCTGTGCTCCTCATTTGGTCTTCATTTAGGGCTCCTCCGCGCTCCTGCTGGAGCTGCGGGACCCAGCGGGGCACGGCCGGCCCTCCAACAGCCCCGTCACAGAAAAGGGACGACTCCAAGGAAAGGAATTATTCAGAAATTACTCTCGTGGAGCTCCTTTCTCACACAAACCGCAGGGCCCTCTCCGAATTGTGCAGTTCCTGGCTCAGCCGGGCTCTGCCTATGGCCGCACGCCCCGACAGGCCCGCGGAGCCGCCCCAAAGGCCGGGCCCAGCTCCCCGCAGCCATTTACCTCACGGTTCCTACAAAACCTCCAGCAACTCGCTCCAGATCCACACCTCAACAGATCTGGACCTCCAGCTCCCCTCCCCAAGCCACAACAGATCAATATTCCTCTCACAAATGCCAAAAATAAGTTAGAAACGGGGCCTTTAGGCCTTGAAGCACGGTGTCGCAGCCCCCCCGGTGTTTGCTATGGCTGTCGGCCCACAGAGCATCCGACCAAGCTTCACCAAGGGATGTTCCCAAGGCCTAACCAAACACCACAAAAAAAGAAATCCCGTGCCTCCATCAGCCTGGACTTTGCCACCTTCCTGCTGCACAGCACCAGCCTCGGGTGCGTTAAAAGCTCAGGGACTTCCCATACCGCCATCTCTCTGTATTTTATCATATCCCACATTCTCTGTGGCTTTTTCAAGGTAAACAACCCCCGTTTGCCCTCAGAATAGTCTTCCTAAACCTCTACCACCACCATATACTGGTGTAAGCATCATCCCTGTCCCCCTCTCCCCACCCCAAGAGCCCCAAGAGCCCATGAGGCAGCACCACACCATTTTCTGGACCCAAATCCCTCAAACCAAGCAGGACCCCGGGGGCAGCACGGGTACCAGCACACCCTATAAAGCTTTTTTCCCCCTTCTGCTAACACCCAGGCAGAGGACACGGTGCCTAACAGCTGCTCACACCGCTGCCTCCTGCCAATAAAGCAGAAAAAAGAAAAAAAAAGATCTCTTTTACCCCCATGACCTTCTCCACCATATCCCCCAACCCCTCCAAAGATTAAGCAGCCCAGGTGAGCAAATGTTACCGAATGCCCTTGCCAGGAAGAAAAGTAAATTCCAGGCAAGCGGGGAAATGCCAGCGGCAGTCAGAGCCCGCGACGTGCAAATAGCAGCCGGGGACCTTCGGGAGAGGAGCAGCCCCAGCCCAGGCGCTCCTACCGATAATCCTGCGTGGGGCACGTCCGCCCCCGGGAAGGATGCTGGTTTGACTATTTGAGGGAAAAAAGAAAAAAAAAAAGCCCTGAAATGTTTGTTATCGCGCTAAATGACCTTTTCAGCCACTTGGGGACAGAATTGCACCGGGGCTTCAGAAGGAGCTGATGCCAGGTGCTGCTCGCTCCTGCTCCCATGCGGGCAAAGACCCGGGGAAAAGGGGCGATGCTTCGTTTTTCTGGGTGCATTTCGGAGGCTCTGCACCTCCTGAACCAGCGTCTGCAAACCGAGCACCCACATTCGTGTGACGAAGTTAAGGAACAGCCTCTCTGGAAAATCCTGCATGAAGTACAAAGGAGGAAGCGGCGCGCTAAGAGCTTGCTGAGCAAAGCGCTTCAGACTGCTTCATTTCACAGCGCTGAAAGCGTAAATCAGGGAATTGCTCCTCGGATTTTTCTCCATTAGCCAAGTATCTTGCGACTCCCCTTCCCATCACCGATACCGATCAGCACTTCACATCTGCTGACCATATCTAACAGCCAGGATTTTCCAGGGGAATAATACACGCACCGAAAACACCATTCCTGCCACCTGCTCCCCCACACACGCAACTGCATTGGGAGCAGGGATGCGCAGGCTCCTCGGCCTTAGCAGGAGCCGCATAACAAAACTCAGCAGCCAGGAGCTTGCCAGATCCGAGTCCGAAATAAGTCAGAGCACTCCTTTGAAAGCAAGGGTAACAAACCCTTCAAAACCCCACCTCCGTGAGGGTGGTGGAGGGGTTCCCACTGCCCGTAACTTGCTCCCACAAGAGCAAACGCCCCGCTGAACGAGGCTGTTAGGCTGAAAGCACGGGTTTCCCACAAAACCTACCGGGAGCAGGTTGTGTCCCAAGCCAGCACCTCGGGATCGATCACTAAAAAGTTCCAACTCATTTCTTTTAACCTGTGGCCTGGGCCTTTTGTCTGGAGATCTGCAATCCGTGCCACATAAATCACAAATTTAAAAATAAAAAGCAGGACGGAGTTAATACAATGCAACCTTTTAACATCAGAGCCTGCTCGAGTTAAAAGCTGAATTCAGAGCTTAAACCTGGAGGCCGATCCATCCAGAGGTACAGGCAGCAGGCGCCAGGTATTGTATCATTCTTAATGTTTCACCAGAGGATCACGGCGCACGCAAAAAAAAAGAAGGATGTGTGTAAACACGGCAGCGCACACCCACAAGCAGCTTGGGTTTTGAAACATTAATGTTGAAATTAGAAAGGCACGTTTCGGAGAGTTATAGGCAGCTTCGCTTTCGCTTTGGCTCCAGCCTTGTAAATATCAAATGTCAAAAGGAAATGGGCGCGCTGAATTAGAAAGAAAGGAGCCCCGCGCTGCGGAAACGTGCGCGGGATCGGGACCGCCGGGGTTGGGGAAGGAGCAGGCAGGAACAATGCCCACTTAGCCACTGGAACGGTATTTCTGCCGCTTAACCTGCCACTGCTAATTTTGCTAATCGACATCACTCTGGAATTTGAAAATGTTATCCAACCAGGAGAGAAACTTGATTTTCCTCTTCGAGTAACAAGGACGGGCAGGCCGGCCAGGCTAGGCCAAATGGTTGGTTACAAAACGCCGCGTGGGAAACCGAAAAGGAGCTGCAGGAGCAGGGAACTCAGTTCCTGGGTTTGGACTCGGACGAGGAACAAAACCAGCGGCGAAGTCAGGCTGATCCCACTGGCAGAGGCAGCTCTGTTTGTTTTTCCATCAGGGCTGGAGGAAAATCGCAAAGTTATCACTGCAGATTATTGCGACTCCTCGCAGCACTGCCTGTTCCGAGGGTTTCCAATTTATCGGTGTATTATTTAAAAAAAAAAAAAAAAAAAAGAGGGTGGGAAACAGCCCTTCAGCTTAAGGCAAGGAAAAAGGCTATTTTGGGGACGGCTTCTCCTATAAATAAGAGGCCGTGCAAGCTGGACACGCTGGGCAAGGAGAGGACAGCGATGAGGCACTGCTCTCCCAGGGTGTCGGAGGGGATTTCTGTGATCTGCAGCAGCAAGCTCCCAAAACGCCGCGGTGCAGCGACAGCAAACAGCACCACGAGGTGCGGGGAGCCGAGCAGGGTGCTTCCCCGGCACGGGGCTGCCAGGGGAAGGAGCTGGGAGAGCAGAAATCTGTATGCGGAGGTTTTCCCAGCCAAGTGATTGCCTGGGTGCCTCCCTCCATTCCCCAGCTCCGTGCACCAGGCCTGAAGAAAGCTATTAAGGGCCGGGGAAGGGAGATTAGCAACCGCCGATGGAAACCGCAGAGAAAAAGGGGGCTGCAGGGAGGGGAGCGAGACCCAGGACCCCGAAGACCCCAACACACCCCCTTCCTTGGCACAGAGCTGGCCGCAGGACCGTGTGCCTCAGGACCACATTGTTCCAGCTTGAAAAAAAAATAAATATCACAAGGGCAGGGCTCACGAACAAGGCCAAGAGATTTAATTCCTCAGTGCTTTTTTTTTTTTTTAATGCCTGACGTAGGAGCAAACCAATTCCAGCCCCGGCGATCCCCCTCCAGCAGCAGGGAGCAGCCCCACGTTCCCCCACCCCGAGAGCACACAGCTCCCCCGGCCTGGCGGCTCCACTCCTCAATGTATTCAGCCCGCAGCCTCCTCAGGCCACGGCTTTCTGTAATTTATACCTATCCTGCCCGCCACCTCGTGTTATTTCAGCCAGCAGATTGCCGGGGGATGTGGTGCCTCCGAGGCGGACTGCTCAGGGATCCGAGCCCAGCCCTTCAAACCACTGGTTCTGGTCCCGAGCACGGTTCCCTGCAGATATTCCCCAAAAACAACATGATAAGGGGGGGAATTACACCAAAAAAAGCCCAAGCTCTCTGTCTCCAGAACACACCGGTGAGGGGATGCCATGTGGAGCACCACACGGTGATCCAGACCCCAAATAGAGCACACAGCCTGGGGTTTGGTACGGGTTGATGTATCGGGGCCTCACACAACCTGGTTATGCCTGGCCAGCGTGTGCTGCTCCAGACTGGCAGTGAAGAGGCCAGAGAGTGCTCACAAACAGCTTCAGGCTGGCCGACCTGAGCCTGGGGATGTTGGGGGAAAGCAGAGGACGCAGAGCGAGGCTGGGGAGGGCCGGGGTTGATTAGATTCCGGGCTGCCCCGTGCAAATGGGGCCGTATTGATCTGGCCTGCAAACACCTGGCTGGGAATAAAAGCAGCCCCTGAGCGTACAGAAGCTGCTATAGATTATTAACCAGATCCAGCGCTGTAAATCACATTACCTCCTTCAAAAGGCCGGCCCAGGACCCAGTTCCCTCGTTAGGTGCTGCACAGGCAGCAAAGCACACATCCCTGCCGCGCCTGGGAGCGTTACTGCCGGCACCCAGAGGCCCAAGGATTCAGCACAAAAGCATGAAGCCCTCCAGGAACAGCCTGCCTGGGGGGCTATGACCCTGCTGCCCTCCCTGCAAGCTCCAAAACCAGGCCCAGCACATGGCCTCGGCCCCCCCAGTGCCCTGAGCATGTAGCTTGGGCTCTCCCGCGCCCCAAAGCGCCCCAACTCCAGGCACAGGAAGGAACAAAACAGCAAAACGCTTAATGGAGCTTTAAAAAAAATATATCAAAGTCCTTTGCAGAGCTTCGTTAGCAGAACATTACGGCTCCTGATTAAAGGAAGGACAGGGAAACGAGGTGCTGCACCAGCAGAAGAGCAGCTCTCCCGAATTTCTCCGCTCTCCCCGCCAAGATCCCCGGCTCTGATTCAGCAGAAGCAGGACCGGCGGCGCAGCCCAGCGCATCTCCCTGCAAACAAACCCATTTACATTGAAACCACCACCCCGCTCCCCGAAAGAATTGCTGCATGCAGTAATTTCCCTGTGACAGGCAAAAAAATAAGTAAATAAATAAATAAACCCTGATGAAATTGTCTCGGAGTTTCTCCGCGTTTTGTTTACAGCTGCTGCCCTCATCGCCAGGGCCGGCACCGAGGAATAAATCCCACATTTGAGACCGTTTAGGAAAAGCTCTGCTCGCGGACAGCCAGCGCTCGGAGGGGGAAATCCCTTCGCAGGTCTCAAATGAGGGAACTAGAGCCGTTTTCCCCGGAGAAATTTAGGCCTGAAAGATCTTCCGAGTTTCTCGTTTGGAGCTACACGGCCCGGTAACGAGATCTCGGTCCCTGGGCCAAGACCACTCACAGGGAAGGGGAGAGAAGCCCGTGGCGATGAGGAGGACACACAACACGTCCCTGACAGCAGCTAGTTGTGCCCGCACCTGGTTCACACGGGTATTTTGGCTGCTCTACCCCCCCAGGAGCTGTGCGAGCTCATCCATCCTCACCAGCTGTCTCTGAAGGGGTTCAGCCTGCAAACCCTGCACACAAATAGGGCAGGGGGCTGCCGCAGCCCCAGGAAAGTTTATTCAACAGCAGGCACCCCAAAATAAACAAGGACTCGCAGCGGGGTCACAGGGACCCCACAGAATGGGCTTGCTGCCCCGTAACCCATCGGGTGGACCAGGGTCCCTCCAGGGTGGCTGCTTTCCATCCCTCCCAGTGGTGGCTGCTCTTTTTGCACGGCACAGCCCTCCCCCTCGAGCCAACATCTCCCAGACACCGTCCTCCCTTGCAGACCCATCCCTGCCTCGCAGCCTCCTGCACGTTTTCCCTTCCCTCCTTTCCCTCCGAGCCAGCAGCTTTCTGGAAGTAATTTAATCGCGAGCTGCACAGAGGTTTCCCCGCGCAGCAGCGGCCGCCAGCAGAGGCCCTGCTCTCAGCAGAGCCCACAGGGAAGAGAAGACGACGAAACGGGGAAGAGAAGATGATGAAACGGGGATGAGCAGACGATGAAATGTTTTGCTTTCCCCTCCAAAAGCAGCCAGGCACCCAGCAGACCCCGCACCGACAGACCTGCTGCCCACCCGGCTGGCGAGGAGAAGCATCACCTCTCCCTCCAAAGCTGAAAAAAAAGGGGAAAAAAAAAAAATAAATCAAACCCTTTGAAGGGCAGGCAGGCGATGCTGGACTTCTCGGAGCAGAGCAGGGCCCCTGATCCTTCGGTGCAGGAGCTGCAGCACTTTCATTATTGGCTTTGCAGACAGAATTAAGCCGGAGGTGCAGCACCGCGCTGCGATCCAAACCTGGGGGGGCTTAACCCCCCCCAGCAGCTTGGGAAACCTCCGTGGAAATGCAGGAGAAAAGGAGGGCAGGGTCTCAGGTGGTACTGGAGGACTGGGGAGGGGAGGAAAAGCCCGATGCTGCATCCTGCCCCGCCACAAACTTCATCCTGCAGGAACTGCCCCGCGCCTGCAGCCCCGCTCGGGGCACCACGGCTGCCCCCGTTCCCTCCTTTGGGGATGGGGGGGGAGGAAGAAAGAAAGAAACCCCATAACGTAATTGCTATATTAAAGAGAAACGGCAGGCAAGAATAATAAGAGAGGTGTCAGGAGTGAAATACAGTAACAGACATTAAAAAAAAAAAAGACTACAGTTCTGTGATGGGGGTGTTAATTGAACACAGAGCTGGAGAGAACAAAGGGGTGTTAAGGAAGAAAAGAAGGGGGGGGGAAAAAAATCCTGCCTCCTCCAAAGATCTGATTTGAGTTAAGTTTGGTGAAGATAATGCACGGGGAAAGGTAACGAAGAGGCACCTTATATAGCTATTATGTTCTAAAATTAAAGAAATAAACCCATTATTCAACAACAAGCACAGGGCTAATCAGCGCTGCCTATAAATATTCCGCTCCCTAAATTCCCTCGATCGGTCGTGGGCAGGTTTTTCTTTTAAACCCCAAACCCTTCGGCACAGAGGGGCTGAGATAATCGAAAGGGGGGGGATTTCAACCAAGGAGTCAGGGCCTTTTTAAGCAGTCCCGCCGCCCTCACCTCCCCCAAAAGAGCCGAGAAAGTGAAAGGATGGGAAAAGCTCTTAAGGAGGAGGAATGAGATTAAAGGGCCATATATCCTGTGCTCAGCCTCTCCCCGCCCGGCCCCACTGATGCAGGGGAGCTGGGAAGGGCTCCCAGCTGAACCAGGCGCTGCTGCCTTTTGACAGCAGATATTTTCCAGTTTGCCATCCAAGGACCCCACGTCCGCGATGCTTTGCCTGGTTCCTCTGCTTAGCTATTCCGCTCAGGCAGGGAACAGCAGGAAAAAAAAAAAAAAAAGGAGAAAAAAAAAAAAGAAAAAACAAGGGAAAAAAAAAAAAAGGATGTAAATATGGAGCCCCTACCCCTGCCTTCAAACTTTTTCTAAATCAGCAACGCCGTTTCCGATTTCAATCCCTCTCGACGGAGGAATCGGTTGCATTTAGGACAACAATGCCTCCTCTTTCCATAATTATTATTCCAAAAAGCCAGGCAGCCATCTGAAGGCAGTCCCTGCCCCTTCGCTCGCAACAAAGCAGCCAACAGCAAGTGGAAGCACACCGAGCGGACAACTTCAACAGATACTGAAGCACCAAATTTTTGTTTCCACCACGCTCCCACCTGGACCAAACCTCCCAACTTTGACTACTCCTAAACAAACATCACCCCAAAACATCACTCCAGACTGCAGACAAAAGGAACGGACAGATCCCAAGCAGGGAGCTTTATAAAATCACGCTTAGAAATGCTTTAAAATAATCGAAAAGCCCAGGTGCAGCAGGGAACCCTTTGGCCAAGAAAGCCGACCTCTTTTCCGAAGAACTTTATGGACACTTTGGGTTTGCTCAGACAATGTTAACGCGATGAAATATTAGCCATAATGTTGCGAGAGGCGGTGGTAAAGTCTCCATAAGGCTCTGGAGTCACTTAAATCAGGCAGCGGGTAACTGAATGCACATTTCTGCACATCATAACGCCGGGGAGGGGGGGGACACGGTGACCACGAGCAGCCAGCGGGATGTCAGGCGATGGCTCACACAAGAAAAACCCACCACACGCGTAAAAAAAAAGGCTGGGAAGCAAAATGGGGAGGCTGGGGGGAGAACTCAGCTCAACTTGGCTGCGCAGACCTGCCTGCAACCCTGGGTTTCTCAGCCCCAGCAAACCCAGGGCTGCCCTCCTGCTGCAGCCGGGCCCACCTGGTAATGGCAAATAAATAGAAAAAAATAAATAAATTGCCATCTGGCCCTTTGCTCGCTCACAAAGTGTGACTTTTGGGGCTGCAGCCGGGGGAAAGGGGAGGAGGAGTTTTAATTTGCACAGCACAAATAAGGCACCGCATCCGAGGGCAGGCAACCCAGGCTCCAAAAGCCACCTCGGCTCAACCTCTTCAGGCTTCTCTGCGCAGCTGTATCCAAGTAACCCAGGCACAACACCAACAAATAACACATTTCAAAAGGCTAAAGCAGCCCCAGCCCACACCTGAGCATCCTCTGTTTCCACGAGCACTCTCCAGCCTGCCACCAGGCATCAGCTCACAGCTGCAGCATCCCCGTTAGCACGTCGCCTGCATCCGCCACCGGGGCTGGTCCTGGATTCCCCACCCCAAAACTTTGTGGCTGTGCTATCAAAAGCGAGCTGGGATTCATCGGCGACCCTGCCAGAGCACCAGCAGCACACACAGCAGCACAGACAAACGTTGCCTTTGGCTAGCACCAAATCAAAGCAGGAGGGAAGGGGGAAAGGAACTTGAGGGCTCCTTTTTGGGGGGTGGGCGCACAGCAAAAGATTGTAAAAACAGCTCAATCCCTGCACCACCTCCTCCTTACACCATGCAAACTCCGAGAGGGTCCGTGCAGAACCCATGGCACGGCATTTAGGAACCCACCCGACGCCTGACTTCTCGGGGAGGTCGGACAGCACGGCCTTAAGGACTCCGAGCGCTGCATGCCATCGTAGGTGCTTTGTCTAGGCTACAAGCTGCACAAACACCGGTTAACAATAGGCCCCCTTAGTCATTTTATATATATTGCAGGAGTCAAGTAATTGTATTTCCTATCACCTGCTCGCACCACACGGCTTTATATATATTTAAGAGGGAAAAAAAAAAAAAAGTAAGGCCCAGATTCAGGTTTCCGAAAGCTGTTCCCCTTTTATGTGTAACTATCAATGTATATCAACGGGGTGTGCAATCATATTTATTGTCACTTTCATTCATGTCATGCCCTTGCTTATATGGTTTAGATATGAATTATTGACTGTTACGGTCCTTGTTGTAAGAGGGGAGGCTGGGGGGGGGGGGAGAAGTCAAGTACTTCGCAGGCTGCTAAACCAAGGCAGCTGGATCAGCACGGGGAACCTCTGAGCACCTCCGATGGGCTCGGAAAGGCAGAGGCAAGTCACCCCCCCGTGCTGAATTTCCATCATCTCCCCCAATTGGAAAAAAAAGAAAAAAAAAAGGAAAAAAAAAAAAGAGAGATTCCAGCAAATAAATAAATAAGTGGTGCATGTTGCTAAATGTCCTTTCCTGAGCATCTGTTGTTTAAGATCACCCTTGATTGATGACTGCTATTTTTTAATTGTTGCTTTTAAAATTTAAATGCCCCCCTGGGATGTGTTATAAGTGTGTTAGTACATGGTAGGAGGTCTGGAAAGTGGGAAACGGCAGAGCCAACGCTCTCATGTCATTAGCTTCTTTAGAAGCCTGAGAACACCCCATGTCATAAAACAACAGTACCCTAAAGTAACTAACAATCTAATATATTGCTTTCACTAAAGGCAGCTGACAACTTGCTCTTATGCGAGCTAGCCCGGATGATTGGCAGACAAGAGCATTTTAACCCTTTCTTTAAAAAAAAAAAAAAAATACAAAGTAAGACACCTTTAGGTTTACCAAACCAGGAGCAGCAGTAAAATTGCGCAATTGCATTTTGTTTTTCTCCCCGCACACTCCCTAGGCAGGATTATTTTTTTTAAACAGTGCCACATTTTTAAAGAAAAAACTAGAGTAAGAGAGAAATGAGAAATGGCAAGGTTTTTCTTTTTTTTTTTTTTTTCCTTCTCTCCCCCCAGAAAACAAGAAATAACGAGCGGCCATACAATAGAAATTAAACCACAGCATTTTCCCTTGCAGACACAAACCACATCATGCGAGTCCAGTGCCAGAAGCATTAAATACCAGCGAGTTATTTCTCCCCACTTAAACACTCCTACACACGGGCGGGGGGGTGGGGGGGACACAAACTTTGTGGCATAATACCTTCAAAGAGCAGAAATCAAAAATAAATAAAAGCAGCAGAAGGAACAGCACTGATTTCCTACCTGTTTTCTCTTTGATTTCACACAAGACATTAAAAAGGGCTGGCTTCATCCTGTGGCAGTTTAAAGCATGTTTCCTGGGGAGAGAAGAAAAGGGGGGAGGTTAGGACGTCGCTGCAGCTGGGGAGAACTTCCCAAAATTCACATCAGCCCTGCTGAGCGTGGGGGGTGGATTTTGGCCGGGGTTGGGAGCCCACCAGCCCCAGGGCCCAGCCGCTGCCGTCCCCGCCGGGGCTCGAGGGACGCGAGCAGCGGTACCGCCAGCAGCTAACGGAGAGCAGATAAATGGCACCAATTTGGGAATCGCTTGGAATTAGGATTTGCCACCGAGCGGCTCTCACGGCCACGAAGTGCAAGGCAGGCTGCGTTCGCCGAGCCAGAGCCAGGGCTGGGAAGGCAAGCGTGGTGTAACTCATTCAAACACACACAGCCGAGCAGCGCGGGGCTCCCTCCGTCTCCCACCTCCGATATTAAACCCAGCCATGTGTTTCATTCAGCTCGTTCTGCGAGGCAGAGGGGAAAGGAAAAAAAAAAAAAAATGCCCCCCCTTTTTTTTCCCTAGGCTGGCAACATCCTCTGCTTCGAGCTGTCAATTCGGGGGATTTCAGCGCCCAACTTGGAGTGCAGAAACACACAGCCACAGGCACGCGCGCATATGGAGGAATAAATCCATCTCCCTGCCTTCCTGCTACACTTCTTGCATACAGCCAGCCTATTTGCAGGTGTGAAGATTTAATTCTTTACAATTGGGATAGTAAATGCATTTAAAAAAAGCACAGCCAGATGCTTCTGGGAAGTGGGAGGCATCCTGCTCGCTGCCTTTCTTTTCGGTGGTGGTTTCATAGCTGACCGGTCTCCCGTGGGTTTAGAGGAAAGGAGAGATTTTAAGGGGGGGGTGGTTTGAATCGGCTGGCTTTAAAACCCACCGTGTGCCTGCTGAGGCAGGATTTCTTTCTTTTTCCTTAGCCCGTACGATCATTTTGCCACGGGTTCGGTCGTATAAAGGGCTGTTCCTATCAGGCGCCAGTTACGGGATTTCTGTTTACCAACCGAAATTACACGCCAAGACGATGTGAACATCTGGCAAACATTCACACTACTTACCCCACCACCCACAACATGTTAAAAAGATTTATCTCTCTGATGAAGCCTCTCAAAGGTATATGCCCTCGCCGAACCACAGCGGCCCCTTATCAGCACACCCAGATGGGTGCAGACATCGGGGTGGACACAAATCACGGCCGTGCGCTGCAGGGGCCCTCTTACAGATAATACTGGCACTTTGCATCTTCCCAAAACTTAAAAAAATAATAATAATAAGGAGCGAAACGTCCACGCAAACAGCAGGATGGATGCAGGAAATGCAAAGCCAAACACCACTGATAAATGCTGTGCATTTGGCAGCGCAGGGAAAAGAAAAAGGAGAAAAAAGAAAAGTACTGCGAGGAAGCAGCTGAAATAGCCAAAACCATATTGCCTTCTCCTCGCTCTGCTCTGGCTGGGGCTTGCTGGTGTGATTAAGCACCCCAAATTACCCTCGCAGGATCACGCACCAGCCCCACAACTTTCAGGAGGGAGACCCCCTCGCTTCCCTGCGTTGGGCCGGGAGGAAAGCGCATTGTGAGCCGCTCTGCCCCTGCACGAGGACTAGAAAAAATCAAAATAAAATTGAAAAAGGACGGCCCAAGCGCAGGAGGCGAGCAGGGGGTTTGGGGGGCACTTTATCCCCCCTGGAAGTTGGCGTGCCGCGGGGCTGTGGGACGGTGCCTGCGTTTTTCCAGGAACAATGTACTCGAGCAATCCTCCCCGGCCACCAGCACGGATGCCAGGGGGAACGGCACCACCACCAGCAGGAGAAATTTCAAGGGTGCCCCCCGGACGATTCTGGGTTGACTTTCTTAGCGCTAGGCTTTGAAAGGCACTTGGAAGTGGGAGATTTTGAATTGGGAGATTTTTTCCCCCCCTTAACTTTTGCTGGGCGCGCACTGCTCCGAGCCGAGGGCGCTTCGGCTGCTGCGTTTCGCAGCCTTATTTTTTTTTATAATTACTTCTGCAATTAAAAATAATAATAATTAAAAAATATATATAAAAAAGGATCTATGTAACGCCTTCTGAGCACAAAAGCACGGCCTGAAAAACAGCGGGAGGAGGGCCCCAGCGGTGGGACCCGCAGCTCCTGCAGGATCCAGAGGGGATCTGGAGGGGATCCGGAGGGGATCCACTCCTCGTCCGCTCCAGGACGGCTCCTCAAAGCCCCGAAACTGCCCCAAAGTTGCCTAGAGGGGGGGGGGGGGCAGCCCTTAGGGCTCCGAACAATGCCCGGAGCCGCCCCCCCCCCCCCGGCCCCGATCTTCCCCGGCAGGGCTCGGAGCAGGGCTGGGGGGGGGGGGCTCCGGGGCTGCCCCCCGGCGGCCAACAAAGGGCGAGCCGGGGGCGCACAAAAGGCGGCGGCAGAGCTGCTGGGCGCCCAAACTTCCCCGGCACCTGCCCCCAAATTATCCCGGCTGTGTGTGTATGTGTGTGTATGGATGTGTCCCCCCCCCGGCGAGCCTCACCTGGCCTGCGCTTCGTCCAAACTCTGGTCGGTGATGGTCATGATCTGCTGTAAGATGTCTCCGATGTCCTGCTTCCTGCCTGCCTCCCCCTCCGCCCCGCCTGGTCCATCCTGCATGTGCTGGGACAGGCCCGGGTGCCCGGGCATCCCCACCCCGCCGTGCGTGTGCATCAGCCGCGGCTGCTCGTCCATCTCCGGCCCCGCCGCCTGGGCTCGGCTCCTCGCTCGCTTTGCTTCTTCTTCTTCTTTTGCTTCGTGTCTTCCCCCCCCACCTCTTCACACACTCCTCCTCCTCCTCCTCTTCCTCTTCGCGCTGCTTTTTTTTTTTATTGTTATTGATCCTTCAGGCTTCCAGCTCGGCGGCGGGGAGGAGAAAAAAAAAAAAAAAAATAGAAAAATTTAAAAATTTCAAAAAAAAAAAAAAAAGGAGAGAGAGGAGAGGGAAGAAAGGGGGGAAAAAAAATCCCTTCGGCTTGCTGGAGGAGGAGGAGGAGGAGGAGGAGGAGGAGGAGGGAGGGAAGGAGGGGGGGTTCCGGGGAAGGGAGGGGAAACGGCGGCGACTCCAAAAGGGGGCGGCGGGGCAGGAGCCGCTCCGGAGTCACTCCGGATCCCAGCGGGGCGCTGTCAGCGCCGGAGCCGGGCGGGCTCCAAACTTTGCCCCCTTTTTATTTTTTTTTATTATTTTTTTTTTCTTCCTTTCCTCCGGGCCGGGCTCGGGGCTGCGTGGCCGCCGGCAGCGCTGAGGTGGGCGGCAGCGGGGGCTGCCCCCTCCCCGGCCGGGCCTCCGCGCACCGCAGCCCCCCCCGGCCCCGGCCCTCGCCGCCTGCTTTTGTTCGGCTCCGGACTCCTCAAAGTGGCACGGAGGAACCCGAGGAGGAGGAGGAGGAGGAGGGAGAAGGAGGAGGAGGAGGAGGAGGGGAGGAAGGGGCCGCCGCTGCTCCCCGCCCCCCCGGCCCCATTGGCGGCTGCGGAGGGAAGGCCCGGCCCCGCCGCCCGCACCGCCCCCCCGTCAATCTCCGGGTTCAGAGGTGGGCCGGGGGCCGCGCCCCGCCCGCGCCTTAAAGCGCCCACGGCCTTCCTCCTCCTCCTCCTCCTCCTCCTCCTCCTCCTCCTTCTCCTCCTTCTCCTTCTTCTTTCTCCTCCTGGCTTTGCGTGGAGGCGCTCAGCCGGCAGCCGAGATCCTCCCCGGAACGCCACAGCGAACCCACACAGCCCCTGAGGGGGCTCACGGCGCCCCTCACCTCATCCCATCCCCGTGAGGCGGTGGGGGCAGAGCTGTCCCTAAAGCACAGCCACCCCCAAAGCACAGCCACCAGCTTGTCCCCAGCCACAAGGGCCCCTCAGGGACACAAAGAACTGGGGTTTGCTGGGGCAGCGGGGCAAGGCCGAGGATATACCCACAGCATCTCCTCGCCTCCTGATCCTCTGCCACAACCTAAAACCATGGAACCAGATGGTCCCACACCTGATTTTGCAGCCCAAACCATACGTCCTCAAGGCAAGGGAAGCGAGCAGAGATCCCAAGCCCACAGAGACCACAATTCAGGTCTATTTGTTGTGGTGTCACGGCACGCAAGGAGGTGAAGGGCTTCGCCAGCCCCTCTCTGCGTTATCCCAGACCCAAGGCTGCCACGTGGCCAGAAATACTTCTGGAGGCACCAGTGGGTGAGCAGGGCCAGCTGAAGCCTGCAAAGTTGTATTAAAAAGATGTAAAAGGGAGTTAGGGTGATCGGAAAAGCTTCCTGCTTGGGAGGTGACTTCATCAGACGCGAGGGCTGCCAAGCTCCAGGTCCCTCGTACCGTAAGGGGACACAGCCCCTGACCTCGGTGCAGGTCAGGGACGGAGCCGTCCGATTTATTGGAAATAAAACAAAAAACAAAGCAATTGTTTTGCTTCTGCTCTTCCTCGTTAATGAAACACTTTCCAGTGTTTGAAGCAAAACATGACTTTCCATTTTGAAATTTCCTTTCAACCCATTAAAATGTTTTAAAGCGGTTGAAGGCAAAGTGAGATGTTTTGATTTTTGTCGCTATGAAATGTTTCACTCAACACGGGGTTTTTTTTTGATCCTCGACTTGCCAAAATTTTTCAAAAATTTGTTTCCTCACCCAAGACAGATCTATATATTTTTTTTACTTTTTCAAAAAGGCCAAGAAACGGGAGAAAATATCCAGTATCTCCATGGCTCCACAGGAAATGGAACTTGATCCAAGGAACCAGGAGCCAAGGGACTTCTCTCCAAAGGCCCAAACTTTCAGACACTTAGTCATCTCTTCACTCCCTTGCTCGCACACCAAGTCTAGACGTACGCTGTCTCAAAATTTGGCAGGGACTCTCCCATCCCCAGAGGTCAGCACAGGGTTTGGGTTTGATCTTGAGCAGCCCCAGGGAGTGGAAGCGCAGCAAGAGCTCCACGTGCTCGACAAAACGGGGAGTGCTGCGACAGGCCAGGCTGTGGGGACAGACAGCAGCACCTCAGGGACAGCGGGGCACACGGGGTGGGATGCCGTGGTCTGCTGACCCCACAGACTCTTCTATTGCAAATCTTTCCCCGTTTCCAAAGTCACAGCGTGGTCCTGCAGCGTTTTGGGTAGATGCCAGGCAGCGGGAGCCAGAAGACCCTTAGGGCAGCCGTCATGGGTAGGAGATGAGGCTCACATGGGGGCGAGAGGAGTTGTCTGTGGGGTGGGTGAGCCCAAGGCTCACCCTGTGGCATCTCACGGGGAGGGGGATGCTCCACAGGAGGCATCCAGCACGGGGCCTTGGAGGAGCAATTGGGAACGGCCAGGGCTCTGCCTCTGCCGTCTACCGGAGTCTGTAAAATCCCTCCTGTCAGAGATAACTAATCCTGGGGCCTTTACAACACCTCTCCCGAAAAGCACATTTCATCCCACTGTCTCCTTCTGCCTTCCAAGTGCCTGAGACTGCAATAGGTATTACCGAAAATATTCCCCCCGGGAGCCGACACTGGCCTCCCTTAAAGCCCGAACGCCACCACCCCTCCTTCCCCAAGACACAAGCAAGCGCTGTGCTCTATTATCTCTACACCCACTAAATCTTCCTGAAATAAAGAATAAACATTTCCACCACACATAGTATAAGTGTATATGCCAAGCTGCGTCGCTTCCTCCCCTCTGTGGTTATTATAAAGTGGTTTTGTTTCAATGGCGAAGCAGATGGACAAGGTCCAAGTCTGCCGGCCCTGCTCCCTGGGAGTACGTCTGACACTGGCTTTGGTTTATCACGGATTCCTGAAGAAAACGTTTACGGGAGCCTCTTGTTTAAAGTCTTGGCTCCAGCATGACATAATTCCTATTATTTATTGAATGAAAATCAAGCTGTTGTTAATGCACCATTACCATGGCGGAGCGAAGCCCTGGGAAATTGAGGCCAAGCACACTCTTTCTCTGAGCACGAGGGAAGCATTTCCCCACCATCACCCCCCGACGCCCACACCACAGGATGAAAACCAGTCTCCTGCCCTGTGAATCCTTACACGTTTTCATTTTGGAGAGGACAGCCTGAATTCCTCAGACTCTTTTACTTTGAGGTCTCAAAACTGAGACCCCATAGTCGATACATAGCCCCACTTCAGGGGATGGGTACCTGGGATACCTCAGTGGTGATGCTCGTTTCCATTCTTCACAACCAAATTCCTTTTCCTCCCTTTTCTGCACTTTTTCCACTACCTCATTCCACGGAAAAACCAGCCCCTGTCCCGTGCCCCAGCCAGCTGCAGCCCTGGTAGCACAATGAGCTCCAAAAGGACAGTCCCTCTTGGGTTAAATGTGGCAGGGTTTAAATTCCTAGCTGGTGTTCAGGGGAGATTCTAAATTTTTCCTGGAAATGTTGTTGCTTTTTTGAACTGGATGTTTATTTGTCAGCTTAGTCATTAACCTTCTTCCTCACTCATTTGGCTTTTGATAAGACAGAAAATGTCAAAGGGAAGGGAAATAGGCTCAGAATAATTTCCCCTGGCGAAGGATCCCAGTCCCCAGCAGCTGAGGGAATTTTCTCATCCATTTTAGCAGAGACGTGTCTTCGCTCCCTGTGCCAGGCTAAATCAGCCTTCAAGGTTTTGCTGGGTTTGTGCGTCAGACTCGAGCAAAGTGCCTGGGTCTTCTGGAGCAATCTCAGAGCCCTTCCAAAAGGAGCCAACTACGGGAATTCGCAGTTAAAGGGTGCAGAAAGGGGCATGAGCAGGGTTTTGTCGATGTTCACCTGGCCCAGGAGAGCCAGAAGCAGATTCCCAGTCACCCCACTCCCAGTCTCACGTTCAAGCCTCTATGGCACGCCGATTTGGACACGATAATGGGGTATTCTGTTCAGAACTGCACGGCTCGGGATGGTTTATTAACATTTCCTATCCACGATATTATCACAACCTTAATACGGGCAAACTTCTGCAGTGACGGGAGAGAGGACCCACTTCTTTCTGCATATAAATGCGTTGTGCCTAAACTCCTTCTTTGTTGCTTATTCAAATGCAAGTAACAAAATTCTTATCATCAGAAGTTTACCAAAAAGGAAAAGTGCTTTTCCCAATGGCTGACATAAACATGTAAGTGCTACCAAACATATTTACATGTTTGAAATAGATGGTATAATTACAATGAGTTATAGTCAATATTCCGGCTCTCCTCAGTTTAAATGCTACCTTCTGATACAGCACAACACATTCTTTAATTGTGATCACGTGCTCTTTCTTACAGGCTGCTGCAATGTTTTTTCCACAAAAACGCCCGTAATTGAAAAGCAAATGGCATTGTTTAAAACAAATTCTCTGCCCTCCCAGAAATAAACAGGTGACTTTCCTTACAGCGTGCCCCATTTCCGCGACTCTGGCATCGCAGCAAGCCATTTGCAAAATCATTTTGGACATTTTTCCAGACCCCAAACTCGAATTTCAGCACGGAAATAGTGCTTGAAGACTGAGAAATTTCAACAGGGGTTTTGAAAAACAAGTCAGGTAAAAGCCATCAGAGGAAATATCAGCAAAAGCACTCACAGATTCCTCCAGTAAAAGCAGGTCTATTCTGGTCTCAACAAAAAAGGTCTTTTTCCCTCTTTCAGCCAATACTGATGTTCCTCAAAGGATGGGAAATAGCCGTTAAATTCACTCTTATCTAGTGTGTCTCACATTCTGCACAGCGCTTTTTAAAAGAGAAAGCCACATTAGAGGGACAGGCACATGACCGTATGCCACAGCTCCTCCATGAGATCCCACAAGTCAGGCCCGCGGATGAGACCTCTTCACCACCGTCATTTTTACAGTAAGCCCATTTTCAGACACTTTGCTAAAAAAAGGCATGCCCCCAGCCTTCTTTTACAGATGGGGAGATGGAGAGACAAGAAGAAGGGCTTTGCTTTTGTGAACCACTAGCACAATTTGGGGTTATTGCTCAGAGGTATCTACTCGGAGCACAGTGTGAAAGAAAACCCTGCTGCCGCACACGAACCAGAACGAGTTCTTTGTGTCTCAGATGCAGACTCGTGTTTTTGGGGTGCTTTCCACAACGTCACCTACCTTCAAGAGGTCTTTGTGGAGGCCGTCTCCAGGCAGAAGTTGTTCTTCCTCTCTTGAGCTTTCACAGACGTCCCGGGCTGAGAAGGGCTGCAAAGGAAGAGGCACAGGCTTCAGACTTTGCTCTCGGTGGTGTAAAGCTGGTGGGAAGTGTTCCCCTCTTCCAAGGTCTGCCAAGGAGTCCCTTGCAACTCTCTGAGCTCGTGAGGTCACAGGGAGAGATGTAAGTCTCTGTGGCAGCAGCAGATCCAATCTGCTGACTCGCTTTTTGGTAAAATCCCTTCCCACCCCCTCCCTTGGCTTTCCCACAGGTTCCTCCAGCCTCCCGAGCGGGGTTTTGACCCGGTGTTCCTATTACCAGCCGTCCCCTCCTGCCTACACAACTGCTGAAGTTGGACCTTAGCCTTTCATTTCATTTTCATTTGGCTTCTTCCCCAACTTCCCATATTTGAGCACTTTGCTTATTATCAGTCTGGTCCCTCCTGTGCTTTACTCAGCTCCATTCCACTAATTGGTTCGAGCACGGGCGCAGCGTTCCCAAAACCAGGGGCCATTTCCCCTCTCACGCAGTCGCTGCCACGCATTCAACGCCCTCCGCGGGCTCCCAGAGCAGGAGGGAAACTTCGTCCCTGAAGGTGCCGCTGCCCTTGGCTGCACGGGGCCGAGACAGTGATCGATATAATCACTGATATATGGTCGTGTCCCATATTGGTTCTTCACAGCCCACGAATCATGTCCCCTGGCAGGCCCTGAAGGTTGTAGGACAGATCGGTTCCACAACTGGACATGGGTTTTCCCTGCTGCTTTTACCAACGGTGAGACTGCCGTGCTGCACGCCTCCTTGGGAAGCACCAAACCACAGATAGCCAGCAGCCTAAAACGAGGATTTCACTTAATTCCTACCAGCTCCTCGCCGTCCTTTGGCTGGCACCACCCTCACCCATGACCTTGTCTGTCCAGACCATAAGTCACCGCCGCTTCCCTGTGGCTCCCAGGTCATAAAGAGGTGTCAAAGCCTCTCACTTGTGAGAGAGGAGGCCGTGCTGCAGATTCTGGAGCCACAAATCGCGGCGGCAGCTCTCCTGCCCCCAGCCCCAGCCCAAGTTCACCGGGGACTTTACTTCTCCTGGTCGACTGGGCAGAAAACCCACGAAGCTTCATTTCTTACCGCGCTTCCCCAGGAGGAAAAAATCTCACCTAGAACCGCTGTCAAGTCGCATATCGTATTCTCGCCCCGGAAAGATTTAGGCAGGTTAAGCCCAGGAGAAAGAAAAAACTCTCCGAGGCTGCTTGTTCGATAAGGGCACATCCACGGCCCTCGGTGTGGGACACGTGGAGCTGCAGGGTGCCCCCCCTAGGCCTCCCATGCTGGTCTCCTCAGCAGCACCTTTGACCTTTTCCTCGTTTAATTTAATGGAAGTGCAAGATGGAGGTGTCCAAAGGATGGGGCTTGTTGGGGGAGAGGCAGAAAATGATCTTCAAGCACTTGGAAAGAAGATGAGGGAGCTGTGCCTGTAGCAACAGGGAAGACAAGGAGAGGACACGCAAGGCTGAAAAGGCGACCAGCGACTCTAACAAGCTCGGTCTCCTAGCAGGGAAGGTCCCCAAAGGGTGTAAATCAATAAACCTTGTTTGATGTGGTACCAATTGACTCACAATGAAAATCTAGCTCTCAAATTTTAGGGTCCCCAAGCGAGGAGGAGCCTGAGTTTCACGGGAAGACCCCACTAGGCTCACACTTGCCTGGCCTGGAATAAAAGAGCTGAAACTCCTTCCTCATCACAGGCTGCTCAGCCCCTTCCTCCAGCTAATTGTGCTTTCCCCAGTTGAATAGTCTATTTCTGGAGCAATGCAGGAATTAGGGCAGAGAGAAAGACGCTGGCAGAGCCCAAGGAGGAGCAGAGAGGAGAAGAGTCCTCCCAGGTCCCCGCTGTCCCATGGAACAGGCACTGTTGGGCTCCCAGCAGTGGGATGGGATGGGATGGGATGGGATGGGATGGGATGGGATGGGATGGGATGGGATGGGATGGGATGGGATGGGATGGGATGGGATGGGATGGGAGATACAGACCACCAAGAGCAGAGAGGGAAGGGAGGTGAGGCATTAGCCCTGGAGCAATATCCCAGGAAAAAACAGCTCCGAGGAGCCCCCACCACCTCAGCCTGCTCCAGAAGACGACAGTGCAAGACACGATGTCCTGGATGGGCACGGATGGGCGCAAGCCACACCAGAAACTCGAGCGATACCGGTGACAGGAGAATGGCACCGCACCAGATTTACTCTGTGGAGCTGGGAGCAGACTCTAACCTTAGCTTTTACACAGCTTTTTTTCTCGTCTCCCCTCACCACCACTTAGCTCCAACCCCAAGTGCTGGAATAACCAAATGCTATCAATTAAATTGCCTCAGAGGAAACAAAATGTGCATTTTCACGGTCCTGAGCTGGAGCCCTGTTCTCATGCTTCATGATGAAAGGAGTTCTTTAGGCTGCGCAAACCACTTACATTAAAAGGAAAATATTATTATTTCCTGCTTTTTCCTTTGGAACCCAGTGCAGATGAGAGAGAATTCGTAATGCAGGATCAGAGGTGCACCTTAAAACGAGAAAATCGATGTCTCCAGTCCCTCAGTCTGTCTAGGACTGGAGGGATCCTTCATAAAGGCAGGAGACTCAGTCTGGTTAGGGAATTGCAGCAGATTCTTAATCAGCGGGGCTAAAAGAGAAACCCTGTGGTGGGATGCAAGAATCCCTTCGTGATGGAGGACAGATAGGAAGCACGTTTCCAAACCTTCCCATTAGGCGAGCGTTTCTGGAGCCTGCATTTCTCCCCCCTGGCTCTAACGCCCTTCCCCTGGCGGTGCAGAGGGAGCAGGGGTTTGCTGCACACACACATCACACAGACATCACACACATGCCTGTTCTGGCCCATCTGAAGCACGGCTGTATCCTGGGCAAAGAGAAATCACCTGAATAGTGTCGCTTTAAAAGCCACGGAAGTGCAGAGAGCAGCACCAGCAGCAGTCAATAGCAATTTCCACCGCTGGGTCGATACCATCTGATGGCTGTGTAGCTGTAAAGATTGTTTCACACACATATCAGGAGGTGGGCAGGGGCAGGAAAAGTGGAATTGGTTTTAATGATTGCAGGATTCAAAGTACGCCTGGCTCCCTCTCCCTCTTCTTCCTTCACGAGAAACACACACACACACGCACACGCAGTCAGAAATCAAATTTCCAGCCCTGTCAGTTCCTATCACAACAGCTCCCCAGCTTGGATGCCTTCCCAGCTTGCCAGGGAAGCTTCTCCCAGCCCAAGGAGCATGTTACATGGCTGTGGGGTCGCAGCTTGAGCCCCAACTTCCCCGGACCCTCAGGCTGTGACCTCCGCTGGCGCGCACCCGGAGCTGCCGCAGGACCGCAGGGCGCATCCAAAGCCACGGGGTGTCCGGCTGCGGGTGCCTGGCACCGTTTTAGCCCCCTGAGACAAAATCGGGGTATTTTGCTGGGTGCTGGACGGGGAGGGAATAGCAGGCAAGCACAAGCAGAGGGAGGGCACCCATCTTGCAGAGAAAACGTGCATGGCTCCTGCGGTGAGCCCAAGCCAAGATGCGCCTGCTTCACGGAAAACAAAGCACGCTCGTTTGATTCTTTGTCTTTAACCAAGCCATTTGCTGACACTTAAACACAAACTTCACCCCCCCACACCGCATCAGCAAGCATTTTCAAAGGGGCAGAGCCCCTGCGGGCTCTCCTGACCCTCAGCACCTGGGTACCAGGGTGCTTCAGCGCTTTGGGGCAGCGGCCAAAGCTGGTATTGCTCCAGCTCCACAAACAGGGGTTTTGTTTGTTTTTTGTTTTTTTTTTTTTTCCTTCCTGGGAGGAAATGCAGAGGAGGAGGAAGAAAGGGGAAATGCTTCATTTCACTATTTTTAAACACGGCATCTTGCTGTGTCTGCTTGAAGCACTCCCGGCTGATCCTTGCCCATTTACAAAGACCTGCCAGCTTTCCCAAACGTGCCACCACCACTGTCTAGGGCAGCCTAAGGCAGCCCCTTCTCCACTCCGACAAGCCACGACTACCACTTCTCATCCAAGTTTTTCTTCTGTTTGCTGCTTTTCCTTCATGTGACGCTGGGGCAGGCATTGCTTCAGCTGTCCCAGCAACGATGCCCTGGCCACTGCAGGGCTCCATCCACCACCACCACCACCAGGAGACACGGAGAGGGCGACAAAAGCAGTGGAAGAAGAGCAAAACCCAAAGCGTCGCTGTCCTGGGATGTGTTAGCCCAGCGGAGGGAGGTCAACGCAACCCAACAGACCTCAGAGCCTTGAAAGGAGCCGGTGAGTGTGACGGAAAGCAAACTCCATCCATCTCCACGCGTGATGCTGATGGTGAGCCTTCAGCCCAGCCGGCAATACAGGAGAACCTGCTGACATTGAAGACTTGAAATTCAGAGCTCTCGAGGCTGGACATCATCAACCACCCCCCCTCAACTACCATGCAGGTGAAAGAACTGCAAGAATTTCGGGTCCGGGTCTGCCCTGCCTGCAGGAACCACACACACACACGTGAGGAGAGCCCCCCCCCAGCCTGGTGGCGCCCTGGTGGCTTGGCAGCTTCACTAATTAGTCACTAAAGCCAGCAAAAACAAAGCAGTGAACCCTTGTAATGGTGCGAGTCCAGAGGCTGGGGCTTTAAATAAAATGCCATTTGCTGGGAGCTGCTCACGGCAGCGGTGAGCGCAGCGCCTGCTCTGCCTGTGCTCAGCCCTGCAAAAGCCTGAGAGGGCTCTGTCTGCTCAGCAGTCAGAGGAAATCTTCGTCGTGACTTGAGTCCAGATACCCACGGAGCGAAAAGAGCTGAGATTGGCATGTTCGTTAGGCTCGCAGGTAAAAGGCGCAGCAAGCAGCGCGGCCCCAAATAAATAGCGGGAGGTGACAACGCTGAGCGAGGGAACCTTGAATGGGAAAGAAAAGACAATTTTGAACAAGCGAGGGTAGTTAATCACCCGGCCCGGTTACCAAGGGAAATGGCAAATTCATCACCAGTCAGAGGTCGTGCGTGGAGCCTGGATGTCTTCCAAGGAGCAAGGCACTGGTTTGGGACCACGTTTGTGGGTTTGGGAGCACCTCTTGGAGAACAAGACCCTCCAGCACAGCCACTGCAGGTGACAGGCGAGCGGATGGGCTGCGGTGCTGCAGCACCCCCTGCTCTGCCCCTGCTTGCACCCAGACTGGGTTTTGGGGCCCGGCCAAGTACCAAGACCCCACACTGACCCCTGCACATCTCCAGGAACGCAGCCAGGGATGGGGGCAGAGCACCAGCCTCGCCACCGCAGCTGTGGTGGTGAGCCGTGACCCCGAGCTCCCTGCACTGGGGCACAGCCAGGGAAGCAAAATAATGGTCTTTTTTTTTTTCTTTCTTTCTTTTTTTTTTTCCCTTTTTAGTCTCTGTGTCTGCTCCTTCCTCCCTCCGCCGCATGAAACCAAGCCCAAAATACACGCTCTGGCTTCTGTTTACCCTTTCAGGCAGCTCCACTGATGCCCAAGACGCTGATTTGATCTGACCTCTCTCTCAACGCCACCTTAGCACCAGCGCGGCTCCCCACCCCTCCGTGGAAGCAGAAGCAAAACCCCGAGAGCAAAGCAAAGCAGCTTCAGCGTTCCCGATGCACTCCAGCCCCTCGCTCCCACAACCACCACGTTTGGGAGAAAACCAAAGGGGATTGGGGTCGGATGCTCTCTGGACACCAAAAGCAGGATGCCAGCCGGTGCTGTGCTCCCCACATGGGTGAGGCTCCCCCTGTCCCCAAGAGCAGAGCCGTGCTCTCTGCCTTCCCTCTGCCCCAGTCAATATGGCCAATTTAAAGAGGTTTCAGAGGAAAGCAGGTGCCTGCAGCTCACGTTGCTTCCCTGACCCTTGTAAATCCAGTCTCTTGAGTGAATGGCTTGTTTGGAGAGAGCCCTCCGTTTGTTTGTCTGGGCTCTAGTGATAATAGCTCTAATTTATCTCCGAGCTGGGCAGGCATGTCTAATGTGTTTGAGTATTTAGAAGCATTACGGAGGTTTCATTTGGTCAATAGTTTCTTGAAATCTTTTCCCACACACAGAGGAGCCACGCGAAGGTGGAGCCCCTGTGCTGCAGCACCCCTGGAGCCTGCGAACCGCTCCCAAGCCACAGCCACAGCTTTCACCAAAAAGGAGGCAGCAGGATCCCGAAACCCACAGAATCCAGGCTCAGAAACCCGAACCCAAACAGCCAGCCTGTGACAGGGACCGTGCCCGTCCTCCCCGCACCGAGATGCCGCCGGTGCTGGGGTGGAGCCCATCGGCCAGCGCGCGGCCCAGAGGCAGCGAGGCTGCAGCTCCACGGCTGCGGTCAGCGGGCTAATTTATGGAGGCCGAATGTAATTACTTAGCCTGGAAGGTGGCCAGGACACCAAGGTTAACACCCTCGCTCTCCAAAGAGTGCCAGGGGAGCGCTGGAGGGAGGCTGCCAAGCCATTTGCTGTGCCTCCACCTCAGGTGCTGCGGACAGCCGGCTCCAGCGAGGGCCAGGCGGGAGGAAAAAGGTCGTTACGGAGGGTTTTTTTATAAAGCTACATAAAAGCAGCTTTCAAGCTGATTTGAGGGATGCAAACTCATTTCTTGGCTTTGCTAGAGAAATCTTGAGAGGCCTTGAACACGTCGCTTTGTCCCTGTCCGTGTGATGGCCTTGGTGGCGTCAGAGCCTGGGGCACCGCGCTCAGCAGGCCCCTCCGGCACCAGCAGAAGTTTCTCATGGCTCTACATATTTCACATGGGTTTCAACAGATTGAAATAGCCCTTGTTAAAAATAAGAGCCACCAAATTTAGCCTTCCTTCCCTCCGCCTCCCGTTTCCTGGAGGATCTGCAACAGGCGGCTGGCTGGGAGGGCATTCCCCAGGGGGTTCGCCTGGTATTTATACAGTTTTGCTGAAAACCCCCAAAGACAATAAATAAACAAAGGTATCAACTTCCAGGTGACCTCCCTGCTTCTGTAGCAGCCCCCTTCAAAAATGAGGCACTGTGGGCCCAGGACCAGCCTCTGACACCCTTTGTGCTCAGCACCACCTTGCGCTCTGCCTTCCCTGCAGCTCCTCTCCAGCCCCCATGGGATGCAGCACCGAGGGACACAGCTTCCTTCCTTTAGCTTTTCCTATTTCTGCAGAAAACATCCCCTTCGCAGGTCGCCTTTCCAGCAGGAGGGTCGGGACCCACACAGCAAGAGCATCGCGTGGCAGCGATGCCCTTTGCACCCCCTGCTCCGCATCCAATGCAGCTGGCGGGGGAGCGCCGCGGGGAAATTCATGCACATCTTCATCTCTCTATGCACATGCCCATGTGCCGGGGCGTACATAGGATGCATATTGAGACAAATAATATTTTCAGAACAAACATTTCATTTTAAAAGTCACTCTGTGACAACAAGTTAATTATCTATCATATCATCCCCGAAACCCAAACATTTTGAAAGCGAGGAAATAACTAATTAAGATCATCATAAATCTTCCTCTGTCTGGGGAGCCCTTTTTCCTAAGAAATAGGAAGAAATACATATTTCATCGCGATGCAACATCCTTAACTCTGACCTATAAGATATTAATGAGGAGTTCACACAGTTTCCCCTCCTAAACAACTTTCTTACAAAGGTTACCGTAAGGTAGCACGGGGTAATTATTCAGTACCACTCCTGGCAACCCGGCTTGCAGTAAGCATGTAGACGGATAGTTAGGAGAAAAAAAAAATATATATATATATAATGTTGTAATCCTCTCACCTAGCACGAGCCACATGACTTCCTCGGATCCATTTTGCTTTGTAACAGGACAAATCTTATCAAGGAACGTAATTAGCTGCTCCCAGATGAAGATTTCCTCCCTCCTCCGGTGACGGCCGCTACCCCATGGCTGCTGCAGGCCGGCCAGCTGGGGATGCTCCAGCCCCTGATGCCTTTTTATCCACAGTTTTACACAGAAAATAACTTCATATTGATCCCAGGTAGATAAATTCACGGGGAAAGATGCACAAAACTAGGGCAGAACTAGGACATTATTAACATGCCTAACACGATTGAAGAGCTTCAAGCCTTGAACGGGGAGGAAATTTCAGATTTTTTTCTTTTAATTAGAGTGTGAAAGGCAGGTGGAACAACCATTCGAGCACGGCTTTGAGCCTGGAACCGTGTCTAAGAGGAAAAGGGTATTCACACTTAGCGTGAGGACTGCAGAGGGAAGACGAGGAGGTGGGGAGCGATCAGACACATCTGGAAACGGAGACCTACAGGAACAAAGTGACGCTTGGATGTGGGCACAGCTAGGCCTTGGAGGAGACAAAAACACAGGGCAAAGAGGGTTTTCACTGTTAAAGGAGAGCAGGGCACAAAGCAGGACCTCTGCCCGCTCTGGTGGGGTCTGAGTTAGGGTGGTTTGGACCCGGCCACCCCCTGGTCCCGGGGCTGAGCAGGCCTTGGTGTGGGGTGGGGATTCAAGCAGGTCTGAACATCACACTCCATGCAGGGAGGCTCTTGCACTGGTATTGTGAAGGCCGTGTGCAAGTGAATTTAAGCTAACAGGTTAAGAAAAAGAAAAAAAAAAAAAAGGCACTTTTTGGACTGGAATTAAAGTGTCTAGACAGAGTCTTCCTGGAGTAACTGGACCCGCACGTACTGATCACGATACACCCGATAAAGCCTCCCCACGGAGATAGCGGCTCAGAAATACCTTGGCAGGAGCTCCAGCAGGAGCCATTTTAAAAGTCTTTAATCTCGAGAATTACTTACGCCACATAATGAAGCCCGCATTACGCCGCTTCATTACATGGACCCTAAACGCTGGGAAAGCGAGTGGCTTTTCTTTGGCATGGCGACAGGAATCGACGGCGCGGAGGAGGCCGGCCCCGAGCGTGAGGTCATATCTCCCTCTAGCTGCTGGTCCTGGGGACTCAGCAGCCTTTGACCGCCCGCACCGGCTCCCCTGGAGCTCTCCTAGGGCCCCTGCCTCCAGGGCTGAAGGTCCTGGGGTGGCTTCTCGCTGGTGGCCATGCTCCTGCGAGGTGGCTCAGCCCTCGGAGAGGGCGCAGGCCGAACGGAGAGGCCAAGAGTCAAAGCCACCAGGTCTGTGGGGTGTTCGGAGGAGGCCAGCGTGGAGCAGCCAAGGTGGAGATGGCACACAGAGGAAAACACACAAAAAAAACACCCTTTAAGTCAATTTTGTCCCTGCAGCACGCTGGCTCTGTCCCACAGGCCTTCCCGGAGACACGTTCCCCAGACCCGTGGCCCAAGCTGTCCGTGTGGAGATTTCTCCTCCTGCCACGACTGCTGCTGGTGGGTACAAACTGGGAAGCCAAACGAGAAAAAAATAAATAAATAAAAACCTTTCCCCAACCGTGACTTATCTTCTTCAGATGGATCTTGGCACGTAACTCCTCGGGAAGTGCGAACAGGCCTTGGGGAGCAAGAGGCGAGCAGCAGCAGGAAAAAGTCAGCATTTCAACAACTAGCAAGGGTCCAGCTAAAACACAGCTCGGGAGCCTCTCGAAGCACGCTCCTCGGGCACAGCAGAGAGCTTGTCAGCTCCCCACAGCACAAGCACAATTTCCAGCACTGACGGCTTTTCCAAGCCAGCCCCACAAGAGAACTAAACCGGGACTTTATAACGCAGCCAAATACAGCCCTGGGGCTCCTCCTCGTCTCTCTGGTTATACACATCGGAGCTGGCCTTCATGTTTTTCCAAAGCACCACAACCTGAAGCCACCTTCCAGCCTCGAGCGAGGGAAAGCCGCAAACCTCTCCTCAATTCACCTCGCTCCTCCCGGGATCCGAAAGCAAAGAGCATCCGCGCTGCCATGTGGCCACGCTCTTTCCCCTCGGCAAAAGGTGGCTCTCCACAAGACCTGTAGAGATGTAAGAGCCTTCTCAGGGCCCCCCAAGTCCCTCTGTATGGCCAGTGCAATACTGGGGGGCTTTTACCTGCAGCCAGCCCCGGAGCGCAGCCTCAGCAGAGCCCGGCAGGACCCGTGTGCCGGCACAGCCGTGGGCACGCACGCACGCACACACAGCGTCCACCTTGCAAAGTTTCCCCTGGATTTTTGTTACCATGTCATCTATTAATTACCTAATTACATCTTCTAATTATGGGATTCCTCCAGTATTTATACTCATTACATAAATGGCGGCAATTACACTAATTAGGTTAATGATACAGGATAACAGTCTACAAATTGCTTTAAAGGGACACTCTCGAGGCACACAGGCCGAGGATGCTCCCCGGCAGGTCAGCCCGTGGGTGGCAGGCAGACAACGCTCCTGCCATGCTGCTGCCTCCTCACACGGCCTCCACCCGACCACGGGCTTTTTAGGCCGTGAGACACGGAGAGCTGCAGAGTGATGCCGGGGAGATGGGGAAACTACGCCCCATTGCTTGGCTGCTGGATGACTCTTGCCAAAAACGGAGGTCTGGTGTTGAACGGTGACCCCCTCCAAAAGAAGGGTTGCAAATGTTTCTTCCCGGGCTGGGAGGAGGATGGCAGCGTGTCCGCACCTCTTCCCAGCGCACCCAAGTCCCTGCATCCCGCTCAGATGGATGTGACCCGACCTCTAGCCCATAGGCACTTCCAAAACCGCGAGGAAATCCAGCTTCCCCTGCTCCAGCGAGTTCCCGTAGAGCACCGGTGGCACTTTGCAGAGCAAAACGCGTCCTCGGGGCAAGCGGTGAGCCACGGGAGGCTGGAAGGAGCCTATTTCTGAGCGCCCTACTTACCCAGATTTGCTGGAGGCCGAGCGGCGCGTGACAACGCGCTTGCCCCTATATCTCACCCAAAAGCATCCTAAAACCCTGCCAAGCTCCATTACTCTCCGGAGCGGCCTCAACCACGGGGAGAAAAACTTTCTCGCTCGGAGCCGAAGGCAGCCACTTCTCCCGAGGAACACGGGAGCCCTTCGCAGCAGTTTGGAGCGTGATGAATGGCCCTTTGTCCTGCAGCCACTACAGAAAGAGAATGTAATTACCCAAACTGGAATTTGGCCAGGATGCAATTTTACGCTGAATGAATATTCTCCCCCCGCCACGCCCCTCCCCCCCGAAAGTGCTTGCAAATCCCCTTTTAAAGATAAAAATCCCAGAATAAAATCCAGCGCTCGCTTCGGAATTGGCCCGGCTCCATTATAAGTCAACTGAACAACTCCATTTCGCACCTTTAAGGCCGCGGCGCTCCCCGCGTCGCGCCGGAGATTTCATTATTGGCAAGGGTGAGGAATGCTGATTTCTGCTCCTGAACTGCTGTCTTCGCCCTAAACTATATCCCTGTGTCAGCTTGCCCAAAGACACGTGTAACCAGGTCCATTTTCTGAAAGATATACAGCTGCGGCCGGCTTTATAGCCTGCTCCAGCAGGACACGGCTGGCACTTGGAGCGGAGCGGGCTGACCGGTCTCCACTCTAACAGGCAGGGTCTATGGCTCCAGCGGGAGCCTTGCAGGAGCATATATCGATTGTAAATAATGTCTCAATATCCTATAGTAGGTCATAAATCAAAAAGGGGTTGAAATATCTTTTCTCTGAGGGACTTGCTTTTTTTTTTTTTTTTTTCCTTTTAAAGGAGTCTATTTCTTGTTTAGCGGTTTCCTTTTCAGAGTTACTGCATCAACCTTTTCACCCAAGTGCCAAGTCGGAACCGTGGCCCCTGATCCCTGCTCGGCCTTCCCCGGGGACAGGCAGCAGCTCTGCCACCAGTTGCTGTTGTCCCAAAGCCCTGGAGGAGCCCGCGGGACAGACACAGCCCCCAACCCACCCTGCACAAGCCCCCTCCTCATCGGGTGGTGACCCGCAGCACCCATCTGACACGGTTCACGACTTATTTTCTGCCACACGCCCAGGTCTCTTGGCTTTCCCATCAGTAGTGGATGGCCTGGCTGGGAAATCACGGTGCAACCAGGCCAGAAGATGACTTGTTTGGGAGAAAACCTGGCCTGAAGGTCATTCCCTTTTCCCAAACCTTTCCACCCTTAAAAAAAAAAAACAGCTTATTGTGGCACCCAGCTCCTCTGCAGAGGGGAAGGAGGCAAGGTGCAGCTCACACCTCGGATGCTGGCGGGGAGGCTCTGGCAGCCAGCCCCCGGAGCTAAAATAGCTCCTGGCCAGGAGGAGTCTCGGGGGAGCTCCCATCTGCAAGCGAGCCCTGAGCTCTGCCCCTTCCAGCAGGGAAAGAGCTCGCTGCCTCGCTCTGCTGTCTTGCAAAACACCAGTTTCTCAAATTGCTGCATTATTCTAGAGAGAAGGAGGAAAAAAAAAAAAAAAAAAGGCCTATTTTGGGCCGTTTTTAGGGTTATCAAGCAGAGAGGAATGAATACCTGGCAGAAGGACAGAAAAAACAATAGGTTGCTGCCCAGAAAGCCCTCAAAACTGATGGCACGGCGCTGTGTGGCACCTGGGGACAGCTCCAGCCACCCTCCCAGTAAGTCTCCTGCCACAAAGCCTGGGAGGGCAGCGGGGCTGGGGTCCCGATAACCTGGCACAGAGCTGGGAGGAAAAGGCACCCCGTTTTTCCTCCCGAGTCCAAGAAATATCTGAGCTGCACTGGCAGTAAAATCAAGCCCAGAGGAAGGTGCGACGGGATCTCCTGGGACCAAAATGAGAGCTACGATCTTCAAGGAAGCCAAGAGGGAATAAAAGGGAAGAAAGGGTGGGAGGGGAAGAGCATTTACCTGCACAAAAGCGAGAACGGCGACAATAACCCAGCTCAGCTCCGGCTCGCACGGGAGACTTTGGAGAAGGGGGTGGGAGGCAAGGTGGGAAATTACCAGGAGCTTAAGAAAATATATAGGTAAAAATTAAAAAAATAAAATCAAACTGTATCAGCATTGACTAATAATTTCCGGGCTCTGCGCAGATGTCATTAATGACCCTTTTTATTCATGCAGGAGTTCCCAAAGAGGAGCATAATGTTCCATTAGTAATAATTGAGAAAGTCTCCTGTCGGGATTATGTCAAAACCTAGAGATGCTGCGGCTGCCAAAACATTTTGGTGACAAACGTGTGAAGCGTTTGACAGTCGGTGCCACAGCAGGTTGAGGCGGCTTCAGGAGGGGAAACCTAGGAGGAGAGAGGAGGTGGGAGACGGCAGCTGAGCGCCGATCCCCGCGGGGATGGCAGAAATCCTGCTCCTCGAGGCTCCTACAGCCGCCCGAGAGCTGTATTTGCAGGATACCAACCCCATACCCCTTCGGCTGGCCCGTCTCCCTCCTCGTGCCCGGGGTTTTGCAATACAGCTGCAACACGGACCCTGCTGTGGCTCGGTGCCACCGGATCCTTTCGTCCAGGGGTGGCCACGTCCTCAGCCGTGGGGACGTTGCGACACGCCGGACATTTCTTGCTGCTTATCTCAGCCCACGGGCCGGGGGCTGCTGCAGTCACTGGCACAAAGGGCGAGCCTGGGACAGAGCCTCCGTGGGGAATTAACCCCAAGGTTCCCGTCTGAGCGGGATGGAGAAAATCTCCGGTGACACCAGCACAGCTTCCTGCCGCGCTGGTCAGCCTACGGCAAGGCTGGACAACGTTGAGCTACAGTGTTGGTGCAATTTAGGGAAAAGGGGAAAATAAATTCATTTCGCCCAGTGTTTCCTGCTTACAAGCAGGACGTTATCATCTCTCCCATTTCAAGCAGCAGACACAGAGCCCAGTTTGACCACAGGTGGAGCCAGGGCAGCAGCATCACCCTGGTGCTGCACAGAGGAAAAGCAAGAGGTTTTCCAGGCTCAGTCCTTTTCCAAGACAGGGTTAGTTAATACCTTGCAGGAGCCACAATGACATGTCCCATCCTCTGCCCCTTCCCCTAGCCCTCAGAGCCACCATGATACAGAGCCAGGCTTCCCCATGGATGGACAGAGGCGGGGTGGCATTTGGAGCAAAGACGTGGATTCAGGCCCAGAGCAGGCAGCTCGTAAAGCCATGAAATTCAGATTTGGATGCGGAGCAGGGGCCTGAAAGCTGCCCTGGTCGGAAGGGGCTGGTGGTGGCTCGCTCCTGGCCCCACAGCACAGCAGAAGGGCTCCTCCCGGGGGCCGGCGCCGAGCAGCTGGTGCCCCTCCGCCCGGTTAACAGCCGAGGGCTGCTCCAGATCTGTTTCCTAGCGCTTTATTCACGGAGAGGCTGCCAACACATTAGCAAAGAGAAATGCACACTGGCCTGATCCTCCCTCCCCAGCTTTGCCTTGCACCAGAGCAAACGTGCCGGGCTTTGTGCCCCTCGCCGTGTGTCCCCACCCCACAAAAACCCATCCTGACACCTGCAGGGTCACTGCTGCCCCTGGGCACAGCACGGTGGCCGTCTCAAACCGCTGGCAGGATTGCCATTGAGAAGAGCGTGAAGGCTGATGGCTGTAATGGAGCTTACCGGGGGAATTTCGGGTGCTGGGAATGCGTGGTACGTCCCAGCCTGCTCCGATATGGGTGAAGAACATCCGAGCTGTTCCTTTCGAGGACTAATGATGATGGGTTTTTGCTCGGACTCGAGCTGGCATGGATGAGAGCTCCCGCAGAGCGCCGAGTCAGCCAAATTAAGCGGCGGTCCTCCCTTGGAGAAATCCAGTCTAGAAGAGTTAGTCACAGGATGCTGCCAGCCTGGGTGCAGGCTATTTACAGAAAGAGGCAGCCGGCGAGGAGCCCGGTGTCCTTGCTGGGCTCCCGCTGAGGATTCGGCTAATCCTGGTTTTACAGCCCCTGTTATTTACGGGGCAGGAGCCTGAGCAACGATGGCGAGGTGCTGCAGGAGGCACGGGCGAGACGATGCTCAGGCATCTCTCCTCTCATCACTGGGGTCACAGAGCAGGTCTTGCGTGGAATTAACAGCGGGAGAAGAAAAAGATGTAGCTCTGCGTGTGCAATGCCCACGTATGTGCCTGGTGTGTAAGCATGGGCGTGCTCAGAGGCACAGAGAACCTGTCCTCTTTTTGGGTTCTTATAAAACCTGCTTCCCCTACACCCCCGTGTAAGCGTACTCCAACACTTGGCCAAACCCTGCTCATCACTTACCGGCCATTTCAACCAGCTGGGCAGAAAGGCTCCAACCCCTGAGTGTAGGACACCACACCAGACATTGCTCTCATCTTGAAGGCCTGTGGTCTGAGCAGGGAACGCGGCGACCGCATTGCTTTTTTTCGCCCAGCTTGGAAAAGTGTTGCTAAAAGATGTAAGGTGGCTGGAAATGAGCTGTACCAACCCGAATCCTGGCAGCTGAAGCCGGAGAGGAGAAACGCAAGGAACACGTTGCTGGTACTTGTGGTTAATTGCTGCTTTTTCTATTGGGTCTACTTGTTTTGAAATATTAAATGCAGAAAATCCCTTCTATTTTTCCTCCGTAGTCTGTCAGCAGAGAAAGTGACACATGTTTTTTCCTCCTTTTTATAAACAGGGAGCATAAACTGGTTTATAGTAACTAGATAACCTTCCACAATATTTTACCCAACGTGGAGAAGCAGGGATCTTGGTGCAGCGGTATTTCTCCTGCCTTTCCTGCTGGCTGGACGTTAACACAACAACTCCGTGGAGCTCAGCTCTGTGAAGTTATCAGGGGTGTTTGGGAGCCAGCCCTGCACTGCAGGACCAAATCTGCTGCCCCCAACAGCAGCTCTGGCTCGCTGAGCCCCAGCCCCACGCCAGCACCACGCTCCCACAGCCCCTCTGTGAAATGCTGCTTCGGCAACTCCGCGCCTTCCACAAGAGCAGGGGATTTTCGAGGCAAGATTTCGCAGCCATAAAATGGGATTTCTCCCTTTGAACCTGGATTTCCTCTAAGGACGTGCCAGTATCGCAGACCCAAAACACCTCGATTGCGTTTTATGCCCCTTCTGATGGCTACTCTGAATTTTCAGCCTTTCATTACAACGCAAGCTAAAAAAAGGCACTTTCATTTGCACCTTCCACCTGCAGAACACAGGCTGAGGATTTCCATTCAGGACCAAACACATCATCCCTTCGCACCACGCTCACACAGCCCCTTGCACCTGGAGCATCCTCCTGCCTGGGATAAACACGAGAGACCGCTGCGATTATTTTTAACCCCTATTTTTCCAAGGAAGGGGAGGAAAAAAAAACAGAGAGGATTTAGCTTCAAAGCCAGGCACGACTCCCAGAGCCTGGAAATCCCTGCTGCTCCCAGGGCTCGGCCGCAGGGTCCTGGCGTGGAGCCGCAGCAACGCTACCGCGGCATCGCCCGCAGAGGGAGCTTCCGCAGGGAGCCGGCCACGGCCAGCACCTTCCCATCAACACCGTGCAGCTTTTCAAAAAAAAAATTATTTATTTTTTTCTCCCATGCAATATAAAGTATTGATTTTAAAGTTTTGTCTTTTTTTTTTTTTTTTCCCTCAAATAAAGCAGGATTTTGTTTGGCTGCGACGCGCGAGGGGAGGACAAGGGAAGGGGAGAGAAACGCCAGCGCTGGGCAGTGGCACTTGGTTGGGTTTTTTTTTTTGGAGGGCTGGGTTTTGTTTCCATTGAGCTGAGCTCCTTGCAAATGGTTCCTTTTCCGTTTAACTCTGCTATAATGAAGGAGGGAAAAAAAAAAAAAAAAGCTAATATTTCAGCAAAAATATGACTCTGCAGCCTGCCAGCGTTTGAGACCTCACCGCTGTTAAACAGCTTTTCTGTCCTACTGGATACCACTCAGGGCTTGAAATGTGGAGCCCGATGGCCATTTTTCCTCCACGTTTTTCGTTTAATTTCCCTGCACACAGGCTCCGGATACTTCTCCGACAGCTCCCCCTTACCCTTTGGGCACAACCGCGGGATCTGCGCAGCTCCCGAGAGCCGGGCGGAGGAACGTCCTTTTAATTCACTCCGTGGCCGGCCCAATTAGCATCCCAGTTAAATTATCACCTCGGGGACAACTCCGGTCTCAGGCCTCGGCAGCCAGCTGTGAAGGCAGCCGGTGCGGGCCCCGCTTCCCCGAGCGGCACGGGGAGAGCCGAGAAGATGGAGGGCATTGCCTCCGCGGGGCGAGGGCGTTCGGGTGGCCGGGCAGGGCAATTAAACGGGGGAGAAATTGTAGATTATCTCTGTTTTATAGCTCCCCACTAGGAGGGAGGGGGAGAGGAGCGGTAGAAGCACGATCGCATCATTTTTCTGCTGTTCCAACTTGTGGGGAAGGTGAGAAGAAACGCAGCTCCAGCCCCAGCTGTGTTTGATCCGCTGGGCTTTGGGATTGAATATTCTCCCTGCAACTGGGTCCTGGGGAGAAATGTTTCTCCATAGCGCAGGTTTGGGGGCTCCAGCTCAGGCTGGATCCTTCCTTCAGTCAATGATTTATGAGCTAGAAGCCCCAGCAGTGGCTGAGCCCCCTCTACCTGTGCCCCTCCCTCCCTTCCCTCCTCCCCAAATGCCTTTGCAGCCCATGTGGATGAGGCACAGACAAGTAAAAGAGTCTCGAGCCCACACAACACCCAAAAACGATGACCCTGTTGCATCCACTGTGAAAAGCAGAAGGAGCAGGGGCACGTCAACGAGCCATTTACCGTCTGATCCAGAATAAAAAGTCCTTTTGCTGGGATAGATTTGGCACGGGTATCCTCACTCACTCCAGCACGCTTCAGCTCCGGAAAGGCCAGGAGGATTTGAGCACCCCGAAGCTACACCTCCAAAGGTTTGCCAGCCTTGGTATTGCAACAAAGACGTATTTCCACAAAGTTCCTGACCTCTAATTTCGGCTGAGCCTGTACCAGCACGCAGACATCATTACCAGCACCTTATTAGGGAAGTTTTGGCTTCCTGACATCCCCACAAGCTTCAGAGGACAGCACAGCACTTGTGCAGTGCAGGTTTTGAATAACTTAGTGACTCGGGGGACAGCTCCGAGGCTCTACCAGCTGGCTGTTGTTGTTTCTGCAATGGGACACTCGCTCCTCTCACCAGCCGTGGGTTCATACCACACTATAGCCATCAGTTCTGATGGACCTACTCCATGGAAGGACATAAAGGGGGAGAGAACAGCCCTTCCCTTAAGGATTTTCCGTATTTGTTTGTAGAACCACCAGATTTCCTCACCTCCTGCATGTTTTTGTCTTTAAATTAAGGCACGAGGCACTGCACCTCTGTAAGACCTTGCTGTGAGTTTCAGACTTCAAGAGCTCTGTGCCCATGCCATCAGGAACATCCCAGCCCAGGTGCTTTGGAAGCATCTGACCTACCCGTGCAATGCCAAAAACATCTCCCACACCTGAGCCTGTGCCCTTGACTGCTAACCACGAACACAGCTGACCTTAAAGGTGAAAACAGATGGGGAAAATGCAGCGCTCAGTCCTTCGGCATCATCTGCTGAGTGCCTTCCCTCTCCCCGAGAACCAAACCAACATTGTGGCCCTCCTGCGACTGCTGATGTGCTTCTGGAGCAATCACTCGTTACACTTGATGTCCCCTGCTAATTGCATCTCACTATGTGCCTCGGCTTATCTGATCTCCTCTCTGCATGCTCACGCTGCACTTTTGTGCTGATCTTCATGGCCTGACCTACTTTCCATTTCTCCCAGGTTTAGTTCTCAGCTCCGAGCTCCATGACCCTTCCCCGTGCTTCCCATCTTTCTCCTGCAAGACCACAGTTCGAAGCGGGACCGTGGTAAGCTTTGACACCCCTGAATGCTTTTTTCCCCCCAAGACCAGCTTCCCAGGGGTTGTACATGTGAATGATCTGCCCGTGCTGGACTTCCCATGGCCGTACATAGCTGGCTTCCCCGGCAGGGATCACCGTCTCTCCCACCCTCGGTGACAGAGGTGGCTGCCACACATCCCCAGGGCTCGCCGGGTGGCACTTTTTGGGGCTCCTTTAGTCTCAGTGGGCTTCAGATCGAGGCCGTGAACAGCAGAGGGTGAAACCGAGAGGCAGGGAAGGAGGGAGGGAGAATTACCCCTTGAACCCGCCCAGCTGCTGACACCACCACGATTTACCTTCGGAGACAGGATCCTTCGAGCACTTGGCACCGAGTCCCCAGCCTTGAGTGCTGGAGGTTTAATTACTGCAGCTTTGTTAAATCAGCGCAGTTAAGCCCCTGTGTAATTGCTTTCTCCGGGGCCCAGCAGTGGTTTATTTGAGGACAGCTCAGACCGACTCGCAGACAACTCAGAGCTGCTCCTCTGCTGTTTACTTCGCCCCCGTTAATTCACTTTAAAACCCACAGCTTTTGAGAAAGCTGCTTCAGAGAGGCGAGGCCTCGGCCTTTGATCTGCGCTGAAAATAAATAAAACGTTGATTTTTTTGTGTGCTTTAGGTGCACGAGGTCCGGTGGCACCCATTTCTACCGGTGGACAGCAGGGGGTATGAGCACGGCCAGTGAGGACGTATAAAGCACCCCAAAAATGAAAAACACCTTCCTGTGATGGGACCAGGGTAAAAGGTTGTGCCCAGGGGTTTCTGACCGCTCGGGGGCTTTTTGCAGAAAGCTTTGCACCGTGGAGCCCGCGGGGGCCAAATCCTTCTCCATCACCCTCGGCCAGCTGGGGACCAGCCCAGGGCACGCGGTGCCCCGGCCGCCCTGGGCTCCATCCCTGCATCCTGGCCGGTTGCCACGGTTACGGGCAAAATCGGGGCGTTTTGTGGGGCAGAGGGGGCTGGCAAGGAGATGGCTCTTGCGGGAGGGGGGACGGTGAGGACGGTCACCCGCTCCTCGGCCACCCTGCCAATTTGCATGGAGCTGACAAGATGACAAGGTGCAAATGCGCCGGGCTGCTCGGGAGTCATTTTTACAGCAGCCCTGCCTCGTGCACGCTTTTATTGCAAAGAGGGTAATCGGGCCTCTTCATTATTGAAAACATATTTACTACCCCTCGGCCGCTCTCGCCCATTTTTGCCAGCCCCTTCCTTCCCCCCTTAACTACCCTGTCCTCCACGAGATATGATCTCATAAATTTACAGTGTACTTGCTGTCTGCAAAGTGGATGTTCAGTTTCATTTTTATTGGACTTTATGATACAGGCGGATTGCATTTTATTTGTTGCCCTGCTACCACCGGCCCCGGCACCGCGGGCCCTTTGCAGGTAGGGCTGCGGGCGGGGAGCGGAGATGCTGCAGGTCCCCAGGGACGTGCAGCGTGAGCACGGCAGCGTTTGCTCACCGCTCACCACTCCTCGTGGGCCCCAAAATGCCTCTCCTCAGACTCTCAGGCTCATCCAAGCCACTCAGAGCGGTGGCACCAATCCCACCGATGCCCTGAGCGATAGCCAGGGATGGATCCGTGCCACAGCTCCCCTGGACACCACCCCTGGCTGACCACAACCCCACCAGGGCTCCTGTAATCAATGTCATTATTAAATTAAGTCATTATTAAAGAGCACAAGAAGCTCGCCAGCACATGGAGAGCCTCCTGCCCCTTGGGATCTGCTGGGATCCATGGCACCACCTCTCCCTGCAGCACTGAATCCCCCAAGACATGGGGTTTTGGTGCTCCACGGACATCAGGAGCCCAACGCGCTTTTGGACCCACCTCAACTTGGGGCAGCACGATGGAAATAATCAACTTGTGTCATTTCAATCCAAAAAAAAATAAAAAGGTAACTTTTTTTTTTTTTCCCCCAAGGTAACAAGGGAGAGGCCAAGCAAAGCAGTGCAAAGCAACATAAATGATTTAGGAGCCAACAATTTTGCCAGGGAAACGTTAAAGACGGCGTCTAATCCTTTCATCTAACCCTGGTCCTTCTAAAAGCTTTAAGCTAGGAGTTGACTCAGCATGTCAGTGCCAAAAAGATCCATTGACCTCGAGTTCAGTGCTGAGAAATTGAGAAATGTTCTTTTTAATGTCTATTCAATAAATACAGCATCACCCTCTCCGTGGGCTGAGCAATCCACTTCAAATCCATTACGGCACGTTCTCACAGACTGACAACTTGTCCTGAGACAATAGTGGCGGCGAGATGAGGTTAACCCTTGCCGAGGGGGTGTAAATCTCCGTAGCCACAAGCCTCTTGCTCTCACAAGTCCTTGAAACGAGGGGAGGGAGGTATCTGAATTGATGACAGGCGGCTGCCGCACGCGCTCCTTGCTGGACCAAGGTGAGCTGCATCGGTTCAAAAAGAGTAAAAAAATATGCCCAGTCAACGTGGCCGGGCTGCTGACCACCTCGAGGCACGCCGAGGAACCAAGGCTTTGTTGGAAATACCACGTTGCCTTCTTCCCATCCACCGGGCAGCTCCACCCAACCTTTCTGGGTGGCACTTTCAGGCTCCAGACGCAGCGGGATGGAGGAGGTCGCACCAGGCTCTATTTTAGGCTCCCTGCTGACTCAAGGAAGCCGTCCCGCACTGTGTTTATTTGGGTCAAGTTTACAAACCCTCAGCTCGCTTTCGGAGGCTGGAAGCTTCTATTTTTTCCTCTCCCCACCTGCCTGTACGTGCCGGCTGAAGGTCTGAGCGCAGACAGCTTGGTTGGGATCTACGGTGAGCTGTGCACCCAGGAAGTGCCACTTAGGGGCAGCAGGAGCACCAGCAAATATTTATCAGCAACTAGACCACAAAACTCCCAGGGGACCCTTCCCCAAAAAAAAGATCACAGCCATGGTGTAAGGGAGGCACAGCCACATGGGAGTCCCTCGGGGCTGGCTGTCCAGCACCAGGAGGTCAAAACCCCGCACCCCAAGCTCTGCTGCCACCCTACCCACGCACACCACGGCTCCACGGGGCACATTTCACCCCCCCAAGACTTTTAGGGTCTCCACCCAGCCACCTGCTTCACTGCTCATTCTGGGTCAGCCCGACGCGCTGAGAATTTCCTGATTGCTTTTTTGGGGAGGGACGGGAGCCTTCCTCCTCCCTTTGTCTCCCCGTTGAAGGATGTGCTCTCGGGCTGAAGTCCTGACAATCCGAGCTGCTGAAATGAATCCTCTTCAGTCTATTTACTTGATATTTACCAAAGTCTGCGATCAACAAGAAAACACATCTCAGCAGCTCACTTGGCAAGAGAACGAATTGAGGCAGCACTGCAGCTGTCATATTTATTTCAGTGGCAAAGCAGGTCAGGAAAATTGATAAAATTAATCATACAAACTAGCAAACACCGGGAGTGAAGGAGAGCGGGAACGGAGGGGAGAGAATGAGAGTGAAGGAGTGTTTGCAGCACCGAGCTGCACCTGCTTTTATTTCTTTTAATGGATTTTTTTTTTTAATGCAATGTCACAGATAAAATTGGCGCAAGGTGCATTATTTTATAAGTAGGCTTGGGGAGGGGCGGTGAGATTACAGCGAGCAGATGCCTATTACGCCGGGGCTGAGCCCTAGCCACAGGCTCTGCAAGGAAATAGGAATTCAAGGACAGAAGGGATTTTGCAGACAGTCCCTGCAGACCAGGTAGGAAGCTCCTTGAAATCAGCATCAGGAGGCGGCTCCAGGTGGCTCCTCAAGGTGCTCCCAGGGTTGTCCAGCGGTCCCATGCTCAGGACCACGTCCCCATCACCTCTGCTGGTGGCAGAAACACTGCCCTGCCGTGATGTTCTCTAGCTTTACAAGCAAGCAGCCTTGGGGACACCTCGCCAAGCGCATCCTGGGCCACACGCACCTTCAGAGCAAACTACACACAGGTCTCGGTCTTTATTCCAGGTGGGAAAGATAAATCTGGGTCAAACCCTCCATTCAATCCAGACTTTTTTTTTTTTTGAAATGCAAAAAATTGCCATTTGGGGCTGGGAAGTTGAAGGGTACGTTTCAGAGGTGTCACCAGAATACATTTTGGCATTTCCAGCCTTCAGCTCTCCATCATAAAAATAGTATTTGCGAAAACTCAACCCAAATTCAAAAATAACATTGGTCCTCCCAAAATGTTTTCTCCTCCTCTCACAGATCGCAGATTCACAGAGAAATATCTGCTCTGATTGAGTCCCTTCTCTGACTTTCCATCCCCTTCCTTCACACCTCTCCAAGCGCCCCCCGCACATCCCTTTTCCGAAGGTGAATTACTGCTCTCATCGCTCCGAGCATATTAACAGCGAAGCTAATTAACCAGCAGAACAATTTGCCTAACGACGTGGTAGATTCTCCATCACTTGCAGCCTCCAAGTCAAGCCTGAACGTCTCTCCAGAAGAGCTTTTGCAGGGGGTGGGAATTGGGGGCGAGGCTCTGAGCTCCCCGCTGTGCCGCGGGACCCCCGAGGTGACCCTAAGGCAGGGATTTCCGTGCCCTAGGGGCTGGGGACAAGGACCCCGAGGGAGACAAACACAGGGGACGGCGACAAACCAGCCAGATGCCACCATAAACACCACCGCCGAGGAAATCACACGGGCTAACGAGCATTTTAGGCAAGAAATCCCTCTATAAGATCTTGCTGACAAGCGCTATTAAATATTCATCCTATAGACTGCCGAGACATCATTAGACACATCCAGCCCGGCTCCCCACACTCCCGGCTCTGGCATTTGTTTTATGCCAGGCTGACGAGCTAAGGGGACCTCGGGGGGACGGCGCCAGCCACCGAAGGCACCTCCTCGTCGAGGGCCAAGCATCCTTTCCCCGCGCACCAGCACGAGCTGTGCTGGCTCACACGCTGCCGCTATATTTACGGGTGGGTATTTTTGCATACACTGGCGGTGACGGCGCCTTGATTTTTTATTTTTTAACCCACCCGTCCATAAATGTCTCCGAAAAGCCCGCTCTTCCTTTTATTAAACCCGAAAACAGGCGGATAGATGTGAATAACAAACGAGCGGTACGGGGAGAGGAACCAGCGCGGCTGCTGGCGTCACCTCCCTCCCTCTCCCCCTCCCCGGCGCTCTCGCCTCCTCGTGTAATTTGCATTAATAAAGAGGCTGTTCCTTGTCGGAATGTGTTTCATCCGGTTTAAAATCCCAGGGCGATCCACCAGGAACAGCTCTGGGAGAATCCGACTGTCAGAGCCGACAAGACAAATGAATCCCGGTGTCAGGAGCGTGTGGTTCAACGATGACAGATTGAGAAGAACTGTCCCCCTCTCGACAGGCGGGCTTCATTTTCAAATTAATAAATCTGAATAAAATATTTTCCCTTTCATTACGAGCCGAGCCCGGATGACAGTTCCCGTGACAGGAGGGAGTCGCAGTGTTGATGAGGAGACTTTGCATGAATTCCACCTGGGCTCCTTCGGCTTTATTTTTACCTGCAATTTCAGCCCTGTTTACTTCTCTCCCAGCCCTCCTCCCTCGCTCCCCCTCCCTCCGTCCTCCCGTTCCCTCACCTGCTCCCAGCCCTCCCCTGCCCCTCTCCCGGCCCTTCTCCACTCCTCCTTTCCCCACCACCCCTCGTACGGGCAGGGTTATTTGTAGGCAGAACCTCGCACCCCGTGCACATTCATGGTGTTTGTACACGGGCACGAGGTGTGCCAAGACAAGGGGGCTCACGCCTGGTGCACGCACACCCGGTGGTGTTTCCACACTTGCTCACCGTGCCCAGATCCACTGAGGACATGCAGAACACACACACACACACGAGGCCACATCTCCAAACCCCCCCAGGTTTGGAGACAAGCCCACGAGCACGAGAGAGATGCAGCGAGCAAAGTCCTTGCTCCAGGAGGTGCCTTTGGAGGCTGAGAGCAGCACACAGCGAGCGGGCGGGCAGCAGCCGGGCACCCGTGACTCTCAAGTCTCCGTTCCGCCTCCGGATCCCACTGTGACCCATAAACACGGCTGGAGAGCCCGTAAACATCTTTACTGCCACGCAGCCACACAGGCAGCGCTGTGGCCCTCTTCCCAAGGACACCGTGGAGATTATTCAGCGATGCTCCCCATGCACAGTGAGCACCAGCCTGGCACAAGGACTTGAGAACCTCTTTCTGCACCCAAAGGACGTCCTGCAGAAGGCAAAACATCCCAAGGCCCCTGCATAAATTTGGGCAGCCCGCTGATAACCCGAGGAGAGGACCACGCAGCTCAGAAGTGCTCTCAGCCCAAAGACTCAGACCAAGCCAGCAGCACGGAGAAATGAGACGCTGGTGGGAACCGGAGAGTCTGAGCTCGCTGGGGAATTGCAGCCACTGCGGGGCGAGTTACAGGGAAGGCAGCAGAAATGGAGGCACCGACTGATCCTTCGTGAGCCCGATATCCCCCTCCAAAGAAATTAGAAACGTTCCAACAGCTATAGCTGTGCCTGACAGTAAATTTGATTAACTCGCCCGTGGAGTTAATGATATAGAGGGCCGTGTGGATTTTGTTGTAAAGAACACAGAAAAGACAGATGAGAAAATGAGAAAACAAGAAAGTAAATTTAAGCAGCTGGAAGCTTTAACAACTGGCATGATAAATCCAATAAAGAACTGCTCGATAAAACCCAACCACTGGAAAGCCAAACATGGGCTGGGGAGGGAGCGAAGGGGCTGGATGTGCTTCAGATCCACGCTGCGGAGCGCACCGCAGCGATGCTCCTGCCATGGCCAAGCAGCACAAAGCCAGGAACCTGCTCCCCATCGCTTCCCAACTCTCCTTCGAGTTTCCTTTGTGGTTCTCTCAAGCCCAGGTTGAATCTGCTGAGGCTGATGTGAGCCTGGGGGGATTCACAGGGAGCGAGCCAAGCTGCGCCAGCTCTGCAAGGCGGCGCGGCATCGGGCACGCTTGCCAACCAAATGCGGAGCAGGTATTGCCAAGAAGCCTGGAGTGAAACCCAACATTTGGGCATCCGTATTCTTAAATTCTTGCTTCTTCAAAATGTTATTCCACTGAACCATTCTGGGAGTCCCAGCCAAGAAGAAAGCCTCCAGGAAAGGGACTGCTGAGGTCACCTCCGCTGGTCCTAGCGGCGAGCTTCTTTCTTTCCCACCTCCCCGTGGCACAGGATTTTGGAAGGGGATGGGTGCACATCCAGAGGTAAAAGCCCACAGATCCTGTCCTCCAGAGGAGCAGAGGACCAGTCCCACATGCAGATGTGGGTGAAGCCCTGTGCAGCACACAACGGGGCCCAGCAGCCCCCTCTGAAGAAGACACTTCCCACCCATATTTTAAGCTGCATTTCACTCTCGGAGATGGATTTGTCCGCAGTAACTTGGGACAGAGACACAGGAGCCCAGCTGCCCAGAGCCTTCGCTTGCTGCTGCACCCCTAAATCCCAGGAACCTCTCCCAGGTCTCAATCCAGAATTTGGATTTCCCCTGGGTGAAGGCATCGCAATGAACTGGAGAGCTGCTGCCGCTGCAGGCTTCCAGGGCTCGCTCAAGGACCCTTTGGGGTACAAGGAGAGCCAGGGGGTCCCTTGGAGCCCTCTCCCCAATTTCCTGCCCTCCTCCTGCAGCTCAGCCGCCTGCGAGACCCAGTGGCTGGAGGCATGCAGAGCGCTCTGAATTGAGCTGTAAAGAATGAAGGTGAAGTTTTAAGCCGCTAGATTCATGGCTGGGATTTTTATACACACATAAAATATGAATCTCAGTTGTATACAAAGCTGAGACCATCGTGCCAAAAGGATCCCAGTCAAGCAGGCCTGTAAAATGAAATCCTCTCGGACTAATTTAAGGAGACCTGAGCAATATAAATTCTGGCCTGCTCAAATGCAGGAAATAAAAAAAAAATCTGACTTGAATACAGGCTGCTCTCAGTGCGCTCGGCAGCCCCAGCGCGCGAGCGACGAGAAATCCAAAAACCAGAGCAAGAAATTAGCTCTGGAGCTGCAGAAAGCACTCCTCCAGCTCCCCACTCTACCAGCCTTGTGGGCCTAATGAAACCCTCGTCAGTGGAAATTTAATGCGGAAATAAACTTCCCAATAAATAAGGGGCGCTCGTATTTGCTGACTCCCGGTGACTTCCCTGACCCACACGGTCCCTTCGCCAAGAGGCTGTGTGCGGAGAAAATGCTCGTAAAGACGCTTCTTAGAGAGGAAAATATTCACTTATCTACCAGCCAGCAAATCCTGGCGTTGCACACCTTCATCTCCTCTGGGTTTAGTGGAGGAGTCCCCAACAAGTGGCCTCCTGGAGGCTGCAGGAGCTGCTCGCCCCGCAGAGGGGATCGAAGGCACGAGGCGTCCAGCAAAGCTGGAGGAGTTGTCCTCCAGCAGCAGGGCAGCGAGTTTTTGGGGCTGTTTTACCAAGCTTTCTGTGTTGGGAAAAAAAAAAAAAGAAAAAGCAAACGCTAGCCATGAAAAAAGCTCCCTAATGAACGCATCACTTCAGCTCCAGAGCTGACGGCGACTTGCAGCCCTGCCCGTCTTTGCTCCTCGGGGCCTCGGAGGAAGATCTCCTCTTGGGCAGCCAAGTAGCAATTGGGTCACAGCGCAGGATTATCTGCTAGTAACAAGCCACAAATGTGCTCTGGGACCAGTGATTCATTAGTGCACTTCATGGTGACATATGAACCAGAACCCGAGGGAGCCTTTATTCCTGCCCTCTCTATCCATTCAGTTGAAAGACAGGGAAAAAGGTTCCGGCTCCGCACTGCTTTCCAACACTGATCGAATTAGTGCGACCCTACAACCGAGGCAACTCATCAAGGACATTGGGGACGAGGTGTGGCCTGAATGGCAGCGAAGCCCTGGGTCGCCCAGACGTGCTGCAAGACAAATCCCCGCTGTGAGTGGTGCTGGAAGGAGGACGGAGGGCTGGAGAGGCACGGAGGCTCTGCCAGAGGACACGGCTGCAGGGGACCTGTTGCTCCCCAAACCCTTCCCGTGACCCCACAGTGGTCCTGGGAGCACGGATGCTCTTCTGGAGCAGAGCAGCCCCTCCAGAGACGCACTGTATACCACTGCCCTGATGATTTCTGCTAAATGGTGAGGTTGAGGAAGCCCATCCCAGAGGCAGGAGGCCTCCCCAACCTCCCCGCGGCACAGACTGGGTGCATCGAGGGCACACCAGGAGCTCCAGGATGCTTTCCTTTCAATGCTACCTGCCAAAACGCTTCCAACGCAGCACACACAAGCCTTTTCGGACCAAATCTTGAGGGTTTTTTTCAGGAAAATGCCCTTCCCTGAGGCCAGGACCTCTGTGAAATGTCAAATCCAGCTCAGACACCGCAGATATTTCTGCGCCAAAAGACAGCAGCTTTTTTATATCGCTGCCCGACTTTCCCCTTCTCATCCTCAGCATCAGCTGAGCCGTTCTGCCCAAATTCTTCACATCCCACGCCTGCCCAAACCCGACAGCCCCACAGCAAGCTGTGTGCCTAAGGCATCGCCAAACCACCACCTCTCATCCTCGAGGAAAGGGAAGCGCCAGGGCTGGTGCTACCCAAGCACAGCCTTCACCGATTCAGTGCTCCTGCAGGAGCTTTAAACGCTTTATTTCCTGACTTTTATGCCGTTTGATTCTTAACCATAATGCTCCATTGACTTTATTTTTCCCCCCTTCCACGCCACTTCTCTTTCTCTCCGCTGACAGGATCAGAGCATCCAGGCCATGGCGGCACATTCCCAGCTGGTGCCTCCCCAAAACCCACAACCCCCTGGTGATTTGGTGCACGGCTCGGAGCTGCCCCAAGGATTTTGGCTTCCCCGTGGTGCCCGGGTTTGGCAGCAGCAGGATGCAGCCAGGGAGCCCCAGAGGTGAGCAGGAGCCGAAGGATGCTCCTCCGCCCAGCTGACCACGGAGGGACGCGCACCCCATCGGTACAGCAGAAAGGTTAATGGGATCGCCCCCTTCCACCCTCTGTCGCGGTAAAGGCGGGATTTATAGCCCCGCTAAAATACTGACCTCTATCTGTTTTATGCTGATCATTAACCGAGATTATCTCACACCAGAGATTTGCTATACCAAAGAGCACTGACATCACTAACTGCCATTAAGTGTATTATACTTAAACCCCATAAAGGGGAGCGAAAACCCATTGTCAGCAGCACAGGGAAAAGGCACATCACCAGGCACGCTCCGATTAAAAAAAAAAAAAAGAAGAAGGAAAAAAAAAAAGAGCAGTTGCCTGCAGCTCTCTGTGTCTAGCATTTTGCGATCGCAATATTGAGGAAAAACCCTTGGAAATGTTTTCAGACGCTGAAATCCTCCGCGCAGACACCCAAACACCCCGCAGCTGGCGGGCAGCAGCTCCCCAAAGCCCCGCTGCCGTGGGTGCCGCACGCACACCCCCGCGGCGAAGGCACCCCACGGCCCCCACCTCGCCACCCCCCTGCTCCCCTGGCTGTTTCTGGGCAGTGGCGCATTTGTTGACTTGCTCTTTTGGTGACATCTTCTTTTAATAAGGAAATCTGTCTCTTAGCAGCTCCTCGCCTAAGGCTGCGCTTAGTTAAAGTGTAAAATGTCAAACTTTAGCAAGGATGACAATAACCCTGCTGGGCGAAGCAGAGCCAACCACTATATTATTCGCCACTCCGGGGACGGGGGAGGAACATCGACCCGATCCACGGAGGAAAACGCTGAAATCCCCAGCCACCCCCCCTCCCACACGGACACCAGCCTCGAATCGGTTCCCTGCATTGTTCCAGCAGTCAAAGCTCACAACTGGAGCTCGACAGCGAACAGCACATCCTTTCTATTCGATCAAGCCCTAAAAGCAAAATATTTATGGACGCACACAACCGTAGCGGGTCACAGCGTCCCGGACACGTCCTTTCCTACCCCATTCTCCCCAAATTCCCCGCAGGCAGCTCAGGATGCGGGCACGGAGCTGGGATCCTTCACTACGGAGCAGATTTATGATGCCAAAAGGGAAGATCTCGAAGGGGAAGATCTGAGCAGACCCCGCTGGTAGTCACTGGGCTTTGGCAGAGGGAAGAAAAGCCGGCGGGGTGCTGTCACAGGCAGTAACTGAGGGCGTCTGCAGGGAGAAGGCTCTGTCAGTCTTGTAGGTCCTTGGGCAGTGCTTCCACGCTGCGTGCCTCACCCCTCACACGCCGAGGGCGTTGGGATTAAGAAATCGGCGAGCAGCTCCTGGAGCTGCAGCACAGCAGAGAAACGGGCTAACATTCCCATGCTTAGGGAAGGAGAAGGTCACTTGTAAGGTTTGGGGCTGGACAACATTCACCCTGACACACAACTAATGATGGGTTTTGGGATGGAGGAGGCCACATCTGGACCAAACCCTGGATGCAGAAGAGGATGCACAAAGGGCAACCTTCAGATGGCACTGGAAGGAAGCGCATCTGGGGGCACCCAGAGCCCGCTGCACAGCAAATTTCCAGCAAACCCTACCAAAATTTCCAGCAAATCCTATTGTTGGGAGACACCTCACCAAGCTGAGAGGGAGCAACCCACTCTCTCCTGCTCATCGCAGGACGTAGATGACCCAGAGGCCCACCTATACATTTATTCCACACCCCCAGGTGCTGCACGCAGCTCTCACTGCCCCTGCCTCAAAAAAAAAAAAGGGCTCTCTGCAACCTGTAACAGCCCTGGCGAGCAAGGAGATGTGTGTGTGTGTGGTGCACACGCGGCTGTGTTGTGTTTTCCCAGCTAACACATGTCAGGATCTGTTTAAGCCTCGCTTTCTGCTCAAATGTCACCCTGCCAGGATTCATTACGTCCCATTTATTAATTAATTAAAATATATTTATACAGAACAGGCTTTATGAGACAGAGATAAAAATAACGTTTGGAGAGCTGTCCCCTGGACAGAGCTGGTGCTCTCTGATGGCAGCAGCAAGGACAGTAGCCACAGCCTCCCCTGTCAAGTGCTGACTCGCGGGGAATTGATGATATGGAAATTTGGTAATTAAGGCTGGGGAGAAGTCAGAGGCAGCTCCAGAGCTGGCCAGCACAGGGGGGCAGCTCCACAGGCTGGCCAGCAGGTTTGGGGGGGAAGAGCTGGCCTTACACAGCCAGGCAGGCACGTGCCCGACTGGTATCATGTCCGTGGGGTCCCCCTTGCTCAGGAGGTGCCCAAATCCCCCCCAGGTTTGGGGCTGGTGGAGCCAGCAGGAGCATCGCCTAGGGGCAGGGGGTGAGGTGGCCCTGCAGCACCCACACATTTTTGAGGGAAGCTCCTGTAAGACCTCAGCCTCGGCTCCGTAACCCCTCTGACGGAGCCGCAGTGACATTTCCACCTGAAACTCTCCGTGACCTTTCCCTGTGAGCTCCTCATGCTCGGTTTGCTCCGCCGCTCCCACCCCACGGGGGTGCAGGATCTGCAGCAGGCACCACGGGGAGGACGCAGCCTCCATCGGTGGCCAAAACGCCGTGCCCGTGGCACCACAAGTCCCCCTCGCTTTCCTCCTCGGCCTCCCAGCCCCGTGCCCGGCTCTGGTTCTTGGAAGGAGCAGGTCCTCACCTCTGGGTGCGAGCCAGCGCAGTGCTGCCGACCCTGGAGGAACTCTGCCAGCTTACCCTGGCCGAGGACATCAGGAAACACACCTGTGGGGATAAATGGGAGCACATCCACCCTTTTTTTTTTTTTCTTTACCTAGGTGAATCCATCTCAGCAGGTCCTGACTGGGTGCCCAGCGCCAGCACCGAACCGCAGCCCGACGGCCCCTTATTGCCGCACGGGGAGCGCTGCGACCCATCCGTCATCCCCCGGGCTGGCAAGGAAACCACACGCACGAGGGAAGAGCTTCCCTGACTCAAATGATTCTCATTTTTTGAAGGGCAAATTTCCTTAGCCTGCCCACTCAGTCTTGACAAGGACAGCAGGAGCCCCGCCACATGAATACTAATGGCACCGGCGGCGGGGACACGCGGGGACGGGAGCACTGGGGCTGGGCACCGCGAGGCAGCCAGGGCACCCCAAAAGGGGACATCGGGGACCCTCCACGGGATACCCGGCCCTTTGGGATGAAGGCAGCACCCTGCTGGCACCTGGAGGTCCATCAGCATGCAGTGGGTGTGCTGGATCCAGCCACCACAGAGCATCACCAGGGTGGAAGGTGCAAGAGGGTTTCGCTCCCCCCAGCGCCATCCCTCAGCCTTGACCCCTTCTTCCCCCCCCCCAAGCCCCTGAGATGTCCCTGGCGCTGGATTCTTATTCAACTTCAAACTGACAAACTGTTTTTAATCTTTTCCTTCCATCCAGCTTGGAGATTGGGAAGCAAAAATCAATACGGGCTGGCAGGTGATCAAGCGGCTTGACAGCGGCACGGCGGAGAGGACGGAGAGAGAGAAAGGGGAGGGAGGGCGAGGACGGCAGGGAGGACGGGGTCACCACGCACCCCGTGAGATGGGAGGGTCTCACTCATCCCCTCCGCTGCTGGGACAGCCCGATGGCATCGCTGGCACCACTGGGGAAGGAGAAAAGGTGCCAGCAGGGAGCTGATCCCCCTCCTTTCCCCTCCATCCTGCTCAGGGGATGCTGAGCCCGGAGGCAGAGGGGCACAAGGACGCAGGTGGCAGCCTCAGCACCCAGTGGAGGACAAAACCCCACAGAACAACGCTCGGGGGAGGGATGTGCGGAGACTTGGCCTCCTCCATCCCCACCTCGACAGTCCCACGGTGCTTCCACAAACAGCAGCTTCGCTCCGAGAGCCCCTGGGAGCGGAGCTGACATTTGAAAGTGATCAGTTTCGGAACTTCCCCCCCCTCCTCCCCGCTCCCCTCCCAGTCCCCCTTCCCGTTGTTGCCGCTCCTCCGAGCTTTCATCATCTAACTTGGTAAATCTCCGGGAAATACGGCTGTGTTTCTGTTGTCACTTCTGATCAGAGCCATGCCAGCGGGGCGGAGGAAGTGGGGGGAGAGCGGGGAGGGAGAGGAAAAGAGATCGCCTGGGGCCCCACACAGAGCCGGCATGCAAATGAATGCCAGCTCCGTAAAAATAGCCCCGGCAGTCACATTTTATTACGACCAAATTATTGGGCCTGGGTTACCAGGAGCTGGCAATGGGAAAGGAGAGGGAGGGGCGGAAAGGGAGAGGGATGGGGTCAGGGAGGATTTATTCGGGATATTCAAACTTGGAGGGTGCGCAGGGGCACGTCCCCTTCCCGCACTGGCGTGTTACCAGCTGCTCCCCAAATTCAGCAGCCTAGCAGTGGCATTTCGGGTTGCCTTTCTCCTAAGAAGGGCTCCATCCTCCCAAAACCAAAGCCAGGCAGGGAGAGGCGATGCCCTCCCCGGGACAAATTCCCTGAGCCAGCCGCCTGCCAGCACCAGCAGAGCTTGGCAGAGGCGCTCCTGAAACGCGCTGCCTCCGGGCGCTGGCAAGAAAACTGGGTCAAGATCTCCCAAAGACTGCCGCCGGCCTTCCCGTCACCGCGGGGAAATTGGGGCTGCAAAACCCCTCCACACCAAAGCCAAAGGTGCCCCGTGGGTGCCTGGTGATCCCCAAGGAGCTGCCACGTACCCAGCACATCCACCTCCGTGAGAGCAGGAGGCTCGCTGCTGCACAAATAGGGTGAAAGTCACTCTCCAGGCACCAGCTGGAGGATTTACTCCTCCCTGCTCCACCCCGAGCCAATTTTGGGACCCACGAGCCCAGCACCACCCTGAGCAGAAGGATGAGAGCGTAAACGTGCGATGTGTCACCGCGACGAGCAATGGAGGAGACATCCCTGGAGGCTGCAGGAGCAGAAGGGATGCACACACGGCCTCCTGCACAGCTCTTGCCAAATTTTAAGCACCCCGAGTGGCACCCGATGGGCAGGGCAATGGGGTAGGGACCCCAGCACAGCAGCTAGGAAAAGGATTTGCCATCCAAGCAACACCTCTGCAGTTTGCCTTCTCTCCCATTCCCCCCACCCCATCACCCCCAGGTTTACTGGTGTCCCAGCACTCCACCAGTTCGATTTTCACCACATACTCCAATTTTTACCCCAAAAAATCAACCAGTGAATCCGTGGCTGGGCAGCTGAGACGTACAATCTTGGGCATGTGCATACAGTGGGGGGGAAAATAATTTTATAGAAGCTCCTTTCAGATTTGGAGGAAAGACCTTCAGAGGAATGAAGCAGAGGAGAAGTGAGCTCTACCCCGGGCCTTCCTGCTGAAAAAAAGCCCGTTTTGGAGCTAATTCGGGAAAGGCCTGACTCACCCTCCCGAAGTGCCCAAGACTCTTCCTGCTGATGCGGCAGGAGCAGCCGAGATGCCAGCCAGCTCCCGTTATCACCTCTGTGGGACTGCCTCGCCATTAAAGGCAGCCGAGTTGCGAGGCACGGAGGGAACAACATATGGGCAGGAGCAAGGGACTGCTTTCCCTGCCTCTCTTTTTAGCCCATAACCGCGCTCGCAGGAGGATCCCAGAGCCGCAGTGCAGTTCTTACCCGCTGCTATTAAACTTCATTAACTGATATATAGTTGCGCGTTGGCTCAACGACTCTTAAAGCCTCTTCCGGGGACTTCCCTGCGCACGCTGTAAATTGCCAGTAACTGCCTTCCGCGGGGAGCAGGCTGCTCGAGCACGAGCATCCCACCCCCCCCGCCAGCACACGGCGCTCGCTCCCCTTCCCCAGCTGCTCCCGGCACCGCTTTGGGCCAGGAGGATGGGGAAACCCCCTGGGAAAGCTGAATTTGGGTCTTGGCCCATCTGCAAACCTCTTCTTTTTTCCCCTCCTCCCTCCAGCCCATGAATTTAACCCTGGCAGCAGACCTGCTTCTGTTTTCCAGGCTCCCCAAAGCAATCCAGCGGCACCAGGGGTGCCACCAGCCACATCAGGACACCGGTGCTCATCCCCACTCCCTTTTGTCCATGCCCCCAGGTTTGGGGAGGCTCAGGGCAGCTCCTGCATTTTGCCCCCTGCACCCGGAGGCACGGGGAGCCGCTCTCCTGACTCTGCTCCAGATTTAGAGGGAGCCTCCCCAGCACGTTGGAGACCCTCAGCGGAGCAAAGCCCAAAACTTCCCTCCCCGCTGATCAAAGCGCTCCTTGGGCACGGAACTGACAGCCCTGCTTCCAGCCCAGCACTTTCAAGGTTTGCAATGTCTTACGTAAACCATAATCCAAAGCGATCTCAGATCTAAAAAAGCCCTCAAAACGCAAGCTTTTGGCTCTGACACCAAGTGGGTCACTCCGGCAGTGGTTCGTTTTTAGCGCGTCTCCACCCCCCGCACACCCAAGCGCGCGCCAGCCCGACCTCCTTTTGGAGAGCTCTGGCTTTGATGCCGCGGCGCACACAGATGGGATGCATTTCTGCATCTTCCCCAGCACCCTGGGATATCTCCACTTGTGTGATTATTCAGATAAGCTAACCTGAAAGCGAGCTCCTTTGCCAAAAACAGGAGAGACTTTGCTTTTTGGGCAGGTGATTTTCCCTTTCCAGGTGCCAGCCTGTGTTCCCTGGACAGAGGGACAACATTTAGGCATGGAGAAGGCAATAGCAAGTCAGGGCAATACTTCTGGCACTGAAAGCAGCTCGGGGGCAATTTCCAGCCTGCAGAGAGGCTGCGAGGGGATGGTGCCGTGCATGGCAGCAGGCAGGGTAATAGCAGGGCCGTGTGAGCACAGGCGGCACCGCTGCGGCCATCCACTGCTCGCTGGCTGTCATTATCCCTGGCCACCGTGCCATCACTGAGTGCCTTTCTGCTGAAATTATAACGTGTCTCCTTTGATTATGCTAATTGTTAATGGGAATTCTAATTTGGGGTTCATTTTTCACCGCAGTTTAAAAAAAATAAATTACAGGCGAAGCGGCCGCAGCTCCTCTGCCGTGCCCAGGCTCCCTCCCGCCGGCGCTAATTGAAACGTCCCCGCACTGACACCGGCTTTGCCCCTTGTCATAAAATCAATGTCCTTCCCCTGCCCGCCCCATGCCGGCCCCTCTCGGCTGCCGGGGCTCCTCTCTGGCTCACCGGGGTTAAGCGATGTCCGCGGTGCGCCCGGCCGCACTGTCAGGAGGCATTGAGCGACTTCAGAGAATGACCCACGTTAAGAGGACATGCTGGGGTTAGGGGCACCATTATTGCCATCAGCACCGCGATGGGATGGAGCCGTAACGATGGAGGAAGGTATTTATCACTGGTGTTTGGAGGTTGCTTAGGATGGTTTGGGTCTGAAGCATCTTACCAGGGAGAAATGGGAAATATGGGAGAGGAATGGCTGGACCACAACCAAGCAGCACCCCACAGCAAACCCCCCCCCAGTGCCCTACTCACAGTTTGGGACCACAAGCAGGAGAAGTATCCCCATAGCTCTGCCATCCTCAGACCCCCAACTCTGCCCCAAAAAGGCCCCTGAAGTCCCCTTCCAGCCCCTTTTATCTCCTCTTTGTCTCCTTGCCCCCAGCCACACTCAGCTGCACCACATCACTTCATTAGCACTTAATTAGGGTGCAGATGATGCCCTGCCCTCCCTGGCCACCTGGAGGCTCAGGTTGCTTCTCCCCTGCCCTGAAAGCATGGGAGAAAACACTTCTGATTGGGGTGTGGTGACCCCAAAAGCCATCGTGAGAGCCCTGGCTGTTACTGAGAGGGAAAATGATGGGTGGGGGGAGAGGAGGGGAGCAGAGGAGGTGTCCCCCAGCCCGGGGAGCATTTTGTGGGTGTTGATTTGCTGCAAAAGCCGGGCTTTCCTTTGCAAGATGTAAAAAAAGACCCTGCAGAGTAGCTGAGCCTGCATCAAAGGCAGGGGAAGGAAAGAGAAGGGCTGGGGTAGAATAAATAGAAGAAAACATCTGCATGGGCAAGGTGGGAAGGGGGGAGAGCTGATGCAAAAGCCATTTTCTGGGAGGTGCAAGAGCCCCGTCAGCTCCGTCCCCATCGTGCCAGCTCCGGGTGGGCGCGAGGCTGACGCCGGTCCCGGGGCAGCGGCGCCGCTGGCAATATTGACAGCCAGAAGGATTGCTCATTTCCCACAGCCCCACAAGGTAAATTAAAAAAAAAGGAAAAGTCAAAGCTATCTCTGGCTGCTCGCACTCGGGGAGTCCCAGCTCAATACATCTTGGTTACTCGGCAAAGATGCTTATTAATAAACAAGAAAGGCAAAGTTAGCTCTGCGGGGTCCTTGGCGCGGGGCGCGCTCGCTTTGTGAAGGCTCTGTGGGGTCGGGTGCCGGGACAGAAGCTGAGGCTGAAGCCGAGCCTCCCCCACGTGGGTACAGTCCCCAAGGCACCCACGCAGGCGGTTTTGTGCCATGGAAAGCTGCATCCACGAGACAAGGCAGCGTCTGCCTCACCCCACTGCGTGATACCCGCTGCATGAAGGCAGCCCCCCAGGCTAGGAGAAATATGGCAAAAATGCAAGCCAGGCACGAGGAAGGCTGCAGCCAGCAACCGTGGAGAGTCTGTGAAATCTTACCCACCGCAGAACTCTGCTTCCAGGCTGACTTCAAGGCGGCAGAGGCTGCACGAGTCACACTGGTGGCCATGTGCCTTTTCTTCAAGCAAGGGTTTCCTGCTGTTTTCTAACCTCAAGGCAAAAGAGAAAACATCCGTCCTTTCACCAGCTCCATTTCCATCCCAGATGAAGAGTCGATCCCCTCCTCTCCTTTTTTTTTTTTTGGTCTCGCCGAGTGTCACAAGATGTCCCCGAAGCGCTGCCTGGTGCTGGTGGGAAGCTGCTGGGCCGGGGACACCCAGATGCCGTCCCTCCAGGCTCTGCAGGAAAAGCCCCACTGAAAAGCAGGGCTGAAAATCTTGCTTTATTTCCCCAAATCGTTCAGCATTCGGGCTGGGGAGCTGCACAGCAGCTCGTGGGGCAGAGGCCGGGCTGAGATGTGCCACCAACCTCCTTGCACCAGGTGAATTGTCACCTCTTCTTCCCATGGGGACACGTCCAGAGCAGGCTGGGCAGGTGGCACCAGCCACGAGTTGAACCATAATAAGCACACAACCCAATGCACAGACCCTCCTGTGCCTCCAGAGACCCTTTTAATGATAGAAATGATGGTTCCCCCAGATTTAAATCTCACACCAGTGGGCAGCAGCACCCGAAGAAGGAGCCCAACCTCTGCTGCGTGGTCTCCTGCTAATCCCATCTGTGCACCACGGGGCATCCCACAGCGATGCCATCTCCAGCTCTCCAGGCCCACCAGGAGCAAATCTCCCCACAACGGGGGCCGGGGACGTTTACACCCCTGGCAGACCCGTGCCCCTTGCCCACCAGCTTCCTCCCAACATTTTGTTTGCTTTCCCTCCTCCGCGCGAAACTCTGCGGCAGAGCGAGACGCATCCAAATCGCTGAGGCTGTGATTTTCGTGACACCGCTGCCTGGCTCATTTCTCTCCTGTCCTCTCACTTTTGTGAAGGTTAAAGGCATCCTTCCTCGGCGCCTGTCAGCCTGTTATCTGGGCTGGAACCAGCTACCCGAGCTCCACGAGGAATATTTTATGCAGATTCTCCGCTGCGCCTTGGACGGCTCATCAGTAACCGACCCGCTGCCGGTGCCGCGCGGTTTTATTCCCCCAACCACCCCGGATTCCCCCCACGCCAGTGGGGTGAGGACACGTCTGGCTGCAGACGGCGTGATTTCAGAGGGGGGAAGGAAAACCAGCTGGATTCGCCAGGCAGTGGCACCGGCAGCTAAAAAAATACCACCTCTTAATGTGCGAGCAGAGCGCAGGGAGCGCAGGAATAAACAGGAGGCCCCGTGGTAGCGTTTTTACAAGTCCCCTGGCTGACTGCTAGAGCCCTTTCGCCAACGCATGAGCGAGCATCCCTGGTTTGGGGCTCAGGAGCATGCTCGGCTCCTCCGGGGACTGCCAGGCTTCGGCTGCAGATGGATCCAGGCAACGAAGCCCGTGCCCGGACAGTGAGTCAGGAGGACTCTGCACCCACCCATGGCTTGAAGCTGAGGCGAGAGGCTGTGGCCGTGCCTCCCCGAGACGGTTAAATCGATTTGATGGCGCCCAGTCCTGGCCCGAGAGTGACGGCGAGGAGGAAGAAACTCTTTCTGCTGCTTCACGAGATCTCCAAAGGGGCCGGGCAGGCTTTTTTGCTGAATCAGGCATTGCTTTGTGCTCCCGCCGCTGGCGGGCGGCCAGATGCGCACCATATTGCACGAGCCGGCTGATTTGGCAACGGCGCGATCCGGTGCCGCTCGCCCCTGCCTCAGCCCCGGCTCGTCCCGTGGGGTGAGCGGGTAATGCGCAGATCTGGTGTTAATTAACGGGAAACCACAGCCGCGGGCAGCGATCTGTCATCCTCTTTTGGATGCAGCTTGCGGCTGCTAACAGCACCCCCCCGGGTGCCCCAGCACATCCCCACCCCCGGGTACGGTGACCCCCGGCTCTCCAAGCATCATCTCCACGAGCTCCTGGGCACGCCTCTGCCCCGAAGCATGGGTTAGGCACCAGCAGGATGGCCCTGCTCTGGTTTGGGAGCAGCGAGCTCTCACCCACATCTCCATCCGTGGCACAGCAGCACCCATGGAGTCAGAATTTGTGCTGCCGACGGCACCGAGAGCAGAGCCCAGGCAGCGCCAAAGGATTTGGAAAAAATCTCCCAGGCTCCAGAGGAAAAGGCGGTGCTGGTACCCCAAGTGCCAGAGATGAAGCGATTTACCGAGTCGATTGTCTTTTTTCCAAGGACAAACATGTGTGCTAGGAGATCTCCAGGTCTGCTGGCACGCCGCGAGCTCCGGGCCGTCAGCCCTTTCGCTGCCTCCACTCATCCGTCAATAAACCCCGCGCCCATTCAGGCCGCAGGAATGGGAAGGGATGCTTGCTGTCTGCCCAGCACGGATGAAATCCCACGCTGCACGGGCGATGCTGGCCCAAGATTTCCCACTGGAAGCGCCGAAATTGCCAATCACCACTCGCAAAGCCCTGCAAAGCTCAGCAGGAGGGGACAATAAACCGCAGGGACATTATCTGGCCCTAAAGTCCGTGCAGGAGGGGATGTGAGCAAGGCAGGACCTCGCTTTGGGATGGGAACTCACACGTCTCCCTGCTCCATGAAATGTCCCGGTGGGGTGACCACACGGGGCCAAAACAAAGAGCGAATTCCCTCCAGCACGCAGGGAAGATTGAGCTGTTTGCTCGGTGGAGGTCAATGAGTGGTGCTGGTGGGAGGGCACCTCCTGAACCTGCAGCACGCGCTGCCACGGGGCGATGCTGGAGATAAACCCTGGCACAATCCAAACAGGGGATGGATGTTTTTAAAGGGAAGAACATCCACAGTTGTCATGTATTTTTTGAAAGGACACGAAACCTTTCTGTTCATGCTGTCCTCCAGCAGCAGCCCTGGAAGGAGAAGGGCATGGCTTACCCAAAATGTGCTCGTTTTGGGACAGAATAGTTTTTTTGGGGCTATTTTAACACTTCCTCCAGGGCATATTCCTGGGGCCTCCTGGAAAAGGGACACAGCCAGAGGAATAACCCAGCATGACCATCAGCCACAGCTGCCTTCGTGGCCCCCTGCACAGCACCACAGCACCCCTACCCACGGGGAAGCACAAGGCTGAGTACAGGATCAGGCCCCTGGGGCAGGTGCCTGCTGCCAGGAGGGCTCAGAGGAGATGCTGGGGGTGCTTTGTTACGGACGGGGAGCAAGGCAGGAGATGCTAGGGAGGGCATCTGCCTTCCCCGTAACCTACATCTCAGGCTTTGCCCTTTCCCCTGCCAAGCGCCTGGGAGAAAATCCGGGAGCGGACCTCTGCGAGCGCAGAGCAAAGCGGCTAATTTAAACCAATTATCCACCGGCTAATTAAAACCATCTCCGTGTCCTAGAAAGGCGACCGGCCAGGTGCTCGGCTCCAGCGTCTCGTTAAAGCCCCGCATCCCACGGCAGCTCCCGGCCCGTGTCCCGTGCACGGCATCTCCCCGGAGCCAGGCGGGGGTACCTGCGGCAGCGGCTGTGCCGTGCGCGGGCTGGGATTTTCAGCCGGTTGTGCCTTCCCATGCAAACTCATTAGACACTATTTACACCCGCTGCAGCTGTGCAGAGAGAGGTTCTGAACTCTGGCATTCTACAGTAGGCTTTGTTTCTCATTTACATTTGCATATTAAAGTGTTTGCCTGAAATAGGCTATTGAAATTAATTCAGGATTAATTGGTGTCTTTATCTCATTAGGACAATCTAATTTAAGGATGATGAAATTGTTTAGCCTCCCGTTTGCATAATTAGATTGCTTTGAATTGCTGTCATTATTGTGCTCTTTAGCATCATCTGTAGGCCTCAAACAGACAAGAGTTTCAACCTCATAAAGACCAATCATGTGTTACAGCACAGAGCTGTTAACCCCTTTTAACCCAAACTCCCTCCAACCTGCGCCGCACAAAGGAGCGGGGCCCCGGAGGCTCGATGGGGAGGTTGAGGTCCCCTCACCCCCTGTAAAGCCCCGTCCCCTCCTTCCCTTTTCCTTCCCTTTACACGCTCGGGGCGGCGAGGTGACGGCCGCCTTTCTCCTGGCTTTGCAGCGAGGAGGAGGACGGGGGCTCTCCGGGAGGGTGGTGAAACCCTTTGGGGGCTCAGCACCGGAGCCACAGGTGTTCGCCCTCCCTCTTGTGTCCCCTAAATCCCAACAGGGTTGAACCACAGCCCAAATGGATGCTCACGGCCACGTGCCCTGCAGTGTTGTGTCCCCTCCAAGGTCTCCCCGAGCTCTGTCTCCTTCTTGGCCATGTCGGAGGCTGCTCCTGAACCTCTGAGCAAGGAGTGCCCCCCAGGACACCCTGTCCTTGGGTCTGGTAGCAGCACACCCCTTCAGATGGGTCTCCTCTCCCAAGGAGGTGGAGAAGGAGGTGCCATCACCGCCTGCGTGGTCCAGGGAAGGACAAAGGGACACAGAAGTGGCACTAAGGCCTCACCTCCACATGGGATTATCTTTATCGACTGAAACTCTCCCCGTGCTGCAAGGGCTGCCCTGATGCTACAACGGAGCCGTGCCAGCCCCACGCACGGCTCAGCCTCCTCCCGGGGACAGCAGGGACCCCCAGGGACCCCCAAGACAGCGGTGGAAGGAGGAGACCACGATGAGAAAGCGCTCACAGAAGGGCTGTGCCCAGGGACTGTCATCAGGGCGTGCGTCCCCAGACATTTAGTGCATACCCCAAAACACCACGAGGGCCTGGATCACTGGGGTAGCGTCTGCTACGTGCTGGCCAAAAGCTGCGGCTGCCCCGAGGACCACAGCGTGTTCCCTGCAGGATCCCCTGGCAGTGCCACCCTCCCCAGCCCTTTCCCACCCAGGGGACACGGGCACCTCAGGGCACGGGGCTGAAGTCAGACAGAAACGAGTATTTCACACCAACCCTGGTTCCCAGCAGCGGATACAGGATCAGCATCCCGAGCTACGACCTCCCCATGGGTTTCTCCATGAAAACCCGACCCGTTCAGCCACACACACCATCCCAAACCCACGTCTCAGAAGCGTTTTGACACGACAAAGCACCACACGGCTTCCTTGCTAGCAAGGAGGACCACGGCCTCGCGCGTCCCTCCCTGCGCCGGGCCAAAGCAGCTTTCCAGATGGCTGCCAGAAGCCGAGAGCCACCGAAGAGCCCCAAGGTGCTCCCCGGGCAGCAGGAGCGGGCCGGGGGTCGAGGTGGCAGCTCCTGGGGATGCTCTCCGTCTGTCCTGGCCCAGCTCGAGGCTCCAGACCTGCTTCTCATTAGCGGGCGGCGGACTCCAGCGGCGGGGGCTGCGCCAGGCAGGCTGCTTCGCCAGTCGCTTCACGTATCCTAACATCTGGTTGTGTCTCATCACCGTGCAAATTTATGACCCTGGAAACAACATGTTGATGATGCACAGGGAAGAGGAGCCGGAGCTGCAATCCTGCGTCCGAGCGGGGACGGGGGGAATCGCCGCCGAGGATGCCAGCGGGTGGAGGAGGTGAGGCTGGGCAGGTCCACGGGGGACGCGGTACCTGGCAATGCAGCACGGCGACGTTTTTCCCTCTGTCTCCGTCTCTCTTCTGGGAGAAATGCAAATTCAGCAACAGCCAACTTTGCGCAACTTCATCCTGGGGAATTGCCGGCTTCCAAACGAGCCAACGAACGGGAAAAGTTCGAGGGAAAAAAAATGCAAAGTTTCATCTGAATGCTTTACAAAGGAACAGTGACTAGCCAGTCGCACTTCCCATTTTATGGTTAAAATTATAGAGATGTTTCAAATGATTTGAAATGAAAGTGACAGATTGCATTTCGGGTCCTCCAAAGAGAGTTTTGTTTGCCTACAGTAAGTAAATGCTTTAACATTTTTTCCAGAGATCAAATATACCAGAACAGAGCTGGACCTGGGAAAGCTTGTTTGCAAGTTCACACCAAAGATGTTTGAAGAAAACATTTGCAGTTTAGCCCAAACAAGTGTTTTTAGTTTAGTTAGATTTGCTTTGCTGGAGCTGCAGAGGGAAAGAAAGAAATCCAGCTCTTGCCATCACGGTTAGGCTGATGAAGGTGAAAAAACCCTAAGCAAGAGGAAGGTCCTGGAGTGGAGGAGCTACATAAAGCTTGTATGAAACCTTCAGTCCTGCTACAATTTTTTAGGCCCTTGGTAGTGCTATGGGGCTCCTTAGTGCATCGCAGAGGCCAGTATGTGCGTGATGCCACATACACACAGATCAGCACACGTGTACCTAGCAGGACGGGGAGCAGAGTGAAGGCATCATCACCAAAAGCCAGGATGCTCTCCAAGAGAGACGTGGTGAAGTTCTGGGAGATCAAAACCAGTGCTGGAGTCCCACGGAGATGTTAAGAGGAGCAGGAGATAACTCGCTGTGCTGGAGAAGCTCGCAGGGAATCTCAGCTGCTTTTTCCCCCAGTATCGATCGCTGAGCAGCAAGTGCTGCAGCTCCCTTCTAAAACATCCTGCGAGGATTTGGGGACTACAGGGCAGTGAGCCCTTCCCCGGCTCCAAGGTTAAACTACCTGGGGGTACACGTGGGCAATCTCAGCTCCAGCACACCACGGAGCCACAAACCTCGCTCCTTTTACCGAGAACCACCCCGTGTCAGAAGGACAAGCACGCCTCTGTTGTCCACAGGAGCTCTGTCATCGTGACAGCAACAGCAGAAGGCAAAACGCCTGCCAGGAATCATGCAAAGTTTCCAGAAGCCTTTGACCAGAGGCCCTCGTGAGCTTTAAATACTCTCTGGCGGAGAGGCAAAACGCTGTCAGGAAACCCCAACTGGTTACGGGCGGGTGTCAGCGTGCTAGGAGGAGGCAGCCAGCTTTCAGCGGCGCATCAAGCCGTGACCACCAGCAAACATCTGCAGCCAGGAGCCACAAAGGAAAACGCAGGTCTGCGAGGAACAGCCACGCTGACTTTGGGGAGGTCCTGCAGAAGCGCCTGCCCGCCCTGGAGCACGTCCCTGCATCGTGGCTCCAGCCGTGTACCTGGAGGGGTCTCGCTGTCCCGTGGCTCAGCCCCCACTTGCAGCAGGAGCTAGGTGCAGATCTGCACGCACCCGAATTCCTCCAGCCCGTGTGCTTCAGTCTGAGTGGCACAGCTCCTTCTCCCAAGTGTTTGCTTGTAGGAAGCTTTTAGGAAAAAACATTAAAAGAAAGAAGAAGCAGCATTATGGCAGTTGAGGTCAGGCAAAGCATTTTCTTCAGCCTTGAGAATGTGGAAGACAAATGCAAAAAAAAAAAAAAAGTTTTGAAACAGAAGTCTTTTCGAAAAGAAAAATCGGATGGTCCCCTTCAGCAATGCCAAAACAAAAAGGTAGGACTTTTTCTAAGGTCGGGCACACGTTTATACACACACACCACTGCATGCAGCATTTTTCCCCTGTTAAAACAAGCCCAGTGAAACCCCAGTGAACGAGGAGCCCTCCCTGGGCGATGAGGAGTGCAGAGATCTGTTCCCATCACTGCCAGAAGCAGGGGCTGCAGCAGAGGGATTTCCACCCTTAGCCGGAGCCGTACCCAGCCTCCTGGCTCAGCCACGTGCCCGGGCACCACGGCCACGTGTCCCCTTCCCGGCCACGTGCCCCGGCAGGGTCCCGACCCCAAACAAGCAGCTCCGACGCGCGACGCAGGACTCCTGACCCATGTAGGTTATCGGTCCCATCGCCACCCGGCCTGGGCTTCCCGGTGCCAATCAGGCCTCTCCTTTGATCGGTGTTATAATCAGATACAGCGCTCCAGCACGGATTATTAAGTTTTAACAGTTGACACATCATTTCTGATACCATAATCTGGCAGCACTTTACAATAAGTGACAGGTCCTCACTAATTCCTTTTGTATTCACTGTAGCAACGTTAATCATGAGTGATGAACTTTGCGTATTCATATGGATGTAATAGGCAGTTCCCAAGGACTGAGACTGTAATTTAGCTTTAACCTAATGGGCACTGATTGTAACAATAAGTAATTATGTCAGCTAAATGCAGTGTTGATGGCAATTGATGACAGCAGCGAAAGCCACGACACCATTTTGGAACTGAGCTCGGAGTAGTCATTTGTAACGTCGTAACGGCCAAGACGAGGAACAAAGTGTCCTCTCCTGTGTATCCTATCACCCTGCTACCTCCCGGCTGCCGAGGACAGGCCCGGCCATGACAAACACCCCGTCAGCTCCCTGCTTTGCCGCCCGGCGTCTCGCTGCGGGGCGGCCAAGAAGCCATCCTGCGAGATGGATGGGGCTGGCGGCGCCCCGAAGCTCGCTGCGGGGAGGGGAGGCGCCGGGGCTGGGAACGTCAACCAGACGCTGGGATCGGTTCCCTGGACCCCCTCCAGCTCCAGAGGCTGGCCAGGTGTCACCCCATGCCAGTGTCACCCTGCCAGGGAGCAACCGTACCCACCCAGCGAAGGCTGCAAAGGACAGGAGGTCACTGCTGAGCTTGGAGACACCCAAAGACAAGCACAGGCCTGGGAAGTGGGCTGGAGAACCCAAAACACACCGTGTACATCAGCATTAAGAGGCTCTTCTGTTACCCAGAAGTGCTGGTGCGACCTCTTTTTGGGTTAGGAAAAACAAGGCTGGGGTATCTTTAAGCTGGAGTATTTGGATTGGTTTCTTTAGAACGGGGGAGCACGGCAAAGTCATAATAATAATCTTGTTAATGACAGTAATAAGACTGTAAGTGCTGGTGTCATCTTGAAAAAGTGATTTGTGCTGCCAATAAGAATCCTGGTTTGCTTTAATCATTAATGTGGTCAAAAATGCTCGGAAAACACGAAGTAGGTATAATGAGGTAGAAAGGACGTCTGCAAGGGAATGGTTTGGGGGTCTCCTGCATGACAACATCGCTGCCTCTGCCAGCCTGTGCCTCCCTTGATGTGGGCAGGACCTTTGGGAAGCCAGCACCAAGCACTTTTTGTAAAATACATCGTATAAAAACCTGAGCGCTGTACTTTACTTTCAATTAATTTCCTAAATTTCAAGGTGTTCTTTTTTTTTTTTCCTTTTTGGCCGGGGGTGAGCGAGTGAAGTTGAGATCAGCCCTAACTCCTTCAGATCTTGTTAAGGACTTCCACTTGCCAGCGGCTGGATAAATGCCTCCTGGTGCTCCGTTAAGCTCGTGTCAGTCTTTCTAATTGCTCCTGAGCACGGCCACAGCTGCCTGCAGACCTCCCTCCCTGCCCAGGGGAGCTGCCAGGGCAAGAAAAGGGCAAAGCCGACCTTCAGGCTGCTGCGGGATGCTCTTGGCACCACGGCTATGGCAGTCAAGAGCAAGACGAGTCCCTCCTAACCCCTGAAAGGTCACGGGGCTGTTAGATTTCCCATCTGATGCAACTATTTGTGATATCTCGGGTTTGTTTTGGAGCTGGCCATGCTTTCCAGCAAACAGGGAGACCCAGCTGGAGCTCGAGCTGTGCAGAAAGTGAGTTTCTTTACTAAACTCTTCCTGTCCTGGCTATCACCCCATTGCAGCCAAGATGAAGGCAGGGGCCTCAGCCACCCTTTTTGGTGTCTGGCTCCCTTGGGAGCTCGGCACAAGAGGTGAGCCGAGCCCCGGGCAGCTGCACCTAAGGACAGGCAGCCCAGCACCATTTCCACTGGTTCAGCAAGTGGAAGCACATTTTTCAACCGAACAGATGCATCAGCAGGGTTTTGGTGGGCTCCAGGGACCCCAAAAGCGCCAAGATTTGCACTTTTAAAAGAGATTAACCCAGTGCCATCCCACGGAGAACGCGCAGGCAGATAAAGCAAGCAGTGCACCTGATGCTCTTTCTAGATGACCACGTTCAAAGCCAAAAATAGCTGTCAAAGTCCCTGAGCTCAAGAGATTGAGTAAAACGCCCCAGATGAAGGTGTTAGTGATGGAAACGCAGCAGAACTGGGGAGCTACAGGCAAAATGCCCCCCAGCAATTACAGCCACGCCGTCACGGGGCCGTGCTGCTCTTGGTGCCACGCAGCCAGCTGACCTGGAGCAAGCAGCAGCCCTCACCAGCACAAGAAAGGCATCACGTGCTGCCAGCAGGGAGCTGGGAAGCTGAGAAAGGGATGCTGCAAGCAGATCAGCATGCCTTGCTATGCACAGAGCAGCAGCATCGTGCCCGGTCCTGCTACCCCAGCACCAGCTACAACATTTGCAGCCACCTCAGCCAGGTGTGGTGGCTGCAGCATCCAGCTTTAGAGTGTATTTAAGCATCACTAGCCTGTGCCAGCCCTTTTGGAGATGATACCTGCAGCCCGATGCTTCTGACAGCACCTCTGTGCTCATCCTGCCACCTGCAGCCCTCTGGGTCTGTGCCTGACGGGTCCACGTCCATCCGAAAGCTCTCGGCCGCTCGCTGCCTTTGCCATGGTGATGCTGCCCGGCCGGTGCGAGGCGGAGGGGGGACCCAATTAATGCTCATCACTGCCCAGGCGTGGGCCAGGCCGGTGTCAGAGCAAGCAGTGACAGATCAGACGCGATGCCTGCACCAGCTGAGTGCTCAGGGAGGCCAGCGGTGCCGAAAGCACGAGCCCTCCGCAATTAGCAGCACCACGGCGCGTCCCCTGCCCGTGTCAGTGAGTTTTTTTTACCCAAAAGTGACAAGGGGGACAGGTAATAAAGGTCCAGGCCAAATCCTCCGTGCGGAGCTGCTGGCTCGAGCTGGCTCAGGATGCTCAGCGCTCCCTGCCAGCTTCAGTCTCTAACAGCCACCGCAGCGCAGCACCCCAGATGCTGTCAGGAGAGCTCCACGCTGCCTCCAAGCTGCCCCACGGGCTCCTCCTCCTCCTTGCTGAGAGGGGAAACTGAGGCACAGCTCAGCATCCCCCAGTGCAGCCAGGGAGCCATCCTGGGAGCACCGACACAGCCCAGCTCACCAGGGCAGGCGGCGAAGGCTCAGCCTCGATTTCCAAGTCCGAGCACATCTCCTGGCCACCCGGAGAGCTTCCTCCCAGGCGGTCCTCACCCAACTAAAGCCAAGCCTTGCCCTCACCACGAGCCCTCTTCGGTGCTGATTGCAAACCCCGCAATTACTCTGCAGCCCAAATGACACTGTGGGAAGGAGAGCTGCGGTGGTAACAAGAGCAGGGAGCAGGAATAGCACCGAGCTGCCTGTGGCTGGGATGGGACATGTGAGCAGCCCTGCCTGCACACCAGCCTTGGCAGCCAGAGCATGGGGACAAAGGGGACAGGAGAGAGCACCGAGGCCAGCAGCAGTGACCAGACCGCAGCTGGTCTCTCATTACTGCCCTGAATTCCTCTTTCACATCAAATGGAAGCAGCGGGCACAGCTGTAGGCTAGATCCAGGCTCTCTCGTCCTTGTTTTATTCCGTGTCTGTTCCAGCTCCCTGCCTGGGAAGGCTCTGAGGATTTCTGTTTTCCCACAGGTCTGTAGCAAACCATCATTTGGTACCAGGAGGAGAGAGACAGATTCCCATCGTGGCACAGTGTTGTTTCTGATTGTCATGAGCCCTGACCTTCTGCTGTTCTTTAAACCCCAGGAGATGTGTCTGGTGGCCAAGGAGAGAGTGCGCACCAAAAACTCAGCCTCTCTGTCTTGGAGACAGAGCTCCAAAGCAAAGATTGTCACTGATATGGAAGCTCCTTCTCCCCGCTGCCGTGCAGGATGCCTCCCTGACAAACCTCAGCACCTGCGCAGACCTCGCTGAGGTGGCAGCAGCTTTCCAGCAAGGGGGATGCTCTGCCCGTGCAGGGCAAGCAGCTGAAGCGCCGTCAGGGGAGACAAAGGCGCCTGGCAAACTTTGAGAAATGCCTCTCATTATTTACAGAATGACACAGGAAAACTTCAGCCTGAAACAAGAAAGGCAATTAGTTTCCTGTACGGAAACAAAGAGACATCTGTGCCAAGTATGCTAACATATACACAGGGGGCAGGTATACAGTACATGAGGAATTTCTTCCAGCTGCAAATCCAACCCCAAATTCTCAAGTCAATCTTGAGTACTACGACGCTCAGCAATCCTCTTAAAAGTGTCCAGATGCTTTAATAACTTAATTCTAATCTTCTCAAACACCATTTTCCATTTAACTGCTGAAGCACTGGAAGAAGACAGCGTGGCCAGGACTGAAGAGTCATGGTGCATGACAGCACGCCGGGGTTGGAAGTCAAAGAAGCCCAGGCTGGTTCCGTTGATGCCAAAATCATCGTGGGGTTTGCAGGATGGAGCAGGCACCACCTGGACTTGGAAGCTGTGAGTGTGAGATGCACAAACCACGCGCTCTCCTGTCTGTGCTGCTGAGGTCCAGCCTGGTGGCCTCAAAGGTGGGTGCTGAAAATAGGAAGCACCAATTTTTGTGGTGGATTGGGCTGTTGGGCACGTAGCTCAGCCTGGGTCAGGTGCAGCCAGACCCCACCACCAATGACTGCTTGGGTTCGTGTTAAATATTATAAAAATAAATAAAAATTACAGATCAACCCACAAACCTGAGGTCTCAGTTAATCGAAAATGGGGGAATCTCCTTGCAGAGGCTGGGAGGTTTCGGTGGGTGAGGTTTGCAGCAGCAGGCTGGGGAGGACTCCGCATCTTCAGAGGGCTGCAGCGTTCAGCTGGACCAAGCCTGCTGGGACAACCCCACAGAAGGTGCCCAGGGGTCTGGAGACCCAACCAACATTTTGGAAAGTCTGGCCTTAAAAGGGGCTCCCCCCCACGCTGCGCTGAACGGGCACGACCCAGCCTTGCCGCGCATCACCTGCCACCCCCAGCCCCCGCTCCTGACGGATTGCTCCAGCCCTCCCATCTCAGGCAGCTACCTTTTAAGACAACGTTTTCTCCAGATTGTTTTAAACAAGCGAGGAAATTTTGGTGACACTTTAATACATAAAGTGCTCCTTATTTTCTCTGTGCCAAGGAGCGGTGCTTTCTAACACACTTTCTGAGTTAACATCAGGTGTTAAACAGACGCACGCATTGTTTGAGCAGGAGCCCACGTTTTATAATAGGCTTTCTATCTAACAGCTTGATATAGCCTCTTCCATTAAGCATTTATTGCTAATGCATTGTAAAGTGTAACATGCTATATATGCTATTAAAGAATGAAGCTGCCAGGTACTCACCCCTCAATAATGAAACACTTATGAACGGGAACCTTAGGTTAAGGAGCTGTGAATTAAGTTTAATCTCAAAGAGATCACCCAGCGCTCTGCCAGAACATTGTGGCACGCTGTCAGCACGAGGGCTCAGACCCCAGCCCCCCGAGGAAGTGCTCCTTGACTTCACTTTGGAGAAGACCCTGGTGAAAATGCCCCCCCCTGCAGCAAGAGTTTTGCTCAGTGTCTCCTAGAGACCTGCGGCTTGATCACGCATGGTCAAGGTGGTATTTCAGGTGGGGGTCACCACAAGGTAGGAAGGAGTGGTTGTCACCACGCTGGGGGGCACCAAAGGGCACAAAGGTGAGGACCCGAGAGTGGAGCCATCACGGCAAGGTGATGGCAACCACCTCTGCAGATGGGTGGTGGCAAGGCAGGGAGGAGACTCCATGGGATGGGACACGCGTGCCCCTGGACTCTTTAGGGCACTGGGTCCCGCACCCCTAAGGGTGGTCCTAGCAAAGCCAGTGGCTGCGTCCCTAGTCCAGACCATTTTTAGAGGACCCCCAGATCAGCACACGTGCTGGTTATTGACCCTGTAATAATTCAACATAAAACCCGATCATTAGAAACCCTTTTAGATGAGATACATCTCCACCTGAGCACTACCATAATTTTTTCCTTACTATCCAACAAAAAAAGCCATTAACCTTTTTAAAAAATGGAGCAACCCCCTTCCCATGGCAAGCAAAAGGTTTTCTTAGCCCAGATAAGTGAGCAGTGGGCACGAGGAGCACCAACCTACCACCCCAGGGCTCAGCCACAAAGGCAAGCAGCTTCACGGCTGCTCCTTTGGCAATAGAAATCATCTTGATCCCTTCCCTCCTGCTGGCCTCACCCTCCCCAGGATCTATTTATACACACGCTGCCGCACAGCAATCCTTGCCTTTTTCTTTTCCCTGTTTATGGTATGCTGAAGAATCAGGCCATAAGTCTCCAAAAACCATTGCCCTGCAAACCCTACAGCAGGGTCTTGCATCAACCAGTGCCAAGAGATGTCTCTGCCATAAGATAGGAGAGGGACTTTCAGTTGGTGCGAGAGTTCAACCATTTCCCACCCCTGGAATTCAGTGGTGATGGGGCACGTAGCTCCCATGTATGCCCTTGAGCATTTATTTTTATTGGAGTGGGACTGAGCTTAGGCAGGGCCACTGGCTTCATCCAGCGACCGAGCTAAGTGACAGCCCCTGGAGCTGAGTGACTTCTCTGGAGGGAGCCAAGTGGCATTTTGGATGGTCTGGTTTTTAGTACCCAGTTTATGGTGAGGAAGCCAAGTCCCATGCTTGTTTCCTCTCCCTCCACATTGCTGGTGGTTGCCTCAGCTGGAGTTGAAGCTGAAAATGCCCACGTGGTACTTCAGAAGAGCCAGCCCTTGAGTACCCAAGACGTGCCATGTTAGGACAACCTGCATCTCAGGAGGGAGGAACGGCAAGGGGCAGCTGCGAGGTCTCCACAGAACCACAAGAGAAGCACTAAAGGCACATCAGGATAGACTTCAGGAACAAAAAACATACCTCAAGGGGCCGGTGCAGTTTCTAGTGGTGTCCCCTGATGCTGCTGGAAGTCCCAAGTGCTCACACACAGGGACAGGCACAGGTGAAGGGGGAGATCCCACTCTGGGAGCTGCTCTTGTCCATGCCCACCGAGGTTCTCCTTGGCCTGGCAGCAGCAGGGGCAGTTCGGTCACACACGTGTGCAGCTGCTTCCATCAAACAGGGCACCTACGTTTACAAACAGATACATTTGGAAGAGCTGGAGAAGAGAAACCCTCTAATCACATGCAACATCACTCTGTGCTTGGAAGAAGGGCCGCCACAGCCAACTGTGGCTGCTCCTTGTCCTGGAAGTCAGGCCAAAATAAATACAGAGGTTCCCCCCACCCCGCCCCTTTCTTTAGGTGACACATTTTCAGAACTTCTTCCAAGTTTTTGCAAATGAAGAGGGAAAAAGTTCAGCTCAGGCTGACGTGCCAGTGCCCTCAAGACTCGCTGAGGGGAGCTCGGAGGGGCTTTCTCCTCTTGGTCCCCCAGACCCGGCGTGGGCACAGGGGACCCCACAAAATCTCCCGGGATGTCACTGGGTTGGGTCTTGGCGAGCACACCACGGTGTTGCCTTCCTCCCCCGGTGACAATCGCCTTTCTTTTCGGTGCCAGTGGTTCCCTTTGTGTTTACGATAACAGAGGGATGCTTTATTGCATTTCGCCCGGCCCGCTGCCATGGCAACCGGCAGTTGCTGCGCGCTGTAAAAATAACCCTCCTTCCTTGATAGATTTCACTTGAGTGAAAATAACCCTTAAAAATAGGTTGAAATTTCCATACTAACTCTTCCGGGAGGTTCAAGGGAGGCGAGGATGAATTGCAGGACCGGCCGCGCCGTGCCACCCCGGCATCCTCCGGCCTAGGCACCGAGCTCGTGGAGGAGCCCACGAGGACGGTTTTTGGGAGTCACTGCCAGGCCACCCATCCCTCCAGACACGGTGTTGTCAATGATCTGGGGTAGAAGCCATGCCCATCGCCATCGATGAGGCCCACGGTGTCTCCACACAGCCACGCCACGGTTGGGCCCAGTGGATGAGGCGGGTCTGCGAGGCCTCCATCTTAGCTCCCGTGCACCACGGTCTCAAGAGAAAGGCTTTGGCCTGCTCCGAGGCTAGAAGCTGGTGCTCCCCGTCCGTGCATAAGCATTTTGCACTTGGCCATCAGCAGGAGGCTTCAGCACGGATTTGGGATGGCTAAATCAGAGCATGTCAACTGCCAGCACTGGTTCTCTCCCCAGAAAGACGCTCCTCAAGTACCTGAGAGAGCTGCAACACTCTTGGGAGGCCGCATGTCCAGACTCTGAGGGGCACCATCACGGGGATGATCCATTCTCATGCTGGCAGAGGTTCAAGTCTCCTTCTTAGATTCAGACCATCTCTACTGGTCCCATTTCCAGCCAGCAGAGAGCTGCTCTGCAGCACTGAGGTGTTTCTCTCATGCCCACTCTTGACTCATCCCCAGCCACGAAGGTCTTTCCTTTTTTTCTTTTTTGGCTCCTTCCTTTCCTTTTTGTTCTCCCGGCCCCTCAACTGTTCTTCCTCCAAATAAAAGCCGATTCACATTTTAGAGGTGGCCCCTGATTCCTCCCATGAGTTTAGGTGAGTCGAACCATAAGAAGTGGAGTAATGAGATTATGATTAAAAGCACACCTTGATAGTGGGGCATCCATCAAGCTGTCATAGAAATCGTATCTCGGAGGCTGCTCTCATCAATCTGACCTTTCAATTATTACCCAGAGTTCATGACTCTAAGTGTATATAATTCCTACCTCAAATCTGAAATACACGCCTTTGTTTTTTTGGCTTGCCTTGCGCACGGCCGTGCGAGGCTTCCTCCACCAGAGCATTAGCCATGCTTCGCAATGCAAATTAACTTAAAAGAGCTCTTTCACCCAAAAGATTGGGAATGAGATCAAGGCACCACTGGGGCACCAGCAGAAGGCTGTTTGGAGGCTTTATTAATGTCTGTTTGGCTTTTCCTCAGCTTTTGTTCAAAGTGAATGACTGCTGAAGCCAACTCCAGTGGTGTTCACACCCGCACCCTTCTTTGGTTTGTGTCCCCAAGGAGGGGAAGGTTGTTCTGGCTGTGCCACAGCATGACTCTGAGTAAGGGAAGGTCCCTCCAACCCAACCAGGACACGTTTCAGTGCAGATGAGATTTTCTGCCCAACCACCACTGAGAAAACTCCTCCCAGCCAACATTGGATTTTAGGAGTGGGATAAAGCCTTACTCAGCTTCATTTGCCATTTTCCTTGGCATCACTGGGAGGATTCTTCCACATTTCCTTAGGCCCAGAGCACCATTCACCTCCAGCCAGCTCCATGCATCCCACTCCACCTCCTTTTCAGCTCCGGGGCTCTTCAGGCTGAGATAAGTCAGGATTTGCCTGGTGCCAGCCTGGCACCTTGCTGCTTCCCCTTGATTTTCCATAACTTTTTACCAAGCCATGAAATCCTGCCCAAACCTTATTTGTACCCTAGTACATGTAATGCATTGAGCTCTGTTCACAGGGGGTTCCCAGTGCCTGGGAGTGGGGCGTCCTCTCCCTCCCTGCCTGCTCCTCTAACAGCAGCAGAAGAAAGAGCCGGCTCTTTCTAACACAGCTGTTAGGAAGTTGTTCCTAGACAGAATAAAACAAATGAGGCCATTCGCTTCATACTTTTCCTCCAACAGACCCAGGTAATTTTATAAAAATAAACTTCCCTGCTACCCAGTGAGTTTTCACAAACACAGCAGATGCTTTGCAGGAGAAAAAGAAATCCCTAGCTGGCAAAGAAAAGACAGAGGGAGTAGAAATGCCTCGATTTGGGATCTTTGACAAATACGGTCCCGAAGATGATCTTGCTGTTATTTGTATTGTTGCAGGGTCTGACAGCCTCTGATCACAGCTTTGTTCTATGATTAAGTACCGAATGAAGTTCTTTTGCAAAAATCTCTATCTTTTTTAGAGTTCTCTCTTTCAGATAAGTGAAATTGGGGGAATTTCCGTAACAAAAAGCCTCCAAAACAACAGCAGTGACTTTTAGGGTGTCCCTCAGTCCTGCAGCAGAGGTGCTCAGGTGAGCTCAGGTACGGCCAGAAGAGATTTTGTGAGTCAGACACCCTCAGAAGACAGAAGAGCTTTCGGAAGGGACCCCAAGGCTGACAGGCCATAAGCACATTTATCTGCCAACACCTGTTAATCCGTGCAGCCCTTCTCAGTAATTCTGCAGCTGGACTGCAGCTCTGCTCCTACACTGAAGGGCAAACTTCCCTCCGTTGTGACCCTGCCCAGCTGACTCCTTTCTAAGCCACCATCAGCAGCAGCAAATAAGAGCCCTTCTCCATGGAGCAAACACTTAGCAGTATTCCAGGCACAATTCTGCTTTGAAAGCCTTCCTTAATCAGAGAGTAAGCAGCAAAACGTCCCCAGCAGCCAGCTCAGCAGAGGTGAGGACATGAGGACAGACATCTTCAGCTCCCAGGCTAGAGCAGGACAAGAACATATCAGCCACACAAGCATCACATTTTTATATTTTTTTACTACAACCTATTTCACCAGTCTCCCACCAGCCAGAGCTCTGAGTACTGCCTTACCAATGCCGGTTTAATTGTAACGATAGCGTGGATTTCCCAAAAGCCACCTAAGAAATTTCTTTTGGGTGTAGGACAAGATGTTTCCACACCATGCTGCTCAGGGCAAGCCTTGAGAAACCGAGCCCAGCACTGCTGGTCTAAACCTGCACCGCAGCCACACGTTGGTCCCTCGCAGCCTGGTCTCCAGCCAGAAGGTTCACAAAGGTCCCAAGGCACCAGCTGGAGCACCTCTGCCACTCAGTGCAGATGAAACCCCAAAAACTCCCCTTCCTTTCTGCCATTCTCCCTCTGACCTCTGCACAACCAAAGCGATGCCTAATGCCTCCCCCGAAGGTGGTAACCACAGCTGAGCTATGCTGCAGGCCCACGCAGGAAGGCGCTAATCCTGTGCTAATTTATTTTATCAAATTAATAAGAAGAGCATCCATGGAACACCAGAGACTTCCTCTTCTCGGGCTCCCAGCAGAAAGCTGCATGATCCCTTTGTAAAGAGGGTGGGGGGTTGTTGTTTTCCTTCTTTTTTGCCAAGAACATAAAATTAATAAAACAGGATTAAGGGAGATATGGTTTTAACTGATTCCTTAATCCCAGAGAATAATTAATGAGAGCAATGCACCACTTGGCTCGACTCGTCCCACATTTGAATAATAAATAGCATCCACAAACAAAAAGAAGGAAAAGGGAGCAAGAAGAAGGTTGAGCTGGAAATTCTCACTACAAAGTCTTTGCCATATGTACGTGTGCATCTCTTTCTTGCCTTGTGTCCAGAGAATACAGGGCAGAAGAAAACCAACCAGTACTGCCACATCCAGATAACCAAGCCAAGACGAACAGGAAGCTCTCCACGTTAAAGAAACAAAATCCCACTAAAAGTAGAGATAGATTGCCCATGTTAGACCCTTATCGTCAGCCCACACGTGCTTGAGTGCTGTGATCCCAAAGCAAGGGGGATCCCCAGCCAGAGTCACTTGCTCTTAATACACCAATCTGCAGAAGTGGACAACCTGAAGTCCTACCACACTCATCCTCGTGTTCCCCACCACACCACGTGTTGGAGACATCTCTGGTCTGCTACAGAAGGTCTGCAAAGGTGCTGCAGATGGGATTCAGGCCACCATTTAATATCTGTTTAAGCACACATCCATCCATCAGTCCTACTCAAGGGAGAAAAGGTATCTGGGGTTCTACTTTATGGTGGGCAGAACCATCTTTTGGAAGTCAAGGAGCCCTCTTAGACTGAATGCCTCTTTTCAGTTCCGTTGTGACCCCACCACACTTGTTCTGGGGATAAAATACACCTTCCTGGGGCTTACTCCAGGAGCCCCCGCTGAGCCCTGTTTCTCACAAGGATCTCCCAGCTCGTGGCCACCTGTAGATCAAGCAGAAGTCCCAGCCCTGAGGAGCCCTTTGTCTCAGCAGGAAGGAGAAAGGTTACTGCCAGAGAAAGAGCTAAAAACGCAGCTCCTTAACCACTGTTTCTTGAGCCAAAGGGGAACCAAAGAAGTTCTTCAAGGATCCAGAGCCATCTGTCATTTTTTAACTGATCTACAGATACCAGTGGCAGACCTATACCCGTCTTTCACACATCACCTTGGACTATCCAAGGCCAAGGAAGCCCATATTTGGGCACCGAAACACCCTAGATCCCAAAGAGCACCTTAGCAGCTGACCAGGCAGGTCGCAGACATGAGGAGGAACGGCTGGATAAGCACGGCCTCGTCCCTGCCTGCAGCCCTCGTTAAGGCAGGGCTCTGCTTTGAACTCCTTCCTGATGAAATGATTAATGAATGCCACGCAGACCTCTTCCCTTCCTTCCTCTGCTTTCACCTGCCACACAGAGCAATACCAAACGAGGTGATCATGACAAACACAGCTCTAATTCTTTATTAATATTAATCAGAGGCAACCTTTCCATTGACACCAGAACCCGAGCGCGTGTTGGCAGGGAGGGGATAACACTGCAGCAGTGACATTTCTTGGGTAGGCGATTTTATTTTATCTCGTGCCTTCCCTTCCCCCCTTTAATATGGGTTTGCGCTGCCTTGTACAAACAGAGGAAGGAAGGAGCTGATTAAATAGCAGCGTTGGAGCATAATGAAAGAAAAAGCCCACTGCAAACATGTGCTGATTGTTTTAAACGGGAGGCGCCGGGAGGTGGATTTCAGGTGATGCCGCGGTGGCTCCTCTCATAATCCCGGCTAAGGTGGTATTAGGGCTTTGGAGCTCAGAGAGAATTTCGCCTGGTCCCTGCTGGTGAGGAGAGAGGCTTAGGCACAGCAGCAAAGCTCAGGCTGGCTCCCTCTCCTCGGCCCCACCTGGGGCTAACGCCGCAGCGGGGCTGGGAAGTGCAGAGCCATGCGATCCCCCTCACCCCAAAGGGGTCCCCAAACCTCACCCTGCTGCATGGGGCAGTGCTGGGGTGTCACCAGGTCTCTGTCCCCTCCCCAGCAGCCAGGGTGCAGGCTGCTTGTCGGCACAGCACTCGTGGTTTGCAAGCCCAAGTAAGGTTGCAAAAGGATTGCAAGGTGCTAGTGTGTGGCCCCGTACCTGCACTTGCACAAGCGCTGCCTGCCTGAGGTCACAGCCGTGCCCACGCGCTGCTGCTCTGCTTCTCCTCGCACCAGGACGCTCGTGCATTCACTTTCCTTCACAATAAACACAAGGAGAGGCCTTCAGAGAGAGCACTGCCAGCCTGAAAACAGAGAGAAAACCCTAATGATGGGTCCCATCCACGAGAATCTGACTGCCCACACGGTTTGGTGTGGGAGATGAAGAGGGAGACGAGGCTCTTGCATGCTCCCAGCCAGACACCCCCTGGTCACCTGCAAGATCTCCACCTCTACACAGCAATACAAAGTGTGCTCATACAAACCCTCTCTGCAAGTGCACTTGGAGAGGGAGCACAAGCTTTGCAGAGTGAGGAGAGAGCTGCTGGAGTGAGACCCACCTGATTCGTAAGGACAGGAGACGACCACAGCCCCAGGCACCTTAAAAACCTGCACCCACACACGTCAGGGTGTTCCCCCCACCTCCAGCACCCCCCAGCAGCCCATCCCAGCACTGCCACGCTGCCCATCTCCCCTCAGGCAGCATCTCTAAGCTCCCTTTGCTGTCCGTTTGCAGATTTTCTGCGTTTCTTCTGTCTAATTACAACAGGATTGCAGGGAGATTTGTAAGGAGAGATGCCCCTGGCTCTCAGCTGAATGCAACTTCTCTCTGTCTCTTAAAACAAATAGATTTTCATTGAAATCAACATATCTTTCTGAATTGAATAGGTTTTCATGGGGACAATAAATTTCTTCAAAACAATGCATTTTTATTACAACATATTTTTGTTCAAACCAATACTTTTTGACAACCAGATATTAATGACCAGGCCAAAGCCATAAATTTGCCTCAAACTATGTGTTTTCTCATGGAAGGAAATAATTTTTCTCATACAAATACATTTTTATTTGAATCAATCCTCTTTTTTTTGCCCACCCCCCAAAATCAGATGCGTTTCTGGAAGGGAAGCAGCACCTAGGAAAGCCCCTTCATTTCGAGAGGAATTGAGTACTCGCGAGGAGCGTCTCCCTCCCAGCCTCCCAAGCCCAGAAGCTGCACTTGAAGCTTAAATGCAAACTCCTTTTTAGCTGTTGCTTACATACCTAAACTGCCAGCCAGCTTCTGGTAGGTCCTACAGAAACTCCTCGTCCTGTGTTTTGCTTCTCTTGCTTGCTGTTTGCTGTCTGCTCCACTGGGAAACTGCAAATAACAGAGCCCAGATAAATAAATAAATCTCCCTTCGCTTCTCTCAGACCTCCTCGGAGCCTGCTCGACGGCCCCAAGCCCCCAGCCCCTGCACCGCAGGGACACCAGTCCTGCCAGAACCAATTTCACCCAGGGCAGGACCTGGGATATGGGGCTGGCGACAGGCTTTAGGTTGCTGCAACTGCAAAAGCCTTGGCTGCTACTTTTTCGTAGCTCAACACCGACCCACGAGCAAACCCTATCGCCCCCAGACCCTATTTCCCCAGCTGACCCTACAACTCGGACACCGCCCCCATTTCAGCAGCTGCCCTGATGAAGAAAATGCATTTTTGGTAGCAAGGAGCTGCACTCAACCCCTTGAAACCATGTTTCCAAGCTTGGGCCTGGGTCAAAGCCTGGGGATCCGGGGGCTCGCCGAGCACGGAGGGCTGACAAGGGTTCGTTTCCCGTGGCCCCCGTTGGCCACTCTTTGTTGAGCTTTCCCAGTCCATGTAAACATGCTAATTGCTTGGGCTCAGCACAGGGCTGGATGCCGCGCTGTTTGTTTTCCCTTGAATAGGATTAGGGATTCTGACACCAATGATTAATCGCCGTGCTGCAGACGGCTGACGAGCCCGGGGAAGGCGTTCTCTCCGAGCGGAGAGCGCGCACAATCTCTGCCAAGCAGCTGCCGCTGACTTCTATCTAACCCTCTGCATCTTGCCCTTTTATCCTCCCCCTTCTCCCAAAATCCCTCGTGTTCACCAAGCCAGCCCCAGAATCCCCTGGGGGCAAAGGGAGAGGGGGCCAGAGCAACCCCAGAGGGGATGAGCAGTGTGCCCTGAGACGTTTTCCTACATCCCACGCTGCCGAGACTCTCCTGAAATGCTTCTTAGCCTTCAGCTTGACATCTGGAGAGCCTGACACCGTTTTTCCATCCCCTGGCATCACCGGGTTGTGCCGGGGGACCCAAACTCGGCAGATGAGGCCAACGCTCCCCTTCCTAGCTGCAACGCTCGATGTGCAGCTGAGCCACCCCTGAGCAACCTCTCCCCGCAAGCACAGGGCACTGCGAGGCCACCCGGTCCACGTGGGACCGTGTTCAGGCACGGCACAAATGCAGTCGACCCACCCATCCCAGCTATTACCCAGGTTTTTCTCGGGGTCTGGTCTTAAGGGGCTGGATCTGGAGCTCCTGGTCAGCAATTTGGGGCTGTTCCAGTCCCAAACTGAAATCCAGCACCCCTTCTCCTTGCCATGCCAAGCCTCCCCTTATGCACTTTTCCCACTCACCTCCCACAGACAGCCAGGGGTAAGGACAGCATGGGTGCAGGGCAGCCAGCACCAGGACTGCCGCCGTGCACCTCCAAAATCCCCAGAAAAACAGAAAGAGAAGAGCAGAGCAGAGCAACGGGAGCCCAACACCTTCCCCATCACCGCCTCCATCCTCCCGCTTCCCCCAGCGGCGAGGAAGAGGACGCGAGGAGGAAGGGTAAAAGAAAACAGCTGGGGGGAGGAAGGGGCAAAGCGTGCCCTCCAAAAGTTGCAGCCCTTCGAGAGCTCCCTCTCCTCCTGACCTTGCAGAAGGAGCGCTGGAGGCAAACCCACCCATCTCGGCTGGTGCCTCGCGCGCCATACCGTCACTCAGACAAGCGCCGTTCTTAATGGCTTTGTGGGGAAGGCCTGGCCTGCCTTTCCATCTGTACCTTCTGCCGGCTCCCCTCTCCAGCACTGCCTCCCCATACGACATTCCCTTGAATTATTTAGACTGGTAAATCTTCCTGCATCTCACATCTTTAGTCCATCTGTTAGCCGGGGCTTTGCCTTTATAGGAACTGTCCTTTATGCATGCCGGCATCTGTCAACAGTACACTTGCCTCTTTTATTCATGATCTTCCGTGGGAGATGGTACAAGCTGCAGAAATGCCTCATTTCTGGTATGCATTTCATTTTAATGGAAGATTACATGACTGGGGCCCATTTTATTACTTCTTGCCCTGCACATTCATCCATCACGAGCCCCATTTGCTGAGGCTGCACTGGGACGGCAGCCATCAGCCTGCTCGCCTCCGATTCCTCCCGTGCCGCTTTCTCCCCCCCTCCGGGCCGGGGAGGAAAACGCCTGGCGTTGGACGAGGGGAAGGTTAGCAAAGGGGAAAAGATCCGCCGACAGGGCTCGGAGCTTCGCCAGCTGCTGGCAGGGCCACGCGAGCCACGCCGGTGGTCTCACCCTCCTCATCCTCATGCCACCCTTCTCCCATCTGCACCGCTGGGTATTTGGGGTACGGCCGCCCCGAGCACCAAACACAGACCTTGACGTCCTTCTGGAAAGACCCCACAGCCAAAATAACCACTTGGTTTTCCCCTCCCCTCTCGCAGCCGCCCCCAAATTCCCCGTGCGCCCCACTCCTGCCCCGCGCACACACGCAGCGGCGGCAGCAGCATAAATAAGATCAATGCGGAGCAGCAGTGGTAATTAAACTGCCTGTGGTATTTGCAGCCTCTCTCTCTTGTAAGGAAGGTTGCATGCAATTAGTGAAAACATTTTGGACTGGGAACGGTGCCAGTTTGCGCTGTCCTTTCTTTCAACTCCCACAGAAACTCGAGGACCCCTGATTATCCTCCAGACTGCAAAAAAAAAAAATCAAACCCGAGTAAATCCACCCCCCTTCCGCACTGCTCTTTCCCTGAATTCAGGAGACTCTGTACCAGGAGGCAGAGAGCAGGGTCTGAGGGGCCGGGGATGACATGATGAGGGACAGGTTTACATTTCAACCCAGAAAAAGTGTCTGTCCTTCTGTCTGGGATCAAAAAATCCCAGCCACGACACCTTTCCTCGGGGACAACTGCTTCACCGTCCTGTTCACATGAGAAGGTCGCGCTGTTTTCACCCCTGACATGCTCCAAAAGCAGGCAGGGTCAACCCTTGTGTCTGATTGGGATTAAACAACGCTTCTAACTTGCTTAGGGAACTGGTCCAAAACCAAGTAATGGAAGTCAGTCCTCGGCTGAGACCCCAACTCAGTCCTCGGTGGGCTCCAAGGCATGGAAAAACGAGAGAAACCAGGCGCACCTGGGGAAGCCATACAGAAGGCAACTGTCCCCAAACTGAACGGGATGAGCTGAAAGAGGCCGAGCAGCTCCTGCAGACGGGGGACAAGCCCTCGCCAGGAGCTGCTCCCACACACGCGGAGCCTCAGAGTGGGTGCAGAAAGCCCCGCGCGCCAGCCACTCACCCAGCAGCCAGGAGGAAGCGGTACCAGGCACGGCCCATATGGCAGGAGGAATCAGCAAGAGTCTAGCACGTCTCTGGGCACGGAGCTGTAGCAGAGACTAAGGGAAGCAGAGAAAATACGCTCAGCAACACTTCGCAAGGTTGGTTAGCTAAATAGTCACTGTAATTGTACTTTGAAGATTGAGAATAACCCGAACTCTGTCCCCATTTCCCAGCCAGCCTAGTAAATACTCGCCGTATCGTAACCAGCCCGCCCTGATGGCATAACTCAGCAATTTCCTTTCAGGAATCAATGAGAACAAATGAAAATTTAATACGTTCTCCAGACAACCCAACTCCCTTCTCTCCCCCATGGTAAATAAATAATGTGCTAGTCAAATGATGGATGGCGTGCTCCGGGATCGGGGGCCGAGCGCTATTAGGGGCCAGGGAGGTCGGCGGAGGGGAGATGTGGTCTGAGCAGGGTGAGGTGGGGCCGGCTGCTCACGAGGTGGCGGCCGTGGGTTGTTGGAGCACAGAAAAAGCAGCCGGGAGGGACAGGGAGGCACTGGGAGGTTTCTGGGTGCTGGAGGAAGGGGCACAGTGCGGGCTGGGCTGGCTCGGTGTGGGTTGCTGCGCGGGGGGTTCTTGGGTTTGGTTGTTGTAGATGTGGCTGGATCCAAAGCCCAGTGCTGTCCGTGGGGAAAAAGAACAAGTGAAAGTCCTCTTGTCTTCAGCAGGTTTGGGATCGGGATGCTTTGGTGGGTGAGACAGGTAGGTGCGAGATATTGGCCTGCCTGGCAGGAAGCAGATGGAGGTAAAGAACAGTCTGGGGGAATCTTTGGCCATATATGTGAGGGACAGTCGAGTGCAGATGCACCACAGGTCCTACAGAGCCAGCAGGGAAGGCGTGTGAAGAGGTGAGCCTGGAGCAAAGCGTTAGGGAGGTGGCACCTGGTCACAACTGGAGAGGAGAGAGCCCTAAGCTGAAGTTTCTTGTTTGCTGCCCAGCCTGAGCCATCTTGCACGCCCTGTACTCTGGGCACACGTGCTTGCTAAGGACTTACATTTCACATCAACCCTCCAGAAGCCCAGGGAAGGCTGCCTTTTTCCTTCAGCCCGTGAGGCAGGTCCCTGTGTGCCCCAGGACACAGCCAGCTGGGGCCAAGGCAGGGCTCTCGACGCCAGAGCTGGGAGGCACCAGCACGCCCCGCTGGAGAAACAATTATCAGCTGGGCTGCAACTCACAAAGCACGCGGGAGACGGGACGGAGAGCAGCTGCCGTGGGACACGCACCCAGACGAGACCTCCTCATCTTCACCGGGACAAGCAGTGCCACTCACTGCTGCATCCATCCACGTCTCCAAACCCGGGCTTAGGGAGTTCTGCTGGCCCCATTCCTCACTCCCAGGCAGTGGTGTCCGCATCTCCCAGGCACCACGACCCAGCTGGTGCGCGCGGTCCCCACCGCATCCCCTGCTCCACGACCACATCCCCTGCTCCCGACCACGTCCTCTGCTCCTGCACCTCGCAGCTCTGCCTTTCGCTCCTGCTGAACTTCAGGATGCACAAACAACCGTGCCTGCTCCGCCTCGTCCCACAGCTCTGCTTATCTGCTGAGCCGACCGTGTACCTCCTTATCTCCGGGGAGAGCCTCTGTGTAAATATTGCTGTAAATTCTTTGGCTTCCCTTCCAAGTAGCACTGCTCTTTAATGCCTTCCTTGTAAGACCTGCTTGCCCTACCCCAAGCCATTAGCTCTAACAGGACGTTAATAAGGAGGGGGTTTGGTATCTCGCAGGGAGGCTGACCTCTTTCACTAGAAGCAAGGCACCCATTACGGAGCAATGATAAATCACAAGCCTTCCACTCCTTCCCCAGCAGGCACGTCTTTGCATGCATAAACACACGCGGGAGAGGCGCACACGCTCCTGCATTAACTCTGGCAACACCCAAACGCCCTCCCAGGCCAACGTGCACGTGGACCCGGGGCTGTGGGGACTCCCCAGCCAGCTGCCCGCAACCTCTGGGCATCCTCACAGCCTCACGAGGCACCTTTCAGCCTCCTGGTGCTGCTCTGGTCCCTCCCAGCTGTGACCCAGCCTCCCCAGCGTGGCAGGGCAGGATGCAGAGATGGTCCCTTTGCTTCTCCTGGGGTGGGACAGCAGCTGTGGCCCCATCACCTGAACCAGCCATACCTGACCTGTCCCATGAGGTTCGGAGAGAGCGCAGACCCTACCCAAAGCTTTCCAAAACAGATGGCGTTGCTCCACACAGCCCATTTTCCATCCTGTCCTGGAGCTATCATGTTTAATGCTGAATGTGAACATCGCATGAGCTGACCCAGAGGATGACACCGGTCCTTTGAGCAAGCATTAACCCACACAGGAGTGTGGCACACCAAGTGGGACCTCTGGATGTCACCAGTGCTTGGCTGCAGCCAGCCCTGTCCCTCAGCACTCTGCTCCCCCTGAACTGCTCCCAGGCTCACAGTAAGGAGACTTACAAACACCAAGTCTCTGAAAAGTTTCCTGACGTCCTTTAAACACACACATTTTTTCCCCGGTGATAATCAGTCCTTAAAAACTGCTGCCATCCTGCTCCGTTTTTTGACACAAAATCAAAAATACACTCGGAGACCTTGCTGGCTTGAGCCCTCAGGTGCTCAGACTCGAGCAGCTGACAACCACACATTGTTTTCAGTGCTGCTATTTTTTAAGCAAGACAAAAAAAAAAAATAGAAAGCACCAAAAAAAAAAAACAAAACAAATTGGCTCAAAATTAACATGTTCCGAGAAAAATTCTGGAAAAAAAAATCTTGTTTGAGAAGAGAATTGTTTATGACAGCAAACTATTGACCAGGTCTAACAAGCGGGCTCGGACCAGCTGGGTAAGGAGCACGGGCTTCCTCCTCCATCCCACAGCCCAGGAGTGTTGAGCCAAGCCCGTGGCCGCCTGCATTAACACCCGATTTGCTTTTAGCCCTTCTTGGTGGAGCTGGAGAGCAGTGAGCCCCGTGCACCTCCTCGCAGGGGTCGTGCTCCCATGCAGTGATGGAGCAGGAGCCAGCGGCGCAGCTTCCCGGCATGCCCTCCTCCTCCGCGCTCCTCAGCAGCCGCCTCCTCTCGCCGCCGTCGCTGCTCATCCTCTAATTACGTTAAGGGAAGGTTTCTGCTGAGGCCAGCACAAAGCTGGATGCACGGCGGGGTGGGGAGAAGCGGGGGCTCCTCCCGGTGCTGCTGGCCCCAGCCTGGCGCTCGGCCTCGGTTTCCCTCTGCGCCCTGGCGGGGAGCAGCCGCGCGCTGGTGCTAGCATTTGTTTAAGTACCAACCCATGCCCACGGCGATTCTTTGCTTAATTTGAACAAATAAAAAAATAAAAAAAAAGCATCACAGCTGATTCAGAGCAACAAGTCCGAGCAGAGCAGATTTTGGTGCGCAAAAGCATGGCTGCAAACTGCTGGAGACGGATGGGGAAAACACCTCCATTTCTTTGCCGCTGCCACGGGCTCAAGCACAGCTTTTTCCCCCGCTGTATCCAACTCTGGCCACTGCATTTCAAACTTTGTCTCTTCTCCGTGCACACCTCCTTGCTGCCAGCCTGAGGGCCCTGGCTCCCCGGGGCTGTCATTAGGCAGCTGTGATCAGAGAAGCGGTGTGACCCTTCCACAGCAGCCTCTTGACTTCACTCACACCCCGCGGGACGCACTTGGGAACAGAGCAAGGCGCCTGTTGAAAGATGCCTTTTTTTTTTCCCCCTTACTGTAAAGCCTTCACTGTCATCAGAGCAAGGAGCCCTTCACACGTGTGACACGAAGCCAGGAAATCGGGGCTCTCCTCCTCCGGACTCGCAGCTGCTAAGAGACCTTGGGCAAACGGCCCCGTTTCTCTGTGCCTTACTTCTCTGCGAGACTTTGGGGAAAAAGAAAAAAAAAAAACATAGGGAGAGAGTATTTCTAATATGGGTATCAGCTCCTTGAGGGCAAAATCTGGTTGTGACACCACTAGGAAACCGTGTCACCAGCTCTCTCGTGTCCCTACAAGCTGTGGGATGGGAACACACAGGCTGAATGTGGAAGTGGGGCTCACCAGCCCTGCACCAAGCATGCAGGTTGCTGAACCTCTCTGCAAATGGGGACTGAAAACAGGGGATTTGATGTGGGATGAGCTCCGTTTAAGTCACTTTTAAAAGGATCTCATGCATTCAAAGCAGGAAGATGACAAGAACAGCCCCCCGCCTAGCTAAAACCAGAGCCACCGCTTGGCTTTCACGTTTGGTTTCCGTGCTGAGTGACCTCAACCATCGCTGCTTGGGCTGACACAGTTCCTGCTTTGGGTCAAACACGAGCAGATTTTTAAAGGAGGTTGCCCATGCACGGATAAACAGCTTCAGCTGGGCACCACACAGCATAAATAACTACAGAGCCCTCGGAGGTGCAAATCCTCTCCGTTCTTCTACATGATGGCACCTTTATAAAGGGATAGCTCATTTGGGAGATTATTCCCAGCCACGATGAGGGGAACGATAAGGATATTGGCTCTTCTAACCGCTGTTGGCAAATTGATGGGAGGTGAATTCCACTCAAGCCCATAAAATTAAGACCTATGGATCAATCTTTCTTCATCTGTTTTCCTGTGATTGCCTGGCAGGCAAAAATATGCACAAGTGATGATGAGGTGTATCCAATCTCCTGCTAGCGGGAGACAGGTTTCCATTCAAGGCCAAGGCTTTGAGATGCCCATAAAGGCAAGCCTCCAGCCTAGTGTGAAAGAGATCTTTTTACATCTCGTTACCCAGAGGTAAATCACTCCGTGCTAAATCATCAATTCTTCTCATCCCCTCTGCTGAGCTGGGCAAGGTTGGCTGAGAGGACCCAGCAGGGAGCACCATGTGGGGAAGGAAGGGGAGGAGAAGCCAGCATTCAGACATTGGCTGCACCATCCTCTCTGCCTCCATCGTGGTGGCTAAGGGTGTTTTTGCAGCCCAAAACACACAGCAAAAGCTCCATGAAGTAGGCACAAGGGTGCAGGAAGAGCAGCATCCACTGTGGTGGCAAACAGTTAACACCCATAGCTGTCGTGGATTCAGGGGGCTTTGCCACCTGTGTGTGCATTCAGTTACCCAGCCAGAGCCTTAGTGGGTGGAAACCAGAAGGTTTTAGCCCAACCCCGTGAAAAAGTGGCCAAGGAGCATGGAAAGGCTGCTAGGATCAGCTGGGAAAGGAAGGGTGGTTGCAAACCTCACTGCTGAACGAGACAGCTTTAGCGGCCAACAGAAGCACAAAAAGCAAAGACTGCTGTGTATGCGTAGTGGTATGTAAGTATTTGTCCATCTGGACACGTCTGGGAGCTGGTGGAGTTCACCACCAGCTGCACATCCCCAGAAGCAGCCAAAAGGAGGCATGGTTTTGTGAAAAACAAGGGTGTTTATGACCAGGACCTTCTGGGAACCATTTGAGCTGGGATTCGCGGGAAGCCCTTTGCAAGGGTTAACACACAGCCTCTGGAAACCGAGCAGAGCTGCAACAACCTCGCTCCCCAGCAGCCAGAATTTGGGCTTTCTAACAAAAAGTTGCTGTTCTGGCCACGCCGACTCCATTCATCTTCCTGGCAAGAAGACAGGACCTGAGCAGATCCTGCAGTGTCACGAGCCAAACCCCCCTTGTGCTCCAGCTGCCAAGCCCTGGAGAACGACCCAGGTCCTGAGCCCCTTGAAGCAGATTTTTGAAGCTGGATGGGGCCACTGGTCTCAAATCGGCATTTCTGGGCCCGATTCTCCCACTTCGCACAAGTTGCTGAGCCCCCAAAAAGTTAGGCTTGCTCCGTGGCAGAGCTCAGATTTACAGAGCCTGGTTTGAACACTTCGGTCCCTGGAGCCTCGCCTAAACTGTCACTGAAGTGAGGGGGAAGGAGAAATGTACTGTCAGGAAACGTAATCTCTGAAAAGTGCAGAAATCCAACTGTGGGAGGATTTACAGGAGTTCAAAACTAAGGGACGCCAGGAAAGACAGCTAAATAAACACATAGATCATGCGTCTTGAAAGCTGATGTCAAGACCATAAAAAATCAACTCGATTATAGGAGCAGACAGGTGGCGATTGGTGCAACCCCTACGCATCGTGTCCTGGAGCCTTCGGCTGGCCCTGTCCACTGCAAAGAGCACCCAGCAGATGTTTTCCTGATTATAAATGCCGTATAATTTATAATCCACAGCCTCGCACTTAAAACAATCCCGGAGCTGTGTCGAGGGCAAATCCTTCCCGTCCATTAAGGCCACCAGTGCCCATCACTTACCGGTGACACGGAGAGCTGATATCACATCCCACGGTGCGCTAGGGGCTGGCTGCTCCCAGCAAGAAGTACAGGACCTTAAAGTGTTGGGGTGATGCCACCACATACCTGCTTTTGAATCCTGCTCCGGTGTCACCAGGAACATCCAACATGCAATGGCAGGGAGATGAAGTCCTCGCAGTGCTATGCCAGGCTCTGCTAAGGGCTAACGTGGGCTCTTTGCCCTTTTCTTCCTCTTCAGAAGTTAACCGAGTCTTGCCAAGGTGCCTGCAAGAAGTTAGCAAGTGTTAGGGCTCGTGTCACTCAGAGTTTGGAGAGCAGCACCGAGAAAGGGAACCCCCAGCGCTTCCACCCCCTGTGGAAATATCATGTAGATGGGCCCCCAAGGGAAAATGCTGAGCTGTAAAAGTGTTCTGAAAGTCTCATCTCAGCACAAAATATTGCTCTGTGCTTTGCCAGCAAAGGGAATTCAGCACCTTGACTGCCTGGGTGTGCAGACAATAAGCAGGCTTTTGCTCCTGGCCAGCTGAAACTGCTCCAGGGCCTGCGACCCCAAGGGCTGATGCTCCTCAGCAGCTCCCAGAGCTTCCCTTTGTGAGGCCACCTGGGCCCTGCACGCACCGTGCCCCCAGTGTCACTTTGCAGCCACCGAGGGGCTTGCTCCTTGCTAGCACCTGCACGAGCAAGGTTTGAAGGGCTGCGTTCCCCCGGAGCCAGAAGAATCGATGGAAAGGGGACACAGCACAGCTGGCTTCAGGCTTGTGCACGAGCAAGGGGGCCGTCTGTGGGTGACACCGCTTGGTCCCTGGCCAGGAGAGCAAAGTGGTGGCAGGCAGCATATCCCAGCTCGGCCCCTCACAAAGGAATCCTTGCTGAGGCTGTGACAGATGCAGAGAACTCGCTACGGGCAAGGCAACCCCAGCTGCACACCGAGGGGCTCGGGCTGAGCCCCCCACCCTGGCTGCCCTGTGCTACCCCCAGCCCGGGCAGCCTGGCACGAAGGTAGCCCAAGCCAGCAGTCTCTGACCCCCCTCTAGTGGCTATAAAACATAGCAAAGTTCACGAACCCACTGCCAGAGCCTCCTTCTCCCCCAGTCTGAGTGCAGGAGCATCTCTGCAGGGCTGGGCTCCCAAATCCCAAAGGTGTTCCTGCTGCAGCACACACATCCACAGCCGTCCTCCCATCAGCCACGCACCCCTCCAGCGTTCCTGAAGTCCACGTTCGGACGGCACTGTGAACATGGAGGTAGACACAAAATGGTTATAATGAGCGTTGTAAAATATACTGATGGTTTTCAGCTTGGCTCACAAAAAAAAAGTGGCTTATGCAATTACACCGTGGGCTTGTGTGTTCCAACCGCTTTGGAGCCTGTCAACTGATTTGATCTCAATTTAGCAGAGAGAGAGAACTCGGAGTTTTAGTTTCAGTGGGCTGTCAGCTAGAGGACAGGCACTTCCTTAGCGTCCTCCCTCGAGGAAAGGCTGCAGCAGGAGCTCAGCCTCTTAGGAGATGCCAGAGACTCCCTGCAGTTTTCACAAGCTGCAGGAAAGGCAGCTTACGAGAGCTCCCATCCCTCACCCAACCTCCGGACAAAGCTGTGGGAAGCCCAGCTTTCCTGCCTGACCACTCGTCTCCCTTGTGAACACTGAAAACCATCACCTTTCATTTGCCTCTAGGAAGTTTGATTCTTTTAATCCCAAGTTCCCTGAAAGCAGTTTCCTTTGGCCAGCAATTGCAATCAAACGCTGTTAAAAGGAAAACTTGAGAGTGCTCTTCACTAGAAATCAAAGCTGCTGGCACTTTTTTTTTTTTTTTTAATCCCCCACCCACCAGAGAAAAGCAAGAAAATGAAGTGAGCATTTGTAGGCAACAGTGACAAACATCTGCTGAAGTAAAGGACAACTCCACCCCATATGGATGGGAAAAGTGTCGCACCAGCTACCGGCAGTTGGCACCTGCCAAACATCCGACCTTGAGAGATCAAGCCAGGTTTAGCATGCACAGTGCAGGCAAGGTTTTAATGTACGAGCTCCAGCTCTGTATAGGAACAGCCCCGTTCTTGTTCTTCAGAACAAAAAGGAGGAGAAAAGCCTGGGTGAAGCCGGCACGTTTGGTTGCCAGCACACCTGAGGAGAGCCCCACGGAGGGATCTGGGGTACGAGGTGGGAGACCACAGCCAGGGTCAGCTCTCAAACATCCTGAGCGTGTGTCTGGCTGGGGCTGACGAGATGAAATTAATCTTGCCTGGGCAGTCAAAGTTTGGATCTGCCTTTGCTAGCCTCTAATGAAAAATGCATAGTGGCAAGCATTGGAAAATCCCTGACACTCAGCACCAGAGGGTACATTTAAATAATTCTATGAATATAGATCAATAAAACTAATGTACTTACAGCCTCTCTGTGAAGTATTCAAACTAGAATAAAAGTCATCTTGTATTATAAAGCCTTGTATTAATTCTTAGCACCTATTGTTTTACATATTCAATTAATCTTAGTCAGCAGATAGCAACTCACACATGATATTAAAAGCACGGGGCATGAGAAGGCTTTTAAGGAGCTCCAGACATCTTCATAAAGCTGAGTGTGCTTGGAGGAAGGCGTCGCTACAAGAGCCAGCTGCCTGCTTCAGGCTGGGAGACAAACCCCAGGTGGGCTGGGGACACGAGAGGACATCTGTGGCCGTGCCAGGACCTCCAGCTCCTTGTCCTTGCTCTTCAGGAGAGCGCAAATCTGAGGGATCTCAGAGCCTCAGGAACAGGAGCTGGGGGAACAAACAGCTCCACAGGAGAGGTGGGAATGAAATGACCACCAGAAGAGCCAGCCACGTGCCCGTGATGCGCTTTCAGTACCAGCCGAGCGGAGGAGACGCGAGATAATCTGCGAGGTTGGCCCGAGAGCCTTTCCAAGTCTTTGTCGGGCCGGGTTGCCAAAATCTCTCTATTGCCAGCGCCTCCCTCACGTTGCTGCAGGGAAAAGCTATTCATTGAACGGGTATTTTGGAGAGCTCCCCAGGGAATTTGGAACAGAAAGCTGTTGGACCTAATAAAGCATTGCATTAACGGACTCGGCCATCAAGCCAATTAGTCTAAAAGCTGTCAGCCCAGACCTGCCAGCCCCTGCCTTTTCCAATCCAGCTCCTACCTTGGGCCACCTTCAGCCACCTTGCGTGGGACTGAGACCCCCTCACACCACGGGATCGTCGATATTGGAGCGCCTGGGGGGGCTGCAAAAGCAGAGCAGCCCCAAGGCCAGGCGACTGAATTCGGCAGTGCCTTCAGAGAGATGAGCCACGGAGACTGAGGGAAGGTGCTGCCAGCTCTGCAGGGCCTGCTGGGGAGATACACGAGGCTGGGAGCCGTGGCTTTAGCCACACTGCAGGCGTCCTCAACAGGGAGCCTCCAGGTGTACTCTAGAAAAACATCTGGACATGACTTTGTGGGTTTTTTTATCACCTTTGTGATGTTTTCAGAGCATCACCTCTGGCTTTTAGAGGAGGATGCACACGTGGCACAGCCAGACATGTCCCTGCCATGTCCCCTGCTGCCATCGTGCAATTACTGAACTGGTGTTTGGGTCTCCCACCTTTGGCGACGTGCTGGGACATCCACTGAGCTCACAGTGGCCCTCAATGCAGGCAGCTTGCTCTGATGAATCTGGCACCACGGAGCTGCTGGGCAGCTGTTTCCATGGGTGCTCCCGGTGTTTCAGCTGGGACTTGCTCAGCACCTCACAAACCAGCCCTGGGTTCAGCACTACAACAAGAGCACACCACAAGTCCGGACCAAAACGCATTCAGTACCCGCAGAGAAGCCCTACACAACCATCTCGAATGACAAAGGAACACTTAAAAATAAAAAAAAAGGAAAAAAACAACCCAAAATGGAGCACACAGAGTGCCATTGATAGAGATCTATGTTAGCCTATTAATAACACGCAGCTAGGCTTGCATCTGGACTCACTCCGCTGGTATATTAATCATGTGCATTTTTTAATAACCCTGTGTGCTGCCACGAGGTAGGGCACCCCTGCTCCCACCGGCGGCTTTAAGCGAGGCTAACAAAGCTCTGCTTTCTGAGAGGAGGCTGGAGTTGGGACCCTACCCAAGTGAGGTTCTCGGGAGGTAATAAAACACCAAGGAGATGCTATCTAGTGGATTTGGAGCAGTTCATTCCCTTGAAAGTCAAGTCGACAGCTGATTTAAAGTTTCCAGCTAGGTCATACAAAAGTCAGCGGCGGCTGCATCCAGCCAGGTTCAGAGTTTGAATATTTATGGTGTCAATCTGAAATCCAGATAACCACAAATAATCTAAACCCATTAACTCCCCCCTTCCAGAGGAGAAAGCTCTCTGGACGGTACTGCCCATATTGCCAGGGTTACCGTGGGATCGTGTGCAGAAAGTTGTGTGTCTTTTTTTTTCCTTTTTTCTCTTTTTTTTTTTTTAATGCAGGTTATTATGCACTGATGGCGACGTGTCAGGCAGTTCCCGCCAGATCAGCTTGCCTTCCAGGAAAGCTGGCGTGGGCACCACGTGATAGGAGCGGGTTGGAAGCACCGAGACAACTCCAGCGCTCGGGTCAAATCCAGTCCACCAGGGAATAGGCTGATAAATTGCAGCCATCACCACGCTGCAGTGCAGGAGTGCAAGGTAATAACCCTCGCGTGCTGGCCAGCAGAGCTGCCCACAGCCCAGCCGCAGGAGGAGGCACGCACGTCTCGGCGAGCCTGTGTCAGCAGGGAAGTGCACTCACCTAGGGCAGGGAAGGATCTTGCTCCTTGCTTGCAGAGAAATTCGCCTGCTCTGGGGGTGTGTGCTCCCCTCCACAGCTGATAGACGCAGGGCTGTGTGCCCCAGAGCTCGGATTCAGCGTGGTCAGTGGGGCAGAGCTGGCTTCGAGCAACCTACAGGGGAACAGCACAGGTAGAGCAGCTCCCAGAGGAGGCCTGGGGTTGATGTGGGGTGGCAGAATAAGCCAAAGAAGGAAAAATAAGCAATTGAAGTGCCAGAAATTGGGGTCCTGCAATTGCACTGTCCAAACCTGAGCAGAGTTGGCATCCCAGCAGAAAGACTTGCTGAACAGGGCTGCGTGCTCCAGCGGGATCAAGCTGAGACACACGCTATGGTACAGGAACACATTGCCCCTCTGGGGAAGCTGCGCCTGAAGCCTGGTACGGATCCTCCTGCTGACACCCAGCAGCATGCAAAATACCCCAGAGGGCTCGAAAAAGAGTTGCACGAACACAGACCTGCACTTATACCCCGGCCAGGAGCCAACCCGGGAGATCTTGGCACACCACCTCTGGCCTCTCTGCAAAAAGCTCCCGGAGAAATCAATCCCGGAGCTTTCAGCGGCGCTTTTGCATCTCCACTGGCAACCTGGATGGCCTGTCCACGTCAGCCCTGTCTTTACAGCTTCTCCGTGCTTGCAAGAAGCAGAGAAGAGGTGCTGCTGGATAGCTGCAGGGCTCAGGAGACCCCCATGGAGCAGGCGGGCGCGTGCAGCCCAAGAACTGGAAGCAAACCCCTGGAACATCATGCGGGGCATGCACAAGCAGCAGCAGCCCAGCTTTTGACATGGGACATGTAGTGACAGGAACAGCCCCACACAGATGTGCGCTGGAACAGATCTGCAACACATCTGCTGGCGCTTGCCAGCACCACGAGCAGCTCGAGGCACTTGCCAAGTGCTGGGACTCGCTAAGGCAAGGTTGTGGGTACCGCCAGCCAAAGGAAGCAGCGGGGTGCTGGCAAGAAGGGCAGAGGAGCTGGAGATGGAAGCGGAGAGAACGGAAAGGGTTATTGCAGCAAACGTCTTCCCAGCCAGAAATATCCCCCCAAAGCCCACACCGAGTCTTCCGCCGGTGCTGGAGAAGAGTTAGTGCCCCTTGGTGAGTTTTAGGAGGATTAGTACAAGAATTAGAGTTAAAAATAGGTTTGTAACTGTCTGCATGGACATACAGGAACATGCCTAAATATAACATCAATTTCCATATGTCATCAGAGTGGCTGTTTGATAAAGTCAGGGACTGAAACAACACAAAACATGGTTTTCCCACCAACCCAACGTGGACGGCCATCAGCCCCACACCACAAAACCAAAGCAGCTCCTGGTGAAGTCAGCAAAGTTGCAGAGGGCTGGAAGCATTTCGCTTTGCCACCCACGTTCAGCTACGTAATGATGCTGCTTTTACTGCCCCAGCTCCCAGACAGCTTTGGGAACGGTCTTCACTGGCGTGATGTTGGGTGTTAGGGATTGCAGCAGGTCTTTGGGGTTGTTATAGGTACCCAAAACACAGGCAGGGGCTTGGAGGTCTGAGCAGGTAAGGCAGTGGAAGAGAAAGGAAGGCAGAGATTGTTCAGCAGTAAATCATTCTACCTACTGCACGATTGTGAAATTATGTTGAAAATTGATTCATCTGAGAGAAAAGGGAAGTTTGTTCCCTCTGTCGTACTAGCAATTTGCAAGGTGGATGTGTGTCTCTATTTTGACAGATTTGTGGGGCAAAGTCAAACTCGAGTGGGTGGCAGAAGTCAGTCGGGGTGATAATGAACAAACAATAATTACAAGGCAAAAAGGGGAATGGGCTGGATACCTCAATTACGCGTTTCCAGATTTTCTAAACAGAACGTCCCCGTTTAGTAAAATCATTAATTTTCAGAACGGAAAATATTAGTGTCTGCTTGGAGTGCCACCAGAGTTGCGCGTGGAAATGCTAAGTGGAGGGTAATTACGTCCAGTTTCCTTGGGGCTTGGTGTTGTGTAGGAGAGGAATTTCCCCTGCCCTCCCCACAGCACCAGGGTTACCTGCTCAGCATTTGGGGCTGGAAGCAAAGCAGAGCAGCAAGAGGGTGAGCAGCCTCCGAGCTCCAGCCTCCCTGCTGGGTGTTTGTCCTGAGCGACTGCAGGAGGATCAGGCGAGCCTTCAGCAGCTGAAGAGCTGAGATCTGGGAGAAGCCAAAAATACCATCCCAGCCCCATTAAAACAGGTCACCTACTTATTCCATTTCAGCAAACAGTGGTGAAGGGCTTTTTTTCCTAAAAAAGGAGAAGTTCCACTCCAACTTAAAAAACAAAAGTGCCCACCTTCTAATTTCTATTTAAAGCAAATGCTTGGGATTTAAAACAAAATGTTTCTTCCAGAGTTAAACGAAAACGTTTCAACTCGCCAAAATTTTCTTCCCCAAAAGAGACTGTTTCAGGTCAAGCCAAAACATCTTTTGGACCTGCCAGCAAATTTAGCAACACAATTCTTTGTGGCACTGTAATTAGTATGAATGGGCTTCCTTAGCACCATTGTTTCAGGAGCAGCTGTGCTACTTTGATGAATACCCATATTTTTGTATGTCACATGCATTTGCTATGGCCTGTTTATAAAATTTCAACTCATACAGTCAGGGAGCAGAACAGAAATAATATCAGCAGACTCGGGCGATTAATCACAAAGCACAAACAAAGAGGAAAGACAGGGATCTTGTCATGGGACACCGGACAAGGACTCGGAAGACCCAGCTTCAGTTCTTGGCTTGGTCAAAGACCGAGCTGGGCAAGTGAGAAATTATTCTTTCACTGGCAGGCAAAAGTACCCAGAGATGAAACAACTTGCCAGTTTGTCTATTTAAATTCTCAGGCTTTTCATCAAAGGACTGCGTGACCTACTCATCTGCTGTGGAAGCAGGTAAAAGTGTTCCAGCGCCACACACACACACCGGCTGCGTGTCTAACCAGGGAGAAATGCAAATTCGGTAACATCAAAATGCCTCTCAAATCGCTCCTGACTCCTTCAGACTGAAGGCTCCTCACACTGAAGTGTTTTAATTCTGCAAAAGCAAAATGTCTACCCGCAATATTTCTCGGAGCCGAGCAGTTCAGCTTTCTGCACCTCGAAATTCGTCCTGCTTCAAATTCAATTAAAATTATATTTCAAAGGAGGCATTTCAGCGACAGCACTTATTGCTAAATATCAGCAAAGATATCAGTGCTGGTCTCCTATCAAATATCTGTTAATTAGCCACAATGAAATGCTGGCTTTCCTTTTGGCTTTCAATCCTCCAATACTGTTTTTTCTCTTGAAGCTGGACAAATCTGTAAGATTCACACTCGCCAAGGAGCCACGCTCAACTGTAGGGCAACAAACCAACAAATTGCAAATCCTACCCTGAAGCCAGCAGGGCTGCCTGGGGAGGCAGGAAGAAGAAGTCTTGGGATGCTGGGGAGAGGAAGGGCTGCGACATCAGCAAATCTATTTTTCCAGAAGCTCAGGATCTGCAGGTGACTCAATAAGTTAAGGAGCACAGAAAATTGGGATGAGGGCAGGAGGTGACAGCTTTAAGGGCGAGGGACAAAGAAGAGCAGCCCCACAGCATTTCATCCCCGAGCAGGGGATGTTTTTGCAGAGGGCCCCATTAATTTCTCCAAGGTCCACGGGCCTCACTGTCTCCCATCTGTCTAGCAGGGCAAGAATATAGTGGCCTGCTTTAAACGCTTGGAGACCTCGAGTCCCCTCTCTGCTCCCTGCTGAACCCGCCGGTTAAGTCCCTAACCCCCCGCAGCACGGACACATTAATACTCAGGGCTCCGAAGGGAGTTCAAGGCTGATTCATAATTCACCTGGACCAAAAAGACACCGGGTTTCTAAAGCCCGAGGCCGTAACTTTAAAACATAGAAGCCATCAAAAAAATAAATAAAAGCCAAACAGTAAAAGGCTGCGGAATTTGCACGCTGCAAAATTATTCCTGTTTTGCAGGGTTCACTGAAGAAGTTACTGTAAATAGCTCTTGTATTTCACACACCAAACACTTCCAGAAGCATTAATGAAACATTTTTTAAAGCCCTCCCTCCCCCAAAGTTATTCCTGGCAGAAAAGGGGAAAAGATGCAAGCTGTGGAGTCTGTGACTGCATAAGGGAAGAAGCTGTCGGATTCCATCTGTCGACGAGGAGGATAAACGACCGCACACATCTCTCCCCTGCGTTAGCTCTTGGCCCCAGCCCGAGGGGAACAAACACTCTCGGGTCCCAGGTTTTGGTGGAGGAGGCAGCAAGCGGGAGCTCAGCCTATGTAGGTCTTCTCCCACGTACTTTGGGAGCTCACGCTGACTCTGAATTGGGTGCAAAATGAGCTGGTGGGAAGGAAAACCAGGGCCCTGCGTGGCGGTGGGGACTGCTGGCAAGTCGCCCTCTAGCAAAAGCCACGAGCTGATGGGAGGCACCTTCTTGGTGGACCTTAATGGGCTTCACGTGGGTCAGAGCATCCCTGTGCTCCTTTCCGTGCCACCACCAGGTGAGATTGGAGCAGCAAAGAAAGCTGCCTGGGTGCTGGGTCCACAGGAGATGGCCAAACCCCAAGCTTACCGGGGTCCTGCGGCACTACCAGAGACAGAGGCACGAAGCCAAGAGCAGCGCAGACGAGCAGGGGCTTGGACAACACGGGTCAGTAATTCAGGATATGCAAGCCTGGCGGCTGACGTATCGGGATTAAGAGCCTGCAAATTGCAGCATTCCTCCAAGGCTGTCTCGCTGGAAAAGAGCGAAGGTCAAAGCCAGGAGAGACCCAGAGGTCAAAGCGCTGCCGAGGAAAAAAAAGAAAGAGCTGAACAAAGCCCAGCATTTCTCCACTTCAAAGCCCAGTCATCTAAGGCAGCATTATTGAAATGGGAAATTTGAAATCCACTTTAGATATATGCGTGCCCTTATTTGAAGCAGGCTTTTCTCACTCAGCACTGATACCATTTTATTTCTGCATCCACCTCGAACCAGCCTGACATCCCCTGGTCAGAGAAACAGCCAATGCCAACCTAAACCAGGGTGCTGAGAGCTGGGTGGTGCACAGCTGGTTTTGGGGTTTCCTTTGGACTACTTTTTTTTTTTTTTTTAACATAGAATGGAAATTCAACACACCTGTGAGGAATTTGGGGCTGTTTTGAGACAAAATCTGCAGTGTTTTGTGGCTGTCCTGCAGCTCTCAATATCCAGTGACAAAAGCCAGTTGGGACTGTGTTCAAGCATGAGGTGGGCAAAGCCTCCATCATCTCCTCGTCCCCATACCTGCAGGAGCTAGAGGTGAATCCCTTGAAATAAGGACAGCCAGAATTTGCTGCCTGGGGTGCTGATGCTGTCTCAGCCTGGCCTTTGGTGCCGTCCTGTCCTGTGTTTCCAAAAAGTCCCGCTCCTGGTTCCTGGTTCCAGCCCCAGCTCAGACGCCAGCACGGAAGAGCTGCAACTTGGTGAACTCAGCAATTAGCCCCGGAGCCCGAGGAGAGTTTGTCAAGATCCCATTGCAGGCGAACAATAACACAGAAATACAGCTTCGAGGGGGAGACGATTTATCAAGCTGACCACAGACGTCTCCCTCATTTTTCCTTTAATAAATCCAGCCTCGCTCCTGGCCGCGTGCAGTATCTTGTCACCGCTTTCGGCTCCTTTCAGGACTGCCTCCCACCTGCAGGCTTCGGGCACCTCGTAGCCCCGGAGCCATTTATTCTCTCCCAACGTTTCTCCGTGAAGAAATGATGATTTTTCTTCCATTGAGGGGAGGGAAACTGAGGCACGGCAAGGCGAGCTGCCTGGCATGAGGAGGGGGACAGGACTACTTGCTCTTTAGGGCTGGGCTGATCTGGACTGGCTATTTTCTTATCTACATGACGAGTATCAGGGGACTTCTGCTCCCTCTCACAACCAAGCTGTGTAGGAATTGCTCAGATGCTCTTCACCATCAGATTTTACTCACCAGGAGTGCCTTCCTTGGGGCTGTTCAGGCAGCCAGCCAAGCTCCCGAGGGCCAGGCCTCATCTTCATACCCCCAAATGATCACTTTCAGTAAGGGCAGGCAGGCACCAGCCCAGCTCCCACCTTATCTCCACCTCCTATCGTCCGCGTGGCCCAGAGCAGCACGGGGTTTCTATCAGCATTTCCACCTCCCAGGAGTCCTCCAAGGAGGGCAGCGGCGAGCTCCAGGCTGGAGTCCTTCCTTGCAGACCTTGAAGAAACTCCTGGGAAGAGCTGGGTGCGACGTGGTGGGTCATCCTTTGAGATTGGGGTGGAGGAAACCTCTCGGGTGGCTGCTCTCGGGAGCGCAAGGCATCAGCACCACCAGGATGCCGGCAGTGGCGTTCGCCTGTGCTGATTTCATGCCCGTCCTCTTCCCTCCCTGCAAAATTCCAGGCAGGCCTTCCACTTTGGCTGACATTCAAAACTGTCACCTCTCCGCGCGCATTAACTGGGAGGCCCCTGTCATCCCTCACATTAAAATGCTATCACGGGGAGTCAGCACAGCTTGACTCAGCCAGCTAAGGGGCTGGCTCCGGCCGCGCTGCGGGGACAGCCGATTCACACTTGACATCCATGGTCAATTTGACAGTGATGGACACGCTACTTAGGAGTCATTTGCTGATCTCATTTCCCCAGGTGGGAGGTCGTGCCACGGAGCTGCCTTCCCCGGGGAGGAGAAGTGGTGATGCTCTCCAGCCTCTCCAGGAGCAGACACACGTGCAGACAGGCTTCCCCATCTGCTTGCTGAGCGCGAGATGATCTACAGAGCCTGCCAGGAGCCCAAAATGCAGCTGCCCGATCCGCACAGCGCAGTGCACAGACCAGCATCGTGCTCCAAAAGTTAGGTCAGGTTACTGCTCCCTCGGGGTCAGGACGTGGAGCTGGTCTCCAGTCTTCTCAACCACTGCTTGAGTTTTCGGAGCCCACTTGCTCTTGCTACACGTGCTGTTGAACGGCACAGCAGCTCGTTTTCTAACCAACACACACCTTTGCACCCCTTCCCCACACCCTGCCCTTCCTTACAGCAGGGAGAGGCACCCTCCCTGAAATTCATTAAGCTCTAAATGGGTTTTTAAAGGACACGTGGATCCTCCTTGTACCAGGTCATGCCTGAGTCTGAAGGTGTTCACCTGTCATTGCCACTGCACGGCCTTCCAAGCAAGCAGTGATAAAGCAGGAGGTGGTCAACTGCCCTCAGGTCTCAGAGGAGTAATTCTCCAGGAAGGAAAGGGCACCACGAGCCTTTCTCTTCCACCATGAGCCCCAGGTCAATTTTAATCAAACCAGGCTGAGTTAAGCTAGACTAAAATATACAGGGATCTAGAGGGCAAATCCCATCTTTCATATATGTTTTAAATGCGTGGGGCCACTTACAGCCCAACCACCTAAAAATTCCCTTCCCCTTCATACTGCCCTAGCTGAGTGTCATTGGTAACGCTCTCAAATCCCAGGACTGCAGGAGATAATTACAGCGGGGGAACTTAGCCAGCTACCGCTGGGAACCTCTCCCCAGCCCTTCCCAGTTCTGGGAAGGCTGAGCTGAGCCCAGTCCTACAAACCCCGTAAAACAGATGTCTTCTGCAGCGAGCCCAGAAGGCCTTCCCCAGCATCAGAGGCTCTTTTGGATCAGGCAGAGGGAGCAAATTCCAGCGTCCTCCAGCCCTTGCAGCAAACATCGCTGCTCTGAGCGCGGCGCGATCCAGCTCCGAGCGCGCCTCTTCCCCCAGCTGCGGTGGCACGCTTCGTTCCTGTCACCGGTGCCACCTGTCCCGGATAAACAAGGAGAATGAGGATTTTCATTCCCCCCTGAGATGCCCACGGGGAAGAGCTGAGGACGTCTTCGAGGGTTTTAGTTTCTCGTGCACAGAGGGCACAGGGATGCCCTTGCACGAGGGCACGTGGCCGGCCCTCACCTCCAGGCTGGGATGGGCCGAAAGGGAGAGCAGCAAAGAGATGAGCCGTGCACCTCACGGCTCCAAAACCTTGCTGCTGCTCTGTGCCAGCAGCCTGGCTCTGCTCCACCACCTCCAGCCCAGGCAGGACGGCTGCTCGCCTCCCAGTTCCTCTTCGCTCCTTTTTTTGGGGGAAGATGGTTTAATATCGGGGTCTGGTAGAGCGCTCACAGCTTTCTCTTCCAGACTCCGGCAGAAAGAACTTGACCCGTGTCCTCAGCCCCTCTTAGTCATCAGGCTGAGCCGCGTCTCCCCTCCTCCCGCCAGCCTCCTTCTTTATGGAGCAGCGGCAGCAGCAGAGCAGGGGGTGAGAAGTCAAGGGAAGGACAACTTGACTGATGGAGCTCAGGTTGCGGGGTCAGCGCAAGGCGTCGTGATCCGGGCTCAGACAGAGCCATTTCCTCTGTGATTTTATCCGCTGCGATTTTTATCTTTCGTCTGTTCACACGTCATGCCACCTGGACATAATACAGAGCAAGCCGAGCGCTCGGCTCCAGCCTTAACCCCTTCCAGCCTCCCGGGAAGGCGGGGAGCCCCCGGCACACAGCGATGCCACGCTCCTGGGCCTGCCTGGCAACACAGGGCTCATCTTTCCGGGCCCTTTTTATTGCCTCGAACAGCTGTAAGTGGCAGGTTTATCCTTCTCCGCTGATCTGGCGGATGACGTTATGATTTACCCACGGATTTCACGAGATGTGATTTTTGGTGTTTGGTTTAGGGGAGCCGTTCTGCTTCCAGTTCCCACCTGGAACGCGCTCGAAGCCACGGGAGCACAAGGCTGGTAGCTTGCTGCGAGGGCTCCTCGGGTGACGGTAAAGACATAAAAAGGCAGAAATGATTTCCCTTCACCGCACAAAAGGCATTCATGCTTATATAGGCTTGGAGGGAGGAAGGCCAGCCCAAACCAAGACAACAGGAGGAGTTGGGTGGCATCTGGCATCGGTGCAGGTGTCCTAGATGTCCCCAGGGAAAGTGCCAACAGTCAGCCCCTACCAAGGGCTCAGCCATTGAGTGCTTCAGTCCTGAAGTCCTCTAAAAGGGAATGAGAGCCACGATCCCCATCCTGCAGGTGAGGACCAGCAGAAGGAAGGAAGGGAAGGGAAGGGCAGAGCCAGGCCCTGCCCCAGCCGCGCCGTCCCCAGGCGCAGCGCACCCCGTGCCCTTCCTCCAGGCATCCTCTCACCTCCGCAGCCTCCCTGAGAGGCCAAGTGTCCTCGCATGGCCCCGACCTTCCTTTCAGGGCCCCGCAGCACCAGATCCCACGCTGCAAACAGGATGCAGCCCCCACGGGAGCTGCACGGGACGCCCAACCCTAAACGTGCCACCGTGCTCCCGGGACAGGACCCCCCTTCCTCCCCTCGCCTTTCCTGGCCGCCTCCTAATCCCACCATGATTCATGGCCTCCGGATGGGACACAAGTAGAAACTGCTTTAAGCACGGGGTATTTTAGGGTTCCTTTTTTTTTTTTTCCCCCTCTCCAAGTTTCCTTAATAGTTTCCTTTCTTACTCCTGGTGCGATAAGAGGAGAGAGTGCTGGGAACTCCCTGCTGTTTATGTCCAAAGTCTGGGGAGAAACACAAAGTGCAGCTAGCCACGAGAACCCTGAGGGGTTTGGGTTATTTTTGTTTTGTGACTTTTTAAAAACCAATGACCTCGCTCACTCAAATGGGCAAAAAATAAGAGATTGGACAAAACAGTGAGATCTCAACGAAGCACGTTTGGCCTTTGTGTGTGCCTCCCAGCCACGCAGCCTGTGGGTGCCACGGTGCAAATTTTAACAGCTTTAACTCTCAAAGCATATTAAAAGAAGCTGTAACAAGTTTCAGACCTGGTTCTCTTTCAGAAGGACTATAGCAGAGGGCAGGGATGGCTTGTTGCTTTCCAATAAACCAACTGCACGGTGAATACATACAAATGAATTTCCAAAGGTTAAATGATTCTCGTGCAGGAAGCCAAGTCTGGTTTTGACATTAAGAGACTCCTTTATTTCGGGAAGTCCCTCCATCAAGAGCTGCTAAAAGCCAGGTGGGCACACGGGGAGGGGTTGGTCCTTCCCACTCCCAAAGCATCTGCTCGTGGCCACCGTCAAGAAGAGAGGAGTACATCTGAAGCTATCCATCCACACTGGCAAATCCAATTTCTCTGAAAGCCAGGCATAAGGGGCTTCAAGAGAAACAGCCCCACGTGGCTGTGTCTCAACGCTTACCCCGTGGTGGATCTGCTCTGACACAGGATCTGTCTGTCCAGCACGCAGCCAGAGGGATCCTCAGCCACCAGAACTCCCATTGCCACCTCCTCTTTCCAAAATGACCCCTTTGGATTCTGCTTTTAAGCAACCCTCCTCCGGCCTTGAGTTTGAGAACCACAGCCACAGAAACCACAGCTTCGGGATCCCAGTTTTCACAGGAAGTATCCCCCTGTACCCCCGAGCCAGAGGTAGCAAGTGCTGCTGTGTCTGCACGTGGCCCACACGCCGCAGGGAGCAGATGGCAAAGCCAGCCCTGAACCCAGCCCCGTTCCACCCCTGCAACATCCGAGCATCGTTCTTCCCAGCAAGCTGCCAAGGGTGACATAAATTTTGGGGTGCCCTTGCTCTGTGGTCAGCTCCAGCCAGACATCTTATCAGCGGCCATTTCCCCATGCGGCACAAATTCATGTCCCTATCATTAAAGAGACACATGGTTTATTTACTCATTACCATATCCAGCTGTTGGCTTTCCTTCTCCCCATATTTCAGGGAAAGTAGCGATTTGACATAAATAATGCCCCATTCAGCTGCGACCTGAAAGATATTGTAAATATAAAAAAAAAGTCTTCAACTCCAATAGCTCTTTTCAAGTGCTCCGTCCAAGCCCTACTTAGTATGGGTGTGGGGGGAGGTTGGGAAGGAGAAAACCCAATGCCATTACTTAAATAGCCCCATTAAAAGCGAGCACGGGGTGAATTACAGCTTTATTAAACAGATGACATTACATCAGGAATGATGAATCATAATGTTGCTGCTCGGGATTACGGCGCTCTACGACCTCTTCGGCTGTAATCACTCGCCTCCTCCTCCAGCCACCACCAGGTGTGCTGGCCCCTCTGGCACGTTACCAGCAGGCATCTATTTCCCCCCAGCTCACAACTGCCACTAAATGCTGCCGTGAGGATGGAAAGGGAGGGTGTCGATGCCCCCGGGGCAGTCTGGAGGGGACAATCCCCCCAGCCACCCATATTTCACCGTTTGATTCCCCGCAAGCTCAAGGCTGGATTTGTGAGCACAGCCCACGTGTTTTGGCTCTTTGCGTGCCACCAGCTCCTCCTGAGGATGCTCTGGGGCAGAGGAGCAAAAGCTCAGGCACATGCACGGCTCTGAGGCCTCAGGAAAAGAGAATAAACTGTGGTGGCGACCTCATTTTGGGGTTGTGAGTTTCAAAGCCGTTCCTCTCGATACCCAGTTCCCTAACATCACAAGGACGGTGCTGGGATTTCAAGAATAAATGCACAGGAGGTTGCACAGTGAAAGAAGACTGGAACCATGCAGGGTGCAGAGAGAAGCCATCAGATAAAGGACTCCAACTGCAACAAGACATAACCTTCTGGTACACGCTAACCTATCTGTGCAGCAAGACACAACCTTCTGGTACATGTGCTGCTCCACCAGCTTGCCCAAAGAAAAGCAGAATCCCACTCCCTAAACCCAAACCGTGACAGTGAGCCCCTCTGAAGTCTGATTTCCCCCTCCCAACGCTGGTCGCTGCAGAACCAACGGAGATAGCATCAGGAGAAGCCCTGGGGAAGAGCCTCCCCCTCTGCTCGTTTGGAGAGCGGAGTGAGAGGGGCGAGCTGCCCTGCCCTGCTCCTCGCAGCCCAGCAGGCACCGCCGTGGCCCAAAACCACCAGGAGAAAGGCCTCCCACGTTTTGCAGCTCCCGTCCTTCTCCCAGGCTTTGCCTGCTGCCTATAAATAACCGGGAGAGCGTGACATCTAAACGCCCAGATAACGCAGCGCCGTGCCACGGCCCCACGGAAGCCAACGGCTTCTATTTTTACACGTTTGGTGAGAACCACGTGTCAGCTATCGACAACACACAAAAAGAAAAAAAAAAAAACATCCCCGGCGCTCGGATCCCCACTCCCCCTCCGCCTTCTGCTCAGACAGACCTCAGACAAGCGCCCGGCGGCCCCATCTGCTCATCACCTGCTAGCATTTGGGTAGCAGATACGTCAAACTCCCGGCTCACGTTTTCACACGTAGGAGTTTGCTGTCTGAGTGATGAGGCTGTCTGTGCTCCCATTGTGCTTCGCCATCCAGAAGGTTTTTCAGAGCCTTCGCAAAATATCGCATGCCAGTAGCTCTTACATAAGTAATCAACCTCCTTACCCCCATTTTACAGACTGGGAGACTGAGATAAAGAAAGCAGGCAAAAAGCAGAGGGACCTGTGACATCCTGCATCCCTCTGCCCCCAGAGATCCCCCTTCTCTCCTTCCGAGATGTTCCACTCACCTCTTAAATCTGTGGCTGCTTCTGCAAATTAGGGAAAAAACAACCTACAACCCTGCAATAAAAACCTGCCAAGGGAAGTTGAGCTCTGCCTTTGACCCTTGGTGGTGAAAAGGTCCGGGGTCTCTTAGAAAGGCTGCTCACACCACGAGAGGCCAGGAGCCAGGACTCCTTACCCAACCATTACCTGCCCCAAACAGTCACTTGCACCTCTCCTCCTGCAAGTCTCAGCAAACCTGGTTTGACCTCTCATCTTCCCCACAAAACCCAAGGCCGTGTCCCTAAAAGACAGTCGCTAACGTTAGGAGGGATCAAGCATCAATTCCCACCCAGGGCGGGCAGCAGCAACTACAGAGATCTGTAACTAAGCGTAACAAAAATAAATCTGATAACTAGGCAACTGGTAAGTGGACAGCTTAAATTCAGCCTTTACACATCAAAATCGACAATGACAATCATTTCTCTTTCCACTGCAATTGTTGTAACAGCGTCGGCTTTAATCTTATAGAAGAAAAATCCACCCCAGATTTCACTCCAGTCTAGAAGTGAGTCAGCTCTCAAACCTCAGCTAGAAAGAAAGGCACTTGCTAGGATGGATGTGGGAAAATAGAGGGTTAGATTCACCAGGCTCCTCTTGGGTCATGCTAAAATTACTACGATTTAAGTTAATGAATAGATTTCCTTTTGTTCCAGCTCAGCTTCTTTCTGTGGTGTTACAGCCCTTATCCCAAGCTGGAAGCAAGCACTACTCAGATAAAACAAAGCCCAGCTTTACTTTAGCATTACCACCAAGACTTCTTCGTAATAATATTTATAAAATAGCTATTAAGATGGGAGGGGATAGTAAAAACACATCTGTACAAGTCAGGCTCCCAGGCTATAAAATACCAGGAATTAAATCTGCCCTACAACACAAATCCTCACCCTGCCCACGTGTTTGCTCGTTTCAAAGCATCTTTCCTGGCAGGACCACATCCTGCTTGCTCCTCAGGACCTGTCTCATCCAGGCTGTACGTGCAGAAGGGGTCCCTGAGGCCGTACTGTTGCATCCCCCAACAGAATGGGAGCCTTTTGGGTCAGCACATGTCTATTTGGAGCCCCCACCTCTCTACAGAGCAGGGAGGCACAACCACATTCCTCTAAGCTCTCCAAGGCAAAGGGGGAGCAAGTGACAGAGGTCACAGCAGAACCACGGGTGACGAGGACAACAGGACTTGCTCCTTGGCAGCCTCAGCTTGGCACCATCTGTGCTTCTTCCAGGACACAGGAAAGCATTTCAGTGCAGCTTTTGGCAAGAGCCATTTCCTACCTTGTGGTGCAGAGTTGGCGGCGAAGTCCGGTCACCTGCTGAGCCCTCGTCCTCCCTGTGGTGCTCTCCGTGTGAGACGAGCAGCCTGAGCAACCTCGGCCTGAGAAGGAAGGAGAAAGAGGTAGAGTTCAGCAGGGACACGAGGCACAGGGGATGGGACAGCCGTGGAGCAGAGGGTTTCGTAGTCCAGGACACCGAGGAGCACTGGTGAGGCAGGGCACGGAGCTGTGCACACACAGCAGGGCAGACACCAGACCAGGCGTGGAAGAGACCTGCTGGCCAGGCTGATGGTCAGGGGAGCCTGATCAAAGCCTAAGGAGATGTTTGGTGGTAGCACAAAGCCTCTACCACCCTGGGGAGCCCCTGGGAGACAAGGGAAGAGGCCTGCAGCAATGGACTTGGCAATGCCACAGATGTTTATGAACACAAGGCTTAGGAACAGGAGCGAAGGGCTGCGATGGGAGCCCCCCAGGAGCCTCATGCCTTCCCCTACAAGACACACAACACAAACCCAGAACAGCAGTCGCACTGCCAAGAAACAAACCCCAAGGAAGAGCATTTTGCTCAGCCCAGCATACTCAGCGATATTCATTTCAGAGGCACGCAGCTCCCCTTTACCCCCAAACTCCGGGACCAGTGGTATTTTCTCCTCGGCAGAAGGTCACGGCTCAGTTGCCTCAGACAAAAACTGGCATCCCCCCCGCTGGCGTCACTTGGCGGCTGTGCACTTAACTCCCAGCAAAGAAAACAAGGAGAGAGGCCTGCCAGGGCTCTGGGTCAGGCAATAAAGACTTTGGGGTTTGCTGAATAATTTGGGCACCCTCAGAACTGCATCTTTTGTTTCAGGCAAGCTTTTCATTTAAAGCAAAAAGAGCTTGAAAGCCTCACACACATCACGTCCTGCTCCCTTGTCCTGTAGGGACTGGGTGATCCACTGCTAGGACATCTGAACCCCGCTGCCTTCCCATCCTCGCCCTACACACCCAGCAGCACCAGGACACCAAGAGCAGAGAGAAAAAGGCAAGCTACCTGGCTGCCAGGGCTACTGCAGCACACTAGCCACTCAGAGGGTGTTGGTGGTCCAGGCAAGAATCTAACAAGGTTGAGACTTCCCCCAACGCAGGCTCGTTATGGAGCCAGCTAACGAGCTTTCTGCCAGGAGCTGACACACCAGGGGACGTCGCAGGACAGAAGAGTCAGCAAGGAGCCCGGGAAGTCTCTGGCAGCTTTAACTTTGTCAGCTGTTTGCAGCATCGTGGTGCTGGGGAAGAGGAGGGAAAAGAGATGAGTGAGAATGGGAAGAACCGCTGTATTTATCCAGGCTGACACCCCACATAACACAGCCAGAATATTTCAGCTACAAGCCCTGTGCTGTGCCAAGCAATGACACTAATAGGACAACAGCTGAGCAATTAAAAGAAAAGCGGAGACAATGAGATATCAAGTCAAAAAGGCTCACGGACAAGAGACAGAAAGACCTCGTTTTGGCTTGTTTGCTTCGGTGAGTGGAACGTTGTCAGACAGAGACCGTGCTCAGGAAGAGCTACATTTCTGTGTCACCAGCAATTACCTCTTCCTTCAGCCTGGCATCCCCCTGCCTTTTGCTGGTCCGGGTTTTTTTTTCACGTGGACCCTATAAAAAGGGCATCAGAGCGTGGAGCACACAGCATACTCTGCACACAGAGAAGTGGCTGAAACACGCGGCTGGTCCAGCTGGTGAGAGGGCTCTGGGTAGTCCAGGGGCTGCCCATTTGGGCAGGCATCTCTTCTAGCACACCATAAGACACACGCGTGGCAGTGGAAAAAGCGAGCAGTGATGGAGCAGATCCTGCCCTCCGAGGTCTTGCAGGAAAAGTCACAGCACAAAGCCCCCGGCTGGGCTGAGGACGAGGTCAGGAAGGAAAAGCAGGAGAGAGAGGGGGGCAGCCAGCAAGCGCAGACAGTCTGCAAAGCCGGACATCAAACCTGGTGCAGCGCGGCAATTGAGCGAGGAAGGAAAGCAGGGCCGGAGGCTGTGTGTCCAATCACTGCTCTCACTAGATTAAAAATGTAAATTCCCTGTGTAATAGCCTGGCTTGGAGATATCGAGAGTAGCAGGCAATTAGGAATAATGAAGTAGCAATGACAGCAGCAACGGGCAAACCTCTCTGGGAACAGAGCAGGGCTGGGCAGTGGGTGCATCTTCGAATAGGGCATGAGGAGGGGGGTCTGGCCCAGCTCTCGGTGTAATTCTTTACCAGTTTAATGCTTCCTATCAAACTTCTCATATCACAGTCAATCTGGGCTACCAGGACCCCTGGTATGCTCAGGGGAAACGCTGCCTGTGCCTCTTCCCAACAGCGTGACCCTGGAAAACAATGCGCACGCGTGGTGCTAGGGGCAGAACTGCACAGCTGGGTCCTCGGGGCGGTGATAAAGGTCGATGGCACGCTGCACATCCTGCCCCTGCAGGGTGCTAAACGCCCCCCTTTGCTACCCAGCCACGCGTTTCCAGGCAGTTAGTAGAAACTTGAGACCATGACCATGATCATTTCCAAGACCATCCTTGGAAAACTGTCAAACGGCTCCAAAGAAACCCAAAAAGTAAATGAATGGGGAGGTAATCGCCCAGCAAAATGGTAGGAACGTCACCAGCTTGGAAAACCAAGCTAGAAAGACAACACGACAAGCCCCAGTTCCTCTTGCCCAGTGCAGCAACAAGAGCAGCAGCAGAGCTTGGAAATACCTACACCTCATCCACTACCCTGCAATGGGGACACCCCCACCCAGAAAGTTTAAACGGAACAGGTTTGGACAACACCAGCCTAAGGAAGAGAAGAAAAACGCTCAGAAACATCAGGAACCTGAAACCAGGCTGGGGACAAAAACCCCACACAAACCAGGAAAAGCTTGCGTAGGGGGGGAAAACGGGGGGGGAAAAAAAAAGCTATGGAAGGGTTGGGCAGAAGGAGATGGAGCTACGTGAAGGCGACTGGGTTATAGGCAATCTTACATCAGTTTATGAAAATATCCCATTAATCTTCATAGCGCAATCTTAATTGCAAAATCTTTCATCAGCCTTGTTATTTGTGCACCTGTCACTGGAGACACTCGGAGTTGTTTTGTCGTCATTTCTCACGCTAATTAGAGGGGCTCGGGGTGGTTGCTGGGGTGGGGAGGGGAGGGGGGGCTCTTGTTTTTTTTAATTGTCCTCGAGCAGAGCTCAGCTTGGTGGTAACGCTGCCAATTAGGGTCCCGCCCTACACGGGGCTCGCAGGCCTGCTAGGCACATTACGGAGGACTAGAGGGGTTGTTTTAATTAAATACCCCCAGACTAGCAGGGAAATATTTAGAGCAATTTAACAATCTGCTGCAGAGTTGTTAAGCCTCCAATATATCTGCTTAATGTTCATTTGGGTATTTAATAATCTCCCTACCTTATCTAATCCTGTTTAAACTTAAAGAGATGCATCTAAAGCCGGCGGAGGAGCTAGCGCTTATTAACAGCCGCTGGTTATTAAAACATATTTGAGATGTCATCGCTGGCGAGCGGTCCCAGCAGCAGGCAGGAGGACTGGTGCCTGTGGATGTATTTCTTCCCTAAGCAGGGCTGCCCAGGGACCGCAGCCAGTGCTTTTGCTGGAAGCTCTGCTGTCGCTGTACTGGTGTGCGGAGTTTCTGACCTGCTTCGTGCCTCCCCGTGGAAGGGAGCGGTGGCCTTATTGCATAATTACTCAAAGCTACAGGTTATTGATTTGTCAAGCTGAGTTCCAGGCCTTCAGCTACTCAGACCGGGGTATTTTTACAGAACTGGGTGTTTTATGTTCCAGGTTAAGATACATTTTATTTTGCGCAGCCAGTTCTTCACAATCTTTCCTTGAAGTCCAAAAAAGTGGCTTGCCTGGGGCTGGCCTACGAGGCCAGAAAGACTTTACCTTGCAGGATTTTAGTCTAGCTATCCTCCAGGCTGGCTGTGCTGTCCCTGGTAGTCTCCTTCCCTCAGCCAAATGCCCTGCCAGTTCCTGCAGCAGGGCTCCCAACCTTCCTTTGGCCTCTTCTCCTCCCTTCTCTCCACCAACAGGTATTTCCATCACACTTCGAAGCGCTGCCACTCAAAATGGCCATCAGGGCAGGTCCCAAAATAATGCTGTCACGCACAAGAAGAGGCTGTCAGAGAGTACACAACTCTCAGCTGGCGCAACTTCAATGAAGGGAGAGTCAAGCCGGCAATTCACCTTCTCAGTAGGGACTGGTTTAAGTGTGAAATGGCTTCCAGGCAAAGCAAAGAGCCTTCCTCCCACATTCAGGACACAAAACCAGAAAGTCAGTCTTAAATCTTACGAAGCTGAACAGCCTAGACTGTTTCACAAGTACTAAGCCATCCAACTTTAAACTTAAATGTTTAAAGCACCTTCACAGCTGAAGCTAGAAAACAGAAGCAGCTGTCCATATAAAGGGGTGGAAATCCTGCTATCCTACTTCAAAACAAAAAGCACACCTGGGAGAAATCTTGCCCAATCGAACAGGATATGCTGTTCTCAGAGGCCTTGAAGGTTTAATGTTAGCATCCTCAACTGGGCAAGGTTCTCCATGAATCTTATTCAAATAAGAACAGGACCTTACTGTACAGGGCTGATTTTCATCACAGCTCTGTTGTTCTGGACACCCTGTTTAGAGACAAAAATGGATGTTTGCAAAGAGCGAGCCCAGAGGTGACACATCTGTTGCACAGGAGCACAGCCATCCCAGTGGGTTTTCATTGATCCACGAGCAGCAGCGAGGCGAGACACCGCAGCAGCCTTCAAACAGGCGGCTAGGAACAGGAAGGGAATGGTTTTCTCACAGAGAACAGCAACGGCAGGGTAAATACTGAGGCAAGGAAGATTTAGGTCAGACATCAAGGGGGGAGGAAGCCACACTTCTTGCCTGTTATGTTTTTCTTGTTAGAAACCCAAGAAGAGGTTGAATAACCTCTATCCCTAAGGGTCTTTGAAAACAGATTAGTGCAGAAACGACATAGGTAGAGTTGATCTTGCCTTGGGGCACAGAGGCAGACTCACACGACCTTGGCAAGGTCTTTCTGAGGACTTTCCTTCTGCAGCCACATGCTGTAGCATGAAAAATACCGAGCCCCACACCCAATCTCCTCTGTCCCACCGCAGGGGACTCACTGTGGCACCAGAGGATCCTATACTCTAAAAACAGGCTAAAAACAAGCACAGATCAATGCATGCACACAGTCCAGCCAAAGCGATGTTCTGGCCCGCGAGGCTTCTTGTCCCATGTGAAAAAAGCCAACCCATTTCGCAACCCCAGCAGAATCCCCAAACCCAAGCCGAAGCCCACACGCAGTTCCCTCTCCAGATTTGGCTGACAAGAGATGACCGGAGGGAAGCAACCGGAGCAGATATTTTTGTTTGTTTGTTTGTTCTTTGTTCCTTGTTTCTCAGCCACTGGTGTCATTGAGGATATTTTGTGGAGGAGACACATCAGCACAGTGACGGATCCTGTCTGGTCCCATCAGCACCGAGGCATCGTGTCCCCAGAGTAACGCGAGAGGACTGCCGTTCCTGCAGGGAAGGCTGCTCAGCGGGAGGTGTCAGCCTGGGAAACACAACAATTGTTTCTCTCCCATCGCTTCCGTGGCACTCGGAAACTTTCGGCGTGGGGGGCAAGGGGGGAGAAGGCTGAGTCTGAAGGCAGAGGTGTGCCAAGGACAGGGAGCAGGCCTCGCAGCCTCCTCGCAGTGTTGGCCGCCCACTGTGTTGAGGGAGAAGGAGCAAGGGTGCTCCAAGTGGCCGTTTCCTACCAGACACGTCCTGCGGGGTAAGGAAAGGGACTTCTGAGCCATCCTCCCAGTAGCTGGCACTTCACACCGCCACTGCACTCCCTCGTCACCTCTTTGTGTGCTGTCACAAATCACGGGGTTATTTAGACTCTTAAAAAAAAATGAAAGAAAGGATGCAGACGTTTACAGTGCCATTTCCTTAATTCTCCATCAAGGATCCTACTTGTTTCCTCCCCATAAGTCAGTGCAGGTCCGGCGGTGGCAGCAGGACGAAGGGGATGGCGCGAGTCAGCGCTCAGTGCCCTGCAGCAGGGAGCTTCTGCAGCAGCAGCAGCACTTCAGAGCCCCTTTCACCAAAGCAACGGAGGACTTCCAATTAAAACAAAATAAAACAAACACCCTTTTTGCTCAGCTTACCAGGAGAGGAGCTGGGTTCTGAGCTCCTTCCCAGTGGAACAACATGGGATGCACCGCCACGTGTATTATAAAGCCTCATCTCCTCTCCTCTCTGCTGTTAGAGCTACCCAGGCCTTGCCTTTTGCCAGCAGGAGATGCCACGACACAGCTCTTCGCCGGGTAGAAAGCATGTGGAGGAGCTGCTTGCGAACAGCAGGCTCAGAGGGAGAAAGCAGCAGAGGCAGGCACAGAGCAAGTGATAATTTCTGTGCTGTGCAATTACAGCTGGGAAGGAGTAAACCTCTGGTGCACAAACCTGCCAACAGTTTACTGCCGACAAGGAAACAAAACCGACAGTTGACACTGGAACAGCTACTGATACCCTGTAATCATCTTAAAAATAGACTCTTCGCAAACCTGCTTGTTAGTAGTGAGAACATATGCTCTTTTTAAGAGGGGGGAAAAAAAAAAAACCTCTCAGCATCTCCAAAGCAACATTTGCATTAGCTAGAGCAAGTGGTTGCAGATGCTGAAGTTGCAAGCAGCTTCCCGGGCCTTGGTGTGGTCCTGCTGGATGGCCACGACGGTGAGATCCCGCAGTGCCCGGCACGCTGCCAGCCCCCGGAGCCCAGCAGCGAGTGTTTGAGGTGCTGGAGCAGACACCCAGCTCGTTCTGCCACATCACACACAGGCACACAAGCTGCACGGCGCTGCGTTCACTTACCACCCCGTGCCTGCTGCACGTGGCAGCGCTGTGGCATGGAAATCCATCTTTTTTTTCAGTGGCCCAGTGGCTAATATCTACCACAGCACCCCTAAGAGTGCTTTTCACAGGACCACAGCCTGCACAAGTGTTTGGCATGGGCACAGAGTTTACCCAGACATGCTGAATCGCAGCTCTGCACCTTCAAACTATGCCCCCACACGGCCCCTGGGTGATGGAGGAACCCAAATTCCACGCACAAGAGGGAAGTAAAGCTGCACTGAGGCACAGCCATTCCCCAAACTCCTGGCTCACAGCCTTTCCTCATGGCGGGTAGTCCTCTAGGCCCCTTTTAACCACAGCCCCCAAGAAAAAAGCCACTTCCCCAGGCCAGGGTGGGCAGAGGAACACCACCTCGCAGCCAAGCACTCTGAAGCCTTCCTCCAGCCTGGTGCCCTGTCCTGGTGCTGGATGGCAGCACGACCCCGTTCCAGGGGCGGTGGCACCCAGACATTTCATCCAGCCGAGATGAAATTCATCCACCCACAGCTCGCTGGTCCCCTCAGTGCTCAACACATCAGCGCTGCAGGGGAGAAAGGAACAAACATTCCCTTGTAAGTGGATTTCATTTTGGTATTAGCCATTTAGAGATTATATCCATTTCAATTTGGGCAGGGATCCAAGGTTAACATCCCTGTTCTTGTTAACAGTGCTACAGAGCCTAATGCTTGCAAAAATCCATCAGCTCCGTTTACATCTTATTTGGAAAATCACTGCAATGTTGCACCAGGACAAGGAGAAGGGAAAGGCAGCTTTGGGTAGGGGGCTTGACCATTTCCCCAGGATTCCCGGACACATCACTGCTCTCTGCCTGCCACCCATGAATGCAGGCACCACAGGCTGTTATTGTACAACCCAGAGTGTTCAGATGCCAAGGAAATTTCAGAGACTTTCTGTTGTCTCTGCATGGTCAAGGAAGGAAGACCTCTGCTCTCCTACCTCACAAAGCCTGGGAAGAATGCAGATAGTGCCTACACAGAGCAATGTGCCAGAAGACTGACTGCAGAGGATCAGCCAGCCAGCGTTTGACTCCAGAGAGCATCCTGTCACAGGAGGATTTCAGATCCCAGCATCTCTGGGGCAGCAGGGACACAAGTCCAGCTGTTACGAGCTATGGCAGAAGCTGCTCTTTAGCAGCCTGGGGCTCCGGCCACCTGGAGACACCCCCGAAAGCAGCAGAATGGAGCACACTCTGGGTAACAAGGAGCACAGTCTTGGCTGGTAGGCTTGGAAGGATTTGGCTACGTACCAGCAGCCACCTCGCCGGCAGGAGACAGTCTTCTGACCCCAGCACCTGGGCAGGAAGGCCGCTTCTTCACCCAGGGCAAAGGCACAAAGGGCTTTCACTGAGGTGTTTTCAGATTAGCTCCCACCAGTCGATGCTGCCAGCGTGAATTATTAATCAGCGTGTCGCTCGGCCTCAGAAGCGGATATATCCCCACCGCACAGGAAGAAAGCTTTTAGCAACAGGCCCATGTCGGTGAGACTAGGGCACACTTGCCAGGCGCTTTCTCACACCTCCCCGCGGCGCTCTGCTCGCTGCCGTCTCCAGCACAAAACCACGCCGGCCCCACGCACCTCCTCTCCCGGATCCAGCGGCTGCATTAGCTCAGCACATCCACCTGTCACGCAAGCCACTCGTTTGGAAAATTATTCTGCTGGAGCATCGCTGAGGACACCTTGCCAGCGAAATATCAGACAACATCAGGCGGTGTTTACTTGCTCCGCTGCAGATACTACACATTTATTATTTACACTTTTGCAGCGTATTTTTAGAGTTATGTCAATAATGTGGAGAGTTATCAAGTGATCTGTTTGCAGGCAGTCAACAACTGCCACGAATCCCAGTTTGCCCGAGGAATTTTAGGATGGGGATTTACCATTTCACATGGGCTAATCCACAGCGCGAGGAACGGGGGATCTGAGAGGCATTTGTCTGGATTTGCCAGACCTCAAATCGAGTTTGTATTGCTTACCTCTCCTGCTTCCTGCGTGAGAGCGCTCCGAGCAGAGCCAGCCCCGGGGGAGAAGAAGGCTCCTGAAACAGTGCAATAATGAAGCCTCGAAGATCGCCCTTGGTCCCAAGTGTTTGAAGAGATGGTTGGGTTGATTTTCACAGACAGTTCCAGCTGTATTTAAAACAAGACAGAAATTGGAAAACAATCAGGCCATGCTGAGCAGTCCTAGTCTCTGGTCATGCCTAGAGTCTGATCAATCAAAACTGGTGCACTGGACGCTAGGCTTAATGTCAAAAACCCCACTCACTGCTCATTTGTGAACAAATAAGATGCAAAGGATTTCCTAGGTGGCATCTCTTGCACTGCAGAGCTCTGCAGCTGTGAGTACAGGAGCTCCTTTACACCATGACACCAGCCACATCCTGCCAAGCCAGAGCCACCCTGGTGTCACAACTGGTCCATGTCCTGCCCTGGGCCAGTCAGCCCTCCTACACAGCGCCAAAACTTGGGAAAAACCAGGCCAGCACATTTTCTCCCATCTTTTTGGGGGACTTTTGTCCGAGGCTGGGAAAGCAACAAGCATTTCCAACCTAAAACATGATGTGAACTCATTACTCCCCCTGTTAAGAGCTGCTTAGCACTGAAATTGCACATATTCTCCCTGAATAGGTCCTGAGCACACACTTTAAATTGCTTCTTTTTGAAGTGAGATTTTTATATTTAGAGGAAATAACTTCAGAGAGGTCCCCTGGATGGTATAAGCTCTACACCACCTAAGCACAGTGTAAGGACTTCCACCAGCAGCTCTGGCCAACCACTATTCCCCTCTTCCAAATCCGACTGTGACGGACGGCTTTGAGTGCCAAGGAGCAGTAGTTATCCCAAAGAGTTTAAGACATTGTTCAAGAGCTTGAATTAATAGCCAGACTCCAGGTGGCAAGGCATGCATCATCTCTAGCAGCAGCTCTCTGAAGTAGAAAAATTAACCCAGGTCCTTTCCCCACTCACATTTTTGATTATCAGAAGTGCCTCGGTGGTTCTGGCTGAAAGACCAAAGCACCTGGCCAGACATCTATACAAAGCCACGAGGTATTTTAGTACTGCCGGTCCCATTTCCAGCAGGAGAAAGGTTTAAGATTTGGTTCCTGAGAAGCCCCTTTTCATCAGCCCTGGGCTGCACAGGTCTAGTATTCAAACCGACTGCAGCTCTGCAGCAGAGATCTGAATACTTGGCCAGGTAATGAGCACCAAGGCAGTTGTTTTTATCTCATTCAGTCAACAAGAACATGGAAATCAATTTTTCCCAATCTCAGTTATGGCTAGAAATCCATTCCTTTTAGGCCAGCTACAGGATTAATCTATTGAATGGTTTGCAGGCATTTTGCTGACATATAAACATTTTAAGAATACATTATACTTTCCCCCCTCCTCGTACAGCATTAGCGCTTTTTTTTTTTCCCTCCTGTAAACATCTTTGTTCGGGAATCCACGAGACAGGATGTGGAAATGCATCCGTGTCTTGCAAACAAACCTCACGTCTGCAAAGTTTTGCACTGCACTTAAATCCCCAGTGCTGGGCCATTTCAGAAAAAGCCCAGAGCTAGGGAAGCACAAGGCGTGCCAGCAGAGAGCACGTGCTGAACTGCGTTTACGCAGCCAACACTGAACAAAGCCTCAGCAGATCAAATAAATTATGTAAATTCCACCTGCAGTGGAAGCCCTGACCCAGACACCTGCCAGTGTAACGCTCAGAGGATCTCTCCTGTCTCTCCAGGTGGCTGCAACACCTAAAAAGCCACCCTAACATCTCTCAGGGTAGTGGTCTAGCATAATTCTATCCCCCGTGGTAAGAGGGGCAGTTGACCACAGATTATTCTCCTCACACAGAAAATTGAGCATCTCATCACTGCTGGCCTTTATTTTGCACTCCAGGAAGTTCCTCACCCTGTTCCCAGCAAGACCTCAGGACAGCCTGCACACTTTCCAGGAACTGTGCTGAATGTTGTTTTTCCCATTTTACAGGCATGGAATTAGAGGCAAGATTTCCTCTTTCACCAGCACAATCAGGCCTTCCAAGGCAAAGAAAAACCAGAAAACGCTGTACTTTCAACATGAGAACAACTCTGAGTCGTTTCCCACTCAAATCAGGAGATACGTTGTTCCAGCAACTGCATTTACCCACTGGAAAAAGAACCTAAATTTTCATTTGGCCAATATCGCAGCCTTTCCCCACCCACTCTCCAGGTGTCAGAGTTGTTTGCAAAAGTTTCCACAGGTGATGAATTTCAGGCCAAAGGCTACGATCTGTTTTCAAATGTTCTTCAGAAAATTTGATCTGGGCAGCGGCATCAAAACGGTTCTGGAACAGCAGAGGGCCATAAAGCAATTATATGCCATGCAACAGGACAGCAGAAAGTGAGCGCATCCATCTCCCCACAGCTGCCCTTTCTTCCTCCAGCAACCCGAGTCCAACAGACTGTGCAGCTCCATTTCTCATCGTTGTGGAGGACACTACAGGTATTTCCCATTCGGTTAATACTCTCTTTGTTATAACGTCTTATCCTGGCCAGAAGGGACGTATCTAGTTATAAAGATGTGGCAGCCCTGCTTGCTTACCTACAAAAACACCCCACGCCCTCCGGCACGTCAAGGAGAGGGCAGAGGTGCTGCTGAGAAGTCTTTTGGCCGTACCAGCACACGGACCATGCACGAAGCACAAAAACACCCGCACCACGCTGGGATGCAAGTCCCCTCGCAGGGAGAGCGATGTGAACGTGCTGTGCTTTGTCTGGAGGGGAGCAGGCGATGCTCAAGGACTCCTTTGTACAACCACACAGCATCACTGGAGAGCTTCCATCAGGTTCTCTCATCTTGCCAGGACATCCAAGACAGAGCCACAGTAACTGAATAATCAATTAATCCTTCTGTGGAGCTCCATTTACATAATGAAAACGCAGCCTCCCCATATACCACTATTTCTCAGTTGTCTAGACTAATATATCTGTCCTGGAGTTGGAGGGGGGAGACCTAACACAGCTTCTATTACGGGTGGCAGAGTTCCAGCCGAAGTCACGTGGTGGCCATAAAACTTCTATTGATTTCATGTAAGCATTTAACCCTAGCAGAGCGCGTGTTCCTCCAACAGCCCACAGCGGGCTCTGCATCCAGCAACCCAGGCTGAATTACAGTTGCACCTCACCTGGAGCCTGGGGAATCTCTTCCCTTTCTCCTGAGCTCTGACAGGCTTCACCGCGCACTCTGAAATACGGCAGCAAGTTTGGATTTCAGTTCGATACCTGCAAGTTCTCAGACCACAGAGGTGGGTCTTACCCTGTAGGCCACGAGGAAAAACAAAACAACAAAAGTCTTCTTCCAAACTGAAGGCTGTGAGCAGCAATGCTGAAAAAAAAAAACTCTTTCTCCACTCTACTCTTGGCACTGGTAGCATACTGCAAGCCAGTAGACAGCAGAGAGTGCGGAGTTCAATTAAAACCCTTATTCTTGCTCTTCCTTCACCTCTCGCCTCCATAAATAGGGTATGAAGAGCAATCAGTGCCTCACAGCAGGGCCCATCCGCAGCTGCTGGCTCCCAGCCAAGCGTGGGGCGATCGGCAGAGGAGGCTGAGGTTCAGCTGCAGCCCTCGGTCGTGCCGCAGACTCCTGCAGGTCAGCAGGCAAATCAAATCGTTTTGAACTTATCTCTGAGCCCACAAAGCCAGCGCAAGGCTCCCATCACATCCCAGCCATCGGAAAGGGCACCAAACGTCTGGCCTGCACTGCCAACGGCACAGCTGGGGCGCTGGAGATAAAGAGACCAAGCTTTGTCAGATGTTCTCCTGGGCAGGACCGTCTGTGTGCAGCTCGACAAGCCCCCAGCCAGCCCACGGGGCTACCACTGCTTCAGCAGCAGCACTGGCTCTGCATTTCCACATTTCCATAAGAGCGTGCTTTAAGCGAGCGTGCTCTGCCCTCCTCTGCTTGCTACAGGTTGTCACTTCCAGGAGTCCAGGCGAATTCACGCGCCCTGTCCGAGGGCCTGCGGTGTGCTTTTTGATGACAGCCACCTGACACGGACCCTGAGCAGGGCGGACACACAAATCAGCCTCTAATTGCAGCAGCCTAACGCTGCAGCTGGCAATAAGGACGCCGGTGCCAGACCACAGGGCTCCCTGCAACCAGCTGACAGCGATGCTGAGCACAACTTGTCCCCGTCTGTGTTCAGCCAGCAAAGGCAGCTCCCCCAGGGCACTGTCCTGACCCAGCACCGTTGTCAGAGGAGACGAGGCCTTGGGAGCACACACACAGCACCAAAAGCATCCCACACGTAAGCAGTCTCCTTCCATCTCCTCTCGTCCGTCTCCTCCTGCCCAGCCAAGCACAGGGACAGAGTTTGCTGGCTGTGCAGGCGAGTGTTTGCCTTGACATTTGTAGGTCCCTGGAATCAAAAGGTTTGGGAAGGGGAAACTTCAAAATCCTTGAAAGCTCACGGTTCTGTTGCCAGGACAGCCCGGTCTCCCGCTTCCACGCTTCCTTCCAAGCCTCCCCATGCCCACAACACCCTTCTCCTTCCTGTCATGGGGCAACTTCTCAGCTAACAGCCCTCTCTCTCCTCATCCCCTACCTGATCTCCCAAACGGAGTCTAAATGGTGCTTCTACGAAACAAAATGAGCACCTCTCTGTTCTGGTCCATGGAAGCTCTTGGCCTGTTTCTTAAGTGTTCTTTGAAGAGTTGAGGCCTGCTTGGTTTCCACGATCCTCCTTGCTCCTCAAAAAGCAAATTCCAGTTTCTGCAAGCAAAGGTCCCTCTCTGAGCTCCAGGGAAACAGCGAAGTGCACAGTAAATTAGATTTCCAGAGCTAATTCCTTTCAGTTTCTTCAGAAGCCACCTAAAGGAGGCACACCTGGGAGTATACATGAGGGTGTGCCTCTGGTGGGTTTTGCGGATTTGTTTGCCAACTTCTCCTAGAGTCACCTTCTTTGAGGAGTCACACCACAGTGTTAACAGAAGAGCAGGGACTCCCTGATTCCAGGGCATCCCAAGGCTTCAACCGTGAGAAGAGCCCTGGGCTACCGTGATGTTGCTCTTCACAAACAGGAGGACTAAATGTCAGAGTTTTCCAGATATCAAAGTGTTCCCCTGCATACTGTTGCCCAAGGATGACACAAAGCCAGTCCTTTAGATTTAGCAGCCCTGTATGCCCCAGACATCAGTTCTGGCATGGATTCCAAAGCCTGGCCTGCTACTGCCTTCCTAGATAGCAGTTATGCTCCTGTGTGCTTCTTCTGTCAAGGCTTTTCCTTGCTTTGCCCCTTTTGTCTTACATTTCCCCTGGGGGTTGTGGCAAGCACAAAGACAGCTCCCTCTTAGCTCAGAAGGGCTGCCTTGCACAACAACTTTCTCTGCAGGTCTAGAGCTCTTGAGAACAGCCTACATCTGGTATGACGCGTGTTTGGAGTCGCCCCCAGCTCCCAAAGGACAGCCTGAGCCAAGCTTATGTTACCAGCACCAGAAGCATGTTCCCCACTTCCTAAACATTGCATCAGAGCACACAGTGTCAGGAGCATTTGGAAGTGCATCGAAGCTGCCTCTGCATATGTGTGTCAGAGGACACGCACGCATCCCGTCTGGAAGCTAGAAGAAAGGCCATCTGCCTTCCATTGTAAACTGGTGACGGTCACAGATTCTCCCTGTCGCTTTGGCTACTGCACGCTGAGATGTGCCCAGCTCCACAGCGTGCTCCAGAGCCACCTCCTGGCTGAAAGGGTAACAGTCATGGAGAAAGGAGAAAAAAAAAAAAAAACACTAACAAATCCAAACACCAACCCCCAACTCCCAGGCGTTTGCTTTACGGCTGGGATGCCCCCTCCAAATCAGGTTTCAGCCTCTCTTCAGTTCAGGCAGAGGCACTACCCTTTTCCCATTCCTAAACACAGCCCCAAATCCAAGCTGCTGCAGGGACCTTACTGCTGGAGAATGTTTTCCTCCTGCAGTGCTGTCCACCTTGCCACCCTGGCTCCAGCGCAGGTGTGCCTGGTGTGCGTGTTCAACCTTGACTTTCAACTAGAAAGCCAGTCACGGACACTCACCTGTGTCTGCCACTTCTGCATTAATTTCCACCCAGGCTCTTCCTTTTCTGCAGAAGATCTGTGTCATTGCTTTACCAAGGCTCAGCAGGAATCACGCTAGATCTGCTCTCTTCCAGCCTAGTAGAAAAAAGGACAGGAGATAATTATCCAGAAGTTAGGTCCCTTGGTCATCACAGAGCAGGAACATTTTCTCAGGCCACTTCAAGGCCAGACCCTGCTATTCGATTAGGTTTGTTTTCCAGCAAGGTTGTCGTGCAAAACAGCCAGGCAGTTGTGCTGGCTTTGGGAGAGCAAAATGCAGCATATGAGAAGTGTCCTTGCAGAGCAGAAATTCGCCAGTCCTACCAACGGCAGGTGAAGAGATTATGCCTGGATCCTTCCCTCTGATGGCCAGGCAATGCCCTTCCCGCTGGATGCTCCTTGGCACAGCAAAGCTTACATCAGCTGGCTCTCAAAGCACAGGCTGGAGATGCAGGGGCTGATTAAAACACAGATTTAAACCTATTTAAGCCAAGACTGTGCACACAAACTGACAAAGCATCATACTGAACCTTTACAAAAGGTCTTCCTACAGTATTTAGGCCAGCTGCAGCAAAAGGCTTTTCTGTTGAGCTCAGAAGAACAGGCCTGGCCTCCAAAAACAGAAGATGGCCACCTTCTATCCCAGTGCCAGGGAGCTACAGGACACTGTGCCATCAGCCCCAAGCCCAGGAAGCCAAGCACCACGTCTCTAAGCAGGGAATGCCATACATACCACGAGGCCTCGTGCCCTGGGCTCATGAAGAAACAGGAGCGAGACGAGAGCCTGGTGGCTGAGCCACGCGTTGAGGTCTGAGACGGCAGGGAGAGGAGAAAGGAGAAACCAGAACACCTTTTGTTACTGAAATGTGTCTGTATACTGTTACAGACGTGTACACACACACAGGAGGTCACTACAGTATCTCAGCCTTTAACAGCAAAGGCAGGTGATAGGAAGGAGCAGGGACATGGCTGAAATCCAGGCCTGCCTGCCGAGTCACGCCTCAGCGCCACACGCCCCACCTGAAGGGACCCACACTGCCCCACAGCCATCGTGGGCAGGGCCTTGTACCCCAAATTAAACACACAGGAGACCTCAGCCCACCACAGCCACCATTCCTGTGGGGATCCTGCCTCCTCACAGGCCTCTGGGGACAGTCCCCGCTACACCCCACCACAGCGCTGACCCCAGAGCCCTGTCACTGAGGCTCTGACCCACGGCCTGCCCCCTCCTTCCACCTCACAAACCCATGCCTACAACCAAGGTGCCCTCCCCATGTACAAGGGGTTAAATAAACCCGAGCAGCCTGCTTGATCCCCAGTGTGACACCAGACTGCAGGGACCACCACTGACCTCGAAGGCCTGCAGAGGAGGCGCCCTAAAACCCCCCAGCAAGGAAACCCCAAGGAAGGCAGAAATCCGCCCACCGCGGGCTCCTCAAACAGGCAGAAATGTGCCGGGCGAGCCACGTAGCCAAGAGTGACACCGGAGTCCTTATGATGTAAAATCTCTTCCCATGTTGCAGCATGTTGACCTGACAACATGCCATCGGAATTTTAAATTATGTATCTAAAAGCCCTTCTCCCTGTCAGGCAGCGTTTGAACCTGAAGCGAAGCCGGCAGCGGAGAGGAGCAGACAGGAGAGGTAATTACCCACGGTCTCCTCCAAGAGCTGACAGAAAGCAGGCCCCGTGCTGGAGATCCTGGCCTCATTATGGGCTCTCCTGGAGGCTGCAGCTGCTCCTCTCCGCGGTCAGACGTGAGGCACAGCGCTCCTGCGAGCTCATTAATGGCTGCAGGGCCCATCAGCCACAGCACAACCGCAGCCACGCTGGTGTTTGAAGCCAGAGGAGGAGCGCAAGGCAGCCACCGAGCTGGCTTGCTCGATGCTGTGGCATCTCTGACACGGGGAGGGGGTTCTCCAGGACCGCTGTGAACTTCAGAGGTGACAAAAAGTGGTGGGGGAAACTCAGCCCCTTCCTCACGAACAGACAAGAAAATGTAATAAGATGCTACGTGGCAGCAGGGGAGCAGCTTTAGAGACCATACCAACTTCTGCACCAGAAGCACTTCCTGAGAAACTTTGTTCCCGGAGAGCTCAAAAAAAAAAAAAAAAACAGGGTGTCCCTGCAGCTGGCAAACCTGCAGCATCAGCGACTGGAGCCCCCTCCTCTAGCCCCCCAGCAGCCCCAGCTGGAGGTTTCCTTCATCTGCTTCTCCAGCAGCCTCTCCTGGAGGTGATTTTTGCCCACTTGCGGACCCCAGGGGACAGGAAGGTCATTCCAGCTCTCAGGAAGGTAATTCCAGCTGCTGCTGCCCCCCTCCCCAGCCATGCCTGTGCTGTGAGGCCGTGCGAGCCCCTGATGGATGGCTGTCTGCGAGGGGCTGAGCCACTCAGCCTATTCGATGGAGAAATGAGCAGCTGGACCTGAACTAGAGAGCTGGAGAGCAAAAGGGGATCTGTTCCAGCCACCTCACCCTCTGCCTGCCAAGGGACTGGCCGGGGACACAGCTCACCTCTCCAGGGAGAGGGATGCCGCAGGCTGCAGCAAGCCCGGCTCTCCCCACGGAGCCAGGAACGAGCAACCTTTGCCTCCAGCAGGTAACTATCAGCTTCCTCTGGAAAAATACAGACTGCCCAAAACCTGCAGCAGCAGTCATTGCATCTCTAGCCCGGCAAGCAGAGCTCAGTGTACAGTGCCCTTGGGCTCGGGGAGCGCAGGGCAGCGCCAGGCAGAGGGAAGATGTGTCAGACAGCTGCAGACAGAGGACAGGAGGGGAACGTGTACGCATTAAAAGGGTAATGTTGGCATACTGTAAGCAGCAAGTTTAATGACAATCATAACGCTACGGAGTTTGGAAAGGGACGTATACCCCAGGGCTTCAACTGACCTTTGAAAGACAGCGAGAAGAAGGGAAGTGAGTCACCACCGCTGCCACCTGCCCTACAATTTCCTCCACCTTCCACTAAAACACTGGGCTGGAACCATCACGAGCAGCAGCCTGACTCATATGGATCTTGGTTCAGCTCCTGCCTAACCAGTTAATGCAAATAATTTTCTTTCTAACAGGCTTTTTAAGCTTAATTTTATTTCAGAGCCATTTTCTGCCTCTTTCTCTCTCCTTTCTGATTCTCTGCCTCAGCCGTGTTTCGGTACAAACCAAATTATAGACCGCATTCCTGCAAAATGTTTAAGAGTCACTTCATCCTCTGCTTCATCCCAAAGCAGTCTGCGCATCTCAGGGGATAGCCGGGGAATGCGGCAGGGAGGACAGCTGCAAGCTTTTGGGTGGCTAATCAAAGCTCTGCTCAACCTGACTAAGCTCAAATCCGGTTCATAGTTGCGAGGCAATTTGGGCTCCGAGCGCTGATGCACAGATACATATGCCAAGCCACACGGTCCTCCCGGCACCCCTTCAGCTCTCATCACGCTCACGGCTGCGCCGTGCACACTAACAGCTTTCCCACCGAGCTCAAGGGACCAAGATCAGACTTCAAATGCCTCCAAGAAAGCCTCGTATTTCTTTCCAGCGCGTGTCCCACGAGGATCTGTTACACAGGCGGCTTGTTCTGCCCTCCCGCTTGGGGCTGTGCTCAAGGAGTCTTAAAATGGAGCATAAACTCCTGCCTCCTCCTCTGGAAGTACACATCCTCCTAGAGGGAGCGCTGGGGAATTTCACACAGGGTTAGTTTTTATGCTTTGAATATCCTGCGAGCTTTGTGTTCAATTTCCCATCATAAAGTTTTAATGGGAACCCTTTGAAATTGCCAGCTTTCCTGATAAGTCTTCAAACAGAAATTGTCTGTCTATGCAAAACGTGGCGAGGTGCATCCAGATTGTATCTGGGGCACCGTCTACAGTTTTTAGTTTAAGGAAGAAAACAAACCAGATATGCAAGTTTTCACAAGATTTTTTAACCGTAACCTGTCAACGTTTCTGTCCCACGCTTGCAAGCCTGATAGCTGCAAAATCACCTTTATCAAATCCACATAATCCAGGATTTCGGCAGGGAAAGCAGTGCAAGCAGCTGCCACCACCTAAAACCCACCTCCCTCACCGATCATCCAGCTCCCTCTCTTACTGCTAGAAATGCTGCTTCAAAAACTCCTGGAAACACCGAGAAATAAAAATCTTTTTAGCTTTTTGGGAGGGGATCTACCCACAGAATCTAGTCCTAGGTAGGGAGGGTCTTTTGATAAAAGGAGAGGTGAGGAAGGGAAGTGAAAGGGAAAAAAAGGAAGAAAAGAAGGGGGAAATACGGAGGAAAAGGAGGGAACTGGAAACCTGGTTTGTTCAGGGAGGAAAAAGGAACTTCAGCTTTCCAACACATCAGCTCACCACCAATATTAAACGTGAAAAATAAGAAAAAAAATGTAAAACACAATTAATTTTGTGACATGGAAACAAATGTGATGATTCCTGCTCTCAGGTGGGATTTATAAGCCCTTGCACTGGATTTGGCCCTTCTCCTTCTTTTTGCATATTAGAGGATAATAATACAGCTGCTCTACCAATCTGCCCTGCACAGGACACGTTTTCCACCAGCCCACACTCACAGGCAGCGGCCACTGCCCTTAGCTGAGCCTGCTGCGCTGCATGGATGTGCCACCAGAGATCTGAGCAGCGATGAGGCGTGCTCACGAGGCCACAGCTGGACCGCAGCCTCGCTCCTACACCTTGCTCCCACCGGTGTGGCATCAGCCTGAGCTAGGGATGGTGATTTTCTGCTCTCTGCCTCTCTGCTGACCCTGCTCAGTGCTCATTTCCCCCCTGGAGCAAGCCAGCCTTCAGCTGCAGGCAGCAGATTGGGGTGCCTTTCACCCCGACCCCAAACCATGCCCGGCACGGGCAGCAGGGGGATACCTCCACAGAGCAGAGCTGGTTTCTGAGAGAAGCTGGGTTTCTCCCTGCTTCCTCCCTTTCTTTACCAGACACACTTTATGCAAATCAAATCTCTCTTTTGCTGGCTCCCGCTGTGCTGCAGAGGGTTGGTGGAGGGGAGGAGAGGGGAAGGGGTGGGAAGGAGGGGGGAAGAGGATGGAGCCTTGTTCGCTATCAGCTGCTCAGAAGAGCAGAGCAGAGACAAGATTGATGATGCTCTCTGGATATAAGATCTCCTCCTTGTGAAAGGCTGCTTATGAGGCCTGATAGACTTGTCATCTCTTAATAAACATCGCTGATATGTCGGTGAGGAGAAAGCAGGAGCGAGGGGAGGACACACAGAAAGGCGGCTGACAATTTACTTAGAGCGATGCTCTTCTCTCGCCTTGGCCCTCACGTGCAGCTCAGGTGGCCTCCTCCCAGCCAGGAACGTCCCCAGCCCAGCCTCAGCAGCACGTCCCACCTCAGCAGAGCCCCAGGGACAGGCTGTACCCAGCATCAGGGCACTGCCAGGGAAAAATCCCTTCCCCTACGAGCTTGGGGCCACCTGCCCTTTGTGTACCCCCTTCCAAAAAGCCAGGGGATTTTCCAACAACGTACACAGTAGCTACAAGAGGGGGTCCCAGTGGGAACGGTGAACAGGAGAAGCATTTCATCAGCACCTTGCAGTCTCCAAAGCCGTTTCGTTGCTGTTGTGCTCCTCTCTATAAATTGCTCTCCAAGTGTTTGTAAGTCGCTCTGCTCTTGCCCACAAGGCTGTAAATCAAAGAGACTTGCTTGTGATCAGGAGCCACATCCCTTGCTTTTGTTTAATCTCTGTAAAGCAGCAAGGAAATTTTGAATGCCTGGAGGGAGCATTTGCCCTACCCAGTTCCAACAATGACAATCACAGGTAGCAGAGTGACATTATCACCAGGAGCTGGCTTGGATACAGAACACCCACTTACGGTCACCCGCATCTAGCTACAGGCACACGGATTTTGCCTGAACGCAGCCACATTTTCCTTGCATATCTGGCTCCGTTTTTATTTAATCAAGCTATGCATGGTTAAAAATGCTCCAGAGCATTAGCAGGTGCTTAGCGGTGCTGTGTAAGTGCAGAGCTAAGGAATAACGTGCTGTAAGCACAGCTAACGTAAGTGTTCATTGCTCCCTGTGGGGCTACGAGTGACTGCAAGCCAGCTTCTCCACCCCAGGCTTACACGTGCAAGAGGAAGCTCCCGCAGAGGCTGCAGAGACCACGTAGGAAGCTCTCAGGGACAGAGGGCAGGTCCCCTGAAAGTCTCAGCTGCTCCCTCGCGAGGCTCAGACCTGCCCAGGGCCACGGGGACACTTGGGCAGTGCAGGAGGACATCAGGCTGTCCTGCCCAGGGCACAGGGACAGCTAGGCAGCTCCGCTCCCATGGGCAGCCCGGAATACTGCTTTTACTGTTCCCTCTGTAAAATAATGCCACACTGTGATTTTTCCCAGCCTTACACCAATTCCATCATTATTTTCCTCTAATACATCTTTATTGACTTGCCACAAGTGCTGAGACAAACTCCTTGAGTTACGAGGACTTATTTCCCCAGCGCTGATACTCGGACTCTTAGAAAGCCAAACCCTCTCGGGACTGGGATTAATATTTTTACGAGGACTCATTTGCCATATTTTCAGCACAGCTTCTACGTTGGCAGGAACGCGAAGCCATACTCAACACTTCACAAAAAAGTTATGACAAGAGCAGACTTCCACGGGCTAATTTCGCCATCAATAAACACCCCTGGTAAATGAGCACAGGAGTGCTCACGTCCCAGACGACTGCCTTGCAGAAGAAACAAATATATTTCTCCCTAACTGTTTTGCGTGTGACCTTTCTACCAGATCTCCCAGGAGAGGTATGTCAGCCCTCCCTCCCGCCTGTAATTAGTGACCCACAATGAATAAGTTTCTCAAGGTTGGAGCCTAGAGCTCAGAATAGACCTGAACGGCCTCAATTTGATTGGAAAGAAAAACAACCTCTGTTCGACTCCGAAAGGTTAAAGTTTAGCCCTGGCATTTCCTGCCCTCGGCAGTCCATAATAAACCAGTGTCCCCAGCGTCACCTTCTCAATCAAACGGGCACTTCAACACTCGAAACCCTCCTCCTTCGCCCAAAGAAAGTCAGATGGGTTTTTGGCAACCTCCAATTACAAGGCTGGCGTTCAGGCATTAAACTAGAATCACGGTTGCTGGCTGGTTGTGTGCCCATGCCTGCCTCCAGCTCCCCAGCTACACAGGAATGTTATATCACGTTCAGTTCACTCAGCTGCAGATTCCCCTGCTTACGAGACTTTTCTTAGACAGCCAACACACCATATCCTACATTTAAGTACACGGTGAGACTGTGTAGCTCACATTTTAGCACGAAACAGCTTGCTTTGCAGCAACTCCATGCATACATATGTCTGAGCCCTCTTCACCTGGAACCCAAGGTCATACCCATGAAAAAGCAGTTCCCCAGCACTTCCAAAGAGATGGAAGTTCTGGGGTGTAATGCAATATTCCTAAACCCTCTTAATTTCCTCGTCTCACAGTATTTTAGGAGTTTTTTCCAATCTTCAGCTGCTGGTAGCAAGGGATCACATGAGAGCCACAATGATCGTGCTAAAGGATAATTACAAGTTTCTAACCTCTGTGGCTCTGAAGTCCTTGAAACCAGCAGGCAAACAAACGGAAAGTCTCTAATGCAATTTTCCTTAAGTTTCACTCCCCCACATAATCCTCGGCGGCCCCTCTTCTCACCTTAGGACTTAGAGTCATGACTCAGAGCTCAGCTGGAGTTTCAGATTCATTTACACATGCTTGCTGGCTGGGATTTTTCATTGCAATGGAAAAATGACTTTTAGATCAAAATCTCCACAAAAACAAGCATTCTGTAGAATTTCTGCACATTTTCATCTATAAAAAAAAAAAAAAAGATAACACTGAAATGTAGAGGATAAGAGGTTTCACAAACAAAAAGTAAAAAAAGAGGCTGAGAGATAAATAAAGAACCAATTAACTACCTCAAAGAAACTGAATTGCTTACAATAAAAAAAAAAAGTACCAATCTGAACTCTCCGTTGTGATTAGAAACTTAAGGTACAGCATGTACATTTTGTCCTCAGTACTTAACCTAATGGTTATAATGAGGATATCTAAGTGGCTGAAGATATTATTTGGTCAGAGGGTCAACCGCAGTGAAAGACGTATACAGCATAACTGGAAATTATGAGGGCATTTTTGCACCACGTTTTACAAGTATTTTACAAGTTGTCTTTTAATAAAAACAAAAGCACGGAAGAAATAAAAAGACCTTGCTACACCATTTAGAAATTGTTCATATTAATAAAAATTAAAGTAGACAACGAAAACACAATGAGAAAACAGGATTCGTGAGTATGAAGAGATCAAGTGGGAATACAAAACAGCATTTGGGGAGATTATTTTTTTTTTAAAGTCATCTGAACATAATCAAGCTAGAAAAAGAAACCACAAAGGGGAGGATGGCAGGGGAAATTATTCACACTCAGGAATTGTTTGCAATCTTCCGCTGTGTAATGCCCTCCAAGCATCATCCCATCTATGCAGCCCCACAGTTCTGTGCACCGAGCAAACAGACCTCTCCTTCCAGGAGCACTGCTGTGATTTCCAGCAAGCTGCTTAGAGGGCAGGTGGGTGCAGACGAAGGATCAAGGAACACAAGGAAGCAAGACAAAAAAACAAGAGAATATTTACAGGGTGACTGAGAGGTCCAAGGACTGCCAGGGGCGTGCATTTCTCCATCCTAAGCTCACTTCTACAGCAAAACTCTCATCTGAAAAACAGAATTGGAGCCCTTTGAAAAACTCTGCATATAACATGCAGCATCAAAGATTAAAACCCCAACAGTTCCCATCTATAACTCACCCCCATTTGGCAGGGAACATCACACATAACTGAAAACAGAGACAAACGGAAGGTGTCAAGTTAGTAATTTCCTAGCTCTACAGTGAGCAGCATGGTAAATATGTGAACCTGTATTTCATCCTCCAAATCATATTAATACTCAAATCTCAAGCAGGAGATAATACAAGGGTAACTAAAACTGTCCCAGCCAATATTTTCAAACACAGGGACAGAAATATAATGCAAGTAGTGTTTTAGAACATATATTAAAATACCAAGTAGAGGGTGGAACAAAGCTAACGAACTTAAAAGACGACATCTGAACAAGTAGTCCATTACCCGGGGAAGATTCCAGCATGCTCAAAAATCATGTATCATTTCCTTTCACATAAATGTCCATTATCTCCCTGGTGTTTTTTTCTTTCTTTTTTTTATGTAGCAAGACATTATCCCTCCTAAAATCCCCTGACAAAGATTTAATGCTGCCATTTTGTATCCACATCTCCTTCATCTTCTTACCAAAAATCTCTCCCCCCCTCCCCTGCTGACACAGTGTAATTCTCCAAATCTGCAGTTTTAACAGAAAGCGAATCTGATTTTGCCTCAGCCTCCAGATGGGCATAGCTCTAAAGATATTGTCATGTGAAAGATTAGGCGCTAACTTAGACAAAGAACTGTTCATCTGCAAGCTTAATAGCCTCTGAAACAGTAACTGCCACGAAAGAGTTACCAGGTACCTATATTGCTATCCATAATAATAACAGCGTTGGAACAAAGGATGAAAGTGCTAGAAACTCCCAACGGTACACAACGGAGAACTGGTAACCCCTGCCTGCAGCACAGCTCAGGCCTCTTGCAGGCTGTCTGTGTGCCAGCCAGCCTGAAGTTTACTCTGGGATGCTGGGGAGCAAGGTGCAGCGGAGGAAACGCTTTGCACAGGTGACCTGCCAGCCCTTCATGGCCATGGGGCTGCTGCAGTTCCCTACAGCTCCTTCCCCTGACAAACACAACATACAGACTCCTTTTGTGGATTATTCCAGTCCCTCCAGCCCACTGACCACCCATGGTTGGCTCAGGCTCCACCTCACAGCTCTTCTCACCCTTCCTCAAGGCATGGCACCTACGGGCCACAAGCTCTAGAGCCCAAGCAAAATCAGGCAGCATTAAGCAAAGGGAGACAGAAAACAGCAACTATAGCACCAGGTCTGGAACAAAATCGCCACCTCTTGCCCGAGAAGTTCCAGAAGAGGTCCCAGCCTGGGGCAGGGAAGAACAATATCCCTTCCTAGATCCACTCCTCCTATGTGGGTACTGAATTGATTTTGTGGTCCCTGCAGGTCCTGAGAGCCCAACTCTGCACCCATCTCAGCCAACTGGAGTCAGCACCAAGGCAATTGGGACCTACTCACTTCTTTCTGTGATTTTCCATACTCCAGTGGCTGCTGTTGCTCCTTGGACAAAGTTTTCTCCTCACAGGGACTGCAGAAATCACTCTCAGCAAAGCATATGGACAGGCTTGCAGACCAGCCAACTGCACCATGCCCAGCAGCACACAGCAGATGAGCGATAGGCATGATCCATTCCTACTTGTGGAAAGAGAACAAAACAGAGGACAGCTTGTTTAGGTGGTGTGGAAATACCCTGGAAATACAAGAGCATTATGCTAAGGCTAAGAACACTGAGCTTTAAAACAGATCCTTCCTCCCATATATTGTGGAAATACAAATCCAAATCCTTGGAAGCGATGGTGAATTGACTTAGTGGGTGCACCTGCAAGATGCAGGGGAGCCATTGTAACCACCTTGCTCAGGTAAGCTGCACCTCCTGATGGAGAGAGCTCAAAACAAGGACACTACCTTGCATCACTTCAGTTTGTCCTAGAAAAACCTGCTGCCTGGTGCTCCTCCTGATTCCCTGAAGCTTCAGAAATGCTATGCTGGGAGCTAAGAGACAGCTTCACAAGGCACGCAGTCCACCACTGAGGCACGTTCCTCAGGTGCACAGCTGAGACACAGACGTGACCCACGATTCCCACAGCACCACAATTCACCCAGCTCTAACACCATCCCTTACCTGCTGCATTTCCCCATTTGTTTCATGTGGGGTGTCACTGCCCAGCCCCACGGAAAACTAATGAGACACGTAGAGGTATGGCCTATTAAGTGGCCTTCTTTCTTTGTCTCAGATTAATTACTGCATTCTGCTAGTTCTCACCAAGGAGCTGCTCTGCTGGGCTGTGAGGAGCCAGTCCCACGTGGCAGGATGAGTCCAGCAGCATCCCCTTGCAGGGCCATGCCAGGTGAGGCTGGGGAACCTCTGAACAAGCACTGACAACCATCTGCGTGCACCATGCAGACACCGCGGTCCTGGAAAACAAGAAAGCAACCTTTTTAGGAAATGCTAGAGCAAGGCTAAAGCATTCAGGAGCTGGTATCAGTCCCACAATGAAGGCTGTTAGCCCCATTATCCATCTTGCCCTGTTGTCTCCAGAAACCCAGAAGGAATCAGGTTAAAAGCACACGTTTTTTCAGACAGATCATGCAAATAGAGCATTACTACTGACTTACACGACGCCGTCACGATCAGAATTGCACTTGAGGGATTTTACCCAGAGACCAGGAGGACAGTTTAGTTCCCTTAGGTTAGCTCTAGCAAACCACGCCATAGATCTGATTTGTGGGCACCAGGCTCCTACCTGATGAAATATATATGATAAACTTGGTGCAGCGAGGAACGGTCCCGATAGATGATGAATAGATGATGGGGTGTAAGGGCTCCAAAGAGGTCACCCACTACATTTCCTTGTCCTAAAACAAGAGCCATAAACCATCCCACGCTTCCCCATTCACACCCTTTTACATTTGTAGAGCACCCGCACAAAAGAGCCCCACGCTGATGGACACTTTGATGATTTAAGTGTTAAATAACAGAGAGGTGCTATTTATGTGGAAATTATTCCTGTTGGGACAGAGACATGAAAGCAACATTTTCTCCTGTGCCTCTGCCTGCCTCACCTGCACTCTCGCTGCTCATCCATCTCCCAGGATTGCCTGGAACATTGCACATGTAAGAGCATTTTCAAACAGCTCACATTTTCTTCAAAAAGTCAACCTGTTCAGTAATGGCTCATCCTGCTCCTCCCACCCCCTGCTACATGCTCCCTTGGGGCCAAGAGGGGAGAAGATTCAGCCTGCAGCAGAAAACAGCTTTATGTACATTAAAATATCACCACTTGCGAGTCTGATGCCATTGCAACCTACAAAGCCAGAAATAGCAGCTGTGCCCCAGTGGAATCGGAAAGGACAAATTTCCAGCCTCCCAGAAGGGCTGAAGACACGCAGGTGCACTTAGTCCTGCAATAACAGAATCTGTAACTGCAAATATTAAAGGAGAGAGGAAACAATATTGTTTCCGGTCGTTATATTTTATAGAAATGTCCCCGTATACCTGTGCAATGAGCCTGAAGCTCAAAGGTTAAAATAAAAAGCAGTTTTACAGAGATCAAAATAACAATCCTACATCTGTCATCTTCCAAATCTAAAAGCAACCTTACGAAGCATTTGGTGACTTGAAGGACCTCTACAGGGTACACATGTTGAAAGTAGGTTGCACTTCCTTGCAACCACTGATAATCTCAAAATGACAAATGAAGGCAAAAAAACATTTTTAAAAATCCACTTTCCCATATTAAGCAAAATAAGTATTTCCATTTTTCAAACAAAAACATTTTGATGTTCATCAGGCTGCAGGATTCCCAGCTCGGCCACAATCATCCCCTACAATTCAGCCGAACTGTTCCAGCCCAGTTGTGTTCAGAGGCTCAGACACTCCCAAAGGCAAGCAGAAAACAAGGGGAATGGGGCAATTACAGGTTTTCAGAAATGTTTTGGAGTCTTGAAGTGTTAGAAGAAGATGAAGGCAGGAGTGCAACCCATTCCTCCAGCAGCTGTGATTAGAGAAGACAGCGAGTTATCACGGAGGACAGGCTATCAGTAGGGCTGTGGCAGCAGGAAGAGGGAGAAGGAACACAAGGATGAGGTTTGTCCCAGCTTTTTGTCCCCATGATGAAGGAATTGTGTGCTGATAAGGGACGTGCACAGCTCTAGCTGACGGGTTGCTGGGTAGAGTCCTGATTTTACAGGATCTCAGCTGAAAAAGCTGCTGTGCAGCAGCAAAGGGAGGGAGCACAGATGCTTCAGGTTGGCAAGGTGACCCACAGCACCCAGGACACAAGCAGCAGCTGACAGTCCCTTTCCTCAGAGACCTCTAAGGGGAGAAAGGCAGCAAAATTCTTGCCTGCTCCCAAGAGAAGAGATACTTCAGGAGGTCGCTGGTCATTTCTAGCTGCCCTGAGAGAAATGTTTTGGGGTGCAAACCAAAGCAAGTCCTCACTTTAGCTCCTTCCCTGTTCTTTTTTCAGACTATGTGGTCCTCCAGGAAAGCACTCAGAGAACAGCAGTTATCTCCAGCTCCTGTCACAAGGATGGATCGGGACTGCCAAGGATTGTCACCCGTCTTCATGCACCGAGTCTTTGAGATCTACACGGCTAGAGGAGCAGCAGCCAGGCCCGCAGCGGGATTTGTCGTGTGACTGTGACACCTTGCGGGAAGCCTCCGCTGTTATTTGCCCCAGGAAACCTGGAGGGGACAGGGCTCCTTCAACACCACAGCAACCGAGCTAAAGCAAACAGCCAGCTTTTAGGCAGAAAGCAGCCAAAAGAGCCCCAGGAGTTAAAAACCAATAGTTACTAACTCCCGATATCATCTGCCTCTTGGTGCCATCGCGGCAGCAAGCGATTTTGCATTTTGCTGGCAAGAGGAGAGCCTTAGAGAAGCCAAGCAGAAAGGAAAGTGTCTCACCACGTGGAAAGCACGCTTGGATAGCTCCTCAGTGACCATCCTGGGTCCTCCCAAAGACACACAGGTGCGTACAGATGCACACCCCAGCCCGCTGGCACAACTGGGGTGGCTGCTTTGGCAGCCCCCTGAGCCAAGCTGATGACAAACGCGCCGGATGCAGGAGGACCGCGCACAGCGGCGCTCCTGCAAAACACGAGCTCAATGCAGTGGTGGCAGCAGCAAGAGCCGAATTCCCATTTAAATAAAATGCCAAAAGGCAGTCAGCGAAAGTGACATTTATGGTGTTACTACAAATGCATTCAGTGGGAAGCTGAGTAGCAGAAGCAGGTTGGGGGGAAAAAAACAAGCTGTAGTGAAAACTGCCATCTGTATATTGTGCCCCATTTTTAATATTCTGTATTCTCATAAAAAGTGTTGTTTCTGTCACTATTCAATCTCCCAAACTCACATGGAACACTGTTAAAAGTCAGCAGTGTGTGAAATGGTATTTTAAAATAAATGAAACCCGCTCGCAAAGCTGCGGAGGAATATTGCAATGCCAGGGTGCTGACAGACAGGCATTGAAAAGTAACAACCGTTATCATCTTAAAGCAAAGCGGATTAAATAAAAACCCACAGCTAGTGGTGCATTACCAAGTCTGATATTGACACAGCTGCCGTGGTGGTTATTTTTCATTGTCTCATCAAGACAAAGCATCACGGGATATCAATCTTCCCTCTGTCAGGCCATGCCTGGTGTAAAGTTTTTCGTTTACATTTTCATTATATCCCTTTTATCTCAGCTGCCAGCAAAAAATATATATATGTATTTTATATATATACATATCCAGATATATATGGATGGGTAAGTGTGTATAATATGCAGCTCTGGGAACGCCGAGATTGGGTGGCCCTCCGGCGTATTGCCAGCCACAGCCTCTGGCCACGAGGATCCTCCTGCTCCCAGGACAAAGCCAAGCCCAACCTGGCCGTGGTTTAGGTTCCTCCAACTGGAAACGGGCTTGGTGGTGAGCTGGGGAGTTACGCAGAGAGCTTCCTAGCTAAGAAACCAATTAAAACAGCTGCTCGTTCTTTCAAAGCAGGCTCCTTCATATATTTGTGTATCAGATTTCACTGGATAGACCAGCCAAGGCTGTCTGTCATCTAGCTCAGTTTGGTGCTCAGAGAAGAAGGAAAAGCAGAGATCACAGTTCTCCATACAGGCCGATGACTGTCCCATCAGCACTAACAGCAGTTACATTTCTTCCTTTTTAGCTCTGCAGGTTGTTCCCTGCCTCCTTGCTAGACCTTTAGCTTTCCCAGCCTTGCTGACCCTGTTTTTAGGAGGCTTGTAGGCAGCCACAGAATGATTAAGAGGCTCTCTCCGAACTTGCCCCATTGTGTGATGCAGTGTGAGGTACAGTTAGGGCAGAAACATCTTCCTGAGTCTGCCAAGAGCCGAACAAGGCTCACTTCCAAGCACAGACCAGCTAACTCCTGGGACTGTGCTTGCACTCCCACTAACAGCTCCCCTATTTCCAGGCAGGAGGAAGAACCAGCTGTTTGCAGCTGGCCACACCATCCCCTACAGCAACAAGGACAGCAGCACAAAGGGTTCTTAAGACAGCCTCATCTCCTAAACCTTTACCTGCCATGGTTGCTCTTCTGTGCTTACTATTTAAGAGCAGTCTCACTTCTAATATTTCCTGCTCTTGTTATGTCTCTCCCGAGGCTGCTCGGTGTTGTTTGTTACAGCGCTTCGGTCCTTTAAGGACAGGAACTCTGGGAAATGTAGTTCTCAGTGAAAAAAACAGGACTGAAGCACTCGGAGGGCAGGGAAAGCTACAAAACAGACAGTGAAAACAGTGAAGCAAGACCCCTTGGAAAGGAGCCATAAAACAGCAGCACTTAAGCAATCGGTCACCAGAATGTCCTGCCTCAAAGTGGCCCCTCTCATCTGCTGCCCGTCCTTTCCTCGACTCCAAGCAGGTAACTGCCCCAATCCCCTGCAACCTTGGACACACACAGGTTTACAGCACTGCACGCAGGCTCTGTTTATAGCCTGCCATGCTAGGCAGCAAAATAAAACATGATTGCACTTCACCTAGGCCAGGGAAAGGCTCTCTGCAGTAGCCCTGTGTGTTTTTCCCACCCAAGGAGGTGTTACCTGCAATGTTCTCACCAGCTTTGCTGGCACCCAGCCTGAGGTCAGGGCTTTGGTGCTGATCTGCAGCCCATCCGCCTGCAGGAGCAGTGCTGCCCAGCCTGTGCACACAGTTATCTCACAAACTCCATCTCCTGGATCTCTACTCAGATCTTACAGATCTTCAGACACCTTGGAAGGCAAATACTCCCTTTGGCAAAGCAGGGGGTGCCTAAGAAACGCAAGAAAGTTCTGCATGAGGAACGAAAGACAACTCCATGTAAAGCAATCTGCCCTTCCTCACCCCCATCATCTCCCTGCATCAGCTTCCCCAGCCCTGGAGGCTGTCTTTGAGCACTGCAAAGTCCCTCTCCTGCATCCCTCTCCACCCATGCTCCCAAGGTGTCCCTGTTTAAAGAGAGGTCTGTCAGCCCCTGCAGAAGGCTAATTGCAGGGAACCCAGAGCACTCCAGCTCTCACCTCAGCCCTTTGGGATCAGCAGCACTCATGCTTGCTTGCAGGCAGCCTGAATTTAACCCTTAGGTCCTGCCCCATCAGCTGGTGGCCCCAGACCTACAGCGGTGACATCTCCTCCACTGCACTCAGCATAGCAAAGGGTTACACCAGCTTTTCCAGCAGCGTTTCCTCTCTCTCCCTCTCTGCGAGCAGCAGCAATTGCCATTCTGCATCCTTAATAGCAGCGTAATCAAAAGTTATGATGCATTTTTCAGTAATCACAAGAAATGATCCCCACTTAGCGTTAAGTAAAGCAAATTTGCCACTGGAAGGATGAAAAAAAAAAAAAAAAAGAAAAAGAAGAAGTCAAAAGCATTTCAATTTTCATTTGAAACGAATGAGTCAGAGTCAATTTGGTAAAGCAGTTAACAGCAGCTGTGCTCCCCTTCCCAGCCCCTTAACAGGTACAATTTGCTTTTAACAAACAACCTCATGGAGGTCTCTGGCACCATGTTAACATAGTAGCATTCAACCCCTCTTGCTGTTGTGGATTTAAATTGGGTAATAGAGTCAGGCGGAGGAGATCCACCATGAATTTTAAGAAGTGCTGTTTGACAGCACCTTTTAAAAAAGGGGGGGGGCTTTTACAAAAAATAAGAAATGAGTTTGAGAGCAGCTTTTGTGGGGCGCTTTCAAAAAAAAAAAAAAGCACATGGGAAATATCAATCCTAGAAAGCCCCACTGTGGTGTGCAGGAAGGTGGCAAGACCCCAGCTGACTTCGAGCCAGGAGAAAGCAGGGCCCTTCTGCAAAAACCTCTGCCAACCACGCCAAGAGGTTTGACAGCCAAAGCACCCTCGGGTTGGGTGCACTCGGGATGCTTCACCCCACACCCAGAGGGACAGCGGAAGGCTGTGTGTCAGAAAAAAAAAACAACCACAGCCCTGCACGCTCACACTAAGACCGCCCCAAACCCTCAGGGTATCCCACAGCATCTCATAGTCTCATCAGTTGTTGAGGGAGCGTGTTACCTTCACCCTGGGAGCAAAGCAAAGATGTGCAATGAGCCTCCAGCCACCCTCCAGCTGCCCCCTGCTTATCCCTCCTCACCCCAGAGCATCTCTGTCCTTCCCTCACCCCAAAGGCAGGCCCTAGAAAACGCCTGCATCTCACCGGGCTTTCAGCTCAGACAGTCATCTCCTCCCGTTCATTTGTTCTTTGAAGAAATCTCATTTCATTACCTTCCAGGCTCCTCAGCTTTGTGGGGAATTACAGGAGGTCAATGAAAAATTCATGTTCTCAGTCAGTAATTGGCATTTTTGTTTCTTTTTTTTTTTTTCTTTAAAGAGGAAGGAAAGCAAAGAAAAGGATGTGAATGGGGCAGACAGCAGGGTGAGTGGGTATCTCCTTGCCAGTTATTAAGATAAAGTCTCTCATATTGCTCCTGCCCAGTGTACTCTGGTGCTTGCTCCAAGCAAGCCCCATAATCCTGCATATCGAAATGTGAAAGCATTCCTGGTGCTTTTATTGGAGGGACAAGTAATGAAAGCAGACTGGACACACGCAATTATTACAGTGTAATCTGCTGGAAACGAAGTCAATCCAATCACCCAGTGTTCTGCTTTCTTCTCATTTTTTAGACTTCAAGTAACTGCTTCCCAAATTCCAGCTGAAGTTACTGTTACAATCAATAGCACAAGGGCTCTAAGCAGAAGGCTCAATTAATATGATGCTAGCAAGTGCTCCCTATTGATCCGAGGCTGATCTGAAACACCAGCCAGCAGCAGCACCAGCTACCAGCGCTAGCAAGAAAGAGAAATGCAAAGTGAGGGGCTGCCAAGCAGGCTAAAACGAGAAGCAGACCTCTTTCTCCAGGATACCCACGAAAAAGAGAAACCTCCATCCTAAAAGCAGGGGGAGTTTTCTGTCCAAAAGCCAGCAGCCTGCCTGGCTGTGCCCTGTTCCTGTCAGCTTTGCCCTGGATGGCCATGAGGCTGGGATTTCACCCACCCAAGAGGCGAGAAGAAACTGGGTTCAGCCACCTTCAAGGTCCTGCCCCGCGGAGCTGCGGACGGGCGATGCTTCTTCCTCCGTCTCTCCCTCCTGCTAGCAGCGAGCACGCTGTCAGCCAGGAAACAGATTGCTACATACGGCACAACCAAGGCTTGCGATGATTAGATCTATTAATACAGTGCATCTGATTCACCTCCAAGGCCCTGACGCTCGGTGACAAATAGGGACGGGCTTCCCTGCTTTGCTGAGCGGGGCCCTGCAATAACGACCTTCTGCTTGAGCCCGGACAGACACGAAGCAGCCCAGGGAAAGCAGCACCCTCGCCCCAAACTGGTGAGGTGCCTTGGGAAGAGCTCCAGGAAAGCTAAAAGACTGACAGCACGGGCTTGTCAGTCACAAGGGGCTGTCCCAGAGCTTATGTCCAGGCAGGTCCTACTCACTCTAAGGGCAGTCCTTGGTTCCTGCCCTTCCCACATCCTCCTCTGGCTGTGGCTGGTCCCAGTCCCACTGGGACTGCTCTGCTGGGCTGGTCCCTGCTGTCAGAAGGTCCTCCTGGCACCACGCTGTGCCCCATAGGTATCCTCTCAGGGGGAGCATCACCCTATGCATCTCCACTCAACATACTCCGTACTTCCTAAGCGTCCTCCTCTGGTCATCTTTTGCCCATCACCTCACACGTGTAGGACAAAACCTGGAAAGACAACAATTTTAGCACCTCTACCAAAGATGCAAAGCTTTATATGACAAAGTAAAACCCTATCCATCCCTGCCCCAACCTGCCACGTAACTTGCATGAATCAGACAGGCCTCACTGCCCACAAAACTTCTTCCCCCCACCCCACACTTTGCCCTCCCTGTGTGCTGCAGGGCGGCCAGGAGAGGAAAGCCAGAGAGTTATAGTTCCTGCAGGCCTGACATCATCTGCTTAGCAGGCACAGTGACGTCTCCTCGCCAGCAGCTGCAGCCCGGGCCTGCCTCTGTGGGGAAGCACACGAGCAAGTTAAAGGTGGGGACACTTAGTGCATTCATTACCTGCTTATTAGACACCAGGCTCCTGTGATGATGAATTGGCTGGATGATGGCTCCCGCCAGCTCCCAAGCTCAGCAAGGCTTTCTAAATTTCATTTTGCAAAGGTTGGGCCAAAAGGCAAAATTACTTCCAAGAGGAAGAGAGGAGTGGTTGTTTTTCTCCTGCTTCCAAAACAGCCTGAACCTTTGCACAGTCTCGGCAGGACCTTTTCTTGCTGTTTCTTGTCTTTCCCTCTGACCACGTGAATGCAATGGGTAGAGCTCAAAACCGTCAGCTCTGGGGGCTGCAGGCTTCAGCAGCTGCTCAGGTGGGTATCTGGTGCTCCTGCAGAGGCCCTGAGGAGGGAAGCACCACGTTAGAGGACTTCACCGCTTATTACACCCCCTGCACACCCCACAGCTGCAGCTATATGGCTCCTCGACGGATTGTGCAGATGGCTTGGGTGCCTCTGGGGTTGGCAAGTGTCAGTTCTGGGTGGCCAAGCTGTCCCCAGACCCAGCACACAGCTCTACAGCAGAAACAGCCTCGTTTCTCCTCTGAACAGTCCCACAACACCAGAGGGAACAGGCTTCAACATCACCTGCCAGGGTTCTGTGCTCCTTTCACAGAAAGGTGCAGTGCACAGAGGCTGAGGAACCTCATTCACACAGAGATGGGTGGCAGAGGGGCTTGCTGTGGAGGTCGTGCTCTGATGCTGATCTCTCTGCTCTGCGGGAGCCGAGCACCTGCCCCCCTTAGGGCTGGATGCAGCGCTCCACATTCCCCTCCTCTTCCCTTGCTGGAGGCCCTGGGGCCCAGCATGGGGGAGGGCTGCACGTTGTACACATCCCCGCTGAATTGTTACACATTTCTGCCGTGTTCCTTAGACAGAGGACTTTGCTACCAGCGAGCGGGAGAGAAGCTGCCATCTGGGACTGCATGTGCTTTCCAGACAGATGGCTGACTATTCTAGGCGTGTTTTATTTCTAGCAATGGTTCATACAGCAACAGCGCTAGTGTGAAAATGGGATGTGACAAGATGTGTATTGCTTACACCTTCTGTAAAGTTCAGATAAAACCAAGATGTACAGAATGTAAAAATCAATATAATTAGGTAATTAAGAGAAGCGAAACCCCCTGATTTAGTGCTGCATTGTGTTCGTGTATATTGCAGACTGTATACGCCTGATATGTAACATCCATATGTATAGCTGTTCCTACATTTACATGCACGCTACAACACAAACGAAAAATAAATGTATACATTTACCCATTAAAATTAACAGGCACCCATTCCAGGAAGCGTTTCAGACAATTACTGCCAACCACCCACTCTTTCACCCTTTAGACTGGAGCTCTGTGGAGCAGGAAATTCCCCGTTGTGCTGCAGTGGGACTCAGCACAGGGTCTTGGTGCTGCCCACGTTCTCTGCCCGCTGTATCCTGCACTCTGTAATGCTGAGCAAGCTGGAAAGGGTAGCGGGAAGGAAAGCAGCATCAGGCATACGTGAGCTCTTCTGTTAGAAGCAGGACAACTGGTTAGCTTAGGATCATTGCTCTGCTTTATGCAGAGCCAAGAAATCAGCCCTGTTGCTCTGAGCTGCGTAAGGCAGCAGACCCACAGAGGGCTCGATGTGTGCCATTGTACACAGAAATGGTAAAACTTGGCAATAAATCCCATTTCCAAGTTTCTCTGCAGTTCGGGTTGGAAAGAATGCCTGAACTGGAAGAGCAAAAGGCCACTGTGCACACCTTTGGAGCTGTCCAGAAGTGGCTTCCCTCACACACGGGTGCATTCTGCAGCTCACCCAAGAGCTCACACTTCCCCCATACTGCACACCGATCCTCATACAGACTCAAAAGAAGGAAGAAGATGTCAAGAAAAGGATTCAGAACAAAATCACCTGACTGCCCAAAGAGCCAATGCACCAAGCTCGTGGAAGAGGAGGCTGCTGGACTCATGTGTCTGAGGCAGTTCCTTTCATCCCGTCCTGCTCTTCAGTCTCTGGAGAACCTTATTTCTAGGTCCATCTTCTTTTGTGCCATGAGAGGACATTCAACTAGAGGGAAGAGGAGCGAATGGGAGAACAATATGACTTGATCCACTCCTCATACAGATCCCACCAAAAGTTCTGTATTCAGGGGCTCACAACCCATCTCCTAAGGGGCTCGAGACAAGCAGAGACGTCCTCTGCAAGAGGAGGCACACACTGTCTGCATGTGCACACACAAAACGGAGGATCTGTCGCCTAAACCAAACTTTTGTTACAATTAGCTGACACAGCACAGTAGAGATAAGAAACCCAAATGCCGTGCAGAGTGCTGGGGCTGTCTGCTCATAGTGTCCTGTCCCCAGGAGGTTCATCAGATGGACGAACACCACCAAGGACGGAATAAAGGCACAACAGGTGTCCTAATAGAAAAGTTGAATGGTAGCTAACATAGGACAACTGTGCACACCTGGCCCAGGATCCTATGCCGTGACACAGAACCACACTTGTAGACAAGTTGACGTTGTAGAACGAGGAAAATTCATCTCAGAAACAAGAGGAGAGCTCAAGCCATTTGCTCAGGTACTGATCCAAACCTGGTTAACAGACTAGTGAGAAACTCTGCCAGCTCTGAACCCCTCCGTAACCCTCCTCTGACTCAGCAAGTGGCTTTTTTTTCACCCAAAGTTGAGTGCAGAGAGTGTGTCTGAGGGGTTTTGGCACTGGCTAGCTGTCACTTTGCAGCCTCCCGCGTGCCACTCAACCTGGAAATCTCGCATCCAGTTCCCATTAGGTGTCGATGTGCTTTCACACTTCTGCCCAGCCAGGTACTTGCTGCACTGATGGTTAATTACTTGACAATGAATCACACTGCTCAGCGGGGAGGTGGGGCAAACAGTTATCTGAGCAAGGCATGGGGTAAGGTGGCAGGGAAGAAAACAACTCTGCATTGGGTGGGTGGGCACACGCAGACACGTACAGGATTCGCCAGGAATAAATTCAGAGAGGAATATCAATAAATCTCCCAGCCCGGCCATCGGGGTGGGAATTTCTTTTCCCCCTCCCCACAACAGGGAAATTCTGCTCTTTCCATGGGGGGTGGGAAGTGGCACAGGGCTGCATTGAAATGTAAATTCACTCAAATTATTAAGCACAAGAGAGCAGCTCCTGCCAGCCCTTTGTTCCGCAGTCAGAATGTGTAATCTAGAAGAATAAATATAGTCAGATATCAGCTAAACAAAGAGACCCAGGGCCATGCATATTCAGCGACCCTCTCCCCCAGGACATCCCTTCCCCCTTTATCAGGGAGGCTCTTTCTGCAGTCAACAATTGTAGATCAAAATGCCCTCATTAACCAGGGCTGAGATGAAAACCTCTGGCTGCTTCACACTGAGGGTGAGGTCCTTTATTTCTCCCTGGGAGCAAACATCTCCCTGTCCCCCTGGGTTTCTCCTCACCTCCTTTTCCATCCTGGGAGGACAAAGCAGGGATGCCTCTGGAGCCAGCTCCCATCAGACAGGTGGGGTCCAGGTGTCAGCGAGGCTCTGGGCACAGCCCTACACTTGGGCCACCTCTGCATACTGCAGAGGGAGTACGCCCAGGAGAGGGCATGTAGAGGTGGATGTGGGGTGCTTTAAAGAGGGCAAAAGCAGCCAAATACAGCCTCTGCCACCTCACTGAAAGGACTGACAAGCTGCAGAGACTCCCAGAGATGCTTAGATAACCTAGAAAGATTGTTTTATGTGGTGTTTTGTTTTCTCCCCCACTACAGTAGGCCACTCAAGCCTGAGATTTCATAAAAAGGTCAAAAAGTTCTTACACCCCACAGCACAATGCAGAAAGTTCTGCAATAGCAGAAAACTTACCAGATGAAAGCAGCAAGCCTAGAGAGCTGGGAATACCACTCTGCAAGGAGGGCAAAGCACTGCCTGTCAGTCCCTCCCGAACAGCCCAGGGACAGGAGCAGGACACACCATCCATGTGCTCAAACAGCTCCTCATGCCAGGGGGAGCAGCAGGACAGGCCTCCTGCAGTCAGCTGCCCACCAGACGAAAACCCAGGATCCACTAAGGAGAGGTGGCTGGAGGCAAAGCAAGCGCAGGGCAAGGAGGAGAGGGTTGCTCTCGCTGCCCACAGCTGGCATTATTACCTGCACACAGCTTCATCCCCGGTGCTGTCAGCCTCACTCCTGTCAGCGCCGCTAGGCCCACTGCGAGATTTAAGGATGAGAGGGAGAAGGAGAGAGGGGAGGAAAAAAAAAAATCAATTTTGCTCTTTTTGAGTTATATGAATATAATAAACCCTGAGTGTCCTGCTTTAGGATGCAGTTTGCGCTTCCAATAACTCAGCAACATATTCATTAAACAAAGAGAGGTAAAAGCAGCAAGCCATTAAAAATAAAGCACCAGGAGAGGGAAGGCCACGCAGGCTGTAAATATCTTTGACTCTTTTTCAACCTCCATTTTCTTATCCTTGCTCATGCACTAATTGACCTCAGGATCCTGCTTCTCAGAACTGTTTCCATCACTGCACTTTGTCCTTCAACCACAGCTCGCTCAGGTCCTCTCTAAATGCAAAACCAATTCATACTACAGACCTCCAAAGCAGGAGAAAGGGTCTGTCCCACTCGTTACCTTCATGCTGTGATGCAACCCTCCCTGCACAGAGCTACAAAAACCACAGGACCAAAGGCTGAGTGTGTTGCAGGAAAAAATACTTCCAATTTTATTACGCACTCTGTACAGACTCTCTACAAATACCTAAGAAATGTCAGTCTTCTGGTATTTCAGCTTCTCCAGGGCTACACAGACAGACTCCTTCTCACCCAGGTGGAGGCATTCTGGCCACGGGGCCCTGCTCCTATTCCTCACCCAGCCAGGACTTCACTCCAGGTGGCAGCCACCAGAGCCTCACGTGCTGATCTGGAACCCTAAATAGGCTGGATCTATCCTGTGTGGATCCTCCAAGCCTAACTCCAGGATCACCAAATTCCCATGGCAGTGCTAAGAGGTCATCTCTGAAATCTGCCATCCCTATTTTAGTGTGAAGAGCCACCCATAGTACTGAACTCCCAAACCAGATGATTTTACCTCTCATCACGTGCCACAACACTGATTCAGAAGAATTCAGAAGAAAGTACCTGGCTGGCTCACCACCCTGCAGAAGTCTCCCTAACAGCGAGAACAGATCTCATGCCGAAGTGGAAAGAACTGGTTACTCAGCGGGAGGCTCGGCTCCATCTCTGCAGCATCTGGTTCTATGGAATTCATCATCTTCTACGCAGCCTCATTTATTCCTTTTTCAAGTGTTGGAAGCATCTCAGAGCATCACCTAATGAGACAACAAAACAGCAAGCAAGATTTCCCTCACTTTCCCCCAATTAGGAAAAATCCTTGCTGAAGGAGGCAGTCTTAAATTTGGTTAGGGTGTAAGTCTTTCTGCCCCAAAACAGAAGCAGTGATGAGATTCCTCTGTTCCTTGCCTGCAGGCACTCAAACTGCCATGTCTCCTTTCCACGGGATTTAAAAGTGCAGACTTCTCATGCTCTTAATCCCTCCCAAAGCTCACAGCAGATGGCAGTTTTGAAAGAAATTGGGCTAAGAACATAAATGCTATTAGAGGAGTTTTGCTAAATACTGGCTAGTGTAAGAGAGGAGCTCCAGGAGAGGGACAGCCTGGGGATGTTACAGACCTTACAGGGCCTTGGAGAGCAGAAAGCAGGGCCAGGAGCTCTGTGCCTTGTGTCTGTTTGACAAGTCATCTGCACCCAGTCCCTGCTAATGCTGAGCAGGGGAATGAAGAGATCAGACGTGCTCGTCTACCTGTTCCCTCTGCTAAAATACAGTCACTGCAAGGAGGAAGGAAGGATGACACATCCCTGGAGGTCCACACAGGGACCAGGGCTGATGGGGAACTGTTCATGCATCCGCTTGCCTTGGGCACAGCGCAGGGAATAAGTCAGCCCAGCCCAAGGAAGAAAACAACCTTAAAAGCAGAGGTGTCCAAAGCCATTCCTACAGGGGCCAAAGAGTTGCCCCCAGCCAGCCAATCCATACCCTGGTGTATCTGGCAGGTGACTGACACTGGTTCTTTGGGTTAAACACAGCTTAAGTGGCCACTTTTGACTACTAAAACAGAAGTCCCCTCCATACTGCCTCCTGCTTCAGGGAGGGGACTTGCCACAGCCACCAGCTTTCACTTGGCGAGCCTGTTTTTACCTCCAAGTCAGTCTGGTTTTACTAAAAAAAGGTACCTTCTCCTTCCCCTGATAACCACAGCTTCTCTTACTGTGTTTCTACGATGGGGCAGCTCAACTGTGTATAAACCAAAGTGCAGAACCTGGCCTCACCTACCTGCAGTCTGCACCCCTAAGCAAAGTCACATTTGATGAGGAATCTCCTTCTTCCCCATGCTCACGTACCAGTACCAGGAGACATTTTCAGAACAGTACGGTACTCAGGCATTTTCACACAAGATTTCTTGCACTGCATTTTCCAGGACAGCCCCAAATCGACCAGATGCTATTTATCCCCAGATACCTTCCAATCCATGCATGAGTATATAAACTCACCCACAGACCTGACACACAAAACCATTAAAGAAAAAAAAAAAATCCAGGCCTCTCAACTTGGCTCATCAGTGAATATTAATTTCTATTGACACGCACTTGACTTGTAAATCAACTGGATCATTAACTCAGACCTTTTGTGTAGTAACGTGGCGGGATGTTGCAAGTTATTTAGACACCACAGTGTTCCCCGCACTCCCACTGCTTTGCAGGCAGAGCTCTGCTCCCAAGAAAAAGAGGCACAACCCCAGTCCACCCAAACAGAGGTACCAGTCCGCAGGGCAGCTGCACTGATGTGACTGCATCGCTCAGCAGCACGGCATTTGCCAAAAGAACCACACCATGCTAACCTTCGTAGCCAAATAGTGGATCATTTATTCCCCACCTGTAGTGGAACAGCAGGACTAATGAAAGACCCCTTTCTGCCAAGACAAACATTAATTTTACAAGTCCAGGCATCAGGCTAAAACTGTAACTTCGGATTTTCAACTCTGCTGAGAATACGACTGCAGGTTTGGGGAGTGTAGTTCCACATCGATTTACAACATCAGAAGGCTCAGGTCTCATCTGTTTCATATCTATTAATAATAAGTATTGACTATAATAAATCGATGGAGAACATACCGCTGGACCTCAGTACGCTGTGAATACTGAATCAATGGAGTGATGTGAAGCACATTTTGTTTGCTTCCCAGGCTCTCGCTGCCACGAATGTCCCACCTGGTCAAGCCTGTGCAGCAGGATGGCTTCACCGCTCTCTTGAAGAAAGGCATAAATGTCCATCATCTCTGCTGGAAGCTCTCATTTGCTTTTTCTCTAGAGAGAAGCAATGAAATTAAAAGCCCAGGTATTTTCAAGCACTGAGGAATGCTGACAGAAGATGCTAATTCACCTGTGCTACTTGCTGCAGACAAATGACGACCTATGGGATAACACAGAGATTCTGCCAGGAAGCTGAGCATTTTCTGCCAGCTCTTTTTCTCCAGGAATAGGCTTTGTGCAGACACGTTCAAAGCCAGGTCAGGATCAGCTAGGCTCAGTGGTGCAGTTCTATGCCTGCCCAGGAGAAGATCAGGATGATACCCTTCTGCAGGAGTGCACCTGTGTGTAGCAGCAGCAGTTTAACCTCTAGTCCAGCCAAAATGGGGCTCAAAACAGCTTTCCCTGCAGTGCTGCTAGCCAGACCAAGTCTGACCCAGAACCCACACACTACCAGCTGTCCACGTACAAGGCACGTCTGGCAAGCAGCCGTGCCAGCAGAGTACAGTGAAGATAGACTCACCTGCAGAGCACACGTGCAAGGAGGTTTCTGACCCTCATCAGTCTCCTTGTAAAAGGAAGGAAAGGCTTTTGTGTGGTGAGGAAAGGCCAAAAGCATCCAGCTGCACACACCCCACCATTGGAAAACACCGTGCAGGCCACCTAAAAAAAAACACTGGGCATTGCTCCTGTGTGTGCTCCTGTCCTGTAGCACCTCACTGCCAGGAGGGCCGTTACCCAAAAGCACATCTGGTTCTGCCCCATCTCTTTCCTCCAGACAGCGGGGAGACCACATCATCTGAAAGACCCTACATGTCCTTCTCACCCTCACACCATCACAGCTGCTACTCTGCTGCTCAACGTTATACACGTTTCTCCCTTCTCAGCCAGCCACAACGGCTAAAGGAAGAGATGTCTGCTCTGAGCAAGGTTATGTTGGGGACCAGGAATGAATAAAACCAAGAGGCTACAGATTAAGACTGAGGATTATTGACAGGACATGTTGGTAGGTGCAGGGAGTGAGACCAAACTGCTGAGAAACAGAGCTCGACTCCCTGCATTCTCCTCCAGCTGCATCTCTTCAGCCCCTCATTTGCAGGAGCCTACTGTTTTTTAAAGGAAAGGTCTTTTTGTAAAGGAAGAGAAGCCGGAGGTATTACCAGGGCTGGTGAAGAGAGGGACACAATAGAGAGAAAGTGGCTCTGGAAGAGCGAAGGGTTCTCCATTTCCAGTTAAACAGCGACCTCTGGTCTCAGCAGGCTGAAACACACGTCGCTTCTCATCAGCTCAATTTGGGGACCCCTAAAAATAGATTATTTTGGTCTGTTTTACCTGTGGGGAATAAGGACACATCTTTCACATGTAGGCAACCACTGTGACCTTCAAATCCCATCAGATGGAGCTGAGGGCTTCACAACCCAAGCAGTTGTTAAAGCATCCTAGGATTTACCTTCTCCTGCTTGGCTGATATTTAACCAGATGCCAAGAGAGACAAGGACACCTGGTTTCTGAATGGATTGTTTTCAGCACGCCCCAAGAGGGAACAGAGATATATGTGCACTCACACACACACACGAGACTTGCATGGAAACTCCTAAACAGAGCTATATAACTAAGACAAACAAAAAGAAGGATGAAGGTACTAAACTCACCAAGTGCCCCCAATGACGAGGGGAGTTAACAAGTGCAGGAGGAGAGCTGCAGCACAGGGAAGCAGTGCTCAGATACTGCACACAGCAAGTCAGCCCAAAGCCTGCGGGATTGCTCCCAACACACCAAGGCTGAGAGATCTGCCTCATCTCCTCAGTGCAGGGCATCCTCAGCTCTCTCTCTGCAGGTCTTAACTCACATTTCCTCATCACACATCATGGGATGCCTGGGACTCTGATGATCTGCAAAACATCAAGCCAAGTCACAGCTCTCAGCTACTAGAGAGTTTCCCCCTCTCACATCAGAGAAGAGGGGAGAATCCCATAGGAAGTCCTACTTACGCCACACAAGGGGTCCTACAGGGAAATCTCCAGCTAGGCTACAGAAACCAGCACTGTGCTTCTCACTAACAACTCATTTCAAGCCACATGGTCCTTAGGAAGCTGATGGGCTGCAGAACACCTCCCTCTGTCCCCTGCATGAAGTCCACAGTTGGACTTCTTGCCCCTTCCACAAGGGCTAGCAGGCTAAGGGTTTTTCCCATCAGTGGGAAGCAATGGATCTGCCCGTGGTGCCAGCTGTGCCTCTTCACCCCAGCAAACACACGCCCTGCAGTAGATCTACATCTGCTACTCAAATGCTGCAGTGCCCAGTACCCAAAAAGAAAAAGGACTGCCCCCAAAAGTCTATTTTTTGGGCTACACTAAGGCTCCAGAGCTGTTTTCATGCACCCCAAGATATTAATCATACAATATATATCCTAACAACGTCAGGTCAAACAGCTTTTAGGACTGCCCGTGACCTCCAGAAGGCTCCACTATCCTCCTGCTTTCTTCAAGCAGTCGCACAAAATTGTCACGTCACTGTGACAATTCTTTAAAAAAAATAGCAGCAGAGAAAATGAAGATCAGTTTAAAATACCCTCTCAGCTATAGAGGAAAGTCAAGCTAAATTTAACTGTTTTGAGCAAGACAGATCTAGATCTATTAAGCAGCTATAAAATTGCTGCAGACAAGTGTCCAAAGCTTGGGCAGAAGTTGGCAGAGAGCACAAAGAAGTTCCTAGGCACGTAGGCCTCTGCAGCTCTCTAGTTTTGTATTTGCTCTCCCTGTGTTCACTTACAAAAAAAAAGCCAACTAGCAAACATTGTCTTACCTATACAAACCATACGTTTATGCAGTGTTTCTGCTACTAGTGTTTGACTACACCCAAACCAACATCACGTTCCTACAGAGCCTGGGACAAACTTTGGGTCCAGAGACCAAACAGTGGCAGAAATTTGCAATAGGAGTCGCAGTTCAGCTGAAAATACTAATGCTGAGACTTCCACACACATTCACATATGTTTCTGTCTTTAGATCTTAGATAAATAAATCTTTACAGGTGGATACATTAGCGAATATGAAGATGCAAGCCCTTATTTCTTGGTTTGCTTGATTGTTAGCCAGGTTGGCTCGCCTCCGTCCTCAAACACCCATAACGTGCCTGTTGGGTGCCTGCCCTCTGCAGCAGCCGACAGCCCCCAGGTGGTAACAGCCCAGATTTGGACGCCGACCAAGGGCCTTGAAGCAAAAGGCTCGATATCCCATTAGTCTTTCAGCGCTCTGCCATTGAGTTAACACGTTCTGCTTCACTAAAACCAAGAGCTTCCCGGGGTAGCGGTGCCCTTGTCTCCACAGCCCTCACAATCTCTAATGAGAACAAATTTAGGTGCATTAGCATCCATTCAATTTTCAGCACTTAAACTTCATAACTCTTCCCATTTTGTCACTCTTAATATTTATAAGACATGTAGCAAATGATTGATTTTCCTTCGGACCCCTTGTCATTCACAGCCGCTTATCTCCTGCATGTAGGGGGCCATCAACAGATTTATAGCAGCCCATAAAAGTTGTTACCAAAAGTACAGTTTCTTTTTGTGTGCGATAATTTCTAATAACTCTTATGCATGATAGCAATTACTGACAAAAGTCAGCCTCTGTTAATAGAGTTTATCTCAGTTCATCATATATTCTTTGTCAGTGGAAGCATTTTGACAAGCCTGGGGTTAATTAAAACCAAGAAGACAATAAAATACACCTAATCAAACATTACAGGTACAGAAATCAATTAGCAGATTTATGGCACTTCGGAGCCTTCTATAACGTGCAAAATTCAAAGAAACTGTCAGTTCCATCCCCCCAAGACAGTATAATTGAATTTCTAATTGAAACTATTTTTCAATAGGTAACACAATCCGCAAAGTTGGATTTGCATTAAAGTGGCATCTGCAGAGGACAGAGAAATCTAAGAAAAAAAAATAAAGAAATCCCATGCTACGCCCATTGTTACCAGGAATAGTTATTATTATTTGCATATTTAGAAGTTCAAAAGAGCCTTTAAGAATCAATAGAGTGGCCAATTCTTCGCTAAGACAGATCTAGACACTAACATTCTTGTCGGAAGAGTTCATTTGGAGCAAAGGAAAAAAAAAAAACAGAGAGAAAATTCAGGGTAAGGGCTGCAAATGGTTAGGACGGAGGGCAAGCAGCAGCAGCAGCAAGCTGGCCTGGCTCAGGACTGATGTATCCCAGCAGACCTGGGTGGCAGATTTCCATCCAACGCTGCTTTACGACATACACTGGCATGACAGCACAGGATGAACAAGGTGGTGACTGAACAGAAAGCGTGGATTTACCGAGAGCAGGTCGTGCCTGATCAGCCTGCCTGCCTTCTGTGACTGGTGAAATCTAAAGAGACTGGGTAAACTCACAATAAGGTAGGCAGAAAATGGGCTTGGCCTGGTCAGCAGCAGTACGAGGTCCAACTGATGGCCAGTTGGATACGTAAGTAAGGATACGAGGCCAACATAAAGCTCTCTAGTACTTGCATCTTCCCATGTAGCGATTCAAATTATTTTGACTTGATTTTGTTATTAGCACTAAGATCGCTGGGATTTGTCATAAACAAAAGTATCGGTGTTATTTAAAAAGAAATATTAACTATTCATTTAATATTTATTAAAATGTTCATTAAAAATTTAATGTTAGACAACGAAACTAACAATACTGGTTTTTATTCAAATGCCCTCTATGATGCTAGGAAATCCAAGCTCCGTTTAGCTGGATCCTGCTTCACAAGAGTCAGAACTTGAGCACAAATAAAAGTAGAAGAAATCTTAGGCATTTAAAAAAAAATGGTGAAATTGGGTGAAACAAGTGAGAATTCCCATTTTGCTTGTTCCGTTCTTTACTCTTCGGTGTTCTCTCTCTCCTATTTTAAGGAAGCCATGGAGAAATGGATACAATCCTCAAATACCGCCCAGCTTTCCAAGGAATCCCAGAGAGCACAGCCCTAACCTGCTTCAGGCACCCTTCTTATGCCAGGTAAATCCCATTTGTTCTTCTAAATTTGTTCTTCTAATACGACACATTGTGTCTGGAAGAAAAGTGTATGCAGAAAGCACACCTACAGTAGCTTCACAAAGCAGTAAGCCTTATCTGGGATGGGAAAAGCATTCCTAAGCAGCCATCTCTGTAGGACCCTACAGGATCAGCAAGGGAAGCACAGCAGCAGGGATCTTCTCACGGGGAGAACAGCCACCTTCAGCAGAGAGGAGCCGTCCAGAAGGCAAGATTTTTCTGTTACCAGGGAAGACAGCTTTTCATCTGGATATCAGTCAGTGTGAAATTAAATCCTGGCACATTTGGGAAATGGTCCATGGAGAGGTGATTAATTCTATTAGGGGATCTGGAGGGAACTCACTCATTTCCATTGTTAAAGAATCCAGAACTCAGATGGTAGCAGAGGGTTTTTTGAGGTCTAATCCTTACAACTTTGCTTCAGGAGCTGCCGCACAGGGTAACCCTAAACATTCCCCAGGAGGATGTCTGGGGGAAGACCACAGCCCTAGGGTGCTTTTCCTTCTAGTACTATTAGCAATTTCCTGGTTATCAGGGCAATGCAGACACACAGAGAACCATGGGAAGAAGCAGCATGATAGAGGGAGCAGGAAATGTTCCTATGTACTCTCTGTTCAGCCCAAAGGTCAGAGTTACTATTACAGTACTATGCTTGTGCAAAGTGTCACTTCCAACCTTTATTTTTAAACCATTTTTGCAATGTGGAGTGCTTTTCTTTGGCTCTCCCCCCCTCCCAGCTCCATGGAGATGTACTGTGGCTGAAGAATTCCTGGTAGTGCAGCATTCACATCCTTTATTTCAATAGAATAAAGCAGAGGACGGGCCTGGTGTTTTGGTGTGGGCTCTTTTGTGTGCTTTTTTTTTTTTTGCAGTTGTCATTGTGCCTCGTTAGAAGGGTTCCAGTGGTCTGTAAGTGCCCTTCACAACAGTATTGAGCTGAGGTACCAGTGAAGCATCACCTTGCAATTAACTGTAGGAAAGGTGCTTTTTTTGTTGTTGTTTTTTATAATTAATTTCCTTTCCTTGTTGTCTTTTCAATTCCACCACCAGCACAGCGCTTTGCTTGCTCCATAATTGATCTCTGTTCCTCATAGGTTTACACCCATTGCTTATTCCATAAGGAATAGAGGATTTCTGGCTGTGGAGACATGAAACCTTTCCATCAGCCCTCCCTAGAAGCAGCTTTCAATATCAGCCCCCTCTGGAATTTGTTTCAAAATAGGGTTGGAAGTTTTTTCACTCCACAAGTAGAAGGAAAGAGGAGGTAAAGGAGGCTGACAGGTACAAACCCATCTACCTACATATGTTGCAGCAATCAAGGAGCTTGGTCTTGCTCTGTTAATAGAAGGTGGTGGAGCTGGGGGGACCAAAGGACACATCCAGTGGGTCCAGGAGTTTACCTGGCAGGCTGGTGTGAGAGTGTCAAGCATCGTCACTCACAGCTAAAATCCTCCTAGTATCAGCTTAGCTCTCCCTTACTGTAAATGAAGTTGTTTGTCCTCCCTCTATAGAGTTTGTTATTACTTATCCCATAGGTCATGCCTTCCCAGTTCTTTCCCATTTGGGGATTTTGGATTGCAGCATGTAGAACTATGCATCCTGCTGGCCTAGACTTCACCAAATAATACAGAGTAGTAGTGTCTCCCCCTCAGCACTTGCACATGACGCTCCTATTAATATTTCCAGGAACGAGATTACTTTTTCTTTTTAAAGGAGCATCACTCTGACTCACTTTGCTGTGATTCACTATGGACCCATATTCTTCCCTGCAATACCGCTTCCCTAGGCAGTTTTTCTTTTTTCAAATCAGATGTTTTCTCCCTAAAGGTAGCTTTTGTCCTGAATTTCATCTTATCGATTTCCAACCGTTTCTTCAATGTGTCTAGATCACTTTGAGCTCATAGCATGCTCTACAGACTACCTGTGAGCAGGCCCCCAACAACATCCTCAGACATTTAGGATATGCTTTCCTGTATAAGCCAAGGTATCCGCAGAGCAGGATACCTGCACCACCCAGCACAGAGAGCTTGCAGGACTCGGGAAGTCACTGTGACTGTCAGCCAAGGGCAAACGTCTTTGCAAATGGTTCTTCCCATAGGTGTCCTTGAACAATCCAGGTGCTTTTTTGTCCTGCTCAGACCACAGCTCGATCCTTCCTATCTGGAAGTTCAAAAACCACCCCAAAAGCCACCCCAAATCCCAAGGACATAGACCTTCCCACACCCAAAACATTGCATACCAAAGCAGACAAAACTCTGCTTTTTTTTTTTTTATTATTATTTCAAAGCCATCTGATAGCAGTGTGAGAGTGCCAACACAGCAAACACTGACCAGCTGACACATCTTTACTGATAGAGGGCAGGACAGCTCAGACAGAGCCAACACGTGCTCTGCAATATGTTCACTGCTGTTTTAAAGCAGCAGATTACACCAATGCCCCATTCAGAAGATGTCAGACTGTGTTGGCACATGGTCACAATGTGTTGTTACATGGTAATTTTCCCCTCAGCCCAAATATTACCAGCCAATGTTCTGGCCAGCCACAGCAAGGCAATCCCAGGCAGAAAAAACAATACTAAATTCTTTCCTTATTAAGTCTCTGTGCAACACAAAACATTTTTTCCCCCCCCCCCTTGTGTTTCAGCTTTTTACCCAGCTACAGGAAGATGGGCTTCAGAGAAATGCATAATAATGCTTTCTTAACAGTAGCTGCAAATTCACCTGTCTCCTCAATGCTGATACATTTTCCTTCAGAAGTTTTCATCTTTTGACATCTTTGCATTTCCTCCATGTTCCTGCTGCTGTTTCTCAGCAATAGATAAGAAAACTTCAAAACCTTGCTCTGCACCGGCAATAATGAGGTTCAAAAGAAAAGATTTTTTCCATCTTTCTACATAAAAAAAGGCCTGAATCAGAGCCCAGCAGTGCACAAATATTACTCATGTCATTGACACTAAGAAAAGGGGAGCTGTGAATAAAAAATGTTAAAAATGAACACAAGGAGCATTGTTTGCATATCAGAAAAATTAATCTACATAGAGAAGTGTAAGAGCCTGCAATTCAGAAAGCAAAGAATTAGGACAGCCCAGCTGAGAATAATTTTCTAGCCAGTTAATTTAATTGCATAAATCATTCCTTTGTTAGCAATAAAGAGATATAATTAAAATGAGATTGCTTCTCATTTCTATTCTCTGGAAACTAAAGGAATTGATTTTGGGGAAAGCATTCTTCCAAATACCAGATCGGCAAATTACATTTACCTTTTTAGAAAGGCTAAATTATTTTGCGCTAATATCATGGAGGGTTTAATTAATTATAGATCTGCCATATGATCTTAAATAAATAATTTACTTAATGCCCACAGAACAGAAGTTTGTAAGTGCACGTATCCCTCTGATAGATGGTGTGCAGATTTTTACAAACAGGTCAGAAGTTGAACAGGTGGCTGTCAGGAGAAATACGAGGAAATATAATAAATGTTTAAAGAGGGGGGATGGTTTGTTAACAGATACTGGTTTAAAGCACTGCTTCCTATTTGCTTGCATGTACCTGGATCGCTGCTCTTTGAACCCCTCTGAACAGGTTTTCTTCTAAATATCATAATGATAGTTGCTGGGTATCCACTAATCTTTAGGATTCAGTAAGCGTCAGCAGGTTAATAACAGAACAACAACAACAAAAATATCAAAGCCCAACTATTAAAGCAAAATATTGCTTTTGCTGAACGTTAGTAGAGGGGTTGGCCACAGTCAGACGGGCCCTTAACAAGGCTGTAACACAACACACAAATCCTACGTATGGCTGTGTCTCTGTCATACAGTGAGCATGTCATCCTTTGGATGAGCTGCTTTCCCCTTTCAAAACCACAAAGGTCACAGAACTCGGGAGATCACACAAGCTATTGAATTCCCTCTTCTGCACTTATGATCAGCCATGCAACAGGTTTCTAAAGAAAAGAAGTGAAAACAGCTACACGCATGTCACATCTCTCTGGCCACAGCACTTGACAGTGTCCCAAGGCCTGCAGTAAGAACAAAGGCCACAACATGCCAACAGAGCCCTGCCAGCGCTCTGCCTTTCATCAAAAGAAATATGCAGATACCAAATAGAAACATCTCTAGAAATAGGTAAAAATCTCTGAATCTTCATATGCCCTCAACTCATAAGCCCTGATAGAAGGAAGTACAATAACAGTGTCCATCACTGTTTTTTGAACTCTGAAACTTAGTGATCAATTTAGCACCAAGTCTGTAAGCAGGATGCACCAGCCAGTCACTTCAAACCAACATCATGATAATGGAAACCCCAAAGGTTTGTACTGACATCCTGCCTGTATCATGTCCAGCCACCCTGCACCTCCCTCCATGAGAAACTTCCCCAGCCACCTTGGATTTGCATTCCCCACATCTACTGCTCTTCAGACAAAGGAGGGACAGCTAGATACCAATTTAAGTCAGGCCACATGGATGAACTCTCCAAACATACACGAAGTTTCCTATAGATCTCAGACACACACTAAGCTGCATGGCTTCCAGGGACATCTTAACGTGGTAAACCCTACAAGGGGTGGGATATCTCAGCAACGCACCTGCCTGGCAACTCTGCTCTCAGTTTTGGTTTTCCCCTTCCTCTCTGGGATCTGCAGAAAAGAGAACCCTCCCCAAATCAGCCGGCATTCCTACCCAGCCCACATAACACCGCCTCTGCCTCACGAGCTCTTCCTTTTCTACACACTTGGGAACAGGACAGGCTCTGCCTCATCCCAGAGACATCATTCCCCATGCAGACTGTTGCACAGTGACAGCACACCCATCCCCACAGAGCACACCATGAAGGGCTGGGAGTAGGCTGAGAAGGAGAGGGCTTTGCACGTAAGAGTTAAACAGCAGATAGATTAGATCTCATCATTTGAGATTTCCAGGAAAAGTATTGGGTTGCTATGGAAACCTCAACATAACCTGGGTTTTCCCTCCTTTTGTTTGCAGTGACTTCATTTTCTACAAACACCGGCCTCTCCCAATTTCCGCCAGTGGGCCTTGCAGTTTGCAAAAATTATTTTTCTCAGTGTCCAGTTCTCTTTGTGAGTGTATTTTTCAGTATAAACCCTTCTGCAGTATCACTGCCACAACCTCTGAACTCAGCTTGTGCAGTAAGTACTGTATGATTTGCTCCCCACCAGGAAACTCAGCTCTTAGACACCTGGCTCTATTTCTGCTTTGTGAGCAAGGCGGAAAAGGGAGAAAAGCCTAGGGGGAAGAGAACTGAGCCTTCTTGGGCTTCGTTCAAGGAGAAACCACACCTACAATCTCCCTTCTCCTAGAGTAAGCAATGTGCACCCCTAGTGATTTTTTTTTTTTTTTTAAGCTTCTGCAAGGACCTGTCCCACTTTAGGCATTCCAGGGATTTGCTTGCAAACTGCAATGGCTCTGCACGCAAACTTCACATGTAGAAAATGAGACCAAACCTAAACAGCAACCTAAAGTCCCTACAAATGGGCTTTGTACTTGCAGTACAGTCAGGCAACTACATCAAATCAAGGAATATAAGGTCCTGTGGATTGTGTCACGTAGCCCAGGCTTCATCATTAGCTATACACAAACACCTTGAAAATGCCACACGAGAAATCAGCCTCAATACCACAGATTGGCAAAGGATTGTGGACAGACAGTGACATTGGTGTCACTTCAGAAAGGTGACAACTTACCTGTTGCTCTGTCCATTTTGGGCTATCAGCACTTTATGGCAAAGAGCTTCAGGGACCATTACACAATAGAGAGCACAGCAAGAGCCAAACCTGGTTCTGGCTCACTGGCACTACAACGTGATAAACAGTGAAAGAAACCCAGTCCAATCCCCTTCAAATCACACACACCAACTGAAAACTCCATCTGTACCTTGTAAGAGATCAGCACAGTTCTTAAAAACCCATTACTGGGTTCTGCCACTCTGGAGTCACCCTACTGGCACTGAGCAAAGGGCTGCAGAAAGCCAGTGGGAGCACTCACACCTTTGGGTTGAAGAAACAAAAGCACACTGCAGCAATGCTGATACATACCTACCACTTTCTTCAGTCCACTGGCATCCAGAAAGTCTACCAGAAGCAATACTCTGCCAATGTTCACGTAGAAGTGTTAGTGCTAAAATCCCAGAAATGAGGAAGGCTCATTGAAAGCCACAGAAGAGAGATCAGCTAAGTGCAAAACGCTGTGGAGTTTCATCAGCTCATGTAGTTTTCTATTTAAAAGGTCTCATGTAACGTAGCTTTCCCTTTTTAGCTTTGGAGAATGTGGTCGGTCTTTTAACCAGGTTTTCCTAGGTTTAATCCCAAGTATCTACAATGTTTATTTTACGCTATTATCATAGATGGCTTACCCTTAACAATTTGAAGCTTATTCTCACTGCTGTGTAGTAGAACATCATTTCACAGGTACAGGTGACCTCAGAATACCCTTCATGTCCTCCAGATAGAAGACAAGACTAAGATGGACGTAGTGGTTTTCACCATTGCTTGGATGGTCTTTACTAAAAGCTGACCATCAATTTTCTGAAATCTTTTTATAAAGTCTTATAATTAACTTTTAGTTTACCTGGTCCTGGCTAGTCCTAGCCTATAGGAATGTCAAGCTGCAAAGCTGTTATTCTGAGGCTGCAGATTCAGCGGTTTTCCTCTGGCTTCCTCAGCAAAGCTGTGACAGAAACAAAACATGAATTCATCACCACTGTCTGTGCCAAGAGCCCCACCAAGTGGCTAAACACCTACATCTCCTCTTCCAGCCCATCCTACAACCAGAGCAAAAAGAACTGCTGAAAAATAAAAGCTTGCTGACCTAACCCAATCCCACTCACTTTGACCAAAGCCTAACAGAAAGAGAGGTTCCAAAACAGTTTTAAAGATCGTTTTTTTCCAGCAACACATATAGATATTTATCTTTAAGTGACAGACCAGGACAGAGAAGAGGCTTCCTTCCTTCACAAGGACCATAATACATACGAAGAGGAACAGAGGTATCACATACAGCCTCTTAAAATTAAGGCTGTGTTCATATACACTGCCAAGCCATAATCCAAGCTGCTGACTCACTTCCCATATCACTATGTGTTCTATGCACAGACACCAAACGTGGTTCCAATTCTTTAAGAAACTAGAGCAAAGGCCTGTCTGTCCTTCCTCTAAAACTGCATATCCTAGTGGGCAGGAGACACCTTTTTTATGGTGTGTGATCTGTACAAAGGAAGGATACTCACAAATAACAGGAAGGTCAAGCTGTGCTGTCCACATATATTCTGGCTGTTCATATATCTGAGCTGTTAAGAAATATTTTCATCTGTGTTAGTGTACAGCACTCTCCCACCAGTACAGCAGCTGGTAATGATAAAATATTATTTTGTTGATAAGCTCCATGCCTTCTCATCAACCCACCTCCCACCATATACTTTTTTTTAAATCCCAAACTAAAATTCTTCATCTGTAAAGGAGGCAGATATGGGACAGACTGTGAGCATGGAGACAATCTTAAACTTTCCACTCCTAGAAAGTGACCTTCTGAGCAATAACCTACATTCACACTTATGTTCCGAGTGATCTAAGCTACTGCCTGATCTCTGCAGGTTCCCTAGAGAGCAGGTCTGGCAAGACCCAGACCATGCTAAATCAGAGCACAAAACAAGTGCACAGCAAGACGATGTCTTGAGATGTCTAAAGCCGAAGACATAACAGCAGTTTTCCCTTTTTTTTTTTTTTTAACCAAGGATAAAGCTTGTAGGGAGCAACAGACTTAGGGCCAAAGGAGAACAAAGCATCTTCCCTCTCTCCTGCAAGAGGAGAAAGAAGAACTAGGGAGAAACATACAGGAGCAGTAAAATAAAGTTAGCAGCAAAGTAGAAGTTAAAGACTCTGCTGAGCTACAACTCCTCCTGCCCAGGTGGGCAGCCAAAATTACTTGATGCCATACACAGTAGAAGGGGCAACACCGCACATACATTACTAAACAGACACTGATAGGGAGGGAGCACTCATATGAGTAAGCTTTGCTTACAGGGTTAGAAGTCAAGAAAACTTTTCATGTTGTTCTTTAAACTCAGTATCTACCTGCAAATACACTTGTGTGTGCAGTCAGTATTTTTGTAATGCTAAAGATTTCACCCTGAAGAGATCCATGTATCAGGCATAAGATGCCAAACCACTTCTGCCCATCTAAAGGAAGAGTACAGAGAGCAGTGACTGTCTTTTCAAAACCGTGTTAACAGACTGCTCTTTTCAAGATTTGGTTTCTTATTGCTTATAGGACATTATCAGTAATTAAACACGTTTGAAACAAGCAAGTCCAAAAAGCCCGTCAGCCCGAGCTGTACAATTCAAGATTGCTGCAAGCTTTATGTTGTACATGAAGCACTGCAGTATAGGCAAAAATCAAGCTACTAATTTGAACAATGTTATGCCAAGCTGTATAGTAGCTGCTGACACTCAATTATTTTCACAAGTAGACCACAGGGAAGGCTGCAAAGCTCTCATTCCACTAAGCCTCGCCTGCCTATTCTCCTCTATCAGCTCTATGATTCATTTCCATCTCTAATTTGCTAATTTCACTCTAGTGTCTCAACAAGGAATTTTGCTGTTTTCTTTGAATTAGGGCTTAGCAGAGGATTATAGGCTTTTAGACAGAAGTAATACTAAAAGAAACAAACAAGCAAAAAAGAAAATTTGGAATGCCACTGCCCTCTTGAGGGAAATTGAGCTATGGTGCCTTAGCAAAGCCATTCTCCCTGTGCTGCTATTCAGGTCACACAAAACTCCCCCCACAGCCTTGCCATATGGTTGAAGATGAATACAAGTTCTTGAAAGGCAGCAGGTAGCTCCACAACTAGGCATCACGTATCTCTTGATAAAATACAGCTTCTGTTACGTTTTGCTTATAGGTATTTTGGGAACAAGTAGACAAGTTTCTCTGAAGGCTCAAGAGCCTACTGGAAATACATAAACGCCTCCCTGGATATCCTAAGTTTTGTTTCTCCCCAAACTACAGCCTTTTATTTTACCCAACAGCTGGTGTCAGAAAACTCCTGAAAGCAGAACCAGAAGTTAGCATTTACTTTGTCCTAGATCCCTAACGACTGGGTTATACAGGCATAATCTCTCACCTAAGAATCCTTATCTTTATACACAGCTTCCTCCCAGCTACTCCTGTCAAAATACACTGGTAGCTGAAACAGTCCTCGCAGCATCTAATTGAAGCTTCTGTGAATCTCTTTCATCAGAGCTGCTGTAACATCTAAGCTGTTAAAGCAGCTGAACACCTCCAACCAGTCGATATGAGAAAGCAAACACTGCTGCTATGTTTACAGAATTCAAGTCAAGTGAGTGTTCTTGAATTCGTATAACATCACCCAAAGTAAAACAACACAACCCACGCCCCAAAATTCTCAGAGCAGTTGAGAGAAGGAACGCTTAGCTTCCTGTGCTGCTGCTGGCTGCCACGTGGGCTAGACAGGCATGAGAAGCAGGGATACTGCAAAAAAAAAAAAAAAAAAAGACTACACAAGGAAAATTCTATCCTTGCTGTCTTTGGAGATTCCAAAGTACTCTAAGTCTGGAAATACCTAAACACCAGTCACGCTGCGTTACACAGGCAAATTCATTAGTGAGTGCTGCCAACGAAAAGCTGCATTTTCCCATAGAATGGAGCTGTGTCAGACTAGAATCTATGCTATGGCTTAGAAAGTGGAGCAAAAAAAATAGAAGGCTTCTCCACCCCTGTACATGGAGAACAATGCTTCAACACGCAACATGGAAATACAGTTTCAATACAAAAAGCTCACTTTCAAAGCACAATACCCAAAACATCACTAATTATTCCACATGTGGCCTAGTACATTAAATCCACAAAGTTTTTCTGTGCCTTGCATGTACTGAACACCTTTATCTCTTGGAAAGATCAACTGCATGAGCAGTTACACTTACCTGGTCTCTACACCAGAGAAATACTGCACAGCACTGTTGGGATGAAGAACACATGCACTCTCTTAAAAACATTAAATTGCATTACTTATAATAGTGACCTACCACACTCAAGACTGTATGTGGTGGAAATAGGAAAGCTGTACCAGAAACTTTGTACTAGGTTAAAATTTGCAGATTAACATGGACTTCCACTGAAGTTTAAGTGCTATGATGTAAAAAGAAAACTCAAAGAAAAACCTTAGAACAGTCTAATGCCTCAGTAAGAGCTTTAGAAGACCACCCACTGTTCCTAACTGACTTGCTAGCACCTCCAAGAGAACCTGAAGAATTACACAAATCAGAAAGATGTTGTCTATACAGACTTGAATCCTCCCCCCTTCGTTATGAAAGCTTTTAGTACATATTCCTACAAGCGTACAAACCAAATTTTATTTCCCACTTGGAATGTTACGCTAAGTCAGTTGGGAAAGTAGGGAGGGAAAAAGCACAACAGAAATAGGGTTAAATATCCTTGTATCAGCTGTTTAAAAAAAAACATTTTATTTCTTAAAGTAACCAAAAACATTTTCAAAACACTATGGCAAGCTGAGTGCCATCACAAGTGGCATTACAAGTATTTATCTGTATAACTTATTTTTTATTTTAAAAGTACTAAACACCCAAACACAGACTTTAAGACAGATGAGGGTCCAATACTATGCAGAGTAGAAACAAGTTTCAGCATCTAGAGGTACTCACCTGTTAACTAAAACACCTTTGAACATTTACAGTCACCAACATCATGACTAGAATAATTTGACATTTACATGGATGCTACTGCTCCATCAGGATTTAATTTTAATTCAGTAGTGTCAGTGGAATACCAGCTATTACTGCCTTATCTTGAACAGTATGTCCATTCAGACCAGCCCAAAAAGCCAGGTCATCCAAGATTAAAGTTTGTATAACAGTTCCTACAGAAAGCAGAATCCTGTCTAAATGGCAAAAAAAAAGTCAAGACTTGAATATTACTGCTCAAATTAGGTACCGACCAAAACAATACAAACAGGTGAAACCGAGCATTTTCTTACCCACATTAAGAAGCTCACAGCATCAGGATCTGTCTAGAAAGCTAAATATGTCCTGACATGGCTTTAGAGAAAGTTGGGTTTTGCCTGGAATAATTACCCACTGCACATAAAGCACAAGCTGCTGAGTTCAGATATGAAGACAAATATAATGCAAGTGGAATACAAGTAAAGGCAGGTTCAAGAACTACTTCTAGGACTCTGAATGCTAAGCAGCCCTTTCTTCAGTTCAGCAATTTTATCTTCTCTTGAGGCTGCGTAATTCTTTGCTGTCTTTATGAGAGAGTCATGACGCTTCTCTAGTCCAGCCTTCAGGTTTAGGTATATTTCCTAGGAAGAAGAAAAAGTAATTCAAACTTAAATCCTTACAAAGCATAAATCTTAAGTGAAGGTGGCCTGGTGGTCACAAGTGATTTTAAAGTGTTGTCCTTGGCATAGGAAATATTCACAGAATACAGGAAAGTTACAAGACAATCTAAGAATAGCAACAGCTGCAAGCAAAATCCCAGTATTACAACATGTTGTTTAACACACACAATTCTAAGGCTGTCAAACACCAGCTCTAGCACAGTATTCACACTGGTACTGCCCCATTCTGTATTAATCTGTATCACCAAGACCTCTGCCTCAGTGACTGCTAACCCTGTCCTCCCAACGCAGATGGTACTTCAGCAATGAGCAGATAAAAGGAGATGCTAAAAGCAGACTGCCATCTTCTACTTATAACTTGCCAGGATTTCTGCTTTTTTTCCATTAAAAAAAAAAATACAGCCAGGGAAACCATACAACTCACTTTGGCTTTCATTTCTTCTTTTTCAGCATTCTCATTCAGCTGCTGAATTTTGAACCTTGTCTGCTGAATTTCATTGTGAATTGCTGTCACTTTATCATACACAGCACCTCTTTTTTCCTGAACTCTGTTGCAATACCTAGAAGTGGGAGAAGAGTTAGTATGGAGCTATTCAACCAATTTGTCTGATCCTTAACCTGGAACAGCATAGGTACAGGAAGTAAAATTCAGAATGGAGTTACAATACACTGAATATCTTCAGTTGCTGCCAATCAAGACAACTCAAAGGACTCCAATGGAACTGACCCAGCTCAAGCCAGCAGGCAGGTGGACACTGCATCTTCCAACCTCTGAACCACGTAGAACGGATGTGAGCAGAGAGCCCTGACTAAAGGCCAGCTCTGGCCTGGGACCCACTGGTCTATGGCAAAAGGGATAGGGTTGACTTTGAATTATGCTGAAACACTAAGTACATGTTCTCCTCATCCTCAGACTCCCTCCCACCAAGTTAGAGCTCTATCCCATAGATTCACGCATGCAATTTCCAAATTCACCCTAGCTTGCAGGTAAATTGAGATAGCTTCAATTGTGAGCTACCATGTAATCAGCAGAGTTACTGTGGGAACAGGAGATGGGCTCTGATTTCATGTGTAAAACACTTACCAATTTATATTTAACATTCGCACAATAATTACAGTTGGAATTTTAGCTGCTGCTTTCTCTAAAGAATGGTTGAAATCACTCAAACTTAGTGAAAGCCTACTTATAGCTTCCTTATCTCACGGGAACAATCAGGACACATTCTCTTATTCACCAGTGAAAACTTGTTTTCAAACCAAGGTTACTCCCTTTCCCCTTTCTTTTCAAAACATCTAATTTCAATTCTCAAGGGAAATATCTAACACATTAAAAACAAATTGGCAGCAACTTTTAGTATAGAAGAGCATTAGATGGTATTATTTTCATTCCTTATTTAAATTAAAAGCTACTTTTCCTTCCAATATCCTTTAGCTGATACAATACCCTACATGAAGAGCAAAAGAGGCCTGGGAATCTTGCTGCACACCACACAAGCCTTTCCGCATGATTAAGTCTTAGTTGCCTCTCTCAGCTATGCGGAAAAAGCTTTCTTCAACCATAGTTAAGCTACCCCAGCCAATAATTTTCCATGTTTCATTTCCTAGCCATGTACAAAAAAAGAGTTATACAATGAGCTTTCTCTACCACAGTTCAGCACTTCAAATCTCGCAGTGAAGCCATGACCTTACAACGCTGCAGTTTGCTACTGCAGAAGCGACCGCTGCGCTGTAAACACTGCTGTGCAACTTGCCTTTAGCATACAGTAGAAGAGAAGATGGGCTAAGAGGCTTTGATCAAATGACACTTTTCCTTTTGTTTTAGAAGCATCATGTCAGGATAATACTCCTCTGAGATACGAGCCCCATTTCCCCATGGGTCTTGAACATCTTTGATAATGAGCAAAAGTGGCAAGGGAAATTATGAAAAATTCATGAAAGGCAAATGGGGCTCTGTTGAAGTCTGATATGTTGGAAAATTATCCCAATGTGACATTCTCTTTAAGAAGATAAAAGAATCCAGAATAAGCATTATAAATTAAATTAGTGATCCAATAAAAGAATTGCTGTCAAGTCACATTGCAATTATTGATTTGAGACACCAAGTCCCTGCCTGCAGCACTACTGGTCTTCATACAAAGCTATCCCACATCACTCATTTTCCTCTTACTGCTAAGCTACACACTTGTACCAGACATGAACTTTGGTAGCACATAAAGACATAAAGTAGCACCAGGCAGAAAAAAAAATCAACTCATCCATACTCTAACACAGACTGCTTATACTGCTCAACATCTTCACGCTTCTTTTCTATCCTTATTTCAGCTGTAGACAGCCTCTCATGTTTTGCAGTGACCAGCCTCTTTAAGGACACTTCATCCGTCTTCCCCTTTTTCAGCTCTATCTGAGCACTCTCAAGCTGGTCCTCCAGATTTCTGACCTACAGCATGTAAAAAGTAAAGAAACAAATTAAATAGGGAAAATAAAACCATATATCCTGTTAGAAGTTGACTAAGATTAGAACCGTCTTCTTGCTTTTTAAGAGATTGATTACTAACCAGTTCTCCCTCTAATATTCCAGGTTCTGATTAGAAATACATGTGAATGGACAAGATCCTATTACTTGTGTCAATTCTAGAAGCTACTAGGAGGTCTGCTGTAACTCTTAGGCAACAGTAATTTGAACATGTTATATGAATACCCCCAAAAGATTACATTTTTTCCCCCAAATGCTCTTAACAATTGCATTCTCACAGTTGAGTAGCACCTAGCAAGGTGCTTTATTAAGATAACCATTTCACCAGTCAAATTATAGCTTAGTAACATCAGTAAAATTAAAGCACTTCAGATGTGAAATAGTCCTGAAGTGGTAATTTCTTGCTCTAGTTTCTGTCCTATAGGCAGAAGAAACTGGGTCTCGCTTTTCTTCCTCCTCCATCATTTCCTACCAACAACCCCAAGACAGTTCTAACTATTTTAGGTCAGGTTTCTATGGCAACAAAGGCTTGATTATTAAAAATGGTCAATAGTACATTAGTTAGCGACATACAGCAAAGCAGCAGCTGTTTTACTAACATTTTTCGTGAGATTTTGAAGTTACCTGAATTCTTTCTTTTTGGGGCAGACAAGATACACTTTCAAAAAGCAGATGTTTACTGTTGATTGCCTGACTTGGATTGATATTAAACTTACCCACATTATATCTGGTTAGGGGGAATACAAACCTCTGATAACACACTGGCCAGTATCTCCACATTTTTTTCTTGTCTTTCCATCTTCTTTTGATATAACTGCACCTCCGACTGGCATGCTGGCAGAGCTTCAACTAGGTCTCGGTAACCCTCATATTTCTCAATAACCTCTTCCTTTAAAAGAAGTAATAATAGAACAACTTAAGAACTCAGCAGTTATTTCATGCAGCACTAATTTATACTGACTTATGCCCATTCCCTCATTGTTTAACATACTAAATATTAATTCCAGTGTATTTGTTGAAATTAGATCTTTGTAAACAAAAACACAGGAAAAGTGACATAAGTGTTTTGCACTGAATCAGCTATGAGGACAGAAGAACTGCAAGTGAAGAAGTTCAATACTAGTAAAAACAGGAGTTATATGAAACAAAAACAGGTATCTGGAATTACAGCAATAAGAGTGCCACGTTTTGGAACAAAAGTTCTGAGGGAGAGAAAGTTAGGTAAGCTTCAGATTCATGAGTGCTCATGAACAAACTTTTTTCAATAGACACTGCCATTAAAAAAAAAAAACACAAAAACACTAGGAAGAGAGCTCACCATAATAGCAGAAACAGACAGCAATTCCAGAAACCATGAATGAGAAAAGAAATAGCATAAAGCACCTGTTTTAAACCTAAGAACATTTGTGATCCGCCAAAAATACTGGCATCTCTCCAGAGCAAGCAGTTAGGAAAGAATAAATTCAAGAGCTATATACCTAGTTTCACAAGTAAACAATTACTCTTAAGACTAAGCACCAGTGACTGCAACTTCGTTTCTCAAAAAAGGAAAAAAAACACCAGAAGTCTGCAGTTTTCTGTGAAGTTTTGATTTCATTTGAGACTAACCACCACTATGTTGATTTTTAGCTAGAAGTATAACTTATTCAAGAACCAGTTGAAGACTATGTAAGTTCAGTAAAACATGCATCTTTCTAATCGAATACCTCCTCACATGGAAGAGGGAAGAAAAACCTCACCTTGGATTTCTTGAGTCTGTTGACAGTCTCTTTCATCAGTTCCATATAGTTCTTCATTTCCTCTGGACTCTCCACAATTTTTGATTTTAGCTGCTCTTGTTCTTCTTTCAAAGTAGCCATTGTCACTTTAAGCTCATTCTAGTTTTCACGACAAAGATGTACTTTTGTTCACTTACATTGTTAATAGTAAAGCAGAATTGTCAGGATCTTAAGGCTAGACACATTCTTCTCTCTGTAAGCCATTCCTCATTAGGAAGTTTATTCAGAGTTGTTTTTTGTTGTTTTTTTTTTAAATAAACATCATAACATTCTCACTCAAAACAATTAACAGTCCACTTTGCTCCCTGAACATGTCTACAGGGGTACAGCACTAAGTTGTAAGAACAGTATTTAACTAGCATTCCACAAAAGTCCTTCCAGGTAACACTCATGGCTAGCAGATTGCTCCTACACAGACCCTCCCATACAACCCCTCAAAAACCTCCTAAATTCTCTCCAGCCAGCTCAGTGGCTGCCTTGTTAGCCATTTATGAATGTAAGCTCGCTGTAGCTTCTCAAACATTCAGAACTGTTGCCCATGATGAGCTTCCTGAACACACAGCTTTACACTGCAAGGATAGACATTTAAAAAAGTAACAACACAAGCTACTGCAGCAATGCTTCTGGAAAAAAACCTGCTGAAGCAGTTTTTGAAAGAAAAAAACTGCTAGTAATCACCACCACACTAATATTACCTAGCTCCAAGAATAATCTGATCTCAGAAAGAAAAAAAATCTATTAGGTGAACACAGATTTACGCTACAGCCTACACAGAGGTGTACTTACCAGTTTTCGTGTCCTCTCTGTAATATCTGACTTCTTCTGTGAAATCACTTCTTGCAAAGCTGCCTGAGAAAAAGAGTAACAAATTTAAACATCTCTACAACTACTAGCTCCTTTGCCCTTCTATCACTGATCTGTCTACAAGAGATCCACTGATAATTTCTTTGGAGCACCATGACTAGAATACAAAATTGCAGTCTAAAAGGCTTCATTTTTGAGAAGAGTTAACACCAGGCTCCGGTAACACAGAATTCAAGCACATAGTTAATATTAATAACGGTGACATGGCTTAAAGTAACAAAAAATACTAACCACAGATTTTTCACTCTAATGCAGCTGAAAGGGTTACCTATGAGATCTCAGGTGAAAGGTGCTGCTGCTGGAAAGTTAGCCCACCCCATGATCAACCCTACTCTTTTTGCTAGTCATTCCACTGGGGTGACCCTATTTCCTACTATCATCCTATTTCCTACCACAGCTCACCTCCAGTTCCTTCTTTGAATTCAGAAGGAAAAACAGTTTAAGAGAGAAACACACGCATCACATTTTTAAGATTACTACAGGGACCTCTCAAGTCAACACAATACCATGTTTCAAAAAGGAAGAGCTGAATACACTTCTGATATCATGCATGTTTCACACTCCTCACAGGTAATGCTAGGGATTAGACAGGACACAGTGTTGCAATGACCTTTTCTGATTTAAACTAAAGTCCTTTTTATTCTTTATAGAAGCAGGGAACACACCCAAAGAATGAATAGAACTAAGGAACACCCATGATCAGAAGCAATGGCAGCAGTTCAGAGGATTACATAAAGATATCATACTGTTTTCCGACGATAGTCATGGCTTAGCAGTTGCTCCAGTTCTTGAATGTCATCTGACAGCTGCTTGAACTCTGCTTGCTGTTCAACTGGAACAGTACTAAACAAAAAATAAAGGTGTTTGATAGTTTCAGCATCATTATAGTCAGGTCAGCAGTGTACAGCAGATAAAACACTCTTTCAAAGAGCTTACAGCCAGCAACATCATGGATCAGGTTTAGGCAGCCTGAAATTAATACAACTTATTTTCCCCTGCTTACAAAGCTTTGGTTGTGAAGCGTACTCTGAAGAGCTATTTCAGAAATAAGTGATACAGGCTTAATATAGGACTGTAAATTTTAAGATAACATTAAATAAAGACAAGTACAAAAGCATAACACTTCTACCAATTTATTTGGATTTACGGTGTTTGCATATTAGGTGCCACAGAAACAGCTTGTATTGGAATAAAACTACTGCTAGCCAGAAAACCTCCTGCCTTGCGCAAACTGGGAGCAGTTATCAGGGCAGAGCTTTCAAAACAGAAAGCTATCTTGGAAACTAGTCATCTTTTCATCCTATTACCTACAAGCAAAACAAAACTTAATGGTGCAAAGACACAGTCAGTATGACTAAATGGCCTGAAACAGAGAATGGGGCACCCACGTCAAATAACTGAGGAAGGCAACTTTACCCTTCCATTAAGTTAAAGATGAACTTCCTACAGCTATATAAGCAATAACAACAGATCACTAAAAAACAACTATAACAGCAAGGAAGTTTCATCCTAGTCCCCCAATTTACAAAATATCCTCTCAAAGCAATTACATACTTCTCAAGTCACGTTTTTAACTTCCTGCCTGCAACTCTTCTAGCCTAATACCAGTAGAACTACTTCTTTAAGGGTGAGCGCAACACAACAGAAACATCTCTGCACTTATGAGCTTATTTCCCAAGGAGGCTAACCAGCAGAGGATTAGTTTGGAAGAGATAGAATCCCGTGGGAGGGACCCCACGTGGAGCAGGGGCAGAGTGGCTCTAAAGGAGCAGGAGAGAATGTTATGGGCTGACCACAGTCTCCATTCCACTGAGCTGCACAGTAGGAGGAGGCAGAAGAAGGTGGATGGGAGGAAGATGTTTTTAGTTTGCTTTTAGTTTCTCACTGTTCTAGTCTGCTAGTGATAGACAGTAAGTTATATATTAGTCTCCCTACATTTAGCCTGTTTTGCCCATGAGACAGTAATTGGCAAGCTGTCACTCTGTCCTTATCTCAACCCTTGAGCCCTTTTCCATTATACTTTCTCCCCCTCTTCCTTTGAGGAGGGGTGGGTAAGAGAGCAGCTATAACAGAGTTCAGCTGCCCAGCAGGGTGAAACCACCACAGGCACGTGGATGCACCTGGTGACAGCACTTGCTGGAGGAGATGGTTGTCAATTGAAAGAAAAACGATGACAGCGAGCTATGAATTTCACTCCCATTATCAAAGGTTAATTAGTATCTCAGCTCACAGCATCTTAGATCTGTGGCACTTAGATCCCACTATCTGTAGCAATCTAGTCTCATACACTCACCAAAAAACAGGTTACTGAATGCAATCATGTCTCTCACAGTCTAAAAAGAGTTTTCCAACAGATGGAAAGGGATTCTGGGCACTAGTTGAACTGCACAATGCTGCGATCAAGTTCAAAGAAGTCAGTTACCAGCCAATTCCATCAGATCACTGAACTCAAATATCCAGCTCCTGTTCAGGCATCCCATTGTGCACACACACTGAGCAAGCCAAGAAATACTGAATCTCACAACACTTGCTCCTCACACTTACTTCAGTTTCTCCAGCTTCACAGCTGCCTCCTGATTTGCAGTCTCCAGTTGCTGGTGTTTCTCCATAGCTAATTTCTGCAAGTTAAGCATTCATGAAGACTTATTTTAGAGGAGTATAGTTTTTCCTCGAGTTCTGTTAGAACTCTGCTCATCATTATTTCACATAACATTCACAATCCCTGAACTACTGAGATATTCAGAAAAGAAACTGCCTGCAGCCCTAGCTTCAGCTCAACAAGAGCTACATCTATATTTTCTCAAAGTGATTTGTCAAACCTTCATTTACAAGGCTGAACTGAACAATCAAATAAGTTACTGGAAAAACCTCAGATGATAGCTTAAGTGGTAACTCAGCCATGGTACCATACAGAAACTTTTACAATGTTATCAACTAGTCCATCAACTCACTATTCTAAACTGAAATGTTTCGTTAAGAGCACAGCAATATTTTTTTCTTAAGCCATTTACAGTAGTTGTGTACACTTATAATGTCTAATGTAGCTGCACAAGAAGATTTATTTAATATTAAATGGGTACATTCCTATATTACTCAGCTATATTTAAGATTCTTGTGTTATTTTACACACTCTTAAAAAAAAATCCCCTACCTCTATGCTCCCAATTGTAGGTTAGCATTAAATATACTTAAGCAAGCACCTGGAGCAACATGCACCCAATCTTACATAGTTCATCTGCAGCTCCAAGTAGGTCTCACGTCGGGATTCTCTGAAATGCACAAAGTTGAGAATGCCACTCAAGAAGCGAGCTGTCCTCTTTGCCTCTGAAATGGAAATGACAAGACATCACTATTTTGGTCTCCACCTCCATTGCAATTGCCTAGAAGTTGGGCAAAACACAGTTCAGAGAAGAGAGAAATTACCAAAACATGCAAGTTCGCTATTTCCCTGCTTACCTTGCAAAGGTTTCATGGACCACACAAAAAGCAGCACCAACCTACGAACTTACAAGGTCTCAGCAATTCTATGTTACTTAACAAATAAAAATGGCACCTAGTAGAAAGACAAGTAATACACAGTTCCACAATGAAGTGAGCATCAATATTTGACTACAGCCCTGAAGATTGAACCTCACTGTAACTCTGGCTAACTGAAGCTAGCTGTTAGAACTGCAGGGACATTTTGGCTCTATTCCCAGTGAACTGCGTGAAAGATGATTACAAAGTTCTTAAATGTCTTAGACAAGCCAGACACAGAAGTGATAGAGAAGGCAATTCTAAAGAACTCTAAGTTTCTTTGCATCAGAATCACCAAAGTTAGGTATTGGAAAGAATGAAGCAAAAATTTAATTAGTTATAGGCACTGGCATAAGATATTCTTCCTAGCAACTCTGGAATGCCATGTGAGTTTCATTACCACCTATTCCTACATTATTAAAAGCTTGTCACTTTGCTCTCCAGATCAAAAGACAAGACCAGTACACAAGATTCTCCTCAGTTATTTAACTGGACTAGCCTACATAGGGACTAAGGTGGAAAACCACTCACTAGAATCATCGTCTAAAGACCACCTTCAGGAGCAGAGGAGCAGACACCCACTTACGCCAAATGAGAAAAAGCACCTCAATATCAAGATATCCACCCTAGGACACACAAGGCTGACAATGCACTCGCTTACTTGGATTTATAACATCAGCAATCTGAAAGTCATTAACCCGGCACACTGGAAGGAAGCGCTCCCTGTAAGGAAACAGAATACAGCCTTATTTTCAGTCAGCAGCACTCGCTTTTTGTGCTATATACATTTACTGAAGACAGTTATTGTCCTCTCACTCCAGAGCACATGTACAGACACATGACACAATATGTCTCAGGAGAACAAATACTAGGACTAGACTTCAGTGTTAAAAATTGGTATTCTTACAGTATCTCATAAGGAATTCTATAGACAAAATACTTGCCTGTAGATCAACTTTCTACCTTAATTAAGGAACTCCTTCACTTAATGAAGTGAGTCAGATTTGAAGCTTAATCTCTGTTTTAAGGGGAAAACTAGCACACATTTCAACAAAGAAATTGAAACAGAATTTGGACAGCAAATTCATGCAACAGGTACTCAAGATCCCTCTGCCAGGTGTAACAATGAACCTCTAGCCAGTAAAAGAACAGAATAATACCACACCTTGTTTGGGGGGCATGGCTAGGGTTTTTATTCTTTGTTTTTAAATAAGACTAAAATAAGCCTCTTCACAGGAGGCTAGATATAGTTAAGCTAATACATTATTTTCAACAAGATCACTGCCTGCTGAGAATTAGCCTGCATTACAGCATTGCTGTCTCTCGTTTATCTGCAGACTTCACTTCACTCAGACCCAACAAGTGGCAGAGCCACTACCCACAATAGTTTCTAGTAAATGGAACCTTTATAAGGAGGAACAAATGAACAGATGCTATCTTGTACTTACATGTGAATATACAAATTACAAACAGGTAGAAAGCCTTCAAATATCTGCGGATACATTATTTCAACGTTGACAGGCATCTGAAGAATAAAGAGTCAACACGTCAGTAGAGAATACTTACAAGAAACCACAGAAGATGACTTCCACAACATAAAATCATTCAAATAGGTTAAGCAGACAGACAGATACTTGTTTCCCCATCCTTGGGGAACACAAGTTAGAATCAGAAGGATATTATCTAGTTAGCAGATTATTTTCAGTGTCAATTTTGGCTGGTCAAATATGAAAAAGACAACAATACCTAAAGCAACACCACCACAAATGCTGGAATTCAATTTAAATCCACCATTTTGATTTGTTTAAAATAGAATCAGAACAGTCTCTGCATTACACACCTAACAAACAGCAGAACTGTCTCTCTTTAAAGATCTGAAAATTAAACATTAAACTCTTTTAAAATTAAGACTTTAGAAGAAGACAGCAGTGCACTGTTGCCTTTTCTGATGATTTAAGTCACATTAATACAATATCGCAGCTGATGTTATTGTCTGAAGGACTAAGTTGTCTTGGGCCCATATTATTTTCCCTTTCAGCTTATCCAAAACCAACACAAGACAATACCATTTACTCTTGCTGTCAGGAATCCATTCCTGTCTGGTAGAAACGAGGTAAGTTAGATGTTAATCAACAAGGTATCAGTTAGCCCAGCCCACTTACTGCACTTCTCCTTGCCTTCTTCTCAATTTCAGAGGCAGAAATGATTAAACACAAAAGGCACATTTTACTTTCCTTCTAGACAGGTCTTTGTAAGAGACCCTCCTTCAGCAATGGCCAAAGCCAGATGCCCAAGAAGACAGAACATCATTTCAAGGCCAGAGATAACGCCTTGAGATTTAACAGCCCTTCACAGGGCTTGCACAGCCCCTCCTAGGCCTTCCAGATATTTCTGGCACCTGCAGCATATCAGAAAAGAATCCACAGCTCAACCACAGAGAATTTTCTTATAGCCTACATTGGTGAGCTCTTCATGTCCTCTAGTTCCTTTGGGAAGAAGGCCTTCTCCTCTCCATAAAAACAAAAATAAAAATGCCTAGAGGGAGGACACCCACAAAACCACTATATATTTCTACAAGCAACTTGGGCTGAAACTAGCTTCCAGACCAGGCTGGCTGTTCAAATCAGCAGGGCCTCATCAGCACCTCACAGACCACAGAATACCCACAGCTGCGACTGGTGAGGATCACTCAGCCCAACTCCTGGCTCCACACAGAACCACTCCAAAATTAAACCATATTTTGAGCATGGCCTGAAGGTTTCCTGAACTCCAGCAGACCAGGTGTGGTGACTACTCCTCTGGGGAGCATTCCCGGCCACTGCCTCAGTGAAGAGCCTTTTCCTGGGCAGGTGCTTCCAGGCTGGAAGCGATGCTGATGGCTAATGCAGTGACACACGTTCATTCCTGTCCCAGCAAACACTGTAAGCTGCCTCACTGAACATATTAAATACAAATCCTCACACACACAAGATGCCCTATAGTTTTCTGCAAGACAGGAGGGATTTCTAAGCTCCTGCTCATTTGATTAGACAGAAACACAGAATGTTACTTGCCAGATAAGATAAAAGGGAGATAATTGAACACATAGTGTGGAAAGTGCAGGGTTTTTCTCTGTTTATGTTCTGTTAAACCCGTAACTAGCTACATACCATGTAGAAGTGCTCCAGGCGGATCCCATACACCTTCTGCAGGATCCTCATGAAGATCATGTGCAGGACCTCGGGCTGCGAGGGGAGAGGAGGCGGGTCAGCACCCCCCCCCGCTAATTCCTGAGGTAATTAACCCCCGAAACCGACCCCAGACCCCCCCCACCGGCGGCGGCTTGAGCCCTGACGCCCCGTTAGGCGAACGCAGACCCCGGCCATTAACCCAGCACCTTGGGGTTGGCGAAGAGGTCGGCCTTGGTGAGGCCGCGGGCCTCGGCGCCGGCCAGGAGGTGGCCGCGCAGGTAGGTGACGATGTCGTCGGGGCTGTAGCGGGGGAAGGTGAGCGCCTCCATCTTGCCGCCTCACCGCTTCAAAATGCCCCCCGCCGCCTCCCATTGGCCGGCGGAGTGATTGACGGCTGGAGTCGACCTATCAGCGGCCGGGATGGGCGGTGAAGGAGGCGGGAGTGAAGGGAGCCCCGCCCCTAACGGCCAACCGCCCGGCGTGAGGCGCTGAGGGGCCGGGGGGAGGCGGGAGGGAGGCGGCGGCCGGGGGAGGAGCGGGGCTGAGGCGCCCCCTGCGGGCGGGCAGCGGCCCCGGGAGCTGCGAGGAGGCTCGGAAGGTGCGAGGAGGAGGCGAAGGTGCGAGGAGACGAGGAAGGTGCGAGGAGGGCGGCGGGCGGGGGTCCCCTTCCCTTGGGGACGCGGCTGAGGGGGAGAAGCTGCCCTGAGGTAAAATGGCGCCCCTCTCCCCCCCCCCCTCCCTCCCCACAGGTGGCTGCAGAGACCCCGCAGCGCTCTGAGGTGAAAACCCGCCGGGAGCTCAGCTTCCAGCCAGGCGCCGTGCCAAGGAGTCAGGTGAGTCCCAGCGCTTCCCCAGGGACGGCTCCGCGGCGATGGTAACGCTGCCCGCTTAGGGCTGAGCGGTGCGTGAGGCGGGAGGCCATGTCTCCCTCAGGTGGATGGCGGCCCCTCAGCCTCCTCCTCCTCCTGCTGCTGCTCCTGGGGACGGGGCAGGCAGCGGGGAGCGCGCACTGCCCCAGCGGGTGCAGCTGTGGGTACCTGGAGGTGAACTGCACGGGGCGACAGTTGCAGGAGTTCCCCGCAGCCATCCCGCTGGACACCAGGCAGCTGATTCTGGCAGCCAACAACGTCTCCTACCTGCCGGCGGTGGAGTTGAGCTTCCTGGCTGATCTGGTCTACCTGGACTGCCAGAAGAACCTCTTAGGGGACGACCTGGATTTCACTTTTATCGGCGTGGCCAAGCTCGTCTACCTGGACCTCAGCTTCAACAACCTGACGCAGGTCACCTTCGGCACCTTCTCGCAGCTCCTCAGCCTGGTGGTGCTGAAGATCTCGGACAACCCCAACCTCGTAGCGATCGAGAAGGATGCTTTTGCCAACAACACCTGGCTGAGGCACCTGGATGTCAGCCGGACTGGCTTAACGTTCCTGGACACCAGCACCGTCCGGGACCTGCCCAACCTGAGGTTTCTGGGGCTCAGTGACAACCCGTGGCACTGCAACTGTTCCTTTTTGGCCTTCATCACCTGGATGGCAGACAGCAACGTGCATTTCCCAGGTGAGGCAGCTAACCCCCCTCCACACTGTGGCAATGTTTGCAGCCTGTTCTTGCTTCTGTTCTCACCTCCTTGGTGCAGCCCCTGCAGTCCTAGGCTCTCCAGTTCCTCCAGTGTCTCATTCACCTTGAATACTGCCCTTGTTTCTGCGCAGCACCCCTGGGAGGCCGTTGTTCTTTGCAGTCCTGCTACAGCAGTTCTGCTCGATGCTGAAAAGCTGGCTTGAAACCCAGTCAGCCCCTCTTCTGGCCAGGGTCTGCAGGAAGAGTCAGGGTGCTGCTGTGGAAGCCAGCAGGAGTTTTGCTGCTGACCTCGGTAGGGCTGTGAGCACACTGCTCCCTGCTGACCCATTTCCATACACGAAATGCCTGGCGCCGTAACTGTGGCTGGCAGGGTGTTAAACTGCAGGCAGAGGAGAGGGACGCTGTGCTTCTACAGAAACAAAAAGGAGACAGTGCTTTCCACCACAAGCAGCCTTTGCTGACTTCAGAGGGAAAAGCCAGCATCTGTTGTATTAGAATACGACAGGACATAGTCATTACTTCAGTGCAACCAAATCAGTAATGAGTTTCCTCTTTCTCTCTCACAAAGCAGGTGAGACTATGCCTAATTGCAAACCACTCTAGTTTTCAAACTTGACTCCCTGCATGCAAGCCTCGTTATTCTAGTCTCCAAGGGCCTCTTTCAATTTAGCTCTGTCACTTCAGAAGCTAAGATTTTTTTTTTAAAAAAAGAAGCAACCTACAAGTGCTCTTCTATTGAAATAAAAGTGAGCTATAGCAGTTTGTCACGATCCCATAATCCGACCATCGATATTTTCCCATGGAGACACCACCACAGAAATCATTCCGGCAGCTGTGGTTTGGCAGAGGTGCAACTCTGATTTTTCCTGGGCTGTGGAGGGAGGAGGCTGTGAAGCGTGGCGAAATTTTCCAATTTAGCAAACTGCTCCGTCCTTTTTCTAGCAGCACTCCTACTCACTAATGCCTTAGAAACAGGCAAAAGAACCGTGCCGTTGCTCTTCTCTCTGCAGATGCTGACAACATCACCTGCTACACTCCCAAAGCCTTCCGTGCCTGGAAGCTGCCTGCAGCCAAGGTACAGCTGCGCTCCAGCTGCCTGACCCAGCTGCACAAGCAGGACTACATCTTCCTGTGTTTCGTTGGCTTCTGCATATTCTTTGCTGGCACCGTGGTGGCCTGGCTGGCCGGCGTCTGTGCCGTCATCTACCAAGTGCACACTTCCAAGGGGGAGGAGGATGAGGAGGAGGAAGACGCGGTCACTTAGGACCAGCCCTACAAAGCGTTCCGAACGCCGTCCTGGGAACTGAAGGCAGGCCCTTCCTGGATGATTTCCCGCATTATGCCCTACTTTAGATGCTATTTATTTTTTTTTTGAAGCGAAATAAAACTGCCAGAGATGAAAATCTCTGTGCTCCAGTTTCACTCGCTGTGCTGCCTCCGCCTTCCTTCTTCCGCCGGGACCCGGGACCTTGGCAGAGCATTCGGTGAGGGTGTGCGGACAGAGCCGTGCACCCCAGAGCAGCATTTATGCTCCTGTTTCACCGCGAGGCTGCAGGACAGCGGGGTCAGCGTGCAGCCTGCCCTGTCATGGGGACAGGCGTGAGGAGTTCAGAGATGCAGGAGAGGCCCCGGAGCTGTGCCATAGCCAGGGAGCTCACCAAGGCCAGACTGGGACCAGCCCAGAGAGCTCCCTGCTGTGGGAAGGCAGGTGTGTGAGCAAAGAGCTTAAACCCAGGACTTTTAGGGGCCTGTGGCCTGCTGGCTTCTCCAGTATACCCGAAACACCAAAAGGCGCGCTCTGTCCCGCTGTGCTGGTTCCCAGTTTATGGACACATTCAGAAACAAAAAAAGGCCACCTCCTAATTCATTCTGTACCACGTTTCCCTACAACTGCGTTGCTTTTTAAGGTGAAACACCGCTTACACCCAGCCCCAGTGCTGACAGGGGCTCGTGCATCCTGGGCCAGAACATTGCGGGGTGTAAGCGAGATCCCGCAGATCGCTGGCACGGGGCACAGCGGGGGCTGCCTTCCCCACCCGGCACCGCCTGCGAGGGAACAGGGCACGACCACCGCGTGAGCACCCCAAAAGCAGCCTGCAAAATCCCCCCCGGCCTGGGGAGAAGCCGCAGCCCCCTGGGGGGCAGCACGGAGCCCGCAGCCCTCGCCCCGCCTCGGGGCGTGGCCAAGCCCGGTCCCGGCCCCGCTCCCGCCCCGGGCTGCTTCGCACCGCGCCTGAGCCGGGCCCCGGGGTGCGGGTGAGTGCGGGCAGGGGGCCGGGGGGCTGCGGGGGGCTGCGGGGAGGGTCGAGAGCCCGACGTGGGGCTGCAGGGGAGGCGGGGCGGCCCTGCTGAGTCCTTATTGCGGCGTGGTTGCGGCGAGCCTGCTGGGAATCGTTGCTGCGGGGGGAAAGCGCTCCCTGCGAGCTCTCCCGCAGCCCTCCGGCCGTGCTGCATCATCCCCCGCGGGCCCAGGCCCAAGCGTTGCCGCAGGGAAGATGCAAAATTAGGCTTGTGCCGGGCGCCGGTGCTCGTGGGCAGAGTCCTTGCTCTGCAGACAAGGTTGGTGAAAGGCGGCAGCAGCAGGGAGCAGCCGCAGGTGTCGGCTTGGAATCGCTTTGGCTCCTGGGCACTAGAGCAAAGGCACCGCGTAGTTCCGCAGCGGTAGCAGAGGTCCAGCAGCAGGTTTATAACCCCTGCCTTAATGCTGTGCTGCGCCCTTTGCTACTGAGATAAAAGGTAAAACTCCAAAGGACGTCGCACGGTGAAAGGCCAGGTCCTTGCTGCCGCGTGGGGCTTCTCCAAGCTTGGGAGCTGAAGGGGGAAGTGCGACTGTGGAGCTGCGCTGTGCGGCGGGAAGGGTCTGTATGCTCAGCGTGACCTCTAACTGCCTCTAACTGTCGCACGTGGGTGCAGCTGATCTGTCTTAGTTAGAGTTTTCAGCATGCTAAGAATTTTTGAGCAAACTTCACGTGGACAAAGCCAGCTGTTGTCTTGATCAAAATCCCTGTGCAAATGGGAAATAAACTGCCTGCTCCCTGCTGGAGGGCTGGCTGCGCTGCTTCCTCCAGGAGGGACGTTTGTCCCCCGTGCCAACAGATCGTGCTGGTGGGACAGCGCCAGAGACACCAGAACCTTGCTGCATCACGGCAACGGGCTGCGGTTAGGCTTGGTTTGGAGAGGGAATCGGCTTAATGCTGGGGAGAGAGGTGCCCGCTGCCTTCTGGTGCTGTGCATGACACAGCACAGGCTCCGTTCACGTGGGCGCAATCAGAGGTGGGGATGGTGCAAGGGGACCGCTGCCAGATGGTGGTGGGGCCGCTCTCTGTGACTCTGAGCCCGTTCCTTGAAGCTGCTGGGAGCGAGCGTTGCTTGTCTGGCCATTTTATCGCGTGAAAAAACACCTCTGTTTGTTTTGAATCCCTGTTCTGGCTGCATTTGGTGGCCCTGAGTTCTGGCGTTGGAAGCAAACAACCGGTTTCTGCCCACCCTCTTTAGCTTTTACAGGCTTCATTGAATGCCAGTCCTGCTTGTCTGCTCTCCGACATGAGTCTGGACTTACTCGGCTGTTCCTCACATGAAAGCTGTTGCAGATCTTTAAACACCCTTGCAGTGCCACTCTGGCCCCTTCCTGGTTTTGCTGCAAGCTTTTTAAGGTGTTGGGACAAGAACTGGCTGTGCTGCTCAGGCTGGAGGTGAAGCAGGGCTTGGCACAGTGGCATAATTTGGCTGACCTGATCTCCAGCCTGGCTGTGGAGAAATTCCTGCAAGTGCAGGAATTGCAAGTGGTTGTTCTGCTTAACACCCAGCAGGCACCACAAGGTAAAAAATCCCTGAGAGTTTCTCCTCTCCTTCAGCCAGTCCTTGTGCTAGGAGGACTCTGATCCATGCTCAGCAGTTCTTACACACACACACGTGTTTCTGCCTGCACTGAGCTGCCACTGCTCCGGTGCCCCCCTGCAGTAGTAACGGGCTCTCTTTTCCTCCCAGCACCACCATGGCAGCTCTCTCCAAAGAGTACGGCTATGTCATCCTGACGGGGGCCGCCAGCTTCGTCCTGGTCACGCACCTCGCCATCAAGGTGGCAAAGGCCCGCAAGAAGTACAACGTGGAGGTGAGTCCTCCTCTCCTCGGGCACACGAGTCGGGAAGGGGCTGCAGCTCTGACGCTGGTGGGGAGGGAGAGCCCCAGGCCTTGCTGAGCGATCCCCGTCTGAGGGATCCCCTCCTCCTGCAGCAGGGGCAGCGCAGCCTGGCTGCAGCACCCCTCCTTCATCCCCTCCCCAGCCCAGAGGGTGTGCAGGCCTTGCCTTCCCGGGCTGTAGTGCTACAGATAAGCTCAGTACCACCTAGTTTATTTCTGGATGCCCCGCTGGCACTCCCTACCCCGCCGTGTGGATGCAGAAGGGATGGAGCCGACATTTCGGCTCTCCAAACTGGAGCAGACGCACAGCAGAAATCAGGGCTTGGCAGAACAGGCGCTTGGCACTGAGCTGAGACGGCTGAAAGCAGAAGGCTTCGAGCCCGGAAACACTGACAGGCAAGAAACCACACGGCCTTTTTTCCCTGTGAAGAAGGCAGACGCAGTGTTGGGAGCAAAGGGATCTCAGTGGAACAAAAGCATTCGGGAGCAAGCAGCGGTTTCAACATAGCTGTGGGCCGCGGGGTAGGGAGCAAGGCTCTAACTTGAAGCCAGTCAGTGTTAGAGGCAGCAGCACAGCACGGGGCTCCCCGGGGAGAGGCACCACAGGGCCTGCACCTCGCCACTGGAGTTTGGGCTGCGTTGCTCATGTTCTGCTCTTGTGTTTCTTTGACAGTACCCCACCATGTACAGCACAGATCCTGAGCACGGGCGTATATTCAACTGCATCCAGCGTGCGCACCAGAACACGTGAGTGCCGCATGCGATTGTCGTACTGCCCTTGGCTCCTCGTGGTCAGGGTCCACCTGGCTAACGCGGGGCAGAGCACGTCCAAGGGAGGCTGGGGGGAGCAGCTCCTGGGGCAGCTGGTGGTAGGCAGCATTTAGCAGCAGCTTGGGCACAAAGTGGAAGCCTGACAGAGGCACGGGCAGGGATGAAGTCCCTGAAAGCCTGTGCAAAAAGTTCGCTTGTGCCTCCATCTCTGGCCACAGCACTGAGCAGCTCTCCTCAGTGTGGAGGCTCGCAGCAGCCAGGCCCATCAGTTGACAAGGGATGCTTGCAGCTCTCTGCATGCCTAGATGTTCTCTCTACAAGCAATCTGAACAAACGTAACCTCCTCTCTCATTTTCAGACTGGAAGTTTATCCCTCCTTCCTGTTCTTCCTAGCCACTGGGGGCATCTACCATCCGGTAAGTGACTAGCTTGCAGGGCTGCACGACTGAACTCTGCCCTTAATCCCTGACTCAGAGCAGGCAGGAGGCCAAGCCCGCCCCTCTGGAGGCAGCCAGGCTCCTTCCCCAGCCACATGCCCCTGCACAGCTGTGCCCCTTCTGAAAATGCAGTGGTACGAGCTCTCGTGCAGGGAAACCACAAGAATTTCATAAATCATTGCCGCTACTGCAGCCTCTAGGCCCCTTTCCTTCCCCTGAGCGTGGCTGGTTAGACAAACTGCAGCATCCACAGCCTCCAACCCAAAGCTGGGGAGGGTCCCTCCGACCCTGCCTGGTTCTCCTGAGCCTGCAGGGTCCTGCTGGGCTCACAGCAGGGCCACTCAGCAGCTGGTTTTGTACAGGATGGGGACCCTGTCACTTCCTTTTTTAAACAGACTTTTAAAAAGAGCTTTTCTGACAAAAATAGATGGGGAACACTGTGATCTTCCCACCCACCTTCACCGCCAAAGGAGGTGTGTAAAGGATGCAAAAAAAGCCTGGATTATTTTTAAATCAAAGAGGTAGACAGCTCTTGAGGAGGCAGTTCATCTGGGAGAGCCTAAAACCAGGAGCTTCTTCTTTACCACCACCAGACAAATCGGGTCCATCTTGAACATTCCTTTTCAGAGAGGGAAGGAAGTGGCACAGGCAGATCTGACAAACTGGAGCCACATTGCAGCAAGCTCTAAATGAAGTGGCAAGGCAGAAATCCACAGCAGGGAAACCTGTGCACCTGCCTGCGCCAGTGGAGGGGGGCTTGCAAGGCCCTGCAGCACATCACAGGCACCCCAGAGGTGCCTCGAAAGGGACCCGATCCAAAACTCACCCTGGCTCCCCACACCACTCACCCCCTTCTCCCGGGCTGATTCCCAGCTGGGTCAGGACCCCCGCTGTAGTTTGTGGTCACTTCTCCCAGCAGGGCAGCTGTAACAGCTGAGCAGGTGCCAGCAACAAACCTCCAAAACCTTACATGTTTCTCCTTTCCTCCTAGCGGATTGCCACGGGGCTCGGCGTTGCCTGGATCATCGGGCGAATCCTCTATGCCTACGGCTACTACACAGGAGGTGGGTCCTCATCCTGCGGCACAGCAGGGCTGTGGAAACTGCAGCCTCCTCTCCAGCTCCTGGCAAGGAGGCAGCACAAAGCTTCCCTCCTGTCAGGGTGCGGAGCAGAGGGTGCAGGCACACAGACTGCACGCTGCATTGTGCTCTCCCTGACAATAGCAAGAGCTCTAATCTCAAGGCGTACCCTGAGTTTGGGCTATTATTAGAGTAACCTCTAGTTCCTGCTCCCTCTTCAGTTTCATCTGCTGCTTCCCACACTAGTCACAGCAAACCACACTGGGGGGGGGCTCATCCCAGGCACCTGACTGTGCACTTGTATTGGTTCGGGTCTGTCACACTCACAGCAGTTCCCCAGCTTTCCTTTCTGAAGGTGATGACGAGGTCAGCCAAAGCTGAACACGCTTGCAGCAAGTCAAGGTCGTGTGCGGCAGAGCTGGGAGCGGCCTGGATGAGAGAGCCGGGTACTGCTGCTGAACTGATAAAATCTGTCTTGTTCCAGAGCCAAAAAATCGAAGGAGAGGGGCCATCGGTTCCGCTGCACTCATTGGACTGGTGGGCACGGGCGTGTATTCAGCTTTCCAGCAGCTTGGTTGGACCTGCCAGGACTAACTGACAGCGGTGGCTGCCTGGGAACCCAAACGGATTCTTGTTCTGTTTTCTCGTACAGCATTTCATTGCCTGTTGGCTGTTTTTCTCCTCATTCAATAAAATGAAGTTGTCAGTTCTGTATTTTTATTTTGAAGTTGCAGAGGGCTGTCTTGAGTTTTGCAGCAAGCCAGAACGACTGATTTTATAGGACTATAGAAATCTGCCTGTCGGGCAGGGATGTTCCAGCTTTTATGGCTTTGGTGAATGAAAAGCAATCTTGCAGCCCATTTGCTTAACCCATACAGCAACAGCCCAGCCCTATCAGACCGTATTTCTGGGCTCCTTGATTCATGTCACTTGCCAATAAGATGTTGCAGAGTTAGTGTTTATTTGATTACTTAAAAAAGATTAGGTAAACATTTAAATTTGCTATTTCATCATGCTTATAAAGAGAAGTAGGCTTATAGGAAAGAAATCAAATAGATGTCTGCCTGTCTTAGGCAAAAGCTGTTCTATGTCAGCGCTTGCTACCACTCTGGTTATCCTCTGTGCTGTGTGAGGAGAGCATCTGCAGCACCATGCCTGCCACAGGCAGCATCAGCTCTCCACCCCTACGGTATCGTGTCCCACCTGGAGGTGAGGCACAGATAAAAAACAGAATTTTGATTCACAAGTGGGCTAGAGGGAAAAAATAAAGGCTCCTCTTAAGGCTTTTATATAGCCAGAGAAAAGAGTCTATAGAGCTACAGCACAGCAATGTGTCCCAGGGCTTTTAGGTGCACTGAGAGTCACACTTAGTAAGGTGAGACTGAACTTGATTGAAGGTGAGAGAGAGCAGGGTTCAAGATCTGCTGGGGGGAAGCCCCTGCTAACATGAAGTAGCTGCAGGTGCCAGCTGCTGAAAGCCAGGTTGCTCCCTCCCAGTCTGATGTTCCCTTCCCCTTGCAGCAGCAGCGGGGTGGCCAAATGCTGCCCTTGCTCTGCCCCACCCCCAGGCACTTACAATCTCTCAGCACTTTATTGCTGGGTCAATGATTCACCATTCTGAGCCGGCGCGCCCTCCGGATGGCCCCAGGGCCACTAGAACACGGACTCCACATCACCCATCTCCACGCAGACCGTCTTCAGCTGCGAGTAGTACTCGATGGCTGCCCGTCCGTTCTCTCTGCCAAACCCTGCAAGGACGAGCCAGATAAACTAAAGTTTATCTCCCTCCTTTCTCGGTACAAACCCACAACCCCTTCTCCTGCTTCCCTTTCATCCCCCGGTGAGGTATCCACCCCGTGACACAGCAGAGAGGCCGCCCAGGCCTGCCACTGCAGACCCAGGCGCATCCTCACTCACCCCTGGGCGCAGCAGAGCCAAGCCCAGGCACGGCCAAACGCTGCTCACCTGATGCTTTGTATCCTCCGAAGGGCAGCTCCACGGGGCTGACGTTGTAGTTGTTAATGAAGCACATCCCGGCGTTAAGCGCAGCCACGACCCTGTGAGCCTTCTGGATGTCCCTGCGGGGAAAGAGCAACTCAGCCGGAGCCTCCCTTCCACCCTCTCCTCCCGTGCCAGCTGACATCCTGCTACAGAAAGGCCCCCAGCAGGTTGCGGTGCTTTTTGGGGCCCGTCCTGCCCTTCTCAGTCCTTGCCCACTCCAAAGATCCAGCGCCTATCCCCACGGACACACAGAACAGCACTTGATGTGAGAGGGCAGGACAAGGACAGCAGCAGAGCGGGCTACGGCAAGCAGCCAAAAGCCATCTTTGCACGCTTTCAGCAGCATGGCAGGCTCCTGGCGAACACCTCCTGGAGATGCAGCAGGCAGGCAGCAGGCCAAGCACGGGCTGGAAGGAGTCTGAAGGACGGCTGGGCCCACCTAACCCTTCAGGAGAGCTGCGAGGAGATGCGCAGTCGCTTACAAAGTTCCCTTCTGGCATTTCTGCAGCTTTCCCAGAAGATATCCATGCCCGTGCCAGACTCCACAAGAGGAGCATCAGGTTGCCGCAGTCTTTCCCTTCTCCTCCCCTCCCCTGACCTCCCCCCAGCACAGCGCTGCCCAGCTGTACCTGGTGAAGACGCCACCAGCCAGCCCGAACTTGGTGTTGTTGGCTCTCTCCACCACCTCCTCCTCGGTGTCAAAGGGCAGGATGGACATGACGGGCCCGAAGATCTCTTCCTTCACACACGTCATGTCATCGGTGCAGTTCCCTGCAAGCACAGAGATTTCCCAATTAATTCAGGCACCTCAGCTACCTCCAGCACACCCACCCGAGTGCCCTCTGTGGGCACACACAGAGATGGGTCACGCCGAGCACAGCTTTCTCTAGAAATTCAGTGACACCCACGTGGAAGATGCCAGCACCATGAACTTCCAGGACATACCTAGCACGCAGGGGCGCATGTAGAAGCCGTTCTTCAGCTTCGGGTCATCCGGTACGTAAAGGTCCCCACCGCACAGCACCTGGGCACCCTGAAAAAGAGCCCAGCAGGAGGTGGGCAGGCATGGACGGGGGCATCCCACCCAGCCGCAGCAGCTCTGGGACAACAATCCCTGCTGCTGTGCTGCCCCATCATGCCTGGGCCCTCAAAAAAAAAAAAAAAGAGAGAGATCGGTCTGCTTGTCTAACAACAAAAAAAAAGACATTATTTTAGGGCAGTCTCAAGGCAGCAGCACGACCTCACCTGCTCCTTCGCCTGCTTGATAAAGTTCTGGACACGATCCAGATGGGGCCGGTTGATGAGGGCTCCCATCCGGGTGTCTTCCAGAAGTGGGTCTCCAATCTTGATCTTCTGGGTGCGTTTCACCACCTCCTTTGTGAAGGTATCCAGGATCTTCCTCTCCACAAACACCCGCGTGCCGTTGCAGCACACCTGGAACACAGAACAGGCTGCTCACAACAAGGCACACCGCACTCTGCAAGCCTTCCTGCAAGGGCCCTGCTGCAGGGGTTCCCTGAAAAGCCCCTAAAAAAGCTGCTTAACCAGCCAGCTTGACCCTGGGGACAGCAGAGAGCAGGCAGGCAGTCCTGCTGTTCTTGCCTGCTCTGGACACAGCAGAACTGATGCCACCAAGTGGCCAAAACGCAGCGAGTCACCAGCAGAAGACGATTTGCTGCCCGTTCAGCTCCCAGAGATGACCCACGTAAGGCAGTTTGCCAACGGGATCACACAAAACCTGCAGCCAAACCCCTGCCCCTCGGCCACGCACCTCGCCCTGCGTGAGGAAGTTGGCCATGAGGGCTCCGTTCACAGCGTTCTCCAGGGCGCAGTCCGAAAAGATGATAAGGGGGGATTTGCCTCCCAGCTCCAAGGTGACGGGTTTGATGCCTTTAGCTGCCATCTCCATGATCTGGCAGAAGCAAGGACACAAGAGACAAGTGACACACGGGCTATACGGAGGCTGGAGGGGGTAAAGGACACCCAAGGGGAGAGCTACCAGGGGTCTTCACCAACAACAGAAGCAGCCAGCGCACACAAAGGGCAGGCTGGGTTCCTTAGACTCGTTTAATTCAGACTGCAGACGTTCTCAAAGGGAACAGCCCCTGTGTCCCCCCCAGTGTGACGGTGCCTTTACCTTGACGCCAGTCGGCACGCTGCCAGTGAAGGAGATTTTGGCCACATCTGGGTGCTGACACAGGAACTGGCCTGTGGCCACGCCGCCCTGCACCACGTTGAAGAGCCCCTTGGGCACACCGGCCTGGGTGAAGATCTCTGCCAACCTCACCACCGAGATGGGGGTGAAGGGAGAGGGCTTGAAGACCATCGCGTTGCCTAAGGGACAGAGGCGAGGTGGGGTTAACACCCAAACTGCATCAGGGGAAATAAAAACCACCAATAAAAAACCACCCTACACAACGAATTTGTCTCTGCAGAACCAGAAGACCCCCCCCAAGAGAGAAGGAAATAGTTCTGTCTGAACCCTCTGCAACCAATGAATGGGGAAAACTGCACGTTCCTGCTAGAAAGGGCTGGGAAGATGGGGATACTGGTCCTGCACTGCAAACATTCCCAGTTTCCCATTCCTTCCTCCTCTGATACAGCCTTTCCCCAATGTGTCCCCTGCCCTCTTTGCACCTGCCAGGTTCCCCCTTCCATTTCCTTTCCCTTCCTGCCTGAAGGCTCTGCGACCCCTTCAACACCTCCTTCGAGGCAATCCTTGTCTGTGTCTCTGTCCCCCAAATCTCACTCCCCCACAGGATCGCTCGGCTTCAGAGGGGAGCTTCCATGGGCACAGTCTCCATACCGCAAGCCAGGGCCGGGGCAGCCTTCCAGCAGGCAATCTGGAAAGGGTAATTCCAGGCTCCGATCCCGACACACACACCCAGGGGCTCTCTGCGAGTGTACCCAAAGGATCCCCCGGGAAGCTGGACGTGTTCACCTGCAGAGACAGACAGGCAGAAGTAAGAGAGGAACAAAGCCCCGTGCTGTTTAATCAGAGCCTCGGGGGCCAGATCTGACTTAGTCTGGGAACACACACACACGGCTTTTACCCCAACAAGCTCACAGAGCATGGCAGCATTAGGTAGAGAGCTCTGAAAATTCCCTCAAGATCTTCAGAAAAAGGAGCAGTCCTTCTCTTAGAGGAATCGACACCAAAGATGGTCTTGTGTCATGGAAGGTACCAGAGAAGACAAGAGGCAGGACAGAGAATAAGGAGCCAACTCCCCTAAAGCTCTCACCAGCTAGAGATCCTGCCAGCCCTGCGTAATACTCCAGGCACTGCCAGGAGATGTCGATGTCCACTCTGGCTTCAAAGATGGATTTCCCATTGTTGATGGTTTCCAAGGTGGCAATTTCGTCTCGCTGTTCCTGTGAGGGGCGCAGCACAATGACAGCACATCAGAGAAGCCACAAGGAGCTAGCTGCATCCCAAGCGTGCAACCTCCAAGCCAGGCTCTGCCTTGAGTAATCATTTTATCTAAAAGATAAGATTCCCAACTGTAATTTATCAGTTGGCCAGAGACCATTGGGAGAATGCCGAACAGAGAGCTGCTGAGTTCACTGCCAGACTGGTCTTGCTTAACAGCTCTGTTTATCTGAAAGATGAGCAAACCTGAGCTGAAAAGCCAGCTGGTAAACAATGACTGGAATTCACAGAAATAAGCTGGGAGGGACAGCAAACGGCAAGACCAAAACCGATCCAGAGGATTTAGCAAAAGATGGACAAAGCAGCAGAGCTGGGAGGTGTCCTTTAACAGAAATATTACCCTGCTGCAGGAGTCTGGCAGGAGCAGAAATCTGGCAGAAAGAAAACACTATTCTCATCGCATGTACACACCGGGGCAAGGTCCAGTTTCTTACAGACCTGTGCCTCAATGGGCATTAACTCTGATGTCCAGGAATGTGTTATCTCCCAGACAAGTTTGTGATAAAGCTAGGGTATTTGTATCCTCTCCCCATGCGTATTATCTGCTGTCTAAGGGAAAGAAAACAGCATTCCTACATTGTCTTATTGCTAAAACAAAATATGCTCCCGCCACATGACATTAGGGTCTGAAATCCTAAAGTTTAAGGACGTGACAGCTACGCAACTTCAGCTTGGAAATCACCTGCCCTGCAGGGTCCTGACTGGATTGCTTCAGCTTTATGTCTTCTGCCAGAATTAGGCAGAAAAGGTGCTGCAGCACACACCGGCCTTGAGCTAAGCCTGATAAGACAGGGAGCCCTGCCCAAGGCAACCAACTGTCTCTGCTGGTCAAAGGTGGGGTTTTAGCTCCTGTGCTCCTCCTGGGGCTCGGGAAGTGCTGCTGGAACCGCAGCCCCCAGCAGCCACCTTAACCCACGAAAATGCTGGCAGACAAAACGTGCAGCGAGCCCCCGACATACCCGAATGATTCTGGCGGCCTCCAGCAGCACGCGGCACCGCTCCATGCCCGATTTTTGGCTCCATACTTTGAAGGCAGCCTTGGCGCTCTGCACAGCCAGGTCCACCTCCTTCTCCCCAGAGCACAGCAGCTTGGCTATCACTCGGCCTGGGCACATTTTAAGCAGGAAACAAACGAGATGTTCGAGTCAGAGGAAGGGCACAGAACGCACCATTCGTCTTGCAGCACAAATTTCAGCCCCACCACCCGCACCGGGCTACGGATGCAATGGTTTCAAACAAAACCCACTCAGTTGTGACCGGTTTCTCACCGAGATGCTGTAGGTTGGAGGGGTCTTAAGACATATTAAGTTATTAATTAGCTCCTGGCATTACAAACTTTTTCGCTCCCCCCCTTGAGCTTCCACCACCAGCACCCTGCCACACATTCCTCATCTCCGTTAGCCCCTCGTCACCTCGCCTGGGGTCTGCCAAAACCCAGGCGAGGAAAAACCAATTAATTTGGAAATCATTTGAGCCAAACCCCAGCACTTTGGTGGACGGTCACAGCCAGTCCCAGGCTGCAAGGGCTGAGGATACGGGGGTCGGGGCAGCCCCCCCGAGGCAGAGCCGTGTCCCCACGCGTGTCCCCACCTGTGGCCGGCTCGTAGACCTCCTCCACCTGCCCCCCATCGGTGGGCTGCAGCCGGGCCCCCCCCCGGTAATTGAGGGGCTGCTGCAGGGAGAAGGAGCCGGTGGCGCTGCTCATGGCGAGGCCGGGCAGCAGGCGGCGGAGCCGGGGCACCAGGGGCTGCAGCAGGGGCCGCGGCACCACCATGGACCAGCTGCGGGGCTCTGGGGGTGGCCAGGAGCTGGGGGGAGCCCCCCCGAGGCCCGGAACGCCCCCCCCGGCAAGCCCAGCCCCGGCCCTGGGCGCCCCCCCGCGGCTCGGAGGGCCCACGGGTGTAAAAAAGGGTGGAACCGAAACCGTTCTTTCTTCCCCCAAAAGGTAGGTGTCTCCCCGTTGTATTTTGTGGGTTCTTAGAGTTCAGACCTAGAGAGTTGTTCTCCCTTTGTTAGGATCAACAACCCCACAGACCTGCTGCAGCAGGCGAGTCAACACAGCACCAAAGCCCTAATTTTCAAATAATTTTTGGATGTGCGAGCATCACCTTCACAGCATGGTAAAACACGGCATGATGCCACATGTGCTCAGCAAAAGGCAGAGTGGTGCTGAGGCAGGGTTTGGGATGGCACAAGGAAGGTCCCTGTGCTGCACGCAGCACCTCCTCGCCCAGCGAGGCACGGTTTGTTGCTATACCCCATCAGATTTGGCTCTCACAGCTCTCCCCGCTCACCCTGCTGGATTTGCTGACCGCATGCTGCAGGATAAACTAACGCAGCAAGGCTGGTGCAGCAGGTTTGGGTGTTTCTGGCTTTGCAGCAGGGTCAGGCCATCATACAGAGGCCACACGTAGGAAACTGAGGACTTACACGACCACAGCTGCTCCTTGGGGAAGGCTGCATCTACACCGTGTCAAAAATGCAGCATCCTCATGCTCCGTGCTCGTCAGGGAGAACTGCTGCAACATGTAGGATTTAATGTCAGATTTATCCCCTTGCCCTGCACCTCATCAAAACCTCCTAGGAAGATGTTCCCTATTATATGCTTCTGGTCAGAGAAGCAAGGAATCAGTAGCCCCTACAGGCACCACAACACTCCAAGAAAAGTGTCAGCCTAACTTGAGAGCAGCAGCAAAATTTATTCAGCCCTTTTGAACAAGGCCTGGCCACCAGGACTGAGCCAGGTAATTAGTTGGCAAAGCGTAAGACAGCACAGGGAACCTACTGGCCTATGAAGGAAGGAGGAATTTTTAAGATTCATACTGCTAAAGGGACTGATAATCAGTAAACTAAGGGGCACGAACAAAAATGCAGCTGTCCTAACCCCTCAGGCAATAAAAAGGGTTCAGCAGCGGTAGACAGCACTGATATAATTTAACAGTTTACTCATTAAACTGAGGGCCAGGCTTGTTTCTGCAGTTGAGCAGATTCTGCTGAAGTAAGCAACTTTAACAGAAGCTGTACAATGCTACAAATCTCTGTGGCACTGCATTCTGCCAGGAAAGCACGGGCAGACATCCAGCAATACTTGCAACCCAAAGGGCAGCTTGGCACAGGGGCAGTTCCTGGGCCCCCTGCCACCTGAGCCAATAAAAGAAAAAAAAGACTCACCCTGAACACTGGAAGTGTTACACAAAACCATGCAGAGCTCCTTGCCCAGCTCTCCACTGCACAGGAGTACAGCCAGTACCTCTAAGACAAGGGACACCTCTCAGCACAACTGTCCCAAGTTTTCTAAACTGTTCTGCAGATCTTGTTTGTGATATCTTAATTGATTTCCATGTCATAAGCTAAAGCCAACTGTGCTACACCAAGGTAGTTCTACTCGTCCTATAGCACAATTAACAGACATCTAAATCAACATGCCCATGCCGTTTATTTCTCAGAAACACCAGAGACAAAAAGTCAAGTCATCTTCTGAGAACTTTCTTGGTTTGATGAGCAAACAGCTGCTGGTAGAATACTCCAAAGGCGAGGTGTTTCCGAGACTGTGGCAGATACTGCATAGGCTGGTTTTCAACTCGTGAAGCCTGGTGCAGAATCCCATCCTTCTACCTCCCCAGGGCAGACTTGTGCGGCTGTCAGACCTGCAGTGAAGGCTCTAATTGTGCTTTAGGAAAACTTCCCTGCCTGAGGTGGTGGGCCAAGGAAGCCCCCTGCTTGCTTGGTGGCAGCCCGGGACGGAGCAAGGCCGAGCATCTTCTGAATGTTCTGCAAAAACAAGAGCAGGAGAGCACGTCAGTAACGCCGTTACAAGGGAGACACCAAAGAGGAAGAAATCCCAGCTCTGCCTGCAAGTGCAGCCTTCCTGCTAGCTTCAGCAGATTCAGGTCCTCACCCACACAGCCTTATTACCAAACTGCCCAATATACTGTGGATATCTGACCTCGCAAGGTCAAAAAATTTCTTTAGTACAGAGCCAAACAACCACCACTAATGGCTACAGTTATAGCCAGGCCCCTCTCTTCTACCCCAGCTGGAGCCTCATGACTAAATCCTCATTTTGGCTGAGGGCTCTTTCCCACCTCCAGGTGGACAGCACACAGCTGGAAGATTAATGCATTAACAGCTTTGTTTAGGGGCTGGTGTCTTCAACCTGCAATAGTCAGACTGGCAGTTTAGCTGCAGAGTGTACACAGAAGCAGGTTCCTAATGTGTGCTCACAGGCAGAACCAAAGCAGCCCGCAGTTTTCACAAGTTCTAGAAACCACCATCAATGGCAGTGCCATCCAGCAGAGCCTGCAAACTAGCGAGGAACAAATGCAGTCTGAATTTGGGTCAGCAACATGGCAACCAAAGCACATGCCAAGTTTGAGCCAGACGGTTAGGTGCAGAATTAATTTGCACGCTGGTGATGCAGACAAGAGCAGTGGATTGGGGGAGACATTCTGTGTAACAGGCCACACATACCAAGAAACTGACTGCTGAAATGCCCTCTGCATCTACACCTGTATCTGAGCAAGGTGTTTAGGTAGAAAACAAGAAGGAAGGAATTCAGTAATAAGAGTCAGGCACTAGCTGAACACCTCACAACAGAGTATTTAAAAGTTCAAAGCTTTCCTGTGTTTTTGTTTTTTTTTTTTTGACACTCCCTTTAAAATCTTCAACAGTGCAACTACAGAAGTTAACTTTTCCCTTAGTTTCATCCTTTGCTGCAAATAACTGCAGCTCAAGCAGCTGCTTATGCAGTGCTGGCAAAACAAGGACGTCTGATGCAAGGGAAAGAAGAAAACAACTGTGCCCCCTCCTGTCATCTGCTGAGGGCTGGCTATCCAGACAACAAAAGGAGGAAGGAGGATTCTCTTCAAACCTGAGTGTCTTCCCCAAAATAACTGTCAGGACAGGTCAGATAACGAGGTCATTGAGTTCTTGAACTTTTTTTGATCAGGGAAGGAGAACAACAAAGATAAAGAAGCAAAGCTTTTTAATTCTAGAGTAACTGGAAAGGATCATTCTGGGTAGAGACTAAGGAAAGGAAGGCTTCAGCCTGCACACACAAGCATGAAAGTAGAGGGGAGCACTGTGCAGGAGTCGCACCAGTTTTACAGTACCTGCTCAAAACAAACCCCAGTGACAAGCAGCAGAATACAGTACAGTTTACCAGACAACCTTTCACTACAGCTGATGTTTGCCATGCAGGATAATATCCACGTGAGCACCAGTGCTGTGCTGTGCCTCAGTATTCCCAGCCTGCAGGGAAGATGCACCTGAGACTTGCCAGGAAGAAGTCAGCAACCAGCTCGGGCTCTGCAGCACAGAAACACCAACTGGTTCCAGCCCCAAGGTGGCTGTGGAAGCACCTAGGCACACCTGTGTGGTTCTGTACTTCAGTGAAGCCAAACAGACCAAAACAGAGCCCTGCACAACCACTAGCTTTATCCATAGCATAGTCAAGTCCACGGCCTACACAAGTTCGCCACTCACTGATATTCGGCAGCTGAATATATGAAGGAGAGCGGTTCACTGCAGGAGATTCCTTTGTGTGGTTCCTCTGAAGAGCTTCCCGTCGAGATGGACAGGGGGGAAACAAGAGCAGCTTTGGGACAGACTAGGCAACAGCAGAGGGTGCTGCAGAGTCAGCAGCAGGCAGGAGCAGCATCCTACCACCTCTGCACTGCCTCACGCGTGGAGCAGAACGAGGTCCTAGCAGAGCATCCAAAGCAGCAGCCACCTCCCTCCCTGTTCCTCTGAGTATCAGGACAGAGCACCGTGGGGCTGAAGTTACTCCATCTGCTTGCATGGAACTAAGAGGAAGAGAGACAAGTTGTCTGCACATGGATTCAAGTCTCCAGTCATACTCCAGGCCTTTCCCTTCCCCAGGAGTCCTCTCCGTGCTTCTGCACTAGCTGCCACGCGGTTTTGCTTCACAGCAATCCCAGCACCCACACAGCTGGGAGCTCCAGGCGGCCTTGCCTGGAGGAATCCATCCCAGCTGCTCTGCACAAGGACGCCTGCAGAGCCTACATCCACCACGAACAAGACCACTACCTTGAGGAGCACGGAAGGAAGACGATAAAACTTAGATCCAAAAGGTTCCCTGCCCCTAGATGAGGCCATGTGGGAAAGTGCACTCCCGGCAGCAGCGATAACTGCCGGCTCCCTCTCCCCCCTGGGATGACATTTGAGAAGAGAGGCCTCGTCTACAGCTCAGGCTTGTGTGAAAAGGAAGCGAAGAGCAAACACCCGAGGACCAGCAGCCTGCTCCTCTTCACAGGTGAAGGCTGGGAGTTCAGTGACAGGAATGGGGCCAGAGGATGTAGCCCTGCCGGCGTGCCTCACACCCAGCGGACTTTCCCAGCTGAAACCCAGCGGCTCAAGGACCCTCGGAAGGCCTCTCCCAGCAACCCTCCTCTCTCCAAACAGGAAGGCAGGAGGAACTGGGGGACAGGATTTACGTGCCAGGGAGAGCGAGGAACAGCGCAAAGGAAGTTACTCACTGCGAGGAGACTATTTCGGGAGATGCTGGCCAGGTCACAGGCAGCGCTAGCTTCCCAGTCAGTGTCTGAAGAGTTTAGCACCCCCACACGTATGAGGACTGCGTGAGGAGACTGCCTGCTGCCGCCCATCTCGTTAACGGGAGCTTAATTAACAGCCAGTTTGTCTCCCCATCCTCACATACTCCCCTGCATTTCCCTCAGGATCACCTGTTTTCACGTACACAAGAGTTCCTTATTTTGGAGTTCCACAGAGGAGTCTCTTCTCCCTGCCTTTGATCCCTTCCCAGGCAGCTCCAGGATTTAGGGGAGGGCTGAGGGCTGTGTCATTCCCTTCACTTGTTTACAGCCCGGTCCCTGACTCTCAGCACAGCTCTGTTCCTTCTCCTCGTGTACACCAGACACTCCCACATCAGCTCTCCTCCCTCAGGCCAGCAGCTGCTTTGAAGCCAGCCTAGTGAAATTTCCCCTTCTGCACACAGGGTCACAAAACTTTCACCTCTATAGTCACAGCACCAAAAGCAAAGTCTTTGCACCATTGTAAGCCCTCAATTGCTCTCTTCCCTTCTCCCTCAGCCTCTCAGCCCTACAAAGTCCTCTTCCCCATGCTGTTACCATCCAAGTGCATTCAAACAGCACTAAAACCAAGAGCAGGATGCCAGGAATCACAGCTCCAGTTCCTAGCTTTTGCACACAGCAGTGCAGCTGGTCTGCCCATCCCTCTGTGCAGCAGGGAGGAAGAAACTTGGAGCTGCCTGGCAGATGGAGAATCTCAGGTACAGTTAATCACGATCACATAAATAAGGCAGCACTACAAAGGCCACTGTCTAGTGCTTCAGTGCAGAAAGACCCTTTTCTGCAAAGCAACGTTAACTTCCATCCTCATGGGGCTATCGGCATGAACTCTGCTGCAAAAGGATATTTTTTTGCCTGAATTTCCTCTTGAAAGCCCAATCCACTGCAACTAGCTCAACATTTCTCCCCAGAACCAGAGTGGACAACCACTTGGTTCTATTCATTTCACAACAGGCACAGCAGGAAATGCCCAGGGCTAGAACCAACCACAGGAATTTTATTTCTGGACAAAAAAAAAAATCCACGGGGGATTTTTGAACAAAGGAGTTCCCCTATCAACTCAACGGGTACAAAAAAATTCTCGCAGATGGTGTTATTTAGTTTCACGTAATAGTCTGCACCACTAGATAAAAGGGACTTTCCATGCAACAGGTAAAGTCACAGAGCAGCACGACAGAAGATTGCCTCAAAAGAACAGTATCAGACCACAACATCGCAGGAGGATGATCCAAAGACCTAAAAAGGTCTCCTTGCTTTCAAAGCAGCATGTACTGCTCCAGCTATTGGGAAGTGAAACAAGATTTGTCTTGCAGAGAACACAATGGGGAAGTCCCTGGCCTTCGGCACTTGGAAGCTGCTCCTGCTTCGAGTGAGAGGATGAACCAAAGGTTGAGAGGATCATCTGGAGGTCACGAGGTACCTTACAATTCATTACTTGCTTTTGCACACAGCCAGGCAGATTCATTTCAACACAAGCACCCAAAACGGAGAACTATGTCAAAGTCGATTCATTAGCAGGCACTTTTTGACTAAAGGAACTTTATTAAGTTGCTCCATCGAGCTCACCCAAACCTCTGACAGCTGGCATAACACGCCACTTCCCTTCGCCGATCCGCTTTGAGTCCCTTGGCACCCCCGAGGAAAAGCAACAAGCCGGTCAAGGAGAAAAGCAGTGAGAATTCAGGAAGCAAATCAAAGAAAAGGGAAACAAATACGGAAGGGCAGATCACTTGCAGCTAGTTGCACCAGCATTCATCCGAATCCCAGAATCTATTATTGTATCCCCAGCACTCTGAGAAACTTTGGCAACCAAAGTAGACTTCTGGTTGCGCTGCAGAGGTCCGCTTGTCCTCGCCAGCCTTTCTGCCAATTAAACAGTTAATGAACCTTCATCTTCATCGCAACACATCACTGCTGCTCAACACGAGGGTGCTAGCCAGCTGGATAACACAGCCTGATCCTGAACAGGCGCTTCCTTTTATCCTCAGTGATGCTTTTCTCTTTTCAAGAGGCAGAACTAACCAACTTAGCCGGAGAACTATGCGTAGCCTACTCCTGGCTTATCGCACCAGATTTTCCCGAGTCTCACCCCTTTCCCGAGTCTCTCCCTAACACTGGGAGAGACTCAGTTCTGAAGGTAATGTCCTTAAAAAAAAAATAGGAGGTCAGCAAAAGCAGTAAGGACAAAAGCAAAAAAAAAAACATTAATCAAAGGCACACACAACAAAGAAATCCGTTTCTGCCAACCCTGTCTTAGCATCCTGGTGCAATTCTGATGTTTCCAATCAAGCCTTCCATACCGTCCAGGATCGTGGCTGCTTTTAAGATCTCAACCTACAATTACTATGAGTATGAAGCACAGGAATAACACAAACAGATCACAGAACACACAGGCAAACCGGACAGCAGTGATACCCTTCTTTGATAGCTTCTTCATGGACTTTCCTTGCTCCAAGCATGCAAGAGACAACAGCATACTCACCTGTCTGATGGACATCGTGCAGAGAATGTAGAGGAAGATGAAGGAGCAGTCAGTGTAATCCTCACCCAGTAGGTTGCGGTGGGACAAGCCCTGGATGTATGACAGGGGGATAAAGGGAAGTTTTGCCACCACTCGGCCATCAAATCTGGAAAAAAAAGAGAGCACCAGATCATAAATAGGGAGAGTAAAAATGCCTTTGGCTATATAAAGAACAAGTGAACGCTTCTAGCAGGCCACCAGAGCAGACAAGACCACATGGAAGACTAAAAAAGCCACGCTGCTTTTCCCCAGCTCACCTTTATACACACTACAGGAGGTGAATGCACCTCTCAAAAAGCCAATCACCCAGAAGGTTGGTAGGCTTCCCTCAATAACCATTTTGCCACGGTGAGAGCATTTAATAGTGATATACAAGTGATCAGCTGGACAAGCTGTTGATTCAGGAGATCTTTGTCGGCATTTTGCATTTACTGGGGCATTTCATTCAAAAACCAGATTTAACAGATCACTCCCCAGAACACAGTCAGCACTGGAACAAAAAGATGGATTACCAGCACCCCGATGTACTGCAGCTACTGCAAGAAGACAGACTCTTTGCTTTGAGCAAAACAGCATTTTAAGCAGAGCGTAAGTCAAAGACATCAGCTCCTTTCCTAGAGCAGCTATGTTTCTCAGCACAAGATGCTGAGAAGAACCACAAACAGCACGCTTTTTAACCCAAACAGCCTTCTCTGCGCTAGCTCTGCAGGCAAGGGCAGTGCAGAGGCAGGACGATAGCGCCTATCTCAAGCAGCCTGTCCTGCTCCTGGAGCTCCTCCAGCTCCACATTCCAGGGCACCAGGCAGAGTGTGAATTCTGGCCAGTTCGCAAAGATTTCTCCCAACCCAGACAGTCGACCCAATCTTTTGAAGTAAAGCGTGTACGATGCCTCATCAGCATGTGCATAGCTGGATGTTATTTTCTCTGCATGTGCTGATTTTCTAACAGGTGTTTCTTGTTTCAAGAGATCCTAAATGAGCGTTCTTTCCTGTGGAGATGCATTCACACAGCTACAGCTCAAACACACGCCAACTTTGTTTACATCTCACAAGCAGCTTGGCAGAGGAGTTAGGAACGGATGTTTATCTCCCGGTAACATCCCCCAGTGGCTTCAAACTCTGCGTTATTCCTGCTGTGAGAATGACAAGTACTTCAGCAGTAGCACCCCGAGGTACCTGCTTTTTCTTCTCCAGCAGGTTTTCACAGTCATCAAGAAGGGGTACCAAAACGCGCAGCTCAGAGCAAAACAGGGACTTGATTACATTAAGAAGCTTCTGACAGGAGAAAATTGAGACACACAGAAGCTAATTTCTCTCCCAAGAGGAAGCCCATCTGCTTGGAGGCCAACGCTGCTGCAGAGCTCCCAGCCCTAGAGAACCTTTTAAGCCACAGTAGTCATTCAGCTGCTCGCCTTCACACGGCATTCTGCTCTCTGGGTTTAAACCAGCTTCCTACTTATCCCTCCAGTGGGGTTCGTGACCACTGCCACTTCAAGAAAGAGAGGCAATCATCAGGCTAATTTCTGTTTTGGCTTAGCTGTCTGCTGAGGACTTAGCAAAGGTGAGGTGCCCAGGCACAGAGCAGCAGTGCCTGCATAGCCCTTGTCCAAGGGGTTGCACGCCTTGTCACTTCCATGCAACTCCTGCTCCTCTTGTCCCCCAAGAGCAATGAACTCATTCAAGAAAAGGAAAGGCAAGGAAATGGGGCTATAGTCACTGCAGGTGTCAGCCAGCCTTTTCCTCCTCCTCTTACCACACCCACAGCACTTCAGTGAATGACCTGGCAGCAGCAGCAGCTTCCCACACGGTGCCTAAAAGCCTCCTGAATTCATAACTGAAGCATTCTCTTGAGCCAAGCAGCTGCCTCTTACACTATGTCAGGGGAACAGCAGTACACGAGCTAGAAACAACTCCATCAAACCATTCTACAGGCTTCAGACAGTGCAGGTACAAGCCAGCAGAGCTGCCATTCAGATACAAATGTACTGAGACCAAGAGCAAAGATCTAGCTAGCTACCCCCAAAGGCAAGACAGCCAAATCTCCAGATTTTGACTCAGTTTACTCAGAACTGCCGGACTTAGCAAGAAAGCTGTTTCAATTCTAACACTGCTCTTTGGATGCTCATGTTCAGGTCTCCAGGATGGGCTCTGAAAAAGAGGCAGCTAAAGGCAGGATATGCCCATAAGCTACATATCAGCGCCATCAAGAACAAGACAAGTCATCTTGGTGGTCCTAAAGGAGAAGAAACCAATTAACTCATTTTTTAGGATAATACATAAGGAAGGAAGGAAGGGCCACTCAAAATTCAACCAAAAACCAATTCCTTCCTAAAAAACTCAGTGAATGTACAGTCCCCTAACACTTGTCACTCGGCATACTCCGAGCTGCCTCTTTCCGCTCTAAGAAACTAAAACAGAATAGGGTGGGTTTCTGTTTTTTAATTATATTGCACCAAAAATAGCTAGCCAAGCACTTGAATGCCTCAGGTGCAGCACTAGACACCGTGCTGCTGGGCACATGACTCAAGATGTACCTCCAATCCACCCTCAGGCCTGCAGATGGGACAACAATAGCTCAAGACTGTACCCAGATTTTAAAGTCCTTTAGTGCTGTGCTCCTTTGCTCAGTTTCAGAGCATTCCAGAGAATGCTAGATGCTGAAGTCTGACTAAGCTGAATGGAGTCCACACAGTTCTGATATTATGTTACCCCCTGTTTGCAATTTATCCACCCACAGATCTGCAGAAAAATAACAATCAGCTGTATCCTGAGGACTGCCAGCAGAGAAGCCAGACGTTCTGGTGTCCAAGAACGTAAATTCTCGTTTGCAGCATCAGTATATTGCCCAGATACCACACAGTCTCCATATCTGAATTATCTTCAGCTTTTACAGCCAATGGGAAGTCCACATTTCAAGACTGAGCCAAGTTTTAAAAGCCAAGAACAGTCTCTCAGTTTCATGTGTCTGGAAGCAAGCCTTCTATAATCATGCAAAACAGAGTTTTTTGGGTTTGATTTCAATTAGACCAACCTCAGGTCATTTTTAAAGCAAAAGAAGATTAGAGCACATGCCTAGACCTGTTAGTATCTCCACTCTGATCACCTTAAGTAGGGCAGCAACAAACTCTGCAATTACAGCTCATTTCTGAGGGCTGAAGAGCTGACCCAGTTTTGCTTGCAAGTGTTCTTCAGTCACATTACAGCAGAGCCAAAGGAGCTGAAAACCACAGCTGCTTGCCTGACATCAACCAAACCTGCCCTAGAAGATGGTCCCAAACAGAAGGATGTTAGAGCTGCATCCAGCTGGCTTTCCATTTGTTGAATGCAATCGCATTCAGCATGCAGTGTCCACTCTCAAGAAGATGCATGCTGTGAGAGATCTGTTTCACACCAATCAGTTATGGGCCTTGGAGAAGACCCTGCCACTAGAATACTTCAGGTGGTGGAGTGAAAAATGAGAAGTCCATGAAAGCTTAAGAAGAGTCCAGGAAGTTGATACTTACATGGAGTTAAACATTCCCATCAAGGCAGTGAAGCAGAAGCCAATGGCAAACATGGATTTCATCCGAACCTGCAAGTAGAAAGGTCAGAGATGAACAACAGGCCTGCACTGAGGAATTAGGGGCTCAAACCCTCAAGAAGAGGCTTTGTATAGCATCACTGCAATCTAGAAGGAAAAAAAAAAAAAAAAGGATGATGCAGAAGGCTGGAAGGATTGTAAAAGAAGTGACCAGAGAATACCCAAAGTAATATCCCATCAAAAACTGGGCACAAAGACAGCCACAGCACAAACCACTGATGTCAAGAGCCAATTCAGAAAGGGGGAAAAAAAAAAAAAAAAAAAAAAAAAGAGTGCTCAAAAATTGTGCTGTTACCTTCCACAGGTAAGCCTACACAACCAGCAGGAACCCATTATAAAGACAGAACTTACAGGAGGAAGTCAGACAAATTAATTCGACTTTGAAAACATCACGGAGGCTTATAAAAATGAAAATAGGTGAGGCCAGGGATAAATTAACTGCTGGAGAGCTCTGTGGCTCATACTAAGTTCTGTACCTATTAGAGAATCCAGAAAGAGCTGTAAGGAGGACTTGCTACAGCTGACAAATGAACAGAGTCTTTCTTTCAGAAAGCTGCTGACTGAGATCTTCAGCAGTTAGGAACTGGCTTTAGTTTCCTTACCATTGACAAATCCCTGTTGTTATTTTTCAGTTTCTCCTCTTGTCTCTCTGGAAGGACAAAAACAACAACAGTTATCATCAGTTGTACCAGCCTAGAAACCGAAGTGTTTTCATTTCCAGGAAGCTTTAACCTTCCTGGCTCTCCAAACAAGCAACATTCCCAAAACCAACTCCAGCTCTCTGTGCCAGACGTATCAAGTGAAAAGCTGTACAAAGCCAACTGCTCCTCCATCCCAGCAGCACGCAGCAATGCAGGCACAAAAGAGGAGGAGGCTGGAATCACACATTCAGCACTTCAGGAAGAAATGCACAGAATGTCAGATTTGCCAACTCAACCAACTAACACAGTAGCACGAGCAATGTTGCCAGAAAACAAAGACAGTGCCTACAAAGCATGCTTCCGAAAGAGAGCAGGCTCAATTTGCCACAGGCTCACCACTGTAAGCACATTATATAAACAAGGTTTTTGGGACTCCCAAACTGTACACAGAGCCAGCAAGGTTGCCAGTTTCAGTAATGACTTTTGTACTTCTGTCACTCCTAAAAGACTCTCCAAAGAAGAAAAATGTTTCCTACACAAATTCCAGGAAAACACGCACTACTGTGCTTTGCAGAGAACGCTTCTTCTAAAATTCACTCTCCTTAAGTCGCCACAAACTTCAAAAGCACCCATTTTTCCCCGTTACATTTCCTGTGCCCCTCACTGGAGAACTGCTCGGCTCTCAAGGACCACCAACACCTGTCACTTCTTCTGTCCCTTTTTCCCGTGTCACCCAATCCCCTGTACTCCTCTCAGGCTGAGGATCCAGAGGGGCACGAGGGCTTTGAAGCAACATTTAAGCTGGAGTAAGGCTGTGGGCAGATGAATTAAACAAGGAATAGTGTGAGAAGAGAAGGAGGGAAGGGCTATTCAATGGGTGCGTTGCCTGATGGACCCCTGTGATGTTTCAGTACCAGAGGCCCACAGCACAGAAGCTCAACAGTTATCTTTCAAGTCCCAATCAAACCCTGGTGAATACAGGGCCTCACAGTGTCACCACAAAGCAACACCCCTACCCGACCTCTTAGAATCCTCCTTGCTGTTTTCAGTTGTTCTTAGCTGCAAACCATCCCCTCGGGCAGGAACTTCCCAGACACCTGCTTCCTGACCTAGGTGGAGAATTTTGTTTTCGGACATTTCAGCAAGTAGGCCAGCTCTTTAGGAATCGGATTTGGCACAAATACTTGTTTTTTCCCCCCTCTGCTACATAACTAACCACCTAGGAGATGGGCTAAAGGTTGCACGGGGATCAAGAACACAGCCAGATGCCCAATATACCTGACCTGTTTCTCACCCATTTCTACAAACTCAAAACAAACCCCCTCAGGTGTCCTACCATCCTAGCCAAGTGGTTATTCCCACCCAAGCCATACATAAGAAGCATTTAAGTAGATTTAAGTAGTTTAAACTAGTTAAGGCTGAGTCAACAGGGAAGAGCCCAGAGCTCCAGCTCTTCTAATTCTGTCCATCAGAACACAAACCACGGGGATACAGCGAGCACCGTATTTGCCAGCATTGTTTCTTCTGTCTACCAAGCACTTCTGTGGGTGCTGGGAAGATCGCTGTCCTTTCTTCTAGGGGCAGGTGGAGGCAGAAAGCACAGCAAAGCCACAAGTTAACGAACCCACTCTTCCAGCTGAGGTGACAAAGCTGCATCGTGGCATTAAAGGTGCACTGCTCCAGCAGTACAAAAGGCTATTGGGATAGAATATGACTGAAATGGGCTCGCTTCACAATTAATAGAAATCAGTAAGAAGGAAACACCAAATAAAGCATGCCCACACAACTTTCATCCTCCCTCCTTGTGTATATGCATGATTTACCTCCAAACATGACCAGGTCAGGTCACACACACACCTCCTGCCTTGTTCTGGGCAGAAGATGGATGGCAGCTGAGGCAGGTCCTGACCACAGCTACAGCTTATCTGTGAAGCCTGGGTTGTTTTGTTTTCTTTAAATTCTACAATTCTAGTTCTTTTAAGTGACTCCAGCTCAAGTGATCTGGCTGTTCTACCAACACTACACACTGCAGAATGATTTAACATTCAGCAAGTCACTGAGATCAGAGTTTTTGAAGTAGTTAACGGCTATGAGTCATTTTCTGGATGTCCAGCTTGACATTTAGACCTGATTTTGCAGAAGCACTAAGAATTCAGCCTTGCCTGAAAGCAAATGAGACACCGAAGTTATGCAGCACTTGCAAAACAAAACAAAAAACAACCCAACAGTCCGAGTATCTTAAGCTTGGCCAGCAAGCATCACAGCAAACAAAATCAGTGGTCACTTCCTAAGTTTTGTTCTCAGCTCCTTTGTGCTTTGTTTTTCATTTGCAAAACAAGATTATTTCAGCGTATTTAAAAAAAAAATCAGTTTTAAATTCCTCAGATTCTACTGTTTATTAGTTTAATTCAAGCACAAGTTAAATATTCTCTGATAGAAACACAGCTTGGATAGTGCCCTGCAAATAAAGTCACTGACAATTAAAAGTGACCATAGATAACAGCACGTAACAACTTTATAAAGACTGCCTTATATCGTTAACAGTCATAGTATGCATGCATTACTCAGGACTGAAAACTGAAGATACACTAGGGGAAGAATTTTGGTTCCCATCCCTTCAGAAGTCTAGCAATAACAGGTTTTCATACCTAGGAAGAACCGTTTGAAGATATGTTTATGATTACTCCCAAGCTTTGTGCAGATCAAATGACTAATCCAGCTACCTGGTGTTACACAGGAATGAGGAAACCAACTCCCAGGAGCTCTCAGAAGTGTTCCTGCTCTGATTTCTGTAATATTTTAACCAGGCTTTACCGCGTGTTTTACTTTATAATCCTGCAGATTAATGAACCTCAGCTTTAGAAAGTTTTCCTAACATCTACCACATTGTTCTTGCACAGTCCAATATTTAAAGAGTTACCTTAACACAGAAAGAAATAAGTATATTGACAATGAAATAGAAAGAATGGAAAAGAAAATCATTTAGCAGTACTGATTTATCAAATTTTAAGTAAATTTAAGTGCAGTTAGAGTCAACTCAGGCAAACACCTAAAGCTGTGACGTGTTCAAATGAAGAAAAACAAAAGCTCCACAGTCACTCATGCAGCCAGAGCTGATGCAAGCTCTACATAGAACAGCAAGGAACTTCAGCAACTGAAGTCAATAATAGTAATGGGAGTCTGAATTTGATGAAAAGCATCAAGAAGCTACAGGCCAGCCTCCTGTCCTGGAGGAATAAGGCCAAAGGGTTCACTGCCAGTCGACAGGCCAAGAGCCAGCTCTAGCACCACTTCAGAAGGAAAGGAAAATCGCTTCCTTACTGCTCCCCTGTTCTTGGGGCACTGCACGCCCCTCCTAACCTTACCTATTTTCTTTTTCTGCTGCCGGCCTGCTGATTCAGTTATCGTTTCCTTCTTCTTTTCCACTGCAAAAATGCAAAGAAAAATATTCCATCAGTTCTACATAGATCCCAGCCTCCTGTTCCGCACAAGAAAACCATTTTATTACCTTTATAGGACGGGCATGAAAGGAAGGAAGGCAGAGCGTGTTCAGACTCTACAAGCTATAAACCACCAAGGCTGACCAAACCAAATATTTAAAACCCAAAATATTTTCCAAATCTCGGATGAGGTATAGAAACGTTTCAAAGGGTTAATTTTAAACTCTGTCAAGAGCCCGTTACGCTGTTAACCAAGCAGCCTGAGGACAGTTTTGGCTGAAATGACCCTTGCTGATTTGTCATTAGCACTAGACAGTCCTTTTGATTCAGCAAGTCTAATGAAAAGAGCTTTGTGGCAAGCTCTGCTCAGATTATCTGCAGTGGGAAGCAGAACACAGGAAAGCCTGTGTTCTCTGCCTGCCTGTGAAGAAGGGATGTAATTCTCAGGGGAAATGCTGTCCAAGCAGTCAGCCACAGCCTCTCCATTCTCTTTCAATTAATTAGTACTGAAGCATTTCCAATATTTTCAAGTAAGAGCCTAAGCTCATACTTACTAAAACCCCAAGTCAGACACTCACCAAACAGCTGCAAACAACTAACACTGCAGCAGAAAAAATACCGTAAAACCAGCAGGGCAAACAATCTAGAAAGAGTTGGCTCACCTGCTAACAGCAAGAACAGCTTTTCCAGAGAGAGACAGCTCTTAAAGTTCTGTAAGATGAGTACTACAAGAAGCCAGGGTGATAAAACATGGCTCTGATCCACCAAGAGTTCTTTTTAACTCTCAGCTCTACGTACCTGTATTTACTCTACCAACAGATAGAGCTGGCTCCTGTTAGCTCACACAATCACCTTTAGAGAGCTGAGCATGAGGACTTCTCCCACATTAGTACTAGCTCAGCACAGACTTTCTAGCCCTCATTTCAAAGCACAAGTGAAATAAAGACAGCCTTCCTAGTCACACTGGCTTCTAACCTGCTTTTACCTGCAAGTCAGCCACATAGAAAGCCTACAGGAGGTTTCCAAACATCCCTTCCTCAGCGATGTTGTAAGGCATGTGCTTTTCCAAAGAACAAGAACATCTTACATGGGCAGGCTACAAGGAGGGCACAAACCAGGCAAGCCTGCTCAAAGGGAATGCTGGAGCATGCCAGACAACACACACTGCTCACAGGGAAGGCTGATGGAGCAGCTGGTGCCAAATCCAGGGGGGAGATCCTCACCAGTCTACCCCAGCCCTAGTCCACAAAATCCCACAGCCCCCAGCTCGAACTCCAGCTGGAGAGCACTGACTCTTCTGGCCTAGCTATTGCTCCCAGGCCCAACACAAGGGCTCCTCCACATCCCACCTTCACTCTGAAGAGCACTATTGACCCTCACGCCAATCCCGAGGATCCCTGCAGCCCTACTGCCCTTATGGTTTGCACAGAGCAAACAACTGTCAGGCAGTCTCACAAGCCTGTCTGCAGGACCATAAGTCACACAGTCACTCTTCCAAACACACCCTTCTGATCAGACTTACTCGAGCCTTGCAACTTTACCACCACATTTATCCCAGGACACTTGCTAGTATTTCTTCAGCAGTCTCCAACAACAGTGGCTCTCAATAGAAACAAGAGGATAGGAAGAGACGAAGCTGAGGCTTATGAATAACAGCGTCTGGTCAAGCATGCTACTCGGCCCACTTGTTTTGGCAAACTGCTCGGACTGCTAGTGCTCCCAAGGGAGAACTTGGGATCTCAAATGTGTTTTTTCCTGTTTCAGATGTGTTGGATAACAGTTGAAAGGTGTGGTTCAAGTGGTCTACTTTACAACCTGTCTGTAAGCCAGCTGTCCTCAGCATGAGAGGAAAATAGAAAAAAAAAAAATCAAGCCTGGATTTTTAGTGACTCCTCACGGTTCTGTTTCACTTTTCTGGAGAGGAAGGGGATTTGGGGGCAGGGTGGGAGGGAAGTGTCAAACGAGGTTGGGAACCGAATGAGATGCACGAACCTCACATCTTTCCCTTTGCAGATTAGAACCTAGATATCAGGAGAGCTATAAAAACAAACAGCACTCAACTCCTAGAGCAGTGATTAACCCCCCGAGATTACGCCGTGCTAACTGCCTCCGAGTTCCGCAGCAGGACGTTACCTCTAAGTCTGCAGCTGGGTTTCTGCGGCTCCTCCAACCCAACACATTTCTATCAAGCAGAGGGGGCAGGCAGAGATGCAATCTCCATCTGATACCACTTGATGACAAAAGCCCCTAATTTAGGAGCTAAAAGCCTGACTACAGTCCTACTCTTCAGCTTGTCTTGCCCAGGGGAAGGCTGCAGTAAGCTAGACTGGAAGGAACACGGTTTGCTAATCCTGCTCTCACAAACCTGGAGCACTGACAGCACAGGGAAATATTTTTTAAGGTAAAACCAGCTCTGGTTCAGCCCCAGAGCCATTGTGTGCTCTGTTACTGCTGCAACTTGCACAGGGAACATACAACCGAGTTTGAAAGCTTAGCTCAGTTTCTCCTCTGCGCCTTTGTTTCTGATGCAGACAGGTCCACCAAAACACACCATGTTCAAATCACCGTTTTACCATTTCCTGGCAGATGTTTAAACAAGTTTTAATATCTGATGCATATCTTCTGGCTGCTGGCCCTCTACTCCCTTTTCCTACCCTCCCTCATCACTTATTCAGTCCTTCCCAGGCCTCTAAAAACCTCCTCTCTAAAGAAGTTATCTGGGACATTTTTTCTAGTCATTACTATTTTTGTTTCCAGTTTATGCTAGTACAATTTATTCTTGTACCAGCTGACAGCTCAGACCTTCCTACCATGACTTTGTCCTTACTCATTCCCCATCGCTGATAGCCACTTTTTATTTTTATTATGCTTTACCTTTCATGGCATTCCTTTTACTCTAGGTCTTTCTCAGTACAGATCTCATTCCCCATTCTCCTTGAAAAGCAGAAACCACATCCTTGAACTTATTTCAGGCATCTAAAGGAGTCCACAAACATATACACACACTGGCTACCCATGCTCAGAAACAGATTCCAGTACTGATCTCTTGTCCTGCCCTCCAGGAAGGGGGGTGAGGGGGCAATTGGGACAACACAACTCATCTCAGCACCAGCCTCGCCTCCAACAAGAGGAAAATTAAGGGCAGAAATAAGTCTGCTCCATACCAGTTTGGGTACCCTGTAAAGTTCAGCTCCTGTGAAACCTAAACTGAAGAATGCTCACTTCCCTCTCAGCAGAAAATGCAGCAGGATTTTCTCAGAGCACAGAGCCCTTAATTTGACATTTGCTAAAGCAGGATATATATAACAAGGAGAACAAACATTCTCCCCCGTGTCTGAAGAGTACTTACATTTTTTGCTCTGTTTTTCCACTTCGGCCTTTAATCTCTTGTATTTGTCTGTTCGGTACACCAGCACCCAAGTTATGCCTGAAACAAACAGCCAACAGGCACCTAGGTAAGCGAAGGCTTCTTGCAATACAGAAACAAGTCAGCAAATACACACGTCATGTCTGCAAAACCACATCATAACCACCAGCAAGTTACATCACTTTACTTCTAATCCCCTTTTCGCACTCCAACGGTGCCTATAAAATAATCATAGAATGTCCTGGGTTGGAAGGGACCTCAGGGATCACCCAGTTCCAACCCCCTGCCATAGGCAGGGACACCACCCCCTAGATCAGGTTGCTCAGGGCCTCATCTAACCCGGCCTGGAACACCTCCAGGACATCCACAGCTTCTCTGCACAACCTGTTCCAGTGCCTCACCACCCTCTGAATGAAAAATTACCTCCTAACCTCTAATCTAAATCTCCACTTTTAGTTTAAAGCCATTCTCCCTCATCCTGTCATTATCTGACTGAGCAAACTGATGCTCCCCATCTTTTTTATAAGTCCCCTTCAAGTACTGAAAAGCTGCAATGAGGTCACCCTGGAGCCTCCTTTTCTTCAGGCGGAACAGCCCCAGCTCTCTCAGCCTTTCTTCACAGGAGAGCTGCTCCAGCCCCTCGACCATCTGCGTGGTCTCCTCTGGACCCGCTCTAACAGCCCCACGTCCTTCTGGTGCTGGGGGCCCCACACCTGGAGGCAGCACTCCAGGTGGGGCCTCAGCAGGGCAGAGCAGAGGGGCACAATCCCCTCCCTCCCCTGGTGGTGCAGCCCAGGACACAGCTGCCCTGCTGGGCTGCAGGCATGTGCTGCTGGCTCATGGTGAGCTTTTCATCCACCACAACCCCCAGGTCCTTCTCTGCAGGGCTGCTCTCACTGAGTTCTTCTCCCAGTCTATGCTCACACCTGGATTGCCCCAGCCCACATGCAGCACCTTGCACTTGGACTTGAACCTCATCAGGTTCACGTGGGCCTGCTGCTTCTCAACCTTGTCCAGGTCATAAATAAGTAAAAGTGTTTGCAAGTCACTGGGTATCTCACGGAGCACTTCTGCTCTGTGGTTTTGCTTAGCCCCTTCCTGCTTCTATTTCTCAGTTGTTGCTCACCCTAAGCCTATGAGCTGATTAAGGCAACGAACGCCTTTTTGTTCTGCACTTTCAGAGCACCTGATTAAAGTCTGAGGAATAATTTCTGCACCTACTGCACCTGACTATTAGTTACAGCACATCTCAAGAAAGCAGAGATATTCAGCTAGAAGGGACCTCACAGGACCCTCCAAGTTTAACACTGCATTAAAACATGACCTAAACTAGTTGCATCACACGCCCTGCCCCAGTGGTTTGTGAATTGCTTAACCTGAGCCTCTTGGCCCTTTTTTTTTTTGGCTTCGATTTGACAACAGCGCTGTGCTACTGAGTGCTTGAGAGCCCAGCTGCAAGGAACAGAACCATGGGGGCACTTTTGAGGGTAAAACAGCTTCTTCCTCTGCAAGGCCACGAGGTGTACGCCCTCTGAGCCCAGTGCAATGCAGGAGGGCTCCTAGAAAGCAAACACACCCTATGGATCCAGCGGCTCTGAATTCCCCAAAGGAAAGAAAGAGAGAGTCTTGCAGCCTCAGCTCCAGGACATGAGGAGATTCAGGGGCACAGCTCAGTGCCAGGAGGAGGAACCAAGAGGAAGGCTTTGACTTCTCCAGGGAGCATTCCTTCACCCCCCACATCAACTCCACCCCAACCACTCACCACCTCTTGGGAAGCACCCGCTTTAAATCACCTCGAGGAGCAGCCCCTTGAACTCACCTCTACCGCAAGCCGAGCCCCGCTCCTTAACACCACCACAACCCCACCCTACACCCCCCACACACCCCCCTACACCCCCCATACCCCCCCGGTGCCCCCCAGCCCTTCCTCCCCAGGCCTTTTCCCCCCCCAGCAGCCTCCCCCCGCCCCCAGCAGCCCGCAGCTCCCCCCCCACCGCCCTCCCCCGGTTCCTGGCCCGCTCCGTGCGCCCACCCTCTGCCAGCAGCGCGGTGCAGACGGAGATGAAGACGATGAGGAGGGTGTCGGCGAACATGGTGCTCATGGCGCCGCCGGAAGCGGGCCTCCTCACAACCCGGAAGTGCAGCGGGCAGCGCGTTGCCTAGCAACGGCCGGAAGCGAGGCTGCGGCCGGCGCTTCCGGGTGAGGGAGGCAGCCAATGGGATCGGCGCTGGGAGGAACGAGGCGGGAAGGGCGAGGGGCGGGGAAAGGGAGGGAAGGCGGCGCTGTGATTGGCTGAGAGGGCTGTCAGCGTGATGGGCCCCGCCCCCCCGCTGCGGGGAGGGGGAGCGCGGCCTGGGGGCGGCCTGGGGCCTGTCATGGCGGCGGGGCCTGGGCTTGGGTATGGGGCTGGGGTGCGCGTCCTGCTGCCGCGTCAGCAGTAAAATTAATAAAATAAAAGTTGTTGAAACGCGATTGTCGGCTCGTTATTGCGATGGGTCACTGTACTCCTGGGAAGACAAAGGGCTAGGAGCAGGGGAACACCCCCCACAAACCCCCCTAACGCCATGTCTGTGGGCACTGTGTGCAGGTGGGGCGGGCTGAGGGCCTTTAATTCACGTCACAATTAATCAATAATTACAATTTCAATTACAACTTCAATAATTACAACATTAATTGTGGCTGCAGCACCTGGGGTGACAGACCTGGACCCCTAGTGATGGGGCGAGGAGATGTGGGAAGCAGGAAGGGAAACAGGGCAGCGCGGCGCCTCCTCATCTCTCTCAGGAGCTGTCCCTCAGTAACCCGTGTCCTGCGAAATGGCACCCACAGGGACAGGCGAGGAATAAGGCGAAAAGGCCCGCCGTCGCCCACAAACTAAACACTGCGCGCAGAAGGATGGTGGCTTAATTGCGGTTGAGGGGTGGCAGCACGCGTGATAAGTGAGGGAGCGGGGTTAGACGGCAAACAAATGCCTGGTGACATTCCGCAGCCTGGTGACATTTTGTGTACAAGGAAACACAAGCACTGCGCGTGCACATGGCTACATGGTGGCTCTGGTGTCACTAAAACTTGCAGCTCAGTGCCCGCTGCGCTGCCTGGAAAACCTTGGAGGGAAGTGAGCGAGAGCTGTCAGAGAGAGAGGGATGAAATGAATATGGATGCTTCAGTTTAGGGCGAACGACAGGAAAATATTATAGCTGCTGATGTGGCAGGACCCTTGGTAATCGTTTGGGCCTTGCTGATGTGCCTCTGTGGCCTTTCCCTTTCTTTGGAGCTCCTTGGCTTTCCTGTCTGCGTGATTTTTCACTACCACAATATTTAGAAATAGTTTTATAACTGCTATGGCAAAATGATTCACACAGTATCAGTTGCCAATACCGACCGCGGTCTGTCATGGAACAACCGTGCAGCAGAAGCGGGTCAGGAGCAGACAGTCAGTGAGGAACCCCTCTCCAGGGCCCGTGCTTTGAACTGGATGCAGAGGTGACATGGGCTCTTTGTAATTTCATCCTGTCGTTTTGAATCACACCAGGATCCTTATCAGCAGGTTTTTCCAGACAACAGAAGGCATATTACTCTCAATGGCATTTCTTTTTAAAACAGTTTTCTGTGCTTTGATCAACATGTGAAGGACAGACGAGGAGTTGGATGCAGTTCGATTTGAACGAGCCTGGGATGTGAGCAAAAGGAAAACGTTTGCATAATCCATGGCTCCGGATGCACGAGCTAAGGGCCGGTCCCATCTGCAAATATTCTAGGTGCAGCAGAGGTGATATTTCTGGAGGTAACCTTCAAGTCCAGACTGGAGGAAGACATTTCCAAACAGATTTGATATACTGAAGTCTCCAGACTGAAACTGAACAAAAGGTTAGGTTGCTTTGCACAGGGTGTTAGTGAGAGGCACTTCGGAGGAACAGAGCGTAAGATTCTCAGGTACAAATGAAAGCTGCCATCTAAAACTAACTGGGACTTGGATTTGATTCACTTCCAGTTTACTGCTGTGGCCTGGTTTTGAAAGAGCTGTTAATCTGCTCTCTGCAAGTTCTCTTTGTGCTCTGTACAAATAAATCTTGAATATCCCTCACTTGTACGGCCATCAAGAAGCGTTTACTTATCTGCCCCTCTAGAAGCGTGTCTGCTCCTGCCACGTGCCAAGAATCTTTTTTTTGAAGGGGAACGGGTGATGAAATGCTGTGATGGGCATCCCGCAGAGCCACTTGGCTCTGGGGTCAGGGACAGCACGGTCTGAAGTGGCTGCAGCTCAGCAGAGGTTTTGATCTGCCTCCAGAAAGGGCAGCAGCGAGGGAGGAGAACCAGATAACCTGGAGGTCACCGCGCACCGAAGGGGCTTTGCCGTTCAGACACGGGGTGAGAAGGATGAACTCGGAACAGCTCCTGGTGATGCACAGGAATTGTACCCGCGATCGGCACTTGGAAATTTGCACGGAGCCGTGGGAACCCACTGGAATTCGTCCTCGCAGGAAGCTCTCAGCCACATTTAGCACTTCCTGCCCGCGGTGCCATGCTCCCAAGCGACAAGCCGACACTGCTCGAGGGCTCTCGGCAGCGGTGGACAGAGAGGCTGCACCTTCCCAGGAGATCCTCTCCTCATCTGTCCTCTGCGTGGTGAAGGCTGGGATGTGGGACCCTGCCTGGCAGATGTTTCTACACCACTGTATTGAATTGGGAGAAGCTAAAACCTCACCAAAACTTGTAATCTTATGGATGGGGCTGGGAGGAATCTCAGTGTGTTGCTTAGGCCATCCCCTGCCCCAACGCAGGATCAAAATTCGAATCAAAATTTCTATACAGGAACCTGCCTAGTGCGTTTTTTTACTTATTTGTTTGTTTGTTTTAAATCCTTGGTGGTGAAGAATCCTGATTATCCCTAAACAACCTAGTCTGGGACTTAAACACTCTCACATTTAGCAAACGTCCCTTAATATCTATCCTGAATTGCCCTTGTGGAATTTGAGCTGGCAACGTTTTGTTCTGGTCCCTGCGGGTAGCAGAAATGTCTTCCCTGCTGTCTGTGATGTCCCTTTATGTATTTTTGAAGTGCGTGTCATGTGTTCCCTCGGCCATCTCATCCCTAGCCTAAACCCAGAGTTCCTGTGGTCCTTCTGCAAAACCAGACCTCTGCCTGCTGTCGGAGGCCCTGTGTCTCCGTCAGGCCTCATCTCTCCCAAAACGCGGTACCCAGCGGCGTTCGTGCCGAGCCAAGGGCCAGCGACTGCATTCCACCTGTGTTTTCTGTGTCCCAGCGGGATGTTTGCCTTGTTCACAGCGGCACGGCATCGACTCTTTGATCCGCTGCACCCGGATCTTTATCAGCGGAGGGCTTTGCCAGCCAGCAGGTTCCCCTCTTGCCTTTTCACACCGGATTGCTCCTACCTCAGTGCAGCACCTCGCACCCACCTGTGTGGCCCCCGCCCTACACCTCGCTGGGCCTTTTTGCCTTTTCCTCTTGGCTTTTGGGGTGCTTGAGGCTCCTCCGGGCCTGCTCCCATTTACCAGAGTGGCAGGCACAACCTTTATTCCCAGCCTTGGGCTGCTAAGGAGCATCCTGGGGGGGCGAGAAGCCGGGGTAGGGGTGGGGGACAAACCTTGTGGGGCACACCAGCTTGAGACACAGTGGGGGGAGACCCTGGGGAGAGGCAGTAAGGAACAAGAGCAGACACTAAGGGACACGGCAGGCACTAAGGGACGCAGCAGGCATTGAGGGGCAGGCACTAAGGGACATTCCCCTGGGGACAACCCCCGGGGCCGAGGGGCAGGGACCCGGGGGCCGCCTCGCCTTTGTCCCCGGGGCTGCCCGGGGGGGAGGGAGGCGCGGTGGCGGCGCGGCCGGGAGCCGGAGCATGTGCAGCTGCGGCAGGCACCTGGCAGGGAGCCGCAGCGCCGGGGATGTGAGGCAGCAGCAGGCGGGGAGGAAGGCCCTTGACTCATCAGATAAATCCAGCCCCGCCAGGAGAAGCGAAGGCGGAGGGAGGCGCGGCGCAGGAGCACGCTGAGAGAGAGAGAGAGGGGAGGATGGCGGGGGACAGCGAGCAGCGGCTGGAGGAGCAGGGGCAGCCCAGCGGCGGAGAGCCCTTCCTCATCGGGGTCAGCGGCGGCACGGCCAGCGGCAAGGTGCGCCCAGGAGGCTCCGGGAGAGCCCCGGGAGCGGCTCCGGGAGCGGGGCCGGGGCCGGGGCCGGGCGGCCGCCGCCACGTGCGCTGCGGGGCCGGGCCCGTGCTGGGGACACCGCGGCGGGGAGGGGGGCTCCGAGCGGGCACCCCCATCCTGCTGCCCCCCCTCCCCTTATCCTGCTGCCCCCCCATCCTGCTGCCCCCTTATCCCCCCATCCTCCTGGCCCTCCTGCAGCCCCCCGGCCGGCAGCGGTGCGGCTGCCCGTGGTGTTTTACCCTCCCCCATCCCCGGTTCTTTTATTTTTGCTTTGGGTTTTATGTGATTCTTCTTCTTTTTTTTTTTTTTTTTTTAAGCGGAGGGGGGCTCGTGCAGGAGTTGGTGGGGAGCTGCTGACTCACGGCCCCGCTCCCCCCGGCTCTGGGGGGCGAGCTGCGGGTGTGCCCGGGGGGCTGCTGCACCCCAGCCGCAGGGCTGCGGGGAATCCCTGCTCAGCCCTGTGCTCAGCCCCTGGCAGCTCGCTTTCTGTCCCAATACTGGAAAAAATATACTTTATTTTTTTATTCATTTTCCCCTATTTAAGAGCAGACCCACAGCTGACCCATCCACCCAGCGCAGAAATTCTACCTGCCCTTTTCTTTTTATTTTTATTTTTTTTAAAGGGGAGAGCACCCCTGGGTGTAGAAGCACCCCTGAGATATTTCTTGGTAAAGGGACTGAGCGTGGGCCGCCACATGGAGGCAGAGCCCGGTGTCTGGGTGCATTCGTGTTCGGAGGGGGCCTCTCTCTGTCTCGAAGGGTGGCACAAGCCAGCTGCTGCACCCCAGCCCCTAATCGCAGCGTTTTCAGGACGTGTCGCCGAGGATCCTATTGATTCTTGGCCCGCAGCTCCTGCTGCGAGGAGGAAAAATCCAGATATAACAGGGAAGGGATGGCGAGGGAGGATGCAATCCCTTCCACTGGGGACCGGGGCTGGGTTGTTCCTGCGGCAGGGCTCTGGTGACTCAAATGCGCTGGGTTTGTCTGCTCTCTGATGCGTGGGGCTGCCTCTCTGTAGCTGCCCCAATAACATTGTGTCTGGCGCTGCCGAACTGTTATGTCTCTGAACACCGTGTCTCTGGCCCACAAGGTAAAAGCAGTGATTACAGTACAATACGCCGCGGTTGTTCCCAACTTCAAAGTGGAAATGCTTCAGCAGCAGCAGGCTGCCTTAGAAAAAAAAAAAAAATAGGGAAATGGTTCTTTCTAACTAGAGAGATGTGCTAGCTGGCTTTTCCTGTCTCTCAGCTTTGATTCCCCCCCCTCCAAGTGCTTGCTGGCTGCTAAAAACCTCAGTGCGGTGCTGCCCGGCTGAAGGGAGTCCAGCAGACCAGCACGAAGTTTGTGGGAAAAGGCCGCGAGAAATATGCTGCCAAAAATAAACCTGGAAAAATATTTTTCTTAACAAAGCGAGCTGGCTCAAGGAGAAGCAATAGGGAGAAAGGAGCGGGGGCTTGCACGCGCTCATGGGCACCTCGGTTGGTGCTGGGATGTGGCTGCTGCGGAGGGAGAGGCGAGGAGAGCGGCTCCCGCCTGGCCCCCAGGAGCACAAGGCTCCTGGAGGGAAAGCGAAGCAGGCACCTTTCCCACCGGGAAGGTGACAAAATCCCTGCGACCCGCCTTGGCACCAATTGGGGGTTGTTGTGCCAGCACACCCCTTTGGCAGCGCACCAGCCCCAAGATAACGGAGGGTGTTTGCCGGCCGAGGGCCCCCCCCCAGCTCCTCCCACTGCTGCTTTTGTTGAGTCTGAGATGGGGAAAAAATGCTCCGCGGTCCCCCCACGTCCCTCTGCGGGGCTGTGGAAGGCAGGGAGCCTGTCTGGAGCTTGCCACAGCTTTCTGTGTCGCGTGGAGCCTTCCCCCGCGGGCCCGGGGCAGCGCTTGGCTGGCATTTCTTACAGGCAGATTTTTTGGGAAGTCAAATCCAAATGCTGACTGCTGTTCCCTAGTGAGCAAGAGAGGCTTGAGGAACTTTTAGGACTCCGGTAGGAGGTAGGAAAATGGGCATCCTCCTGCATTTGGGCCTTGCAAGAAACCTGGACTGTGCGGGGAGGATGATCGGGGAGCGGCAGAGGTGCTGGGCAGGCTGTCGTGCTGCAGCCTCTCGGAGGGCAGTGCCAGAGCTGTGGTGGCTCCTCACAAAAGCTTGATGGGAGACAGAGCTTCTCCCTTTGTCCCCCTAAATCCAAGCCATGTCCAGCACAGGCAAAGCGTGCTGCTGTCTGATGTGGAAGAGATGACTTGGCATTGAGACCCCCTCCTGTGCCAAAACCAGAGAGGACTGCAACCGCCTCGTTCCCTCAGAGGGATTCCAGGGGCTGGTGGTAGCATTTTGTTCATGCTAAAAGCCTTCAAAGTGCTCTGCTGAAGCTCTAGTTCCCTTCTTCTACCCGTGGTCTTTGTGCTAACAGCTTCTTCCCTCCCTCCCACGAGAGACTCCTGACTACAAAGCACCGCCGCACGCGAGGCAGGCAGCCAGGCTGGAGGGGAGCTCAGCAAGGTGATTACTGGGATGAGCTGGAAAATGTCAGGGTGTCTCCTGGAGGCCTTCAGGTGTCCCCACGTCAGTTGAGCTGCTGGGACCCCGCGGCTCTGCCGGCTTGCTGCCAGCAGCATCTGGTGCTGGGGTGGCTGCAGGGGTGGGGAGAGCTCTTCAAACCCAGGCTGAAGCATTGATTGCTTGGCCCCACGTGATGCGAGGCGAAGTGCTGATCGCTACCTTCCAGCAGGAGGTTGTAAGAAAAGAGAGATTTACAATGGGCTGAGTGCTCTCGTTGGCTGCTTGATGATGTGAGGGCCGAGTATGGGTGCCACCAGGGCCTGGTGGCTGCGCTTTTGGGGTCTTTAATTAGCGCATCAAGTAGTAAATGTCTGTTTGAACATGCAGACCTAAGAGTTCCCAGACTGCAGAGCACCAAAACTGCAGTGTGTGTTCAGCCAGGTGTCTTTGCTGCTAATCCTCAAAGCACTTCTGCTTTGAACATCAAAACTGGTGTTTGGGGTTGGTGTGGCCATGGTGGAGCCAGCCAGGAGGCTGAAAAGGCGCTGGGCAGGTGGGACAAGCAGTGTCTTGGTCCCCCCCATCTCCCTATGGAGCAGTTCCCTCTCCACATGGGGCCTCTTGTACGAAAGAGAGCTCAGACCCCTGCACTAGCAAGGGTTGAGGTCCCCCACAGCAACCTGTGGGTCATGGCCACTGTGTCACCACCTGGACGCCAGGCAGAGAAGCCCAGGGGAGAGCCAGGAGCGATCCAGAGGCTTGTGCTAGCCACAGGAGCATCTGGAAGAGGACTCGCAGGGACTGCGGCAGCCTTGTGGCAGCTCAACACCATTTCCTGGTGACGTTTTGTGGCTGGCAGGAGCCCCGGATCACAAGGTCTGACTTCATAAACGCTGGTGTCAGAGTGTGCTAGAGACTCGTCAAACCTTCTGGTAGAACACTGCTCCGTGCCAGCCACTGATCAGCCCGAAACACGGGGCGTTTTGATGGGTCAGCCCTTCCTGGGGCCGGCTGAGTATGTGCAAGCTCGCTGGGGAGCCTCTCTGGTGTTGTCCCCCAGGCTCCAGAAGAATATCTTGCAGCAAAAACAGGTGGATTCGGAGAGATTGTGTTAGGGGGGTTGTCTTTCTGCCCACACATCGTCTGTGTTCAGATCCTCTGTGTCTGCGTGCACCTGTTAGTGCTAGAACCTGGGACTGCTGATGCCATGTGAATAAATAGGAACCTGGCTGTCCCTTTTTGGGACTGCTCAGCCTGTGGCTCGCAGAGGGAAAGGCAGGAGTGGGGAACCTGCCCGGGAAAGCTCTGGGTGGAGGCCTGGCATTTCGGTATGAGAACAGCAAGTTTCCAGTCCCAGTGCTGCCCTACGGATGTGCTCCGTTGGGACTGGGAAGGACTGCGTGGGTCACAGATGTGTAATAGATGCTCTGGGACCTTCCCAATTTGGCATCTGTTTTGTGTGCCATCCCAGTCCACTGAGCACTTCCTAATACCCTATAATTAATATAAAAATCAACAGTTAGTGCGCTGCAGGAGATAAGCTGTGGAGAAGGGCAGCATTACTAGGGTTGTGATCTCTGGGACTCAGTTGAGTAGAAGTCCCAGGTGATGTCTGGAAAGGAAGCCATACCCTGTGCTACAGGGGGCATCATCCCAGCAGTCCCCTAATGTGACCTTAGGGGAAATCCTGCCAGATCCCCAAAATGGAGACTTTAAACCACAAGCACGATGAGGACACCCGGCCAGGATCCTGCAGATCACAGGGTCCCGCCTGGTGCCTCTGCCTGGTTCCTGCAGCACTGTCTGGCTGCGTTCTCCCCAGTACCCATCTGAAGTCATACCAAGAGGGACTGCGGGCTAATCTGCATAATAATATTGGAAAATTAGTCAACTGAAGTGTATTTGAGCGGCTGGCTATAGGCCATGAGTGGATATGAATTAAATATGTAATGTAATTAATATATTTCAACTAAACGTGAGGCGTAGGGCTCCAAACACCCTTCTGCCGGGTTCCTTCCCTGGTGCACCACCTCTGTCCTTCCAGGAAAATACTCTGGTGTTGTTCCCCGGCACCCCCTGTGTCTTTCCCAGGAGAATAAAGCTGCGCTTCTTCCTAAAACACTAGCTGGTTGTGTGCTTGGTGCAGAGGAGGAATCCTGCAAGGGGAGCTGCAGCTGCTTCTGCTCAGGAATGACATCTCCGAGCTCTCTTCTCGAGCTGGGCTGTGCAGAGACCTCCCTCTCAGCGTGTACAGCTTTCCCAGGGACCAGCTCGAGCTCAGAGAGCGATGGATGGTGCCTGGGAAGCCCTGCCTCGGTGTGGTGTGGCTGGCATGGCAAGGGTCTGCTCGGCATCCTCAGAGGCTGCTGTGTCCTGTCTATATTTTGGTTTTAACCAGGTTCTGGAGCACATTGCGCTTGCTGGGTGTGAATCAGCCCCAGCCTTTGCTTGGGCCATGACGAGTAAAGCCGTGTGTGGATGGTGGCTGGCCAGGGAGGAGGCCGAGCAGAGGCAAGGAGGCCTTTCATGCTGTATCTCCCACCTTCAAAGCGTGTAGCAGGGCTAGAACTTGGTATGAGGCCCAAATCCTGGAGTTTCAGTGTTGGGATTCACCAAGAGCATCACTGCACCTCCCTCAAGTCATTCCTCTGTCTGCCTCTGCACTCCTGGGCTTCTCAGGGAAGAAATGAATTTCTTCACCCCCAGAAGTGGTTGATGGTGGGAGTTAGGAATAGGAAGGGAAGGAATCAGGGCCCAGGTTGTCCCTTCAGGTGGGCGCTGGGTGTCAGCACCATGCATCCCCTGGGTCCCACCAGTGCAGCCAGGCCGGCCTCATCCCACCTTGGTCATTCTTGGCCAAGACATGACTAAGATGTCCTCCTGGGCTCCTGCAGGCCCTCCCCAGAGCCCCGCCACCCCCATTTGCACTTAGGAGTGGGTTTTCACGCTGCTGATTAACTTTGGCCACGTGTACGTACACGGAGCTGGTCTGTGAGAAGGGGTTTGAGCAGGGCACTTGCGTCACTTACTTGGAAGATGTTTCCTGAGGCTGGGAGTTTCTGTTCCTGCTTGTAGGGGAATTTGTAACCTCTGTGTTTCTGGTTTTTCTTCCTCCTTAGCGTATGGTGTTTGTCGACCGAGGGGAAAAGCTGCCTGCCCTGCTATAGGAGCGTTTGGGATGGCATCAGGGAATGCCTGTCACAAACCGCTTTTGTTTCTGCCAAAAGTCATCACAAGGAGGGGAAAACCCCTCTGCACCGAGACGTGGGGCGGACACTGTTCTTACCATCCCCAGATAGGCTGGGGGAGGCCTCCTGGGGCCTGCTGGGCTGGAGGAGCACGCTGTGTCCCCCACGGGGCCTACAGGGAACCAGGGTGACACGTGTGCCCCTTCCCTGAGCCCAGCGGTGACATTCCTGCAGGGTGTCCTTCTGATTTTCCTTGTCTGCTGCTGCTCACAGCTCTCTGAAACCCACCAGAGAAAAGGGAAGGGGTCCAAAGCAAGGGGCACTTGCCACCCCAGAGCTTTGGAAGGTGAATACAGCCGGGATATGCTCCAGCAGGAGGGCGTATATGTGAGCCAGGCTTTGTGTTCCCCTCTCCAGCTGCTGAGGGTGACTTTCTCTTGGGGTTTTTCTCACCATCAGGTGTCCTAAGTTGGGTGTCATGGAACATGAGGGTGATTCTCAGAGCTGATGGGGACTTCTCCCTGCTTTCCAGGATCAGTAGACTAGGCATGAGCGTGCACAAGGCAGAGTAAGGACTGAGAGGAACTGCCTGATGCTGTGAAACGATTTTATTATCTGTCTGTGTGCTGAAGTCCAAGGGGAGAGTGCAAATTGTGTTGCTTTCACTGCTCTGAAGGAGCTCTGCTCCCTTCCCCAGGCTGGGGAAAGCAGTTTCTGGTGCAGATCCATACGGATCCCACTGATCTGCAGGCTGGGGATCTGTCCTGGAGGCTGTGCTGGAAGGTGGTTGATTAAAATTTGCAAAGGGCCTGGGAAATGTGGTGTCCCTGGCAGCTGCGGCCAAGGCCGAGCCCTGCTGCGCCATCAGCACGGGCAGTGAGGAACGGCAGCGGCGTCTGGGCGAGAGCGCAGGGAGGAAAAGCGGAGGAGAGGCAGCGTGCATGCCCTGTGGGATACAGCTGGACAAGCAGTGGGGCTGGAGAAGGATGTGGGGAGTGGGAAAACAGAGCAAACAGAGCGGGGGCTCCTGCTCTGTCACGCACGCAGCTTGTGCATGCCGAGGAGCCGCCTGGCAGCGGCTCGCCGCGGTGCTTTGTTCTGGGCGCAGGGCAGGGCTGCCGACGTGGCTCGGGGAAGCAGGGCTCGCCCTCCAGAGGTGGGTGGGATGCTCAGGGAGACCCCGACCCTGAGCAGCAACCTGAACGTCTGCCTGGGGCTGTGGGACCGCTGTCGGGCAGCCCGGGCCGGTTGGCTGGCTGCGCTCGGCGGCTCTGCAGCGCGGCTGGGGCTGACTCACAGCGCGGCGTGGTCACAGCCAAGTCAGGTCAGCCTGGCCCGAGGGGAACAGACGCTCTCTGGGGACAGCAATGCCGTCAGATCTTCCAGCTTCGCAGGCAAACTGCCTTGCCCTCCGCCTGCCGGGGCTGTGACCTCTGCCAGCCCTGCCTTCCGCTCCTCCTTCCCCTCGCCAGCGCTGCCTCCCGAGGCTGCCAGCTGGGTATGGGGCAGACGGCTGAGCCAGCAGCAAGATGGGAGCATGGATAGAGCCACAGGCAGGCCGAGGCAAGCGAGCCTCTCACTGCAAAGCAGAGAGCGTGGCAGAGGGTATTTTCGGTGACTGAGGCCAGCAGCAGCTCAGTGGGGTGTTTGCAGCGAGCGTGATTCATGCGGGAGGTGAAGCTGCTCAGCTTGGTGCCAGGAGCACCCCTTTTCCCCCCATCCCAAGTCGGGGGGATGCTGGTGGCAGAGCAATGCCCCCCCCAGCCTGTCCTGGGCTCTTGCTGGCTGGGGCAGGCAGCAGCCAAGGCCTCCCGTGACTAAGGAGAAGGGACAGAAGCACACTTTGGGGTTTGTCCCCAACGCCGTGCCCTGATTCATGCCTGCTGCAAGGTGTCGGTCCCCGTGCCAGGGGCACTCGTGGGGATCTTGTGCCAGCAGCCAGAGCCACGTGGCTGTGTGGCTGCTGGCTCCGCAGTGCCCTTCGCTTTGCTGTGCCAAGAGGCACCAGGATATGCTCACGGCTGCTCCTCCCAGCCCTGGCAGCTGTGGCAGAGCTCTGATAAAGTCTCCGGGCTCTCCTCCTGGTATCTTGTCATCTTGGGCTGTATTCAGGGTATGAAGACAGCCTGGCCCTGCCTCTCTGCAGATTTTTTCTTCCTCCCTAGTCATGCAGCCATGGGGTTTCTGGGCTGGGGGGATGTTGCCTGGTGCTGCTTTCACACCAGAGGGTCCCGTGGTGATGCCCTTGAAGCACTTCTCCTGCTGTGCCTTTGGGCTGTGCCTTCGAGGGGACCACAAACTCTTGGCTGAAGGTCCAGCGAGCGGTGTCCCACGCGTGCCATTACTGGGGGACATTCTCCCCACGTGGCTCAGACACCGCTGCCCCTGACTTGTCCCCTTTGCTGCTCTTTTCCCAGTCCTCGGTCTGCTCCAAGATCGTCCAGCTGCTGGGCCAGAACGAGGTGGACTACCGCCAGAAGCAGGTGGTGATCGTGAGCCAAGACAGCTTCTACCGGGTCCTCACCTCGGAGCAGAAATCCAAAGCGCTCAAAGGCCAGTTCAATTTTGACCACCCAGGTGAATGGAGAACGGCACCGGGGCTCTGCCACGCGGGTCTGGAGTGGGAACCCCCATCCCACGGGCAAAAAGCCTTGCAGGGACACCAGGGCTCTGCCTGGGGCCGGCTGGGGATCTGTGGGTGGCTTAGTGAAGGCCTTGTGGAGCTAGGAGCCTTGTGTCAGAGGTGGGGCCGCCTGTGACCCTTGCAGCACAACCTCTGTTTTCCCAGGAAATCAGCTGCCTGTGGGGTGGAGTGCTTTGGATGAGAAAGGGCAGGTTGTGAGCTGTCAGACTCCTTAAGATGCTCCTCTTCTCCTCTCGGCAAAAACACGCCCCGGTTTGAAAACCCTTCTGGGTCAGGACCGGGGAAATCCAGCCTGGCACAGCTCCCCGGAGCCACCAGCTCCATGTCCCTCCTTCAAGGAGGGAACCGTCTTGTGCAGCTGCCCTGCAGACCCATCTGCTGGGATGGCCGTGCCCTGCTGCTACAACAGGGGCTCTTTGAACTGTCCCCAGGCTTGGTGGGGAAATTCCAGAGCCACTGTCCCCTCGTCCCCCACGAGGACAATGGCTGCAGGCAGCGAGCACCGAGCAAACAGAGCCCTGTCTGTCTGGTGGCTCAAGGCTGAAACACTGCTGCAGTCTCTGCGAGGGCCGGAGCCCCAGAGGAGATGCCTTCCCAAACCCAGGCCCTCAGCGCGGCCGTACAAGGCTGGTATTGATTCCTGCAGACCAGATCCTAGGCTGGTACAAAGCAGCAGAGCCCTGGGCTTTGCAGCACCCGTGGGACAAGCGGGGCTTTCCTGCAGAGACACAGCCAGAGCCGCGAGCGGGGTGCCGGTGGCCCTGCCTAGGCTTAGCGCGGCGTGCGAAGCCACCTCGGGTAACGTTTGTTCTCTCCTCAGATGCCTTTGACAACGAGCTGATCGTGAAAACACTCAAAGAGATCACGGAAGGGAAGACGGTCCAGATCCCCGTCTATGACTTTGTCTCCCACTCCAGGTCCAACAGCCGCTCCTGCCTTGCTGCACCTCCGCCGCGGTGTGGTGCACGGCCGTGCCGCCCCAACCACCCGCCCCTCCGCTTGTGCCACCCCACAGCTCCCATGCTGACGGCTCCAGGCCTCTTGGTTAGAGGATCCAAGGCTGGCACAGGCACAGCCTGGGGGTCTGGAGAGCTGCACGGCCATGTGATGCCATCCAGCAACACACAGGCAGCAGCGGAGGAGGGCTACAGCCCCCCCACCCGCGCTTCCTCTCCCTATAAACTGTGTTTGTGGCTGTAATGAGTATTCCGGGCTCAAACACTCCTGCACTGCCAGGAAAAGAATTCTTGCAGCTCTTGCTCCCGTCGCTCCTCCCTTGCATGTGTTCAGCTTGTTTTTGCATGCCTGCGTTGGTCGGGCATGGCATGACCCTGCTCCTTGTCCTGCAAAAGCAGGAGCGCCACTGCTTTCCCCCATCCCTCTTGGCTTGTTCTCCCCCCTGCCAGCACATTTTGACTCTCCTCCTTCCCTCTGCTAGGAAAGAGGAGACGGTGACCGTCTACCCCGCCGACGTGGTGCTCTTCGAAGGCATCCTGGCCTTCTACAGCCAGGAGGTGCGGGATCTCTTCCGCATGAAGCTCTTTGTGGACACGGATGCAGACACCCGGCTGTCCCGCAGAGGTGAGGCCTGAGCGTGCGTCGTGCAGCAGGGAGAGAAATGTGGCCTAAAATTGGCTCCCAGAAATGTGAGAGAAATGAGGGTGTGTGTGTGTGAGGGTGTGATGCATACGGGGAGTGTGCTCATGCACTTGGTCAGCGCAAGCATAGCAGCGTGGAGTCTCCGTGCTCCTTGGCACTGGGGGCGAGGAGCCCTAGGAACCAGAATATCCCTCTGTAGGACTCCCCACGTCCAGCTGGCTTGGCTGCACGTCACCGGGTGGTGCAGGACGGGCACTGACAGCCTCCCCAGCATGTCTGGGGTGCAGGTGACTTAAAGGAGGGGTCCCACGCAGGCTGTGACAAGAGAAGCATGTCCCAGTGCTTCAGCCCGTACGCACAGGACTGTCCCACGCCGAGCCAGAACTGGTCTTGCCTGCTCAAAGCCCTGCAGCCCTCCTGCTGCCAGATGCACAGCCTCCTCCGTGCTGGGATGTCATCAGTGCTGCTGAAAAGCTGCTCTTTACGCATCCTCCCTGACCCTGCCCACTGTTCCTGCGTGACTCATGCGGGGAGGTGACAGCACACTCATCGCAGGGAGACGTGGTAGCGGGTCACAGACGCACGTTTGCAAGATCCTGCAGTGTGAGCCTTATCCCGTAAACAGACCACGCGGTGCAGGCCCTTGGGCACACAGCCCAGCCAGGGGGCAGCCCGTGATTTTGGCAGCGCCCTGTAGCAGCTGTCCGAAGGCATCTGTGCGTTTGCAGCGCCCTGTGACCACGTGTGCACCCTGATGGCACTCTGCAGCGCCTGCTGCAGCCACTTTGTGCCTTCCTCAGGGATTTCTCCCACCCAGCATCACTAAAGCCTCGCAAAGGGGCTGCTGGCTGGTTGAGGTGCTGGTGTCTCATTGTCAGGCAGCTTGTCTGCCTCCTGGTAGGGAGCTGCCTGTCCGTGTGACAAGTCTCCTGGCCTGCTGTCATCTCCCTGCACGTCTCCCTGGCATTGCTGGGAAAGGAAAGCCAGCGTGTGAGATGCCGAAGGTATAATCATGTCCCTGGAATGTAGCTGGAGGCGGCTTGTAGCAAGAGCGAGTCGGAATCCTGCGTTGTGACATGGCCCTGGGCCATCTTGCTCTCCCACAAGTCCCGAGGAGTTGCAGCAATGGGCTTTTGGGCTGGGTGGCAGCAGGAGATGAAGTTCCTGGAAATGCAGCTGGCAGCTCCGTTAATCAGCAGCGCTGGGGCTGGGTGCGTGTGACTCGCACTGCCCCCCTCTCAGCATCTCTCCCAGAAAAACGCTGCCACCAGAGTGCAAGGGCCCGGATCCGCCAGGTGCCTCCACCAGCCTGCTCTGTGCAGAGCTGCTTCTGGCCAAGCTCCCTCGCTGCCCTGTCCTGTGCCAACTTCATAAAAAAAAAAAAAAAAAAGAGAGAGAGAGAGACCGAGCCAGGTGTCACGTGAGTTTTTCAGGTCTGATTTGAGTGGTGCCTGCTGGCTTTGGGCACGTGCCGCCGTGTCCTTGGGACGCTGGCCTGCCCTGCGAATAGAGGGTGATCCCTCCAGATAGGGCTGCGTGCTCCTCTCGCTGCGACGTGTGGCTCTGGGGCCAAGTACAACTCAGCAGGCGCTTGATTTGTGTTTGGGGGGTCATTGCCCTGCGGTGGTGTGCCCTGGGGGCAGGCAGGAGAGCTCAGCCCTGCCAGGAGCACCCTGCAGCCTGGGCACTCGCCCTTGCAGCTCGTGGACCTCCTGCACTGCCCCAGTGGGGTGTGCAGTGCGTACACCCTTGCCGTGCTGCTTCCCTGCCCCAGAGCAACCAACAAACAGGGTGTGGGACCTGGGAAACAAAAGTCTCTCTGTCTTGCCTCTTTTTTTTATTTTTCCTTGCTTTTTTTTTTTTTTTTTTGGTATTGTTTGTGCTGGGGCTTGCTCCCGCTCTCCAGAGAGGGCAAGGAGCTGGCTGGAGCAGCCTGAGCTGGCCAAACCCTTCCAGGGAATCGGATTCCTGCTGGACTGGGGCACGTGCCTGCACTGAAGGGATTTCGGACCGGAGCTGGCAGCAGCCCAAGCGCCTTGTGCAAACAGGGTGCGAGGCCTGAACGGCACAGCGAGCAGTAGGCAGCTTGCTCTCCTGCCTCCTGGCTTCCTCCCGGGCTGATCTCCTCCCAGCACGTCACCAGCCCCTGTTTTTGAGAGCCTGCTTTGCCTCCCCGTCCCACTCAGCCGGGGACAGCACGAGGAGGCCTGGCAGAGCTGCGTGCGTGGGTTTTGCTCCCCTTGGCTCTGGAGACCTGAGCTGAAACATGCCTTTGTGTGAGCACACAGCAAATCCCAGAGCTTTTCTCTTTGTGCATCTCTCCCCTGGGACAACTGGGAGAATGCCCTGACCCCAGAGGGAGAAGAGGGGCACAAGGGCTGAGGCTGGGGACAGCCAGGACTGGGGTGGCACTTAGAGCAGGACATGTGCTTGCAGAGCTGATGAGGGAGGGAGGCCAAGACAAGCCCTTGGCCAGGTCAGCCAGCCCTTGGCTCCTGGGGAGGCTTGGAAGTGGGCTGGGTGTGTTCGGACATGTGGGCAGCAGCTTCCAGGAACACAGACCGTGGGGAAAATAGCAGGGTGGCCGGCCAAAACCTTGCTGAAGGGAAGGGAGGTGGAGAAATCCATGTCCAGGCTCCTGACTGTGCTTTACGCCTTCCCCCCGCAGTTCTACGAGACATCAGCGAGCGAGGCAGGGACCTCGAGCAGATCTTGTCGCAGTACATCACCTTCGTGAAGCCTGCCTTCGAGGAGTTCTGTTTGCCAGTAAGTACGGGGAGCAGCACACACAGAAAGGCCTCTTTCCCTGGCCAGCTCGTCAGACAGGAGCGTTTCATCTGCCAGAGCCCTCTCCCTGCAGGCGCTGGCAAAAAAAAAAAAATAATAAAGGGGGTGTCAGTGTCAGTGCTGGCCAGGGCGAGATGGGGACTGTTTGTACAGCCACTGCCTTCCCGGTGAGATCACCATCCCCATGGGAAGGCAGACACGGCGAGAGAAACCCCTCCCTGCACGGGGTCAGCCAAGCCAGCGCCCGGCAGCTCAGCAGATGCCAGCTGAGGACGGGTGATCCTTGCCTGCATCTGGCTGGGGAATAGGTCCCCGTCCCCAGGCAGTGAGTGCCGTGCCTGCCTCCTGCTCCAGGCTGTCCTGCCTGCCCTTTTCACCCTGTGCTGCTGGCCGGGTGCTTGGGGGAGCAGCGGGGCTTCTTCCTTTGCTCTGCGCTGCAGGATGTGGCCTTGCAGGTCGCATTTCCCACCTGGTGAGAGGTGAAGGCATAGAGCAGATGGATCTTGCTGGGGGCCAGGCTTGCAGGGCTGCCTCGGGCAAGGAAGTGACTTTGGGAGCTGATAATCGAGGTAGGAAGCCAGGCTGCCTAGCAGACAGGGACTTTGAATGCAGGAGGGCACTGCAGTCCCAGAGACCTTGCAGGTGATGGGGCGTGTTTGCAGGTGTAGCCATTGCACGCTTCCAAGGTCCAGCGTTGGTGTCAGTCCAAAAAAAAAAAAAAAAGGCTTTTTCAGGGAGGCAGGAGCAGCTGGGTGCCTGGCAGGACCCCAGCAAGCTTTGCAAGGGTGAAATGTGAAACAAGGAGGGTAGAAAACAACTGCCTTGTGCCCACCCACCAGCTCTGGACTGGTCTGCTCCCACCTCCAACCCAGTGGTGGGCTTGGCTGCAGATCCACGTGGTTGTGGAGCAAGCTCAGCACCCACTGCTGCTGTTACTGAGCTCCGAGTGTGTCCTGGAGATGTTTGATAGGGCTGGAAGTGCCTGGAGGTGTCAGATCACAGCCTTGGCCCCGCAGGCTGGCTTGCTTGCTGATTGTGGAGCGTGGCTGTCAGGAAGCTGATCAGCTGTAAAAGCTGGCACAAGTTGGAGAGGAAACTGAGACTGGCACCTTCCAGCAAAAATAGGCCGGGCCTGGCATCCTGAGTCAGCCTTTTTCTGCAAATGTTGCTGGTAGAAAACTTCTCCCACATCCCAAGCGGATCAGCCCTGCGTGTCCACGCAGCCCAGGCATGCCAACTCTTGCTCTTGTACCAAGTCTGCTTGGATTTGGGGTGAGGCTGTTCCCTAGAGCATCAGCTGCTGGAGTGATCACGAGGCTTTTTGGGGTGCTTCTTTCCAGAATTTGTTTGAGCTCAGGAAGCTGAAGTCAAGGTGTGAAGTGTGGCCTTCAAAATGCAGAGCAGAAGGCAAAGAAGAGGTTTCAAAATGAATTATCAGCACCAACGCACCTCTCAGAGGGTTTGGGCTTGGGGAGGGGAGGGACGGGACCTGCTGCGGGAAGCGGTGTAATGCCCCAGCTGGGTGGCTCTCCACTTTCCTTGTAACACAATGCTCTCTTTCTTCCCAGACCAAGAAGTATGCTGACGTGATCATTCCCAGAGGAGCAGATAATGAAGGTGAGCAGACCCAGATCTTGCTGTTACGTCCTGGTGTTACGTAGGAGGTAGCAGGGGCTGCCACGGAGGTGATTCAGCCCATGGTCTGGCACCTCGCATGCACTGAGCTGAACCCCTGCCCCGTGCTCCTGCCTGGTGCATCAGTGCCTGGGAGTTTGTGCTCCTCTTATTGAGCCTGGGAGCCCGTCTGTGTGCGGTGCCTGTGGGCAAACAGCTCCCAGCTCATCCCACGCTCAGGGAAAGGTGCTTCTCCAAGGCCAGGCATGCAGGGACGGTCAGGTCTCCCCCTGTTTGGAGCCTGCCTGACCACGCTGGCCAGGAGAGAGGGAAGGAAGGGGCAGCGAGGCAGCTCCTCCCCGCAGGGTTACAGCTCCCCACCGTGGGATGGGAGGTGACGGGAGCAGGGTCATCGCCTCCAGCTTGCCTCTAGTTTTCTGCAGTCCTAACACAACCTCTCCCCCGGTGTCTCTCCCTCCCTTCTGCTCGCAGTGGCCATCAACCTGATCGTGCAGCACATCCAGGACATTCTTAACGGAGGACTCAGCAAACGCCAGAGCAACGGCTACCTGAACGGCTACACTCCTCCCCGCCAGCGGCAGCCCTCAGAGTCCAGCAGCCGGCCTCACTGACCCCGGGCGGCAGGCGGGAGGCTGGGGGCGGAGGGCACTGGGGCCCTGCCGCTGCCCCCCTGTACATACTGTCTGTTCATTCCCCCCTTATCTATTTAAGAAACCAGACGGAGACGAATGCCTTTAATTTTGTATGTTGGAAATGCCGAATGAGAAGCAGCCGGCTGCTCGGGAGCCCGGACCGCCCACAGCTCCTGGCCTTGCTCAGTAACTCCTCCAGCATGGAACCGGCTATAAATCTCTATAAATATAGAATTGCTCTATTTTTGTGTAAATGCAGAATAACGTAAAGTTACTTGCCGTCAGGTATTTGCCAGGCTTGGTGTTGCCGGGAGGGGGCTGGGAAGAGGGTCGGGATGGGAAGAGATGCTGGGGTCGGGATCCTCACCTCGTAGAGAAGAGGAAGAGCATCCAGCAGCTGCTGTAGTATCGCTGTGGTCCCCTTCCCAGGGAAGGGATGAGCTGAGCAGCTTCAGTGCCACACAGACTTTGCGACTAGGCTGTGGTTGCCCCCTCCTGCCGTTGCTGTTCAGGTCCATTCAGCCTGGTTTGGGCTGGCAGGCAGTGCACGATGCCACGGGGAGATGGGAGAACAACGTGCAATCCCTCCCCCGCCTGTCTCTGTGCTTGTGGGTTTCTGACACCCCTTCCCCTGCTGCTGTGGGGGCTGTTGTCACACTCTCCAGCAAAAACCTGGCAGGTGAGGCTGGGAATCTGGTCGTGGGCATGGCAGCCGGTGTCTTTACCCACACAAGCCAGGCAGCAAGGCTGCTAAAGGACATGGGCGACACAGCCCCTCTGGAGCTCGGCTGTGCTTGTGGTGGGACTCCGAGCCAAGCTGCAGGCTCAACCCCACGGGTCTGTAAGATACAATTAAGAGAGAAGCAGCCTCTACCAAAAAAAAAAAAGGGCAATAGGTGCTGACAAGCAGCTGCAAAGTTTCCTGAGGTGGGAGCAGCAGTGTAGAGCAGTCTCGCGAACATCTGTCTCCATGCTCTTGCCTGGCCTGTGTCCCTTCATCGTGTGCTGGGGGAGGATGTGGTGTCCCCACAGTGTCATGCTTGGGGCTGCACTCACTCACTCGGGATGAGAATTAGTCTCCCCTAACCTGGTAGTGCTGCAGTAGCCCAGGAGAGCCTGGTGAGGTTATTCTGCAGAATGTGGAGAGCAAAGCGGGGCAGATGGGCTGGGGCAGGGGCTTGGTGGGAGCCAGGGAAGGAAGGGGATGTGATGGGATGGTAGCCAGGACAGATCAATTGGCCCATGCTGCTGGGTTTGAGCTGCCCCATCAAAAAGCAAGTCTCAGAGGCATCCCACGAAGCCTGGAGCAAGGACCCTCTTAGCCTTGTTCTCTCTGATGGTTTTCACTCCTTCCAGAGCATTGTTCTTGCTCTGCATGGTTAAAAGCTTAAGGCTTCAGAAACACAGTGCTCCATCGCTCTCCAGCCCAATGCGAGCCAAGATGAGCTTTGATTTTAACCAAGAGAACAAGAAAAGAAATTCCTCCCCAAGTCTGCTGGGGCAGACATTCCCTCTTGGTGTGTGATGGGGGCTGTCTGCAGATGCCCCCCAAGGCATGAAAGCTTTGCCATAATAAAGGGCTGTCACTAGCCGAATTATTCCAGCTACAGCATGTCAGCCACGGGTAGGATGGACCAGAGCCCTACAGCTCTGGAGAGAATCCTCAGGGCTTTAGTGGCCAAGACAGATCTCAGGCAAATATTGTCAGTAGATAAGGGAGGTGACCTTTCCCAGCACTGCCGAGGCCAAACTGCAGTGCTGCGTCCAGTTGTGTGCTCACCAGTGCAGCAGAGACATGGAGCTATGAGAGGGACTGCAGCAATGGGCACCTGCATAGGAAGTGGCCCATAGGCAGGTCGATATTTGGGGCTAGGGCTGATTGCTGCTAAGGACAGCCTGTGGTTCCTCTGAGCAGCTGCCACAGAGGTGTGGGAGCATTAGTATGGACTAGTGTCTCCTGTGACAGCTGGAGGTCTCTACGAAAGAGATTGATAGAGTGATGTAACCCACAGGGTCCTGGGCACTCACCAGCCACTGCCACCTCCCAGGGCCATGGGCACCCCCAGGAAACCTCAGTGGGACACGGGCACCCTGCCAGGATGTGGTCTGTCCTGCTGGGGCCTGGGAGGCACCTCACAGCTCTTCTCTCCCAGCCCAGCTCCCTCATTCCTCTGCAGGTGTGTTCTCTAACACCCACACGCAGCAGCCCTCATTGCCCCACTGCCTCCTGTGTGCCTGTGCCCCAAGCCCCTTGGTACCAAAGGACACAAGTTGCTGTATGGATGATCTTTATTCAGCTGGGAGAAGTGGTCTGCCACCAGCAGGGATTTCCAGGAGTCCCCCAGCCAGCTCACTGCACACGCGTGCTCCTGCTGTCTTCTGTGGAGCAACGAAGCAGAGCCACGTCCTTTGGGATGCCAGCAGCCCCAGCGGTGCCTCTGGGAGGGTGCAAAAGGGGACTCTCCTCGGAGGCCCTCATGAGATGAATGTCGATTCCCCGCTGGTGTTGTGCTGGCTGGGCACGGGCAGCCCACCAGGGGACAGCCGGCAATGTCGGTGGTGCCCGTGCAGGGCGGTGATCAGGGCGATGTTGGCATCCAGCTGTCAGGGGAGGTGCCTTCAGCACAGGAGCCTTCGGAGGGCTGAGGGGTGTCCTGCCTCACCGGCTCGCTGTCAGTCTGAAGAGAAATGACTGTCAGATGGGTGAAAAGGCTGTGCCAGAATTATTAGCCAGGCTCTTCCTTCCCCCTGCGTCTTTTCTCGGTGCGATGCCTGCCCTCCTTGTTGCTGGGGGTACTCCAGGGGACTCTTATTTTCTTGTCCTTGTTTTGTGCCTTCTTCCTCGGTTGTGGGAGCCCGAGCTCTTGCAGGTGGAGCTGGTGGAGGCGCTTGAGGCTCCTCACCATGACGGCAGCACTGGCCTCCACCCGGCAGCGCAAGGCGTAATCATGCAGAGCGCCCTTTCCCCGGGGTCTGTCCCCACAGAAGCTGAGGCCCACCGGCCCGTTCCCTGGAAGCGACAGAAGAGGCACAGTGAAGGGCAGGGCTGAGGGCTCGCGGGGTGGAGAACTGCCCTGCGCTCGGCTTCCTCTGGAGCGTCCAGCCTCGAAGCCTGCTGCTGCCGCTGCAGCCCACATGGGGGTCTGTGTGCCCAGCAGGGCAGTGGGCCTGAGCCCCCCGTGGTTTGGGCCATGCCCTGGGTGTCTCGGTGAGAAGGAGCCGTAGCCAGAGCCACATCCAAGCTGGGCAGCCGTGGCACGGTTCTCCTCAAAACCCTCTTGGGGGCAGAGTGGAAGCCCCCATTGAGAGGAAAGTCCCAAGTTGGCTGTTGGTTGGATACGGTCACAGAACCATTTAGGTGTGAATGGAATCATAGAATCACTGAGGGTGGGAAAGAACATCTGCTCCAACCACCCCCTGTCACCAATGTCACCCACCAAACCGTGTCCCCCAGCACCACATCCAACCTCTCCTCAAGCACCTCCAGGGATGGTGACTCCACCACCTCCCTGGGCAACCCGTCCCAATGCCTGACTGCTCTTCTGAGGAGAAATTTCTCTAATTTCCAGCCTGAACCTCCCCTGGCACAACTTGAGGCCGTTCCCTCTAGTCCTATCACTGGTTACCTGTGAGAAGAGGCCGACCCCCAGCTCCCCACCCCTTCCTTCCAGGGAGTTGCAGAGAGCAATGAGGCCACCCCTGAGCCTCCTCTTCCCCAGCCCAAACACCCCCAGTTCCCTCAGCCGCCCCTCACAGGCCTTGTGCTCCAGGCCCTTCACCAGCTCCGTAGCCCTTCTCTGGACATGCTCCAGGGCCTCGATGTGCTTCTCATAGTGAGGGGCCCAAAGCTGAACACAGCACTCGAGGCGCGGCCTCACCAGAGCTGAGTACAGGGGGACAATCACCTCCCTGGCCCTGCTGGCTGCACTATTCCTGACACAAGACAGGACACCGGTGGTCTTCCTGGCCACCTGGGCACACTGCTGGCTCATGTTCAGGCGAGCATCGACAAACACCCCCAGATGCTTTTGGTCTGCACAGATTTCGAGTCACTCTGCCCCAAGCCTGTAGCACTGCATGGGGTTGTTGTGGCCAAAGCGCAGGAGTCAACACTTAGCCATGTTCAACCTTATCCCACTGGCCTCTGCCATTGATCCAGCCTTTCCAGGTCCCTATGCAGAGCCTTCAAATGTGAAGTGTTGTGAAGTAGGAGTGGAGCTGTGAGAAACAAAGTTGTGTTTTTGCAGTAGAGAGCTAATTTTCTGTATTCCAAGGTAGCTGTGTAGGCATAACAAGGAGAAATGCTAAGTAGATAAGTGGACAGTAGAAGGCCTCACTGTTCCAAAACAAGGTAGAAGCTCGAGAAAACAGGATGAGCAGTGTGAGAACAGTAAAACAAAGATCACAAGTTCTCAAAACATAAGAAATAAATTAAAGGGTTGAAAAAAAAAAAAAATTGTACATATATGGTATAGAGGAGTGTCGAGTAGCTTGTGAACCTGTAGTACTCAGCCTATGAGGAAACAGGGGAGGTGAGCAGGGGTTGGGTAATAGGGAATAAAAGGTTATGATTTATTTACTAAAATGTGACGGGATGCCCGCCATTGCAATCACGAATAAAATAGCTTCACATAAGATCCTATCTAAAGAAAATATTTGAGATTTTTCTTATAGTCTGGAATTAGTCCCCCAGGGCCATGACTCATAGGATCCTGGGCACCCACCAGCCACCACCACCACCCAGGGCCATGGGCACCCCTAGGAAACCTCAGCGGGACAGGGGCACCCTGTTAGGATGCGGTCCATCCTGCTGGGGCTGGGGGGCACCTCACAGCTCTTCCCATTCCCCTGCAGGCGTGTTCTCCCCAAACCCACAGCCAGAGCAGCCCAGTGGGAGAAAGTCACACAAGGGCAAGAGTCAGCCTGAGTGCTTTGTGCTGAGGAAGCAGCCTGCTGCTTGTGCTGACCACCAGGCCTTACTCCAACCACCCAGGGCCCCCTGCCCCTCGCCCCCCTCGGGCTTTCCCGGTGTAGGGGCGGCGCTGGGCGGCCGGGGCCGGGCCGGAAGGGGCGGGCGGGCGGCGGTGGCGGCGGGGCTGGGGGCGGTGCGGGCCCTGCGCTTCCTGCCGCTCGGCACCCACGGCGGCGGCCCGGGACCGCGCCCGGCGTGAGTTGAGGAGGGAGCCGGGGTTTGGGGGGCACGGAGCCGGCGGGGCAGCCCCGTTTGGGGTGTGTGGGGAGGGCTCGGGGCGGGTCTCAGCGGTTTGGGGGCGCCCGCGGGGTGCGGGGGGGAGGCAGCGGGGGAGCCGCAGGCTGGTGGTTTTGCCTAAAGTTTGCCCGCTTCGCCCCGTTTTTGGGAGGGGGGAAGGCGGTGCGTGTCAGCAGGGACGCGCAGCATCCTTCCAAGAAGGCATGCTTGCTGCTTTAAATAATGCTTGAAGTAAATTTACTCCTCGCTCCGTCCTTAAAACTGGAATTGAGGTGGTGGGTGCCCTTCTGAAGCAGGGATAATCTGTGCTAAAATAAGAAATGAGTGGCTCAGGGTGGACGGGCTGTGCACTTTGCAGCTGTTAAACCTCTCAGAAAATATGCAGGTAGAGGGGACGTGCCCAGCACCAGGCAGCATCGGTAATCCTTGCAGGTGTAGTCCCGGTATTAGCATCGCTCTTACCTCTGGGCATGCAGTTATCTTCAGTTTCCAGGCCCTGGTTTTATCTCGCATTGAATTCTGTGATTTTTGGAGGGTGCTAGGCTGCCTTAGATCTCTGCTGAATCTCAGGGAGAGAGCTGCTTCTGCTCGAGGTGTGAGAGGGAGCCCACCCGCTTCCTCGAGACGCTGTCCTTTGGTGGAGGAGTTTGAAGGATTCGGGGAGGCAGACGGTTTGCTGGCTTTGATCTGTGTGTGCCGTTTGCCTAAAGAATCATTATGGAGCTGCAGTGAAATTACCTTTAATGATGATTATGTTTTCTTCTGCTTTATTCTCTGCAATCTAGCCGTCGTTAATCTGGGCTGTGAATGTATAGCTGGGTAAGAGCTTGAAGGCATGTGAGGATGTGCGTGTGGTCAGTTCTGCTGGCCCAGAGTCAGACCGAAGAGGAAAGAAGACTCTTGCTTCACCTTTTTTGTTTCTTGTCTTGGATCAGGTCTTGAAGTGTAGAGTGAAGGTTTCTCTTCACGGTGCATGGACGGAAAGCCAATGCGCAGGTAAGATGAAAATCAATTGTCCTTCTCTTACCCCAGTACAGTATAATGTGAGTTGGTTTCAGAAGTGCCTACACCATAAAACTGTTTTTTTAAAGACCTGGATAGAAGAATTAGAACATAAAGCATCTATCTTTAGTCCTTGCTTCTATGTATTTAGTTTTCAATATGCTCTTAGAAAAAGGGTATGGAAACAAGCTATAATTCTCCATTCTCCTCTCCCCCCCTCACTTACTGTCATTTAAAATCCAGTATTTAATTACTTTTGTGTTATGATTGTGTGAAATAAACTGCCTGGGAATAAAAATGATTTCTAAGGGGTATTATTTTCCCCTTAACTAAAGGAGTTTAGCTCCTTTGATGGGGTAAGGTCTTGGGTGAAAAGGAGATTTCCTCTTCTAATTATGGATGCCAGCTGCCTCAGTTCTAATGAGCTGAAGATGCAGCTGAAGTTTAAGTCTGGCGTATGCCTGGCTGTGGTTATGTCAGAAACATTATCTGTTATGTAGAAGGAAAAAAAATGTTCCAGTAAATTAGCATGACGGCAGGTTGGCAAACGGGATTGCTGGTTCTAGCTGTTGTTCACTATCAAATGTGCAATGGCAAGTCTTAACAGCAGATGTATTTCTGCATGCAAGCTGTGTGGAAGCAAAGCATCCTGAAGTTTTACACCTCCAAATGAAGTAAAGGGAACTAATGCAAATTGCCCAGGCTGTCTGTACTCTAGGATGTTAAAAGCAGGGAAACTTTACTATGGCTAATTCTGTAAATGTTAGTGTGAGAGAAGACAAGGAATGTTAACTGTACATGAATATATAGAGTGTTTCTAGCTGCAGCATTTGCAGAAAATATTATTCTGATTTCTATGTTGTAGAAGGAGATAAGAAATAAATAATCATTTAAACCCTTGAGGAGTGACACTGTTGTTTAATTAAATAAACCCCTCAAGCGCAACAAAAAAGACTGTGCTGCTGCTTCAGTTAAGCTAATGAGTAAACCTTGGGACATGATATGGGCATCACTGGGGCTATGTATTGTTTGGTATTTTTGCCAAGATAAGAAATGTGGTTTTTAGACAGTGAGGATGTATATATGGCTCTATTGTGAGTTCTTTTTTACTCCGAGACAAATGAAGTAGCAGACCAGTTCCCTTCCATCTTCGTCTTCTGCAGCTGAGACTGTTTAAATCTTAACTAATATAAAACCATATCTCTTCAGATTTTCACGTTGTACTCCATTTATCAAAATGCTCTTGCAAAATAGCATGGAATTTGTGAATAGCTGGGCTTGTGTTCTTGTTTTCTCTCCCTTATTTTCGGGCTCCTAATGCGAAAATCGAGGTTGTAAATTTGTCTGCTGATTTCTCCTTGTGGCGTTGAGGCGGAGAACAAAAGTGCTGAAGTTCAGAGGTATTCTGGGGGTTATGGCCTTAGGTTTGCTGTCACAGAAGTTCTGCCTGCCACTCATGCTGGCGTAGTTCTGGTGTTGGGTAACAGCACTGGGCTGAAGGAGGAGAGGTTTTCTCTTCTGGTGCAGACCTTTCACTACCTTTTGTTTTCCCTCCCTCTGTGGCAAGCCAGTGCGGAGCAGGGATGATGTGTTTGACAGACTTACCCGGGCATTATTTTTGGGCTAACCCTTCAGTGGATCACTGTGCCTGGATGTGTTGTATTGCTGCAGTCTAGCCTGACAAGCGTGGCTCTACAGCGGGCTGTGGGCTTCAGTTCCTGAATATCCTTGTGTTGTAAGGGCCTCTGTGTGGATTGTTAAAATTTCTGTTTGTTGTTCTGCTGCTTATTTTAGCAGAAAAGGATGAAAGCTTCCTGACTGGGTTTCAGGCTCCCAGATCTTCCTATGAAGTGCAGCTAAGCAGCTGGGGGAGCACTTGCTTTCATCCTTGTACTCAGGGCTCTGCAGCCATTTCAAACCACGAGCGAGAGTCGTGGCAGATCCTGCAAGAGGAGGGGAGCCGGGCTCGGTCGGTGTTTGTGTTAACAAGCATGGTGACTTGGTGTCAAATGCGTGCAGTGTCCAGGGGATAGGAAGCACAATTTGAAGAGAAAATGAGTTGCAGCTGCTCCTGTCAGGATTGTAGCAGAGCGAATGCTAACTGATGTTTGAGCAGGATTTATCTTGCATCAGAAGTGAAGTGGTGGTTGGGGCAGGCTGCGCTTTCTCACTGTCAGGCAAGAGAAGTTGTTCTGCTGAAGGCAACAGCAAGGCAGAGGGGACCTCACCAAGAAGGGCGAAGTCCCACAGTACCTGGGCAAAGAAGGCAGAGCAGATCTGGTGACCGAGAGTCCTGCAATCATCAGGCAAGTCTGTAGCGATGGGGAAGGGCTGGGGTGAAGCAGAAAGCCAGCCCAGGAGGTCAGTGCCAATGGGGTATGTGGCCAGGCACTGATGTGCCTGTAACATAGCTCAGGCAAGGCACAAGGGCTGGAGCAGCTCCCAGGCCAAGTGGGAGACCTCCTGGCTCTTTCACCAAGCGCTTTTCCAGCAGCCTGCTTGCTCCCAGGTGACAACGACATTGTGTTGGAGCTGGCTTCAGTGCAGGCAGCCAAACCCTGCCAAGGAGGAGAGGTTGCAGAGCCTGGTGTTGTGCTTGGGGAAATGAACTGGTTGCTTTTCCAAGACAAACTGCAAAAAATTTAGGAGGGTTTTTGGAAGTCTCAAGGAACAACCTCATCTTTCCGCATATCAGCGTCCTCATTTTTGGTGAAACTGAGAGATTTCTGGGTTTGGACAATGAAAAGCCAACTAAGCAACATAAATAGGGATGTGTATGGCGGATCACTGCTGCCCTCATTTTGAGTCATAAACCTGGCAGTAGTATTATTTTATATGTGCTTGTTTGCATAACAGCCTTGTTGACATGTGCCTAAACCTTGCTGTCTAGGTAAGAAAATAAGTCAGCAGTATTTTTTACTAATAATTAGATTTCTAATTAATTCAGAGGTTTGTTTGCCACAATTAGGCATTTCCATTTACTTGGTAGGCAGTGTTGTAGCAGACCGAAGGTCTTTGTCCTGGCAGTTCTGTAATAAGTCTAGGAAACCTTTTCTTTGTGTATGCATAGAATTCAAAGCTAGGCTTTGACAGAAATTGCTACTGCTTGGTTCATTATCTTCGTTTGTTGATAAAATCCATTGCTACTGAAGTCCGTGAGAGCAATGTATGATTTCAGTTGACTTTTTCAGCCTGTTACTTGTTCTGTTTTGCGGGTCTCTGTTTCATGTCAGCCTATTGTTTTTTTCAGAATTACATTAAAGCTTTCTTGTAATCTCATGCTAAAGCGGACGTAATCTTAAACCAAAAAAATGCAGGCCATTCTGACTTTAAAGTTAAGGAGCTCTGTGACAGCATTGAAAAGTATTTTTCTTTGATATTTTTGGAACTTTTGAAGAAGCTGCTGTGTGCAGTAAGGATGGGTGTCTCAGAGACGCCTGTGTTAATGATTGAAGTTTTGGGAACTGGCATAGATGAATAAAATGGAGGTAGAGCAGCCTATTTATCTGCCAGCGTGGCAGACTGTCTGCGTTCCCATTTGTACTTTTCGGCAGTGTGCTACAAAAACTGATCCTTTGTCAGCCCTTTTTTAATCCCATTGTGTTTGCTGATTTCCCCAGCCCTGCATTTTGATGGAAGCTAATCCCAGAATATCTGCATAGCTGAGCAGGAATCTTTTATCCTTGCATACACATTTCCTCTTCGGCCCTCAACTCTTCTTAATCACCCCAAGTATTCAGGAGCAGCTCTTAGCTTTGCATGTGGTAGGGGGGGCAGCAGCTAGCCTAGCATGTGAGAATCAAGTGCTGCCTTATGCCTTTCACACCTCTAAGCTACTGAGTCATCGTTTCATTCTCTATGCATATATATGCATAATGCACACATAATGCAGTGAAATTATTATCCTTGTGGAGATGCATGCCGTTGGACGGTGTCCTTTTAATTCACACTCCTGTGCCTGCGCATAGCAGCAACCCACGGTGCTTAACATCCAGCATCTGGCTTGCTCCAGGATGGAAATTGCCGAGCCCATTGATCACTAGCTTCTGCATTGCCCACAGATAAGTTATGGATGAATCAGAAGTGCTAATTTGCTTATTGTTCTTTTTCCATCCATTCAGTTTTCTTTAATCATTAACCAGCACTTTCCTTCCCGAAGGAAGGAGGCTGGATACAATGGGCGCACTCGGATAAACAATGCAGAAATTCCTGCAGTTCTTACTAAGCAGTTTCCTTTTCAGTTAGCTGACTGAGATATGTTTGGCAGTCAGATTTGGAGAGAAAAGCCTCTTCTGGCCTGGCACAGCAGGGCCAGGCCCAAATCTGGCCGGCTAAGCACCTGGCATAATCTGTTCCACCGAGGAGTTTTGGGTGGTGATGTTGGCAGGACACACTGCGATCCTTGTGGGGTCGTAGCCTTAATCCAGTCTCTTTTGGAGTTCGAATCAGTGCTGGCCCAAAAAGCTCTCTGAGACATGGTTTAGGGGTGTTTTTAGGGGGTCGCCTTTGTTTGAGGAAAGCCTGGTATGTTTTGGGGCATGGCGAAGGGGTCCTGCTCCCCTAAAGGAGCTCCTGTCACGGTCCTAGGCCGTGTCTTATAATCTGTATTTTTTTTTTATTATTATTTTTTATTTTATTTTTTTTTCCTTCCCACAGGGGTTTGACACAGCTTTAAATCCCCAAAGCACAACAAAATCCATTTTGCTTGCTTAGCAAGAGATAGACTCAGTACAGGAGGATTTTGTCCCCACCTTTCTCCATCCCTTGGCTGAGGGATTAAATTACTTATCCTCTGGCCTTCGCTGCTGAGGACTACAAAAGAAAGCCCATTAGGTAAATTAATCTTTAGCCAAGGTTTCTTGAGTTCTTTTGTAGGAGTACCGTTGAATTTAGTTCTATTTTGCTACTGCAAGGAGTGTTTAGCTGCACTGTCTGGGAGGAACTTTGAAAATGGTTGTCACCCCACAAGGTGAACTTGGGTTGTGGGGGACAGGAGTGGGTGGAGGAGAGTGAGAGGCAGGGTAAGAGCAGAAGGATTTGTCAGAGGTGTCAAGAAAGGAGAGCAGTGATGGATAGAAGAAAGATAAGAGTAGGGATTAAAAACAAAATAAGAAATAAATTAAAAAGAAAGCCAAGGCATTTAAGGTGCAGAGGCTGAGCAGAAGCAAGCAGCAAAACCCAAAACCCAGAGGGGAGACCCAGCTGGATCTGTGTAAGTAAGATATGAGGAAGAGGTAATGGTCTGAAACATCTGAACGCGATGATCAAGGAGAGGGTGTGGGGGGAATGGGAAAACAGTCTAAGATGCAAGTGAATAATTTGAACTGCTGCAAAGAGACTGGTTTCCCTGTGGTTAAAAAACGCATTTGACATAATAATGAGAGGAAAGGATGTGAGTTATTTAATCCTTTCCTTCAAGCATGCTGCAAAATACATCGAGCAATGGCAGAGCGATCTCGTTTTAACTCTTAGTATGAACAAAGTGAGGTAGTGTAGCTCCCAAATGCAGTGCACCAGAGGAGCTGGGAATGGATAAGATGTGTGTTGGCTCTTTCAGCGTACCTCCAGCAGCCTGTGCACTCACTGGTTACTCAGAGCTACCACCACTCTGATGCTTTGCTCTGTATATTTTACTTCCTCCAAATGATGTTTTATTTTGAAGTGGAATTTCTGATGTTTTCTTTATTTTCATAGCAGCTGATAGGTGCTGTTGCATCCTTTTTAGCAATTGCATATATGGTATGGGGCAGAAATAATGCTCTGAGCATGCAAAATGACGTCTCAGGTGAGTGTGTGGCGCACTCAGTGTGCACTGATCCCCAAACTCGGGTTGCTGAAAGCAGAGTTGGGTTTAATTTCTTTTTTGTTTATGGCTGAACTCAGTGCTAATGTGATAGTGAAGCCTGGGATGTTGGCAGACAGCTTGCAAAGTGAGGTATGAGATGTGTCAGCTTGGTTCATCCCTACAGACATGCAGGAGGGCTCGGGGCAATCCTGCATTCCTGTTCTCTCCAGTTAGCATCCAGGAGCCGTGTGGGGTGTCACCATTACAGACGGGGCACCAAGCATCATCTCAGCACTGCTGCACAGAGGGATGTTGCACTTCAACCACGGCGGAGCTGACATCCACTTGGGGATGCGAGGGATGGAGGAGAGAGAGCTGAAGCTATGTAAAGAACAGCAAGTAGCTAGAACATTATGCACGGAGCTAGCAGGACGGTATTTCTTACCTACTCTGTGCCAGAAACTTAGCTTGCACCTTCCCAAATGATTTCTCATCTCTAAAATTACCACCTAGACTTTTTTTTTTCCCCCATAGGCTAATAGTTGAATACTCTGTTTTTGACTTTTTCTGGTTGGTTTGATAATCCCAGTCACCTTCTGCAGCTCCTAGTCTGCCATTCTTGGGAAGGATTAACCTTTGTTGAAACGTGTCAGGGATGGTGGATTGTGTCAGAAGCTCCCATAATTCAAAAATAACAGAAGAGGTAATGATTAAATGGATAGTTTGTGAACCTGAAAGATCCTTGTCGTAGGCTTCAGGCCATTTTAAGCTACCCAAGTCTGCGTGACAGTTGAGCATGTTTGTCGCCTTAAAGGGGTGTAGCTGATTAACCGTCACGGGCCCGGTTGGATTCAGAGTACTGAACCAGGCGGACATTCACCAAAACTGGGGGTCCGTTCGGACATTCACCAAAACGTAATAACCGCCTGGGGGTCTGCTCAGACATTCACCAAAAACGTATTAACCACCTGGGGGTCCGTTCAGACATTCACCAACAATGCATTAACCGTCTGGGGGTCTGGTTAGATTCAGAACACTGAACTATCACGGATAACCACCCTCACCCTAGTTGCATTAATGAGAGCTATCACAATGCAATCAAGTATGGTTTATTACAGCAACAGATAATCAGGTTCTTTTGGATTGCCGGTGATAGTGACTATCTGCAAAAGCAAGCTAGTATGCATGAAATACACAGGTGTTACAGGTGTTACAGGTGTTCTAGGTGCGGGTTCTAGGCGTTGGGTTCTAGGCGTTGGGTTCTAGGTGCGGGTTCTAGGTGCGGGTTCTAGGTGCGGGTTCTAGGTGCGGGTTCTAGGTGCGGGTTCTAGGTGCGGGTTCTAGGTGCGGGTTCTAGGTGCGGGTTCTAGGTGCGGGTTCTAGGTGCGGGTTCTAGGTGCGGGTTCTAGGTGCGGGTTCTAGGTGCGGGTTCTAGGTGCGGGTTCTAGGTGTTCTAGGTGTTCTAGGTGTTCTAGGTGTTCTAGGTGTTCTAGGTGTTCTAGGTGTTCTAGGTGTTCTAGGTGTTCTAGGTGTTCTAGGTGTTCTAGGTGTTCTAGGTGTTCTAGGTGTTCTAGGTGTTCTAGGTGTTCTAGGTGTTCTAGGTGTTCTAGGTGTTCTAGGTGTTCTAGGTGTTCTAGGTGTTCTAGGTGTTCTAGGTGTTCTAGGTGTTCTAGGTGTTCTAGGTGTTCTAGGTGTTCTAGGTGCGCAGCCTAGAAATAAACGCGTTAAAAGGATCAAAGACTCTATAGAGATTTATAAGCAAATATTCAGATCTCACCCAAAGGCGTCCCAATGCGGGGGGAAGAGAGGCTCAGCCCGTCGACTGATCCCAGGAGTCAGGAGGTCCTAAGGATGTTGTATGTCCTTGGGATGGTATCTCCCCTGACGATGGTATCTTCCCTAACATCCCCTCTCTCTTGGGCCAATTTATATTATTTTCTGTCTTCTAGGTGGAGCTTGAGTGGCTCTAGTCAAGCATATCTTAGTTATGATTGGTGTAAAGTTTTCCCGTCTCCGTTTAAAGTAATAGGCTCCGAGAAATTCAGGGCGCATGCTCAGTGAGGGGTGGTCGCACCTTGGAGGCGGGTAGCTTTTGGGATGGAGGTGTGTTTTGGTATTATAATGATATTATAATGAGCAAAAAGTACACTAGGGTACAGCATTTGTCAAAACATGACAGGTCTTTGGCTTAGGGTGGCAAAAAGTGCAGCTTTGTGCACAAGAACAATCGAGGCCCCACCTGATTACAGAGCCTAGCCGTGGTGTCTCCACTCCACTCCACGCTCTGTGGTGTTCCTTAGAGCTAGCACACCAAGTTTCCCCAGCGCGATAGCATCTAAGGTTGGGAGCCTAGGGAATGCTCAGATAATGCAGTTATGCCCTACCCTGAAAGCCTCTTCAATGCTGTACCTTTTCCTTAAAAGTGTGAATGTTAGTTTTATTTTCCTAGTTACTTCAGGCATTTACACCACATAATCCACCCCGTGACTATAGTCACTCAAGCTTCACGACAGTTGGAATATGTCAGGGACATCACATACATTCTCGGATTGAGGTTTACCGAGTGTATGTACATTGTGTAGGGATGCTAAACGTTTCATCATAAACCAGAGTTTAACATACAAACTAATTGTCAGTATAAAACATAACACAGTGAGTATTAGCAGAACAATAACAGGGTGAAGCATCTTGTTGAAGATTCCCTTGGCAGCTGGCAACCATCCAAACAAATTGTCCCACCAACGGTGTCTCTCATCTCTCTTCACTCTTTCCATCACTCGATGTATTTCTTGTGCATCATGGTGGACAGTAATCAGAGTCTTTTGTCCATTTTCTCGGACTTGAGTCATCAGCTGCTTCAGGTCCTCATGTACCAGCAATTTCTTCACCAAGGTGAGGTTCATTCCAATAGGAGTAGGCAGCAGTTCATGAAGCAGAATATAATTAGATGCAATAAGTTGATAAGAAGTGACAGGAACTGAGTAATTAAAATCACATCCTAGAATTTTGGTAAAATTGCAAACACAAACATTAGAGTGATTACTGGTATCTACCACTGTATTATCTATGACTATAGAATCACAATGAGTTCTCATACAAACACAACCTTTCCCAATATATACAAGTACAGTTTTAAGGGTTTCATTAGGATGTATCTCAAAGTGGCAAATATTTTGCTCAGTGTCAAGACAAATGTCTTGAGATTCCAGCGTGTTACTTTCACAGATGAAACCTTTTTGTTCACGCACAATGCATGCATTTACATCAATTGTTTGCCACTTTCCTCCCTTCTGATGGGCCCATACTTTATGCTCTTTAGGATAAAGTGTAGTTCCATTATGATTGAGTCCTAATGCAATGATTGGATATACATTGTATACGGTGGCATTACTTATAGTAAGTATAAAGGCAACAATTTGATCATTTTAATGGGTAAAGTTGACTAATTGCCACCAAGCTTGAAATTCTTTTTCAAATTCTGAAGCATTATCCCAAATCAGTTTTCGAATTTCAGTGGGCAAAGTTCCTCCTTCTCCCTCTCTAATAATAGCTGCTGCTACAGATTGTATCCATAACTGCGCTTGGATACAGCTCAAGGCAAGGGAGGTATTGCCTTGGGCTTTTCCAAGGGCATTTACAATTAATTGATGATCATTTTCCTCAATTTGTTCCCAATGGGGCAAAACATCTGATAGAAGCCATTGATTTGCTCCTAAAGCCAATAACGATAATTTTATTGGTTGTTCCAATTTCCTTAGGTCATCTGTAGTAGCAGTTACTCTACTCATTAAGACCTCAGCATCAATGCTATTTAATATACCTAATCCTGTCCCTAATAACCCAGTTGCATCCTGTGGCCCTTTTTTAGGGACCAACTAGGGTCAAAGAGAATTTGTTGTTGTCCCATATTTTTAATTATGTAAGGACCTGTGTTGAAGATGGAAGGAGTTAGACCAATGGGAGGCTGAGTCGGTTCGTTTTCAAATATCTGCAGGGGCAGAGGCTTCTTATCCTTTGACCATGAATTCAAATAGTAATTCTGTGCCTCTGTAACCCCAAAGACAGCACACAATTATAAGTTTGGTGAAAGTAAAATTGTACCAGCAATCAAAATTTGGTTCAGTTATTTTAGTTATTTGGCAACCAATTTGTATTGTTTGTCCAGACATGGCTTAAAGTTCAGCCATTCTTAGAGAATCATTCCAACTCCGTTCATCTTTTGAAAATATTTTGTTTCCATGTAGAACTAAAGTAGAGAGATTTAGGTCCTTTCTGTTTTGAGATGTTCCAGTGACTGTGCTATACTGTGACAATACATGGTTAAATGCCACGGTGAAACACCTCAGCTCCATGCACAGCCACAGTAGCTAAGTTTCCTTTAAGGTCTGTAATTGCATCAAGGTCAGGGTAAAGCATAGCATCATTAATCCAAACTGTTGATTCGTCATCTTCCAGCTGTCCCTATACAGTTCGCTCAGGGTTCCTGTGAACACAAAAGAAAATAAAATATGCTCGGTTGTATTCAACCGGCAGGGTTAGAAAGAGGGTGAAATAGCAATCTTTGATTTCCCATGCATAGACTATTGTTAGATACACAGAGGGCTTTCACTATCTCTGCCATGTTTGGAACTGTGGCAGTCAAAGGTGTAGTGTTAGCATTCAGCTGTCTGTATTCCACTGTAAAATGCCATTGCCTGGTTGGTTTCTTTACTGGCCACACTGGTGAATTGTAAGGTGAATGGGTCCTTTTAATAATGTCTCTTTTTTCCAATTCTGTTACCACCCCGTCAATCCCCATAAGTGCTGCTGCTGACAACAGATATTGCCGATCATTAATGATTTTAGCAGGGGATGAGGGTATGGATGTTTGTAACAGGCTCAGTCTCATGGTGCCTGAAACCCTTTGATGTGTCGTGAAACTCCACACAGTTCCATCAGGGAGTTTTCACGTACAACCATGCAGTATGTCAAATCCTAAAATATTAGTGTATGCAGCACCAACTAATACTTCTACCCTGGTTAATTTTTGTTCCTCTGGCAACCAGAGTGAAATTTTTGCAGTGGGGCATTGTTTTTCCACACCATTGATTCCCGTGAATTTAACCCTGTGTTGACCAGGTGTTATGCTCAGGGTTTGTGCTGTCTCATGTGTAATTACAGATATTTGGGTCCCAGTGTCAATAAGAAAATTTACCAATATTTTTGGGGGTTCAACAGGAATGGCAATGATAGGGTCAATATGTTCATTAGAGAGCCATTGAATTGCTAATACCTGCCGAGCAGGGTGGCTCATTGCCCTCCCCGGGGATAAGAGTTTTTTTGCCGACACCACAACTCACCTCGTTCCCTATTAGGTTTCAACCTCTCTTTGAATTTGGGATATCTGGGATTTTTAGTGTGGATTTGGTGGACTTGCCGAGAGTGGTCTTGGGATTTAATACTGGATGAATTAATCCAGCGCATTCGGTGTCCGTACTTATCTATGTCTTGTACCAATTCACTCCAGGTGGGAATAGGGGAGTTAGGATTTTGCCTACAACCACTATCATCATCCCTACAAGCAGCTAGTATATGATCTTGGGTGTTTGCTACAAACATCTTAAGACAATCAGGGAGTCCACGGATGAGAGGGGTTAACCGAATTGGATCAATAGGAGCTAACATCGGGGATTTCCTTAATTCATCTCTTTCATATATCGCCTGAATGCAGGCTGCTTTCTGTACTGCTACAGCCAGGTCAGCTCCTGGTGTGGTGGTTAAAAATACTCCAGGTCCCCAAAAGCCTCCTACCTCTTCCTCACTCAACATCATTCTATCTCCTCCTTTAAGAGAAACTCGACACACATACTCAACTTCTGATTCCCCTGATCGCCGTGAGAACTTCTCCTGTATTTTAACCAACTCTGCTGGTGGCAACGGAATCGTTCGCACAGTAGTGCGGATTTCATCATTATCATCAACAGTAGTCTCAGTCTTAACCAAAGGTCTCAAGGAAATGGATTGGGGTTCAGAATCAGAAATCTCTTCAACGCCATCATCACTGTCAGACCAGAAATCACTGTCCCAGCTTTCAGGTTCTGCACTATGCAGCACTCCACGAATCTGCTTGACCGGAGCGCAAGGCTGTACTTTATTTAACAGATGACTAACCCTCTCCAGCAATTGTTTAAGATGATTATTCTCACTCACAAGTTTATCATTTTCAGTCACAAGTTTGTCATTCTCAATGGAAAGTTTATTATTTTCATCCAAAAGTTTATCCACTCTGATTCCTAATGTTTTTCCCGTCTCCCTTTCAAAGGCCAATGATGACTTCAGTATTTCATTCTCTGATTTCAAAGCTGTATGTTCCGCATCAGAGATCAGTTTGGGAGCAGGAGTTTCCTTAGCTTTTTGCCGAGCACAAGACAAACAAGCTCCTAACACAGCACAAATCGCACCTTTACCCTTTCTTTGACCAATCTTTCGTGAAGCCTGACACTGCTCAATGTACTCTACCACTTTCTCCTCATCTTTCCAAAACTTTTGGGAAAACTCCTTCCCTGCCTGGGAAGGGGCACATTTATATTTTTGCAGTAGTTTATCCATAGCAATCCTGCCGACTACGCCAATTTTACTGTCGCGTTAAAGGGGTGTAGCTGATTAACCGTTACGGGCCCGGTTGGATTCAGAGTACTGAACCAGTCGGACATTCACCAAAACTGGGGTTCCGTTCGGACATTCACCAAAAACGTAATAACCACCTGGGGGTCCGCTCAGACATTCACCAAAAACATATTAACCACCTGGGGGTCCGTTCAGACATTCACCAACAATGCATTAACCGTCTGGGGGTCTGGTTAGATTCAGAACACTGAACTATCACGGATAACCACCCTCACCCTAGTTGCATTAATGAGAGCTATCACAATGCAATCAAGTATGGTTTATTACAGCAACAGATAATCAGGTTCTTTTGGATTGCCGGTGATAGTGACTATCTGCAAAAGCAAGCTAGTATGCATGAAATACACAGGTGTTACAGGTGTTCTAGGTGTGGGTTCTAGGTGCGGGTTCTAGGTGCGGGTTCTAGGTAGGTGTTACAGGTGTTACAGGTGTGCAGCCTAGAAATAAACGTGTTAAAAGGATCAAAGACTCTATAGAGATTTATAAGCAAATATTCAGATCTCACCCAAAGGCGTCCCAATGGGGGGGGAAGAGAGGCTCAGCCCGTCGACTGATCCCAGGAGTCAGGAGGTCCTAAGGATGTTGTATGTCCTTGGGATGGTATCTCCCCTGATGATGGTATCTTCCCTAACATCCCCTCTCTCTCGGGCCAATTTATATTATTTTCTGTCTTCTAGGTGGAGCTTGAGTGGCTCTAGTCAAGCATATCTTAGTTATGATTGGTGTAAAGTTTTCCTGTCTTCAATGCTGTACCTTTTCCTTAAAAGTGTGAATGTTAGTTTTATTTTCCTAGTTACTTCAGGCATTTACACCACAATGTTCAGGTATCGATGATGAGTGACCCTACAAAAAAAGGTAGGTGGAAGAGCAGAGAAGTTTGGTTAAATTATGTGACTGGAATTCTTTGCAGTGCAAATCCATCTCCAGCACTGACAAAACTCAAGTGAGAGTGGGGCAGTCAGATAATCTTCATTGCTTTGAGTCACTGTCTCTGAAATGGGGGTAATATTTCTCTACCACACAAGGCTCTTCGGAGGTTCAGTTAATAAATATGTATGTGTAGTTGGATGTTACAGCAGCGTGTCATAAAAAGCATATAAAATAGATATAAATATAAGCCTGAGGGTGGACGTTTGTTTATTTCTAGGTACACTTTGGCTTGAGACCGCTTCTTTTTGTGTGTATTTATTTTCACGTTCTCACGCGGAGCTACAGGCAGTGCTGTTTTTGCACCTGTAATTGGTGTGAGCATTAAAGCTTTGGCTGGCAGTGATCGATGAGCTGCTGATGGTCCTGTCTCGTGCCTTCCCTGCTGCAGGTGTACCAGTACTCGACCAGGAGAGACCGGAATGGACGTGACCAGCCGCTGCACACTCGGAGATCCCAACAAACTGCCGGAAGGGGTGCCACAGCCTGCACGCATGCCCTACATCTCCGACAAGCACCCTCGACAAACTCTGGAGGTCATCAATCTTCTCCGGAAGCACCGGGAGCTGTGCGATGTGGTGCTGGTAGTCGGTGCGAAGAAGATCTACGCCCACAGGGTGATCCTGTCAGCCTGCAGCCCTTACTTCCGAGCCATGTTCACCGGGGAGCTGGCGGAGAGTCGGCAGACAGAAGTCGTGATCAGAGACATCGACGAAAGGGCCATGGAACTGCTCATTGACTTTGCCTACACCTCTCAGATCACCGTGGAAGAGGGGAATGTCCAGACCTTGTTGCCAGCTGCTTGCCTTCTCCAGCTGGCCGAGATCCAGGAGGCCTGCTGCGAGTTCCTTAAGAGACAGTTGGACCCTTCCAATTGCCTGGGCATCCGAGCTTTTGCTGATACTCACTCGTGCCGTGAACTGCTGAGGATTGCTGACAAGTTCACCCAGCACAACTTCCAGGAGGTAAGGAGCCCCAGTGCTGGAACCGTGGCTTAAAACGTGAGACCTTTGAGCAACTCTTATTTTATGCTTCTTTCCAAATTTTGCCGCTTGGTCCGCTAATAATGATGGATGATAGCTGTTAGCTGGGGAACAGAGACAGAAGAGGTACCTGCAGGACTACGTTGTGCTGTTATTGTGTGTGTGATCTGTGGCGTTTCATCCCCTGGAGTTCTGTGGTGAATGTGATGTGGAAGGCAGGGCCACCGGCATCGCTGGTGTTTGGTGTTGCATCCGAGGTGGCTGCACAACTGTGTGGCATTGCACTTCCCTTTCAGAAGTATTTGTGATTGGAGGGGCCTTAAAATAAGGACAATACATCAAAAAAAAAAAAAGTATTAAGTATAGGGATTGGATGTGGGTGTGTGTGGGGAGCATACAGCTGCCTCAGAGGAGTCTTCAACTCTCGCTGCAGCAGAAACAGGATTTTTTGCATCTATTATTCAGCAGAATTTGTTTTAACGTAATTTAACTAGGTTATTTTTTGGCTGACCTTTATAAATCAAATGATTTTTGGTTCGTTAATTCTTCACATAAGATTTTTTTTTAGGAAAAAAAGTTGCTATCTCCCAGCTTAGGGAAGGATCAGCATAATGAAGGATTCCCTGAGCAGTACTAGGAAAAGAGTGGGTCTTTACTTAACTATTACACCCAAATGCAGAAAAGAGCGTGATGCCTGTAAGTGGTGTCTTGCCAGAGCCCTAATTGGAGGCGCAAGAATTTGTGTATATTTTGGAAGTGAGTGCTCTCAGTATGAAGGTTTGCCCCCCTGGTAGAAAGATTCATCTCTTGACTTCTCCAGAAACGGTGGAGCAGATAGCCTGTTGTGGAGAAACCTCTTCTTTTCACCTGCTTCACAGGTAGATCCTTTCCAAAGGCAGTGGGAACTCTGGAACTGGGTACTGATGCTAATTCACTTTCCCCAGAGAAGTGGCACTGTGTGATTGATTGCAGCTCAAAGACTTTTTTTTCCCCCTGGAGGGAACAGATTGGAATTGTATTAATTTCAGTCAGATAATACTTAAGAAAATTAAGAGCAGAAGCAAACACAATTGAACTTGACTGTTGGGCACACTGGAGACAATGCTTGCTATCTAACAGTAGACACATGACAGCAGCTTACTCTAAAAGTTGCAATTAAATCTGGCATTCCTAACCATAAAGACTGGAAAACAGAATTTGCTGTTTAACATGAGGCTGTTTTTTCTGGAACTTGGTGATTTCCCAAAAAGCCCTATGTTTTATCTGACCATTTTATGTACTCTCTGCTTGCTCTGCATTTCTATTCTTCTGCGTTTTTTTTTCGGGAGCAGGATGGTAACCAGATGGTTGTTTATTTTCAGTACTTGGTGGTTTTAATGGTTTGAGCAGTGCTCTTCTTATTATTACATGAGTAGGGCATGCTTACAAGCCTCTAAATAACTTCTCAACAGCATAACAATTTTGTATTTGAATGTTTTAGCATTAATACTTGCAGCTGGCTGTTAAGAGCTGCACACTATGGGGTTCTTTTCTTTCGCAGTTTCTCAAAGATAGCTTCCTGTGTTTGTTTTCCCTGTGAAAGCACACACAGGCAAGTTTTGCACTCTAGAAAACACTCTCCTCCTCCAAGATGATGTGAATTATGATTGACTCAACTAAATCATGGCCTCTGGAAAACAACAGCTTAGATTAGCTCACTGTTTGGCCTGGGCGGGCTTTGGTGTCCCTTTCAGTACTCCAAGAGTTTTGCTGTTCTTCATCCCTAACGCTCCCCTCTTTGCTTTCAGTTGTTTCTCTGCAGCCCGTGTTAATGGTGGTCCTTGCTGGGCTCGTGTTTTGGCCTGGTTATTTCCCATCTGGAGAGTGGATTGGTGGCCCCTGATGTAAGCCAGTGACTTGGCTACTTAAGCATCCTCCACTGTGGAGGTAGAGAACGTTAGAAAATGTCCTCTGCAGAGGCTGTGTGGTCATCGTTCTTCCAAGCTGGCAAAAAGAAACACGAGATGGGAATTTCCTGAATGGCAATGTAAAATATTAAGCACTAGGCATCCGGCCAGCCCATGCAGTTACTTTGAGTGCAGTCTGAATTGCTTTATGTCCTCTGCTGTGCTAACCTCTAGATCTATTAATTTTTATGTGTATTACTGCATTACATCATTAACTTCTCGGTGAAATGTTTTTCCAAGTTTTCTGTTTCCCTCAGTTTAATATGTTGCCTAAAACCCCTAGTGAATCCTGTGCATGTAATGTGAAATGGTTCTATTAACAGCTCCGCTGTGTGAGAACAGCCTTCATATTTTTTTGTTTGGTCTCTGACATCTGCGTGAAGGGAGAAAATCCACGTAAGGCTGAACAACTCGTACTTTATCAATAGACAAAAATTGCACTCCGTATTATCTACTCTGACACTTATTTGAAGTGCAGCAGACAACATGAGTACTGTACACTTGCCTGATTTTGTTCACATTTTGTAAGCAAGTCACTCAAACAGACCACTAATACCAGTCAGACAATTATTAGTGTCCTGATAATTAAGCCAAAATAAGCCTAAGCATTTCGAACAATTAGTTTTACTATGTAAACTAGCGAGTTGCATGGCAGTAATAGGCTGGTTTGCAGAAGTGCTTGCAGTGAGTTCTGTAGGGCTATCGATGCAGCTGGGGTTTCAGAGGATGGAAGGGGTAGCCTGGATGACCGACCCTAACTCGTAAGTGTTATTTCCAGAGCTTCCATTTCCAGAGTCTGAGACAGTACTTAAACTGTCAGGGTAAAATTAGGAGATGGGGAGACTGGAAAAATGCTGATACAGACCTTGTGAGCCACCCTGTTGGCAGGCTGAGGCTGAAGAAGTGCGTGGGCCCACCTTGTGACTCTCACTGCCCCTGAAAGCCCACAGGATCCCAGAACAAAGTCTGGTGACTGATCTCATTGTTTTTTGTGTTCCTTTTTAGCAGTATTTGTTGTTGCCAGTAACTGGGCAATTTCTGCACATTTATTCAGTGCTTTTAAGTCATTTCTTTAGGTAATTAAAAGAACTGTACATGTAATTGCTGTTGAGATAATGGTATCATTATGAGCATGGATTTTTCTTTCATTTATGCTGCAAATCATAGCATAAGTCGTGCAATTCTAATGTGGTTGCAAATTAGAAAGACAAGCCAATATTTATCTTCTCTCACTGAATCTCTCGGATTACAGGCTACAGACTGGAAATGCTCGTGGGGAAGTCGAGCTAATGGTTATCAATCAAACCTTTTCTGCAATTCTTCCCTTAGCTTCTTGCAGCTTTGCCATCTACCTGGTACCTGTGCAGAAGACGCAGTGGTGTGCTAGCTCTGCAGCCTCCCGAGGTATTCTGCAGCCTGGTGCACGCGTGCTCTGGGCTGTGCTGTGCGAGCCGTCCCCCAGCAGCAGCCAAGGCCTCCTGAGAAATCGGTCGCTGTCTTGGGTACCGAAGGAATTAACGCGTTTGCAGATTGTCAGTGGCTTGAATTTCACAAGGGATGAGTCCTTAGGAGGCTCTGATTCCCTCTTAAGTGCCTTTGGACTCACACGTGCTCTCTCTATATTTAAAACCAACGAAAGAGACGGGATCAAATGAATCAGTCTCCCTGTCCAGAAATATTTTCTGTTCTGCTGCAAATTGGCTTTCAGGAAGATTTTCCGTATTCTTTACAGTGCCTCTGGTAACTTATTTCTGAGACTTGCTTCTGTGTTCTGCTTTGGATTCCTTGTGAACAGATCCTCTCTATTCTGATGCTGCTTTTCAGTCAAGTATTTGTCACCTGTGTAACCTTATTTTTACAAGTGGTGAAAGAGAAGGCTGATTTTAAAGAAGGGCTTTACTTTTCTTAAATTTTGGAACCTGATCAGTATGCTCTGTGGTTTAACCTTTTAAAAGTGTCCTACTAAAAAACTGTGATACTTTTTCACTTGCATCTGTGTTGCTAGTCTGCATTTCGTACCATACAGCAAGCCCTTCGTGTGCTGATGTCAAGGCAGCGATGGATATTTGGGATTTCATTGGATCAGTCCCTTGGTTTCTAATTCAAGCGGGCTGTCTGTCCTTTAGAGTTGCACTGAAGTGCCAGAGTGGTGAAAGGTTCTGGTGCTTTGGGCGCTGTCCTAATTTTTTTTGCTGCTTTTTCCATTGAACCAGGTAATGGAGAGTGAGGAGTTCATGCTGCTTCCTGCCAATCAGCTCATAGACATCATATCCAGTGACGAGTTAAATGTTCGCAGCGAAGAGCAGGTGTTCAACGCGGTGATGGCCTGGGTGAAATACAGCATTCAAGAAAGAAGACCCCAGCTGCCACAGGTAATGCTGAGCACAATAACATTTGAGACTGCTTTATCTAGGGGAAGAGTAATGAGGGCTGATACGGCGGTGTAACAGCAGCGTGACAGTTCTGAAGGCATGCAGTGGCACAGTAGTTCTCTCTGACTTCCACCTGTGTTAGAAGGCTTGCAGTTTCCTTTCATCTAGGCTGAAAGATGCAGTGGCTAGACCTTTTAATAGGGGCTTTATTGAATTGTTTCCAGGTAGGACTTGCCAAACTAGATCATTCCAGTGGTCTGTCCAGACAAACCTGCCTGGATTGCTTTGAGTGTTGTACAAAAAAAAAAAAGTGGGTAAGAAAAAGCTTGCCTTCATTTGAGGTGCGTCTTTAAGCTCTGCTGTTTGATTTATGCTACAGCCCTCACGATCTTATATTGGAGCTTGTCAGAATGGTTTTGTTGAAATGCAGCGCTTCATCTAGGCCAAGCCATTTCGCAGAGAAGCACCCATTCTGACAAAGCTGTCAACTGGAAAGCCTCTGAAGTCCCAGGCTTTCTGATCAAAAGAAGCGAGAGTCTGTCTACCTCGGTGTTTTTACTTTGGAAATGCTGATACTAAATGCAACTTTATTAGGTGGAAAGCTTTTGAAAATTATTTAAAAGCAAACAAAAACCCCGCTGTCCTCAAGCTAGCTCTTCTTAATGGTGTTAAACTGTGCCTTTTTAGGCCCCTCTATCTGTACCTGTTTGTGTTTCTGAATTCTAAGCTGTTACGAAAGGGATGTTATTTGTTATCTGCAATACCACTCACGTTTAAGAGAGCTAAATGGTTGATAAAATGTTTAACTAGTGTTTCAGGCATGTATATTGACATCTGTATTTTTGTGAAGGTTTTCAATTGTGAGCTTATTTTCATCTGTTAATAAATCAGATTTTCATCAGTTAATAAAGGGATTGTCCCTTTTCAAAAACTGCCTGCCTGCCTTCTGCCTATCTAAATTGATACTTGGAAAAGGCAAAGGTACTGTAAGCTGAGCTATGTTAAACTCAAATGCTAGAGTTTGGATTGTAAATGACTGTGGATGTTTGCTAGAGAAATTACTAACTCTTTATCAAAAACTTGTTAGCCAATCTTTTTTTTTCTCTCAATTTTACTTCTCTTTGTATGTGTGTGGGAATATGTGACTTATCTACAGTGACATTCTGGTTTGTGTTGCAGGTCCTACAGCATGTCCGTCTGCCACTGCTGAGTCCCAAGTTTCTTGTGGGTACCGTGGGCTCTGATCCTCTTATTAAGAGCGATGAGGAATGCCGGTAAATCTCCTTGCTAATTTACAGAATAGGATTGTGTTGTCTTTGAGTGCCTTATTTACATCTGTTCTCTGAAACTGTTTATTTGTCAGTAGTAAATGGGTAATATCTGTTTCCTCTTTTGCAACTGGGAGGAGAAGAAATGCAAGACAGCATTTCCTATTTGCATAATAGTTGGTAGTGTGACATAGAGGATTTTTTTTTTCTTTTAAAGTTTTCAGGGAAATAGCAGATTTTGGGTACACAGGTTGACTTTTGGTAAGATATCCTTCAGTGTATTGTTTTCCATTTCACATTTTTAATTCTGTAATCATGGCTCTTCATTGCAGCTTACCACTTCCATGGTATTTATTCATAATCTCTTCATGACTTAAAGTACTTTCTGTATGCAAAACATCTTGACTTTGATAACTCCATAGGACTCAAGGATTAGAGTCCGCTGTCTTGTGCAATGCTACTGCAAAAAAACTGTTGTTTCCTTCTCTTGTGGTATAAGTCTCACCTTTCTGGTTTTGCTGAGTTCTGCATTATCTATGAAGCACGCAATTTTTCTTTCTGGGCTTAATGTGGAAAAGCTAAAGGGATAGGCTAAACTGTTCTCTTCCTGAATTAAGCATTCATACTGGGGGAATTCCACGCTTTTAGAGGGAAGGAGGACTTTTTTTCTTTTTTGTTTTATTCAAGGGTTTGGAATATTAGGATTAGACCAGGTGACAAGTCATGAATGGATGGACATTGTGAGCTGGCCAGAGCTCATGGAGAAAATATTCATCAGAAGGGTACTATCTCCATCTATTGGTCGTGTGTGTTATGTATTCGTGTGCTTTTCGAGTCCTGTTTTGTTCCCAGGCAAAACCACTGATTTGTTAAGACTTAGCCTGAAGCAGACTGGGTTTTTCTTTTCTGTACAGTAAGCCTGACAAATCTCATCATTCTTTTAGTCAGTCTTCATAGCTCGTAGTATCTAATATTAAACTCCAGCCAAATATTGATACTGATCTACTTCTGTCACTGTGTAAATGACTTGTAAGCAGTTGATGAGTATTTAGGTGACAGTGTGTGTTTTAACTAGAGCTATTCATGCACTTACGTGATTTGTGAATACCTGAAGTGTACAACTGTTGCTGGCTGCTCTTGCCATCAGTTTTGGTTTGTGCTTTTTCCTTAGACCTGTATCACGTCAGCTCTGGGAATTAATATTTTCCTGTGTTGCACAGGGATTTAGTGGATGAAGCCAAAAACTATCTCCTGCTGCCGCAGGAGCGGCCACTGATGCAAGGACCACGAACCAGACCACGCAAACCCATCCGCTGTGGCGAAGTACTCTTTGCAGGTGTGTACAGCTCCTGCTGGCTTAAGTCAGGAGATTCAAGTCTGTGTTTATTATTTTTTTTCTGGTGATAGTGTTCCTGTAAGCCTAATCTTTTCCACATCTTTCTGAAGTGACCTGTGTGTTAATATTTGGAGGTTTGAGTTTAATTTTCTTGCTCACGTTATCTTTTTGGTGGTATTAATGCCACAGTACTCCCAAGCTTATGTAAATCACCTTGAAAATGACATTGTCTTCCAGTTATAATGAGGAATGAGGAACTCTGAGAGATGTCAGCCTTAAACCAGTAGCCACAAAGTCCAGAGGGATCATTTGTATGAGGCACATGTACAATATGTGAGCTTGGTGCATTGCTGTGACACCATTTCTTGTGTTTGGTTCCTACAGTGGGGGGCTGGTGCAGTGGGGATGCGATTTCCAGTGTGGAGCGCTATGACCCTCAGACCAACGAGTGGCGGATGGTGGCCTCCATGAGCAAAAGACGCTGTGGCGTTGGAGTCAGTGTTCTGGATGACCTCCTCTACGCGGTGGGAGGCCACGATGGTTCCTCTTATCTTAACAGTGTGGAAAGGTAGGTCTTCATAAGGCCTGTATGCAAAATGCTAGCTCTGAATATCTAAACCTGGTTGCAGCCTTTTAAAAATGGTTTGGTTTTGTGAGCTGTGTTCTTTTCCTGCTGAAAACCTGAAATTTGTTGCCTGTGTGGACACCCCTTCAATATTGTGTTGGTTTACTGCTGAACCAGGTCTTCACATGTAGCACCTTCTCGTGTTATCCCCAACTTAATGAGAGAAGACGTAGCCTTTGGTATAAGGAAGGAATAGGCAGGAGGTGGGTTTGGCTGTAGTTGGGAGCAGTGATGATCCTGGTTAACCTTCTTCGCATTTGCTGGTTTGTTTTTAGCATTGTTGAGGAAGGTGAGGCTATGATATGCATAGCTTCAATGCTGAGGGAAAGCATCCTGGAATTTCATTGTGGGTTGGTAACTACAGAATAAAGGAACCTTGCAAACACAGGAGGAGGAAAATAGGTCAGTTTTAGACCTGTGGAAGACGAGTCAAACAAGCTGTGTCAAGCTTCCTGTTTCTGGGAGCAGCATATGGCAGCCTGCATGGCTAAAAGCCCCATGACTCAAGCACTCCTAGCGCTCTCAGTGTCTTCCCTTTAACAAATCCAATGAGCTATACAAATATCTCCTTCCTACCCTTCTTTCCGCATCTCTTTGTGTACTCCTGGGCTCCCAAATCATGACTCTAGCATTATGTCTCCAATGTCCTGCACTATATTTTCTTGTCTCTGGGTTCCCAAGTCCACCTGGTTCCTTCATCTTTATCTAGAAGTGCAGGTCTCACTCAGTGCTGGCTGAGTTCTTGTGTGACCTGCAGAGAACATCCAGCAGAGCAACTCTGCCTGCTGCTCTCTGCACAAGTGTAAGTTACCATGTGTCAGCCAGTCCCTAGTAACCTGCTCTCTTACGAGTCTGAAGCTTTGATCTTCAGTTTGAATCATCCAAGCTGCAGTTTGAACATCCTTGGGATAACGTGTTGGATGCATTACATCATTTTGGGATACTTACTCAACTTACAAATAGTTGTGGTGCAGTTCAAGCTCAAGATAGGCAAACTTTGCTGCCTCCGAACTTCCCAAGCATGGGGGAGTCTGAAGCATCCTAGACAAACAACTTGTCCTCTTTGGTGTTTTTCTAGATATGATCCCAAGACCAATCAGTGGAGCAGTGACGTGGCCCCCACCAGCACCTGCAGGACCAGTGTTGGAGTAGCAGTTCTTGGGGGCTACCTGTATGCTGTGGGTGGCCAGGATGGTGTCTCTTGTCTCAACATCGTGGAAAGGTACTTAATTTTAAAAGCGGGGCGTAAGGAAAAGTGGGTCTCTTAGCAGGTGCAGATCAGCTTCAGAGAAGGTAAATGTTCAAATCTCATGGGGATTTTTCTTTGGAGAGAATAAAATGAGTCTTTTTGCCCCTTTTGTGAAGACGTCGATGCTTTGCTGAGCTCTGGTGTTTATTTTCCTGCCAGGTATGATCCCAAAGAAAACAAATGGACTCGAGTGGCTTCCATGAGCACCAGGCGCCTGGGAGTTGCAGTGGCTGTCCTAGGGGGCTTCCTCTACGCAGTAGGAGGCTCTGATGGAACTTCTCCTCTCAATACTGGTATGCCTTTTGCTGTCCCTCACTGCAGTCAGAGCTTGTCACGGTCCTGTTTGTTGTCCTTAAGTCTCCAGGTAGTAGTTGAATATTGTGGTGGTTGTTTGAGTGTTTTCTCCTTCAGGTGTGGTTTTGCTCTATTGTTATTCACTCCATGAGCTTGTGAACCCCTATTACCTGATTGTGTGTGGTAGTTTTTTGTTTCTTGATGCTGCATTTGGCAGTGTTTCCTGAATACAATACTTCATTCATTTGCATAACAGCTGCAAGCACATCTTTTTTTTTCCCCCCTGCAATAGCCCTTCCCCAGCAGGGAAGGTACCAAAGGTCAAACTACTGCAAGATGCCAATGCAGATCGTTTTCTAGCACTGCCAACTCATTCTTGAGTGAAGATGCTTTATATGATTGATTGTGTAGGATTGGAGACAGGAGAGAGAATAGCAGCCTTTTTAGGGAAGGGAAACATTAAAGTGACAGAACAAACTAGTAGGTTATATTTTTGCTGTGTGGAAACTGTAGTGCCTTTACAGATAGAGCAATAGCACTGCTTGCCAACCCTGTTGTCCAAAAATGTCATATCCTCTGCAGTGGAACGATACAATCCCCAGGAGAACCGCTGGCATACGATTGCACCCATGGGGACTAGAAGGAAGCACCTGGGCTGTGCGGTGTACCAAGACATGATATATGCTGTGGGAGGCAGAGACGATACGACGGAGCTCAGTAGTGCAGAGAGATACAACCCTCGAACAAACCAGTGGTCTCCTGTTGTGGCCATGACATCCCGCCGGAGTGGAGTGAGTTTGGCTTGGTTTGCTTGTTTATAATGTACGTCATGTGAGAGCGTGGGACAGAGCATCATCTTCTGAGATTTTCCTCTGGCTTCCTCTGTACTTTCACCTCTATTCTTCTGTGAGGGAAATGTTTGCAAAGAGGCAAAGCAACTTAAAATGTGAAAGTGAAGTGGTAGTTGTGTCATGGCATAGACAGCTGCTTAACATGCCTGAAGGTGGGGACATTCAATATTAGAGAACACTATTCAAATCAGTACCTGGTCTCATCCTGCAATGTGCTTTGGATGAATTTAGAGATGAGCAAACCTACCTGCCCAGAAGAAAGAGCTGGAAAACTGGGCAATTGTATTTAGATACGAACTTCTTGCTAAGCCTTTTCATTGCCTTTACATGTGTGGGAACAGGATTTTTGGGCTTTCACTTAAAATGTTGCTTCTCTTCACCAAATCATGTGGGTATAGGAAGTGACAGCGTGTTTCCATCAACTGCTAATCTTCCTGCTTTTAGTAGGCATCTGAACAAAAGATTAACACAGTGTTTTAAGTAGTCATCTTGCTTGGGCAGATGCAAATGTTATGAATATTTATCGCTGGATACTGGATTATATAGTAAAGCATGGATTAATTCTGTATGTTAGTATTTCAGCGTCTGGTGAGGCAAGTGTGAATCATAACTTGCTCAAGGACTGGTTTTGGGGACAGAATGTATATTTCCTTCCTCAAGCTTATAGTACACTGTTCAGCACTGTCCCTCTTAGTCACTCATTAAGTGTTATTTTATTACGAATTTATTTCATATTTGCTTTGCGTAGAAATTGCTCAACAGATGCATTTGTATCTGCAGCCCTCCTGAGTTTGCTCTGACTTCCTTGGAGGCAAAACAATGAGTGTTTTACATTGTGTTCTTGTCGTCATCTCTGTACCACAATGTTTTCAATAGAGGTGACCTTCCTAAACCGTAGAACAGTTTGAGATTTTGGTGATTTTGCACTTCTGTAGAAAGGTAGGCTGGAGACCAGGGTGCTTACAGATGGTCCAAATCATAGCCCAAAAGAAGAAGGCCAGGGCTTGTGTATGGTTCTGTTACAGTTTAAGCAAGCACTGTAGGCTGGTAGATACTCTGCGGTGTGTTCTCTTGTCAAGAAGTTCCATCCAGGACACGATGTGTTTTGGCTGGCAAAGGCCTAGGGCCTGATGTGTCTGTAACCATTCAGGCAGTTCCAATTCTTGTAGCTGGTAATACAGGGAACCTTCTCCTCTTTCTCTGAGACATTCTCTGTTTTCAGACGTATATTTACCTCTTAATGTCTTGTAATTTTAAACCCAGTATTTGGACTGTGTAGCATCCTGTATCAGCCTAGAATGCATCTAGCTAGAACATGCTATTTTGTTTGTCCTCTCTTCCCCAAAAATTCTCAACTGTAGATTGACTTTCCCCAAACACGGTTGCTAAACCCTTTTATTAATACTTGTTTTAACCATTCATTTCAGGGCATGCACTGAGGAACGTGTCTTTTCAGTACATCCCAGCTAAGCAGTGACTATCTGTGATGGTTGTTTTGCAGGTTGGCCTTGCAGTGGTGAACGGACAGCTAATGGCAGTGGGGGGGTTTGATGGCACAACGTACTTGAAGACCATTGAGGTGTTTGATCCGGATGCAAACACATGGAGGTAACTAAGTTTGTGAAACAATCAAAGAGCAATCTCCAGCCGTGGCTGCTGCCACCCAGCTGGAACTGTCCTAGGCAAATTAGAAAAATGACATACACCATCATGAGGAAATTAGTGCAGTAACCAGCATGAGTTTCATACTGTAGCTTGTTGGTTTGCATGAAACTGTAAGAAAGAGGGTTGTATTGGGAAAAAAAGTGAAGGCACAGGAACTTCTTTCAGCTGTTGCTACCACATTATTCCAGAAGTGCAGTCTAAGGCTGAGAAACCCCTATATACAAGGGGCACTTGCTGCTCACACTAACCTTGTGGCAGGCTTGCATCTCTGTCACTGGTGCCTGACTGTGAAATCCTTTCCTGACAATATGACTTCTCCATTTAAATATGGATGGAAGTTGAACAGTTTTAATATCCTGATGTCATTTACCTACTGCAATCCCCATGTCCATGACTACAGGAGTAACGGACAGTTGAGAAACATTTTCTTGCAAATTTCTGCTTGAACTCCAGCCATTAACTCCATTTTAGGTGAAGTGGGAGTGAGTTCTGCCTATTTTTTTTCCCACCCTGGTATTGCAAAGAGTAACTAACACTTAATGAATAAAGTCTCATTGCATCTTTTTTCAGGTTGGAAAGCCATGTGTAGGTAGGTAGGTTACTGAGACCCAGACAAAAGCTATTTATCAGTCTTTCTAGGTAAAATGTCATACTAAAACCTAATTTGTTTTTAAATGCTGCTTTTGAATGTACAACAATGAACCATACCGAAAGAGATCTGCCCCTTCTGTTTATTTTGGGCTCAGTCTCTTCTACTTCCAAAAACATGCTTGCCCTTAGCAGAACGAGCTCACAGTCATGGTGTAGAATTCAGCCTACTCATTTTTGGCTATCAAGCTGAGGCTCTGAGTTCCAAATCTGTCTGGAGGAGCTGAAATGAAATACTTTGAGCATATGATGTTCTTCCCCTTTAAATCTGGAAGGCAGCAATTAGAATTTCATCTGATTTACAAGATGAGAGAAAATCATGAAATTGCTGGTTTGTATTTCCCATTTCTTTTCTATTCGTAACTATGCTCGAAAGCAATTACCTGTATGTTTATTCCTAAATCTAATTAGTATAAAGTTTCAATCTCCTATCTCTATTCTTGTTCCTTTAGTAATCAGGAAGGATTGGAGGGAGAGGAATAGAAATTAATGTCCTTATTCTTTCTGGTATAATAATACAAGTAAATTAATCCTTCTGAGAGAAGCTGTCATGAGAAGCAGTAGAGACCATTCCCGTTGTTTGCTGAGCTATGGTCAGTGCTTTATGAACTGCTGAGGAAAGAACAGCTGAATAGCAAGTAATACGTACTTCATATTCCTTAGCTGCATTGTTTCAGCTACTTCCAGTGACTGTAACCATGACATATATTGCATTAAGAGTTACTGTCTGGGCTGGCTTCCACAGAAGCTTAGGAGGTTGTTCAAGGTAGTAGCTTGTGGGCTTTTCCTCCCACTTAATTTGATGTAGCTAATCAACATCTGGTCGTCTTCCTTTTCTTTGCTGAACTTCTTGGTCTGAGAAGGTTTTTAGTATATGTGGGTAGCCTGATGAGAAATTCTTCTGATACAATTTGTTAATCCCAAATGGTATCGGTAAGAGTTGTTTGAAGAGCTCCTCTTTCTGCCAGTAGACTTCAGTGGCACAGAAGTATGCAGCTGAAGTGAGTAGGATACTGGAGTCTATAGGGATCAGATTTCCATGTGAAATGCAGGCACCGTTTCAGTAGCATATCTTGGAGAAGCAGATGGTGCTTGGGATGTGTTACATCTTGGTCAGATCAGCTGAATTTAGGGTATTAGAAATGTAAATTGAATTGTAAGTGACAACCTTATCCTTGATCCAGTGCTATCCAAAACGTTAGCCCAAGGTCAGCTACAGCCTGTAAGTTGTTTTTTTAATCTGTCACACAATGAGACAGGGAGAAAGCAAGCGATTACTCAAGTAACAGAAAACTGTCGTGTCAAAACAAGAAGCAATTTTTGTTTTGATGGAGAAGGGCATAAGCAAATAGAAGTGTTTACCTTGGAAGTATATAAAAAGCCTGCTGCCCTGCTACTTGTCACGATCCGCTGTAACCAGAGGTTATCAGTGGGGTAACTGTGGTTTCAAAGGCTGGTTCAGTCTTTCCCCTGGTAGCTCCATGAAGGAGGTGAAGCAGTGTGCTCACAGAAGCCTTGTCTTTGCAGGTTGTACGGTGGGATGAACTATCGCCGGCTGGGAGGAGGAGTAGGTGTTATCAAAATGACACACTGTGAATCTCATATATGGTAAGCATCGAGAAGGGAAGGAGCCCCCTAGCTTCTCGTTTCTAGAAAAACTGAAGAGACTTGTTGACACTGGACCTCTTTGCAGCTCTAGTATGAACGGTCTAGACCCGATGTAACTCTTTCTTACGGAACTATAAAAATGACTTCTGTCAGAGTGTGCCCAATGGGAGACCACGTTGTCAGACTCCAGGGAACCACTGGACAAAAGTAGAAGTGTCGCTTATGTCCGTATTTTTTCTAAATAGTCTACAATTTTGAATAAACCAAACTGTAAATGTCGCTATAGTGTAAGTAATACTGATGTAAAGACTACAAGCTATAATGGGAGTCTGGCAAGGAAGAGGGTTTCCTGCCTTCCCTCCTGCTGTGAGCAGTGGATGTGGCAGCTGTGTGGTGGGCGAAAGAGGAAAGTGATACGGAAAACATTGCTTTTGCCTTATTTACAGAGAGCTTCAAAAAAAAAAAAAAAAGTACTTGACCTGCAAGGTGCCACCTTTGCACAGAAGCTTTCCTGTGCTCAGAGTATATTTATTTTTTCATTTAATTTGTATCATGTATTTTCTTTGTATCGCTCACAGCGATGATTCCAGCTTTTTATATACATATATATGTGTGCATATATATATATGTATTTTATATATATGTATATGTGCGTGTGCGATTTGAGTTTTGATGAGTTGATGGTTAGGGCAGGGCTATGTCCTGCAAGCTATTGTGGTTCCAACCCTTGTGGTATGTGTTAGGGTCTCTTAGAGTACAGGAGAGGTATGAAGATGGGTACCCTGAGTATCTTTTCAGTCTTGCTAGAGGCAAGAAGTAGAACTGGAACTCTCATCTATCGACTGAATCAGTGAAATGCCCCAAAAGAGAGTGAAAAGGATTTCAGGCAATGCCTTTTTAGTGTACAGTGTATGGTACAGAAGTTCAGCTTTTGTCTCTCAACGCCCCTGTATATGAACCTAGAAACAACTTGTTGCTTACTTAGAAAAGTCTTTCTCACGTTGCCTGCTTAGATAATCACTCTTTGTCTGAAGCTGGTATGCAGGTGTCATCTGTTAATTCTTACTAGCCTAGATCAACACTCCTCAGCTTCTTGCTAGAGTGGCAGACCCGCAGTCAGTGCCTGCTGTGAAAAATGCTTAGACTAGCATCACCTTAGCTGCCCTTCTGCCTCTTGTCTGTGTCTTCAGAATTCCTGTTGTAAAACACCGACCGTGACGAGATGGTAACCTCCCTTTTAGTGATTTTTATGTACTTTCTCTGGGCTGGTTTTGAGCAGGGAAAGGTCTGAGACTCATGAAAGAGTTTGGAGGGGAAGGACTCTGCTGGCACTGTAATTTGTCATGTTTTGGTGAGTGCAGAGGTACCCAGGGGTGGGGAGAGAGGAAAGAGGAACTCTAGACTCAAAGGTTCTGACACGTTTGTACTGTAATTTCTATACAGAATCAAAGAAAGACCTGTTGCACCTGATGTAACTTTGGACCTTACTAAATCTGATTTTAAAAGAATAAGAGGACAGGACTGTAAATTCTTGAGATGAAAAAGGCAGTGCTGGTATCTTAAGTTCTTTAACTTCATAGTTTGATTCATGTAACTCAGCATTTTAATGTGCTTGAATATAGTAAAAATTACACTACAGTAATAAATGGGTCATTAAAGGTTTTTAAAAAGCCCCCTTTCCCCTCGAGGTTGATATTGTGTTTACATATGAAAATCATTTGCACCTTTACAAGGAAAACAAGTATTCTGTAAACAAATGTTTACATTTATCATTTATGCTTTTTTCTAGCATGAGTAACTTGTATAAATAGTGCTATCTTAATAAATTTCTTCTATGCTGTTTTTCGTTTGTTCTTTTACTTGAAAGCAGTGGTTTTATATAGTTTGTGTACATATGGTGGATATAGATGCTGTTTTTTTCAGGTACCAGTCAAAGTAAAACTGGTTTAAAAGCTCTGCTGTTTGGTGTTAACCTCAATTCCTTAGAAGCACATGATTCAGAACCAGCTTTTTTTCCTGGAAGAAAGCATCTGCAACATCTTCCTAAATCTAGCTCTGCTGACTTAACTGCAGTTACCTATTCCAATTTGTGGGTAAGCCTGTAAAAAGAAGGAAGTAGCCCTTCGTTCCAGCAATGTCCTACAGAAGTCTGTAGCAGGTACTGGACATGCTTAGCAAAGGAGCAACTTTAGGGAAGTACCAGTCTTGAGAGCAGAGCACTCACAGGGACTTCTCACATGTTTTATATCCTCTTAGTTTGTGTTCCTAAAAGAAGGTATAGGTTAAGGCAGCTACGCTGAATTTAGAATTTGAATTTAGAATTTTAGAAACTGATTATGCAAAGCTGCTGGGAAGAGCTGAGCATTAGATCTTAAAATTAACCTCTGGGAGTAACAGTCTCGTTTTCAAACCAAATACAGCTGCCACTTCATGTCAGATCACCTATTTCTGCTTACCTAGTGTTCCTCTGAATCAATATAGCAAATTTTTGTCTAAGATGTTTCCTAAAAGGAAATCAGAACTGATAGTTTTTAATAGCTGCTAGGAGCTTCAGAAAATGGCTCAATTACTTCTAACAGGGTAAGCATCATTGCTTTACAAGCAAGAGTAATCCATCTTCAATTAGTAAACATAAAAACTACAAGCAAGTGCATGATTCTTTTCGTAAATGTAATAGGAGACTAAAGGCTCCTTTATTAGCAGTAGATTAGGAACTAGACATGCAATTATGGTGTGTTAAGCAGCTATTCATGTTTGCATGGCTGGTTCCTCTCACTGTTGCTGGGGAGAGTGAAGAATGTACTAGCTGCTTTTAGTGAGAGTTGATGAATGATTCCAAAACTTGTGATTTGGCAAAGAAAGGAAAACTTACATCACTGTTTATGGGGAAGGATACAACACATGCACAAATGTTTAGACTTTAGAGATGTTAAGTATGTGAAGTTATGAATGAATTCTACAAGAAACTAGACTTTAGCTTTGCTCACAGATTTATTTAAGAGGTAACAATAAGTAGTTCAGTCAAGTAAAAAAATAATTTAGAGATAAGCAGAAGACAAGTACGTGTTTGGTCAGCTATAAATCTTCTCTTCCACTGGTTAAAAAATGGAAATGTTTATGTAGTACTGTAACATTAATCATAGCATTTAGGATGTGCTACTTCCTTTCTGCTCATTTAAGCTGTAACCAGTCTCTATGCAGTAGCTTTCTGAACTGCCACCTACTGTAGGGAAGAGATCCAATATGAAGTTCTGTGGTCTACAAGATTACATCAGGCAAAGGATCATAAAACTAGTTTACAGACAGATCTTAAGTTCCCATATATTAACTCCTCATTGAGGACCCCCAGCACTGGAAAGAGAAGGCAGTTGTCAGTCCTGCTTTTCACCTTAGCCCACCTGGGGAATAGATAAACACTGACTATTACCAACAGCCTTAGTTTTCTAGAAAGTTAGAAACCTGGATTTTTCTGCTATAGGCTGCAGAACATGCATCCCTTTCTGAGGTGTGCTTGACTGCATTTAGACTTCAGCCCAGCAGTACCACACTATAGCTAACATCTGTAGAGCTGGGCTGGTCAACTTCAGTGAAAACCAAATTGCCAACAGCAGCAAACAAACACCTGTCAGTAAGCTGCATCCAAGAATTTGCAAAACTTTACCTCGCAGCCTCCAGCAAATAACACTATATACAACTGAATGCAGTAGCTATAAAAAAGGTGCTTAAGAAGCTACTGTAGTCCTTCAGGGCAAAATGTCGGCTTTTCTTTGTGCATGATGTTGAATTTTAGCTAATTACGGATCTCAGTGCAGAAGTTACAGTTCCATTTTGAACAGCAAGCAGGAAAGGTAAAAGAATGCTGCAAGAATGAGTTTCCAATAGGTTTCTCAGCTTCCATCTTCGAACCGTAAGCCTTCATAGCGTGACGATTTGCTGAATTGAGTCTCACTGTATCTGAGAGATTGCCAGCTCTGTCAGGAGCATCAGCACTCTAATCATGTGCTGGCTTTGTAGAAACTGTTTAAAGAAAAAAAAGCATATTAGAATAAACCAGTGGTCAGATTTCCACACCCTTAACTGGCTGGAGACCAAACACTAGGTGTTCCTTGGGATTACAGTTAACTTCTCTGTCATCTGCACGGTACCTTTATTACTATTTTGACTCTGGCTTTGTAGAAAACACTCCTGCCTAAATCCTGTGCCAGTTGGAGCCCCCCACCTTTTGTTTCAGTCCCATGGTACCTGAAGAGATGGCCTGCTCCTGCTGTGGCTGTTTGGAGGAAGTAGTCCTAGCACCTCTTTGGCTACTTCCCTTCTTTAGGAACACAAGTTAGGCTGCCACTTTTCCTCAAGTACTCGTAGTTTGCTATACACATGTCTGACAAACTCAGTTACAACTCCTTCATAATGGGGCTATGGAGTTTATAAACCCCTTTCTAGAAAATGCTTTCTCAGGAAGTCTGAGAATCTCATGTCTACTTGCCTGCAACATGAGAAGTTGTTGTAGCCACTCTTAAACTGCTGCAGGTAAAAATAATAGGCAATGCCACACTAATGTTCAGTGTTCCGCAATTATCCTACTAAAGGACATAGTTGTTAAGAGATGCTTTCCAACAAAGCTTAGTTTTTCAGGATTTCATCTTGGCACAGAAGTCTTGTTCCTTACGATGGAAAAGAGGTGCAGTGGTAAGTTACAGATTTCCTGCATTGAGAGGAAGCAGTACCTCCATAATTAAGGAGAAAGAGAGGGACCAAGATCTGGAAGACTTGAAAATTCAACTAACTTCTAGTAGAAGGTTATGCATAAAAAGCAGGCAGCTTTAATTTTTAAAAGGAAGGCACTTTTAGTCAGGTACAACTATTTTAGTTGCCCAGTATTATATAGGATAACATGCTATCTAAAACCTCACCTTTATAATCCCATCACAGTGTGCTGAGGCAATTCCTGTAGAAACTTTGACCAATTTTGTAGCTGACAAGTGAATCTTAAAGTGTCTGTGGAAGTGAGAGTAAAGGCAGTCCATAAAGACATCCACCTCTTCTTGAGTGATCTCTCCTGGAGTTTTTTGGACAGTGTCCCACAGAGCTTTTGCATCCTCTGTGTGAATGGCATATGAAATATCCAGAGGCTGGGGCAGACAGGGAACAGAGAAAACGAGTTCCATGGCTGATGAAGTTTTGTCCACTTTGTATCCAGTCCACAATGCCGCCATCCAAGTGAGAATGAGAGGGCTGATGACTAAGCGACGGAAGCAGCAGTCAAAAGTCTTCTGAAACCAAGTGCCAACAAGGGATGTGTAACTCTCTGCCCCATTAGCAAGAAACAAAGGTAAACACGTGAAGTCCTCCAGCACGTTCACTGAGAGATCATCTCCAGCCACAGAGCAGAACCATCCTGACCATACCAGTTTCTCTTCTGTTTTTTTCTGGGAAGCAGATGATTTCAAGGAAAGCTGGATTGGGGAAAAGAAGTGTTTGAATGCTACAGAGCAAGTTTTATTTATTTATTTTTTTTAAAGTTGAAGATGGGTTTTATTATTTGGAGTATTTGGTGGAAGATTTTTCCTCAGGACTTCACACTAAACATTCTTGCCTGTAAAGTCCATACAGTTACTCAGTCTATATGTTACAACCCTAAAAGGTGTGATCTTTGGGAAAAGCACTTTTTATAGGAACACTCCTTAAATCTGAGTTTAAGGTGCTTCATTTGGAAAAGCAGGTGCATGGTACATCCTGTAACCACAGCCATACTGAGGGAGCTTGGCACTTCGCTCAAGGCAAAGCACTGCAGAACTACTAATTGGATGGGGGCTATGGCCAGGAGGTAGAATTATACCAACCTCATCCATGAAGCTCAATAACCTGTCAAAGTTCTTGCAGTAAGCTGAGCTGAGTTAAAACATGAGGAGTGCTCCTTGTGTTCCTACTGTGATCATACAAGGGAGCTGAACTCAGAACTTCAAATTTGAACACACACATTGGTTATGAGATGTTCCATCTGGCCAGAAGGTGCTTTCATTAAGTCTCAACAGATACTACAGTAATCATTTCACAGTGTTGGGACTTTGCAAGTGGATGGGGTAGTTCATGACAGAAAAAAAAGGCTGTGAGATGTAAGTAGCAGTGGCAGCAGCCCTCAGAGCTGCTGGCGAGACCCCTTACCTGCACGAGAACCGCGGCGTGGTCCTGGTCGCTGCCCCTGAGGTCTGGCAGGCTGGAGACGGCCACTTTGATGCCCAGCTCGACCCCCACCTCCACCGCCAGCCCCTTCTGCTTCTCGGCGGCGATGAAAGCGCCGAGCTGCCGGCCGTAGTCCTTCAGGTGGGCGCTGGAGAACTTGTACAGAGGGGTCACGCTGTACAGCGTCCACTGCTTGCGCAGAATAAACGCTGTTTTCCGCGGGTCCGCGTTCTCCTAGGAAGAAAAGAAAACCAAGGAGTGATGGCAGCGCTCCCCTCGCTCCCTCAGCAGCCCTGAGGGGAGGGGGGGCCGAGCCGCGGCCTTACCCACGAGCCCGGCGGCAGCGCCCGGCCGCTGGGGCTGACCCCGAGCTGCCCGCTGAGCTTCTTGAGGAGCGGCCCCCGCGACAGCTGCCCGGCTCCGGACACCCTCCCGGCCACGGAGCCCCTCCCGCTGCCGGCCGCTGCCCACCCGGTCCCCTCAGCAGGCTCCATGGCCCCGGCCTCGGGCCGCTCCCCGCCGGGCGCCGTTTGAACGCGCGTCCCGTCCGCCCCCGCGGCGCCCAGCACCGCCCCGGCCGCCATCTTAGGGGCTGGGCGGAGGGGCCGGGGAGGGAGGGGATTCGCGCTCCGGAGGCTTCTCTGTGAGGAAAACCGGCGCTTTGCTGCTTGTTTTTAGCAGCCTGAGGGTCCCTCCCGGCTCCTTTCTGTCCGCGGGGGGCTCCGCAGCATGTCATGTCCCCGTGTCCTGCGGCTGCTCTGCGGTGGGCTGCCCCGCCTCGGCTGGGAGCTGGCGCGGCCGGCCCGCGGCTCTGCCTCAGCGCCCGGGGCTGCAGGTGAGGAGCGGCCCCCGCCGGCTGCCCCCTGCCCCTTCTGCTCCTTCTCCTTCTGCCCCTTCTCCCCCGCCGGTCCTAAATCCGGGGAGCCCACGCTGAAGGGCAGGGCCTCGGTCGTCGGCAGGTGTTGCAGTTGGGGCGCTTTTCATAGCGCCTTCACGTAGCGCTCACTCGACTTCTGGTATCTCACAGTGAATTGGGATTGAAAAATACACCAAAAGCAGCTTTCGTAGTTGTTTCCCCCTAGCTCTGACTTTGCGTTTGCATATTTTTTCTTCCCATGGCATGCAAAGTCTATAAACTACAGGGGGAACCGAATACCTAATATAAGAATAATTACAAAACAAAGCTTCTTGCGCTATGCATTACTTCCTTAATTGGAAAGGCTGTGATGGAGGCAGCAAGGGAGATTAATTCAAATATATATATTTATGTATATTTATGCAATAGCATCGTGTATTGTTTTTTTTTTTTAATGGCAAGTTGATAGTCTAGAGCGTTCTCTAAACGATTAATTTGGTTCAATAACTAAGCCACAAGGCCGGGCATGCTGGGGTCTGCAGAAATCCTGTAGTTATTCGGGCCTTTCACTTGTTGCAGGCAGGAAACTGATTTAAACCGACACGGTAAGTGTTGGTATGGTTTAGTTTTGGCTTCCCAAGCCCCCTTTCTGCTGTGTCGTCTGTGTTTAAGTGCAGAGTTGTCAGCATGCTTCAGGGCTGCTCTGCAGCTTTTGCTTCTCTCATCCCTGAAATTTGCTGAGCAAGTTTGCAACTAGGCTGTGCTCAGATTTCTGTGTGAAAGTTTGATTGGGACATAGCGCTAATTCTTTAAAATGTGTTTTGTGCAATTGTCATCTCATATTTATGTACCAAGGTCTCATAGTGGTCATGATGGGATTATGTGAAGTAATTTATTCATGTGTATGCCCAAATTGTATTTGAACTTCTGAAAAAATCACAGCACTGCTTCATATATTGTTTGTCTGCAAAAGCTTTAAAATAACGTTTTATTTATTTATTTGAGACTTCAATAGCTTTGTTGCTCGGACCAACACCTGTGGAGAGCTGCGTTCTGCTCACGTGGGACAAGAGGTCACGCTGTATGGATGGATTCAGTATCAAAGGTAAATGCAAGCCAAGCTGAAAATGGAGATGCTTAATTGCCAGATCCAGTGTATGTGCTAGACTAGTGTTTTTTATGCTGGAGGTTGTCTTTTCATATCCTGCCATGGTTACTTTTGAAGTGTCTTACTAAAACAGTTGAGAATCATGCCAGAGCAGTATTGGAAATGTTACTGTTTGGTACAAATATTAATTGATCTTCTTTGCACCCCTGTAAAGCAGTTAAGTGTTACTACCTTCATTGTATATAGGATGAAATAAATAATAGCATTTTTATCACAGTTCTGATGGCTGTGAGCAAATAATTGCTTTTATATAAGTTCCTTAAATTTTAAGCAAAATATGTTTTTGTCTTTTCAGTTATAGCATATAACAATGCATATTTCAAGTATGCATGCTTCGCTCAAAGAAAGAAATATCACGAGAAGCTAGTAAACAGAGGATGAAATGTTAATTCCAACAGTTGGCTATAAGTGATGCGATATAATAATTACTAATGCAGTTGTACATTTTGCAAATACAGGGTGGAAAGCATACCTGCAGTGTAACTCTTATGTTATGATCCTGGGTATGTGCTTGTAAAAAGGAGATAGATCCAATGGTTTTGATGAAATTAATTAGCATCAGGAGTAGCCTTTTGCATTTTACAGTGCAGTGAGGCTGAGTTTCATCCAGCATCATTCTGCAGGGATGGTATGCACAGATTTCATGAAGAGGACTTGAACATCTCATCTTCGAGCAGTCGTAGGTGCAGTTCCAGGAACAGTTATGATTGCAGCAGTGACATTGTTGTGCTTTTGCCTTTAAAGGCAGTCAGAGCGTGCTCAATTTGACAGCCTCGTGATGATTTAAGTACAGTGGTAGCTGTCACTATTGCAGCTGAAGAGATCAAGATTTGTGATGCTGGGCCTAGGAGCATGGATTGCTCATGTGAAACTTTTTTGAGATTAGTGTTCTTGTTATTATGGCTGTGGGTTTTCTTTTTGATGGATTTTTTTTTTTTTAAGTGGGGGGTATCCATGTGAACTTAACTTTTATTGCTCATCTAAATGTGTTTATCTGGATAATGTTTCTCAGCAGGAAATCTCTAAGAATTGCGTGTGTTCAGAGTCCATGCTCTATGTGGATTAACGTTCAAATCAAAATACTGCCTCTCCTAGTTATTTTGATAACGCAATGTTTGTCTGTGACTGTATGAAATCCGAAACAAACTGTTAGATTAGGTTTGGATGTGGGAAAAGTATGTGTATGTGTCTTACGTTGGAAGTGCCTTGAGGTATGAGTCACAAGATATAGATAGTAGGTAGTTGCCACCTGCTTTGGCTTAAAAAGCAAAAGATGATTGGATTCTTGATGAAATTATCTTCTTTTTTGTTTTTCATGGATCAGACATGGCCTGTTTCTGGTTTTGAGGGATTTCCAGGGACTCACCCAGATCATCCTTCCACAGGATGAGGTAAGTGCTACCTAAGTATGAGTCTCAAGCTTTTTTTCCTCTGATAGCCTGTGTCTAGCAGGTGTTGAGGGCAGAATGAGGTCTTTGGTGAGACAGAGGGCTCTGACACACAAGCAGACTTCAGCGTTATGAGAGCCCTTCTGTGATGTTGTATCAGAAGTGTTAATGATGTTTCTTCTGGATTGTAAGCAGTGGTCCCTGATTCAAACGGGACATTAACAAACGGGCCTTGGAGCATGGTGCTTTTGTCCTGGTCTTCGAATTTCTGAGAGGTCTTGGCATCTTCTTGCAGGCACATTCCCACGTGAGGAAGCTGTTGTCTAACGCCCCAGTGGAGTCTGTTGTGCGAGTGACTGGGATTGTCTCCTCTCGGCCCCCAGGGCAGGAGAATCCGGTGAGGATGCTGGGGTCTCTCAAGCTTTTTATTCCTTGTGGAACAGAGCACTGGGTAGTGGGTTGGTGGTGGTTTCTGTGCATCACAGCTTTGCCACAGGCAGTTTTATTCTGAGATGTGTGATAGCCTGTCCTCAGATAATGTGAGGCAGGAATAACTGCCGTGACACGTAACTTAGGAGAACGTCACAGCATGTTACAGATACCCGTGATTTAAATTCTACTCCAGCCCTTTGAAAGGATAATGAAAACCACTGAAAAACTAACTTTTTCAGTCTTTCAAATTGTGGTTGAGATAATTTCATTTTCCTGAAAATAAGTGCTGTCACTATACGTTCTGCAGTACGCGATGACCTGTTTCTCATTCAATAAATTTTCCTGTCCTCGTTGCATAGGAGACAGAGGTTCAATACTTTTATCAATGTGCATTTCTCAGTTTTCATTGTAATCAGCTGTAGATAATCTGTCAGGATTGTGTGCAGGCTGCCATCCTGCATCATTGGCAGGCCTGGAAAGAGAAACCTGAATTTATGACTATAGTTTTTATATTTATTTATTTTGCTGTGACCACTTATAAATGTCCATAAAGGATGGTAGCTTCAAGCTAAGTTTTTATTTCTTTTAATCAGTTATCATTTTGCTGGAAGGTTGTGTATTCTTTCCCCTAGTAAATAGAAAGAATTCTGCAGAATCAAGTGAACTTCAGCATGGCACAGTGTTAAGTTGGGGAAGTTATCTGCTCTCCCTCGGGATTCAAGAAAAAGAAGACTAGTTCTGAGAACTGGTGTGAGGAACTTCTCAGAACTTCCAGTTCTGAACAAGTTGCCTTTTTTGACTTTTATTGAAGGGTGATGGTGATGCTGCTAATGCACTCTAAAATTCATACCGTGTTATTTCACTGGAGCTAATGGAACTAGTATTTTGTCCAAATGCATGTGCCCTAGCAGGATCTGGGCCTGACCGTTCCTCTGTGCTCAGCATGTCATTGAAGCAGAAGGCAAAGGAAAAGCAATTTTATTTCTTGTGGCACTGGGTACACTGCTAGAAAAGAACATGTCATTTTTGGTGAGCTGGCTTGTGCTTTTTTTCTGAACAGAAGGGAAATCTAGGAGAAATCTGCCCTTGACAGAAGTTCTCTGAATTATGCTGTGTTAGAAGGCAGGAAAGATAATCATATGTTTTTTTTTCCTCCTGATCATCTGTGAAATACCTCTGTGCATTTTTTTTTTCCCCTAAATTTTGAATCTAATTTTTTCTTGCCTTTTGCTCCAGAAAATGCCAACTGGGGACATTGAAGTGAAGGTGGAGACTGCAGAGATCCTAAACTCCTGCAAGAAGCTGCCTTTTGAAATCAAGGATTTCATCAAGGTGTCTGCATTTTTCTCTGGCACACAAGTAGTGTTTTTTCATTAAATTGAGAATTTGCCCAGGGTGATTGCAAAACATCTGCGAGAGCTTTATCTGATTCTATCCAGCTCTGCTTTGAAGGAAGGGTGGCATTTAAAATAGGATGTGCTTATTGTTAGCTGTGAGGTTGTAATTCTAATTGGACTTAAGCAGAAAACAAGGCTTGAAAGATTCCATTGCAGAGGGTTTTAAAATATCACTGTAAGAACAGATGGTAAGGGGAAGAGTGGAATAAATTCAGGCTATGCTGGCTCTTTTGAGTGTGAAACAGAACCTGCCAATGCACCGCTGTGTTTTAAGTCAAGGCTGCTTAGTCTTATCTGGACGAGTAGCTAGCTGGCCAGGGGATTTTCTTCCTCTGTAAGTACAGAGTCTTATAAAAGGTTATTTTTAGAGTAGTCTCCATGGTGTCTGAGAGGCATCGCTGTTAAGATCTTGTCTATACCATTGCACATGACTGACAGGTAAGAGTAGGAATTGGGAAAGCTGGGTCCTGTTCCTTGCATGTTACAGATTCTGGACGGTTCTCACCATCTGCAGTACTTCAGTTTTCCTGTGTATAATAAGAGCATCTCACCATAAAGGTAGTTCCTTTAGATCTGTGTATGACACTGCTCCTCCACTCAGAGGAGGATTGCTGCAGTCTGTTGCAGTGGACTCATAATAAGGAGGGCTGAAATCCTGAGCTTTTTTGAGGCAACTCTTACGATAGAATAAATGTCTGTCATTTTTTCTTTTAAAAAATAAAAAATTGTCATGCATGGAGATACTCTCAGTGGCTGATGTTTCTTTGTGCAGGTTGTAGGTAATGAGTGGGTTGTGGCAACTGAGCAGTATCCTTTTTTAGCTTCCCGCTTTTTTTTCTGTGGCTTTGGGAGCAGCTTCATTGGACATGCAGTTTGATTTTTGTCTTTTATCTCCAGAAATCAGAGGCCTTACGCATGCAGTATCGCTACTTGGACCTGCGCAGCTTCCAGTTACAGTACAACTTGCGGCTGAGATCCCAGATAGTGATGAGGATGCGGGAATATCTGTGTAACCTCCACGGTAAGGAAAGTGCTTGCACAACAGTGTGTAGCAAATGGCATTTTAGAGTTCCTTTATACCCTTGCCTGTTGCTGGAATAGTTACCAACCTACTTCAAACTCCAAACAGTTTCCACTTGGTAAGAATGTGTCTTCTTGCAGTGGGGAATTTACGGAGATGTTGGTAGGTCTAAAGAACAAAGTATGTTGAAATACCTTAGCATGCTATAAAACAGTTGTTTCAAATAAGCCATATCGAGAAATTTAAGTGAACGAAGGCTTTTTGCAAGTAGTTTCCCTCTTTTGTTCACTTAACTCGAGGCATATAAGTGGGATTGAAGGTCTGTTTAGAAACTCAAAGCCTAGTTCAAAATGGATTGAGAATTAACAATTTCTCAGCCCTCTGTGGAGTCCTGTCATCAGCATTTCTGGCAGGCCTTGGGGAAGCTCAGAGTCTTTAAACTTGGCAATGCACAACTTAGAAACAGCGAAGTCTGGAGATTTGGAGAGGCTACATTGCGTGCTAGTACATTACCTACTGAGCTGACTAACTTACCTTACTCTAACCTATCATACCAGTTCTTTTCCCTGCTGTCACCATATTCTGTGTCTGAGGCATGTTTTTGTTCCTTAGGGTTTGTGGATGTAGAAACTCCAACGCTGTTTAAGAGAACCCCAGGGGTATGTAAGCTGTTATGAATTCATATTAGCCTACTGCAATTGCCTAGGCAGTTCATGGTTGAATTATTGTCACTTGCCACTCAACCTTCATGCTGTTCCCTCACTAGGTAACAGCTTGTGTGCCAATTTCTGATACAATCCGTTGATCCTGGGAAGATGTGGCACCTTGAGCCTTCAAATACTGTAAAAGAAAAAAGCTTCTTGTAGAGCATGTTGAATGCAAGTCCTGTCCTGGGACAGATTATTGAAACAAAAATCTTCCTCTAAGCACAGTTTCCCTAGCATTTTTCTCTTAACTGGTAGGTTACTGCAGTGGCAGTACTCAAGCCATTTTAACTTCTGAGTTTATATTCCTGTCTTTCATTTCCAAATTAATCCCAGGCAAGGGAGCTATAGACCAGGAGTTGTTGATGCAGCTGGCATAATGGAGTTCTTGCATATAAACCCCCTGTCATGGATGGTGGATTGTTATGCGTTAGTCTTGCCAAGCAAGAGGTGTAGAAACCTGCTCCTGGATATTTCAGATCAAGTTGGTTAACAGATTATTCAATATAGAAACAGTGATTTCCTCACAAGTAGGATTTTATAAGGGGAGAAAGGAAGTCATTTCCTCTTGCATTTCTAGGCTGTGATGGTAGCCTAGAGTTTCTAGATTTACTTCTGCAAAAGAGCCGAGGCTGTGTAATTGCCCAGCAGGAAATCCAGACTATCAGTGGTGATACCAAGCACACTGTTTCTCCGTTATTTATGTGAGGTTTAAGTCCTGTATGTGTCCAAACTAACGGCTGCAAAAAAAGTCCGAGATGTTGATACCACATTTGAATCAACATTTGAGCAGAGCTCAGTGAGAGATGTTTCCCTGTGGTGGGAGCGAAAGATGGCAAAGGAAGATGTTTTGGAAAGTATTGAAGACTTGAGAAGTCTTCAGAAGATTTGTAATCAGGCCCTGTAAAGGCATCAATTTGCTGCAGTTCTTAGGAAATTCTGAAAAAAAATATATTTCATTATCAGTTTATTTGATCAGCTCTTTAATTGCTGGAAAGTTCAGTGTTTATTCAGTATTTCTGTCTTGCCTAGGTGAGTGGAAGGAAGTCTGTAGAGTGTGGAAAATTTGACTCATATATTAGGATACACATGCTCTGTTTTTTTAATTATTTTGTGTATGGTAACTTCTTTGTACCTCAAGAGGGGTGCTCAGACATTCCCCTCAATTTTTAATTTTATTTTAAGTTTCTCTGGATGATAGCTTTATACCCTCCTTCTGACAGAGGACAGTAATCTTTTTCTGAGTCTTGGTGCCATTTCTCTGCTGTGCAGCAGCCTTCCTTCACGCATCATGTATTTCTTTCGCTCAGGACTGAGCAAATTGCAGCTGTGTTTGTTTCTAGGCCTGGACTGTGACACCAACTAAGATTAAAGCCCGTATCTCCTGTGAGAGCAGGAAGTGTCAGGGAAGCAGAAGCGGGCCCAGATTTCAAGAGATGATTAAAGTTTTACTAGATGTTGCAACAGGTCTCTGCCTGCTCACTTCCAAAGGCTATTTATAGCCTGGTGATACAACTGTTTGGGTCACTCGAGGAAGCCCTGCACTGACCTGTCTTCCACTTAGCTCTGCTGCCAGAGGCAGGCTGGTGGGAGTGTAAATGTTGATACATCTGCCCTTATTAGCTCCCTAATGCTCAGAGAAAGGAATATCCCCACTTCAAATGCACATCTGAAGATGAAATAATGATATTTCATGTAGGTTTGGATGGGGTTTGTGCAGAGTGGTCATGAGGTTTGTGTTACAGACCTGCTGAAGCTGCAGCCAGCCCCTGGTGCGGTAGATGAGCAGTCTGGAGGCTTGCACAGGCAATCATCTGGTAACGTGGCAAGCTGTTCTATGTTTTCTCTTATTAGCTGCTAGTCATTCCACAGCCAGGCTCCAGCTACCTCTGTAAGAGTGTAATCTGTGTTAGTTTACACTGAAGTGTGTGTCACTGTGTGCATCATCTCTGGAGTTGCTTCTTAGTTCTTCGGAACATTGTCATACAGCTGGACTGTAAATGTAAGTGGTAGATGGATGTAAAGCCTGTGTGGCTGTGCAGGTCTGTATGAAGCAACAGTGTAGTAAACCCTATATTTTCCCCTTTACTTTCCTCAGTGACACCACAGCTCCCTGGCACAACCTTGGTACAAGTGGCCGAGCAGCCAAGATGGATTTATAAGGCAGAAGCAATAGACCAGGTGACAGAAATAAAACTGCTCCTTCTCAGGATCTAGAGAAAGGACTCCTCCCTGCCAGCCCAACCATAGCCACATCAACTGCTGGTTTCAACAAAAGGATCCTAGCCCAGGCGCATGGCTAGCTTGCCTACAATTTTGAAGGTAGAGGTCCAGAACTAAAACACCAGCCTCTGAATCTTAGTGTTTAGCTTGGCTGCTTGTGGAAACAAGGGAGCAATTCCATTGCCCTTCCCCAAAACTTTTAAATCCCTTTGTAATTTTCCTCAGGGGCAAAGGTTTTGAAAACAAGAAATTCTTGGAGTGAAGTACCCCCATAGTAGAGGGAAAGCGTGACCTCATGCTGTCAAACACTGAAGAAGAATGTGTGGGAGGAAGGATGTTGTAGAATGCTTCACTTGATGTGTTTTACTGGATGGGCTGATTGTAGGAAATGGAAATCTCTATTGAGGAACTCAGGTGAAAAAGTTCAGGTGACCTTTTCTTTCAGATCCATTTGTTATCCTTGATGACTTTTATGCTTGCGCCATTCCGTGTCCACTTGTAACATTCTGAGCGTATAAAGCCAGGATGAGAGAGAGACGAATCTGAAAGAGAAGGGGGGAAAAATGGCCTAAAACCCAATGACTCTTGGAAGGCAGTAGATCTGTGTGCTGGTTATATTTGGGGCACCTTTCTTGCAGTTGGGAATTGAGGTCACTTCCTGAACCGTGTGAACTTTTCTTTCTCATGCCAGGGGGCAAAAGAATTCCTTGTGCCCTCACGGGAAGCGGGCAAGTTCTACTCTCTGCCTCAGAGTCCTCAGCAATTCAAGCAGCTCCTCATGGTTGGAGGCGTGGACAGGTAAGAGTTACTTGAACTCCCGTTCTCTGCGTGTCCTGTCCAGAGTTTGTTTCTTTTGCTGTGTGTGAGGCTTTAGAGACTTCCCCAAGAACTTCTTGCCAATGGCTTTGTTTCAAAGAGGGATCCTTAAGTACTTAGAATTATCCTAAGCCATGCTCATTAGCAGTAATGCTGCCTAGTAAGCAGAAGTTTATCCCTCTTTGATGGTTGAAATCTTCACTGTTTTAAAATGGAAACCTCATCTTAAGTACAGAAGTAGGAATAAGCTTTGCAGAGACAGTCTGTCTGAAGGACAGAAGATCTAGAGCATGATAAAAAGCCTCATGCAATGTATCCTATAGAACTAACTGACATGAGGCTGGTCAGCTGAACGTGACTGAGACAAGGTAAGCACATCCTCCAGATGCATAGGTACAAAGCTTTTAATTGGGCTCGTTCCTCCAAGTAGAACTAAAGGAGAGGGAGATATTCCTGCAGAGGACTTCAGACCAGGTCTTGACCATGAATGAATTTTATATGGCCCTCAGTATGGTCCATGTTTGGAGTGGAAGATGGGAAAAGGTGTTGCACGTGCCCTGTCAGGGCACAGCTCACCTGGTAGCCTCCTCGTGCCTCTGGAGGGTATGGCTGGAGAAGGATACAGCTGCTGATACAGCTGCTTCTACTCAGAATTTCATGCTCTTGAAGGGATGGCAACAACCAGGGCTATGATAATCCAGTACACACAGAGCAGAGCACTCCTTTTGCTGACCATTTCCATAGCCACAATTTAATTTAGGGTACTTTAAATTGGAGTCTAAATGTAAGTTCTATTGCAGGTACTTTCAGGTTGCTCGCTGCTACCGAGATGAAGGCTCACGGCCTGACAGGCAGCCTGAATTCACTCAGGTAACCACCTTGTACTACCTTTCACCCTCTGCCTCACACAAACAAGCCTTGTAGCTGTTTTACTTTTTGAAGGCCTGGTGTCTGCTGGTCCTTGTGCTGCTTGTGGGTTAGAATGTTGTTTGTTGTGTGTTTCACAGCCCCAGCCCCCTGCAGTTGGTTTGGGATGTGCACTGACTCGGCTGACTACTGTCCCAGGTGCCAGTCAGTAGATGTGGGATTGCGTTGCAGCAGTGATTGTATTTGATGCTGCATGTCTGCTGCTGTCCTGCAGAGCTGGGCATCCTGTTCATCAGCCTTGAGAGCCCAGGCAGCGTTTGGTCGGTCCATTCAAGGCTTCTCTCTCTGTCCTTGTCATCATTACCTCATTTAGCACTCTGAGGAGGTTGTTGCCTGAGTCAGCAGGCTGTAGGGAGATCATAAACGTACCCTCAGACTAATGCAGTCATGCTATGATTTAATTTAATATCTTGTTTCCTTTTACGCTGGCTTAAGAGCTTCTGCAAGTAACAGTGCAAAGGCAAAAACTGTAGCTAATGTGGAATCTCTTATTTTCTATTTTAAGATAGATATAGAGATGTCATTTGTGGATCAGGCTGGGATTCAGAGGCTGATAGAGGGCCTCCTGCAATATTCCTGGCCTCAGGAAAGAGGTGCCGTTACGACTCCTTTCCCTTCCATGACCTATGAGGAGGCACTGGCTGGCTATGGGACTGATAAACCAGACACCCGTTTTGGGATGAAGGTGAGCCTTGCCTGTTGGAAACGTGCGGTTTTTTGTTTTCTTCCTGTTAGTATTTTAGGAATAATCTTTGATTAAATCACTTATACAAGGTTAAGTGGAGTTCTTAATTATGTAATATACCCAAGGTGTCTTTCCCATCATCACTGCTTTGCACAGGTAATGATCTCTTAGAGAAGAAAGGGGTAGGCTTGTTTGTGGGAAAATGTATATTTTTAGATCACTTTATTCTGAAGATAATGTCTCCGGGGTTTTTCTTGCTCCCTTGCTTATTTGTCTCTGTAGTCCTCTGTCTTCTAATGGTTATTCACGTTGGGCCTCATTCATTTCTTTCTGTGAACCTTTTGATTACTTTGAGTAAGGAAGCTGTGTCCCAGGGAATGGTTTCTGAAGGCAATAGGCACAAGAGCAGGATTTTTGCTTTGTGTTCTCTGCATGTTCTTCCCACCACCGCTTTTTCCTGTGTTCTCTCCTTGCTCAGATAGTGGACATCAGTGATATTTTACGAAGATCGGATGTTCAATTTGTGCAGAATGCGCTCAGTTACCCGCGTGGCACTGTCAAAGCTATTTGTATCCCTCAGGGAGTGGTAAGTGATGCTTTTACATAACGCGTATGTTTATGAAATAAAATACCAATTTAAATCCCTTTGTTGGTATGGAAATGTTCCCTGCTATGACTGGGGGAGTGGTGTCCTTCGGGGAACTTGGGATAGATTGTGAGTGATGTCACATTGGGCTGAGGGTTGTTAGAAGCAGGGGAATGGAGGTGATCAGGCAATGGGAAGAATATGTGATTTTGTAATATATTGTCCTCATGAAGAGACAATGTATTGCCCTGGGTGGAGAGCAGAGCTGCAAGGCTGAGAGGTCCCTTGAGGATAGGGAAGCCTCCTGGGGCTTTGGCTTGCTTCTGTCAAGGATAACATCTGAATAATAAATTGTGCCCTGTGAGGAGAGGTTGAAATAGAGCCAGGTATGGCACTGCTCTGTTCTGGGCTAATGAGAGAAAACTGCATCCTGTTTGCTTCTGTTGTGTTTGTCGGCACTGCTCACGTCTCGTAATGAGACTGTCACCAACCAAATCCAAGGCTGACAGTAGATCGAGAACCATATTTGACGTATCTTGGCAGGGAAGCAGATTTAATTCTGGCTGTGAGCATCTTTGCAGCATAAGCAGTAAGGGGAAAAAGCGTTCGCTAGACACCTAGCTTTATTCAGGGAATAGGACTTCCTTTTGGGATTCTTCTAATTTTGGCAGAAAGCACAAGTTCCTGGCTTCCCACGAGAGGGCACTAAAGGTGTGCATTTGCAAAACGAGTGGAATCTGGAGCCTTTCTACCTTAAAGTAGTTTAAGAAAAATCAAGAACTTGATGGAGGTTTTCATATCTACTGCATTTCTCTGCATATGAGGATCAGCCGACACCAAGTTACACCTTCACCATCAGCAGTGTGGTGTTGTAACCTTGTTCTGCTCTGTAACCCACATGCTGGACGCAGTTAGTTACCCCGACACTACTGACTAGCTGCATCTGGTCTGTGAGCATGGAGAACAACTGCTTTCTAGAGGGGCTGCTTGGAGAAGACACTCAGCTGCAGTCTAGTGCTGCAGGCCCTCTCTTATTCCACAGCCATCATGCAAATCTTGCGCTAGAAACAAAAGAACTTGAGAGCTCTGGAAACAGCTCTGTCAATAGATTTGAATCCTGGTTTGGCTTTCCATAGATTTTTCTGCTGTTTGATGTGTCTTTTCTTGCTCTTTCCCCAGAGATACCTTAAAAATAAAGATCTGGAGTCACTAAAGGAGTCTGCAAAATCCCAGTTCAACCAGGTGAGACAGAAACACTGCTGCAGCATTGGCAGTAGTGCATGGTGAGCTGTGCATAAAAGCACGTGCAGGTAGAGGAAGGCAGAAGAGCTGTTTTTAATAAGGCTATTTGCTGAGAGGCAGTGCTGGAACACGTCATGCTTCCAGAGAAGAGACAGCAGCACTGAACTGAACATATTCTTTTACTGATCTTGCATTAGGAGGTCATGGACATGATCTGCAGGCCTGATGGAAGCTTGAAGTCTCTGCTTACAAAACTTCTTGGCAAGGAGCAGCAGTCGGAGCTCATGCGAGCGCTGAACGTGCAGGTGGATGATGTGGTGCTGCTGGCAGCTGGCGAACACAAGCGAGTGGTAGGAAGCGTTTCTGGGTGTCGGTGTGAGTTGAATGTCGCTGATGGCTTTGATGTTATCTGTCCTTAGTCTTAATTCCTCTGACCATTACAATAGGTCGTCATCTAATTCCATGCTTCTCTGGATCTGAAGATGTAGCAACAACAAATAATGCATGAAATGTACCTATTGCTTTTGTTTCCACCAGTCAGCTTCTGGGAAGAACTTGTAACTGAAATGAAGGCTGCAATATAAAACAGGAACAAATTGGTGCCTCATTTTCTCTCACGTCAACTTATTTTTTTTTTTTAAATTACTAAACAGATTGGAAAACAAGGTCGGCTAGGTAACTGTCTCCCATAATGAGGTGACAGGAGCGAAGCGCGGCTGCTTATTAGCAGAGAGGAGAGAGGAGATTCTGTCTCAAGCCTTCTCTGTATTCCTGCCAGTAGATGTTGCCTTCCAAGCAGTGCATGTGTCATACTTAGCATGACTGCCAAAGCTGTGTAACTTCTTTCTGTGCCTTCATTTCTCTGCCTGTTATGAGAGATCTTACTTGTGCTTCCCCGGTTAATCCACGTGTAGGGCTTGAGGTGTCAGTCCAGAAGAGTTCTGTGAGGACGGAACATGTGGAAGAAAATGGGCTTTCCAGCTCCTTATTTGGCTTTTTTTTTTGGTCAAAGCCTGCCTCAGGAGGAAGGTGATGTCTTTTAGGAGACAAGGCAAAAATGTTTTTTAAGGCAGCACCACAGTACAACTAATGCTGTCTGTGATGTTGCAGTTACGGAAAGCTCATGTATGGCTGATGTATGAGCAACTTCCTTGGCAGTAAATTGCCCCTTCTCATTAGCTCCTTTCTTTTTTTGCAGTGCTCTGCATTAGGAAGCTTACGGTTGGAGAGTGCTGACCTCCTGGAGGCAGCTGGAATGATGCTCCGTGATCCTACAGCTTTTCACTTTCTGTGGGTGGTAGATTTTCCCCTTTTCCTCCCCAAGGAAGAGAATCCTGCTGAACTGGAATCTGCTCATCACCCCTTCACTGCCCCTCATCCTGCAGATACCAACCTCCTCTATTCTGACCCCACAAAGGTAACTGCCATGTTGGCCCTTTTACAGCTGTGTTTTGTGGAAAACTAGGCAAGTAGCAGTCCTTTTACTATAAAAAGGGATAGTTTGGGGAATTAACTTCATACTGTACTTAATCTGTTTGGAAAAGATTGCTTCCAGATTATTCTGAATAGCAAATATCCAGGTACCACTCTGACAAAAAGGGCGTGTTGGAAATGTTTGCTTCGGGTGAGGAATCTTGAATTCTGACACATCCCACGTTGATTCAGGTTTTGACTAACTTCACAGAAGGACTTGTACTGGACCAGTTTCTGTTAAGTTACATGCCACCCTGAGGTAGCATGCACCTCTGTCAGCAGCAGTCTGTGCTGCTGGTAGGATTGGTACTTGAACTGGGACCTTCTCCTGCTTGGGCTTGGAGTTAGGCAGTGACAAAGCCACAAAAGAAGCTGCAGGAGATGTGTCCAAGTGATATCTTTTCATATTTGTACCTTGTTGAGTATTGCAGAGCAGGAGTCCTGCTGGGACTGCAACTAGAAGAGGAGCACTGGTGAAACGTGCACTCTGCCTTGCTCTGCATGTGCTAGTAGGACTTTGTCCGAAGCCAAAGGAGATGAATGGGAGTTTTCTCTAGGGCTTCTGTTGCAATCTGTGTACCTGTTATTCCAAAGCTAGTAATCTGTCACCCCCAGAGGAATTCAGTAGAAAGCTTTCTCCTCTTTAGTGTTTTGAACCTCTTATTATGTGTCTGTGAAAGGCTCCACTGAGAAAGCAGTGTTGTGAATGAAGGCATGACACTACAGCATCTTTGTCTTGTCTGTGCTGGTTGGCATTAAATGCAGTTCTGTCCCAGCTTTGCTAAGGTGCTTCTTCATTTCTTTTCCCAGGTCCGTAGCCAGCACTACGACCTTGTGCTGAATGGCAATGAAATCGGAGGCGGCTCCATCAGAATTCATAATGCAGAACAACAACGTTTCGTGCTGGAGAAAGTGCTGAAGGTAATGCCTGTAGATGTCTCCAACATCCTCTTGAAGTTGTAAATGAGTACTTAACTTAAATATATTTCAGGTTCTGTAGAAACATAACTCCTAGCCCTGAGAGACGGATGACTCCATTGTACTTTTATCTTATCTTGCTAGCAGGAAGTGTTGTTCAATCAGTGACATTTCTTATGTAACTTTGCAGGAGGATTCAGAGGTGCTTTCCCACCTGCTTGAGGCTCTGGAGTTTGGAGCTCCTCCACATGGAGGAATTGCTTTGGGTAAGTGCTCTGTAGTTATCCAGAATGCAGGTGTCTTGTGACTTTCTTCTGGCATATTAGATCTCAGGAACAAGCCTGAGAGCAAGTTTGTTAGCAAAAGCCTTGCCTCCTCCTGACAGAGATGGCTGTTTTGGTGGTGCCAAGTACCAATATCAACATGGTAACGCTTTGTGGGCTTCTCCAGTGTTTGTCTTTGTATAGCTGTGTTACGGAAGAAGCAGAGCACTCATCACCAATACAGAATGTTTCAGTGTTCCTCTTTTCTTTCCTGTGCAGCCAGAGCAGGTTCTCTGTACTGCATGCTCAGAGGGCTGGGACAGCACAGTTCTGTTCCATGCCTTGGGTCACTGCCACAACCTCAGCCTTTGCTTCTGTCTCACTTGCCATCTTCTGTCTCTGTTTCATTCACTAATTCAGAGAGCTAAACTGGCTGTAAGCAAATGCTGTCACGCTAGCTCCCTGATCTGGCTCAGCATGGATCTGATGGACACCTGTGCCACGACAGGAAGCAGATAAAACTCTGGAGTCAGAGGGAGTATGAGGAGATGGCAGCACTGACCTAGGTGTTGTGGAATGGCATCTTCAGAAGTCATTAGAGTGCTGTGTATAGCATTAGAGGAGTGTCCGATTGTTTTCTTAGAATCTTTCATTATTTTTTTTTAAATGAGCAATGAAAGAGTAGCACCCAGAGGCTCTTGTTCTTTCTCAAGTCCTCCTAGTTTAGTTCTTCAGAACTGGTTGACCAAGAGCTTTGTCTGAGCAATTAAACGGAGCGGTGATGGTGCTCCTGCCACTTAGTGGCCCTGGCATTGTTATGCTCTCTCTGCAAAGGCACTGCCTCTGTCTTGCAATCCATGGTGTATCACAGCATTTTTTTGGTAGCATTGAAAAGCTTTGTTTGAAAAGTTTTGCTTGGCACTTCTGCTATCTAGGTTAACCATTACTGGCTGAGATTATTTTTCATGTATTTGCTTCAGTTTTATTCTTAATGCCCCAATAATATTATCTACTCTATTTTTCTGACTTTCTGAATTGGAGGAACTAATATAGCACCATAATTCAAGTGGTTCATCAGTTTGTTTTCTGCTTCTAGGACTTGACAGGCTGATCTCTCTCATCGTTGGTGCTCCAAGTATCCGGGATGTCATCGCTTTTCCTAAATCATTCAGGGGACGGGACCTGATGGGCAACGCTCCAGACTATGTCACTCCAGAAGAATTAGAGCCATATCACATCCAGGTTTCCTGGCCTGTTGCAGAAACAGAGGCAAAGAAAAACTGATTTATAGCCAGTGGTGTGAGCTGAGCTGTTTAAGTAGAGATGGTTCCAACTTCTAATACTAGAAGGCAGCTCAGAAAACATGAGCTGTTATGGGAGGGTCAGGGGAATACAACCCTGCTGTGCCATGGTGGTTTCAGAATTGAATGGGGAACAGACACGAGAGTTCTCCTGATAGGAATTCACCTTTGGGTTGGTAATGGAAAGGAGAAGCAGGAAAGTGGAAATTAAAAAAACACATAATTTCAGCATAGGATATTGAGACTGTTGCCTTCAGGGTGTTATATTGAAGGTGGGATTTCTTTTTCCACTCCCCAGTTTTTACATGTTCTTTGTAAACTGTTTTTCTCACATCTGGAAGAGATAGTGTACCAGCTTCTCTGGGAGATGTTCCTGGATTCCTGATAATCACTGAATCCCTGTTAGCTGAGAACTGTTACAACAGGGTAGTGCTGTGCTGGGCAAAGCTCTGGGTACGTAATAATGAGACTTGAGTGCAACCAGCAATTTGTCTCTTGCTGGGGGATACAAGATCATCCAGAACTTGCCATAGGGAGTTTGTATTTGGCAGTGTTTCCTATTCAAAGATGGCGAGAGGAGCACGCATGGCATTTGTAACAGTTGTCCTCACAACGCTCATCGAACAGGAGTTAATCTGTCTTTGGGGCCCGTGGTCCTGCCACTTTCAGAACTCTAGTTCTGAAATTTGTATCCTTTCTAAATAAAGTTTATCTGGCAATGTGATTTTGTCTGAGCTTGGCTTTGGGCTTTCACTACAAGAATAAAAAGCCACCAGTTCTTCTCTAAGACCTCTGACCCATCCAGGACGTGATAAGAAATCCGTGGCAGCAGGACTGCCAGTGCCTTGTGAGTTCTGCAGCCTCCTGCAAACCTGCTGCTACAGCCGTGAGTGATGCAGCTGCAAGACCCTTGCAGGTGACGCTGCCAGTAGGTGTTTTTATCTCTGCGTGTAGGTTGGATAAAGCAGATTTGGCGGGGAGAAAGCTAATACAGTCTGCACGTTGTGGGACAACATTACGTGGTGTGGACTGCTGGTGTTTTTAAGTAACCGGACTATCCTGTGGATAAGAAGCAGTAGGGGAGATGGCTCTTTTCCTTAAGGTTGATTTTTTTTTTTTTTTTATTTCTCTGTACAGCCTGAAAGTACCGCCTATAGGCAAGTAACAGGAGAACTGACTTGCTCTTTGTAGATTACTAGACAAGAGAGGTGTCTTAAATCTGATCTCATCTCATATTATTACTGTTAACAGTCTCAGAACATGATTAAATACTGTTTAAAAACAAAACAAAAAACACAAAATCCTGGATTTATATTCACATTCTTTGTCATCAAATACTGAATTCCTTAGTTTTCCTTTGTAGAAGATATTTTAATCTTAAATTAATTCACGTTTGCTTTTTTTTTTTCTTCCTGAGTAGAAGCTGTCAATAATGGAGTGAGGATCAGTTTTCAGAGAGAAGCTGAGTTTGCCTCACTTTCCTTCGGCACTCAGAGGTGATTGCAGGATTTTAGGTGGAATTACATGTCAGACACTGATTTGTGTACTAATGCTGGCTCAAGAAGTTTGGTGACTTGATGGCTTGAAAAGCAGATCCATGTTAAAAGCATCTTTTAAATTGGGTGGGACACAAGTGACTAAGTGTTAAATATATAAATTAGAGAAAGAACTTGGAGAAGCTTTAGTCTTCTAGAAGAGAGAGATTTAGGATGGTTTTCATGAAGACTGGGAATAAACATTAATTTAGATTTATTTCTCTAACCTGTGTTCAGGGAAACTAGAGAGATTTCAAACTGTGACTTTTAGTGGAGCAACTTTGGAAAATGCTAGGTTGACGTGTGCTCCAGAATGTTATTAAAATGGAATTAGGAAGCTTTTGAATAGGAAAAACTAGTAAATCCCATGCAATCTCCAACAGCATGGCTGAAATAAATAATAGCAGAGAATAACAGATTTGGAGAGGTTTTAGATGGTGCAGTGCTTATGGACCTGCAGGTGTCTGGTTCAGAGAAGCTACCTTGTTGTGCAAGATGTGTGAGACTGATTTTAATGCTAGAGGGTTAGGGGTTAAACACAGTAAGTGTCATATGACTTGCACAAGAATTTACGTGGTATCAGGCCAAAAGCATGTGTTTATCATCTGCATATGTGGTTCCATTTTGGCTGAAGAGCAAATCTGCAAATCTTTGATTAGAACAAAATGGAAATACTTAAGTTAGCGCAAAGTGCTCAAGCACTGCGTTGCAAGAGTTATACCCAAGATACCATTCCCTTTACTTTTAAGTGATGGTAAGGAATACAGCCAGAACAAGGCTATGTTGTATGTGGATTGCTTCTTTAGAGGATGACGGATTTTGCTATTTAGCTTTACTGGTAGTGAGAATGAGACTTAATGGAAGTTGCTTGAGAGTTGTCAGTGTTTCTAAAGTAGGGATTATCAGAGGCTTCTCTGAGGACACGAAGCACAGAAAAACAGTTTTTCTGAGAAGTCCTTCACTCCCCCAGGCTATTATTTATAGTAACTGTAAACGTAGTATGTTAAAGTTTTTTTTTTTTAATGGTGAAATAAGGGGTACTGTATCATTTTGTAAGTAACTGCAAAGGCAAATGTTGTTTACATCTGAAGAGTCCCAGTTCTTTAAATTAGGATTGTTATCAAGTGTTCAAAGTGTAACATGCTCTGAGAGGCTTAGGCAGAACTGTAACACTGCTTGGAATGTTCTTGCTGAGAGCACTTGTTAAAACGTGTGAGCAAACTGTCTCTAAAGCGTCCTTCTTATGTGCAAACTGTTTTGTGCGATGTTTATTTACCCACTGCTATATTAAGGCCTCATTGCAGTTGTGTGTTATACAGTTATGATTAACCACAATGAAAAAATGCTGCAAAACCTGTATCTGGGCTGCTGCCGTCCTGCCACGATGAGGTCAGTGAAAAGATGGATCCCAAATGGATGCAGAGCATCTGTACTTGGACTGGTGAATGAAGGTAGCTTACAACACAACTGTGTGAATTCATGAGTGGTCATACGAATGTTACCACAGAGAAGACATTGCTTGTTTTGTTTTTACAGAGTACTGTTTGTTTAAGGCTTCACTCGGGTTTGTGGAAGCCTGATCTACAGATAATCACTTCTAAACCACAATCTAGTTGGCATACTTAGCTGCATATTTTGGTAGAAGCAAGAGTAGACAGACATTACAAAGAAATACATGGAAATAAGGGCTGATCATATTGCAGGCTGTTATGTTTGCCAGAAAAGCTGCTGGCCTGGAAGAAGTTGTTAAAGACATTCCTTCATTTCAGCACAATGTAAATTGTGAATTGTGTTTTCATCAGAGACACCTGGTGAAAATCAGCTGTGGCATAACCACGAGCTGCGAGCTTTCACAGAGCCTTTGTTGCTTCTGCCCTCCTTCTGTATGAGATGAACCTATGGAGAAATGTTGCTGTCAGAAAATACAAAGTTCTGGACTCATCCCCTAAGAGTTAATATTAAGTAAACTCTCTGTTAGGGGTGTGATGTGTAAGAAAAGGTTGGTGAATCTATATTGCTGCTTGGCTTCATTTATTTGTTTGTGTTTTTTCTTTTTTTCTTTTCCTTCCCAATGTAACAGAGGTGTAAATCTGTTTAGCTATTTACTGAGAATCCAAAGTGCTTGAGGCTGTCTCTGTACCAATTCTTGTTGTCCACAGAGCGAGAAGTAACACAATTAGTGTATGCAAACTTCTCCCTGTGTTGGAGATACTAATGAGACTGCTGGCTGTCACCAGAAATGCCCCTTCCATTTACAGCAGCTTCTCACACTACGGTATGCATACACATAAAATAGTTAACAAAAAAATCATTACTGTAGGAATTGGGATAGTAATTTCCATGTGTTCAGATGACTCTTTGGCTCTTTCTTCAACCTTGTGTGTGTGTGGTGGTTGAGTGTGTGTCCTGACAGGGCATTCTGTAGCCCAGAGAACTTAATGACCAGTACACACGAGATATGAACGTTAGGTTTGGTGATTGGATTGTACAAGGAGCATTTTTGCAGAAGCAGGCGGTGTGTGTAAGGTTTCTCTACTCCTTTAACATAACCTGCCCTGCCCAGCTTCCTTCTGTTAGATCACAACAAAACACTGGCAAAGCTGAGAGGCAGATTATTTCCCACGTGTGAAGGAACTGGTTCTGCATTTCAACCTCTAGCATGTGTCAATAGTTTTGACTAGAAAAACCTTCTAGTAAGTTTATACAGCTCTTCTTTTTAACATTAAAAAACACTTTGGGAACTTATTGTCAGTCTTTTTTCCAGAACTGAACTGTTGCATGCTGATGGGATTCTCGGCAGACAAAGCATGCCTTTTGTTGAAAAGCCTCCAAGCCTATTCAGAAGATTCAGAGTTTGGCCAAGCTGGGGAAAGATCTGTGTTTGATTTCAACCATCCCAGGTAGTTTGGGTGAGTTTGGCTGCAAGGGCTCTGCACAGACTGTCATAAAGACAAGAACCGTTTTGAGAAATCAACCTGGAGCTTAATCCTATATTGTGCTGATACCTATTGGTCTCGAGTTAGCTAAATTACAGAGAAAATAACTTCACAGCAGTTTTGCAGACGCACAGAGGTTAAGAATGTTGATTAATTTCCAATTCTGTTGAAAACAGACTGCTACTTTAAGAAAATATTATCTGTCTTCATGACAGGTCAGCAGAAATTCTTGAGTTGCTTCAGCTGTCTGCAGCTGGATTTTAACCCACAATTTAGCCCATGGGAGAAGGGGGGAGCTACTGCTCTGTACCACCACTCTCCTGTACTCTGAGTCTGGCAGAAGTCCATTTATACGTGCTTTTCTCTGTCTTTGAGAGCCTGGGGACCTGAGCTTTTTTTGGGTGTTCAAAACTCTTCCTTGAGGCAGATCACATGCTAGACCCGTATGTTGGTCCTTCTTGCATGTGCATGGCAAATCTTCAACAACCATAGGGAGGCGTAACTCCACTGCTCCATTTCACAGGTATGTCCCTCACTGGGAGGGATGTGGCAGGTTTGACATGGGGTGACTCTGAAATAAACACTGATATCCAGCATCTGGTGAATACAGGCAGCCTCAGAGCAAGTCTGTAATGGTAAGAGTGAAAGAATAAGGAGAGTTTATTCTACCAAATATAAGGCTTTCTATTTTCCCCCACTTTTTATACCATTAGTTGCTTACCCAATGACAAATTTTGACCACATTTGCCTACTGGTGTCGGTGTACGTAGCCAGCAGTCTCGTGATGATGCTTGGTACACTCCCTGTCCCTTTGGCCCATGCGTTAACAGCAGCTGAAAAGGCACGGACAGCTGACAGGCACATAAATGCTACCAGATGGAAACCCCTGGTGTGGGCTTCACATGACTGCACCTTTAAATATTTAGGCTCTTATTTTAGGCTTGTGTTTTAGGTTGTTGTTTTTTTCAAAGCATTGTTTTATGTAATTAAAAAATGTTGCTTATATGCAGTCACCAGCTGTGCCAGCCACAATTTTACAGCAAGGAACTCCGCGGCAGATATATTCAGCCTGGATCACATTTGCCCTTAATGATGCCAAGACAGTTCCAGCTTTCTTGTTTTGCTTTGATGGCCATTGGTTTTACTGTAATACTAAACTAGAGTTGAAGAAAGGTGTTCTGTACTGTTCTCCCATGAAGTTGGTTATATTTTTAACTGTATTTATATTTCTGCAGTGGAGTTGTTATATTAAATTGTGCTATTCTAAAAAGTGCTGCTTCTTGCTTAACGTTAATCTGTCACCTGATCATTTCATCGGGTACCTTCCCATTTAGGTTATTAGAAGAAATGAATATTCAAGTTCCTTTTATATTCTCCACCTTGTTCATCACTTCACAAACTCGTATCCTCTCTTTCCGATCACGTCAACTTCAAGCTGCAGATTTTTAGGCGATTTTATCTCTTCCCGTGGAAATCACTGCGTACCACCAGTGACTTCCCATAACACCCCTCTACAGCTGGAATGGCCAAAAGTGCATCCTGTGCTAGGTTGTTTGGAATTACTTTTCCCCACATCCATTTCTCTTTTATTTATCGACCTTCACTTTCTGCCCTTTACTGTCTAAGTCTACTAGGAAATTCTTTGTTGTTGCAAAAACTGGTATGAGCCGTGTACTTCAGTTACTATTCAAAAATAAAATAAAAAATATCACAAAGTACATGAAGAAGAAATCGGCTAGCTTTTGGCAACCCTTTACACTTTCCAAGTAGCAGGTGTATACTGAACTGAGTGATACAAAAACATTTCTGGGAACAGTTAGCACAGGGGGCATGTGTGTCTGCAGAACAACAAGCATAGTGTACCATTGGATTTTTGTTATATTATACTCTTCCTAGAGAGTGATAGATTCTAAAACGCTGTCATTCTGGCGAATTTTACTTGTTTGCTTAGCAATTTGAAGTGAATTGTTGATGAAGGCTTCAGCTCTCTGAAGGTGTCCCTTAAAATGCAGAATCCTCAGTTGACATCTGTTCTGTTATTCCTGTCGTTAGATGTTTATCTCTGTATAAAGGAAAAGACATCCAGTACGGTTTTGTAGAAGAAAAGCCTTAAATGTGGTGTGTGTTTTTTTTCGGTGGCATGAACAGAACTAATTTGACAGCAATTACAGTTCCAGGGCTCTGAGTGGGGTGGTACCACGCAACTCTAATCCTTTTAAACAGCACCACTTCCCTGTGAGTGGCAAAACAACTGCGTTCGGAGCAAAATGGGTGTAATATTTCTCATGGTTAATACAGCCCTTGGTAATTGTGGAATGCTATTTTTCACAGCTCTGTGCAAACATATCCGAGAACAAATGGGAGAGGTGGGTGGATGACAGGCTGACTAGCTCAAGGTCACAGTGTATTGTCCCAGAGGTAGCAGCCCAGTAATTCCAGCGTCTTTCTAATGTAGAAATCTAACTCATCTCTAACCTCTGATACATTTTTTGCAGGGGAAAAAGGCTAGAGTTCAAATAAAAAGCATTATGCCATATTCGTGTAAAAGCTTAAAAAAGGAATTTATAGAACGTAAGAGCTCGAGTCAGATGTTTAGGATGTCTTGTAAAAATCCCAAGAAACCAAGAATTTAAAGTGAAAGGATATAAAGCCATGAGTTCTCTCTTCATGTTTTTGCTGTTAATATAGCATAACTAAAGATAGATCCAGCAAATCATTCATACTGTGTTTGGGGGCTTGGAGGGGCTTGGAGTGGGAATTCTTTTAATGGGAGGAGTAATTTATTTTTTAAAATTTTTAATCTTTATTTAGCACAGTTCCTGCAGAAATATGCAGGGCCAAATTGAGCCCACAGTTGCATTGTGTGATAGCTTGCTGCTTTTAATGCAGTTGCAGAAGCCATGTGAAGAAAGTATCTGGCATGATGTTACTAATTTCATTTGTGGAAAATTAGATAAATAATGAATATAAGCATCCATTAAACGTGGACTCACCAGTTAAATAAGTATGTTGACTAAATAATTAGTATATGAAGACGTACTTTTTAGTCACGATGACGTTCAGCCAGAATGACACTTTATGAAAGGTATTTTCTGTGATTTTTTTTTTTTTTTTTTAAACTAATGCTCCCTGAACAGTCTTCTCTATAAATCTAAGTTGTGATTCTGCAGATCTTTTTCTTTACATCAAGGTCATTCCCGTCCCTCTTTCTGCTCCTCACTGCTTCCTTGGCAGCGCTGATAAAAGCGTTTGAGGGCTGCATGATTGGCAGTACCTAATTATTTCAGCTTGGACCAGTTTTTGGATCCAGCACGCTGCATGGCCTTAGGCAGCTGCTGCAGCACAGGTGAGGAGCAGGGTAAGTGACTGAGGTTTGGGGAATACAGGAATGAGGACTGCTTGAAGCTGACTCTGCAGCCCTGTAAGAAAATAACACGCAGTTAATTCATGCTGCCATCTTGTGGCTCCTGCTTGGAAGGTTTTTAAAATCCTGCAAAGTGGCCAAATAATCAGAATCTATCATGCAGTATTAGGAAGTAATGGAGCTGTTCTCTAAAGAGTCAGTGACACAGAAGATTTTTGTGTGTTTTCCTAGACAGTGATCCCTTTGAAATCATAAAGTGAGTTGCCTTTCGTGGTAATGGGAACTAAAAGTTGGAGGTGTACCATATGTGTTTATGTATAATCTTCTGTGCTATTTTATACCTTGTTATGGAGAACTGACATCACTTAATGTGCAGTTACAGAAATTTGTATGCATTTTAACAAATTCATAGACAGAAAATGGGATTTACATGAAAATCTGTGTATAGTGTTCCTTTATTTATTAAGTAGACCTGGAGCATAAGTGAAATCAAGGATGAGAAATCTCACCAAAGTCTGCCAAGGGCTGTATTCACCCCTGATGTCACAAAAGAAGAAACAACGAGGGTGATCATGAGGGTGAGTTGCTTAACACGCCTCACTTTAAACATTCAGGAGGTGAACGTGGTGCCACTGCACAGTAAAAGGTTTGTAACTGAGCTTAATGCTTTTATGAACTCTTTGGCAGCACTTGCATTTCACTTGACTGTGCTTTTGAACTGCTCTAGGGTTTTTTGTTTGCTTTTTTTCCTTCCAGGAGCTAGGATTGTTTCTGCTAATGTCTCAGATTTCTCATGTCTGTGGATGACTCCTGATTCCCTTAGTCACTACAGTCCCTGTAGAAGGCAGGGACTTCTGGAGGCATTGCTTCCTGGCATCTCCATGGGTTTATCCAAACCTCCTTTCAGGGCATTGCCTGTCTTCAACTAACCAGTGACTGTTGTTAAAAGCCATGTGCTTTCGTGGATGTATCGACACTGTAATACAATTGTTAAGGCTGAGATCTTACTGAGGTGCATCTCTAAGAATATTTCCTGTTCTTTATTTTGTTATTCAAATATTCTTGCTTTCAGGAAACCTTAAGGTTTCCCTGCCTAGACCCTATATATATATATGTTCACTTCCCCTTTATACCCGAATGCATATTGTATTAAGTGTTTTGTGTGCTTAAGTTTTTTCCTTGGCAGTACCAGCCCAGCACAGCACGCTGCTGCTCATTTTCTGGTGTTCACTGAGAACATTACAGACAACAGACAGTTCCTTTCATTTGCCACTGGCTGAAGGGAGAGTTTCTGTTGCAAAGCTTTGATGTTGCAGATGCTTTTGAATCCTATTTCTCTCTATTGATTGATCTTAATAGCTGTCAGTGATTTCTTTTTTTCCTTGTAATTTCTCAGCTCCTTTGGTAGATAGTGTGTTGGACTGTGCTACATGGCTTGCATGGCCAAATGAGGCTTATTTTTTTTTTTTCTGGGTTTCTATTTCAGCCTTACAGCTTGGTTTCTTTAAGGCTGCCTAGCCCAGAGTTTGCTTCTCGAGCCAAGGAAGTGTGCCTTTGGTGGCAGGAACCTCTAATAAATGAATAACCACAGTTCTCCCTTTGTAGCAGTGGGATTAGTTTATATCTCTAAGCCCGCAGGACAAATGCTTTTTGCTTTGTCATGATCCCTTAATATAAAAAATACTTGTTATGGCTGACAACCCGTCCTTTCAGCAGTCCCGGTGAGCTCTGCAAATGAGCAGATCAGCACTTTCCTTGGTCCTCCTCATATTACTAATGTACATGGGGGATAATCACAGGAACAGAAAGGCCTGTTAAAAAAAAAACGTTCAGAATGTCAAAATGTTTAATGCTTTATTATTTTTTTTTTTTCACTGTAGTTGCTTAAAAAAAAAAAGCTCAAGAGGAGGAAGTGAGAGACTAGCACTGTTGGTAGTAACAACTAATAGTGAGATCTTAGCATAGAGAAAAAATATATTCAAGGGTGTTCTTGGGAAACTGGGTGGTCTCAGGCTGCCTGGGTGTCAGGAATTTTATTAAAGAGCTAGCTGAAGTGATTGCAGAAGCATTTATGGCCTTTCTGACAAATTACGCTGGATAGGCGAGGAGCACCCGAGTGCCAAAAAGGTCGTGCAGTCTCTAGGAATAATAGAGGGCCAAGGTAATTACAGATCAGTTTAATTATCCTTTGCAGAAGAAAAAGGGAAAAAAAAAAAAAAGAAACGAAAGCAGTCTGGAAGGTGCTGGGCAAGTAAAGCAAAGTAAAATAAAAGGTCTTCTTGCTATGGGAGAGGCAGTTCATGACAATATGCTAGGTCTTTTTGGCATGGTCACACCTAACGCTGACTCTGAATGAAACCGGGTACAAAATGGTTGGATGGTGCTAAAATTATGTATTTCAGGTGCTTGTCCCTGGAACATTTCTTTCAGTCTTGGGTGGTAAATAGAAAATGGAGCTTCGCATACTGATTATGTGAAGCTGGTACAGATTCGGTAGCTGGAGAATCTGTAGGTTATTGGGAGAGGAATATAGATAGGGTTCAAACCTTGACAAATGGAGAAACTAGGATGCCATACAAGAAAGACAAAAGCAGGTTGCTTCACTTGGAGGGGAGAAAATCAGCTCCATAGGCGGCATCAGAGAGCGGCTGTTCTGACAGTAGAAACTGCTGGTGTTTATACTGGGTCAGAAGCTAAACATGAGTCAACAACCTTGTCCTGTTGTGAAAAAGCAAATACAGTGCTGGGGTGTAAACAGAAATGCAGACAGCAAAAACACGTGTTGCAATCTCTTCGTTCCGCTCAGCGTGCTGCGGTTTCGGCTGCAGTACCTGAATCGGGGGCTGGAGCCGTGCCCTGGAAGAGGACGTGCGTGCTGTTAATTCCTCGAGCTCTGCTTCTGGGCTGGCAAGAGCAAAACTGCTCGCCTGCTGCCTCATGACTTGGGTGTCGAGTGATTCCCACTGAAACAGAGCTTTTTTTCTCCAGGAAGGCAGGCTGATGCCGGAGTGCTGACTGGGGAAATCGGGTTCCCTCTCTTTCACGTGCTGCTCTCCCAGAGCTTGATTCCTGGCCTCTGCAGAGTTCATGAGGAGTGCCCGTGACCTGTCGTGTTTTGGCAGTTTTGTATTTGGCCGCTCTGTTGTCTGGTTCAGCAGATGTTGATGTTTTCCAAGAGGGCTGTTGCATGCGTGGCTTCACATAGCGTCGAGCAGTGCCTTTGCAAAGGCAGATGTGCTAGGTGTAAATTCCTGAAATACAGCACAGTCTCTGGGTCACCTTGTTCAGGCGTCTTTAGTCATGCATAGAGAGACTGCAGGCAGGATGTGCACAACCTGGCTAATAAATACAGCTTTATGGCTGGAACAGATCTCTAGTGGAATAGGCAGCTCCCATTGCTGTTTTTCACCTCCGTGATTATTTCCTATAGAATTTTCAAGGTTTGCGTTTCCTCTTGACTCTTTGAGCCACTGACTTTCGCCGCTGTAGCAATCCTGTAACTGTTTTATCTTGCATAGCTCTGCTTTATGGCTTTTCCCACAGCTTAACAATTTCCTCCCCCCGTTTTAGGGATGTGTTGAAGCTAGGTCATTGGGCACTGCTGAACCTCTTCAAGGGGAGGCAGAAGGCATCCAAGGATTACACCATCCCCAATCCTGGAGGCTGAGCAGCTAGCAGTGTCGATGTGAGTGATGGGTTAGGTGGCAGGGGAGGGGATAGGTAAGAGCCAACCTCAAGCACCAGATCCAGCCCCATCCCACTGCTGGTGTTGGGGCTGAGGCTGCAGTGCCTGCCTTCCTAGTCCCATAGGAGACAGATCTGAACTCGTGGCTGCTTAAAAGGGACTTGGACTCACAGCGTGGTTCTGGGTTTTGCTGGGCTGCCGTGCTAGACATCTGAAAGAGGAATTAATCTGCAGGTGCTTCGTTGGAGCTGGTGTGTGGCTTTCCAGGCACACAAGCCAGTTCTCAGGGTCAAAAGGCTGGACTGTGCTGATTGATCTTAGCCAGAGTCATGAGAACATCTAAATTCAACGCTGCGGGCACTGGAGGGGGATGACTTGGCAAAAAACAAGAGGCCCAGGAAACAAATGGTACCCAGATCACACCATCTTTCACAGAGGGCAAAGGCATGCATGTCACCTCTCCCAGCACACCGCTGCTTAAACAGGGGCTCAGCAGTTTTCCCAGATGTTAGCTCGCTAACAAAAGGGCTAAACAAACAGCAGCAGATGGCAAGTCCCCAGTTGTCGTGCACCGCCAAGCCAGATGATGACTCCAAAATGCATTTTGCAGTGTTGCTGCTCGCAGTGGGTTAGTTTGAAGGAGCAATGAGCTACAGCCAGAGGAAATGAGAGAGCAGCAGGAACGTTGTTATACCCTTCTCAGCTGTGATTAGGAAAGAGTATTGGAAGATGATGGCTCTCCTCTGGGCTCTGTGTGTTAGCACTGCAGCAAGGGTAAATGCAGAATTAATGGCAGGGTTGTTTTTTTTTTTTTTGGTTTTGTTTTTTTTTTTTAAGACTTTCTCCAGAAACTCTTTACAAAGAGTATTGCTCCCAGGGACATTTACATTAGAAGAGACAGAGGTTATTTTGAGAGTCCTTTCCCAAAAGAGCTCTCTGTTATGTGATGTTCTAGCTAGAAAGGCCTTCTCCAGAGGGTCTGATGCCTTTGTTGTTGATGCCTTTGTTCAATAGTGCCCCTGGCTTGGTCTCTGCTTAAAGACAGTGAAAACCCTGGCTCACCAACCCCTCTGGAAATCGTTCCCTGCTACTTTCAGGTAGGTGTCCAGGAACGTGGCCCCAAGATCAGGGACAAGTGGCTACACACGCAGTTAAAATTCAACGCTTTTTGTCTTGGTTTCACTGTGAGAGCAAATTTACATTTCCTTCCATTTTCAAGGTCGTTCCTTCCATTTTCAACCCGGGGTTTCTGCGGTGGATCCGAGCCACCAGACTTTACATCCAGGAGCTGCGAATGTCAGTGATGGCATTTCTCCAGCCGCCTGCTTCGAATGCCGCTTGGGTTTTGTTTATGCACAAGGGACTCGTGTTTTGTGAGCGCCCCATCCACCACAGGGGACGTCTCTGTGAGCAGAGGCCCGGCACTAATGCCATCCTGCAATGCTGTGAATGAATTCGCCCTTTATTCAGCCTTACCCACCCCTGCTGAGCCGCGAGCTCTGCACTGCACACACGGGCGCTGCCGTTTGCAGTGCTTGTTCAGCTGGGCTTCCACACCCCGCTGCCTCTAATCCTGGACAAAACCTGGCCCACGGAGGAGAAAACACAACGAGACTTCTATTCTTAGCCTGCGAGGCCTCAGAGCTGGATCTCTGGGGTGCAGGGTGATGAATATGCAGTTGCTGGAGCTCTTGACAAAGCAGTGAGTAGCGGTGTTTGTCGTTAGCGCTGCACGTACGCTCCTCTCCCATTGGATCTGTAACCTTCACTGCAGCTTTTCACAGTTACATAAATACGGCCTATTTTTCCCTACGAATTAACATCTTGCCTGCTAAGTTTAGGCTTTCACATGCATACAAAACAAGCCATCTGATTTTTTTCACATGCAGCTGGAGTCCTGGCTCAACCGGGAGAAGCGGTCCCTGCCCGTACAACGCCTTCACGGTGGTGGTGAACGACGGGGCCGAGCGTCCCCCTGCGAGTGGCACAGCCCCACAAAGTCCTGGACATCTCACTGCAAACACCGTGCGAGGTGCCTTGTCCTTTCCCCCGGGGAAAGTCAGACCCCAGCTGTGAGGATGCCAGAGGGGCTGCCTTCCTGGCAGGCTGTGAGGCTCCCTGCGTGTCCTGGAGGCTGCAAGGTTGGCTGCATGCTTTGGAGCACACAGCAGATGCTTGCTCACTACCCAGAAAATACAGATGTGGTGTGTCTTTTTTTTTTTCTCCTACACAAAGATGGCTTTTTGCCCCCCTACTAAAAATGCACTGGGAGATTGTGCGACAGCATCTGTAGAAAAAAACAGCCCTGTAGGGAACGGATGCCACTAAGAAATCTCCCAGCCCTGGGGTGGAAGAAAAGCGATTTACATTTGCTGAGACTCAGGTTGGATTTATTACTGAAATAAATTTATTATTTATTGTCTGGGTGCTGGATTTTGCTTAGCAGGGCCTGGTCCTGTCCTACTCCGCTGTAGACATGTGTGATCTCAGGTGAGTGCTAACGGTGTACTGCTGAGCACATACATACAGTCACTGAGAGACGGAGCTGGCAGCACGCTGTGCTCTCAGGGTAACTGCTGTGGAGGGCATCGGAGACTTTCTGTGCTCATAATTCAGCGCATCACACCTATCGATTTTATTAGCAGTCAGCCGTGAGGCTAGATCTTCGTGTCTTTTCTGAAAACCTTACAGTAAGGAGCTGTGATAAACAGGTGACTGGGAGTTTTCGGGGGAGGCTGTAATACCTCAACCACCTGGCCTCTCTTTTAGTTTAATTTTGGCCAAACTGAGCACCCCAAGTAAAACCTCCGAGTGGTGAGGCACTAGGACAGAAGAAGGGAGGAGGTGTGGGATTTTTCAAGAGCTGACAGAGGCATTAGGCACAAAGCTTTTTCTTCCCTGCGAGCTGGCCTGCGCTTCTGAGCACACGATGCTTTTGAAAAGCGTGCTATTAAATATGTGGAATCCCCTTCAGGGATGATTAGGGCTAGATCTGTGAATTCTTGGCTTTTTAGGATTGTCACTGGAGCAGATCAGCGGTGTCAGGGACTGCAGGCAGCTCTGCACAGCCTCCAGCACCCCTGCCATGCCTCTGGACCTGTATTAGCATGATGCAGGTAATGGGAATGATGGGCAGAGGCTAAGATTTCAGTGTAGGTGCTTTGGGTACGTGCTGCTTGCTTTCTGGCTGTGCTGATGCAATGCTGTCTGTATCACCTTCGGGTCAGATTAGTCCTACTGCATCCCTCAGCACAGCTGAGGAGGACTGGGGTTGAAGATTTTTGATTTCCAAGGGAGGAAAGGAGCAGTCAAGATAAAAACTGAACTCTGTATCGGCACAATCATTTCCTTCTCTCAGGTAGGACCCTTTCCCTCCCAGGTAAAAGCAAACAAAGACCACAAAGGCCCCAGTACCGAGCTGGCAGTTTTTCTGCCCACCCCTGGCTGTGCTGATACGAGGAGCAGGGCTGGTCCTGGGGGTGATCTCCGTTTCAATTGGATTAGCGGTGGGCCTTTGATGCTGGGAGAAAATGTTAGCCTGTGCTGGTGCCTATAGCTGCAAGATTTTTTATTTATTTATTTTTTTTCCCTTGCTATTGTTGGTGCTTTAAAATGGTGGATTGTTTTTTCCTCTGAATTTTTGCACGCAGGGTATCCGCGGCATTGCGACTAACACCGGGGCTGAGCTAGTTAAAAATAAGGCTAATTGGAGCGAAAGGAAAACGTGTTGGAGGAGAGAGAACCGCGTTGAGCAAAGGCTGGAGCAAAAACTTGCAGATGGCAGGAGTGTTTGCAGGTGGGGGAAGAATTGGGGCTCATTTTCCTGCTCTGGCAGCACAAGCCTGGCCTCCTGCCCTGCAGTCCTTCCACGCAGCTCTGGAGATGTTGCCCGGTCCTTAGGGCCTGAGCAGTGCAGGCACTGGCAGCGCTGCAGCCTGCATCTCTATCCGGGCTGTCAGGACACAAGCAACGATTGCCAGCCAGCCACCCGAGGAGCGATTTGTGCTGGAAAATCTTAGGAAAGAACCACCATCTGCTGGAGCAGAGGATGAGCCCGTCTAACTCGCTTCGTTTATGTTTTAATTAAGGCTGGAGCAGCAGCCTCCAGAGATGAGAGAGGAATCCCAGCTCAGCCGGGCAGTTTACTCTGTTTGTGTTTCATCATGCCAGTGTTCATTCATCTGCTCACATGGTTCAGATCGAGCACGTGCTCAGGTGTTTTGCTGCAGTGACCTCCCGGCGCCACGTCGCCTCCCCGTGTAGCGGCTGATAACCCCAGCAAATCCTTGCTCCGGGACCTGGATGCCCTGTAAGCCCCAGGCTTTGAAACAGCAGCGATAAGAGCAAAGAATCACAGACCTTGTCCATCATAAATGGATTTGTGGCCGCAGCCCGCAGATCTCAGGGATGATTTCTGCCATTCAGGAAACGAGCGGGTTGGCAGAGCCTTCAGCTCGCTAAATGCAGGCTGCCTGCAAGCACCTGGAGTGATCTCGCAGCAGAAAATGAACCCCGTCCGTCAGCAGGGCTCGCTCCCTGGCCTGTGTTCAAGCATCAGCCCTCAGCCCAAACCTACCAGGGATGGAGCATCTGCAGCAGGGGGTGGTTGTGGGGTGCTGTCTGTCGGGGTGGATCTGTCTCAGATCCCCACCGACTGCCTTACAGACGCTGCCATGTTGACAGCAGCAGTGATGCTGAAAGCTGGGAGGGCTCCAAGGCTGCACAGAGCAGCTCTGTCAAGTCCAATCCTTTCTGCCTCCCTGCTCCACGCTTAACAGGATCCTCTCCAAAGCACGTGCCGAGGCACCAACGCGTTTCTTAGTGTGTAACTGCTCCTGGGCACGGGAGCGTTTCCTCTGAGAACAATTATGGAATGGCAGTAAAGTGCATTACGGGGGAAATTCTTTGATTTCTCTCTTGCACAGTGCCCCTCTCAGCCTGGAGCCTCCCACACTGCTAAGCTGTTGGTTTTGCATCCTACCTGCCTGGAGGGATCAAGGAGGGAGCCAGAGCACGCCGGCCGGGGCCCGGAGCCATCTCGCACTGGGGGCATCTGCTCGGCTGCAGCCATCCCAACACGTGTCCAGCAGACACTTTTACCACTGACACGGGGGAGAGCTGAAATAGCTGCCATCCTCTTGAGCTAAGCCGGAGACAGAACAACGGAGCACGCTTTATGTAACTCGTTTTTATTTTTAAACAGCCTTTTATTTTCAAGGGGAACTCAACTCAGTGGGTGTCTGCTATCTCCTGCCCTGCCTCGTTACTGCAGAAGTGGCTTCTTTTGTCAATACCCCCCTCCTATCCAGGATATCAGCGGTGTGGATTCCTCACCTGCCCCTCAAACTCAAGCTCTCCTTGTTTGACCCTTCAGGATTTCCTGCCTGCCAGGGCTGATGCGGAGAATGATTTGAGGCTTAAGGTGAACAGAAAAAATAACCCTTTAAAATTTTTCTCTTTGTGTGTTTCCTGATGCTACGGGGGCTTCTTTTTGGAAGGGGAAGCTGCTCCTGTGGTTCTTCTAATAAGATAGTCTGTGACTTGTCTTGCAGCTTAGGAAGCTGTTGAGATGAGCTGTAATTCTCTTTTGCCCGGGCACTCACCTTGTACTGGACCAAGTGTGTCTTACCCCAGATCCAAAAACAGGCAGGCAGCCTGATGGTGAGCAGAGCATTGCGTGTTAGCTGCCAGTTACTAACTACTTTTAACATTAACAGCTTTCATTGTAAACAGCAGTGGAAACAGCACGCTCTGGAGGCAAATTAATTACTGATTTGAATCACCGTGGGCTTGGGCCCATATAGGTACCAGCCTGGCTTTTGGACAAATTTGGAATTCCTGGGTGTCAGAGGAGACCAAACAATGCTTCATCTCACAAGTAGCTTTGTAGGATTTTCACTCCAGGGTAAGAGCAGTTGTTCCTTCCAGTCCTCCGGCAAAAAAAAAAAAAAAAAAAAAAAAAAAAGACACACGCAAAAAAAAGCCTAACGAAACCAAAGCTCCCTTGGGATGCAGCAGAAGTCCACCAAGGCTGAGGCTTGTGGTTGAACGTGCAGATCACCTGCATTCCTGAGGCAGCGAGTGCTGCAGGGAAGTGGCTACCCCAAATACTTGGTCGGTCACAGATCCTTCATCACAGAGCTCTTCCTAGAGAGGTCGCAGAAGCACCAGAATCTTATGTAAACCAACCAAAAAATGAACTCGGCTGTGGGGATGTAGCTATTAAATGTCACAGCAGGCTGAAGAAATACATTCTCGATGCCAGGCTAAAACCACTTGGACTCGCAAGCCATGAAGCACACCCCAAAACAAGCTCCTTGCCTCACGGTGCCAGCAGAGAGAGAGATGCTGGCACAGGCCCAGGGAGGGTCACAAAGTAAGAGCAAACACAGTCCCGAAGAAGTTCAATGCCTTGTGGCATGGATCGCTGTAAAGATGACGAGGCCTTGAAGTCAGAAACGAGGAGTGGAAGCGACAGGCCCAGCATGACAGTTGGTTAAGCATAAAATAATGGAATCCCAGAGAGGCACACGGTCCCCCGAGGAAATAGAACAAGAGTGAGAAGACAGAGAGTAGTCTGCTTAAATGTCAAGGTGAAGGAGTTTATTCAAGGCAAGCCCACCGGAGATGGCAGCCACGCAAATAAGGTAGTCAGCGTAGCTGCTCTCTGATGTTGGAGCCCAAAAGTGAGAAGAGAGGTCAGCTGCCAGCCCTGGGGAGTGTTATCCGCCCTGGGGGGGCAGAAACCATGCAGCTACCAGCTGGGCTGGCTGGGTATCGCTGATGTTTGGGCAGCTGTACTGGAAGGAGCGGATGGCTTCAGGCTATGCAGCTCTAGCACTTGGGTGGCAGAAGCTGGGACCAAGTGGAACCAGTGAAGGTTTTTGGTCAGGAAGAAGTTTTGGGGTAAAAACTGCTCAAATGATGATCAGTAGGGGCATGGATAAAATACATGTAAAAGGCAGGGAGGCATTTTAAATAATAGGGTGAAAAGGACCCTGGAGGTGATGTTCTTGTCCAGGGAACTGGCTGGCAAATTCCCTTCCACCCTGCCCAGCGACAGGCAACGGTTTCAGTGCCGCATGTGTTTGTGTCTGCTGTTAGCAGGTCACGAGGAAACTGCTTTAAGGTATTTTTTAGAGATTTAAAATTTTGGATGGGATTCAAACCTAATATCAAAATGAGTTATTTTATTAAAAGGTTTTAAATAGAAGGTAGAGAATAGTCAGAAACATGAGGGCCATTTTAGGAGGAATTTGCTATAAACCTCTTCTATCTCACAGAAGCTTTCTAAAATATTACCCTGTAAAATACAATTCTCTTTATCTGCAATTTAATTACATTTCCCATAGTGCCTGTGTCAACACAACTCACTCACTTTGTTCTCTCTTAACTCCATCCCACCCCAGGAAAATAATAGAAAAATGGTGTTTTGCAGAGCTGTTTGTGGGTTGCTCCAGGACCTCACCGAGCTCATGAAAAGGGGGTGCTGACAGCCTGGAGAAATAGGGACTGGGGTCTCTGCCCATACAGGTGGTGGCTGTGAGACAGCAATGTGTAAAACTGGAGGACAACAAGCAGGAGCCCTCGTTCCTTGGCCTCTTCCACCCCACTGATGTCCTGGAGGTGCTGCAGCCAGTGTCACTTGTGACATCCTGCAGTTGCCCTGGGAGTGTGGAAGGGCATTAAAACAGAGATGACATGCTCAGAGTTGAACCCTTGGTGATGTTGTATTAAATTTGGCTTGGGTTTGGGGCAAGGGCTGAAGCTGATTGTTATTTAACTTGAACAAACCAGCCTTTTGTACCAGAGGCATGGGATGGACCTCAACCTTTGACCTTGGCTGAGAGGATGTTGTATCAGCCGCTGCGTTTTTATTTTTTTATTTTTAGATGTTTGTCTCCTCAGAACCAGAGACGTGATTAACCCAAGTCAGGATGACCTGGGCTTTGTGATGGGAGGGTGAGAGCAAGGCGATTGTTGTTCCCTTGCCAGGTTGAGCTGTGAAGGGGGGGATCCGAGTCGGAGAGCTGGGATCACTCCTGCAGCACTGCTAATCCCCGTGCTTTCAGGGAGTTCTGCAGGACTCCTTCCCCAGGGATGTTGCTGGTGATAATGTGCCATCTCAACACATCTTTCCCGTCAGTAGCACAAGGATGTCAGGCCCAGCACCGCTTTAGCAGAGGAGAGGTGGGTGACTACGGGTTTCTAGGAAAAAGACAGGAGAATAAGGAGAAAAATAGCGACTGGTGTAACTGCAGACACTTTTTTATTTTATTTTATTTTTTTTTCACTAATGCAGTGGCCAGCTCCAGCAGGATCAAAAAGAGCATAGCACAGCCCCTGTGTTGGGGTTCTGGTGGCTGAGCCAAGCCCCAATTTGGGGTTGTGCTGCTGCCCCACCACGTGTGCTGGGGGCTGGGTTCCCATGGAAGTCCCACTGGGGTGCACTGGGGACCCCATATACATCCTCTGCTGGATGAGGATGGGGGTGTGGGTGCAGGAGAAGAGAGGGAATGGGAATGGGAATGGGAGCTTGTGCTGTGGGGTGAGCAAACCACGGGAGGTCCAAAGCCAAGGCAGGGAGCCAGTGGGGCTGCACACATTGGGGGAGATGAGCGGTCGGTCACATCCCTGATGAGCCAGGTGGGTTTCTTTTTCCCATGCCCTGCAGCAAGGCTCTCCCTTGCCCGTTAACGATTTCATTTGACCCTGCTGGCACCGGGGCTCTTTAATTAAACTCCCCAGTCCCTTCTGTCCGTAGCGACTCCTGCCGCTCTGCGATCAGCCTCCCCTAAACCTCAGAGGAGCTGCTTAAAGCAGGCGGCTGCTCTCTTCCAACATACCGAGGGTGACAACGGCGAGAGCGTTCGCAGGCATCCCCCCACCCACCCCCAGATGCTCCCAGCCGGTGCTTGGCACCCTCCACCCGTGCCGAGCTGTCGCCCATCTCCAGGAACCGGGGAGATTTGTGGCCAGGTCAGCGGGGCGGCGGGCGAGGAGGGATGCAGAGCAACGTGCTGATCAGGTGGGCTCCTCGGCAGCTCCGCCAGCGAGCGATGCGAGTCGGCAACGCTGCAGAGCCAAGCCCCAGCCTGCCGGCTGAGGCTGCTGGATGTGACACGGAGCTGTGCTCCCAGCCCTGCTGCTGCTGCTGCTGCTGCTGCCCGGGGAGAGCTGGGGAGGGGAGGTGTGTCGGAGTGTGACTTTCACCCCGTGCTGGGGGTTGTCTCTGAAGAGGCTGCTCTGTTCTCTCCCCAGAGCCTCCGCGACCACAGCGTTGGCGAAGACCCACGGGCAGAGAGGACAGGTCAACGGCAGTGAGTAGCTTTTCGCTGGGTCTGGCTGGCTGCAGTGCCTCCCTGCTCGGGTTTAGCTGGCTTTCTCTGCATGTGAATGGATGGACTTAATCTCTCCAAGCCCCTTGGGGGTGGTTGTTGTGGTGGTTTTGTTTTTTTCTTTTTTTTTTTTTTTTTTTTTTTTGCTGCTAATTTTTTCCATCAGGATGGCTGCTTTATCTCTGCTCAGGTGATCTCCTGGAGGGGGCTGATAATTTGATTGTCCTAATTGCACCCCCTTCCTTTGTCTCCTAAGGAGAAACCCCAAAGCACCTCCATGATGAGGTGACCCAGGGTCCTTTCATAGGAGGGGGAGGTAGGGCAAGCAATGGAGTGTGGGGTAAAATCCCCCTCACCGTGGACCCCCACTGGGATGCCTTTACCACATGCCACAGATTATATTTATAAAGCCATAATTGACCAGCTTTATTTGCAATCAAGGGAAATATCCGTGGGCATGTCAGCCCAGCCGTGCGGCTGCCTCTGGGGGAAATGTAGGTCTCGGCATCCCTGAAGTCAGGCAGACTTCGGGAGCACGGGGAAGTTGGGTGCCGCTCAGCTCTGCGGGTTGTGCTGTGTGGGCTGGCGAGCGGGTGGGAGCGGAGGCGAGCAGAAAGCTGTTTCATAACAGGACCCCAAAAAGCACGCTGCTCGAGGAGACGGTGAGAGAGAGAGGGAGAGGGCACCCGGCGGGCACCCAGCTCCGCTTCCAGCTGTCACTTCGGGGTGATGGGGGGGGAAGAGGGGCTGGGGGACTCCGGGAGATGCTGTGCTGCGGCCCCGCATGTGGGTGAGACTGTTAACGAGGAAATTTAAAGGGGCTTAAGGAATTACCAAGGATTGATTTCAGTTAAAGCGCATCGAAGCAGCCGGTCAGGGCAGGGATTAAGGAAATGCACTCACTGGCATGTAGTGCAATCCCGGTTCCATTAATTTAGTTGGGGAGAGGCTTTGTGCGTTTTTAATGTAATCAGGTTTTAAAAGGGATGTTGTGTTGGGCAGCCCGAGCTTTGGGATCTCCTCGGGCCCAAGCGGCACCGGGTCGCGGCTCCTTTGCACACAGCCTCTGCTCTCACCAGCTCCTTTGCCGCTTCCTCAGTTGTTCCCTCTGGGCAGGAGGACACGGAGGTTATCTGGAGCTCGGCCTTGTCCTGGCAAGCAGGAAACCTTTGCACTTTGCTCGCTATACAAGCAGCTCGCTCCTGCTCTCTGTCCCATCGTTTTCCCGGCTGGTGTGGCCCTCGCCTTCGCTCCCTGATGCGAGATTTGTTTGACCAGCGGGCTGTGTGCCAAGGCTCCCAGGGCCCCTGCCAGCCCTCTGTCCCTTCATCCTTCCCTCCCTCCCTCCCCGTTGCAGACCGTGCGTCCCCTTTGTGACTTCCCGTAGGCTGCCACCGCAGGCAGATGCTTTTTGGGGATGTTTTTGTGTGAGTGCTTGAGCCTGTGACGGTGCAAGGACCAGCAGCATCCGCAGCCGCGTGAAGTCCTCCTCTTGTTTTATTTGCAGTGCCAGCTTTGCCGTGATGGCCCGTACCATCAGCCATGACCTGGAGGGACAGGGACGAGAGGTAGTTTGGTCTCCTTAGCGAGGTCAGTCCGAAGCCCTGCCTGTTGGGGAGAGACCTTCAGAGGTGTTGAATGATGAGCGCGATAGTGCCGAGTCCTGCTGCTCCGTGGTGAGCTGTGACGCCAAGCTCAAGTCGCTTTAGACCTGAAGCTGGACTTAACCCGCTGTCCTGGTTTTAGGAGGAAATGCTGTCTCTTCTCTGTGATCATCTCTCAACTCTGAACGTCTTCCACTGAAAAATCGACCTGCCACGCTAGGAAGCAAGGATCAAATGGGTTGAGAACAACTGGCCCTCCTTTTTTTTTGCAGAGGATTCTTTGGTATATTTTTAAGTGCCGGGACATGAAAGAGTAAATATCCCTCCTTCCCGCACTCCTATCTCCTGCAAACAGCCCTGACTGCTCTCCAAGCCAGCCAGTTAAGGGGTTAACTATAACTGGATGCCTGCATGGCTGCCTTACTGATCCCACGGAGGTAACTGAACAGACACGCTGCATTCCTCACCCCTGCCCATCCTGTCGCTGTCTGCCTCGTCCAGCGAGCTTTTGGGCTCGCTGTACCATCCCCTCTTCCCTCCTTCCCTTGCCTCTCCACCTCCCGCAGCCCCAGATTTTCCCTCTCTTTCTCCTGTGTCCTGTCTTGGGAGCCGTGGCCCAGGGATCGGTGCTCCGGGAGAGACGAGCTCCTTGCTTGTGGCGCAGCATCCCTGCCTCCTGTTCGCTGTGATTCCCTGCTGCAGTCCCTTGATCTCAGGCATCAGAGAGAAATCTGAGCAGCACTGCGGTAATGCATGTCACACCTCTTGCTGAGAAATTCCTGAGCTGGCTCGAACAAACAGCTGAGGGAGGATAAAGGTTGGGGGCAGGAGGGATCCGAAAGGTACCAGGAGGATCCCATAGCGGGCTCGGTGTCGGTTTGAGCCAGCAGGTCCAGCAGGCTCAGCTAGGAATGCACACTTTGCACACAGTGTGTCTGCCCTGATGCTGGAAGTTTAGGCAGCGCAGCATCCTGAGCCCACCGGTCGTGGGTCTGCATTCTGGGGCTGTGCAACAATTCCTGCCGCTAAAAATCTCCAGGTTTTTGTGCTCGGCAAATTCCGTGAGTTGCCTGTGCTGTGCCAGGGAGACACTCCTTGCATTTAATTAACATTTAATTTGCTTTAAGATTACATTAAAATGTGCAATAATAGAAACTCTCTGAAGGGCGGGGGGAGAAGGGGGAACCAGGCGTGCTACAGATTGGCTCGGTTGCTGGTGCTGAAGTGCTCTGCAAGGGCTGCATATGGAAAGGGGAAAAAATCCTGTGCTTCCCTCTGCAGCCACACACAGTGCGTGGCTTCTGTTTGGCAGCAGGGCTCAGCCAAGGGCTTCCTCTGGCTCAGAAGTGGGTGCAGCAGCTGAGAAGTGCAGGCTCAGTGGCTGAATTGTCCTCCTGTGGTCAGGAGCAGAGAGTGGCCTCGTTCGACACGGGGGAAATGTAGCAGAAGCGATGCCCTTAGGCTGGAGAGGCGAGTAACAGGCTGTGCCCTGCTGGACACCGTGTCAAACCGGTAATCGGCGTCTAGATGTTTTTGAGAGGAGACACTGCCAGCCCAGTGCAACGTGTGTGTGACATCTCCCCCTCCCTTCGTGTTTCCTCTCCTTCCCCGTCCTCCCCGTCCCGGCGCGATGCTGCGGCGGCCGTCCTGGGAAGGGGCTGGCGAGGAGGCGAGGGGCCTGCGGAGCACCCAAGGCTCTGGGCCCGCTTTGAAATTCAGAGGGAAAAGCAATAAGGCCATTTTCTGCATGGATAAACCCGTCACGGAAGAGGCAGCTTTAGCCTGCTTATGTAACGCTGAGAATAAAGGGATCCTGGCTGGGGTCTCGTGGCTCTGCAGCGCAGGCTCACCTGGCAGGTGCCTTGCTCCCTCTCTTCCTCCAGCCCCTCCTGCCCTCAAGCACTGGTATTTGTGCTGTTCTGGTGCGGCTGGATTGTGGCGACTGGCATTTCTCCCCTTTGCTGTCTTCCCACTCCTGCCGAGAGCAGGTCTTTGCAAGAAACTGTCCCAAAGTGCAGCCTTCCAAACCTTTTTGCCAGTCAGACCAGCTGAGTGGCTGGTGTGGGTGAGCTTTCAGCTGCTCTGGTGCTGTGTCCACCCTTAGCATCTGCTTAGCATCGTACTGGAGATGCTTCAGAGCCCCTTCTGCAGATGAGGGAGCCAGGGACACAGGTCTGACTAGGTGCAGAGCTGCTGAGGAGTTTTTTTTTTTCTTTTTTTTTTTTCTTGTTTCTGTTTTGCCACTCTGGCTAGACTTTTAATCGTCTTCTTTGGTTTTCCCCTGCTCACACCCCTGCTCCCCCATATCGACCACAGGAACAGAGGGATGAGGACTCGCCTGGGCTGCCTGTCTCACAAATCAGACTCATATAATGATTTCACAGCTATTCTTCCGGACAAGCCCAACCGGGCTTTGAAGTGAGTATAGCTGCAGCATCCCACCCCATCCCCACTTCTGTCCTTCCCCTCCCTGCCCGCCGCCCCCTCTAGTACCACCCGCCTTTCACTGTACGCTGTATGAGCTTTGCATAGTTCTTTTTAGCCACAAGGAAGGGAGGAAAACACAAAAACCTGATAGAGCAGAAACAATGTTGGAAAATGCCTAAACTAGTGATACAAGCTCTTCATTAAGACAGGACACGCACACTGTCCCAGCTGCTGTCCATGGGATGTGTCTGCAGATGTTATCCCTCTGTCATCACAAATCAAAGTCTGAGCAGTTGACTTTGCACACGAGGTGAGCAGCAATTTCAGGTCACAGTCCTCCTTGGCGAAGTCTTGTTATTAAACACTACCAAAATGTCCTGAATCAGTTTGCACAGCACTTAAAGCAGGTACTTCAGACAATCCAGAGCCCTGAGTGGGATGTGATTCGTCTGATCACAAGTCACTGCTTACATCTGAGCTAAGAGTCTAACCTTCCCCTTGAAGCCAGGAGAGAGAAACAAACACTGCTGCAGGTGTGGGTTTCATTTCACTTAACTTTTGACATTTACAATGTAAATGTCTACATCTGAACTTGTTCCCTGGGCCTCTGCTTAGAGTCGATGAGGAAAAATCGGTCCCTTTTTGGGCATGATTCATTGGGCTTATTTTAGCCACCTACCTGAAGAGGAGATGGAGTGAACCCTGCGAGTCCCATGGCATCTCCCTGCTGACTCTGAAGGGAACCCAGGGTGATTTGCTCACTTGGAGACCTCTACACGGTAGATAGCCAAAGTTTGGTGAGAACTCCAGCCTTCTTTGGTGTCCTTGTCAAGCAGCTCTGGAGGGGACCAGCAGCCGTGGGTTGTCTGTAATTTGCCCCTTCCTTTCTTTCAGAAGACTGTCAACAGAAGAAGCATCAAGATGGGCAGACTCCTTTGATGTCCTTTTATCCCATAAATGTGAGTAGAGATCAAATTCTACCAATCCTCCCCCTCCCCATGTCTCCCTGTACCCCAGACACTGTTTATAACTGAGGCAAATTACGCACTGATGGCACAGAAGCAGTCACGGTAACTCATGGGCAGGATTTCTCCTCTGGTGAGAAGGTGAGGGAGTGTGTTTCTGTGGGTTCCCTTCCTGAATTTGCTCTTCACTGACTGTGTGCTCACAGCTGATGAAGCCAGCAGCCCCAGCTCCAGCTTCCTCCAGTTCCTCTGGAGGCAGGGCTCCAAGGCGGTGGCTGTGCGCACCTTCCTTGGCAGGTACACCTGGGTTCAGCCTTTCTGCACGAGCAGTGATGGGTTCTCAGCTCACTAAAGCTCCCCAGGATCCGTGGCACCATCTAGCTTCTCTCTGCCTCCAGCTGCTTTGCAGCTGCACAGCGTTGAGGTGCAGCCTGTGCCAGGACTGCTGGGCACAGCAGTGCACTGTAGGAAGCAGTGGAGGGGTTCCCCCGAGACCTCACTCACTGCCACTGCTCGTTAGCACTCCACCGCAGGGCTATTTAATATTTTATCTGCACCTAAGTGGCGAGAAGACCGTAACATCCCATTCCTATTGATGTGAGCGCCTTGCAGAATATTCTAATGCAAGTCAACGCAGCTGAAATTCTCAGAGCCATCTCCTGATTTTTTTTTTTGACTGATTACTCTCATCGATTTTAGGGGAAAATCTAGTATGTAGCTCAGTAACCTTAAACACCTCGCTCTGTAGCAGTCCTTACTGGAGAAATCACGCATGGTAGCACTTAACTGGATCTAATTTATAGCTACTGAACCAAACCTGAAAGTTTCACATCAAGGAACGTTATGCAAACATATAATCAGCACACCTCACTCCATTCAATAGATCAATCATATCAGTTCTGTTCAGAATATATTATTCTGTTATTCTGCTTCACCGACACATTCATGCTGACAAATTGTAAACAAGGCTGCGAAGTTCACAGTATAGGCTCATTAAGGTGTTTGTATTCGAGAATAAAACGAGCAAATCGAGGTTGGGGAGAAGTCAGTGTGGGTGGTGAACTATTTTATTGCAATATGGAAATATCTGGCTTTCTTAGTGGTTCAGGTTTTGTGGGACTTGCATTTTAAAATATCAGTGTAGAATCATATTGTTTTCAAAAAAGTGCAGTTCTTCTGGATTTCTGCTAAGATGACAACAGTTTTGGCAGAGAATTACGTGACAACTTTAAACAAGCTGGCTGTCCAAGGCAGAAAAAGCAATATATAATTTTAGCAGCAGTATCTTGTTGAGATCATTGCTCTTGCAGCCGGTAGAAAAAAAAAAAAAAAAAAAAAAAAAAAAAAGAGGTAGCTGGGTATGGCTAAGAGGGAACATTTCTTTTGTCAAAATTCAAAACAAGAAGGGAAAAATGCACAAAAGAGTCATGGGTGCCTGGAGGATGGGAAGTGGAAGAGGACAGGATATTCACATCAGTGGTACAGTTCTGTCTTTAAAATCAAGCCCTTGTTCCTGGTTCAACAGTATTAAGGTCAGAATTTTCTTACTTAGATACAGAGTATAACAAAAGTGCTTCGATTACAAGAGCCAGTGAAGTCTCACTCTCTGTACTGAAGTTATATACAGATTGTTCCCTCTTCAGCTGAGTGCTGGGAATGCTAAATCAAACCTTAGTTCGATTACTTCATCCAACAGCATCCATAAGAAGATAATATTAATAAATTAGGAAGGATTCTGGTATTTCATTTATCACTCTGTAAGGCTGTCTCTAGAATGGGAAGTAATTCTGGGAACACTTTGACACCTAGTGAAAAATATATAGTTCCTAATAGCAACAGAAGGTGATTTTTAAAATTTAAATTGAGCTGCTTTTTTCTTAGCAGTCACGTTGACATTGCCTGGTGATTAGTGACAAAAAATTGTTGTTTAATAAACCACTTTCTAAAAAAATATATCACATCAGCTCTGACCTGAAGCTTCTGGAATAGCTAGTCTGCAGACAAAGCCTGCGTTTGGTTATAAGGATGCAAAGACAGAAAGCTCTGTTTAAACACAAGTGTTATTTTAGTTACACTGGTTTAAAGGAGAGAAGATACACATCGTATGTGCTTAGAAGGAATTGTAAAATCATTGTTTTCGCTTATGTATACTTGCATCCAAAGCACAGAATTGTTAAATTGTTATGAAAATAAACCAGCTGCGTTTATGCTGTTAGAAGCATGCTAGTAAACATGAGCTGATGTTAGAGAGGGCAAGGGACTCTTGTGCTGCGTCAGACCAAAATTTCAGAGTAAGAAAAGCAATGCCCGTCCTGCCTGCATCTGTCTGTAGTACAGCTGCCAGCTCCTGTCCTATTTCTAGTGCCAGGAGAAGGACAGAACTGTATCAGTCTAATTTCACTATGACTGCCCAGGTGAAAAATATTAGCCAGGGAAAATTCCAATTCATGCTTCAGGGCATGGGCTAAGCACCAGCTGGGCTCACGGAGAATTTCCCCTGTGGTTTCTAGCATTAGCAGGTAGACCGCTTCTGCTTGACACATCTGCCATGAATTCTTTCTTCACTAGATGGTCGGTTTGTCTATTTTGGAAGGGAGATTGTGATGCTGATTTCAGGGAATTGAGTGGTGCTTTCCTTCACAGTCGGACGTTACAGCGGTTTGGGGTTCTTTCCAATCATCCCATTCTTTCAGGAAAATCAGTGCACAAGTAGGGCTTGGGAGCTGGGTATAGCAGCCATATGAGAGGGACAGACAACTTTTACTCTTTCATTTCCCATTTTCCTGAATCTCCAAAAGGTCTTCAAGTGGAAGTGGTCTGAACAGGTACTATGCATTACACAAACTCTATGGAGAATGTTATGCTTATTTTTGTCAAATATTCCTTAAGTGTGATGGCCCTTTGGTGCCCCTTCCACTGTTCCCCCGTTGTTTTACTGAATGAACTCTGTAGATACTGTTTGATCCTGATCCTTTATGTCAGTACCTTGAGTGGAGCATTGAAAAGCGCTGGATCTTGAAGCAAGTACATGTTTCCAGAGATTCCCAGGCTGGGCAGTGCTGTTTTTTGTAAAGAGAGTGGTCCGATTCAGATTGTTTAGTTCCCAGCACTTAAAAAAAAATAATTGCATTGACATTGGCAAGAGATTGCAGGTAGGGAAGGTGGTGCAATTTAGGCTCTCCCAGTCACACCCTCACCTTCCTTTTGCTCTGGCATTGGGACTTCAGCATCCCTCAGCCTTGCCCTGTTAGAGTGCCAGTGCCAAATTGTAGGATACAGCACAGCTCAGCTTCACCGGCAGCCCCAAGACAAGTAGGTCAGTGCAATGATATCTGACTCGCTCTTGCTAATGGGTGAAGCAAATCAACTTGAAACGGTAGGGTCAGCCAGTCAATCCCCTTTCTTTCTAGAGCAGGAGCCTTGCCTGAGCTCGTTGCAAGAAACCTATCTCCAAGCACAGTGGTGTTCCCTGGGGTCAGGGCTTGTGAGCGTGGCAGGCAGCAGGAGAGGAGTTTGATCTTGCTTTGCAGCTGGGTTTTGAGCAAGTGAGAGGCAGGGCTGCATGTAGCATGCTTCCTTGGGTGCTAAGGGGCAAAAGCAGAGGTTTTAACGTGCTCGATTTTGGCATCTTTTCCCCTTTTGTGCCAGTGTTGGATTAGTGATGGCTCCCAGGGAACCGGAGCTTTACGTGGTCCGCAGGGTGTGCGTATGTGTGTGGGTAACGGAGGAGTAATCCCCCTGCTGTACCCGTGCCCAGGAGCTACAGTCTGGTCAGCCAGATGGAGATTCCTTTTGACAGGCTGCCGGAGGGAGATCCAAGCAATGGCATGTCTCGTTCTGCATCCCTCGCGGGGCTGGACACATGGCCTGTCATTTGTCCAGAATCCGGCAGGACAGTCTGTCCTCAACCCTTAGTCAGTTTCCAGCGAAGCATCTGACATGGAAAACCTTTGCGCTGAATTTCCATTTTTATCTCAAGGATGACTTTTTTTGCCATCTACAATTTCTTTTTTTTTTTTTTTTTTTTGTGATCTCTGTGCTCTTCTGCCCAAATTTTATTGTCCTCCTCCTCCTCCTGTTGTCTATACGTTGCTGCTCTTCCCACACAGCATAGGAATATCCCTTCCTACTCCCAGTTCTTTCGAAGCCAGAACAGCATTAGCATTAGCATTGTGCTAGTGACAGGCAGCTAACATTCACCGAAGCAATGCTAAGCAGCAGGGAGAGCACGTACATATGCTATGCAGAACATTGTGGCCCTGTCTCTTCAGCCCTGGACCCAAAATATTGCACAGAGCTAATCCATCCATCTACCAGCCATAAGGACTCTCTCTTTATTTCCTACATGACGTGCTGATGGCCCTGATGGTGTGAAATGCATGCATTAAATAAATGATTGTTGATAGCTTTTTTACTCTGACAGTGGCTAGATCCTTGGTTATTAAACTGTCTGCCTGAATGATTTAAGCTATTAATCTCAGCTCTTCCTCATGTTGCTGACGCCTGATTTAGTTAAGACTTGTACTGTATTTTTTGCAAGCCGGTTAAGTCCCTTCCTCCACGTCTTGTCTTTCTGTAAAGAAACCACTCTCCACAGCCCAAAGGATAACGTCTGAGTGGGGTTTCAGGAGCATCTGAGACCTCATGTAGTTGTTGATCTGCCTGGTAGTTCCCCTCTAAATCACAAATTTATTTTTATCTGCTCTAGAGAGCGGAGCCTGGTCCTTTTAAGGCTATTCACACTGCAAAACTCTAAAGCAAATGTTCTTCTGCTCCTCCTTCTGACTCCTGACAGCCAGGTGGAAGAGCTCTATTTCTTTGCCATCATCCTATCTGCCCTGCTGAAAGTAATAAAATCCATTGGCTTCAAGCAAGACTCACCACTCTTTTGAGTCAAATTGCTGAGTAAGTATCCAACAGCTGTATTGGAAGGCTGTACATTTACACCACGGTGTCTGTTTCTTGAGCAGCCATGCCTTTCAGCTGCGTGTTTTGGGGATATCCCACGAGATCTATAAAGATACCATAGAATCATTGGTGAGGGATGGATGCTTCCTTGGTAGTCTTCATGTACAGGACATAAAAGTCAACATCCAGGTCACATTCCAGCTCAGGTGGTGCCGGTCCCCTACCTCGTTGCCCTCCTGCCCTTTCCATTAGATCTGTCCTTGTTCCACGATAAACTCGTGGGCAGCCTGGCAGCGATTTACTGCTGTGCGGTCATCTGGGCTTCCATCGCCGAGGCTGAACTCTGACTGCCAGCCCCAGCTGTAAGTGCTGGCAGAGAGTCAAAGGCTAAGGGCGAATCTGCGGAGAGCGAGGCAGCCTGGAGTTGAGGATGACCTCTCCTGCATCCAGGGCCTCCTCTGCAACGTCCTCCCAGGTCTGGCTTGATCCTTTCCAGCTCCCCTCGGGCTGTGAGGAGGAGATGACAGAAATATATATATATAAAAAGTGGAGAACAGCCAGATACAATTATTTATATATCGTCTGTCTAAGCTTACTTCGAGATAAAAAGGAGCTGATTGACATGAGAGCGGGAGGCAGAGCATGTGGAAACCTCCTGGTCCCAGCTGCCGCGGCTGCTCTCTGGGGCAGGGCTGAAGCAAAGGCCTTTCTCATCTCATCAATCACGAAGTCCACTTGTTTTAGCAGATATTACATTCTGCAGATATTATATTTGCCATGCACAGCTGCTATTTTTGGCAAGTGATCCTCTGTCAGTGCCGGGGCTCTGGGGCTGTTGGAGAGGAAAGGCGACAGGGGAAGATCAGGACAGGGAAGCAAGATCTCCGCAGGAACACACAGCTGAGGTTGTGTTGTCATAACAGTGTATTTGGGTGCCTGAATAATAAACACCAAACATCCTACGAGCCCGTGATATACCAAATGGCATACATCTCGGGGAACGGCTGCATTTTCCCTTCTGTGCTTTCTCCTTTCTGAAATTGTCAGTCTGCTGTGATGTCCTCTCCGTTTCTTCTTGTAAGGGCTCCCTGCTCTCTTCACAAGTCATCTGCAAAATCCTTATGAATTTTGTCAATATTAATAGGGAGGGGACGTAGGCTGCGAAACATCCTTGTGTCTCCTGGGTTCCTGTTCCCTGAAGGAAACAAGCCCTAAAACATTCCTCTCTTGTGCCATGTTTATCTACCCATGCAGATGCTCCGAGCAGCTGGGGGCAGCGTGATCCTGACAGGCACTCGGCTCCTGGAGATGCCTCTGGAGCTCTGTTCTGCAGACTTCTCGAGGGCTAATGTTGCCTTATTCCCCCAGTCTTGAACCCACAACTTGCACTGTTAGCTGCTCTGCAGTGCTCTTGGGCAAGAGCCCTGGCTTTGCCCACAGTAACAATCCAAAACCCCGATCATCTCTCTCTACAAGTGCATTAACCAAGGGGCACCAGGATGAATTGCTGTGATGCTGCCATTCTTTCATTCCTTGCCCTCCTGGGGCTGACAGAAAGAAACCAGGGTAGCTGAGACGGAAACATTCCTCTTTTAGCTGCTGGTTGCTGTGCCACGACAGCTCTTTGCAGTGCAGAGTGCTGATGGAGCAGTTAGCATTGCCAAGCCCGACAGTGAAGGAGCTTTGAGAAGCCTGAAGTGGAGAGTGTTAGCCTGGAGTTTGGTCCTACCTGGCCTAATATCTTGTCTGTCGTTCCCTTCGAGAGCCAGGGCAGCCAGGAGGAGTTCAAGTCCTACAAACCCTCTGTCCATCTCTGCTGTGCACTTGCACATTCTTTCATTGCGTCTGCCCTTGCCGAGCACATTCCCAGTTCTGTCAGTATTTTTAGGTGCTTACTTGGAAGTAAGTGGCTAATGCCGACTGGGGAGGTTTCCAGTTATGAGCTACAAATGCTGAGACCCTATAGAAAGAGAGCGGGAAAAGTTAGAAACATGTTACTGGAAGAAGTAAAATTAGGAGCCAAATTTATCCCTAGGCTCAGGAAAGGAGAAAGGGCATGTGTAAAACCTTCAGCTATTTCAACTCTGCGTGTGCCATTCAGGGAAAGGAAATAAAAAACAATAGCTGTGTCCATAAATACACCCAGGCAGGGGTTTAAGAGCACACATTGCCTAATAAATCTTTCCATATTTCTAATCTGTCCCGGCTGACTCAGATTACATTACTGAAATGTCACAATTGCTAAGCATTAGCAAGTGATAAGAACACTTTTACCACTGACTAGACAAGTAGTAATTACGCTGTGTCCTCTCCTTTCCCCCTTTATTGTAGCTATAACAGTGAGGCTCTCCGAGATCCTTCCTCTGTATAAGTAATAACTAAAAATATGTCACAAGGCAGTAAAGCAAAGTGACAGAAAGCAGAGGAGACAAGTCCACAGGCGCTATGTTTTATTAAAGGCTTTTCTTAATGACGGATAGGACGTTACGAAGTGGGACATTAATATGCACAAGACGGTGCAGCAAAGAGACTGTATCATTGGAGCCTGATGATTTCAAGGGGAATTTTTCAAAGGTTAGCTATCCCAGCCCCAAAGAAAACCTTTTCGTGTTAGCTGGCAAAAAGATATTTTTCAAAATAGCAGCAAAGAATTTGTGGTCTCATGGCAGCTCGTGAGACTCCAGCTGATGTAACCGTGTGAGTTATGAGTAAGTCCTGGGATCACGGACTGTGTGGTCACATAGCCTGTGAGAAATATTGAATGGCCTCTAGTAGACGGATGGGGGATGCTTGTTAGAGTGTTTGTTAGAGCCCTCTTTCTCCTTCCATTGTAACTCCCCTTGTTTCCCTTGCAGATGGGCTGGCCGCTTTCCGTGCTTTCCTGAAGACGGAGTTCAGCGAGGAAAACCTCGAGTTCTGGCTCGCCTGCGAGGACTTCAAGAAGACCCGCTCAGCGGCCAAACTGGCCTCCAAGGCCCAGCGGATCTTTGAGGAGTTCATCGACGTGCAGGCTCCTCGAGAGGTTGGTAGGCCAGCACCTCGGGCAGGCAGAGCATCCCTCTGGCGCGGGGAACGGGGAGCTCTTCCTTCCTTCCTTCCTTGTTTCCTTCCTTCCTTCCCTGCTGGAGGTGATGGCCAGAATGCTTCCTGTTACGGGAATGCCATCCTGCCTGCTCCTGTTGCCTCTGCTTGCAGTGACTCATCCCCTGGTGAGGGTAACTACTTTGATGATACCAAATTAGTCATCGCCAGTGAGTTCACTGGCAACTGCAACCCACATTTCCGAACCTCCACCAGCTTCCTAGGAGTTTTGCACATTGAACATTTACTATCAGTCCCCAAACAGGCTATTGGGCTCATTTCTCCCAGGACATTTTGTCTAAGAGCATCCCACGAATGACTAACTTGTTGACTCTCCAGGGAAGGGTGTTTATCTGCTGACTAACTCCAAACTCAATTAGAGCTCCTGAAAGATGCGAGCAATAACTCGGAGGTGAACAAAAAAACGCAGTCACAACCTGAAGCCTGGAATTGTTCAAGTCCTCTTTAAAGTACTGACAGGCTGATGTGACTGTCAGATCCTGTGTCGTGATGTGCTGCTGTATTAATAATGCAACCAGGAGAGTGCTTGCTGCACCTGCTCTCCCACAGCAGTTCTCTTGCTTGATAGCACGGGTGCTTGTCACGATAAAGGTTAAGCTGCCTGCGAGGGGATCCCTCTAAGAGGGCTGCCTCCACTCCATCGTGGAGCTAGCAAGGCTATTATTGTAACCACTGTGAAACACAAGGTGGTGTGGGCATCTCAGGGTGCACTTCAGTCCCTTGGTGCACACCTCGTGCTGATATTCATAAAAGCTGGGTGAGATCTTCAGGACTGCAGAACTGACGTTGCATTAGAAATACAAGTGCAGGTTGGATGGAGTCTTCCCTAAAATTTGTTCCCATTGTCATGCTAGAATGTGAAATGACCTTTAAGTGACATCGGGAGCTGATCTCTATTGCTGTCGTCTGGGTTAAGGCAGACAGCTTTGCTTTCTAGACAGCTTGATGTTTGGACGCTGGGGTAATAATGACAAATAACATCTTAACAGACAGGTTTTCAACAATAACCCTAACAAACGCTAACTGTTTGCAAGGGAGAGAGAACAGGAAAACGCGTATTGTTGGCTTTGCAAACATGCTGCAGTCATAACATGAGGGCTGTTTGTTTTTTCAAGTCCCTCCTGAAGATATGGTAACATCAAGCTGTTATGGGAAAAATCAAACAATTTATTCTATAACAACAGAGTTTAAAAACATTTAATAAGAATATTCTGATAGTTTAAGCCCAGCTAAAAGTTCACTCACCCTTCTATTGGGCGTGTAGTGAAGAAAAGGGGAATAGAGGAAACTTGGTCAACAGGAGAAGAGGTATGTGTAAGCCAAGTTAGCATTTCTAGAAGATCTGCTGCGTAAATCCATGCTTGAGAGCCCGAATAAAAGTAACTTGATTTCAGAAGTGCTTGGATCATTATAAATCCTGTTCAACTTCTCCAAGTTTGGGACAGGATTTATAACTCTGGGTTACTAAACCCCACAGAGTTAGGGGGACTGTTTCGGCACGGCTGAGAGTAGGTGCTTGGTCCTGTCACTGAGATGAAGTGTGCCATTTTAAGCAAGCAAACCAGTCACTCAGTACCAAACTCTCTTCTGCTGTTTCTCCTAGGTGAACATAGACTTCCAGACTCGGGAGCTGACAAGAAGAAACATGCAGGAGCCCTCCCTCTCTTGCTTTGACCAAGCTCAGGGGAAGGTGCACAGCCTGATGGAAAAAGACTCTTATCCCAGGTTCCTGAGATCCAAAATTTACACAGACCTGCTATCTCAAACCCAGAGGAGGCTCAGCTAGAGCAGCGATGGGGCTCTCGGAAACCATGTGCTTCCTACAACAGCAACTACCCATGTCTAAATGTGAAACTTTCTCAGTGTTAAAAGCAGTGGGGATAAGAAAAGAGGGAGGAGAGGAAGAGGAGGCTTCCAGAGCGTGATCTGAATGTGGAATTAGGACTTTTTGAGTTTCTGTGCTTTTTTGGTTAGCAGTAGCATCTTGCAGTTGTTGCCTCTCTCTAGCACAAAACCCTATCCTCCCTAGTCATGGGGTCATCTGTTGGGAAGGCAGGTTTCCTTTAAAATTACCACGCTGGTTTGTCTGTAAATAATGTCTCTGCCCCTTCCCATCCTTCCAGACACCTCACTGGCTCTCACCTATCCCTGTGTTTGGAAGGGCCCTAAGGGCAGCTCTGAAACTTGTGTAGCCAAGTACGATCCAAAGCACCGTCCCCCACACTGGCTGCTGGGGTCTGGATCCTGAGGCTGTGAGGAGGAAAAGAGGGTGGGAGTGAGAAGACAAAGGCACACGATTCTTGCTGCTTCCCGGAGAGGAAACCGTCAGCAAACTCAGCTCCCCTTCCCATTTTGGTTGCACACCTCGTGATACCACAGCAGCTGACCTGTCGCAGCCCCTCCATGCCCCTGACTGCTTTTCTTCCAGGGGTGGAGGCTAGATGCTATTTTTGTGTGACTGTCAAGGAGCTGAGTTTTTCTCATGAGGAAGGTAACCCCAAAAGCTCTCGCTAGACCTGGTCTTCTAGTGCAAATGATTGTTTTTCAGTGATATTATTTATGTGTACTATAGTTCAGCCTCAGGACCCCTGTCACTGTTAGGCTTCATTGTGCTAGGCACCATACCAAAACTTCACACAAAGAGGCTTTTGGCCACCAGAGACTTTAATGAACTCAGTGGCTTTTTGGGAACGAACTGGCAGCCATTGGGAAAGAGTTGGGAGAATGAATGTCCCATCTGCCCCGTGCTGAGGTGTAAGAAAAGCACAAGATCCATCTGCCGTGTCAGGTATCGTTTCTCATCGTAGTACTTCACCAGCGCATGGCAGGGAGAGGTAATGTGAAAACACAACCTTCTTTTTGTTATTTACTGATTATTGACTGTTGTTGTTACCTACCGATTGTCCACTGTGGGTTCGATGCAATGTAAAGAAATTCTAAAGGCACAGCCCCTGCTGCATGGTGCTTGCTTCAAAACAGGGTGCAGGATGAGTGTCTGGGCGTGAAGTAGTGTGCAAAGCGTGCTTTGGCCCTGTTCCCACAGCCTGGACAGCCAGCTGCAGGAGAGGGCTCTGTGCAGATGTCAGTTGTGTAACGCCACCTCTGTACTGTAATTCTCACCATCTGAATTGCTGCAGCGTTGCTTTCCCAGCTTATCAGCTGTCAGATTCTTGCGATATTTTCTAGAGGGGAAGTGGATTGTCTGTGGGTTTCAGTCTGCAGACCAGAGGTCTGTTTTCTTAGTTTTAGGAAGGTCTGGAAAGGGACCTCGTGGATCTTTTCCTTCTCTCCTTGGAGTCATCCACAGATCAGAGGTTGGTAAACCCATGTTCTGGTTTATTGTGGTGGGTAGGTTTGATACATCAGATAGCTGGTGATAAAGATGTAAATGTGATCTGGTGTAAACTGGGCAGTCTGAATCCTGAAGCTATGCATAATGTTTGGAACAAGATGCAAAAGGTCTGCTTGGATATTAGATGTTACTGTCCCTACGTTAGCAGGTTTTGAGGCTTTTTGTAAGGCTGCTGTGCAGGATGTTAGGATGGGTGGGTGTAGGATTATGATAGGGATGATGAGTGTGTTTGTTTTGTTCTGGAGGTGCGTTCCTGTGGTCTCTAAGACACTAAATCCTAAATACAGTACAAAAACAAAACTTCTGTTCAATGGGGAAACCTGCTTTTCAATACCTGGCTGCTCAACTCTAGAACTCTCCTGCAGTTTTGCAGGCAAAGATCATCTCAAGGTGGCATCCTGCGGCCACGCTCGTGCTTGGCAGCACAGCCCCTCGACTTTTGATTCTGTTGATGAGATGCATGAGGTCCGTAATGCAGGGGGACAGAGCCCAAAGCCTGAACATCACTGTGCAAATTTCACCGTGGCAGCTTTCTGCAGACCTACTCGCTGCCTGTTTGAGAGTGGGAGCAAAGAGCGGTGTCTGCAGGGGAAGAAAGGTGGGCCCTGGATTTTGCTGTAATTCTGCTTTTAATGTACTTACTGCTTTACAGAGGAGGAAGATGGCCACATTAACTGCCCCAGGGTGCTTCTCTTAGAGCTCCTGGTACATCTTCTGAATGGGCTTGGGTGATGCTGACCTCTAGTGCCAGCTGACACATCCCAGCAGAGGCTTTTCAGCACGTGCCCTGCAGGCACCCATTGCTGAGAGGGTCGCAGGGACAACCAGGAGATGAGGAAACAGCAGAACGAGAGGTTTTTGTCTAGGAATGAGGACAAGAAAAATAAAATCAGAAGTGAGGACAATTCCCAGGCTTCCCTGATGGCTACAAAGGCTGGTCCTGTTCAGAGTGGGACTCCAGAAAGCCCAGTAGGTAACATCTCCCGACAGGCTCCTCCAGTCGGTGTTGGCAGCCTTTTATTTTGTGCCAGAATTCATCAAAAAACTTCAAAGCAGCCAAAAGCTCTGTAAAAACCAAGCTCCTCTCTTCCCTCCATCTGTCTGGGGAACGGCTGTGAGCAGGCACATTCAGAGGTGGCACTGCTAACAGGAGCTGTATTCCTGCCGGCTGGTGTAGGGTGAGTGCTTTGCCCCTTAAATTGATGCCAGATAATATCCTCGACAGGAAATGTCCCAGAGCATACAGTGGAGCAAAGGTGTTGTCTGAAGCACATGAATCTATCACGGTTATTTTTGTTCCTGCTCTTACAGTTTGTCTCTCCTGCAGGAAAGCAGCCTAGTTATTTAAAGTAATTTATTATTGTTATTTTAATAAGAAATTGGCACCGGTTGCTTCTTTTATGTCAAATGTCAGGCTGAAGTGAATTAAAATAGGCAACTTATACCTCTTCCTCTTAAACCAGGGGCTGATGAAGGAAATAATGACAGAGCCAAAGCTTCGGAAAGCACTGAGTGATGACTAATCCCCATCGAGGACAAATATCCTACCTTTGATTCATCTCTTACTGATGTGAAAGGGATATTCAGAACTTACAAACCCCATTTTCCCTCTCCACAAGCACACACCTCCAAAAACGTGCTCCCACTTCAAGTAATGTCAGAGAGTGCCAGCATATGAAGAGAGGGGAAAAAAAAAAACGTTTCACTCAGCTCTTTTTATTCAGTGTTTCTGCTGGCGTGTATCCAGCCAGCTCTTAAGTCCTTTGACAGCAAAAGGGAAGAAGAATTTTACAAATTGCTTTTCCCTACTCCATAAACTCCAGCCGTCGTTCAGTCCAGAAGCAGATGCGGAACCCGAATCTGCTCTGAGTTTCCTTCTCCTGCTTGGGCCAGGTTTGGGATTATTTCCGTCATTTTATTGTACCTGTTAATGTACCGATGGGTCCCTGCCCTCCACGCTGGGAAAGCGTGAGGGGCAAAGTCCTGCTGGTGTGAGCACAGGAGGTGTGTGTGTACGTGGGTGTGGGTGCTGAGAGTGCATGTGAATTCACCTATACGTTACTTCGTGTCTCCTACTAGAGAAGCTATTCTGAGACCTAGATGTGCATGTTAAAATAGGAGAATTAGGCATAAACGACATAAAACGAGATTTTTAGCGGTGTTGTGTTTGCCTCTTGTGTAAGTTCGACTAGTGATAGGAGATGTACAATTCTGCTAGGCTTCCAATTACCCGTAAGAGCACATGTATCCAACTGAACTGAATGTTCACCGATAGACACAAAACCAAAATGTTTACAGCATTCAGAGCAATAGCAAAGCATACCTCATGCCAGTCCTGGAGTGCCTCTCACTTGTCCCTGCAAACTCTCCCTCACCGTGGGCCTCCTTCTCCCTCCAAACCCCTCTCTCCTTCTCAGCCCTGTCCCTGTGGACGTCCCTCCTCTTCCTCATCTTCACCTCCCTGAAGCACTCCTGTCCATGCCAGCCTTCCCCTCCACCAGCACTGCTTGAGCCCTGGTCTCTCCCAGCCTCCCCTGCCCTCCTGGCTGCATGCCCTCTGTCCCCAGGCGTCTGTCTGTCCTCCTTTTCCTTTTCCCTTTTCCTTTTTCCTTTTTTCCTTTTCCACCTCTTGTCTTGCCATCTCCCTCCTACACACCTCCTACTGTTGCTCCTAGCAGCTGTTCCTTGCCCATTATATAAGGAGAAACCGCTTCACCTAATTTATTCACCATCTTTCCTTCCTGGGGCTGCTGCAGTTGTCTTGTTCCTTGGTACTGTGTTTTCTCTGGCACCGAAGCGTTTTATCACAGAGCTGGAATTAATGTCAGACCAGAGAGTGCTTTTCTCTACCGTGCACCCCTTGGGCTTTGCAGAGGCTCGGCTTGTCCCCAGTGTCGTGTCTTTGTCCTCCATTCGTGCTCCACGTGCTGTGCTTGCGGCAGGGGCTGGCTAGGTGAGACGGCAGCTGTGCTCCGCGCACTCGGGCACAGGCGGAGCTGCCTCGGCAGGGTCGCAGCTGTGCTTCCTTTTAGCTTCCTGATTAAAAAAAAAGTAGAGTAAATAAAGCTGTGCACCTTGTATTTGCTTAGTGAAGTCGGTCGTTTTGCTCTGTGTTTCCTCTTGGTTTTACTGGAAGGCTGCATCTGGGATTTGATGCCCCGGTAAGCTCAAGTGGAGTTCAGGGAGCTGAGCACATGGGAAGAAGGTGGCAAAGGGGGTGAGCTTAGTACTGAAAAAAAAAAAAAAAAAAACCACCACAAAACATTTCTGGCAAAAAAGCACAGGAAAAGGACTGGGGGGAAGGAGGCTTTTTGGGGTGTTTATGCAGCCCTCTGTGGGATGCTGGTGATGAAAGGGCAGGGTACAAGCATGCCCTGGGGTGGATCCCCCTTAAACTCCGTGACCGAAGTATCTCATCCTCGCATAACCTCTCATCTCCTTCCTCTGCAAGCAAAACAAATGAGACACACAGAGTTCAGATGTTTCTCCAAGCTCTCTGGCACCTCCATCTCCTGTGGGATGGCAGGAAGGGGCCTTGAGGACCTGGTAATCGGTCCCGAGTAAGGTGCAGTTCAAGATGTCTTTGTTCCCCAAGAAACGTGACCGTGGGTGGCTCAGAGGAGAGGGTAGGAGGGAGCGAGCACACGGGGTGAAGTCAGAACTGAGCCACCAGGTACCTGGGTAGAAGACCAGCTCTTGGAAGATGTCCCCTATGCCACGTTTTTATTTTAATAGTTTAAAAATTATTCAAAGTCCTGATGCTGCTGCCCCCGTGGTGTCTGGGTGCTGCTGGTGCCGCAAGATAACTGGAGCAGTTTGGGCAGGACGCACAGGTGGTTCAGTCTGAGTCCTTCCCTTGGGGAGGGCATGGGCTCGGCTTCACTTCACCTTCCCTTCCTCATTAGCTGCTCGTTTGCTAGGCTCCCCTTCCCCTAACAAGGCTGGAGAAGCTCCTCAGCCACATCAGCTGCCGGCTGGGCGATGCCACCCCCCTGGTCCCGTCCCCGCCGTGTAAAGTGTCGCTCACCTGCGCTGTATCGAGACCGCAAGGACGCGAAATAAACAGCCTGAGAAGCACCCAGCTCGTGCCTGTATCTCCGGGAAAGCCCTTGATCCTTCACGAGGAGGGAAGTGGGCATGAGTTGTACCCGGGGACGGAGGGCTGCCTCCTAAAACAACTGCTGGGAAAGGCTGAAGGAGCCGCAGGGAAGGCAGCCTGGAGAGCGGTGACTGGGGAGGGATGAGTGGGAAGGGGTTCCTCAGGTCTGGAGCCGGGGGAACCCTTTATTCCCAGAGGAAAGGCTTCCCAGTGGGAAGGGCTGGGGGCACACAGAGCATCCCTCAGGTCTGGCAAGTGGGAGCAGGCAGCGACCTGGCCCCGGTGCCCTCCTCCTGGCCCAAAGGTGAGTGTTCGGTACACGGCCCCCGCAGGATTGCTTCAGCTTTAAAAAAAGAAACCTAAATGAGCTTGTTTTTCTCTGGGAATTGCTGCAGTGAAATTTATCAGTCCCTCTGTCTTCTTCCTATCTCCCCCCCTCCCTTTTTTTTTGCCCTAATTCTCTTCTTTTATTGTTTTTCCTTTTTATCTGCAGCTTCTTTCCCTCTAAGCCTGTCTCTGAGCCAAAACAATTTGCATGCATCCAAGGGGAGAATCTGCCATTAGTGCTGCTCTGTCTCTCCTCTCAGGATATATTTAGCTATCGCCTTTTTTATTTTTTTTCCTTGCTCTTCAGTGGCTTTAAAGAGCAGGTGCTGGGAACGGAAAGAGAAAATTAAAAATACCTGCTGTCAGATACCTCGCCCTGCGCAGATGCGCTCCGGCGCTTCAGAAAGCGAGCGTGTGAGCAGAGTGGGTAACAGCTGCCCCTTGAAAACCTCATTTGTAATTCTAATTTATTATTATTATTTTTTAATTTCCATCATCTCTTTCCGCACTGCTACAGATTTCCAGAGCAGCTATTTCCTCTGGTGCTCCGTGCGAGGGTGGCCTGCTCTTTTGCCGGGAATCCAGCCAGCGCCCTGGGACCGGGGCAGGGGCTCGCTGTCAGGGGGTGAGGGATGCACGCTCTTCCTCTCCTCTTGCTCCCCTGCCTCCCTTCCCACCCCTTGCTGCATCCTCCCCTTTATCCCATCACGCCGTATAAATTTGCAGTTCCTCTTCTGCCTCTCTCCTTCCCCTCTGCTCCCGGTCTCCCACGCCCAAGATCTGCTCCTAATTTATCAGGACTCCTTTTCCTTCTTTCATGTCTTTTCTGGAAAAAAAATAAAATCTCTGCAGGTAAATGGGGGTGGGGAGAGGCTTTTAAAAGAAGAGCTGAGTTTTGTGCAGCCCGCACCAAAAGGTGGCTGGGCTCCTGCTCCTCCTGTGAGTGTTTCCTCCCCAAACTAACTGATGTGCTGAAATGAGGGCACCAGAAATCCCCGCAGCAGCTCGCAGAGCTTCACGGGGCTTTGGGGGCTCTTTTTACGTGCTGCTGGGGATAAAGACTTTATTTTCCTCTTTTTGCATCCCTAAACAAGAAATGACAGAGGTGACAAGCTTCTGTGCTTTGCTTCCACCTGTGAAGCCAGCAGCTCCATCCCTGCAAGCGCTGGGGCTGCGGACACGGCTCTCCCATTGCTGGAGCCTCCAGCACCCACACCTGCGCATCCCACCTTCTCCCAAGCACCCATGGCACCCATCTGGGGCTGCCAGGACCTCCCTGGAGGAACCAAACCCCACGAGGACGGTGCTGGTGATGCGAGGGGCCGGGCTGGTCCATGGGTGGGCGGTGGGCTTCGTGCCGGGGGTGCCGCGGCACACGTACGGGAAGGGAGCACGGCCCGGGCGTTGCGACACGGCCGGGTTTTGGTGTTCCAAAACAAGGGCTGATAACGCAGACACCGGGCTGGAGCCGCGGGAGGCCGCTCAGCTAAATGAGACAGGAAGCACGTAATTAAATTAGATACAGAGCAGAATGAAGACATCTGAGTACACATACGTAGCTGGGCTCAGAGGCTCTTGCATAACCCAAATGAAGAGCTCTGCATTAGAAAATATTGCAATGACCATATCCTATGCTGGAGAGATGCCCACCCTCAAACCTCCCTCACCCCTTGAAGGGGAGAGTGAAAGAACTGTGAGAGTGAAAAAACCTGGCCTTGATGGGGAGGACTCTGCTGGAACAGCCCGATCCCACCACCCCATTGCCTGGGCGCAGTTTCCTACAGCTTTGTGCATCCTCTGGCCTTTGGTTGAATCCTTTCCTTTAGGTTTAAAAAGGTTTTATCACCCGGGCTATTGATAGCCAGGGATGAGCTGGGAGGAAGGAAAGGGATGAGGAGTTCCCATTGTTTCCATCCTCTGTCCTGCTTTTAGTCCCTTCCTACTCTTCCCACCCCTGGTTCCCAGTAGGATGCCCCTTTATCAGGTGTTTCCTCACACTTTATTCAGTCTTCCACTGATGCACTCCCCTTCCCCTTCTCCTACCACAGCCCCAGCAGAATATTTATGACGAAGACACACCAGCAAACGTCAGCCCTCGTTTACCCAGCTGCAGACGTGGCAGGAACATCGCTCCCCTCCGCTCTGCTCGCAGCGCCTCGGCTGCAGCGGGGTGCTTGGGGAGCTGCAGCGGGGTCTGCAGAGCGTGCCAGGGCCCCTCATCCTCATTGCCAGCCCCGGGGGACCCTCCTGCTGCGGTGATGCCAGCCTCGGCCATGCGGTGCGGAAAGGTTTGAAGTCACCAGCCCTCGGGATTGCGCTGACGAATCGCCCTCACCGTCCCCGGCTGCGTGCCCGTGGTTACTCAGCAGGCTCCGCACGTCGGTGGAAGCGAGCCTGTTTTTTCCTCTTATCGAGGAAGCCGTTCTGACTGCGATGCTCAAGGACGAGCCTCCCGCCCCCCCTCCCTGAGCACCTACCCAAGCCGTTATCTTCTGCGCTGGCTGCCGGAGCAGCTCGTGGTTGGCTGGAGCACGGCGTGGTGCTGGGTACCCTCCCAGCCCTCCCACCCCATATAAACACGGCTCCTCGCTGCTTCTCCAGCACACGGCAGGCAGCAGCGGCGGTGGTGCAGGTGCTGCCCCAGGGAGCCGATGAGCTGCTGGATGCCTCGGTGCCCAGCTCTCAGCATGTGCCGAGGGGTAGCCACGCTTCCCATCACTTGCCTGGAAAGGTAAGGGGCTTTGCCACGCCGCAGGGCTGGGAAGCAGAGGAGGAGCTGGAAAAAGATGATCCTAACGTCGGAGCAGCTGGGTCTGCTGTGGTGGTGTTTTGCTAGAGATCTGGGTGCAGCCTGCAGAGAAGCACGCAGCCGGGGAAGGCAGTGTGATGTGCTGTGGCCGCAGCTGTGAGGCTCCCCTGGAGGGGACGCAGAAGCCAAAACGTGCAGAGGGGATGGAGGCAGGGCAGGGCTGCCCCGTGTCGCTGTGTGCAGGCGCACGAGGTTTGTTTTGCTGCCTCCGTCTTCGCAGAGCTCGCTCCAGGTTGGCAGCTGCAATATTTTTGTCGGCGCTCAGTGACATCGCGCCAAACACGGCTACGAAGCCCCACGCTGCTGCCTTGACATTTAAATGCTTATTTTTGTCCGGGTGCCTTGGGATGCCTGCAGGAGCTGCGGCACACAAATAGCAGCGTGGCTGTGCGCTGCCTCGGGGGCACCCAAGGGAGAGGAGCCGGGGAAGCAGCAGCTCCCACCCTATTGCCACAGAGATGCCCAGCAGGGATGTGTCTGGCTCCCAGGTGGCACAGGAGCTGTGCTGCCCCCACTCTCTCTGGCTCTTGGAGGCGTGGGGCAGGTGGATGGTGCCACCACCACCTCCACAGCACGGCAGCAGGGCTGGTAGCACCCCCCAAAACAGCTGAGGAGCAGCTGCAGCAGCAGCACAGCAGGGAGATGCTCCCCCTCTGCCGAGCTGAAAGCGACTGCTGTCATTTTCCCAGTGTGCTGAGAGCAGCGCTGTGTGGCTGGGAGGGCGGAGAAGGAGCTGGGTTTGTGGGTTTATGCTCCTGAGGGGGCTGCAGAGCCGGGGGGGGCACCAGGGCTGCAGCTCTGCCCCATGCATGCACCCAGCGCTGCTGAGCCTGGTTGCCAGGGAGAGGAAAAAGCGATCTGGGGATCGTTTTATTGCACCCGGCAGAAGGTGAGAAAGGAGGTGAAGGAGCGAGAGGGGATGGTGGTGGTGGTCCCGTGTCCCCACATTCTCACCTCTCCCCTTCCTCCCTGCCAGAGCCAAGGAACTCAAGAGCCGCCTGGGGATCCTGCTCCACAAACCAGAGCTGGCTCACCGCATCGGGGCGGCCGGCAAGCTGCAGCTGGGCTCCAGGCAGAGGTAAGGCAAGCTGGGGGCTCTCCTGGGGGATGCTCTGCCCATCTGCGCAGCAGGGAGGATGCAGCGCTGCTCGTCCCCGCGGTCCCACCCCGGCAGGCAGCGGGGCGGATCGTGTCCCAGCTCCACCAGTTATAAAGCCAGACTGGGGGCTGATGCTCTGGCATTAGGCGGAGCGGGGACTCAGCATCGAGCAGGAAAAGCCAGAGGCTCCCACAGGCACTGGTTTCTTAAACCAGTGCCTGGGTCCCCTGGGGAATGCGGACAGCACTGGGAAAAAAAACACTAAATCTTGCTGCTGGAGGCAAGGCGCCTTCGTGCTGAGAGGCTCTGCTGGGAAAAGGGCTCCTCTGAGCATCCCCTAAAGACTGCCTGGCCAAAGCTGCGCTATGGAGCTGAGGTCTGGGGAGCCGTCGGGGAAGGCAAAAGAAAGGGAAAAAGAGAAAGGAAAGAGGGCCCACAGGTAATGGATACTGGGGTCTCGCTGTGGTGTCCCACCGGGTGCCGCTGCCTCCCTCCTTGCACTGTCTCATCATGAACTGCTTTAACGAAGCGCTCCCGTCCTTCGCCGGCAAGACGGCAAGCCTGACGTCCTTTGTCTTTTCCAGAGACTCCTCACGAGAGGTGCTCGAGTGGAGGGAATCCTTCGATCAGCTCCTGAAGAGTAAAAGTGAGTAGGATTTTTCTTTTCTCCCCTTGCTGAGAGCGCGTAGGGCATATGCCTGGAGTCAGTGCGAGAGGAAATCTGGTCTCCTCCTCGAATTAGATATGTTAGAAATTCAGGAGGTGCCCTCCCTGCCCTGGCAGAGCTGACACTCAGCCGGACTCTACCCTTTCCTCCTGGCTGGGTGCTTTCTGGGGGGGCACGAGCGCTGTCCCACAGCTTCTTGGGCCAGGAGCAGCAGGGTGGGCATGGCGAGCTGGTGGCGTGTACCTTCTGGTGGGGTCACCGCGCCATCCCCAGCCATCCCCAGCACGCCTGCTGCTGGTGCAGCCACCTTCACGCAGGCTTTATTTGCTCGGAAAACATTGCTGCCCTCTGTCTGCCTGTCCTGTGCTTTGAGGGATGGCTCTTACATGGGGAGAAAGCATTCGGCTGCTTTCCTGGACTGCACCATTTTCCCCTCCAAAATTCGCTGTACATCTGGTGATGCACAGGGTTCCCATGAGGTGTTGTTGGTGGCCAGCAAGGGGGCCAAATCTGAATACAAAAGCAGTTGTCTACCTTAAAGTTATTCCACGGCAACAGACAGTCCTTCTGCAGTGCTAGTCAGGGGCTAGGAATATTTTTCCCAGTGTTTATCACACGCTGTGAATGTTAGCAAGCATCTGCAGCTTTTTAATGCAATAGAGACATGGCTCTCCTGCTGCAGGCACTCTTCCATGCCCCACAGCAACTCGTTCCCCCCAAATCTCAGCTGAGAAATAAAAACACAGCCATCGCTGCTCGGTTCCTGCAGGCGTACTCATACCTCAGTGGATTTCTCCATCGGTAGAATTAGCTCTTTTCCGAAGCTGTAGAGAAAACACTCTGAAGACTCATTACAGAAAGGTCAGATAAATAAAACTTGTCTGTGGGAAAGGATTTTATTGGAGTCTCGAGGCCAATTAGCAGAGGCTCACAGGGTGGAATTTGTCCGGAGGGAAAGGAAACCCACAGATGCCACAGGCTGGTCTCCCGGGGAGAGGCTGGTTAGGCAGTGCCACATCCAGCAGCCCCATTATCTCCTGAGTGCCTTTGTCCCCTTGGTCCCCTTCATCCCCTTGGTCCCCCCTCACCACTTCTGTCTCCTCTGTGCAGACGGGGTGACCGCCTTCCACACCTTCCTCAAGACAGAGTTCAGCGAGGAGAACCTGGACTTCTGGCTGGCCTGCGAGGACTTCAAAAAGACCCGGTCGAAAACCAAGCTGGCCTCCAAGGCCAACAGGATCTTCGAGGAGTTCGTCCAAAGCGAGGCGCCCAGGGAGGTGAGAGCCATTCCTGCCTCTGCAAGGTGGCGCTGAACTGAAAGGCGAAGGGGTAAAATATCCCTGGGGGGGTTGTTAAGAATCCCTGATTCATGGGGGCTTTCTAACCTCACATGGCACCCCAAAATGAAAGGATGGAAAGGTTTGGGACTGTCTTCACCCTCGCTTGGAGAAGATCGTGTGGGAGGGAGGTTAACTCCAAGCTAATGTTTGTGGGCTCTCCTTTCTTGCAGGTGAACATTGACCACGAAACCAGGGAGATCACCAGGAAGAACCTCTCGGGGGCCACCTCTGCTTGCTTCAACGAAGCCCAGGCCAAGACCCGCACGCTGATGGAGAAGGACTCCTACCCCCGCTTCCTCAAGTCCGCCTCCTACCAGGACATGACCAAGCAGGCTGCCAGCCGCGGCACCAGCAAGCGCCTGCACACCTGACCCGCACCCGTGCCCAAATCCGCCTTCGGGAGGGAGGCCGGGAGGGGAAGCCCTGCCATTTCGGCAGGCTGCCCGGCACCTCAAGCGCTTCTGCTGAAGCCGTCGTGAAGAGAGGCCTTCCACCCCGCCGCCGCCACCGCCATTGGGGCCGCCCGCGGGGCCTGCGAGTTGCGAGGCCGGGGGACAGCAGAGGCCTGGCGGTGACCTTGTTATCCCTCGCTTAGGCTGTTTGAACCCCAGGTTGCACCCGATCTTAGGTCACACACATAACTTTTTATTATCGTTGTTATTTATTTTAGCGTTGATATTACGATACGTATTTATGAGAAGAGCACCGCTCGAAGCATGCACACATCCCTTGCTCCGAGGAGCCTGTAAATTAATTTATTTCAGATATTGCCGCATGCAGCATGCCTCCCACGGCTTCTGTATAATAACTTCGAGAGAGAAAAATGGATTTTGTAGCACGACCACGGGGCAAGGGACGCGAATAGCAGCGGGGAGAGCTGCGACTGGCGGGCTGCTAGCGGGGTCTGAGGTTTCCTGAGAGCACGGAGACCATTGATGGCCATAAAAGGATGCTTTGCGGTTCATGCCGTTTCCTTTTTATTTTTATTTTTTTCCCTTAAATAGAGCTTTGTGACCGGCATCTCGGCACGTGGGCTAGCAGCTTGTCCTAGGCAGAGAATAGCCATGTAAAACAGGCACTTCGAGTGTTGAAAACTTAGGTTTTAAACACGTGGAAGAGAAAAAAATGGGTTTTTCCCCTGATTTGCAGTCGGGTCTGGTGTTTCTTTGGCTGGCAAACCAGTCTGCAGCCAAGGACTCCCAAGGACCAGTTTGGGGATGTTTTTTTCTGACTCTTCCCAATTCTACCTCTGAGTCTTGGTGGGTCCCGGCTGCATTTACAGGGCCATTTAAGATGTTTTGCTATTTATTATTTATTTTTACAACTGGAACCACCTTCCTTGTGTTACCGAGGTAAATGATGCACAAAGGTCCATTTTTGTTACTAATATAACATTGTCATGACAAAATAAACTGTAAAGAGGACAATGCTGTGACACCACGTTTGATTGTGGGCTTTTACTTTATTTTTGCATTCTGGTGGGCTGTTACAAAGCACACAACGTAAGGAAAGCTGCTGGCAGCGCATGGCTTGAGGCACATTTATGGTCACTTTAAAACTTGCAATGTGAGAAACACAGAAAGGCAAGGGGGAAACTTGAGAAGGGTAAAACTTCCTCTTGGCATTTGGCTCATGGGAGAGAAATAAGCAGTTCACCAAAGGATTGAAAGCAATAGTTAAGTTATGAATATATCAATTGCCAATGTGTTTAGTGCTGTTTATATTGCTCACCCTTTTCTGAGTGTGTCTCAGGACTACAGTTCACAATACCCATTTAATATCAGTAGGACACGGTTGACTTTTAAGCACAGGAGGGTTCATGTGAAGGATACTTTGGCTCACTCTCATAAATAACATTAGATTTAGCATTAATTCCATCAATGAGTGAATTATTTTCCAGGGGGAAGCACCTGGCATTAGAGGGAGTGTCAGAGACCATCCTACCCCCAGTGCAGCTCTTGCTGCTTCCCAAGTTTTGGGATGCTTTGGGGTGGTGTAGCTCGGAGGTGCTGCTGCCCCAGGTGAAAACCAACCCAGGTGTGCAAAAATACACCAGCCCTTCCCAACCCTGCTCCCTACAGTTGCCATCCACCTAAATGGAGGAAGCCAGATTAAACTGCCTATTTTAATGTTTATTTGAGAAGGAAGAAATGAGGCGGAAGGTAGCCAGGATGTGTTCAAATTATCCAGCAAGAAAGACTCAGTGAGAGCACCAGAGCAGAACTGAAGCAGGCAGAAACAAAATCATGTTCTTTTAAATTGCAGGGTCTGACTAAAAAAAAAAAATCTTGCACAACTTGGAATTAATTTAAACATGATTTTACATTCAAAAATATTCAAATTGGCCAAACAAAAAAAGGTAATAAAAATACTTAGCTAAGAATTAAAATATTTTTGCGATTTTTTTTTTTTTTTTAGGAGGAAATTGGGCTGTGTCCACTCTTGTTGCCCTGTGTGTCAAAATATCCCAGCCTGCATTTTGGTCTTGGTGGTAGCACTGAGACCTTTACAGCTGGCACTGGAGCATCTCATTTGCAGCTCTTTTCATTTCACAGAGAGAAAACTCCATTGACAGAACCAGAGAAGCCCTGCTTGCGTCCAGCCTGCCCTCCACAATTGCTGTCAACCCCCCGTGCTAATATAACAAAACCTTTAAAGCCTTGGGAAAAAAAACAAACAAACCACAGACCCGCCTTGAGAACCAGGAGCTGAAGGCTCCCATAAACCACAGCCGAAGTTTCCCAGGGTGGAGGCAGCGAATTTGGAAGCAGAAGGGAAGATTTCGGATGTGGGGAGCCAAGGCAGGCACTGCCCCCCGGGCACAGCCCATACTTGCTGCAGGGCTGAGTTTCCATCAGCTGGGCTGCGTGGGGATTTACTGCATGGAAAGCAATCATCAGCGTGCCTGAGAGATGTCTTGCTCCGAGGGTTTCAAGAGGTTTTGCCCTGAGCAGCACCGTGCCCCACGTGTATTTGCACACCTGTGCTCTCACTGTGCAGCTACATACGTGGGGTCCCTGTGAAGGCACGTATTTGGGCAGGTGGCACGTGTTGGTGTGCACACGTGGGGGCAAACTGATGTGTCATTGCATGCGTTCATCCATTATGTACTTTTTAAAAGACAGCCTGCAAATAAATGTTATAAAATGTTGCTGGATTTTTATTTTTTTTTTAAAGGAAGCTCACCGGCAGAGGGGATGCACCGAGGTATTGCACACGCTGCAGGCTGTGTCGCAGTGCTTTGCCAGCCTCTGCGCCAGCTGATGGGGAGGGAGCAGCTGCCCTGCACTACTTCCCAGCCTGCTGCTTCCTCCTAAAGCTCCAAAAATCCCATGTGATGGGTTTCCTTATGGCTCACCTCCCTTCCCCGTACAACTAAATGCCGCGGTTTCCAACCCTGCCCTGCTGTGTGCAAGGATTCCTACCCGCACAGTGCCTCATGATACAAAGCTAAAGGCAATAATGCTGCCTCCTGGCATTGCAGGGGTGCTGAGCACACCGCTGGGCTCTGAAACCCCCTGCTCCAAGCCTGCTCTGACGTGCTGTATTCTGGGCCCAACCTGTGGGGAAGGGCATGGGATGAGAAACAGCTGGGAGGAGCACTGCTGGGAACCACCTCCAGCTGGGAAAATGCATTTAGGCTCAGGTCGTTGCACAGCTGCTGCTGTGGCCTGTTTTGGGTGATCTTTGATGCCTTTTGAGGGGCTGCTCTGCTCTTCTTGCCCAGGTACTGGGGATGGTGTCCTGCTTGGTGAGGTCTCTACATGCCTGGATGTTGCCCTTACATCTTCTTGAGTCTGCTCTTGCTGATGGGCTCGCTGTCTTTTTGTGCTGGTCAGGGTTGAGCAGCAGCCCCGAAGGTCAGCAAATTCAGGTGTAAAGTGTAACAATGCTCCACTGCAAAATGAATCTTGGTCAATGCTCCTGTGTTCCTAGCTGCCCTAGGGCTTGGGTCGCATCCTTCTGCAGGCTATTTTCCAGGGCTGTGTTCCAGCAAGCCCCAGCAGCATGGCCAAGCATATAAACCCCGGGATGTTCCCATTTAGAAATATAATAAGGAAGCAAGCGCAAGGAACACGAACAAAAAAAAAAACATCCTACTATTCATAGTTCGTTTAAAAAAATTATTTTAACTTTGGCAGGCAGTTTTTATTGTCATGTTTCAGCTCATGGTTTTGTGGGTGGTAACCAGGGCGTGGATGCTGCCTCAGGGGAGGGTTGTGACATGGGCGAACATCCATCAGCACAGAGGATGAGGAGGATCATCTCCTGAGCCCGTCTTGCAGGGGGCAAGCAAGCACTCTGCGGAAGCTCCTATGCTTTAAAAAGCCTCTGAGACCTTTCTATTCTCCAAAAATTGCCCAGTTGTGCTTAAACTTACTGTTGTGCAAAAGTAGTTAGGAGCAGGGAGGAAGGATGGGGAAATCCAGCTTTGCTGGGGAGAAAAAAATGGGGAAAACCATCCTGGGGAAAACCATGCTTTGCTGTGGGGAAGCCCTGCTTTGCTGGTGTACAGATGCACAGCAATTCTGCTTGATGGCTGCAAGCACCTTGCTTCTGGCTTGGTGTTGGCCCAGCTGCAGCAAAAAGCAGAGAAAGCCCTGTAGTGATGGGCTGCATGGTACAGGGATGCAATCTGCTGTGGCGGTGTGACTTTTGTGATGTTTTCCTTCCCTGAGACCAGAGGGAGAAGGTAAAGCACAGCAGGTGAGAGCAGCAGCTCCCCTGAACTTGGTGGCCATCACTTTTCCTGTCCCTTGGCTGATTATGGCCATCCTTCAAGCGAGAAGCTTTCCTGTCCTCAATTTGGCTTCTTATTGTCATTACCCTCATGGTAACTAACTAGTGTTGTGCTGCACAGCACAGTGTTTTCACTGCGGTCACCACAAAGCTGTTTGTTTGTCTGGAAGGCATCCTGAGTCTGTTCTGCCTTGCCTGCAGTCGTACTTACAGATTTATTTTGTGGGGAGCCGCTTCTGATGGCGTGTCTGTCAGAGCTGGCTCCCTTCCATCCTTCCACCATCAGATAGGGAGCTACTTTAAATCAGCTTCCTGAAGGGAGATTTTGTTCTACTTAGGTGGTGTTGGTGTTGTGTTGTCACCTGAATTTTTTAGTCACAGGTTGTATGGGTCAAAAGACTGCGACACAGCCCTGCTATGAGCCAAAGGTCGCTCTTTAGAAGATACTTCTAAGCCTTAAATTACCACTTCAGCTACGTGAAGGACACCCAAAAATATGATCTTCAGCAACAAAACCCACTGGCACATGGGGAACACAACAAAGTCACCGGACAAGAGCCCAAACTCTGCTCTGGCTGGAGAGGACGGTGTCATCGTTGGACCTCACAATCCCTGCAATGCGCCCATCTGCTGGCCTACAGCCTGCGAACACCAGGACCACCACAGTTGTCCACGGTCACCTAAAATTCAGTGTTCCCTTGGGGGAAGAAGCTCGGTCTCTGGCAGGCTGTCTTGGGGGCTGTTGTAGGAGAAGAGGAAAATACAAAAAGTGATGCTGGGGTGAGAGGGGGCAGCTGCCTGCTTCCAGCACAGCTCGGGTAGGGAGCTGGGGCTCGGTGACTGCCTGGGTGAGATCCAGGAGCTCGGCTGGTTTGGCCACAAGGATGGATTTACCAAAAAGTGTGGAAAAGCTTCGATCTAAGACCAGTACTGGTGCATTTAACATCTCTGAGCTTTCAGCTGCTGGGGTTTGCAAACCTCTCCCCTGTGCTGAAATGTCCCCAAACACCCTTTTGCTCCCTCCCCACAAATGCTCCCAGGCGCTGCTCCGTCCAGTGGGAGGAGAAATTGTGCTCGTGACACTGCTGGGAAAAGCTGCTCCCTGGCTTCAGAGTTGCTTTAAGCTGCTGCTGGGTTTGCAGCTGGGCAGGGGGCCCTGTCCCCTCCTGCCTGGGGCTGGTGGCCCTGGGTGACAGCAGGCAGGGCTGTGTCAGCAATGTGTCAACATTGCGTGTCAGGCAGTGCGCAGCTGCGTGTGGCTGCAGGACAGGGGGAAGGGAGCAGCCCTTCGTGCTTCCTTGGGCAGTGTGTCTGCAGCTCTGCCTCTTGGTGGAGGAAGTAGAAGCAGAAAAAGGGGCTGAACAAATGTAAACCTCCGCCTCGGACACCTTCTCCTCCACCTCTTTCCCTCTCCAGTTCTTGCAGGTTCTCTGTGCTGGCGGTGGTCCGTGGTAGGTGAGAGCATCCGTGTGTCCCCTGCTGTCTGCAGCCCCTGGCCGTGCCGGGGGGATGCTGTGCTGCTTTTCCAGCCTGGTGCTCCAGAGAGTGGCTCTGCCTTCTTTGCTCCTGCCCACACCCAGCTCTGCCTCGCGGACCCCCCCAGCTTTAAGGAAAGAGCGGGGTGCTTTGGGTCTGAAAGCAACAATTTATTTTTCTGCATGCAGCAAAAGGCACGGAAGTTAGATGCAGTGCATTTCTCAGCGAAATACGGTATTCGTTTGCTGCTTGGTGGTTTGGGGGAGGAGGGGAGATGAAACAAAGTGAAAGTAAGATGTCTGCCTTTCCCGAGGGTTGCAGTACTGTGAATTTAAGCTTCTTAGTTAAAACTGCTCTGCCCCTTTTCTGATTTGTTTAGATACGTTAAGCACGGTTCTGCCTGTTAAGCTGGTTTCTGCCTGCCTGCTGTGTTCTCCTCCCGAAAACACCACCGAAATACCAGGTAACCTGCAGCGAGCCTGCCCGGGGGCGCAGGAGGCAGTTGCCTCATCCAGCATGGAGGCTACAGATGATCTCGCCTCCAAGCTAAACGTTGCCGTGAAAAACTCCGAAAGAGAAAAGGTGCTGGAGCTGCTGGAGGAAGGGGCAGATGTGAACTCCAAGGTGGGCAGCGGCTGGACACCGCTGCAGAGTGCTGTGCAGACTGAGGACAAGGACATGGTCCAGCTCCTGCTGGACAGAGGCGCGTGTCCAAACGCCAGGAAGGACAACGGTGCCACCGCCTTTATTGTGGCAGCGATTGTGGGAAATGTGGAAATCCTGGAGCTCCTTTTTGGTTATGGGGTTGATATCAATGATCATGACGAAAATGGCTTCACAGCTCTCATGGAGGCTGCTTGGCACGGGAACGAGGAAGCCCTGAGATACCTGCATAGCAAAGGGGCAGATGTGAACATGAGGAGGGTAACCAGTGAGGAGAAGGAGAAACTGAACAAAGGGGGCAGGACTGCACTGATGGATGCCTGTAGGAATGGCCACTTCTCAATTGTAAAAACTCTTGTCAAAGACATGGGGGCTGATCTGAACATTTGTGACAATGGAGAAAGAAATGCCTTGATCCATGCCCTTAAGTTCCGTGACGGGGAAATATCTCAGGCTGTCTCTATAGTCCATTTCCTGCTGGACTGTGGTGTTAAGGTCAGATGCAGAGATGAAAGTGGGAAAACTGCCCTCATCCTAGCTGTTGAAATGCAGAACCAGTGTTTGGTGAAAGCTTTCTTGGACAAGGATGAAATAAATATCGATGATGCAGATGAGGACGGCAACACAGCACTGATGGTGGCTGTGGAGAATAATTATTGTGATATTGCAGAGATGTTGTGTGAAAAAGGGGCAAGGACTGACATTGGGGAACTTATTGCTATTGCAAATAGAAAATATTATAATAAAATGCAACGTCTTCTTCGCAAGTACAATGCCAAGTATGTCCCAGCAAGCTATGAAAACTGGGAGCCAAAGAGCAAACGCTGGAGGAGCCAGCTGCAAAACCTTCATAAAATCTATCGGCCCATGATTGGCAAACTAAAAATATTTCAGTACGTCCGTCAGAGAATCCAGAGCACCTCCCGGGGTAGCATCTACCTGGGGCTCCACGGTGGGACAGAAGTGGCAGTAAGAATATTCCTCAGTGCACAGGATAGCGAAGAGAAGGAATTCCTTGACCGGTGTGGTGACTGCGAGCATCTACTGAAGCTCTTCCAGTTTGAGAAGGAAAGAGGCTGCATGTACTTGTGCTTCCCTCTCTGGGAGAAAAACCTTGAAGAACACCTGCAGGACCCAGAAGATGAAAAGGATTACAAGGGCATCCTGAAGATGATCTTCCAGGCAGTGAGAGAGCTGCACTCCCTTGGATTTGCTCACCAAGCTCTGCGTCCCAGCAACTTCTTGATAGGTTGTTTTGTTTTCTATCTATTTTTGTTTTGCTTTCCTGTCGCCTATAGTTTAGAGGAGGTGCCTCGTAGCTTTCTAACACCCCCTGCCTCAGATCAGATATGAAACACCAGTGCAGGTATCTTTATACAGAACAGGATGTCTGTGGCATTTGTTCTCTTTGGGTAGGTACAGGTGTGCTGCCGGACAGTCCTGGGAGGGTGAATAGATCAGCCTGACATGCCTCATGAGATCCGCCTGCCTTGCCAGGGCTTTGCGGGTAGCTCAACTCACAGCAAGTCTTTCCAGAGATGTCTCCTAAAGAAGGCCCCATCCAGAACACGGTGACAAACTTGCGTTAAGGTTCTCTGCCATCACTTGTTGATATTTTCTCTTATTTCCTCAGATTTAGCTGGAAAAATTTACTTGGCGGATTTTGATAACAGCAGAGTGTTGATTGAAGGCAACAAGGAACTTATAAGCTCAGACTTACAGGTAACTTCCCTCCAAATCAGTAAATGCTTTCAAATTTTATCTACTTCTGCTATCTTCTTTCACTGTGAATCCCAAGAGAAGCCTTTGTGCATCCTCAGCTAGAAGGAGCAGCCTCACTGTTTTTTGGGCAAGCCCATAGAAAAGCAAACCCCGCATGAGAATGAATTAGGGTGCAAGGCTGTGGCTGGTGCTGGGACCTCCCCAGATACCTCGGGAGCAGGATTACAGTGCCTGACCCCTCAGTCCTTGTGCACACAGCTTCAGGGTTCCCGTCTGTGTTTGTGCACGCCTATAGGTGCGTGTCTACGCGTGCATTTTCCCCACTTATGAACATTGCTTCCACTTCGTCCCTTTGGTAAGAAGCTTCATGTGTCTTGAGTGATGTGTTTCCTTGCAGGACCTCAGCAGGCTCGTGCTATATGTCTTAGCAGGGGGTAGGAAACCCCTTCGTGAAGTCAGTATCGAGGATTTGGATGCAAATTCCCCAGATTACAAGGAGGCTCTGGACCTTATAGAGCGCGTGGCCTCTCACGATGACCAGGGATGGTGGGGTCTGAGCAAACACCCCTACTTCTGGAGCAAACAGACGTAAGTCCTGGGAGTAAAGGAACATTCTTGGTATGGGATTTGCCTGTGGTGCTGGAGACAGCGATGTTCTCTTGCAGCTAACAAAGCTTGTTGTTCCACAGCAGGTTCAACCTCCTGAAGAGTACCTGGAATAAAATCAAGGATCTCCAATGGGATGAAGATCTCTTTGAAACTATTAATGCTAGCAGTCCTTACCCGTGCTGGACTGAGATGGTAAGCATCCTCTCTTTGGATCAATGTGGGGATTGTGCTAGATATCCAGCAGAAGCTTTCCCTGAGCATTTCAGTCCTGGCCCCACTGCAGGTAGCATCCTGGAAAGGCCTTGTGCATAGTGTAAGATCTGGCAGGCATTGTTCAGCAGGGCAGCCTGAGAGGCCCTCAATGGGCCCATCCTCCAGACATGCATGGAAATCTGCTGTTGGCAGTCCTAATATAACACCCTGCATCAACAAGGCAGGAGAGGAAGCCCTTTGCAGAGCCAGGGGACTGCACGGTGTGTGTCCTGTAGAGTGAAGTCTTCTGCTCATGCTGGCAAACCCCCTTTGAAGTGTCACAAGGCTTATCCGTGCAAGACGATGCCTCTGCAGGAAGGCAGCAGCTGTGATAAGTGGAGGCGTGTGTGCTACTTCCATGGCGGGGAAAGGTTGGGAATAACCTGTCACCTTTTTTTCAGATTCATCCAAAGGTTCTGCGTATCATGGAAAAATCCAGTTACGGAAAAAAATTCTATTATAAAAGCAATGTCACAGACCTTCTGAGGTTCATCAGAAACCTGGATGAACACCCCAATGAAAGGTAGATGCTTGCATCTTTGTGCCTGCGACACCTGTGTTGCTGGGGGCACCTAGGAATCTGCGAGAGTCGGTCACTTTGAGAGCAAAATGTTCTTCAGAAGGGAGGACGTAGCCAAGATGTAGAAGTCCATTAAAACATAATTTGTTAGATGGGCTGTGTCCTCTAGCAGTGGTGTGGGAGAGCTTGTGTCCTGGCAGCTAGCAGTCCGATCAGAAACAATCTGACGCCCAGACTTGTTCTGCGATGAGGGGCGATATCTTTATATCTCAGCTTTGAGAAGCCTCCTTGCCTGCCTCGCTGCTGTTCTCAAAGGGCTGATGGTTGCTGTGCTGAGGTGCTTGAGTGGGTCAGGAGGTCCTGCTAGGAGGTCCTGAATCCCCAACCCTCTGCAATCATGGGTATCTTACCCCTGTGGTCGGCGGTCCCCGTGACGTGGTGGTAGTAACCCCGAGCTGTGGTTTCGCTGAGGCCACCACTTCTTTTCTGTGAAGGTGCAGGTAGAACTAGGCAGATAGAGGTGCTGGAGAAGTGGCAAAAAGACGGAGCCCAGAACTTGGGGAAGGGAAAAGTTACAGCTCAGGGATTTGTAGGAAATCTTCCTGCTTTACCAGCCTCTGGAATGGCTTTTTCTATGCAAAGGAGGAACCAGGGCATCCTGGGCTCCCTGGGTGTGCTCTAAAAACTTTGTTTTTGTTCTGTTTCAGGATCAGTGAAATAACAGGGGACTATGCTGTGTATTTCCTGACGAATTTTCCAGCACTGACCATTTATGTCTACAACCGTTTGCGCCAGCATCCCGAATACAGCCACTTTGTAGACATTCAGGATCCTCCTCTGTAGGAGGCTGTTGCCTCACGTCCCATGGCTGATCCCCACTTGCTCTGCCTCCTTTTGTTCCCTATTTCTTCAGCTGAAAAAAGGAGTTGAAGAAATTGGGTAAAGAGACGGGAGAGAGCACATGCAGGTACAGAGCATGGAGAAATGAAAGGTGCTTCAGAAGTTATTGGTGTAAGGACAAGGGCTTGGGCAAGGAGCCAGGCTAAGTGCCAGCCCAGGTCCCCCGTGACTCCCTGTCCCCATCTCCCTGATTCTTACAGAGAGCAAGGAGATGTGGGACAGGCCCCGTATTCCCAATCCATGCAAGAGACACGAGAAGAGCTCAGGTATTGCCAACCAGGGACTCTGAAGGAGTTTCCCTAGCAGGGAGCTCTACAGATAGCACTTATGAGCCACATGGGTACCCCTATCGAGACTTGAATTCCCTCCTTCCACTCCTTGAACACAGCAGCCAGAAGCAGAGATGCTGTTGGTGCCTGGCCCTGCCGTTCATACACAGCAGCCCGGAGCTCTGCTACTGGGGCTGAGCAGTACAAACCCATTTCTGGAGCCCGGTGGCATCCTGCTGGCCCAAGGGCTTCTTTGTTTCTCTGCCAGCAGTTCCCGCGGGGCTGCACGGTGATTATATATTGCTTACGGAAATGTTTTCCAGCTGTTGAAATGATTTTTTTAACTGATTATTGTTCTTTGTGTTAGCCTATGAAGAACCAAACGGGGAATAAATTTGGAAAAATGTTTTCTACATATTTATGAATGAGGTCCCCATCTCTACCTGAGAGAGAGCTCTGCTGGGTGCTGAAGGCTTCCTCTCCCTGGAAGCATACGGTCTCTTGTGAAATGGGCTGGATAGTGGATTTTTAATTAATTTATTTATTTTTTGCTTTGTTTTACTCCTGTGGAGCGAGGGTGAGGATCTCATGGGTGAGCAGATGTGCAAAGCTGAGCATCAGCGCCTACATGTGTGCCGAACTCAGGGTGGATGTGTTTGCTCCGTCTCATTGACAAGCGAGTGGCTGTCAGGATGCATTGTGGAGCTCTGCATCCCTTTTGCTGTGCGTGCTTGTATTTTTATGCAGCTGCAAAGCAGCAGGCAGGGCTGTGCCATGGGCTGGGCTCCTTGAGAGCATTATAAAAATTCCACATTTCCAGCCTGCCGCAACCTTTGTGCCCTCTTGCCTCACCCTGCTGTGGTACCAAAGGGCTGTGACTTGGTGGCTCTGAAAGGCTGTGAAAAGCTCTCCCTGGAAGCAGAGAGCACTCCAGGATGCCTAAACCAGAGCCCCCACATCTGTGAATCCTTCTGGGGACGGGGTTCAGCTGGGCTCACACTATAGGGACAGCACCTTTAGGGCTGAAGTGCTAGTGCAAGGCACATGAAAACACAGCTAACTTTGGGGCTGGGGGCTTGGGGCAAAACCAAGCTGCAAAATCAAATTTTGGGGAGCCTGCTGGTTTTGCAGCTGGCAATGGGAAGCTCTTCACTTACAGAAACGTTGGACTTTGGGTTGGCCTGTTTGATTCTGCAGAAGCCAAGTGTTGATAATCAAAATGGACAAATAAGAAATGTTATCTCCTGCCTTAAATACACCTGTGCTGTTGCCAGGATGCAGCTGTCTAGGATTTGAGGGTTAAAGCATAGCTAAAAATAGACTTCAAGTTACAAGGCAGAGCGTGCAGGGGTGGGAGCTATGAGAGGCAAGGCGTGCTAAAGGTCCTGGGCTATTCTTCAATGAAGTCATGTCCAAAGTACACTGGGGAATTTTGCAGCTTCCTGGTGGCTCAGCAGAGCCACTCTTCCTTCCCGTCAGGCAGGAAAGTGAAGGTGTTCAGTAGGGTTTGGTTAGTGCTTGGGAAAGACAGGTGCTCTGGATATTGATAAAAATAATAATGAGAAAACCAAAATCCTCAATCAGGCATAAACTGACTTTGGGTGGGGGGAAAAAACAGGCTGTGGTAAGATGGGCACCACCTCACCACCCTGGGTACAGCTGCGCCCTTCCACCTAAATGTACCTCCCACGTTTTTTGGGGAAGACACCAAAGTGTTGTCCTGCTGGACACCCGATGTGATTTATTTAGCTACTGGGTCTCAGCCATGGGCAATGCAGTTTTTTAAAGATAAACGAGGGGAAGGAGGCTGCTGTGTGGCATGGGTGTCTCCTCAGGTGGCAAAATGCCTTGTGGCACGTCCCTGCAAGTCACCGCCGGTGCTGTGTTATCAGGCAGGCTGGAGGGTGCTGTCAGTTGCTTTATTTTTCGGGTCTTATCACAGATTAAGTGCAGCCTATGTGGTGTGTCTTGGCTGCTCAGCTTCCTTGGAGCACATCCCTGCCCTGCTCAGCGTGGATAAGGTGCTGGGACATCTGTCTTTCCACCTGAGCCTGCGCAGAGGGGAGAAGCTCTGTATCAGTGGCTGCTGCTGATAGATGCGTGGGTGAATGGTGTTAACGAGGCTGTGCTTAGGGCATGGGGACATTCAGCAACTGGAGGCTGTGTGTGTGTGTTACTGGGAGAGACTGCAGCCAGCTGGGGCTGGAAACAGCCCATCCAGGGGCAGCAGCAGCTGCATTGAGGTGGAGCTGCTGGCACCTGCAGCACAAGCTCAGGGAGGGCAGTGAGGGAGGGAAATGCCTCCTTGCTCTGGGACCCCATCCTTGGTGCAATTGGGGGGTGGGCTGCCCCTGTAACCACCTACCTGCCCTGCAGGGAGCCCTACAGGCTTGCTGAGTGGGAGATGTTTCTCATGGTGGTTCTCTGAATCTGAGAAAAGCAACAGGCACAAACTCCTCATCATGGCTGAGATGGGGAGCCCTAAAGCTGGGCTCTCACCCCAGCAGCTGGAGCTGCTGTGGGGAGCAGGAACCCTCGTGGCACCAGCTCACCGCTCTGCTCCTCCAACAGCTCCTTTTGCAGCTCCTTTTGCAGCTCCTTTTTCTTCTGGGAATGTGGCAGCAGGATGCGGATCCCTCCCAGGAGGGTGAACGTGATGACAACGTGATTGCCTGGGGAGGGAGAAATGTCCCCTTGGAGTCCCACCGGGCTTGTGCAGAGCCCGAGGGCAGTGTCGCAGTGACGCCTGGCGACAGGCGGCCAGCCCAGCACCCTCTGTCTGCACAGCAAAGAAATAACCAAAATATGGCAAAAGCGAGACGTGGGCGACAGGAGGGCTCTCCTGGGGATTGCAGGTATCTCGCCTGGCAATTTTAAGGCAGCACACCTAATTTTTCCCAGCAGAAAAGCGAGCTCTGAAGGTCAGCAAAGCAAATCCTTAGATAAAGTTTGTTGATAAAGTGCGATAAGGTGCAGAAAATGTCCCGAGCAGAAGGTGGCAGAGGCATGAGCACAGTCAGAAGCAGCAGCTCTCTGGGGGTTGTGTGTCACTTTGCTTCCCTCCTCATCAGCAGCCGGAGCTGGGACAGCTGCTGCCCTGCACCAGGGTGTGCCAGTGTTTATCCCTGCCCCACTGGGATGAAAGAGGGGGATAGGGTAGGAGAAATGACACAGAGCTGAGATGGCACATCTCTCCCCGTGATATTCATCCCTGCAAAGAGGCAGGTGCTCCAGGGAGCTGTGGCTCGGGACAAGAGTTGTCCTGGGGACGTTCCCTGCAGGATCTATGTCAGAGTGAAAGCACCAGCACAGGGTCTGCGACTCCAGCTCGGCTGCCAAGCTGCAGCTCGAGCACCTGCCTGTTCACATCAAAAAACCTCCAGCCGTGCTGATTTTAACCAGAACTTGACAGTGATAAATTACCGGGAGCAGAACGCTGCGTTGCTGACACCCACTCGGCCGTCAAAGCAAGATTAGGACGTGCCTATTTTGGTTTCCCCTCTAATCAAAAATCAATTAGACAATTTCCAAATGAATATTCAGTCAAGGAGCCAGGCTGTCAGGCAGAGTGACAGCACTTAACAGTGCTTTCTTTGTGTTTTTCACAGTTTAGTGTTTAGTATATTGAAACTAAATAAGTGGATGAGGGGAAAAGAATTTTTTTTCCCTAGAGATATCCTAGTGAGTGTCACCTCACATCCTCATGAAACCTTTTCTCCTTTCCCAGTGTTCAAAGCATCCTCCGTGTAATGCCACTAAGCCTGGTGTTTGCCTGCACAGTTCTGGGCAATCTTTCTTTTTCCTGCTCACATCCAACTTAAAACCGAAAAGATTCATTGCTTTAATTTTTGTTTTAGCATGTGTATGGGGTATTTTTAATTCGTTTCCTTCAAAAACCAAGACTTATGCAACAGCTCTTTGCTTATTAACTCTCTACCCCCACTTCTCTAATCCCCAAAGAAATTTCTGAAAACCCACTGGGTGATTTTGACTGGATTTGAGGGGAAGGAATGGCTTCAACAAGGTCTGTCCCAGCCTTGGTCAGCTGGCTGTTGAGACAGTGAGACAGGGCAAACGTGGAGCAGGGGGACAGGCACTCATCTTACTTGGGTTGTAGATGTCAGATACTTCAGAACAGGCGTTTGTACTGGGCAATGAGGCTGTCTCCCTCTCCACCGTGGAGACCCGAAAGCTCTTCATCACCTTCCAGTTGCAGAACCTGTGTGAGAAAGGCTGGAGTCAGGGACAGCAAACCCCCAAGCAGATGTCTACAGCTGTGCTCCTGGGGAGGGTCTCGTCTGTGTTTTCTTCATGCCAGAGGAGCCAGGTGGCTGGAGAAAGAGGCTGGCACCCACACAGCCTCTGCCACCTTGGAGGGAGGGGACAGGTACCTCTTCCAGAAGTGTATCAGGATGGGGAGGAGGGTGACCTTGGCCTTGTGGTAGAGGAGGCGGTTCAGCAGCCCCTTGGAAGACAGGGTCCAGATTAGGTCTCTGTCATCTTCAGAGATGTTCACCTGGCCACGGAAGAGACCGTGCTTAGCCAGAGCAGTTTGTAGGTTTGTAGCACTCCTGGTGGCACATCCCTCTCCCTAACCCCCCTGGTATTTCATCTGCCTCTAAAAAGAGATGCTACTGAGGTCCTGGCTGACTGTCCTGAGTATATGGGTTGGATCCCCCTTGGATTTTTTGGAAAAACACTGTGCTTTCCAAAGGGAAGATCGCAGAGCCACAGCTACTCAAGGTGAAGAGGTGGGTGCATTGTGAAGGGATGATGGTGGCTTTGGCCTGTGGAGAATGAAAGGACTGAATTGGATAGCAATACCCATCCTGGTGCTTTTTCCCATTGCCCGTGCAGAGCTTCCCAAGCTCTGGAGCATGTCCTGAAGGTTCAGAGCACGTGTGGCTGGAGCAGACCCAACCCTTGCCTGGTTTCTTCCCTCATGGCTGCAGTGGGATGGCCTTGAGCAATGAGTAGCCAGCAGCCCCTCCAGGCTTCCCGGGTGGGTGCCAGCACCTTACCCGCAGTTTGGGGGGGATGTCGGAGTTGAGGAAGAGCTTGCTGATGATGGCAGCTTTCCTTTTGAGAAAGGCGACTTCCTTGTCTGAGCGCATGTTGTGGGCTGCCAAAGCTTCGGCCGAATCAGCCAGCCTGGAAAACCTGCAAAAGCACGCCCGCAGGTCTTGCTCTGAGACAAGTGCCTTGCTACTAGGCAGGCATGTTCCTGCTCGGCTCCGCATTTACTGGGGCACAAAAACAACACCTAGGAGGTGTGGGACAGCTGAACAGGGCGGGGAACCACCAGCAGGCTCACTGCAGACAGCGAACAGGCTTTGGTCATGCCATGCTGCAGTGTGGTGTCCAGATCCCAGCCTGGCACAGAGGTGTTGAGGGGGTTTTGGGGTGTAAGAAGAGCCCCCGGTGTGTGAAGAAGCTGTGGGTGGCTTTGTCCCTTACCGAGGGACAGGCACCACCCTCAGGGAGGGCCTGGGCCTGGGCCTGGGCCTGGGCCGAGGCAGACTGCTGGCACCTGAGTGCCCGTGGAAAGGGTGCTTACTTGTTGATCTCCAGGTAAAAGCGGAGGTCATCGACGAGGAAGTTGACGGTAATGAGCTGGTTGTCAAAGAGCTGGCGTTTCACCAGAGGCATGTCCTTGTCCTGCAGGGAGCCGCTGGAGACGGCGTGGGAGTGTAACGTGCTCGTGGTGCTGCTGCTGCGCATCGTGGTGGGGGGCAGGTCTGGGAGAGGGGACAAAATGTTCGGGTCCTGCTTCTCCCAGCGCTGGTTTGAGCCTGGCTGGGCAGCTGGTCCTATACCTGGCTCCCTTCCCTAACCTTTGCTTGCTTTTCTTGCTCATGAGGAATTTGCTTGAGGGCCTTTCAGCCTATGTGGACTACAGCCTTCCTGCAGCCTGTAGGGCTCCCCAGGGAATTCAGATCCACCCAGTGTGCTTTTCCCTTAGCTCAGTGACCTCCTTCATCCATCTGTCCTCATCCTTGCACTCACGGAGTGCTTTTGTTCGTTGTTTTCATAGGGGGATGGACACATGAGGTTAGGTCAAAGTCTGCCTAGCCGTTATCCTGTCTTTGACAGAGGCCACAAGTGGATTACAAGGGAGAAAGAAAGGTAAAATATTTGTTATTTCCCCTCTATATAATATTCTCCAACTTCCAGACACTTCCATTTCCAGGGATTTCCTGATCTAGGTGGACTTGGCATCAGAAAACCATCTATGGCATGAATATGTTATCTGTGTTGCTTGTGCAGAGTCCTGTGCCTCATCACCCAAGATTTCGGCACACAATATTTGACATCCTGATCCTGCATCACCAGCTCTCTAAATACCTCCAGCAGAGAACAATTAGGGTTCAGCACAAGGGGATGGGTGAGGAGCCACAGGCTTCCTCCATTCACCTCCCCTAAACCTGGGAGTGTCCTGGGGAGAGAGGAGCGGGGCGGCAGGACTCCAGCCTTACTTTCCTCCTCGTTTTCTCTTTCCTTCCGCAGAAAGCCCTCGAACTCCATGCGGCACTTGTCGTCGTTCATCTCCCGATGGAACTTGCAGATGCTCTTGACGATGTCGTGGATGGTGAACCAGGCACACTTCTGCAGAGATGAGGCACAGCCCGGCTCGGCTGGTGGCACAGCCCTGGGGAGCCAGCCCCTGGCTGTGGGGTTTGCTCCCAGACAGAGACCATCTCCCCTCTTTCTTTCTTTCTTTCCTAGACAACACCCCAGCCTGCTGGCAGGGAGTCTCTTTCCTTACCAGGCTGTCTGTCGTGAATTTCCCCATCCTGTGCCGCAAATGAAGGTTAGACTTGGGCGTTTCACTCGGGGGAAACAGGTCCTGGTACTCCTTAAACCTGCCAGATGGGAGACCAGAGAGCATCAGGGGCAGCCAGATGCACGAGCAAGGCAGTGGTGGCCGGGATGGGGAGCAGCTGAGAGGGGATGGCCCCGAGGTTGGGGTCCTGCAGGAATCCTGGTCCTGGAGGAGGATGGAGAAAGGGACAGGGGCTGGAAGTGCCTTGGCAGCTGCAGTGACAATTTTGCTGGGGTGAGGGTCTGGCTGGGATTTGGAGCCTGGTTCTCACCATCGTTTTTCCATTGCTTTCTGGACAAAGACCTGGGCTGTCAGCAACATGAAGGGTGTGACTACTTCAGCCTCCCTGATTTCTTTGATGATAGAAGCGTGGCAGTCCAGCAGTTCCTCTGGAAGAGACAAGTGGTCACTGTCTGCTGCTAGAAGCTGTCCCTGAGCCATCGTGACAGCTCTTCCTACCCTCCCATCTGCATGTGGCACCCTGTCCCACCTCTGCCTGCCCCAGAATCTGGTACTCATCTCTTTTCCTTTCTATGCTGTGCTAATTGCATATTTTGGGAGTGAAGCTTGGGCCTCCAAGAGCACCTGAAGGAGATGGGGTAGGAAAGGGCTATTCCTGCCACTGGGGGAACTGCAGGTTGCAGGTCTTGGCCAGGAGACCCTGCCACAGAAGTAGAGCACCTTCCTAGAAATACGTGGCAGTGGAAGCCCTCAGCAAACACTGGGCAGGGAAAGGAGGATTGGCAAGTCCCTGCAAGAGGATCTAAAATCTGCAGCCAGGTCAGGGAAAAAGAAGCCTTCATCACGGCTGGAGTAAAGTGCAGGGTGGGAGGGTGCCTACCAGCTGGGATGTCACCGTGGAAATAATTTCTGACGATGCTGCTAACGAGGGCGCTCTTGATCTTGGCAGTGGGCTCTGCAACTAGCTTCTCCACGGCCATCCAGAACCGCAGGGGTTGATCTGCATTGCGCTCCTCGAGGAACTGCCTGAAGTACTGCAGGTGGGCAGGGTTGTGCAGCACCTTCACAAAGTGCCTGCAGGGCAGGAGACACCAGGAGATGTGACCTCTGTGCTGCCTCCCACCTGGAAATTAGCCTGCTTCTCCAACCAGAGGCACCTAACGAGCTGGAAACACGTGGGTCAGTGGTGCCAGGGGGTTATGAAGCAGATGGGCCAGGAAAAGAGTTGGTTTCAGCCTGAAGAGGAGGCTTTTTCTAGATGAGGAGGAGGCAGGACTTAAGGTCTCTGCTGGAGACCTCAGAACCTGCAAATAGAGCAGGGCAGCTCTGCAGGCACCAGGGGAGGGAGGCAGGTAAGGATGGGACACCCAGAAGGACTGGTGGGAGGAGGAGGAGGTTGTGCTCCCCTACGTATCGTTGAAGCAGAACTTTGGAAAAGTCACAGCTGGGAGCAGACAGGGATTTGGGTCCTTTACGAGGTTAGCAAGCCCTTGTTTGAAGGTTGGTGGACTGGGTCAAGTGTGTTCATCGTCTCAATGTGACTCCTGAGACTGACTTTCAAAGTAAATAATCAGCGCTGCTCCCAGTCATGTCCTGGTTAACATTTATATCCTGATGTGGAGCTGTCAGGGCTCATGTCTGGAGTACTCCCAGGAGGTGGGACTCCACACAGACATCCTCATGGTCAGTGAGGACAGATTTAAGCGTGGTCACGGTGATTTTAAGTGCTGGTTTGGGGGCTGAGAGCTGCCTAGCTGTAGTGCAGGTGGTGTGCCAGGGAGCGACTGAGGTCAAAGCACACGGGACATGAGGAATAAATTCAGGTTATGGGGTTGGGAGAGAAAAAAAGAAACTTCTTTCCTTCTGTCTAGGTCACTCTACACTTCAGACCTGTGGGCCACCCATGTTTATATCTGAATGAGCCCAATGACAAATCCAGGAGAAGTGACACTATGGGAAAGCAGTGGGAACAGCCCTGTTTCCTTAAAGATTGTAAATAGCAAAAAAATAAAAATAGCAAAGCCTTGTGCTGCAAGCTGCCAACCTGGGTCTTTTAGTTGGCTTCTCTACCACGGCAGAGGTGACCTTTGCGGTACTCGATTTGGTTTTTCTTCCAGGAGCAGTCTTCTTCTTTTTGTTCTCTGGCTCAGCAGCTGTGGGGACAGAACAGCGTTGGCTCCCTCCTCAGGTGGCTGCTAGAGCCTGCTCACAGCTGTCCTCAGGGCAGGGGACCCCGGAGAAGCCCAGGCTGCCTCCAGATCCACCCTGATAGTAGCTGCATGGTGAGCCCAGCTCGGGGACGCTGCATGCTGTAGAAGCCCTTTGCCCTCACACGGTCTGACCTCCTCAGCATCTGCTTCAGAGAAGTGCTCCCAGCCTGGATTAACACCCCGAAAGGTGTGCCTTTCATTGGGGTGACGCCTCTCTCTCCTTCTGGAGATGTTTTCCTGATGCTGGGAGGCAAACAGGGAAGGTCCCTGCTCCTCCGGTACCCTAAGGGAGTGCTGGCTGGGAGCCTGCACTGCTCCTGCCCTGCTCGGACTGGACTCACCAGGCAGTGGGCTTTTGGGAGGCGAAATCTCATTATCCTTGCTTGGGCTGTCCGCAGGCAGCGGCAGCGGGGCTTTCTGAGCGACCGGCTCATTTGATGTCACCTTCTGGGAGTCTGCGTCTGGTAGAGAAGAGGGGACAGATCCGGGGTTCGTTCCCGCAGGCTGTGTCAGCCCCTCAGCACGTACCGAGTGCTGTGTTGTGACAGCTTTTTGCCTTTCCCCTTCTCTGTCCCGAACCCATGCTCTCCCTGGGGTGCTGCATTTCTTACCGGCCGTGCTCACGAGATCTGTCTCTGCCTGGCCGGAGCCCCCTTGCTGGAGGTGCCGAGTGGCCCAGGCTCGCCAGTGCTCGGAGGAGAGGCCTTCCAAGTTCCTCGTGCCATGCAAGGCCTGGCTCAGCTTCAAGGATTCGTTTATCCTCTCGGACAGGAGGAAACATTCCTCTTTCCTGACAGGGTGTCCTTGCACCTCGGGCGCTGGGACGTCGCCCTGCGGAGACTGCAGCAAGAAGAGCAGAGGGGGCTGGTGCGGAGCCCCTCCTGTTGGAGGAGCTGAACCTAGAAGGCCAGCTGAGCATTTTTTGGGGTACAAACCTATCCAAGTTAGACCTTGGGAAGAAAATCTGTGTGAGCACAAAGCTCAGCACCAGCTTGGGACCTGTCCATGCTGTTCCTAAAGCAGTTCCTGGGGCAGTGCAGCAGGTCCCTCAGCTCACCCAGGCAACAGCTTGCCAGCCAAAGGCAGCAGCTTTCCTAAAGGGGTCAACATCCAGCCAGGAGGGCCGAAAACAGCTCTGGAGGTGTCACGGGCAGACAGGTAAGCTCGTGTGCCTTTTCTGCTGGCTGCTGCCCTGGGACTGGCTCTGGCCGGTGTCCCAGGAGTGCCTCCTGCTATCCCACTGAGACCCTCCTGCAGGTTTTGGCTCCCCACCAGCCTGCAGGACTGGCCGAGCAGCAGGGCCAGACAGGCTGTCTGCTGACCGAGTTGCATGCTGCTGAGAGCAAGCACCAAAAATAACCCCGCCAAGCCCCCGAGCAGCTCCTCTGACACCGGTGCTGCAAGGGCCGGGATGAGTTTGGCTTAGGGGATGGTGCCTGCGGAGAGCACGGCCACGGCACCTGCTGAACTGCTAATTGCTCTCCTGGCCCAGGCGTGTGCACTGAGAGGTAATTTCCTCGACAAGGGATGCTTAGAAACCTGGGCAGCTAATTAACTTACAACCAAGAGCATTTAATGAGCAGGGTCAGGAGCTGACAGCTGCCAACCTACTGCTCCGTAAGAGCTCGGCTCTTGCTGACTGCGGTGCTGACATCTCTGTGAGCCAGGTCTTTGGGGCACTGCCCCTGGAAGCCTGTCCTAATCATTTCTGGGACCAGCTGATGAATTGACATTGCAATCTGGGGAAAATCCTAGTGGTCAGACTGAAGAAGTTAGTTGTGGTAAGCAAAATTGCCTGTGTGGGTTGTGCAAGGGACACAAACAGGCAGGATGCTCCGAGGTTTCTCCCTGCAAGGCTTCCTGCTGGAAGGCATTGAGAAACATGGGATTTCTGCTGCTGGGAATATGAGTGCTTGTGTGACTCTGCTTTCTTAAAGCACGGCTTTACACAGTGGAAAGAAACACGTGGAAAACTTGAGTGTGGTTGAATCAGAGGCCAAAAGGCTGCACGCCCTCTTCCCCAGTGCTGGCGAGGCACCGCTCGTGCTGGAACAGGGACGTACACATTTGTGGCTGCCCATGAGTCAGATTAATAGCAGTATTTGTTGTGAACCAGGAAAAAAGGGGGAGAATTAATTCCCAGAAGTGTTTTTCGCAACTTGCTGCTGGCTTCACCCGTGCTTGCCCTGGATGATTGCTTTTAAATCCCTCCCTGCTTCTGGGCTGGGTCGTGGCTCAAAGGCTGACCTGTGGGCTGCCGGGCTTCTCTCCTCCCTCTCACCACCTTTTTCCATCCCCACTGCTGCTTGCACACCCCTTGAGGATGCCCAAAGCCCTCGTGCATCCCCCTTACCATAAACTGGAGGAAGGTCTTGTCTTCATCAGCCAGAAATTTCTCATAGAAGATGCAAAGGACCTGGGGAGGAGCAGAGGTGGCTGCCTCAGCTGGTGCTCATGTTCCCCACCAGAAAGTGGCACCCCATGGGCAGGTTGCACCCCACTGAGATGCCCAGGGGGTTGCATGCAGGGGTCGGCCCCTTGGGCTGCTCAGAGATTGCCCAGAAGTGCTTGGCTTTGTAAATGTGCTTTAAAAATGTGCTTTAATCCCGTTGTGCTGGAAGCAGTGACTCAGATGCAAAGGGCCGGCCGCTGTCCCGTGATCCCCGTGGCACGTGCATCCAGCCGAGGTCACCAGCTGCTAAATGACTGCTCGGCACAGCAAACCCATGGGGATGCTCCTCTCCGCTGGCCTGCAGTGTCTCGGTCACTGCTTCCAGCACAAGCTGACTCGTGCCCATAAGTTCTGTCCTCCCTGGTCTCCCTTCACCTTCATTTTCCAAATACCTCTCCTTCTAACCATGCCTGCGGTCCTTTCACCAGCCCAGGCTGTGAAGGCCAGCGGTACCTCCCCGCCCGACTGCTGCTGCCCTGTACCTTGCAAATCTCTTTCTGGGCTCTGAATATCCAGGGGGTGAACTCCCCAGAAGCCAGGTGCTCCCGCAGGCCCTGCAGGGTCCTCGCCTCCAGGGGAAGCTGCTGGACGGCGCTCTCCTCCAGGTAGGTCGTGAGTATCCTGTCCGCGATCAAATGGCGCAGGAAGAAGCTGTTTTCTCTGCTGGGGTCCAGCACCGCGGGCAGAAATTCCTCCAGGTCGTGCCACAGGTCCAGGAGACGAGTCTCCGTGGTCTGGCCCTGGCACTTCAAGAAGTCCCTGAAGGGCCGTCCCGCACAGCTGTCCGCGCTGAGGGCCCAGGGGAGGAGGCGCAGGGTCTTGGCCGGCGTTTTTGGGGTCGGCAGCTTGGAGAGGGGTGTAGAGGAACGCAGGCTAGAGAGGACTTTCTTTTCACAGAGGTCCTCCAGGTGGATGGCCAGCTCTGCCTTGCGTCTAGGTCTTTTGGGAGAGGTTGCTCCTCCTTTGCCCCCAAAGGCAGCGCTTGCAGGACCCGGTCCCAAAGCCTCCTTACCCGGCTGTGATCCCTTCACGCTCCCAGCTGGCCTTGGCTGCCTCTCTGGTTGTGCCTGAAAGCTTGTCTTTGCTTCTTGGGTGTCTCTTCCCTCCTTGACAAGAGCCCAGACCTTCTCCTTGGCCTTCTTGCTGCAGTAGGGCCCTGATGGGTCCTGGCTCTTTGTAATGTGCATTGCGAAGAGATCGTCCGAAACGCCCAGCGGCTCCTGCGTGCTGCCCTGTGCCACCCGCTCCCGGTATTCCTGCAGCAGAGGCCAACACAGCTTCTCTTCTTCTATGCCCATCTTGCACTGGATGAGGAATTTAGGGAGCCAGTAACTCTGAATTATAAACAGGGCGCGTTGCTGCATCTTGACTAGCATCTCCCTCCGGGTGCCGATGGCCCCAGCGTGCCTGGCTTTGCGTGATGACCCTGAAATGATGAAGGGGATGATGATGAAGGGGCAGCTCCATCCAGACGTGGTGGTGCCAGGGGAGATGCCCAGCCAAGCCAAGCTTCTGCTGCCATCCCATCCCCACCTGGGAGCAGCCAGGAACATGCCACCCTCCTAGAAGGTCACCATTTGTCACCAGCTCCTGTCCTTACCCGCCAGGGTGCCGCAGAGGGTGAGGACGCTGGAGCCTTCGCGCAGGTGGGTGGCTTTCAGCCTGTTCATCAGGGCCAGGTAGAGGTCCTGCTGCTCTGCATCCGACTCGTCGAGCCCCAGCAGCCTTTCGGTGCTGAGCCAGAAGTTGGTCAGTTCTTCCCCTACGGATCAGGCAAGAGACTGACGTGAAGGGCTCGGTATTACTCCGAGAGACTGCTGGCGAGCAAAGCAGCCCCGTGATTTAAGAGAAAGCTGGGAAGATGCCCTGGATGAAGCGAGGCGAAATCGTGGAGAAGATCCAGGGCTGTGCAAGCTGGGCTCTGCTGCTGCTGCCTCATCTTCCAGAGCAGGATCTCACATCCCACCGGTGCTCACCCACACCCCTGGCTCTGTGCCGGTGTCCCACGGGGCAGCATGCCCGCGGTGGGGGCATTTAGCACCCCGTGCCCACCTGCCGTGCCCTGCGTGGAGGCTCGGAAGCGCCACATGCCCTGGCTGCCGCTGATGCACTTCTCCAGCAGCCACCGGTCCGCGCTCCGCCAGTTCAGCAGTTTCTCTGTCGGGGAGAGAGAGCAGAGCACAGGAGCCTTGATAAATCACTTATTTTTTCTGAAATGAAAGCCTGCATCCCAGCTGCCATAGCGTTCTTCCCAGTGGCTGTGCCTCATGGTGATGCTGGGCTGGGGGGGCTCATTTGGGGGCAAACCAAGCACAGTTCCAGCTTGGTGCTGTTAGGACAGACCAGGGCATAACCTAGCAGGTTATTTTTTAGGTTTGTGGGGTATTTTGTGGTACTAAGGGATATGGGTTAGTGGCAGGACTTGATAAGCCAGGTTGATGGTTGCGTTTGATCTTGAAGGTCTTTTCCAGCCTGCAGGGTGCTATGATTTTATGACTTCCCCAGTGTAGGATGCCCTGAATGAGGAGCACAACCCGATATGGTGTAAGACCCAAAACACCAGGACCCCTTTCCTGGATCTAAGGCTGCTCTCCAGCCTGGCTTCACCCACGCACTGCTTTTACAAACCCTGCAGCTGCTGCTAAGCAGCTATTCCAGCTCAACCCCACGGAGGCAGCGAGCCTGTACAAACAAGAGCAGGGCTGAGGGGTGAAAACCTCCTTCGTTTTATGGAAATCCCACCTGGGATTTGCTGTGACCCCCCAAAAAGGGGCGTGCGGTGCCTTTCCAACCCAGTGCCATGCTCGGCAGCCACCAGGCGAGAGGAAGCCCCGCTCCCTTTCCTCCGTGCCTGCCACAATGACTCACCTGCTTCCTCCGACCGCACGAAACCCAGGAGCTTCTGGCAGAGGACGAGGTGGAGGCAGAGGCTGGATCTGCAGAAGTGAGGCAGGCGGTGCTTCGCCAGCCAGGCCAGCAAAGCCGGGGGGCTGGCATCCTGCAGCACAACCCCCGGGAGAGGATCAGGCTGGGAGCAAGGAGCCGGCTCGTGGAGGGGAATTGGGGTGAGTAAGGGGCCCGTGCTGTGGGGTTTGCTAAAGAGGGGTGCCAACCCCATGCGGAGGAGGAAGGGAGATGCTTGTGCTGCAGCCCCTGCCACATCCCTGCTGCCTGTCCCCCTCTCCCCCTGCCTGCTTTCCCAGCGCCCTGCCTTCCCATAGCTTCTGCTCCCCCCCTGGGGCTCAAAAGCCAAGTGAAGCCTGGTTTGAAATCACCCCCCCGGCTGCATGAACAACAGCCTCGGCAATGAGGAACCAGCTCCTTCCTCACCCGGCGCCCTTCCTCCCTCCTCCTCGCCCTCCTCTCTCCTCACAGGGGATGTTTTCTCACCAGCTGGCTGGGCAGCTCTGGCCACAGGTCCCACTGCCCCGTGCTGCTGGTGTAAAAGGGCGTCTGGCCAAATACCTGCATGGAAAAGGAGAGCTGGAAGGGATGCAGGGTGGTGGGGAAACCCAGAGCCCGTCCCTGCTGCAGAGAAGGCACCATCTTCCTCTTCATCCCTCCGTCTCCATCGCCTCTGAGCCAAGTCCTCAGTTTTCCCTGGCTTGACAACCAAACTGTGGTGTCGTCCCAATTTTTCTAACACCGAACCCAAAAGTTCACCTGAGAAAGGCTCAGAAAGGTCCCGGCCTTTAGGGGGAGGAGCAGACTTACAGGAAGGTTCAGAAACGTGTTGAAAAAGTCGACAAAAACTTCATCTCTCAGCAGCAGCCCCATGTCCGTAGAGGCTATGGTTGCTGCGGGGGGGGAGAAGAGAAAGTTGTGGGGGCTTTGTGCTGCCGAAAGGTGGATGGGAACCAAAAGGTGAGAAGAGGGAAGAGCTGGGCCAGAACAGCTCTCAGAAAAATGCGATGCTGGGTGGGATTTGTGCACTGGGTTCCCCTTGCAACCCAGTTCCTGCCGGCAGGGCAGTTGGAAAGCACTCAATGCACGGGGGGGCTGGAAAACTCGAGTGGCCTCTTCCTACACACCAAGGGTTTGTGGTTTGGGGAGGCTGGGCACAAATGCTGTGGCCTTTCCTCCAAACTAGCAGGCAGCGTTGGGCTGGAGGCAGGCACCAGCAGCACCCCAGATCCCCCCCCTGTCCCGAGGAGTTTTATTTCCTTCTGAAAGATCTGGGTGTGAGGGCACGGCTGTGTCCCAGGGAGGGCCCAGGCTAAGGGATGCTGCTCTTCCCCCCCGTGTTGTCCCCTTTGGGGTGTGCTTGGAGGGCCCCAAGCCTCCAGCCAAGCTCACTCACCGGTGGCTGTCATGTTGCTGTATCCCAGGGACACATTCCAGAGTGCCACACTGCCTGTGACACACTTGTCCCAGCCCCAACCCTCGGGGACAGGCGGTGCTCTTGGGGACCACAAGGCACAGCCCCACAGCTTGGGCTTTGCTGCCCCTCAGGGACACGCAGCGTTTTTGGGTGCCAGCCCTGCCAATGCACTGGGGCAATCCCAAAACGATGTCCTTCCCCTCTACCTGTTCAGGCACCCGGTCCCGTGCCCGGGTGGTGCCTGACACTTTGTAGGAGACCCCGCTATGGTCGTGGTGGACGGAGCAACCCCGTCAGCCATCCGGCATCGGTGGGCTTGGCTCTCAGATCCCCAATTTTGGAGCCCCTCCAAGGAAGAGAAAAATGAAAAAGCACCGAGGTGGCACTCTGGAAGACCCCCTGGTCCCAGCAGATCAGCAGGAGCGGGTGGTGGTGGGCAAAAAAAAAAAAAACAAACAAAAACCCGGAGGGAGCGAGGGGACTTTGGTGGCCCCCCGGCCACCTCACCAGGTGGCGCTGCCACACCAGGAATGCGACACTGTCCCCAGCGGGGACACGGCCACGAGGAGGACAGGGGGCTTGTAATGTGCCACCTGGTCTTCTTCCTAGGAGGGACACGATGGAGAATGGGGAAAATATGTTAAGAGATCGCACCCAGACCGTCCCCATACGTGTGTCCCCTGGGGAGGCACCGTCCCCGTCCCTCGGTCAGGGCTGGGGGGCTGCAGGGGCACGTCGGCCAAGTGTTGTGGTGAAACCCAGCCCTCCCCAAAATGATGTGGGGAAGGGTGAGCCGTGAGCAGGGTCTGTTTGTTCCAGCAGGTGAGCAGAGGAGACAGCGGTGCTGGGAAAAGCTGCGTGAAGGAGTTTCAGGAGACCCTGGGGAGGAGCAGCATCCATCACAAATTCGTAAGCATCGGTGCTGCTAAGCCTGAGAGACGAGGAGGGGGGGTTAGGGATGAGCTGGCACGGCTGTCACACATGACAGGCTCACAGGTCCTTGGGAAAAGGTTGCAGCGGTCAGAAACGTGGATTTTCCAGTTGGTAACTGAACAAATGCCCAGTGAGATCCTCAGAGGCTGGCGGAGCTCTGCTCACGCCGCTCTGGCTCCCGGCTGACCCCAGCAGGACTCTGCAGCTTTCTGCCTGGAAAGGAAAGAGGGGGGGAAATTTAAAAAAATATATATATTAAGAAAAAAAGAGGAAGATGTGAGGAGAGCCCCGATTTATAAGGGAGCTCACAGAGCAGCTCGGGGCGGCCGCGCTCTTTGTACAAAGATAAGGGCAGGGTTGCAACACCGACCACGTCAGTAGGGCTTCGCTCCCGACCCACCCGGCCCCTGCTACGCCCCGGGGAGCAGCCCACCCTCGGCAGACCTGAGGCCACGTCCACCAGCACTCCCCGGGCAGCCTGTGCTGGCAGAGGGGACGTGGCCAGGGCTCTCGTCCTTGCCCGGCACAAGCTGGCACGGCTCGCTGCCGAGGCAAGGTCCAAGGCTGCCTGGCCACGGGGTCACCAGGACCTCGGTGCCTGTGGGAGCAGCCCGAGCTGCCCCGAGGGCTCACAGCCTCACAAAGCTCCCCGTTCGGTGCTGCAGCACCCCACAGATGCAGGGCAACCCCAAACTGCTCTGCTCTGCTTTCGGTCTCAGGTCTGCAGCCCCTCCAAGCTGAGAAGCTGCAGCACGGGGCAGCGGTGCAAGCATCCTGCTGCAGCGCCAGGTTTTAAAACCCACTGGCCATGCACAGTGTGAGATCTGGGGGGAAAAACCTGGTTTGTTTTTTTTTTCTTCCCCTTCCATGCACCTGTTCTCGTATAGATAGGTTAGGACACCTCAAAGACTGCATCAGCAATGGGTCGGATCCTTCTGGGCTCGTAGCACCTTAAAACTAATTTCATGAAGTCTCAGTTACAGCAGTCCAGCTCTGATAATTATTTTATTTCTTGAATATATGAGGCTATTTTTTAAAAATGTAATTTTCAGGCTCTGTCTCCTGGCTGTGTACAACTTTTTTTTTGCTTGGCAAGGACACCTCTGGTATTCCCTTATGTTATTTAGAAGTATTTCGGAGCCTGTTGCCATCTGTCTGTGGTTTCCTTGCTCGGGATTTACCGCAGAGGCTGGGCTCTGACCCACTGCACCTGACGGCCCCTGCAGCAAGCTTTGCCTTCGCCTGCCCCTTCTTCAGCTCGAGCAAAACCGCTCGTAATCCCGCACGTGTCTGCTTTCCAGGTGAGGCACGTGCTGGGGCTGGAGGGATGCAGGTCGCCCACGCGGAAGGGGCGCAGACAGTATCGCAGCTGCCTTGTACGCACAGCGCCAGGCCCTGATCCGGCCACTGAACACACTTGGGTAGCGCTTTGAGGATTTCTGCATTCCTTCTCACAAAGCTGTAACGTGTATTAGGCTGAAATTAAGCTGCCAGCCGTGGTTAACGTGGCCCTGACCTAGCTGGGAGTGCGTTTAGCAGCATGAACGGCACTAATAAAGAAAGAAAAAAAAAGGAAAAAAAGGAAAGAACCGAAAATAAAATAAGAAAAAGAAAAGAAAAAAATTTGCCAATGCACACTGTGACCAATTTCCAACTGCAAGGGAAAGGCATGCGCTGAGCGCTCCCTGGGATATTCTCCACCCTTGTGCAGAGCAAGGAGAGCCAAGCAATTTCTAGGTCTCAAATCCCCGATCCTGCCTGCCCGTAACGTTCTCCTCTTCCAGCTTCCCCTGGCCGCGTTTGAAGAAAGAGCACGTGCTTCGCAGCGCCATGCCCGGCTCGCCGGAGGCACTGGGCTGCTGCTGAGGGTCTGCATGCAAGGAGGGCAGAGCCTGCAGGTAGGTGCTGGGCTTGCAGTAGGGTGAGCCCTGAGCAGGGAATGCTCCGTGCCCCTTTTGCAAAGAGCCTCCTGGGGACACGGGGCTGAGAAAGGGCCGGAGAGGGAAGTGCGAGCAACCGTGGGGTTGTGCACAAGGCCCTCCTGGCTGCTGCCTTCCCAAGGCCCCTCTTCCCCTAAATGCGTCATCGGTGCCTATTGCAGCTGAGCTGCCTGGGGGGGGAGGTTTTTTTTTTCCTTTTTTTGTTTGTTTTTTGCATCTGCCTCTGCACGTTTTTTTTGTTAATCTGCTTTCCCAAATCACCCTTCCGCGCAGCCCAGGTAATCGCCAGCTCGCTCTGCCTTGGAAAGCCCTCCGATCGCCGCCACCCCTCGGCTACCCTTGACCCTGGCAGCATCTTCAAAGGGAGCATGGGGCTGCTGCGGAGCCTGCAATGTTTGCTCGCTTATCGGGCGAGCAGCTACCGCCTCCCTGCCCCGGGGGGTTTCGTCAGCCTCCTGCCACCCTCCCGGGGAGACCGCTTGGCCACCGCTGCCCGCACAAGGTCAGTCCCCTGGCGCCGTGGTGAGCTCCCCATCCTCACCGGCTGACCCCTGTTTGAGGGCAACGTGTTGGTTAATTAATTAAGCAGTTGTTCATCTCGCTGAGGTCTTGGGGTTGTTAACCCGTGGGTATAGGGTTGCGTTTCCAGCCCCGTGAGTCCCTCGAGGGTGTGCTGGTCCCAGGGATGGTGGTGATGAGATGGTGGCCACGTGGGAGCAGGTCCCACCAGCAGCCCCCAGCAAGGCTAGGGGAATAATTTGGGAAAGCAGGTGGAGGTGACACGCTGCGGGGACATCTGGCTGGTCCCTGGTCTCACTTGGGTGCATTTTAGTTCTGACTTATGTGGGACCATGCAGCACACAGTGGTTTCACTAGGGGGGCCTGACAGCGATAGATCAAATTGGGGAATGTCTGAGCTGTTGGGCACAGGGAGATGTTCTTCTCGCCCTCCTGCTGCCACTGCTGGGACGTTTTGGGTGCATCAGGCCTCCTTCTCCAAAACAGACCACTCCTCCTCCCTGTGTGACATCTGCATCTTAAAGAAATGATGAATTTGGATTTCAGATATGTGTTTGGTGTACGTGAAAGACAAATGGGTACCTGTGCTTAGCAGAGCTGGTTTACGTGCTCTTGGGGCCAGCCCTTTGCTGCAGGGTCTGCAGTGAGCGCTGCCCAAAGGGTCCCCCCTCCATTCCTGTGCTACCTGGGGCAGCTGGGGAAGGGTCCCTGTCCCCAAATCACAGTTTCTGCCTTTTTAACCCTCAAATCCATTCTTTTTTATTATTTTTTTCTTTTCCTTGTGGTGTGACAGTGCTGCATTTTAAGGCATTCCCAAACTCGTGAGCGTGGAGGATGGGAAAGAGATGCTGGGCAGCTCCACATCAGAGAGGTCATGTCCCATGCCAGCTGCTTGAGGCTCAAGCATCCTGGTCCCCAACCCTCTTAGGGGCAGATCAGGGACCTCCCTTTGGGTTTGCACCACTGCCTTACAGGCAGAGGGCTACGAAGCCCGGCGTGACCGACCCTCGGAGCTCGCCAGGCGCTTTTTCAGTCCTGGCAGTCCCCGCAGGATACGGACCCAGCCGGAGGGAAGTGTCGCGGCGGGCGCATAAAGGTGTTCCCACGGATTAATGGTAGGAAGAGAGAAAAACATGTGCCAGCCGGGGCGAGCCCCTGGAGCGCTGCATTGTCTTCGTCGGGGCTCGCCAGGCGTGCGGAGCGGGGGCGCTTTGAAGGCCGATGGCAACCCACCCCTGGGAGGTGTCACCTGTTGGCACCGCGCCTCGTCCCGCTCCCCGGTGAGGGGTTTTTGTCTGCCTGGATGCTGATGACAATAAGGGTCACTGGAGCACGCAGCTGGGCCAAGGCGCAGCCCGAGCTGTGCTTCCCTCCGAAAAAAAAAAAAAAAAAAAAAAAAGGAAAAAGAAAGAACAAAACCCATAACCACAGCGTGCAAGGGGAGGAGGGGAAGGCAGGCGGTAAACAAGCAGCATGGAGCAGGCAGGGGCCGCTTCTCCCCGGTCTTCTTCCCGGGAGAGGGCGCTGGCCCCGCAGCACATGGCTGCTGCTCGCTCGCCCCATAAACATCTGGGGCTGGGCCACCCAGGGACAGGCACCCATGGGTGCCCCAGGCTTCTGTGCGCCCAGCCGTGGTGGCCGAAGCTGCTGGGAGCTGTAGCGCATCTCCGAAAAGTCGGAGCTGGCAGTGTCCCCACTAAACAAACCCACCCCAAAAGCCCAGGGCAAAAGGCTGGGCATGGTTTGGGGTCTCTCAGCATTCAGGCCTGTGGGGTGACACGGGGGACAAAGCGTGGGGGCAGGACCAGGGGGTGAAATGAGGGCTGGGCAGGGAGGGAGATATCCCCTGGTGGGGCACCCGGCTCTGCCCTTCCTGGGGCCTCCTGGAGCTGATGTTGGTGCCCCCTTTTCATCCCCAGAAGGGCTGCGTTGCTGATCCAAGCCCCTTCTGTGTGGAAACCTTCTCTTCGTGCGCTGGGTATTGGGGGAAAGCAGCTGTTGTATGGCTTTGAGGTGCTGCTTTGCCTGGGCTGTGCAAAGAGGTGACAAGCACCTGAATTTCTCCTCGCTCCTGGCCAGCCCTGGGGGATGAACACAGCTTGTGGCTGCTGCAAGGTGGTGGTGGTGAAGACCGAGCTGGGTTTCCCCATGGGGAGGGAGGGGACCTGGCTCTCCAGGTGGGCAATAAACCAAGGCGAGTCCTTAGCCAGGGGTTACACCTCCTCCTGCCTGAGGATCCGGCTCTCCCAGGCCACTTTGTGCCCAGCCCATGGCTATGCAGAGGTCGTGTGTTCAGGAGGGGGGCTGTGGTGGCCAGGAGAGTCTGGCTTGTTAAAAACCAGCAGATTTGGGTGCTGTGGGGCTGCCCCGAGGCAGGCGTGTGGGTGGCGTGTGCTTGGCCTGGCTCTCGCGTGTGCATGCCTGGCGGCTCCTGCGGGTGCTGGCATCGCTGTCCTGCCCCGTGGACCCGGGCTGGGAGGTGTGGAGGGCCGAGCACGAGTGGGGATGGGATTAAAAACGGGCTCCCGGGGTGGAAAAACACCGGGCAGCCAAGCGGGTGCCCCCCTGCCCCATGGTGAGGGACGTTTGGGGAATTTCTCCTCCCTTGCATGCCGGTGCGAGGGGCCAGGCTGTGGGTCCAGGCACCGGAGGGGCATCGCGCAGGCGAGGCCAGTCCCCCCACCCCAAAAGGCACCCCCAGGGCTGGGAGAGGGGCTGCGTTCCCCTCTCCCCCTTTCCCTGCTCGCCCTGTTTACCCAGGGCGACTCATTTCCATGCCTGCGAGTTATGCAAAGGCAGCCGCTAATGTAAACTGCTGCGGAGAGCCCTGGACTCGCTCCCGCTGCTGCTGCTGCTGCTTGCCGAGAAGTGCCTGACAAGAGGGCTGAAGTTTCTCGGGGGAGGGCAGCGAAGAGGGGAAGGAAAAACAACAGCGGCCGGGAAAGACGGGGCTCGTTTTTCCCTTCCCTTTACGCCACCCTCTTAAAAAAAAAATAAAAAAAATAAAAAAATAATTACAGAGCAGCCCCGGGGGGGGGGCTGAGCTTGTTTTTTCCCCCTGCCCCGGCTCGTTTGCCAGCTCCCTCCTCCTCCCAGCCCCATCCCCGGCCCCGGCCTGCCCCCGGCCCCGTTTCCCCGTGCCCAATCAGTGCTGCGGGGCCGGCGCTGCGGCTCCATAAAGCGGCGCCGGGCGCGGCCCCCGGGAGCCGAGCGTGGGAGCCCCGCGCCGAGCCCCTGCCCGCAGCCGAGCCCAGGTAAAAGAAATTAAAAAAAAAAAAAAAAATTCAAAAAGAAACCCCTCTGGGGAGGGGAAGAAGGGTCCCGGGGCGGGGGAGGGCTGCGGTGCTTTGTTTTGCCAGCTGATAGCCCCGGGGGAAAATTCCTGCTTCGCTGCCGGGACGGGGGGGGGAGGAGGACAAGGGGCAGCTCGAGTTTTGTCTTCAAAACAATCTCTCGGCTGTCTTTTTTTTTTTCTTTTTTCTTTTTTTTCTTCCCGCGAGGCTCGCTCTCTGCTCGCTGAAATAGCAGCAGCCGCAAATAAAGAGGTGGGATGCTCGCGGCTCATCTCTTGGGGGCGAGGAGCCCCCCAAAAGAGGGGTCTCTCTGGGGAGGCGCAGCCCCTGCAGAGGCTTGGATTTTTGGAGGCTCTCAGCACGGGCTTCCCAACTTGTTTTGATTTTTTACTTTGTTTGCTTTGCCAATCCTCCCCTCCTTGCAAACACGAGTGGTCCTGGCACATGGGGGCTGGTGGAGAGGCTGGGCTGGCCCCCAGACCAGACCCCCGCTGGCCTCCCCATCGCAGCCTGGACGCAGGGGCGCAGGGCTTGTTGCTTTCCCTCGCCCCGGACGAGCCTTGTATAACTTCAGACCAGCTGATCTGGGAAGGCAGCTGGGGCTGGCAAGCCCTCCGTGCTGAAGCAAGCACATTAAGAAAACCCCAGCTAAGCCTCCCTGCGCATTAGCCCCGCTCCAGAGCAGCGGCGAGCACGGGGTGGGGGGGTGTTTAAGAGGTAAAAAGTTCACACCTGGCGGAGACGCAGTTTTAAAGGCTATCGCCTGGTGGATAAGACCCCCGCCAAGACGGGATGTGGGCAGGAGGTTGGTTATTTTATGGGATACTTGGAAAGCATCAGAGCATCGTGCTGGTGTGAGCTGCTGGGGTTTCTGCCTGGAGCGCAGGGTGGCACAGGACCACAGGAGACCTCAGCCAGCACCGTGGTTGAGTTTCCTCCGGGAACAAAAAAACTGGGAAAAATACAAGTGTGGAAAAACTTGGGAGCCCAAGGGAAAGGCTCACTCTTGGGGTTGGCTTTTGCATCCTTCCTGCAGGAATTCCCTCGTCCGGTCTGCAGCCATGGCCACCTCGGCGAGCTCCCACCTGAGCAAAGCCATCAAGCACATGTACATGAAGCTGCCGCAGGGGGAGAAGGTCCAGGCCATGTACATCTGGATCGACGGCACCGGCGAGCACCTCCGCTGCAAAACCCGCACGCTGGACCACGAGCCCAAGAGCCTTGAAGGTGAGAGGTGCGGGATCCCCGAGGATGCCCTTCTCCCTTTTTGAGCTGGAAGGAGATGAAGATGCCTCTCCTCATCCTCCCCCTGTCTCCTCCTGCCCTGGATGCCCCGGGGGGACGTTCCCAGCTCCAGATGTGGCGTTGAAGCGCGATGGCAGGGGTTGGGTGCCCGGCCCTGGCGTTGTACCCGCGGTGGAGGGGCTGTTGGCAGGGGATCCACGGCCCCATTGACTCTCAAGTACTCGTTTTGGCCGGAAGTAGTTTGGCAGAAGAAAGTGGAGGGGAAAGAATGGAGCTATCCGGTGTAATTAAGAGCTTGTGTCCCTCAGAACAAACAGTCCCAGCTTACACAATAATAGCATTAGGATTTTCCCCAGGTTGCCATGGAGCTGGCTGGAGACAGTTATGAAATGAAAATACTGTGTGTGACTGAGCAGAATTATCTTTTTTTTTTTTTTTTTCCCCTTTTCCCTCTAAGGGAGTGGTTGGCACAGCTCCTTTGAAATCTTTGTGCTTCCCATCCTCCCACTTTCTCCCCCCAGGATATAGAGGAGATAACATAGCCCGGGTAGAGTTCACTGCTGCTCCCGCTGTGCTTTGACCTGGCGAGCAGTGCGCAGCTCCTCTCCTCCCTACGAGACTCAGCCTGTGCGGCACCCTGTGGGACTTGCTCTCCCCCCGTCCCCAAGCACCCCGTGTGTGAACACCCTGGGTGCCCTGCTCATCCCTGTGGCGGCTGGGAGGTGGGAAACAGCCCCAGCGCTGCCCTGCTGGCTGGGGCTTGGCCAGCAGCCCAGCAACTCGTGTTTCTCAGGGTGGCTGCAGAGCTGGGGAGCTGCCCTCCCCCATTTCTTACTTGTTTTTCTTTTTTCATTTCTTTTTTCCATTTGGAACAAAAGCAGCTGAGCCAGGCTGAAACCTACTGTGGGCTCATTGCCTCCGGGCAGTTGCACCTTCGTGATACCGAAGGGCAGCAGGGAGTTTGTCCTCCTGGTGATGGTGGACCCTGGCTCACAGCGGTTGCTTCTTCTCCCCAGATCTCCCCGAGTGGAATTTCGATGGCTCCAGCACCTTCCAAGCCGAAGGCTCCAACAGTGACATGTACCTGCGACCTGCTGCCATGTTTCGGGACCCTTTTCGCAAGGATCCCAACAAGCTAGTTCTCTGCGAGGTCTTCAAGTACAACCGCCAGTCTGCAGGTGAATGGACCTTCTGGTGGAGGTGGTGGTTCTGGGGAGGGGGAGCTGGTGGAAGATGGGGGTGGAAGAGGGAAGTCCTACCCAAGTGTGGTTCATGCCAGTCAAAAATAATCCCTACCCTGGAAATAAAAGGCAAACAAAGTGCTGGTGGTGGAGATTCAGATGGAATATGGGTCCTGGGCTTCTCCTCTCCACCGCTGCTGCTGGGAGTCGGACTGTAGATAAAGTAGGAATGGGGAGTGGAAGTGGAGAGCCTAAAAAGCCTTTTGCTGCCTTTCCATTGTAGAGACAAATCTCCGGCACACCTGTAGGCGGATTATGGATATGGTGTCCAACCAGCACCCCTGGTTTGGGATGGAGCAAGAGTACACGCTGCTGGGGACAGATGGACATCCGTTTGGCTGGCCTTCCAACGGCTTCCCTGGACCACAAGGTAACCTTTTGGGAGTCAGCACTGGGACGAGTCAGGAGCATTCACTGCTGTGCTTGAGCTGCAGTCGTTGTGGTTCAGCTTTTTTCTAGTTTCTAGTTTTCTTGTTTCTAGTGAGCTGAGAGATTGGAGGCCTTTCAAGGGCTGAAAGGACAGTGGCAAGCAGGATAGTGTCAAAAGCTAATCTAGGAAATCAGAATTATTATGGAAAAGCAGAAATGATGACTGGCCTCATCCAAATGTGCTGTTCAACTTGTTAGTCTATGGGTGATTTAAACTCTTGCCCAGCATGACAAAGCACGAGCCCGGGCTGTCAGGGGGACTTGCTCGCCATCATTTCTCTGCTCTGCTAGTGATGTGTGCAAAACAGATGCTGAGCCTTGTTCTTCCCTGAATTTGAACCTTTTTTCCTTCTGGAAGCTCACGTTCCTCTTGCTTTTCATCTGTGCTCTTGCAGGTCCATACTACTGCGGTGTAGGGGCAGACAAAGCCTACGGCAGAGACATTGTGGAGGCCCACTACCGAGCGTGCCTTTATGCTGGCGTGAAAATTGGAGGAACCAATGCAGAAGTGATGCCAGCCCAGGTAAATTTGTAGGTGCCTTGTGGGAGGAGATAGTGCAGAAAAAAAGAGTGCAACAGGAGCTTTTGCTGCCTGCTGTCTTTGCCAATAATCAGAGTGTAAGGGGGTGGGAATTGCCTGACCATGAAAGTCCCTGCACCACTGAGCACGACTCTTCCTTCCTGCAGTGGGAGTTCCAGGTGGGGCCATGCGAAGGGATCGAGATGGGGGATCACCTCTGGATTGCACGCTTCATCCTCCATCGGGTGTGTGAGGACTTCGGCGTCATCGTGTCCTTCGATCCCAAACCCATCCCTGGGAACTGGAACGGGGCTGGCTGTCACACCAACTTCAGCACCAAGAACATGAGAGAAGACGGAGGTCTCAAGTAAGTTTTTTGAGATGTGCTGGGAGCATCCCTTTGTTAGGCACAAGCTGGGCTTGGTAGCAGCAAGCTTTTTGCAGAGCTTTTGACTGCCCAGGAGACATCACTGTGGTGCTCGGCATACTGCGTTAGACTTTCTTCTGGATTTCACTGTTTTTTCGTTGTTTGTTTCTTGTTTGTTTTTATTATTTGTGTAATGTCACACTCCTGCTGGTGCTGGGTGGGAAATGGAACCAGCAGTTTGGCTCCGTCAGTGCTGATGGAAGCACGGGTGGACAGGATGCAGCAGTTTGTAACAGCCCTTCATCTGTCAGTGCTGTAAACAAACTTAGCAAAGACATTTTTTATTCATGAAAGCGACCGTTTGCTTCTGTCCAGGCCAGGCTGGAAGCAAGTGACACGTTTGGTTTAAACATGACAATTCTGGAAATGTAAAACCTGAGTTCCCACGTGGGGCTGGCATGCAGAGTGTGGGCAGAGACCTCGCGGCACTGGACCGTGGGGGAGCTCAGTGAAGGTTTCCTCTGGGCAGCTGGGCTGCCTTGCTTTAATCTCCCTGAGATAGCAAACCAACATCAGCTTCCCTAATAGAAACTTGGGTTGAGAGATCTCCCCTCTGAGAGCAGGTTCCCCAGCGGCGATGCAGCCCGTGGGATTTGGCCATGGGTCAAGCCGATGGTGTCCCACACCCAGCGCTCCCAGGGGACGCTCTCAGCCTGCAGGGATCCTTTTCCAAGAACAACCCAGGTCAGAAGTAGGGGAGAGAAGCCCCCAGTTGAAAAGTGGGTTGTAGGGGGTTGATATACCTCATCGTGAAGTGGCTCGGGGAGAGGGATGAACATGTTGCCTCTTGGACGCAGCAGGCGAGTGGCTCAGCTCGTACCCCCCGTCTCACCGAACCCTCCCCGCTCCCTTCGCAGGCACATTGAAGAGGCCATCGAGAAGCTGAGCAAGCGCCACCAGTACCACATCCGTGCCTACGACCCCAAGGGGGGGCTGGACAACGCCAGGCGCCTGACGGGCTTCCACGAGACGTCCAACATCCACGAGTTCTCAGCTGGCGTGGCCAACCGCGGCGCCAGCATCCGCATCCCCAGGAACGTGGGCCACGAGAAGAAGGGCTACTTCGAGGACCGCCGGCCTTCTGCCAACTGTGATCCTTACGCCGTGACGGAGGCCCTGGTCCGCACGTGTCTCCTCAACGAAACCGGGGACGAGCCTTTTGAGTACAAGAACTAAGCGGACTTGTGCCCACAGACACCGCCTTCCCCCCCGCGCTTCCCGCACCCCTAAACTTCCCTTCTAGATGTAATCCCGAGGGTACAAGATAACACATTTCGTGTCTCAGTAACTCTTGTTGTCTTGAGGTGGGGGAGGAGGGCAAATCTTAGTTTTATCAATGTCTGTTTGTCATTGACTCTTCAAAAGGCGAGAGAAGGAGAGGGTGTTAGAGAATTTTTAACCACTGTTTTTTGTTTTTGTTTTTTTTGTCTAATTCATCTGTACATCTGGTGGGATCCAGTGGCTTCCAGGGACAGACTGCACACACGCTAAGCCAGCAGACAAGTGAAAAGCGATACCTGTAGCCGAGTTCCCCAGGAGTCAAATTTGGGTGCCAGCCCCAGCGCTGGCTCTCTGCAGGCCAGTGGTTCCCAAGGCTTGGTGCCCTTCTGCAGAGAAGGGCAGGCAGGAGCTGTGGTGGAGCCCAGCTCCCTCCTGTCCGTGTGGTGTGGTGGGGAAATCTGTGACCTCTCGCCACACTTTCAGATTTCTAGGAATCTTCTGGCATCGAGCTCGGCGTAGGAGCATTTAGGAGAACTTGTTCTGTCGCTGGAAGTCAACCGATCTCCTGCTCATAACACAGAGTGAAGTAGTATTTTTCTATTTAAATATAAAAACAAACAAAAAAATTATATATGAAAGTGTTTTTTTTTTTTTTTTTAAAGAAGAAAAAGATGACGGCCACTAGAGCAGGCAGAGCTCCTGGCGATGCTGTCGGAGGGCCTGCAGGGAGGACTGAGGGGGAGCTGGAGGGCTCAGTGGAGAAGCCTCACGCGAGTGGAGTTTGCAGGAGGTGGTTCCCGGGGCCGGGATGCCCACAGAAATGTTTGTCACTGTAACTCGAGCATCTGCAAAGCGCTCACGTGCGTGTAGATGAGCATGGGGAAGGCGTTCCGAACTAGGAGTTGGCTGGTCAACTTAACCGTGTTCTGGACAGAGCCATGGGTGCTTCACCCTTACCAGTGGGGTCAGCATGTCACTAAAGCAGGGCTTTTGATAAAGAACAACAAGTTTTAGATTACTTTTTTTTTTTTTTTTTTCAATAATGTGCTTAGTTTCTAAAACTGAGTGGTTTTACGGAGACTGTCTATGTCACTGTTGTGTCCTGGCTCTCGGACCGCTGCCGCCGGCTGCGGTGGTGGCTGGGAGAAGGAGAGGTGACCAAGTCCCTCTCAGCCCCTGCCGGCGGCTTCAAACGGTCCGGGATTTTACACTTAGATGGTGCCAGTTATATTCCGTTGCATTTGGACTTCCTCCGAATAGTTTTTTATAATTAAAAAAGAAAAAAAAGATCAAAATGTTAATTCTGGCTTCCTCCTTTCTGTGCATCTTCCTGGCGCCTTCTTTTGTATGTGTGTTGTCTGCGCTTAAAGGTAATTTTACCCTGACACAGGGTGGGTTTTGGCTTCTCATTTATGGGGTGTTTTTTTGGGGGGAGGAGAGGGTGGTCTGAATCCATGCAGGCTCTCCAGAAAATGGTTTTTTCTAGGTGGCCATTGATCCTGTGGTGGATGATAGTCCAGCTGTGACTGGAGGGGGTTCTCTTGGTATGGGAAAGGGTTGGGGTTTTGAGAATCTGTACTATAGGATAAGCACAGGTGTCTGTGTGCCTCCCCAGCTGCCTCCACACACATTCCACAGGATGTAGGAATCCCACAGAAAGTAAAATTGCAGCAAAATTCTTGGAAAAAAGAAGACCGGGTGGTGGAAGGCCCTTTCCCATTCTTTGTAGGGAGGAAATACTGCTAATACACCTTTAGTATAAAACTGTGCATTTACAAAAGTCAGCGAGGTAGCAGAAACGTGTCATGTTGCTCCCAGAGTCCTTTATGTAGCCTGTGGCACTACTCTCTAGCTCCCTGCAGGGTACTTTCTTCAGGGGTGGATACTTTAACAGCTCCCATCCTTAACCATGCCTTAACCACACACAAGCATCCTGCTGGGCTGGTGAGGCTGTTTCTGCTGTCGTATTTTTTTGGGGGCAAGTTGTCTTCTGAATCACCCTTTGGGGGAAGATTCAAGGCAGCACCTTCTTCACCAAGGTCCCAAATTACACTTTCTGTGCCCCAGCATCCCATAGCGCAGGGCTGTGGGTGTATGGTGATGGGAATGGGATTGAGCCCTGTGCTCCTCCCCTTGCCTTGAACATGAACTTGGGACAGGTGGTTGATGCTTAATTGCACCTCTTGTTCTCAGCTGAGGAAGCATTTTACCCACTCCCTTCACAATTACCCAGTTGAGAACAGGGCTGAAACAATGGGTGTTTTCAGAGGATTATGGAAAATATATGTAAAAAGGGCAATAATGAATTAGAAGGAAAAATCCTTCCTTTCCTCTAGACACTTCTTTCTGACTCTCTGCCTAAAGCCTCCTTGCTGAGCCTGCTTTGCAGCCACCCAAATGCCCTTTCCCAGCTATGTGTGGTAGAAAGGCTTCCTCTTCAGACTATGAAGCTCTCGCAAATTGCGACTGAAATCTTCAGAAGCTGAGTTTACTGTTTATGTATTTATATAAAACATTTTGGCTTTTAATCTAAGCCTCCCAGGAGGAAGCGAATCCCTTTTCTGTGTTTATACACACACCCTTAAAATGTGAACAATTATACCGAATACAGGAAAATGCAGGTATTGGTCCCAAAGGGCGTGCTGGGCGCATCAGGGTGTCAGGAACCACCGACTGCTCTGAAACAAGGCAGCCAAAAATAGCACCAGCTTTTTGAAGTGCATTCCCTTTTAATCAAATGCCAGCTTATGAGACAAGCCTGCTCCAAAACGATTAATACATCTGCTCACATGCCACGCTTTTTCCCTTGCTTCCTTATAACTGAATTTTAAGGCAATCAAAATCAGATTAGCCACAACTCTCTTCAAACACAGCCTGCAGCAAACGAGCTAACCAAGATTACCCTCACTGCATCATTTAGCACAAGGTTGTAGCAACCCAATTATGGTGAGTAAGCAAGGGCTTCTTTTCCCTCCCGAAAAGCCGCCTCATGAATCAGGAGTGTCTGTCTGGGTTTCTTCTGCCCTTTCCCAATTTCCCTGTGCTCTGATGCTGCTCACACCAGTCTTTGTCCTCCTTACCCCCCTCTTTTTTTCATTTTGCATTTTAGTGGACCTATTTGATCTCTCTAGATTATCCTTTTTGCTAAGCTGGAGTAAAAGGTCCTCTACCTTTGTGTGAGCCTGGTGCTATCAGAGCAGCCCTGCTTTGCTCCCTTTGAGATGCCTCCTGCAGCTCCTTCAGGGTGGTGGAGGTTCAGGGAAGGGGGTTTCACCCTGCTGGCTCCTGTGGCTTTTAGGCTGATCCCTGACCCTGTTTGTTTACTGATAAAGAGGCTGATTTGTAGGATTTGAGGAGAGAACAGCTTTCCCAAGCTCACGTGGATCATGGGGCCTGTTAGTCACTGGGTCCTGGAGCTGGCACAACCCATCTGGGTGCCCAAGGGTGTCACTTGGTCATGAGGAAATGGTGATCTTGGTTTGCTCCTTATGGCTCTGCTCTGCCCTAGTGCTGGGTGTTCAGGGAATGTATCCCTCTCCTGCATGAAGGACTTTGAGGAGAACACATGGAGGAAGGCTCTGGGCAGTCCCAGCCCTGCTGCTCTCTGCTCTGAAGCACCTCCAAGGGTCTCCTCCTTCCCTGGTGGAGATGATGTGGCTCAGTGCCTCTCCCAGCTGCCTGGAGGTGCCTCGCCATGTCTTTGGAGGGAATGAGATCTGGGGTTGGGAGCTTCTTGAGGATTAGCCCCCAAAACTCAGAGGTTCTGTCATGTTCCTGCCTCCTTGGCCAAGGACTCAATGCAAAGATTCCCCCAGTTCGAGCTGAGCAGTCCAAGCCCAGCTTCTCGCTTTGCTGAAAACCTAAAGCTTGTGGCCTACAAAAGCTTCTTGCTCTTGAGAGCTGCTCTGAACTCGCATGAGGTTTCTCCACGAGGCTCCTGGGACATCCAGGCCTGTATGTAACACAGCCATTGGATCGTCTGTGATGGGGTGATTGCTGATCCAAAGCTGGCTGTGTGCATCAGCCCACGTGTTTCTGCAGCTGGGAAGAGTTGGATGACGATTTGAGGACCAGCGCTTCAGCATCCTTTGGCCAGCAGCCCTTGCTTGTACATAGCGAGGCATCTGCTCTCCTGCTGCCACATGGGATTTGGTTTAGCTCTGCCTGTCTTGCTCTGGTGCTGAGAAATGACAGAGGGTGCAGGTGGACATGTCAGTAACCATGAAACGCGTGAGGTGAGGTGAAAGGGAAGATGCACACAAGTTGGTGAAGACCATTGCTGGCAGAGCTATTAATGGCTGAATTTCCCCATCCCTGAGCCACTCCTTGGAGCTCTCCACCAGCACTCAGGCTCCCGAGGAGCTCATGGTGGGCTGAACTTGCTGAGGGTTTGAAAACGAAGCAGGGGCCTTGCACGCAGAGCACTCCTGGGTTGCCTCAATGGGGAGAAACAGTTCAGGAAACTGGGGGTGAAAGCCATGTCCAGAGACTCCAGAAGGAACACCAGGACTGCAGATCTTCATCCTTGCAGGAGGACTGGGGCTTGTCTCCTCTCCTGTGCCTTCTCCCTCCCTGCTCTTTTCCTCCCTTCCTTGCTGAGATGGTGCAAGAGAGCTGCGTCTGCTTGGGCAGCAGCACAAGGGGGCTGCACAGCCTTTTTGTATATTTATTTTTCCCCCTTTTTCCTCCCCATCCTGGCCTGCCCACAGGCTGGCACGGCCGGGCTATTTCGCTTTCATAAGCTGCATTATGTAAGCCGCGTCTTGAGCAGGGACGCGGTGCCAACTTGGAGGCCGCAGCGGGAAGGAGCCGCATTCCTCTGCCGCTGGGCCTAATCCCTGCCTCCAGCCATGGCCGGGTGGCGGGGAGGAACGGGAGGGCTGTGCCCAGGTTTCTAATCCCCCACCAGGAGCCAGCTCGGTGGTGCGGAGCCGTCGTTCCCTTTGTCAACAAGCTGTGCCCACCCTCCGCTCCTTGGCTGCTGGGGGAGGTTGGCCCGGGCTTGCACACCACGCCTCGGGACCTTCCTCTCCCGCTGTGCTTGTTGAACTCTCCGTGCCCCGTGGCTTCGGTTATGCTCGTTCTTAAAGGCTCGAGGGGGAGAAAATGAAAGTGGAGACTTTACAGCCCTAGGCCAAAACCAAGTGGCATGAAGGGCTGCATGCTGAGCAGGGGGGGTGCAGAGCCTGAGGAAGGCCATGCTGGTGCTGCTGACCGCTTCTCCACGCTGTCCCAACACTCACTGTCCCCCAAGGGTGCCACATCTGCAGGAGGACTTTCTACCCTTGTCAAACCAAGGCTAGGTTGAATGGGCTTTGGGCAATCTTATCCAGCAAGAGATGTCCCTGCCCAAGGTAGGATGGTTGGAATTACGTGACCTTTAATGGTCCCTCCCAGCCCGACCCATTCTATGATGCTACAGCCCAGCTGGTTGAAGGGTGCAGGACAGCAGCGGGTGCTTGGCAAGGTGCTCATGGGCTCCCCGTCAGCCAGATCCAGCTCCTTCAGCCCCTGCACCCAGGCCCGGTGAGCTTCAGCACAAGGCATGGGCCACCCAAGTTCGGAAGAAAAGGCCCACTTCTCCTTGGGTTGAAGCTGACAGCAGTCATGCCTTGCCGTGTGTTTTCGGGTCTCGTGGGTGGGTAAGATTCCAGAGTTTTTGCTGGCAGCTTTCCCCAGTGCTAAACATGCTGTTAAAGTGAGAATGAATGATCAGATCCAGGTCCAGGCTGCTTACTCCTCGGTGCAAGCTGGGTGGCTGTAGCCCATCCTCATGGCTTGCGGAGATGCTGAGCAGCTGGTGGAATGGCTCAGCTGCTTCTGCCCTGATCCAGATCTTGGCCAAAAAGCCTAAAATGGTGGGAAAGGGAGCAAGTAGGGTCCTCATCCCCCTCTGAGCTGAACCTGCGGGATTCTGGAGAGCACAGAGACGTGCAGGTACTTGGTGCCCTTCAAATGCTGGGACTGACCATTGCTTCACCCCCAGAAGGTGCTGTGCTCGACTCCTCTCCTTGGCTGGGGGCCCTGAGCCACACATCAAGCTGAAGGTGGGGGAGCCGTGCCCAGGCAGTGCTGTCGGGATGCCGGCTCCGTTTGGGAAGCTGCCCTGCAACAGCTGGGCCTGGAGCAGGGCTCAGCCCGTCTCAGGAGCTCAGAGGCCAGGGCTTCAGCTGGCTGAATCGCCGAAAACTATGCGCTTGCCCTGAAATACAAGATATTTTCAGACTATTTTCCATCCAGACAGATAACACATGCGGGGTGATTAACTGGCTCCATTTTTTCCACCTCTCCATGTGGCTGGCTCTCCTGGCAAGGTCTCCATCCGCTCTTTAAAATGCTTTCACTGCGGCATGGATGCCTTCCCTTCTGGCAAACAACCGTGCCAGTGCTCAGCGAGCGACACTGCCACTGTGGGCTGGAGACCTGGGAGGAAATATCTCATTAAGAGATTAGGAGCAGTGTGAGCCTCTGCATAGGCAGGCACAAACCTACGTGGTCCTCTCCAAACAAAAGCCAGCGGTTGTCCACGTTGCATCTTGCCAAGAGGCAGCCTGGGCTTGCTGGGCTTGCTCGAGCTGGAGGGGATCGTGTCGTTGCAACGCGGGGCTTCTGCTGGTCTCGGTAAAACAGAAATCTCTGCAAAGGTTGAGATTTTGGAAAGGCTCAGCACAATCAAGGTAGCGATGCCAAGCAGGCTCTGCAGAAGTCTGCAGATCTTGCTGGCACCCGGTGGAAAATGCTCAAATGAAATCTAAAGCAAATGCTGCAATACTTGTCTTTTTTCCCCTTTGTTGTAAATAATGGCAGGCTTTTTTTTTTTTTTTTTTTTTTTTTTTTTTTTTTTTCTTTCCTGTGGGTGCTATTTAAGCAGCAGCTGTATTTCAACCAGCTGGCAGCACTTTGGGAAGAGATCAAGTGTTCTCAGTTAAGCTGGGCCAGACCTACGGCTGGTGGAAATTGGTGCAATTCTGCTTGGCCTCGGCACTGGGCTGCTGGGTACCAGCTTTGAATTGGGCTCCCAGTCTGGTGGCACGGTTCTTTGGGGGATTTCTGGGGAGGAGAGGTGCTCTTTGTGCAGGAATAGTCATGTATGATGTTACTGGTGTCTGCTGGAGGAGGAGGGCGAGGAGCTGGGCTGTGCTGGGTGGGATTTTGGTTGTGCAAGGAGGTCTCTGAGCTCTTGCTGCTGGACAGTCCTCCTCTGAAAGGAGGACTCATGACAGTCCCTGCCGTGGGGCACCTGTGTCCTGAGGAGGTGCTGGCCCTCTTCTGGGCATCCTGCTGCCCTCAGAGCTTTTCCCCTGCTTTGCAGATCCCCTTCTTGTGCTCCACAAGCGTGCCTTCCCGGTGAGTGAATCGTGCCCATGGATGGCTTCTTCTGTCTGATTTGGTCCAGCTTTCCTAGGAGCCGCACAGGGCTTACTGCCTTGCCCGTTTCTGCTCCATCTCTAGGTTTGGCTGGGTGTGCTGGGCTTGTAATTCATTTGCACGGGCGTGCTTTTTCCGCTCCGCTGACATCTGCTGATCTCAGATTGCGTTCCAGCCATTAAACCTGATGTGGCAAGAGAGAATCGAAAGAGGGGGAGACACCTCATTAATTTTTACTCCACCCTGCATCCTTCCCATCACTCTGCTCTTGCACAGTCAGGGAGGAATATTGTTTTGCTCACCCCAGGGGGAAAAGAGATGCTGTTTAATCGCCTGCCACCACATCGCACGATTATTGGTGTCGGGAGCTAACGGGGGCTGTGCATGGCTGTCACTGCACGGCACTTCAGGCAGGATGCTCTGTGCTCAACCAGCCCAGGTTGCTGCCCCATGGAAGCCCCTGCCTTTGACCACAGGAGGAGGAGGAGGACCAGGAAGCGCTGAGTAACGAGGCCAGGCAGAGCATGAGCATGTTCCTGCAGCCTGTTGTCAGCGGAGTGGGGAAATGATTAACTTCGTGGGCAGGACAGGGAAGCAAAGCTGCCTGCAAGAAGCCTCTCGCCCACTGCTGGAGCTGGTGCAGCGAGCAGGCGGCTCCACGCTGCAGCTCTTAACCCGTGCCTGCACTCAGTGTGCATGACCCCGCCGGGTCCCAGCTTGGCTCCTGCTGCTCCCCTGGGCACGGGGAGGGGACGGGGACAGTCGGGAGCTCGTGGTGGTGGCGGAGGCGTGAGCTGCCAGGCGAGCCCAGCTCCCGGCTTCCCAGCTGCCGAAAGCAGCCAAGCAGAACTTGGGCAGCGCAGTCCCCCCTGCTGGGCACCCACTTTCCTTTTTAATACCCCCAGCTGATGTTTTATTGGAGTTGCAGATGTTTGGTAGCCAAGGGCGTTTTTTTCCAGGGTGGGCTTTCTCCACGCAGGGAGCCGAGAGAGCAGACAAAGAACACGATGATACTCTCCAAGTGGTCCTCTTTTGCTGTAGCTATATCTGGCCCCGGTGCTGAGGGGAGATTTATTTCTCAGTGGGATCCCCGCAGGCAGACAGACTGCGTCTTCTGATCAGCGCTGGCACTGGGCAGGGCTGGTGTCAGGCTCCGGGCAAGGCAGAGTTTGTCAGGAGAGGAAAGAAAACAAGCAGCGTGCAAGCAGAGACACAGCCAGCACCAAACCAGGTGCCTTGCTCCTGCTCTGTGCTTGGCTGGGAGGTTTGTGGCTCCATCTCGGAGCTGTGTCAGCAGCAATTTGGGGTTTTCCTAGCTGTCTCGGTAGGAGATAATTCAATTCCCTGCAAACTCCAGGTGCTTGACACCTTTAAGCCTATTCCCTGTGGCTTTCCCACGTAAACAGGGCTTAAAGCGAGAAGGCAGAGCACGTGCAGTGCTTTGCACAGCTCTCAGCTCCACGGCTCTGGGAAAGGGGCACTTTGGGTGGGAGATGGGCAGGGATGGGGACAGGGCTGGATCCCTGGGGCTGCATCCTGCCTGGATCGCTCCCAGCTCCGCTGGAGGCTTTTCTGCGGAAAGGTGACCCCACCTGGGAGGTGCGACGGCGGGGCTGGGACCAGGCAGGAGAAACAAAGGCCCTTTTGTTGTGCTTCCCCTGCCCTGCCGAGCTTCCTGAACCCGTGCCAGCGAGACGCCGGCCGTGCTGTCACGAGGTTTGGGGGAGGCTGGCTGCGCGGAGCTCCCCAGCCCCAAAAAACAGCATTGGGGCGCGCAGATAGGGCCAGCACGATGGGGGCTTCTCGAGGAGCATCCACGGGAGGTCCCGGTGGGGAGGGATGCGTGGCCGTGGGGTGAGTGGGTGGGTGATGATGCATTGCCTCCCGGGACGGGGTGAGCATCAGAGCGTGGGTGGGCAGCGGGTGGGCGTGATGCCAGCGTGGAGCTGCCTCTATGCCGACCTTGCCCAGCTCACTGCCACCTCCTCTCCCAGCCGAAGGGCACACTCACGTGCCCAGGGGCATCACGAGTGGGTGCCTGGGCTGCTGGTGCTGCTCCAGAAGGGGGGCATTGAGCCCTTCCAGGTCTAGGATGCTCCTCGGCGTAGGGATGCTTAGATCTACCTGAGATGCAAAAACCCCATCCCGTGGGATTTTGAAGCAGCTCCGTCCTCCAGAATGAAATCCACTTAAAATTGATCCGTATCTGGGGGGCTGGAGAGGATCCCTCAGTCCTTCAGACAGATCTCTTTCTGTGTATTTGGAAAACCCCCGGGATGGTGAGAGTTAATCCTTCATCCCAGCTGCTGCCCTCCCGCGCCCAGCAGGAGCAGGACTTGTGCTAGGCCAGGGGCTGCTGGCAGGGTAGGAAAAAAAACATTCAGACCTTTTACCTCATTTCCAAAGGTTTGGACCTGAAGGCCCTGGCAACACAAGCTGCCGGTGGGGGGATTGGTGATGCGGGGCTGTCCTCCTCACCAGCCCCAGCCCGCATCCTTGCTGGTGGGATGCCCACTGTGACCTCTGCAGCAAGGTGTGCAGGGGTCTAGGGTGCACTGGGAGTGTTTTAAACACAAAAATCACCTCTATTGTCTTATATTTTTTTCTTTGATTTGACCCAGGAAGGTCTGCTCTCGTACACACCCGATTATAAATTAGCAGGGTGGTAAAAACCCGGCGAGTTGCTTTATATATTTACATAACCACACAGAAGTGCGAGGGGGTGGCACTGTGTAGCCGGGGAACAGGGTTTGACCCTGAGGAGCTGGAGTCCCAAACCACGTTCCTTTGGCCAAGGCCAAAGAAGCCTCTGCAGAAATCTCAGGGATTCTTGGGAAACTGAAGCAAAGACATGACTTGGGGCAATGAAGACCGAGTTTGCAAAATGTTCTTGTTATGCCCGTAGCTTGCTAATTTTCCTTTTGGATCTATTTAGTGGATCTATTAGTGGATCTATTAGTGGATCTATTAGTGGATTTATTACTGGATTTATTAGTGTTGCTCGGTTATCAAGTCTGTCTCCAAGCCCAGCCCACCCTGGAGGAACATCACGAAGTCTCTGCAGGGCAAAGACCCCATGAAACTCAGCTCTGCTCCCCACGGGTGTTCTGAGTGACCAGAACCTTTTCTCAGGGAAAAGGTGGGCATTTTAGGAACAGCAGATTAATTTAAATCGAGTTCAACTCCATTCTAAGGCTCTTCAGGATCAATCAACACTTCGGTAGAGCATCTAAGCTTGATTATGAGATGGTCTTAAGATAATCTCATGCATTAGGCAGCACCTTCCTTACATCCCTGTTTCTTGACGGGCCACAAATTCAGCAGAGCATATTTTTAAGGGACTCAGGGAATCCTTACAGCGGCACGGGGTTCCCCTCGTGGTAAGAAGTTTCTCACGGCAGGGCTGGCTGCCTTGCTGCCGTTCCCAGCCCGTGCATGGCCGCGTGCGCTCGCAGATTCCTTCCTAGAGAGACGCGCATAGTTGAGTGCGTTGAGTATTTGTCTTTGAGTCAGAATTGCTATTTAAGAAAAAGAGGGTTGATAGACTGTGGACAAAGCTACTTTTGTGTTTCCTAGAGACTTGCCGGGCTCAAAAGCTTTCTGTGCAGCATCCTTGCAGCACTTGAATCCTGCTGCAGAGCAGCGAAACCCATCTCATCCCTAGGGAGCTGCGTGCGGAGAGGATCAGCTGCCCTCCAGTTTTAATAGGACACAGGACTGGGCATAAGGCTGTTTGCATTATCCTTGTATTCTAATTTGGGGTATAAAGGAATTGGCTACAACTGTCTGGCCATGTACATCGGGTCTGAATGTGACGGGTCTGGGTTTCTGGGGGAGGCAGTAGCAGGGGAAATGATGTATGAAATGCTCCTGTGCCATGTTGTGTAGGAGCAGTTCCACACCATTCCCTGTCCCTCCCTTCTCATTTATAGGGTAATTCTCATGGATTTATGCAAAAAAAAACAACACCAAAAAACGTGAAAGCTGGGAGCATCTCTCTTTGGCCAGGGGCAGGAGCCTGCAGGCACGGGGCAGACAGGAGCTGGATTTCTCTCTTGCACTCAACTTTCTGTTCGTAAGGAGTCCCTGGAATACGAATAGGATCCTTATCAAACCAGGTTCATCCAAAGGACAAGGCCATATTAATTGTTTGCAGAACTCCAGCAAATAAACAGCATTCCTCCTGGTTTCGTATTCGGCTGCTTTGGCTCCAGTGGCCACCTCAAGCAGGGCCCACGGAGCTGGGCAGCCTGGGGTCAGCGTTGGACCGTGCCCAGCATCCCAGGTGCGAGGTCGAGCACTATGGAAACATGTTTATGGGGGAAAAGAAGAACATCCTTCTTATCTGGGGGTCTGAATGCAGAGGGGAGAGACGCTGTGAGCAAGGCTTTTTCGTGGAAGCCATTTACCATGCTCTGGGAGATTGGGAGACAACAAGGGGGATAAAATGCAAGCGTGGGGCTTGGCTCCTGTCCCAGGGCAAGGATGGGCAGCCTGAAGGACTGGAGTGCGTGAGGCCAAAACCATCAAGACTTTTGAGAAAAAAACAGGCGATATAAGGCATTGCCAGTGCCTCCATCATCCCCTGACATCTCCACCGTGTCTGGTGTGTCCTCTGTGGCCAGGCTGGCCATCTGCCTAAAGCAGAGAGAAGAATTTGCGTCTTCCTTTGTCTCGAGGTGGCCAAAAATCCCCAGATTATCCCCAAATGGGCTGCCCTGTGCAGCCATCGTGGCTCCCCCCAGCACATCTGGGTGGTTTCTGGTGGGCGGCCAGGGGTCTGCCCGGGAAGGAAGGGCACTCGCTGGGCACAGCCCGTGGCAAAAGCTCCTGTCGGTGCCGGCCGCGCTGCCGGCTGACCAGAAGGGCTCACATCTGCAAAATTCCCATCTAGGGCTAAATTTAAACACCCAAATGTAGAGTTCGGAAGCCCAGAAAGCAGCCCAGCCCTCATCTGCAGTGGCTGCCTCTCACCAGCCCTCCTTTTGGCAAGGAAGGAGCTTTTGTTTTGCTGGGACTCCGGGCCAGCTCGGAATAATACGGCCAGCAAAACCCTCCCTGCCCTGGCACAATGAGGCAGTGCACTCGGTCCCCAGCTGGGCAGGAAGGGAGCACCCCAAAAAGCACCCTGAAACAGGACAGAGGGTTCTGGAAGCTTTCTTCTGGTGCTCAGCCAAAGCTCAGCACCACGATGTGGGAGCTGGGATGAACTGGGACGGAGCGGTCCCATCTCCACGGTGCTGGGAATCGAGGAGAGGACTATTAGGGTCTTGCTCAAAGTAGGCGTATGACCCGGTCTGGCCGTGCTAACCCCATGGAAAATGCCTACGGCGCAGCAATGTCCCCCCACTGGTATTTTTAAGCAGTTCGCTGAGGACAGGGAGATAGTGGGTGCTGACAGGAGCCTGGCTGCTAGCGGGGCTCGTGCCTGGGCTTACACATGGGTTTGTGCTTAAGGGGAGGTGGGAGGGAGGGTGGGTGACGGAAAGGCGGCAGGAGCACGCAGATGTGATGGGGACACCAAGCTAAAAGTGAGTGTCCAGAGAACTCACACGCATATATCCACACGGGTGTCCTCCCAAATCATCGCTGTGCCAGGGCAGGCACGCTGCGGATCAGCCCACTGCAAGTCTTTGAGAGGTTTGGGTTCCTGCACGGGTAAATACAACCGAGGGAAACCTTGGGGTCAGCTCAGGATAGTTAACAGCCTGTCTTAAAAAGAGATCTCGAACAAAAATAGGAAGATGCAGACGCACAAAGCCTTCGTGTGCCCTGCAAAGGGGTGATGCTGTGGGCAGGACCCTGCTGCTCGCTGCTGGCTGCGTGATGCCCGTCCAGAAGGGCATGGGGTAAGGCTGAAGTTCCCTCTGAGCAGCCCCTGTAAGCACCCAGCGTCCTCCCCCCGTGACCACAGAGGGGCTTGAGGGGCTGGAGAGGGGCCTCATCCTGTGCCAGCACGAAGGCTGGAGGAGGTGGGTCTCGAAATGGAAGCACAGAGTGCACAAAGGCTGGGACAGCCGTTCCCAGGACCTCTCCTCCCTCCAGCAGCACTGCTCGGAGGCTAACAGGGGTGAAAGAGAGGGGAAAAATGAAAGTTGCTGCTTTTTTTCAGGGCCTTTCCCAGGAGTGATGCCCACCAGCAGCCTTCCTGCAGCAGCACGACCCTGGCACGGTGAGGGGACGCGTTGCAGCATCCTCTGACCCCACAGAGCCCCGGGTCTGTCGGTGCCACTCGGGGCTCGCCCCTGACTCACATCCTTGATTCATCCCAGGGCAGGGCTCGGCCAGCAGCCTGGGCTGGGCTCTTCCAGCTCCCTCGCCTCGCTCCTGCCGGAGTCACCCTTTCTGCTTTGAATTAAGAGACGGGAAGGCAAGGCGGGGAAAAGAATCAGCAATAAAAAGAGATGGAGCCAGCCCTGTGCTGGAGCCCGGAGCGATAAGCATGCAGCAGGGAGGAGGAGGAGGAGGGATGGGGTTGGCCACGGTCACGTGCAGGGATCTGCTTTCGGCACGGCCGGCGTGTTTGTGGGGCAGGGAGGGTGCGACATGGGCCCCGGCTTCCAGGAATCCTCCGAGCACAGGATATGCGGCGGGGAGCGAGTAAACATGATACAATAGCTGGCCTGTAACTCGATCGGCGCCCTGCGCGAGCTGCTCCCCGCCCGGGGACCTTGGCGGCTCCTCGGGGTGTCAGGGTGCCGTGTTCTGGGATGTGGGGTGCGGGGCGATGGGGGAGGCCCTTTTGGCACAGCGGTGGGTGAGCTTGGCTGCTCTGGCTGAGCAAAGCGGGGAGCATGGGGGGGGACCCCCAAAAAATAAATCTGGGTGCACATGGAGCGCACGGGCTGGGCAGCACAGCCACAGGAGAGGATTTCAGAGAGCAGCTGTGGATTTCCAGCTATATTCTTCAGCTCACGGTGGGGAAGGATGGGAGCAGGCCATTTTTTCAAGCCCTCGGCTTGATTTCTTTGCTGCAGGCGCGGCGGGCAGGGGCTGGCCGACCTCTGCAGGAGCAGGGTGGGTTTCTGACCACCCGCCGCTTTATTTGTATTTTTAGAGCACGCCGCAGGCACGAGGTCCCTGCAGCAAGTGAAATTCCAGCCTGCAGCTCCGTGTCCCCGTCCCGCTCCTCCAACAGCCAGCAGCTGAGCCGGGGCTCAAGTGTCCTGGGGCACGGAGGTGGGGGCCACGCTCCGGGTGCCGAAACAGCGTCACCCCGTCCCGGGGAGGGGTGGGGACCTCGGGGACGTCAAGGAGAAGGCCAGAGCGTACTGTGCTCGCTGGAGGGACCGATGAGTCGGCAGCGTGGTGAGTCAAAAGCTGGGAAGGGCAGCGAGCAGAGGGAGATGCAAGGGGGTTAAAGCCGGCCAGCACATCTCCTGAAGGCGTCTCAGGGCTTGCTGATGCAATTCTTCTACGGCCTCTTGTCCCTCTGCTGAGAGCCACGAGGGCTGTGAGGTTTTTGGGCTGAGCACCGGCACTTTTTGCTGGCTGCAGCCTGAGTGGCAGGGTGCTCGTGGGCTGCAGGGAGGTTTTTGGGTGCCAGCATCACTTGGGTGTGATGCGGGAAGGGTGCGTGGCCGGCAGCGTGACACCACTGGCTGCGCACAGACCTTGTCACCAGCACCGGGGTGACACATCCAGCCAGGGCTGGGGCTGGACGGCGAGTGACTCAAGCAGGCGGCCGTCCCAGGGCTTGAATCACCACCGAAAGCAGCCCCTGCCTGGCTGCTGGGGCTCACAAAGCTTCCTGCTTCGGCTGTGCACGGGTACATACAGCCGCTGCGCACCTACGGAGCTCGCCGTGGGCTTCTTGGAGAAGCGGAGCAGCTCTGGAGCACCCAAAGCTTCCCCAAAGGACCAGCTCCGTACCACCTCCCTCTCGTGGAAGAGGGAGAAAACCCAATATGCTGCCAGCAGCAATGACAGGCATGTGGCACACACCGGGAGGTGTCAAAAGATGCTCACGTCAGCTTTGCCAGCAGCCCCGTGCCTCCTGCCCTGGCCGTGTAGGGAAGAGCACCCGAGCGATTTGCCTTTTGGAGCCTTTTGTTTCGTGGGCCAGCTCTCACCTACGGCAAAACCGTCTGCAGGAGCGGCCAGGAGAGAGCTGTGCCCTTCCTCCCTGCTTCGAGTGTCAGGTACCAGCATTTCCCACTGCTCCTGCACGGGAGAAGTGCCACACTTATCTTTAGGGGCGCTCGTGCCAGAGAGAACATGAATATGAAATATCCATTCACTTGAGGGTTGGCTTGGGGAGGAAATTTAATTTTTTTAAGCATTTTTTTGTTTGAATACATCTCCTTTTGGCAGCCAGCGCAGCATTTTCCACTTGCTCCACAGCGTGCCTGGTGGTAGCTTCCCAAAGATGCTTAAGGATGTGCATCCTTGCTCTGTGGTCCTCCTTGGCAATACCAGCACGAATCTGTGCTGGGGGTATAAATCTTGCCTCTCCTGGAGGTCTGGGGCTTCTCTGGGGCTGTCGTTCCCTCTCTGAGTGTTTCTGGGGAGAGGAAGCTGCGGCTAACCTCACCGCAAGCACAAATTAGCTGGGTTTTGTTGCTTTTTGGGTTGGTTTTTGTTTTGTGCTCGGCTCGAACAATAAAACATCTGTTCCCGAGCCTGGCAGCTGGAGCAGAATGAAATGACGTTAGCATCAATTATCCTCCGGGATGGGGAGGATGACAGGAGAATGGTGCAGATTTCCTTAACGCGGAATAACAAACGAGAACAGCTTGGCTAGGTGTTTAGTGCTCCCGGACAGCGTCCAAATAGCAGCCCTGCTCCAGCCCTCCTGCTGGGATGCCCCAAGTCGTGCACGGCGGCTCCCCGTGCCCGCTGGGCTCTTTGGTTGCCAAACGCGTGCCACGGGGAGATGCTTCTGCAGTGATCGAAGAACAACGCCCGTTTTGGTGGAAGCCAAATGCAGAAGGATTGCCCGTCAGCAGCAGGGACCTTTCTCAACGCACCGCCCCCCGAGCACCCCAAAATTTGGCTCTGCTTCCACACCCAAGGCTCTGGCCGGGTCGGATGTGCACCCAGCAGTGCTGGGGTTTGCAGCAGGATGGGATGATGCAGGATCACGTTCCCCGGGCGCAGAAAGGGGCCATTAACAGGAGGCAAGGGGGGGAGCGACTCGGCACAAAGGCTGGGATTTGTTGGCACCCGCGGGGAGCAGCTGCCGAGTGCCAGCCGGCGGCGATGCGCAGGCGCGTGATGCGGCCGCCTGACCCCGCCGTGGGGCTGGCAGAGGGCACCGAGCTGCCCTCGGAGGAAACCCAGGCACGCTCAGATGGGCAGCAACCTGGTGGTTTTCTTCCCGAGGTAAGCCAGGCACGAGTGTTGCATCCCACAGGACTTTCTGCCCAAGAGCTGGGTGCATGCAGTCACCGCTACGGGTGAGTTTTGTGCTCCAAGGCCACACGGGTGCCACAAACACACAACGCACACACAAAATCCTTTTATTTCCCCATCCTGAACCAGAAAAAAAATAATAATTTCCCTGCATCCTGGTAGCAAAGAGAAGAAATGCAAGTGTGGGAACACAGCAAAATGGTCACGGAGCAGCAGTGCTGAGCGAGCTGCCTCATACCTGCACAGCCAGATGCCTGAATAGCTTGACGCAGGCTTCAGGAAATAATTTGGGCTGCTGCAGTGCTGGAGCCACTAAAATAGCTTCCCTGCTCTCCGGGGAGCTGTGAATTTTTAGCCTGACAGCTCGCAGTGCCCCAAGGGGCGGGTACAGCTGGGCTTGCTTTGAAAACCTGGCGACGTCGAGCGCCCCTCGCATCCTCTGCGACGTCGGGGGGCTCAGGTGGTCCGGGGGCGCAGCTGGGCTGAGCTGAACCCCCCGAAAATTTGGGCACTGCTGGTTTTATGTGTTCTGTCTGAGGCACAGGACTCTGATCTCCTTCTGGGCTCTACTATTAGGGGTACCAACAAGACACACCAGGATGAAATTACCCTTGGTGTCACCTGGGCCGTTTAGCACCTCTCTTCTGCAGCTGGGAACTCGCACGCTGGCCTCTCCAAATTGAGGCAAACTGGGACAATCTCCCAAATCCTCACTCGGGGGAGACTGCAACGTTAGGAGCAGAGGCAAAGGAAGGTTTAGATTAAAAGTAAATAAATCATTTTGTCCAAAACCAAGAGAATGCACCCCAGTCTGTCTGTCTTTTGCTGGTTTATGTGCTCTGCTCTAGCCGGTTTTCTCGAGCCTTCCAGAAGCCAGTGTCACCACGGTGTGCACCCTCCCTGGCTCTCCGGGGATCAGCCCCTGGTCTCGCCCTTTTTTCTTTTTGACCCACTTTGTAGTGGCCGACTTTTCCCAACTTGCTGGGTAATCCTAAATCCTAGGAGGCCGACGCCTGAACATCCTTTGAGGACCTTAATCCCCACCTACGGTGCTCTGCTGGCCGGTGGCACCGGCTGAGCCTCCCGTGCACGGCACAGGGTGCTCTGCAAAACGTGCCCCGAGGAGCACAGGTGCTGGCAACGGGGCTTGGGGGCAAGGAGCCGGCAGGGAAGGGCCAGGGTGTATGGCACGGCATAGGGAGCACCACATAGGGAAGGGAGAGGCATGATGAGAGGATGAGAGCGAGCTGCTGGGGAGCACAGGGTGCATGCAGCGCGTCTGCCCTGGCTGCACGGGGGCTGCCCCCACCCCCAGCCCCGGCTCAGCATCGCAGCAATCCCACACTCGCTCCCCATCACCCCCTCGTTTCAACACCCCCCCCCCTTCCACCCCTGGCTTGTTTGCACAGCTCAAAATGTTCTGGGCATTATCAGTGTTTGCACTTTTGCCTCTGTTTGTGCTGCTTGCATTTCGAAGGCAATAAAGTCCAGCTCTGTTTGCTTACGAGGAACCTGTATTTTTCCCCCCGCTGGGCTTTATTTTTCCCCCCAGCCCCGAGCACCCCACGGCTCGTGCCGAGCATCACCCCGTGGCTCATCCGTGACCCTCCCGGGGGGGCTGAAGCCAGCAGCTTCCTGGGGACCAGCTCCGTGTGGCTCGTGGCCACCTGCCCTTGCATGCCCCAGGCAAAGCTGCTTGGCCCCGGCTCAGCCCGGGGGCTTACGGAGGTGCCCGCTGACGGCAGCGGGCACGCAGGTCCCCCCCTGGTGCCAGGAGGTGTCCCCCCCTCTGTGACAACGCCTCCGGGTGACACCTCCCTTGTGGTGACCCCAGCCTGCTGTCCTGTCCAGGGGGCTAAACATTAACAGGGGCTGCGGCCAGGGCAAGGCCAGGGGAGTCGCCGGAGGGGATAAGGGGAGGGAGCTGTTTCGGGAGAAAGCAGCGCGCAGAAAGTGTTCCCACTCTCTGGTGGTCCATGTGCCGGGCATCTCCCACCCAGCTGCTCCTCCATCCTCCTCCTCAGCTCCCAACCTTCCTCCCTACCCGCTTCCTACAGCTCTTATGGTCGAGCAGGGGCTCGCCGAGCTGCCCAGTGCGTTTCCCCATGGAGAGGGCACTTCTTGCATCTCCTGCCTTCGGGCTGGCCAGGGGAGAGCTGCTGGGGATGCACCAAGGTGGGCTCCCACCAGCCCTGCTGCTCCCGCGCTGCTTGGTGAGGCTCCAGCATCCCTGCCAAGGGGCTGAGCCCGTTGCAAAACAGCAGCCAGGGCTCTGCCCCTGTTCCTGGAAGGGCAGCTCCTCTCGCAAGCGATCCCTGTTAACGTCAGGTGTGTTCTCCGGGGCACACGTGGAAAAGCCTTGGCGATGGCTCCGCACCAGGACAAGGCACAAACCCCCCAGCCTGAAGGCTTCGCGAGGGGCTCTGCTCCCGAAGCAAGAAGGAAAAAGGTGAAACCCTCTGCTGACCTTGGCTGCAGATCCTGGCAGCAGCCAGCTCCCGAAATGCCTGCTGGCCACGGCCAGCCCTGCCCTCTCCTGGACACGGCTCTCTGGGAAGCGGCCCGGATTTTGAGAAACGCAGGATTAGCTGTCCGAGGGGGTCAGCTCAGCCCAGGCTGTTTGCGAAACCTCTGTGCCGATTTATCATGCGAGCTGTCTTCCTCGGAAAACAGGCTCACGGGGGCCGGGAAATGCGCGCTGCTCGCTGCCTCCTGACACCTCCTTGGCAGGCAAGCGCTGCCTGTAATTAATCCCCAGCCCTGGAAAGCTGCCTGCGACCTGCCCGCTCCCCCTGGCGAGGGCAGGGCTGGGCACGGGGTGCAGCTCCTGCTCCATCCCGGCCCCCAGCACCTCTCCCCCTGCTCACAGGTCTGGGCCAACACTTTTTGGAGCCCTCCAAGCTCTGCTGTGCAAATTTCCTTAAAGACTGGTGATGCCAACGTGTTGCGGGCATCCCAGCGTGGTGTAAGCCCAGGGGACGGATCCTACCCAAAACTGGGGAGCTTGGTTCTGGAGGTGCTCACCCTGCTCCCTGAGCCTGCAGGCAAGGAGCACAGAGCACTGTGAGCTGTGCTAATTGCTGCCTGTAATCCCCGGATTATGTTTTACTGCTCGCTATATCCCCCTTCCAGCTCTGTTCCCTACCCCAGGCCAAACCCAAGCACAGCAGGGCTTGGGATCCTCCCAGTTAAGCACTATTTTGTGTTTTCCACCGAGATTTCCAGGCAGTTTAACACACGACACAAGCACCCAGTGGGGTGCAGCGTTCCCCTCCCAAATCCCTGCTCCCATCCCGGGCACCTCAGACAAACATCCCACCCCAAAGCCGAGATAGCTCCGCTCAGCAACCCCGTGCCTTTTTCTGGGATGGATATAATGAAAAAGCCCATTTTGGGGTGTTTTCCCCAGCTGCTGGGGTCCTTCCTGCCCCGTGAGCCTTGGGCAGAGCTAACCGGGCACAGATGCAGCAGCGACGAAGGTGACTCCTCGGGAATGGCCATGCTTCATCCCCGGATCCGCGGCTGCTCATGCAATTATGGGGGCGAAACAAATGGAGGTTTTTGTTTCAGCAGACACGCTGCTTGCTGGGGGCCTTGCAGGAGATAAATCTCTGCCCTGCTAATTGTATTTCTCCCTCCCTGGCTTCAAATAAATGGCTTTAAGCTCTCCAAAGAGGTTATGGAGAGGGATGGAAAGGAACAAGGGAGAAAGGGGTGCCACGGGCTCTGCCAGCCCATGGAGAGAGGTGAGCTGGGGGTGTCCTGAGGGTTTCCTGAGGTAGTTTATCATGAAAATCTTGATTTGCTGAGCTGGTGCTGTGGGGCACCAGGGGTGGCATTTTAGGGTCTGCACAAGACCGCCTTGTGGGCTTTTAAAGGGCTTTTGAGGGTGTCTTGCCCACAGCCCAAAAGTCCTTTTGAGCGTTGCTTTCCAGAGTGAAAAACCCATGGGAAACTGCAGGTACAGGAAAGAAGAAAATATCCATGAAATTTCGTGTGAAAACCAGAACTAAAGATATTTTATTCTCTTCTTGCACACGAAGCAGGAGGCACATGAGCATGGATCAGGTAACTCTGCTTAGCCTGGCCTGAGCACGCTGCAATGAAAAGCTGCATGTGGACCTGCTTGGAGTGGCGGTGAAAGGACATTTAGGAGTCTCCTTTTTTTAATATTTTGTTGTCCCATCCCTGCACTCAGCAATAGGGCGTTTGGTCCCTGAAGCTTTTCTCCAAGAAAAGTACACTGGGCATGTTTACAGAGTCTCACCAAAGTGCCCTCAGCACGAGGCCAAGGACGTGAGCCCACCTCGTGGTAGCTGCCGCTCGCTTGGTTTGGCCGTGGTGCTCAGCGTGCAAAACGGTGCAAGCTTTGGAAAGCACTAAAAAAGAGAAATAACAACGCATGGGCTGGTAGCCTTCATACAGCCTTCAGCGGACATGAGCTTTAGGTGCAGAAAGGCTCTCCAGCAAGGTACCCACCCCCTCTCCCTACACGTGCCAAAAATTATTGAAATTCTTCTCATCTAATAGCCAGATAGTGGGCTTGCGCTCGACCGTCTGAAGAGCAGATGCAGCTCTGGCAGGCATCCAGACGAACACTAAATGAGCATTTATATATGTCTTTTTATATATAACAGGGGATTTTTTTTCTGCTTCTTGCATCCGCGCCATTCCTCAGGGTACAACTCTCCGTTTGCTTTTGCTGTTTCAGCCGCAGAAAGGCCAGAGATGGGATCAGGAACAGAAGGAACCTGCTCCTGCTGCTGGGGGCTGTGGGGAAAATGAGAGCAGGGTGCGGTTACTGCTCCATCCCCGTGAGCTTTAATAATTCCTTCATCACTCGGGGTCCCCCCAAAGAAGCTTTGCAGGTGCCAGAGGTGCCTCGAGATAAAATCTTCACTGTGAGAGGCGGATACAGGCACCTGCTGGGGCGTGAGCATCCTCCAGCGGATGCCTCCAGCTCCCTCCCCACGGCCGCCCCACCAGGACAGGCTGTTTGAGTGCGCCGCCAATTTCCTCACCTCCTGGCAATTTATCTGCAGAAGCAAACTCCGGGCCCAGCCCCGCCGTCCGGCTTTTTATTCCTCTCGGTTTTCCAGCCAGCCGAGCCAGGGCCCGAGCAGCTCAATCAGCGTGGCCGAGGTCAGACCACAAATCAGGGCGTAGCCAGCCGGAGCCTCCCGACGCAGCTCCCAGCCTTGGGCTCCCGCGAGTGATTTATTTTCTGCCTGCTGCTTCCTTATTTTCAGCACCTCATTATTCCCTCGGTCCCCGCCGTGCCCCGTGCAGGATGCCCGGGCATCCCCAGGTGCTGGGCAGCAGGAGAGGAGCTCCACGTGTCTGGAGGACAGGGTTTGTGCCTCCACCGTGGCACAGCCTGATTCATTTTTGCCTCTGGGCAGGTTTCCTTTTGCAATGTCACCTCTCTGGGACAGGCACGGGATGTGTCTGGCCATGCACTAAGTCCTAGCAGCCAGCCAGCTCGCGGCACAGCCGTGCTCCAAGCCCAGCTCCTCCGGAGACTTGCACAGGAGCACAGTTGATTTTTATCCATCCAAACCTGCAGCGTGGTTTCTCAGCTTCAGCTACGGAGATCCTGGAGCAGGGGTTAAATTTTTTTAATGCCTTTCCACATCTTTTTCCCCAGCTAATGAGGACCTTTGTGCACACACCCTCTGGGCTCATCAGAGGTGTCCTGGGGATGACACCGGCTTTGGTGCGAGGGGAGGGATGCACAGAGCTGCCTGTGGGCCCCTACACGATGGGATATTGGGGGACAGGGGGTGCTGAGCTTGAAGAGGGGCTGGGGGTGTGCATGGGGCTCTGCACCTGCTTGTGCAAAGCTCGCCAGCAAGCCAGGACTTGGGTTACTCCTTATCAACGGTGCCGTAGCAGAAGAGGGCTCCCGTCTCCAAAAGGGCTCCATCCCCAAAGGCGCCAGAGACGTAATAAGCTGCTTTAAAGGTTTCTTTTTTCCCAATTTCTAGGCCGGTGGGAGCGATGGCCGTGTGAACTGCCCCCTCTTCAGGCAGCAGGGCTGAAGGCCTGCTCCCCGCAGCGCTCCCCAAAGCAGCACAGCTCTCCAGCTCCTCTGCGCCATTTGGGGAGCCGGGCTCCCGGTCGGCTCTGCCCGAGGAGCCCTTGGTGATGCCTCTGGATGCTCCTGCCCTGGAAAAAAAAAACCTAAAGCTGTAAGAGTCCCCTAACCTGATCAAATAAAATGGTTGTGGTCCATCAGACGAGCTGGTGAGCGAGGAAGAGGATGGTCAGCTTCGCCCCCCCTGCCCAGGGGGGTTGTGTTGCCGATGTGAAACCATACGGATGGCACCAGGAGGGGGACAAAGGGGCTGCAAAGGCACGTTTCAAAGCCTCTTTATTTATTTGTATTTTTTTTTTTCCTGCTGGAAACAGAGGGCTCGTAGCCCCAGGCAGAGCAGAGCAGCAGGGGAACCTCCAGCAGCAGCTGTTTTCCAGGCAGAACTGACCGGCCTTCCTTGGCATGCAGGCACGGGGGGGGTGAGCCTGACCTCCTGAATTCGTCAGCTTTTGGGGGGCTTTGGGGCTTCCCTTTTTGGGGGTGTGAGAATGGAGATGTGCAAAGGAGACTTGGAGCAGAGGGTACCTGGGGCTGGATGGGGCCAAGGGATTTGCCACACCTGTGTAGGTAACCACATGCACGGGGCAGAGCCACGGGGCACGGATAATGCTTGGTTGCAACACAAACCACATTTCCCTTTTTTTTATTTCATATTTTACTACCGGAGGAAGCTTCATTTGGAAGGAATCATCCGAGCTCAGCTCCAGGCCGGCTTTGCAGCGTGCAGCAGGCGAGCGGCAGGGATGCGAGCTGCAGGGATCAGAGGAAAAGCTCCCCCCGGGCTGAGGGGGCCGAGGAGCAACCCCCTGCATGCCAATCGCCGGAGTCACCCCCGTGGTCCTAGAAACCAGCGCAGGGTCCTGGAAACGCTGCTGGGAGAGAGGCTGCACCATAAATTTGAGATGCGAGGCAGCCCCGGAGAGGCAATAAATACGTTGGCGTGCACGTCCACATGCCAGGCTTCGCACCTCTTTGCACTTTGACACCCAGACACGGGATCTGGCCCCTGGAGTATGCCCTGCCACATTACCAGAGCTCTAACTCCCACCTGAGTCCTGTCCAGCGCCATTCCCAGGCTCACCCCCCTGTAAATCTTATTTCTCCTCTCCGATCCCTGCTCGGGCTGGCTCGTGGCCGAGTGTCCGTGGCTAAAGGTGGGTCCCGTGGTGCTGATTTACAGCCCCCTGCCGCCGTGGCTGGGGCTGGAGCAGCTTAATGAAGTGCGAAGGAATGGGCAGCACGAGGCACCGAGGCTGGAAAAAATACCAGCCTCCCTCGGAATAATTTCCTCCTGACCAGGCATGTCCCACAGCCCCTAAATCTGTCTCCCAAGGGATTTAATAAATCCCCTGCGCTCCCCCCCCTTGGATCGGAGGGTGTGTGAGGAAGGTGGGGCCACCTCAGGATGAAGAGCTGGTGCAGGGAAGGTGCAGCTGGCTGTAACCCCTGAAATCCTCCTCGTTTTACTTTAGATTTGGGAAAACCAGCCCATTTCCTGCAGCTCGTGACACGTGCCATACAAAATTCAGCTCCTGAGCTGGTGGTTTGCCTGGTGTTTGCTACAACTGGCTGTAAACCCTGCCCGTGTCCTGTAGGATCCCCTACACACCGTGCCTGTATCCTATACCATGGTGTCCTGTAGGATCCCCTATAACCAGCCCTGGGTTCCCAGCACCTGCCCCCTGCCCAGCTCTGCATCCACGGCACCCAGAGCAGCGGTGTCGCTGCTTATCCTTATTCCTGTCGCATCCTTATTCGTCCTGCAACCACATCAACCCAAATTTGTGTCATCCTCGGCATCCGTGCCGGAGGTGTGCGGGGCCAGGAGGCGGCCGGTGGTGCCGGTGAGCTGTGCACCACAGGAGCTTTTTGGCTGCTATAACGATATAACTTGGTGGACTGAAGGAGAGGGGCAAATGTTGAGAAACAGATGATAAAGGAGCAAAAGACCCCAAAACTGTTTCCAGAAGCACCACCTGGGTGCAGATCCAGCACGGCCCAGCTGGCAGGCGACGCGGGGCAGCTGCCACGGGACGTCCCGAGCTGCTCCGTGGCTTTCCTCACCCTGCACAAACAGTTTATGCAAGCAGCCCCGGGCTCGGCCTCTCCCTGGGGTGGAGCTCCCCATGGGGACATCGTGCCCTCGCCAGGCTCTTGCAGACATCTCCCAAAAGATTGGCACAACCCAGCTCCTGCCCCGCAGTTTGGCCCGCTGCTGGGACAAGGCTTCGGCGGGGTGCGAACCTGCTGCCGAGCACACAGAGCTCCTCCGGCTCCGGCTCCTGGCTCTCATCGGTTGCTACAGCCTGGAGAAACTGTGTGTGTGAGCAGGCAGCATGGGAGAAGTTGGCCAAAAGTTTGCCAAAGAGCCAAAAATCTGTATTTATGTCAGGGGTAGGCACCGCGACCTGATGCTCCCCATCCCAACCCCGCTGAGCGCAGCTCACGCTTTGCCTGCTGACATCCTCCTTGGCAAACTCACCCACAGACAAGCCAGAAACCCCCAAACTGGTTAATTATTCTTTTTCACATTGTAATTATCCTCTGAATTGGAGGCACCTGTGGAAAGCCATGGTTTGGGGGGGCTCAGGCTGTACAGAGGGAACGATGGGGTGACCGTCCTCGCCACCCCGTGTGCTCGGTGACACCGGCTGCTCCCCGGGCGCTTTGGGGAGGGCTGGAGCCCCACCAGCAGCCGCTATAAACCCGCTTCCCGGCGCCTCGGCACGGCTTGATTTACAGCAGCCCAGCCTCCAGCAAGCGCAGCAGCTGTTGCAAGCCAGGAGAGGAAAAACAGAGGAGCTGGGAGGGGGTGGGAAAGCAACCAGGGGCTTTTCAGAAAAGATCTGGTTGGACCTGGGGAGGGGGAAGCCCTGCTTGCCTTGCTCTTCTCCCCCCTCCTTCCTTTATCCCGCTCCTAAAAAAAATCTCTGCTCTGCCTGCGATGAAAAACAAGGCTTCCTTGAAATATATATGTATTTTTTTGTTGTTTATATTGTTTTTTTTTTTTTTCGGGAAAGGACGCGTGTGCAAAAGCGGGGGCAGCCTCCGAGCTGAGCCCTGCGCCCCCCCCCTCCCCTCCTCCTCCTCCGTCCCCGCAGAAAAACAAGCGGGGAGGAAGAAAGGGAGCAGGGGAGGAAAACATGCCGTTCCCTGCGACGCCGCCTTGGCAGCGCGCACATTGGCCGGGGCCTTGGGGAAAAAAAGGGAGCCCGCTTTGGTGTTACCGGGCAGATTTGGAGATTTTTGGGGGGGGGGATGGAGACACCCGTGCGCCTGCGTCGCGCGTGGAGCGCGCACAGGGCGCGTTTTGTGGAGCTGGATTCCAGCTCGCCTCCGCCAGTGTGCTGGGACACGGCCTCAGCCGCTTTGTTTCTATCCCTGGTGCCATTTGGGGAGGCGGAGGGGGGACGGGGATGGTGGCGGGGGGGTCCCGCTCTCCCTCCAGGGTTGTTCTTCACGGCGAGGTGCCCGGCTGAATGTCCCCTTTGTCCCGGGAGAGCCGCTGTGGGCACCCAGCCAGGGCAGGGGCTGCCCCCGGGGGGGCTCTGGGGGAGGGAGGGGAAATAGGAGGGGAAAAGGGGGAAAAAAAATAAATAAAAGAGCAGGGGTTGGAAGGGGAAAATGTCACCGTGCAGAAAGGGGATTGAAAGGGAGGGGAGAAGCACGGCCAACCCCTTTGTCTGCTAGGCTTTGGTATCAAAATGGGCATTTTTATAGGGGAAGAGGAAAAAAAAATACCCCTGCTGCTGCCCCAAAATTTCATCCCCCCTCCTCCACGCCATGTCCACAGGCAGCCGATGGACAGGACACGCAGTGCTGTGCGTGGCACAACCCACCCCAAACCCACCCGCCAACTGCTCACCTGCCTGTGGCCACCAGCCTTGGTTCATCCCGGTGCCATCTCCTTCTTCAGCAGCGCACGCTGAGACTCTCCGAGGATTTTACACCCCAAAATTATACCCCAAATCCGGGGAGAGAAACTGAAGTGGCAGCAGGAAAGGATTGATTTTATTCTTCTACGTGTAAAACCCCATTGATTTCTCTAGGCCAGAGAGCAAGCAAAAAGGAAAACCCTCTCCCCACTCCCGGTGCCCGATGTCTGCTCCATCCTGCTGCATGAGGGCTGGCTCTGGGCCTGGAGCATGAAAAAGAGGGGGGCTTTCACCCCTAAAAGTTACTTGAGCAGCCCGAGTTTTCAAAAAATGTATTTTGGAGCAGCCCAGATGCCGTGCTGATGGGTATCACGGGATGGCGAGATCCTAATGTTGGCCCTGGAGTGCCAAGCTGCGGGGCTGGCACCCGTTCAGCTGCTGTTATTTCTTAATTCTGCCCGCTCGTTAGCATGCAGGCCAGAAAATCCATCACTGTCCTGAGCAGCGGGAACAAACAGGCCCAGGGGGCTGGCTACTTTGGAAACCAGCGGGGTGACGCGGGACCCCGTCCTGCTTCCAGCTTCCTGGGGGTTTTTGGGTGATGTCTGCGTGAGTTTTGCTGTGGGATTTTGTTGTTAATTTTCCCAGGGGAGCAGACATCACTCCAAGCAGCACCTGCAGCTCACGTCCACCACATCACGGGCACGTGCACGGAGGGATCATCCACCTGGAGGTATCCCCATCCCTGGAGGTGCCCAAGGCCAAGTTGAATGGGACTTTGGGGGCTGGAACTAGGTGGCCTTAAGGTGCCTCGGACCCAAACCAGCCGCATAATGCAGCTCTGTGACCCCACCAGCCCCGTACTTTGCTCACCGTGATGCCGCCAAATCCTCCCTGGCCACCAAGCACAGCGAGGCACTGTCCTGGAAGGGGAGGCAGGGAAGGTGAGGGCAGCCTAGAAGACGTGTCCCCGTGTACCTCTGCGAGCCAAGCAAAGCCCAAGACAAAGGGATTTTGAGAGCCGTGCTCATTAGAGAAGAGGGCGAGGTGCTTTTCCCTTGAGAGCGATGTGAGCGTCTATTCAGGGTTCCTCATTAGGACTCAAATGACCTGTGGACCTGTCCCAATTGTCGGCTGGGCTCTCTGTGCTCCTATCAGCAAATGTCCACTGGGCAGGTCACCCAAGGGAAAAAGAAAGGAGAAGAAAGCACGCAATTAAAAAGCAGGCCCTGCCTTGTCTCCAGCCCCAGCTCAGGGATGCTCTGCTGGGGTGACCCAAGGCATGACCCAGGCCCCTGCCCTCCTCCTCTTCACAGTCCGGCCGGGGCCAAGACCAAGGGATTTTAATTAAAACCTCTTTCCAGCCACAGTGGTGGGCATTTTGTCTGTTAATTGCGGAACGGGGGACTGTCCAGTTGGCTGGTGCACCCTTCCCAAGCCCCGAGCTGGGAACACCAGCACCAAGCACAAGGACGGGCTTTCAGAGCACGGACACGTACAGAGCGAGAGGTGAACGCTTGTCACCGTCATTAGGAGGAAAAAAAGAACATTTTCTGCTGCTTGGTAGGGGTGGAAACCAGGCTGAGAGCCTGCTGCCAAGCTGGAGAGCCAAGGTGGGGAAGGACAGCCAGCAACCAGGTCAGGGGGTGGCCGTGCGCTCGCTCCAGCCCCACGTTTCCTGGGGGCAGGAGGATCTGCAGGGGGATGAAGACCATCTGAAGGACAGTTACCCGGAGGATGATCTTCTGGGGGAAGGTCTGTACCTGCTGCTCCAGCAGAGGTCTTGGCGGGGCTTCCCTGAAGGTTTTGGTGTCAATGGAGAAACCTTGTAATGAGAGTCCCTAAAAGTGCATCCACCTTTCGCATGATGGCACTCAGGCGGTGTCTTATGGTCACGGCAAGACCTGTGGATAGTCCAAGGCTCTTCTCTGCCACCTTCAGACAATGTCAAGTCCTCTCTTATTGTACGTTCTTGCTCCTCAAGCTCAAAGACTTGTTTTACACCACTGAGCTCTGCATCAGTCATTGCTCCCACCTTCCAGGTCACCCCATTCCCTCTAAAAACCCACCAGGCTCTCACAGTGTTCCCTGAAGGAGCACGCTTCGGCTTCCCCCACCAGGATGGGCACCCTCTGCCTCCGGAGAGCTCCTCTGGTGGTGGAGATGGAAGGAATCCTTCCAGCTGTGCATTCCTCTCTCTGAAAACAACCCGGGGCACGCACGTGGGACACTTGTGTGCCTCGCTAACACGCTTACCAGCACCCAGCTCCTGCAGCCCGCAGCAGCGTGCCAAACCCCCGCACCACCCCGGCCAGGAGAGCACCTGGGCTGGACTCCACCCGGCTGCCAAACCCCCTTTCCTCAAGCCACCCCCTCGTTACGCTGGTTATAATTACCTGCGAGCCTAATTGCACCCTTTCCTCATGGAGAAGCGAGCTCGGAGATGCTGCTCCCACAGAGCAGTGGAGGTTTGGCGGCGTGCTAGGAAGCTCCTGGTAATTAGCGAGGTATTTTTATAACCTGTAGTGAGCCTTCCCAGCAAGAGAGGGGATCTAGGCATGCCAAAGCTGCTTTGTGTATCCGAAGCGTGCTGCTCGTGCCCCTCGCTATGAAGCACTGCTAGCGCCAGTCACTTGGTGGATGCAAGGAAACCCCAGCTCCTGCGAGGGCAGCGGTGTGACCGTGGCACAGCTTCACATCTGTGCTCCTGGGTTTGTTTGCTTGGCTTGGACCACAGGGAGTAGCACAGAAAAACAACGTGTTCTTCGGTTACGTCGCCAAAGTGTCACCTTGAAGGGTTAGAAGACCCCTCCTCTCCATTTCTAAGCACGGCACACGCTGCAGGAAGCCCTCTCCCTTTATTTTGCCCTGAAATCATCACCAGCCTTCCCCTGGAAAACAATACCAGCATACTTGTCATTGAAGGATGGTGCCCCGGGGGCAGAAACATGCTGGTAGGGAAACCGTTTTCACTTTCAAACTGGGCTTTGCTGTTTGGAAACTCTCTATTTCATGTTCCCCTTCCCAGCCAATTCACATTTTTGCTTCAATCTCTGCAGCCTCGGCCGGGCGCTGCTATGCGGGCTTGTTGTTGGTGTGTCATGGAGAGCAACACATACCTAAGGGAAGGAGTCAACGCCTGCTGGAGACGGGCCTGGCCGAGCTCCCTTTCCCCCCTCCCCGCTCCAAACGTCCCCCCCAGCTTTGGAAAAGTTTGCCTCCAACTCTGAACTCGCTTGGCCCCACTGCTATAAATAGACGGAACAAAACCTCCCGGGCCAAATGCCCTGAGTGTTTAGAAAGCTTTGATCCCGCGCTGCTTTTGAGAGCTTGATCCCTTCCTGCGAACGCAGCTTGTGACCACATTGCGCCTCAGAGCGGGGTGAAGGGGGGAGGCTGAGCCGCCAGACCCCCGGCATGCTCCTGCATCCCTCGCTGCATCCCTGGGGTTTGGCATCCCGTGGTCACTGCCCTCCCTACCTCTGCATTTCCAACGGGTTTTTACGGGCAGGGCACGCAGCCCCCAGGTCATGGCAAGCAAAAGAGCTTTTGGAGCAGAAATCCTCTTCCTTTGGGGAGCAGAAGCCAGCGGTGCCGCTGCGCGAGGCGCTGCGAGGAGCAGGGCAGGGCGCTGGGGATAACACACCCACAGCATCCCATGGGGAGGACAGCCAGGACACAGAGCAGCTCCAAAACACCTTGTGCTTGGCCACTGCTTTTCCCCTACCGAGTGACTTCAAGGTAGCTACGGGAGCCTTGGGTGCAAACCCTTCTTGAAAGGAAACTCCCAGAAGCGTGTGGAGGTGCAGCAGCGAGCGCTTGCTCCCTGCCTCCTCACCTTGCCCCGCACAAGGCTGCGGTGGTGCAATCGTGGCGCTGTGGAAACGCAGGGGAGCTGGCACAGGCTCGGGCTGGCGGGGGCCCAGCCCCACAGCTGTGTCCCCGGGGAGCTGGATTAGCTAACAGCGCGTTGGGAAAGGGCTGAGGTCAGCCCCATCGCCCTCTGTCACTGACAGGCATCTCGCTTGGGGACGAGGGAGCCTGGAAACCACTCCTTCGGGGCAATTGCAAACACAGCAGCAGGGCTTTGCGAGAGCAGTGACACCCCGTGCAGGGAGCTCAGTGCAGAGAGGGGTGGTGTTCATTCCCTCCTCGCACATCCGATGGGGCTCGGTCCCCCACAAAGGGGCACGGTGAATCCCTTTGCAGGGGGCACCCAACCTGGTCGGCATCGGCACAGTGCCTGGGCTCACCGTATCTCAGCTCTCCGAGGATGCTGGCCTGGTTGTCTGATCCCTGCCCACGCTTTCTGGGGTGCTTCACCCCCTTTTTTCCTGCTGGTTCCTCACCCTTGGACAACCCTCATCCATCCATCCACGGCGCCAGCATCCAGAAACCCCCTGGAGGAGCTGAGCACAGCCCCATCACCGCCGCACACCCCGGAGGGCTGGCAGGGCACTACTTCGGAGGCGAGCGCTGGCTCGGGGCTTTGTTTTGTGTCCTGTTTACCCCGCCGAGAGGAACAGAGGAGTTCAGTGTGCAGGAATCTCGCGCCCTCGCCCCGCTCCCCCGCCACACGAAAGCTGCTGAGCAAACAGGAGGACACGGAGCTGCTCGCGCCCCGCTGGCACCCGCGGGCTTTCGGTACAACCGGCCCCGCTGCCAGCTCTTGCATAAGCAGCCGGCTCAGCTCGGCGCTGTTCTCGGGGCTCTTTTCTTCTTTTCTTGCAAACCAAGCAGCATCCCGCCCCGCCAGCCAAGAAGGACCCCTCTCCTGCCTCCCTCTGAGCCCCTTGAGGTTGTTTTCCCCCCGATACGCAGCCTCTCCCCAGGCTCAGTTCAGCTGGCCGTGCCCATTAGTGATGCTCGAATCCCACAACACCACCAGCCACCACCATGCCATCCCACAGCCCACCCCGCCATCCATCAAGGCTCAGCACTGAGGCTGCTGCCTTCTCCTGATGGAAAAAAAAAGAGATGTTTCAGCCCAAAAAATACCTCCATAACATCAGACCTCACCTCTTCTCTCCGCCTTGCACCCAGAGCACTGCAGGAGCAGTCACAAGAGGTGCCACCAAGGCAAACTGTCCCCACAGGGGACCAGCTTCAGTGTCCAAGAGGAGGCAAAGCCAAGGGGCTTGGGATCAGGAAAGGATGTTGGATACAGGGTCTGGGTCCCATGGGTGCCAGGGCCACCACCAGAGCATCTCTGCAGGGGCATCTCGATGCAGTCCCCTCCCCACCATCCTCCACCCTACAGAAGGGGTCTTGCGCCCTACACTTTTTACCCTATTTAACAATTTCTGATTCAAAGCAACAAATACGGTAACCAAAATGGGTTCCATGGGTTTCACGCCATTGGAGCCTCTCTGCTAACAGCCCCTTACCAGCATGCTTCCTCGGGGGGGATCTCATCACCTCACACCATGGGTACCAGAGCAAATTAACTCGTACTTGGAGCTGTGGCAGGATCAGGCAAATCCTGGCTTGGCTAGCTCTCTTCAAACTACATCTTGCAAACAGAAGGGCTGGAAACAATTTTGCTTTAATTGCTTCTCAAAATGCAGCCAGCAGATGGTTTGGTAACCCGAATTCATGACTCTTTCCACAGCTCCAGGCTGCTGGCTTTGAATCCATACCCAAGCACGACCCAGGTAGCGAGGGACCCATCCTGCCCACTCTGCCAAAGCGCGGCCACGATGCCAGGGCAGGACTGCACTAACAGGAGTGCAAACATTAAGCAAATGGCACTGGGGCCGCGCAGGAGAGGCAGGGACATTAAATCACCCTGGTCTCCAATTCCAAACATTATTTTTGGTTGAAGAAAAGGGGCTGGCTGCTCCTGGAGAGCACTCACATAGGAAACCCAGGAATATGGGGCAATTTGCAAGCACACCACAGCCTGTGGTCAGGGTCACCGTGCTCAGAAACGCCCTGGTAAGCCCGGGGAGCCTGTGGGTGCGTAACATGGGCTGCAGCCTCCTGGAGAGTTCAGCACGGTGCTGGGGACACGCCGTGGCCACACATCCCTTTGTCACCTGGTCCTTGGGGCTGCTCTTGTGCACCCAAGCCTGAGAGCATCCCAGATACTCCTGAAAGGAGAAGAGCCTGGCTGGCTCTGCTGTTGTGAGCAGTTTGTTCTCCGTGCATTGTCCTCACCTTACCGTGAACACCTCTGTGCTCAGCGTCCCGGGCCCTGATGCACAGCTCTGCCCCAAAAACATCACAGCCCGGATGAATTAAGGCTGCCCCGAGAAGCTCGCACACGTCTCGTGAAGCAGGCTTGTTTTTCTGCTACAAAGTAATTTGAAATTCTTGGAAGGCAATCAGGAAAGTACAAAGTATTCCAGCTCAGGACAGCCTGGGACTCATTCCTTAGAGGCACAATGGTTGTTTACTCAATCCTTCATACATTAATATCTAAAAATTCATGAGTTCAGTTGTAAACAAAAAGTACTGGCTTTGCTGGGTTGTCTACTTTAACAACAGTGGTTCTAGCCTGAATGCTGATTTTCTTGTTATCTTTATTCTAATCTTGCTATCAGAGGGTCAAGATCTTGCAAAAAATTATGGGAAATATTTCAAGCCCATTTATTTCTGGTTTTGAAATGCATCCCTCTGAAACCCAAGGCCAAAGAAAGACTATTTCAAATCAACATCGAGGAGCGCGGGCAGGGAGAAGGGCTGTTTGTGCCAGCACTGGCCTCTGGCTCCAGAACAAATGAGCAAAAAGCCGGCCGCGGATGCGTTTGGGCTGGAAGTCGGTGGAAGATTGCGAACAATTGAGAGGGAAGGTCCCCGAGGCAGGCTCCTAAGGGGACCGACGGGCACTAAATAACCTGACCCCAACCTGTTTGCAAGGCACAGAACAATTGCCTTCTGGAAGCACTCACACCAGCTGCCTGCCAGCGGCGAGCAGAGGTCTTGTCCACATTCATCAGCCCGAGGGCTGTGCAATCCCTGCGAGCCCAGCAGCCAAGGACTTTTCCCAACACTTCATCTGAGGAAAGCCTCCCAGGCTGCATCCCGATGGCAAGCCAGTGAGCCCAGCTCCTGCAGGACGGACACGGTGCAGAGCTTGCTGAAGCTCACCTCCGCGTCCATCTGGTGGGCTGGCACAGCCACAGGCCCTTATCTCGGCTCGGAGCAGCCTCCCGGCCGCCAGCTGGACCCACCTGAGGACCTCTCCCCTTCCTGTGTCCAGCAGGGAGCTGGAGGGAGCGAGCTGAGCTCCTCTGCTGGGGATTGAGCATCTGGGTGTGCTGCAGCATGCTGACCTCCAGGGGCCTTTATCTTTGCTGCTGTCAGAGGGCAGCTGCTGATTGCAGCCTGTTGGAAAGCCCCAAGCAGGCTATCTCCCGAGGACAGCAAGCCTGGACAATCACCTTCACTCTCTTGATAAGGCTTCAGTGAAGAAGTGAGCTCCCAGGCAGGTTCCTGGAGTGCTCGGACAAGCCCAGTTTCACCCAGCACAGACACTGGAGAGGAAACGCTCCCCAGTTCTGCCACTCTCCCTCCCTGCCCCGTGAGAGCCAGCAGGACGTGCCTCAAAGAGCACTCATGGGACTCTGATCTCCGCCTCGGTGGCCAAAGAGACCTCCACTGAGGAGAAGTCCCTGCTGCATCGAAGCTGGTTCTGATACAGCAAAGCCTGAGGTAGCACCTGGCTCCAGCCTTCCCCTGTGGGATGCTCAGCTCTGTCTGCACACAAACATGTCCCTTTAGAAGAGCCCGAAGCCTGTCCCCAAACACAGGCTCCCACCAAGGAGGACACAGGGACCTACACTGATGCCTCTCTGACAAATATCTCGTTCTGATGTACAAAAAAAAACCAGCAGATGGCTTCAGGGGACGGCGATGGGCTGGGGCACCATCCTGCCCCCCTGCAGCGACCGCAGCGAGGCACGAAGCCCAGCTGCTTTTACAGCTTGGCCGTCCCAGCTCCCCAGCGCTCGCCCATCCTGCTGGCCGCCCGGGGCCGCCCCGTCAGGCAGCTCCCTGTTTGTCTTGGACGACCTCCTGCAGGACCAGCGCTTTCCAAGTCCTCCTGCACGGCCGAGAGCGGATTTCCTGCCGTTTGATCTAAATTTGCCAGCCGCTGAGGCGAGCGCCTCCTCCTTCCCCTCACCAGCCCCAAGCTTTCCATCACCCCAAGCCGGGGGCTGTCGGGGAGCAGGGGGAGAGGGCTGCCGGGCAGGGAGCTGGTCCATGCCTGCCCCGGCCATGGAGAAGACATCCCCCCGTGGCCAGGAGGGCTGTGCACGGACACGCAGTGCCCTCTGCTGAAGGGGACACGGGACGGAGCAGCACAAAGCTTTGCAGGCCTCTCAGCATGGCCGCCGGGCCTACAGCCGCCCCGCCAGGCCTTCGAGGTCACCTGGAGGGACTGAGGCATCTCCACGACCCTCCGTGGTCCCTCAGCCCCCTCATGGTGCATGCTGCTGGGTTTAAGCAGCACTTTGCATCCCATGCAGTGAGCACAAGAGAAACGTGCTGCATTTTCCTCACGCTGCATGGGGATGGCAGGCTGCAGGGCCGCCCTGTCCTCACACATAGATGGGGCACGAAATGGAGACCTTTCCCTTCCCAGGCCACCAGTGAATGACTCCCTGGGAGCACAGAGATGGACATTAAGTCGTCAAAGGCCCAGGAAGGGCCCTCGTGATGTTCTCCTTTGCCAAAGTACGGCCCTGCAAGCAGGGGGTCAGCGTGAGCCCAAGCTGCAGCTGCTCCCAGAGTGCTGCCCACCCAGGGTGCCATTAGAAGAAACCGCTTTGTTTTTCCTTTCCTCCATCCTCTCAAACCCTCCCCAGTTCGTTTGGCTGTGAAGAACCTTGAGGAAGGTTTCTACAACACAATACAGGTGGCAAAGTCCACTCCCTGTTAATTAAGAATCCCTGGAAGAGATAAGGCTTACCGGCACCCAGAGAATGACAGAGGTTTATAACGCTGGCAGCAATCTGGGCCCCAGCAGGTTTACGTGGCACAGGCAATGTCCAGGAGATAGGCATCATCTGCTGCTGGGATGAAACAGGCTCCTTCCCCCACTGCAAAGCCTGCATATTCCTTATCGCTGCTGCAGGGAAGGGCACTGACAGCACGCAGTGTGTTCGTGGGTTCGTTGTTTTCCCCTCTCCGTGATTTTTTCCAGGACTCGTGGGTGATCAGGACACAGAGCAAGCGGTGAAGGATCCAGCTCAGTTCTGCACTCGATGCCAAGGCAGGGTTGTCTTCCTCACTGCTTCCAGCCATGGCTTTTCCTGCACCTTCCAGCCCCTGCAGCCTGCAGCCACTTCGTGCCCTCACATCACACTCCTGCTGCTGGTGCTGCCGAGCCAAGTGTCTTGGTGAAGGGCTAAAAATGCACGAAAAGTGAAATGAACAGCACATGAAATCACACACGGCATCACCCCAGAGCCTTGCTCAGGACCTCCTCGCTCAGCCTGATTTCTCCCACTCGAGCACCTTTGTGGAGGTATCAGCCTGGGACACACAGCAATGAGGGATATCCACAGCCTCCATGAGCAACGCATTCACCTCGGGGGCTGTGCCTCTTTCCCTCTGCCTTGTTTCCTGCATGCCCGATATACAAACATCTCGTGGATTCCCCCCAAAATATTCCCCATTTGGACATGCCATTTTCCCAGGGGGTCCCTGGTGCAAAGCCTCCCCTGCTGGGACATTTCACCGCTGGGTAAAGCATGGTGCTTGGTGCCGGGGCTGTTCTGCTGGTGCTGACCCCGCTCTGGGACTGCCCCGGTAGAGGTACCAGTCCCCCAACACCAAGCTAGGGGCCTGAAGTCCCAGCCTAAAATTAAAAAAAAAAAGAAATCGGAGCCACACAAATTCTCCTGAGAGGGAGAAACAAGGCTCAAGATATGGCACGCAGACCTGATCCTACAGCCAGCACCTTCCAAAGTTCTCATGTCCCTTAGCTCGGGGCTGGGGACAGGGCAGCCACAAGGTGCCAGCCCCCTTTCCATGACCCACGCACCCTTCGCTAACCCCCACCTGTGTCCTCAGCCTGCTGAGAGAGCACGGCCACTATCGCTGAATTGCACTAATCAGGAGATACCTGGCCATGATGAGTGCCTCACTGCGTCGTCTTGTTATCTCACAGCCGCTGTAAAGCAGAGGTGCTGGATCAGCAGCTCTCCACTGGAAGAAATTAATTATTTTTCAGTGCCTTGTGCCACTTTTTGAAGCACTTGTGAGCGTGGAGCCTACATTCAGTGCCCCTCTCCCTGGGAATATCACGGCCCCAAGCCGAGATGGCATGTGTTTTAGCCATGGGGACCCACAGAACAGCTCCTAGCAGTTAAAAAATTATTTCCCAACAGCAGCTGGCCTCTCCATCACATCACCAGGTGGTGATGGTGCCCTGGCTACTGCTGTTGCCTGCAGCGGGTGGTGGTGGCCCCCAGAAGCTGCCGCCTGCACGCAGGGAGCCCCATGCCACCGATGCAGCTGCAGGCACACTGTTATCCCGGGGGAATGAGCAAATCCCATGGCTGCTCCTTGGGATCCTGCCCTGGCCGCAGACAGCTCCCATTTCCCTGAGCTCAGCAGCCCTGTCTGATACAAGATGAGACGGAGCTGCTTGGAGAAAAGAGAAGAAACCGCTTCGGTTTTGGCTGGCCTCCCATCAGATAGGGAGCGCGGCCGCGCAAAGTCCCAGGGTACGGCTCGGGGGTGCCCTGTGGCCCCAGGGTGAGGACACGGGGTGGGGGGCACCAGCCCCACGGTGCCCCCAGTGCCCTTTCCCAGGCACAACGCTCCCTGCCTCAGTTTCCCCAGCTGTCCAAATCCAGCTGGGAGGACACCCGGGGCTGTTTTGGGGCTGTTTCAGATGGATGAGGGGACAGGAAAGGGGGAAGCAGGCAGAAAGGGGGTGCCCCTGCTGCCCCCTCGCTCACCCTGGTCCCCACATGGGACAGCGGGGGGGCTCTGGAGCATCCCTATGGGTCCCCAGCTCTGCTTGAGCCTTGGTGGCTTCTGCCAAGGGGGGGTCACATCGCTCCTGTCCCCAGCCGCCGGCGCAGCCCGCAGCTCTCGCAGGGCGACAATGCCACCTGCTGCCCGCTGCCGGCCAGGACAGCCCTGTAAATGCCTGCAGGTCGGGTACCCACTGCTGTTTCTCCTCCTGAGGGGGTTGCTTTTTGAACCTGGAGAGCTTTGTGCTGGTTTTGCACCGAGGAGGAAAAATAAAACATCTCCAGAGGCAAGCAAAGCGCCAGCACCCCGGCGGGTGGGGTACCTGCAGCCTGGTGTCACCCCTTGTGGTGTAAATGCCTGAAGTAACTAGGAAAATAAAACTAACATTCACACTTTTAAGGAAAAGGTACAGCATTGAAGAGGCTTTCAGGGTAGGGCATAACTGCATTATCTGAGCATTCCCTAGGCTCCCAACCTTAGATGCTATCGCGCTGGGGAAACTTGGTGTGCTAGCTCTAAGGAACACCACGGAGCGTAGAGTGGAGTGGAGACACCACGGCTAGGCTCTGTAATCAGGTGGGGCCTCGATTGTTCTTGTGCACAAAGCTGCACTTTTTGCCACCCTAAGCCAAAGACCTGTCATGTTTTGACAAATGCTGTACCCTAGTGTACTTTTTGCTCATTATAATATCATTATAATACCAAAACACACCTCCATCCCAAAAGCTACCCGCCTCCAAGGTGCGACCACCCCTCACTGAGCATGCGCCCTGAATTTCTCGGAGCCTATTACTTTAAACGGAAACGGGAAAACTTTACACCAATCATAACTAAGATATGCTTGACTAGAGCCACTCAAGCTCCACCTAAAAGATAGAAAATAATATAAATTGGCCCAAGAGAGAGGGGATGTTAGGGAAGATACCATCGTCAGGGGAGATACCATCCCAAGGACATACAACATCCTTAGGACCTCCTGACTCCTGGGATCAGTCGACGGGCTGAGCCTCTCTTCCCCCCCCATTGGGACGCCTTTGGGTGAGATCTGAATATTTGCTTATAAATCTCTATAGAGTCTTTGATCCTTTTAACGCGTTTATTTCTAGGCTGTGCACCTGTAACACCTGTAACACCTGTAACACCTGTAACACCTGTACCTAGAACCCACACCTAGAACCCGCACCTAGAACCCGCACCTAGAACCCACACCTAGAACCCACACCTAGAACCCACACCTAGAACCCACACCTAGATCACACCTAGAACCCGCACCTAGAACCCGCACCTAGAACCCGCACCTAGAACCCGCACCTAGAACCCGCACCTAGAACCCGCACCTAGAACCCACACCTAGAACCCACACCTAGATCACACCTAGAACCCGCACCTAGAACCCGCACCTAGAACACACCTAGAACCCGCACCTAGAACACACCTAGAACCCACACCTAGAACCCACACCTAGAACCCGCACCTAGAACCCGCACCTAGAACACACCTAGAACCCGCACCTAGAACCCACACCTAGAACACACCTAGAACCCGCACCTAGAACCCACACCTAGAACCCACACCTAGAACCCACACCTAGAACCCACACCTAGAACCCACCTAGAACCCGCACCTAGAACCCGCACCTAGAACACACCTAGAACCCGCACCTAGAACCCACACCTAGAACACACCTAGAACCCGCACCTAGAACCCACACCTAGAACCCGCACCTAGAACCCGCACCTAGAACCCGCACCTAGAACCCGCACCTAGAACCCGCACCTAGAACCCGCACCTAGAACCCGCACCTAGAACACCTGTAACACCTGTGTATTTCATGCATACTAGCTTGCTTTTGCAGATAGTCACTATCACCGGCAATCCAAAAGAACCTGATTATCTGTTGCTGTAATAAACCATACTTGATTGCATTGTGATAGCTCTCATTAATGCAACTAGGGTGAGGGTGGTTATCCGTGATAGTTCAGTGTTCTGAATCTAACCAGACCCCCAGACGGTTAATGCATTGTTGGTGAATGTCTGAACGGACCCCCAGGTGGTTAATACGTTTTTGGTGAATGTCTGAGCGGACCCCCAGGTGGTTAATACGTTTTTGGTGAATGTCCGAACGGACCCCCAGTTTTGGTGAATGTCCGTCTGGTTCAGTACTCTGAATCCAACCGGGCCCGTAACGGTTAATCAGCTACACCCCTTTAACGCGACACCCCTGCGGTGGTCAGTGTCGAAATGTCACCGTAGAGCCTGTTTTATGGGCAATAAATGGCTTGCAAAATATTTCAGAAATGGATCTGGATGAAATACATGCTTTTTCGGAGAGAAATCAGTGCCCTGAACCTCCTCGGAGCAAGACCCCATCACCAAGCATTGCCCCGGTGACCCACGCTCTGGGTACCACCAAACCCCCCTAGCCCCCTGTGCCTGCCTTTCACCACCTGCAAACACTTCTTTTTTTTCCTTTTTTTCTTTGTAGCTCACAGCCAAACCAAGAGACACTGATTTATTTTAAACTTTCAAGCACCTAGATACTATTTCTACAGCCTAAAACAAAAGAAGCCATCAAAGGGAGAACAGGGTAATTACCTGCGGCTTGGAAGTTCACCTTCAGAGAAGGAACAGGGTTTCCAGCTATACCTGTTAAATGCTTTTAAGCTGTGCACTTTATAAGTGGGCCCCTCTGAGCCTGGAATTTGGGTTCCCATCTCCTCTGTGCCCTCCATGTGCCTGGGATCAGCTGGGACAAGGTATTATTTGGGCTCCCCTCGCCTCTCTGTGCTCCTCTCCAGGCGTGCAATGCAGTTTTTGTCCCAGTAATCAGTGCAAACACCTGGATCTCAGAGCAGACCACAAGGGAAAAGGGAGGGCTTCACAAAGAAACAAATGCTCTCGCCTGTGGGCTGCAGGATGAGGACTTCAGCTCATCTCTGGAGCTCCCCCGGCACTCCAGGTCCTGGCTCCTCACCCCATACCCTGCCTTACAGAATGGCGCTGCCTCATCATGCTGACAGGCAGAGCAGGGCTGCTCTGCTCCCTGTAACACGTCAGGCTCCTCCATATGGGAAGCTGCGCCCTGAAGCTGTCACCGATCCTTCCCTGACACCCATCCAAACTCTTCTTTGCCCCAACTGCTACCACTCCGCTTCGTATAAGGAGATGAGGAGAGCAGGTTTTATGTGAGTGTTGCAGGCAAGCCACACAAAACAGACTTCAGCTTCGTCACTGAGTTAGGTTCCCCCAGGGACAGACCAGGAAAACACCGTGAGGCCGTATATCCCCGCTGCCATCCCAAAACCATGAGCTGGGGACAGCAGGCCAGACCACGGCTGGGATTGGGACTGATCTCAAGGAGAAGGAAGAGGCAAGGAAACAACAAAGCAGCGCTGCTGCACCAGCAGAACAGCCACAACAGTTTTGCTGCAGGATTGTGAACTGTGAGATACAGCCCTGGGATCTTGTGATGTCCTCTTAAATTGCTGCTTCCCCACCCAGGGTGCAGGCATTGGGATTTTTATTGTATGGCACCTCACAAGGCTTTTCTCTGGCTATATCTTCAGCACAGAGCTCTGCACAAAACACCCAGTGTGGCAGGACGGGGCACGGCAATGCCAGCTTACCATGGGTCCATGCTGACCCTGACGCCGTGATGAGCTGAGGCCGGCTCCCATTTCACAGATCTCTTCCAGTGACTTTCTCTTGCCCTCTGATTTTTGAACCATCCCCAGCTCCTGCTCAGCAACAGCTCCTAGCCCGGATCCTTAGAGATATCCGTGCCTGCTGCACAGGTGGAGCACGGCAAGGCACCAGCTCCTGGCCCAGGAGGAGCTTGGAGGAGAAGGGGAGCCAGCATGTGCCACCTGGAGAGGGGGAGGACAGCAAAACCTTCACCATCATCAAGGCCAGCAGTATGGCCAGGAAACCAAGGACACCACGGTGAGCCCAGGCAGCAGCTCCAGGAACGTGTTTGGAGATGGGCACATCCCAGCTTTCAATTCTGTGCAGAAATGGGTGAAGAAAATCACACTGAAGCCCAAAATCTGTGCTGCTCCCAAGCCGAGCACTGCAAACCACATCCCTTTCACCGAGAGCACACTGGATAAAGTAATTACAAGCAAGGCGTTTGCACCCTTTGCTCTCCTCCCAGGACAGCCCCTTCCCAAAGCAGAAACGCTCCGAGTGTTTGTGCAGCAGCGAGCTGCTCTCAGGCCACGGACAGGGACCAGCCGGTCGGTAAAAATGGCTTTTCTCGAGTACCTGAGAGCTGAGGCAATTAAAAGAAAATTAAACTGACATTTCTAACTCGCAGAATAAGAGAGATGTGCAGTGGTGAAATAATTAAAAGTTACTGCTGGGAACATCCTGTTCTCACCAGCCTGTTGTAAAGAACAAAAGGGCAAGACGCATTTTTGACTTTTTTTAATTCCTTCTCTTTCGATCATTAATTGCCAGCTACTGCTGCCTCCCCAGCTGCTGGAACCCAGGGGTTTTCCAGATGATGGCAGTGATATTTAGTGGTCAACAACCCGTTTACCTGTTGGTGACAAAAACAAACAAAAATAAAGCAATTTGCCAGCCAGATTCCTCTGCCCAGCTATTCACTGGAAGGGCTCAGAGCCTGGCGCATGCGAGAAGAAGCCCCTTTCACCTGCTTCATCAGCTAGAAGAAAAAAGTGGCGTTTATTAAGATTTTAGTCTCCTGCACGGAAGACTGACTGCTTAACCTTCCGAAAAGGAGCACAGCGCTCGCTGGGGTTTTAGGATGAGCAGCCCCTTGCCCCACAAGGTTAAAACCCAGAACCCACAGTGGGTGTAAGCTGCTCCAGCATCGGCAGTGCTGTGCTTCAGCTCGTCCAACCTCCAGTGTGAGGCTCTTTTAGGAAAGGTTTGGGATCTAGTCTGGAAGAGCAAGGAAGGTGCACGCTGTGCTGACTCCCCACACTGCCGCTGTTAGGGGTACCGGGCATGCTTTACAGGCCTGTATGCAGTCAGCCAGCAAAATCCTGACAATATGTGACAGAGAAGTCACTTAAAACTCCTCCTTAAGGGTAGAGGAGCAAAAATGCAATTACAGCCATCTGTGAGTTAAAAAGAAAGTCAGATCAGAAGACAGGAGAGCGCACAGTGCACTCAGCAAGGCTCTGCAATGAAAACCTCCCAGATTTGCTTCTCCTTTCTAAAAGTATGAATAAAACAGGTCAAGCCAGGCCTTTTCTTGCTCAGAGCTGCTTGTCTTCTATCTCAGCTGGGACAAGAAAGCACATCAGTTTCAGGAAGCACATCCAAAAAGCGCCGTCCTCATTTCCAGCTGGAAGAGGAGCAGAGGTCTTTGACATCGCTTCCTCGGTGGGTCAGAGCTTCGGAAAAACACCGCTGCCAATATTCCACACCCTCTGCGAGGGAGCAGCATCCGAGCAGTGCAGAACGTCACCACTTTTTATTCTGTCCTTCACCGTGGTAAAAACCTGCTGCAGAGCCGAGCCCTGGTCCCAGACCACCTGGCCGTGCTGTGCTATTGAATGCACAGAAATACATCTGCAGCTGATCCATAAACATGCCCAGAATAAACGTGCCTGTAGCATTCAAGTATTTTAACTGCCAGTGACTGGCCAGGCTGGGGGGAGCCCAGGCCTGTCTTTCAGTCTCGCAGTGCTTACTGTCTGTTACAAAGTGGATGCTGCGTAATGCTGTGTGAACAGAGAAGAAAATAACGTGCTTAAAATCAGGGATATTCTCTGTGTTCACACAAAATCCCCAGTCCTGGAGCTATTTTAAAGCTGCTGTTATATCTCAAGTGAATACACGGGAAAGTAAATACTCTCTATTTACTCATTTGCCACAGCTAAACCAAAAATCTCTTGTGCTTTAGCTCATGTGTGCTGCGGTGGCGTTGAGCAAAGCCAGGTATTTGTACAGACAGCACATTTCAGTGTCTGTAACTGCACGCAACGGGTGTGCAGCTGCACACATCCAGGGGTGAAGCAGGACCTGAGGTTTTGCATCTACTCACAGATATCTTCCTGGGCCTCAGCTGAAGCCTGCAGGTATCCCTGGTTTTGGAATATGGTGCACAAGGCTGGAGGGAGGCTCTGCAGACAGCGTGCGGGCAGCTTTTCTCAGCAGGGGTTTCACCTGTGGGATCACAAGCACAAACCTTCCCCATGTACCTTCCTCCATGTACCACTTCCACTGTACTTGCACGATGCTGCAGTGTGACCAGGAGCTGCTGTGAGTGAGAAGATGGGACCAGCTAGCCCTCTCTGTGCTCAGGAAATGCATCTCCCAGCCCCAAAGTGTTCCAAGAAGCACCCAAGGTACACTGCCATGGGTAAAAAACCATCCCCAGCCCGCTGCACTTGGCACCAGCAGACTCTTCTCACTGTAAAAAGCCTGTCTTCTTTCAGCTTCCTGGGGCAAAACGTTTTGCACAGCCAGACTTCTTAAATAAGCGAGGTATAAATATGAAATCTAGCTACGACTGGCCCAAGAGCTTTTTAAAATGCAAGTACTGAGACACAAATACCAGCCATTTTCCCAAGAGGTCCCTCAAGAAAGGTCAGGCAAGTCGACAGCCAGCCTACCTCGCTGGTTCCTGTGCACGGCTCCAAGCCCAGGGACTTGCTTCTTAACGAGTCCTGGGAGCCAACAAGATGCTGGTGGCTTGTGCAGGAACAGACCCACCCAGAACTCACAGCTCCTGCCTTCTTGTGCCTGCACAAGCACATTAATTTTAGCACGCTCTCCTCTAGAAAGCAACATTCAGAGGCACAGCCACCCTATGGTGAATTTACAGCAGAGATCCATACTACCTGCTGCACGGGCTACTTCTCATTCGGTGGTTGCTTTTATAACGACTCCAACCTTGCACAGAGGCATGAATTTTTGACTTTGTGAGTATCCAACACAACTGGAGCCTCCACAATAAAGCCCCCAGTTTTCCCTTCTGCTTCCAGTGTTATGATACGAGTGAAATGCTATTCATCTGCTGCTCTGTCGGTGAGATCTCTGCCTCTGCTTGTTTTCAGTCTGCAAACGGGAAAGCCGCAGCGGGGGCTCCTCACGCCACCAGGAACTCGACAAGATCAGAGGCAGATCACCACGTGACGAAGCCTCACGTTAAATCAGAGCTGCCAGCTCCCGAGATTTCAATCCCCCTTGCTCAGATTAATTGACAAATGATGGATTGCTTAGCACTCCCTGCTTACATCAAAGGTTGCTGCTGCAGACTCCTCCACACTCGAAGGCAAGCTGTGAGAGGAGGAAGATGGCACGCAGAGGAGCAGAAGGCTGTACTACAGCAGCCTTTCCTTTGTGCGAGGCTGCTACACCCACCTACAGCCACAGCTGCTCCTGGTACCGAATGCACTTCAAGAGCTGGCGAAGGCAGAAAGCCACTGCTGGATTTCATTCCACAAGCACAGGCCTGCTTACCACGCAACACCTCTGTCAACAAAAAAAAAAAAGGCATTGCAGAGGGCAAGGACTGGCCAGGGGCTGCAGGGCAGACGAGGTGTATTTTGATCACCATCGTGACCAGCTATGCCTGTTGTAGTCTAGCTGCAACTCACATTGACACCGAGAGAGGAGTGAATTCCAAACCTCGACATTAAAAAGGTAAAACACAGAAGTGATGAGCTCTGGGCTAAATTAGGTTGCAAGGGATTTCCTGTAGCTTCTGCAGGAGTTTGTGGAAGTTTCTTTGAAGAGGGTCCAAGAGACTTTTCCCAGAAACCATCGTACATTTTAATTACTCTCTTCACACATCCAAGTCAACCTTCCAGGCAAGTATCTTTTTAATAACCTTTTAGTTAAGCCTAGTAGTTTCCATTTCACCAGCCATTTACTTTTCCCATTAAGCAGGCCTTTGTTCGAAACACTTTCACCATTATGCTTTCCCAGGTACAAATCCCACCAATTGCTAACCCCAATCAGCAGAACAACTCGATGCTCCTAATTACAGCAACTGCCTAAGCAGAACAGTCACACAACATAAAGGTGTGCACACTGGTGCAGCTTAATTGGATATTAAACCCCCCTACGGCAAGAGTACTGCATACCCAAGGGAGAGGAGGATGCTGAAAAAGGGAGACTGTAGCGGACACCTTAAAAATGGGTTTAGAGGATGAGGGTGCAAACTCAGTGCATGGCAGCTTCCAGGGTAGCTCTGCCACCTTGCTATCCTCCCTCTCTCTGGGTCACTCCAGATTATGTGGAACAGCACGGTTCCTACAGAACAGACCTCTCTCTGCAGATCATTTTCCCACTATTGCCTTTTAGCCAGAACTTTCTCTGTGTGAAGATCTCTCCTACCACAGAGACAAAGCAGCCCTCAGATAAGGCCCTTTGCTGAGAGTCTCTCTGAAAAGCTCTTTGATACTGGAACTACCTGCAGGGGGGAGGTGGGAGAAGTCTCTCTCGCAGCTGTAGTAAATGCAAATGGTACGCAGGGTCCAGATCCATCCCAGCGCAGGTATCTGTGTAACATCACTTCAGAGACAGCGTAACACATCCCTAAGACCTGAAATGCAGATCAGAGCCCTTATCCGGAGGCTCCTTTGAGGAATGAAATTGTAATGATCTACTAGTGAGACTGGGAGATTTCATCTCCCATTCACAATCAAGCTAAAGCGTCGCAGAGGATGGTGGTTTACTTTCCAGTAACCAGGACTGTAACTCTCCTGCTCAGCTAAACAGTCAGCACCCCTCAAACAGCATCACAGGTAACCACAGAAATGTAGAGCTTGGACTTCACACCTGCACCGAAATCCAGGGGAATGCCAGTCATTTTTACTCTACGAAATCTGTAAACAAATGGCACATCAGTTCTTTGCATGAAATAGCCTGGTAGGAAATGCAAAGGTACATTACCCTGAAGTTTTACTTTCACCCTGCTGCACAGCCTCCTGCTGAAAAGGCAGAACGCATTAGACAGAAACCAGTGAAATTACAGCAGCTGGCAGGGGAAGGAAGCGAAGCTTTCTGACACAGAAAGGAAATTTGGGCTGTCACTTAAGGACAAACTGGATGCTTCTACCAAAGTGCTCAACAATAGACTACTTTAAGTGCCATAATTACGTTTCAAAGTTACAAACCCCACTGCCATAATGTGTCACTACATGCTTCTTTCAGTGTTACAGTCCTGGGGTATTTGGCAACATCTGCTTGAGTCTGCCTGGCTATTTCTAAGGAAATTGTTCTTCACTGATCGTTTGAATCTAAATCAAAGTGAAGAGTCTAGCCCGCACTTTGAGTAGTACACAGACAGGGCACAAAACATGGTTTTGTTAGGAGAAGCTTCCTCATGTCCAAAAATGTTTAGCAAATAATGTTTAGGAAAAGATTCCTATGCAACAAGTAGCAAAGGTGACTTAATTTGGGTCTTTCTCATGCTCTTTCAATTTTTGTGTTCTCAAGCTTTTGCTACTGTCGTACTCAGCTGGACAGATACAGAGCGCACAGTCCCATCATAAATATAAATGAGTTCAAATCCCTCGCCCCAAGAACATGCAGTGTCATAACGAAAATAGAACTCTCTCTTCATTATTAACAGTCATTCAACCAGTAACACAAAGGTGCACAAAGGACTGGTGCTCCCTTGGACCGAAACATTTATGAAATACAGCTGATAAGTGTTTAGTTTATTAAGGAACTGTTTTGTGGGTAGGTCTTTTGTTTGTTTTTTTTAAAATAACCAACATGACACTTCCCCTCCAAATAAAAATACATAATGGAAAGAAAAAACTCTGCAGAATGCAAGGAGGACGCAAGGACAACCACGGACTGTTCTGGCTTAGCAAAGACCTGCAACAACAGATCTCCAGACCTAGTGCCAAGGAGCCACCACACTCGAGAGGGCAGGGCCAATCTGTCCAGTGACCAAGACTGCAGAGAGAAGTTTCATAGCCCATGCACCCTTGCAAAAAGCTCAAGCAGATGCATCTCCGATTCACAGTGGTGACACAGTGCCAGCACATGTGAGCTATTTCAGTCTTCACAAGTCTCACATTTCGTTACTCAGTGGTAATTTAGCTATTTATTCACGCGAAGACAGTTTAAAGCCAGTAAGTGCAAGCTCTACCAGCACAAGTTCCTGAGCTCCTCGCTCAAGTGGGTCCGGACTGGCTGTAGTGCATGCAGTGGAGTGCTTTCCCCAGGCCTCTTTAACAGGCCTCATTCAGGCTACGAAGCAACAAAAGGAGACTGCAGCCACAAAGGAACTAAGAATTAGGATTTGTCCAGCTTGTGTGTGCGCTCGTGCCTCCGCAGGGTGCCTGACTCGGTGAAGGAGTGACCGCAGTAGTCGCAGGAGTAGGGTTTTTCCCCGGTGTGGATGCGCTGGTGGCGCTGGAGCGATGCCAGCCGGGTGAACGTCCCTCCGCACTCCTCGCAGTAGAAGGGGCGCTCCCCGGAGTGAGTCTGCTGGTGTCTTTTCAGCCTGAGAAGCTGCACGAACGCCATGCCGCATTCCTGACACTTATAGGGCTTCTCTTGCCGGTGGATCACCTTGTGCTTGGAAAGCAGGTTAGGTTTATCGAAACCTTTGCCGCACGTGGGGCAGGCGTAAGGCTTACAGTCTTCTTCCTCAGCCTTGTGGTTCTCCGCACAAGGCTGGTCGGTGTACTCAACAGTCTGCTGGTTACGGTGCACGATCGACCAGGGGTTCCTAGCCATGCCATTTCCCAAAATCACCATGGAGCGCTCTATCTTGTGCACGTTGCGCAGGTGCCTCCAGACATCGGCCGTGCGAATGAAGCCCTTGTCGCACTCGGGGCATTTGTGCGGCCTGTCACTAGAATGGATCAGCTTGTGCATGCGCAAATTGGCCGCGCGGAAGAACTCTTTGGCGCAGACAGGACACCGATAGGAGTTTTCCACCAGGTGAGTTTGCTTATGCTCCTGCAGCTCGCTCATCCCCTGGAAAGAGGCACCACACTTCTTGCACCGATACGGCAAAGCTTCTCCAGAGATGGGTTCCACGTCCTCCTCAAACACAGCACCAAGGATGGCATTCTCATTATCACCACGCGCTCTTCTCCGTGGCTTCTTGGAGCGCTCGGAGGAACAGCGCCCTGTGTCTTTATCTTCACACTGCAGGTCCAAGTTGGTACTGGAAGGGACAAATACCCCAGCCGTGCTCTCACCTCGTTTCTGGTAGCAGGTCTCATAGGATTCCTTGTCTTCGCTCTGCAACTCTGTTGGAAGCTCCTGCTTACCTGGCAGTCCAGCAGAGTTGCAACAAGGACTGGATGTCTCTGAGAAATTCATGTCTACCTCCTCCTGAAGGTTAGGTTTGTGGCCCACCTCCTCGGTGGTCTTTCTGGAATAATTTGACTGCTTCTCACCTGTGTCACAAGAGTTACTCTCAGAGCCCCAGTCCACCTTCACATCCATCCTCTGCTGTGTACGCCGTGTTCACCTGCAGCTCCTTGATGATGTGGATGCCAAGAGAGTCAAGTCTTTCATGGTAAGTCCATCTCATTCTCAGCTCTCCTTATAGTCCTCCCTTGAAAATAAAACACCCGTTTCAACAGTGATTTTCTGGTATTAATAGAAGTTAAGACAGTAAAGATATTTTTTTTTTATTAAAAGAATGGGACAGGCAGTCATTTACGTGGAAGGAGAAACAATCATCTACTGTTGTGGATGTAAAATACGTACATTCAGCATGTAGAATACACACAGACTATGTTTAACAAGGTTAAATCCTCTGTCACAATTCAGCCTCCTCTACAAATATAAATTGTTAAACAACTTACAATTTAAACTCACTTAAAGACAAGAAGCCTTCAGAACTCCGGGGTGCAAACGCTTTAGGCAAAGTCCTGCACTTATCTCCCTAGTTACCCCCACAAGTCTTTATCCAAGGGACTCATGTTTGTTTTTACTTTGCTAAATAAAACTAGGAGAACCTGTTACTGGAGGAAAGCACCTTGTGACTGGTAAGGGAATGCAACGAGACCGCAGGACTATGCTAAGCAGCCAAACCCAGCAGCAATAAGAGGTTCTGTACAGAAGGTGGGTTTGGAGAGCTCTGGAGCACCTTCGGTCATCTTTACCAGCATTATCCGAAGCATCCTGAGGATGTTTGGGACCCCTGTGCCACCATCAGCTGGCACCATGCAGAGAAGACCACTGTTCTGCAGCAACAGGCAAGAAAAGGTATCAAAGAGCTGTCCAGAAAGCTTACTAACCATCCTCCCAGGTTTCAAAGTGCTGCTAGTAATCTTCCAGAGCTGGTCTGCTGCGACAGCTTCAAATACTCTGGGTAAACAGCCCTTGCAAACTGACCTTGCTAAGAGAGAATATGAATATATGCAAAGGTAATCGGTCCAAAACGCATGAGTCACAAACCTTCTTGTGAGGAAGATGTTTTCATTTATGCCATCCCAAGCTGTGGATTTGCAAGGTTTTCTAGATTTGTCCCAGCAGCCTCTGATGACAGCAGCTCCACGGGGAGCTTTCAATCACCTGGTTTAAAAACGTGTTTGCATTGAATTGCTAATCTAACCTCGGAAAGCACAATTTTTTCCATCCTGATGACTCCCTTGGTTGTCCCTGACCCCCTCGTTCTCCTTAACACCCATGTTTCATATTCCCTGCACTCCCACTGTTTCTTCACTTCCTCATGGCTGCTTTTGTCTGGGTAAGACTTCTCTGAACACAAGCACATATATACCCCCCACAAATCCATGTAAGCACGTATGTGCGCATGGATACAATTCCATACTGACATGCACACAAATAAAAAGCTTGGCTATTTGATTTCAGTTCGCTTAAATAGTTATAAAGGCAGTATAGCAGCGTGCTTTAAGTGAAAGGTCTCATTCACGTCTCAGAAAGGCCAGTTTCATTCGAGACACAAACTGCGCTTTCTTCTACTGTGATGCAGAAAACAAGCCTGAATCGGTCGTCTTCATTAGTCACTGCCTGGAACAGAATGGCTCAACTCACCCACCAACTTCAACTGTTCCCACTAATTTAATACTACTTGCATGAAAACAGGAACTATTCCTCACTCCCTACAAGATGCCGAGCATCTCCCGTGGCACACCTTCAGATCCCTAGTTGAGTCATTGATTTGCTTTTTCCTTTGTCGAAGAAGAACTTCTCAAAGCAGGCTGGCACTGCTCAGCTTAATAAAACTCCCTGACCATGCCCGTCTGGTTTCCATGGGGGGAAAAGTATTTAAATCATGATGCAGGCTTTAAAAAAAAAGGAAAAAATAAAGGCAAAATGAAAACACCACGCTTTCCCCTGCCCTGCTCACTACCTGTGGGGCTCCTCATCAAAACCTGGGCTCAGCTTGGCCCCATGCTGGCAGCGCAGTCACAGCGTACCCAGTCCCACAGCAGCTGGTGGCAGGGTGACCCCCCAGTGCCCCTCTGGGTGGCCTTGCTGCTCAGAGCTGCAAGAACAGGCAGAGGAACAGCCCCAGGGCTATCAGGGAGCTCACAACTACCCCCCACCAATGGTAACTGCTCATCTTTCCACAGAAGTTCAGCAGCGATTGGATTTGATTCCAAGGTATGGTTTGTTAGAAGAAACAGGCTCTGTGCTTGTAAGGCTCTGGCCACCTCCCTGACTTCTGTGCCTCATTCCCTGTTTGAATGAGCTTTTCCTTCAGCCTCAACACCCAGAACTGCACGCAGCATTTTCTTTGATGTCTCACCAGGCCTTCCACTACCTGGCACTATTTCCTTACTCTTAATGGCAGTCCTTTGACACATCCTAGGAACCCATCTAGCTTTTTCAAAGCCACAGGACAACAGCAGCCCCCCAGCATTCTCAGGCTCCTTTCCTCCCTCCTTCACAGCTGATAAGCCACCAATTTGAAGCAGAAAATTTCACCATTTGTCTACCACCACTTCCCAAAGTCTTCTTATTTTTCTGCAGCTCTGTTCATACTCCACGTCAACACATTTCATTCCCACAGCTCCTTTCTTGCATTAGCACCATCGGACTAATTGTTCAACACAAAGAGTTGAAGCTGCAGTCCCCATGAAGCCCCGTTATTAACCTCCCAGCAGCTTCTCTTCCACTACACGTTCCTCCCCCAGTTATCGTACTGACCGGTGCGGTGCTTCCTGCAGTCACCATCACTCTCCAGCACCACCACATGATCTTGCAGAGATTGCTCCTGCTGTCAGCGTTGCAGTTATGCTGAACATTGGACAGCTGTCTCGGCGGATCTTCTTAACAAAGCTCACAGGTTTTCAAAATGGGTATCTACAAATAACAGCACATGGAGAGATGAAGTCAAAACCAAACAGGAGTGTACATTATTAGCATGGAAATATGGCATTTAAGTTTTGCTGTGAGAATCTTGCAGAGAAAGAGCTGTCATTTCAACTCTCACAAACTAGGGAAAAACTCATGAGTTTTTTTTTTAAACAAGCATTTTTTTCTGAATTTAAAATCTTTGACATTTCTTACTGTAATGCAGCAGTTGGGCATAGCAAAGGCTTTCTTCCACCTGGACCCATGACACACAAAGTCACATACCTCTTTGCTGTCCCTAACACATCCCTTCTTTCATCAGTATTAATTAGGAAAATGAGCAATACACAAGCATGTATAGGACCAACAGCCAGCATGTTTGTGTGGGGTGCAGGTGATAAATGGTCATTTTCTGTTCAAAACCCAAACCCAATACGCACACAAATCATGGGTTATTACAACTGATACATTAAAACATGAGGGGATGCATGGAAAGAAGGGATGATGAGTGGTTCTGGCCAAGCGGGCCATGCAGCCTAGCAGTGAGACTTCTGCAAAACCAGCATCAGAGGGTGGTGACTCTTGCCAGTAGAGCCCCTTGTGCTTGGAAAGCACATTAAGTTCATGGTAGCCTCTGCCACATGTTGGACAGAGTTACCATATGGTTTACATTCTTCTCCAGGTTTATGGTCATCTGAATATTGCTGATAGATGTTGTTCTCATCCTCCTGGGTCCTGTGTACCTGAGACCAAGGGTTCCCAGCCACACCATTTCCTAAAATCTTTGAATGCTCTATGTTGTGCACACTGGGTAGCTGCCTCCAGATAGTAGCCATGCCAGTGAAACCCTTGTCACACCCTGGACACTCATGTGGCCTGCCACTACAATGCATATGTGCATTTATAAATTTGCAGTAAGGAAGAGCTGCTTGCTACCAACAGTGATACGGGTTTCCCACAAGGTGAATCTGCTTGAGTTCCTGCAACTCACTTGCATCCTGGAAACAGGCATTGCATTTCCTTCTCCTGTAAGTCAAAGCATCTCTAGAGATGGGTTCCAGGTCCTCCTCCCCAAAGCATTAATAAGAATGATGCTTGCATCATCCTTGCTTCTCCCTCCTTGAGGTTCCTCTGAGCGTTTAGAGGAACTCTAAATCTTTGTCTTCACTCTGCAGGTCTAAGATGGTACTGGAGGTGTCAAAAACCCCAGGGGTGGCTGAATTATGTTTCTGGTGGCAAGTTGCAAAGGTCTCCTCGTCTTCAGACTGCAGTTCTATATGAACGTCTTCTCAAACTGATGGTCCAGCGGAAAGGCACCTAGGAGTAGATGGGGGTGAGTAATTTTCCTCCACCTCCAGCTGGAGGCTGGATTTGCAGCCCACCAACTCTGAGGGCTGTCTGGAATCACCCAAGTGTTCCCCACCTGTGTGGCGATTGTCACTAACAGAAACCAGGTCCACTTCCAGCCTACAGAGTCACAGAGTACTTACTTGTTAGTAATTGTGGAGACAGGCGGTACAAATTCCTGTGAGCTTTCATGGCTGGCTTCTTCCAGGTCAGATTCCTTAGAAAATAAACAAGAATTTTATTATCTGCTGGGCAAAGTTAGGATTTAAGATGTCAATTTAGTTCAAAATACTTTAGGAGTAATACACAACTCAGAACACTCCAAATGCTAACTCACGGGTTAGACTGAGGACCCAGGGCAACTCTGTTCACTACACTTTTTCCTGTTGTTGCTCTGACACACGACAGAAAAGGGCTCTTATGTCAGGATAACACAGCCAGCATTTACACACCCCAAGACTTGCACCCACAGAAGTGTCAATACACTCATGCAAATCACGAGCACAGTCCCCACACTAGTAACGAAGTTACTAGTAACGAAGAGCAGGCCGCTCTGCTAACCTTTTTAACCTAAATGAAAAAAATAAAATGAAAAATGAAGTTCAGAGATCTTATCACACGCATGTTGATTTTCAGGCTAATACAGTTAGCTTTATCAAGTTCTGTGTATTTTTTTAAATTTTACTCCTAATAATGAGGTATTTGGAACATAGCTTGCCTCCTGCTTCAAACGTTGTACTTATGAGCACATGATTTCGTTAAATTCTACATTCCAAGCATTTTCCATCAGCCTCGATGATTAATTGCAGCACAGCAAAATAAGCCCTAATCAAGGGGCAGGGGGCAGCTCTCTCCTCCCAGAGCTGGTTATAACACGTGCTACAGCTACAGAAAGGGAACGAGCACAGCAGCACCCTGCTGAGGGCAGTTCAAGGCAGGTTCAGGATCTGATGCTGCCCTCTCTCAGGTGACCCAGTGCAAGGAATCATTGCACTACCTTTAGTCACCTAAAGGCATGTAAGGCTTTATTCCTTTTCTGCAAAGCTTTCTGGGGCCTTCCAGGTCTTGGGGTCCCAGACAACTATCATCCTGTAAATAAGGCATTCAGATAGGTGAACATGTTGAGAAAACAGTTCCAAACTAGAAGACAGCTCCTCACTACAGCCAACGCCAGGCGCTGTTACAAAATCTGGAGTCACCAAGGCACAATCAGCTGGAGGAAACCAGGTGAGGATGCAAGAAGCCTTTCTGGCATGCTCCAGGTTCCCAAACTTCCCTTTTCTCCTGCAGGTATCGATTTGGGCTGTCACAAACCTCTGTGCAGAATTCGCCTGACTTTGCTAACGCCCCCAGCCCAACTCTGCAACTCCAGCCGCTGCATGGGCAAGGCCACCCCTCTGGGCTGGGGCTTTGGGGGGGTGAATCGTGTACCTGTTATCAGCCCACATGCCGTATCTTTACACATTTAGCTGCAAAAAAAAAAAAAAAAACAAAAAAAAAACAGAAAAGGCAGAAAACACAGAAAGAGGTGCGGGAGCCCCGCAGCTCTCCTGGTACCTGCTGGTACCTCCCGGAGCAACCGGGGCACTTCTCCAGCAGGACCTTCTGAAGCTCCAGCCGCGGATTTTTAGCAGCCGTACCCTCTCCGCAGGTTTTTCAGCCCAAAAAGGCGCAGGGCCGGGGGCGCTCCGCCCGACCCTCGGCGAGCCAGCCCCGCGCCCCCCCGACCCCCTCGGGTCCCCCATCCCGTCCCACCGCCTCCCTTCTCGCCCCCTCAGAGCCGGGGGCTGCCCGCAGTGCCCGCTCTGCCCCTCACCGTGCGGCCGGGGCCGGGCGCTGCCCCCCGGCGGCCTCGGCCCCGCGGGCGGAGCGGGCGCGGCGCTGCTCAGGGCCCGGCCCGGCCGGCGGCCGCCATCTTCTGCCGGGACCATCGGCAGCCCCCCGGCTGCTGCCCGCCGCTGACGCGCCAGGCCCCGCCTTTCTGCCTGACTGACGGCTCTCCTGGCCAATCGACGCGCGGGGATTGATGACTGGCAGCGCGGCCCACCAATCGGCGTGAAGGAGGAGGGGACGGAGGCCTCCCGCCTGCCCGCCGTGGCACACCCCCCCCGTGACTGGCATGGCCGGGGCCGGCGCTGTCACACCCCCGGGGCCGGGACACGGCCACCGAGCGGCCCCCGGCGCTCCCCGAGTGTGACTGACACCCGGAGACCGGCCCCTGTTCCTCCCTCAGTTTGAGTGATACAGCCCCGTCACAGCCCCGGGGGGACAGGCACAGGCAGAGCGCTGCCCCTGTCACACCCCCGCTGTGACTGTCACTGCCCCTGTCACACCCACAGGGACTGCCACAGGCAGAGCACTCCCCCTGTCACACCCCCAGGGATTGTCACGAGCACAGCACTACCCCTGTCACACCCCCAGTGTGACTGTCACAGCCTGGCACCAGCCCCTGTCACACCCCCAGCGACTGTCACAGGCAGAGCACTGCCCCTTGTCACACCCCCAGGGATTGTCACAAGCACAACGCTGCCCCTTGTCACACCCCTAGGGACTGTCACAGGCAAAGGACCAGCCCCATCACACCCCCAGTGTGACTGATGCAGGTGTAGGACCAGCCCCATCACACCCCCAGGGACTGTCACAAGCAGAGCACTGCCCCTTGTCACACCGCCAGTGTGACTGTCACAGCCTGGCATCACCCATCACACCCCCAGGGACTGTCACAGGCAGAGCACTCCCCTTGTCACACCCTCAGGGACTGTCACAAGCAGAGGACCAGCCCCATCACACCCCCAGGGACTGTCACAAGCAGAGGACCATCAGCCCCGTCACACCCGCAGGGTGACTGACGCAGCCAGGGACCAGCCTCATCACTTGCTGTGACCAAGCCCCCGAGATCAGCCCCCATCACACACACCTGTGTGACCAACACCGCCAGAGAACAACCCCTGCTCCAAACCACCATGTGCCTGTTGCACTGAGACCACCCCTGTCCCCTGACCTCTCACACCACCATTGCCTGACACAGTGATGTCCCCTGATGTCCCCCTCCTCACACAACCACTCAACCAGCATGGCCGAGGAAGCCAAAGAGCAACGAATGCACACCGTGGTCACACTAGCCATCAAAAATCACATCAGGGGACAGCACCACGCTGTCACAGGAGCAGCAGACTGTTAACACCCATTTAATAACGCAAGATGTCCGGAGGCACGGGGGGGATCCACCACCAGCAAGCCCAGAAGCAATGCCCCCGAGCAGGGTGTCAGCCACGCCTGCTGCGTGCCGTGATTTCTGCACAAACCACCTGCACTGCCCACGGATAACGGAGGGATGACTGTGTGAGAGAGTGCGAGTGCACTGTGTGTGTGTGAGCAATCCCCTAAATACACGGGCTGCAGGGGAGAAGCCTCCAGATCCAGGACTCTTTGCTAAATCAAGTCAGGGGTATGATGCCTGTGCTATGCAGATGAGCTGTCATATTGTCTCCCACACAAGACTGTCTCCAAAGGAACCTACACCTACTGCAAATATCCTGCAGCATATGGACATTTATAGGTCAACCTGGGAAAAAAAAGTGAGAATAATGATTGTCCTAAAAAAGCAGGAACCCAAATAATTTTCCAGTATATATTTGCACACAAGGAACAGGATGAATTATATATACCTGAGAGCCATTAGAAAATGTCAGATTGCCTCTAAAATGAATTAGGAAAAAAAAAATGCCCCCAGCTTTCTTGTGCAATAAGTAAATAAGAATCTCTAATAAAAAGTCGATCCCTGAAGTGACTTTGCAAATGTACCCTTAGCTTCTGTCGTGCTGGGGACAGAGTCTGGGACCTTGTCCTAGCAGCCAGAAACACCATGGAGCTGACACTGACAGAAGAGCTGCGCTTTCATTGCAGGAGCGACCGTGATTTATAAACCGGGAACTCCTCCTGTAATGATTTCAGAGCAAACCCAGAACGTTTGTTACCCTTCTCTAAATGGAGCTGGAAAAAAATAACTTCGGGTGCCAACTCTGTGAAAACAACGCGTGCCTTGACAGCAGAGCGTTAGAGGATTTAAAAATGAAGACCCAGCAATATTCTGGGTGTGGTGGGAAGAAGGGGACAGGCAGCCCCACAAGTCTCTTTGCATTTCCAAACTCTCAGCATTCCCCTCCAGCACGTACCTGCCACACCTCCCAGATGTTTGCACCACCCCCAGAATATTTTTCCAGAGCTTTGGTCTCTGAAGAGAGAAAAGGAGCTGAACTCTCCATCGACTGACACTTCTGCTGGAGAGCTGAGATTTCTATAATTACCATTGGAGAGAATTTGGGGAGGCAGGTGGATTTTATTTTTATTTTTTTTTTTGTAAACTTGGATGTCGCACATTTAAAAACAAACCATTTTACTTAAACATCAGCACGTTGGTTCATAATTGCAGTGCGGGGAAGAGGAGCACGTCAGTAGTTGGAGAAACATTGAATTTGCAGGGAAGCAACTGAAGCGTTTGCACAGAAGGGGGCAAATGGAGATAAGACAGGCTGTCTTCTGCTTGCATTCAGCTGTCGGGAAACTTGCACAGCAGAGATTTATCCTTTTTAAAAGAGAAGCAAGGAGGAAAAACAGAAATCTATAGGAACACCTGCTTTCCCTTCTCCTATCTGCAAACTCTCAGTAGATTAAATGTTGGACCACAGCTTGACTGGTTGACACAGTCGGTTTTCTACCACAACAGATCTCTCTCACATCTCTGTTGGGGTCTGTGCACCCACGTGCAGGACCATCCTCACAAAGGTCACACAGTTCAAGGGCGAGAATCAATCTGCCTTGAATATTTTGGCCACGGATCATAGAAGCACAGAACGGTTTGGATTGGAAAGGACCTTAAAGATCATCACCTTCTGACCCCTCTGCCATGGGCAGGGACATGTTTCACCAGACCAGGTTGCTGAATGACCAAGGTGTCCGTCTTTGCACATTTGTATGAATGCCTTTTCATTTGGCTCCCTTTTGGAAGAGTCAAGACATAAAAATCCCTTGCTGATGGGCAGCTAGTTGGCCCCAGCTGGCTGTTTTTCAGCCACTGCTCTCTGTCATCACCCATGAAAGAGACGTTTTTGTGGGTCTAGGCACACTCAGGGCAACAGAGAAGCTTTCTCATATATATATTTATTATTATTATTATTATTTTGCCTTTATCGACAGGGAGATGAGTTTGTACTGGACACCCAGCTATGTATTAAATGTATAAGTGTCTCTGCAAAACCCCTCTAACCTCCGAGACGCCGAGGGTCTGGTTTGATTTGCATTTGTCAGCCTTTCTGATCCGAAGTGTAAGAAACGCAGTGTGGTGTTCTTACACCTGGGAGATCTCACGAAACACCTGCAGCAGAGGCAGCTCGGCTCCATATGGACGAGCAAGCCTAACCTTTAAAACTGTCTGCAAGACGGGAGCAAATGTAGTCCTGAACAAATGCATAAGGGAACAGGATATAATAAAACTAAACAGGTAATCACTGCTAGATTATCTCGAGACACAGACTAACACAAAACAAACCAGGAGAGAGAGCTTAAGACATTTGATAACCGAAGCACTGCTCCAGTGCGGACTGTGATAACAGGCAATCTCATCCTTGATGTCTCTGTATTTCCTTCCTGGAAACTCTGCAATTATTCAGATTAAAAAAGCATCACTTGCTTGAATCCAACTAGCATTATTCACGTGGTTTTACGCATATATCCTGTACAGATGCCTCCGTGACTTTGCAGAAAATAAACCGTACTTTATATAAAGCAATCAACTCGCCAAGTAAAATTTAAATTGCCCTACGTATTTAACAGTTTCTGTTGTGTTTTTTTCTTTTTTCCTTCCTAGAGAACTGAAACTTGAGCTAATGAATTAGAAAATACAAAATAATCAAAAACACCTAGAAAAAAGAGGTTAAAATAGTTATTCTCGCTCAGCTGAGGCATCTATCGGTTATCTGTCCCAGATTTAATTACTGAAAACCATGAAGATTGTCTAGCTCAGCACAAAGTTTCTGACCTGAGCCAATTTCATATTTGACAGGATAAAATACCACTTACTTAGAAGAACGAGCTGAATAACACCTACTAAGCATGCATGCTGATGAGCTTTCAGAGGGGCGATGGCTTTACAGATCCAGCCCCGTTTTGATGAAACGCACTTGAGAGATTCAACCAGCGTGAGCAGGGAACAGGGCACAGCCCGTGGCCATGTTTCTTCTGGGTACCAGATCTTCCCTGGTGCGTGACTCTGCCTGCTGTGTCCTTTGGGGTGACTTTTAAACCAAAAGATCACGGGCAACGCAGAGCAGCCAACATAATCAAAGCCCCTGTCATCCGTAATAACTCCAAGATTCCCAAACTGCTTATAAGTACACGGTAGCCACATAAAAATTAATGACCCATTGATTGCAAACAGCAAAGTACAAGGCAAAAACAGATTTGTTGATGTATCTATTTGCCATTCTCTGCCCGTCCTCACACTAAAAATGTTTCTGGTTACGGTTACTGTTAATTGGTTTTTATCTTGCAGCGGAGCTAAGAGGTTTCAGCTGAGATGGGGTTTCACTCGGTTAGGCAATTACACAAACATCCAGATGCACAGAAAATCCCTGCTTTGTAATCCAGACGAGGCAGAACACGGTGAGTTATCTCAGTACTAAAGGGAGGTTTCTGATCTGGAAAAAAAAAAAATATATCTGGCTGACCAAGGAAGCATCAGGGAAGGTGAAAAAGTGAATCACCTCCTCCTTGTGCTTCATCTGCTACAGCTCACAGGTTAAAAACTCAGCCTCGGTTGCCTGAATTTTAGCTCATCAACTGCAACACGCAGAAGGATGGTATTTTCAGACACACCACATCTTCTGAAGACATTCCTCCTAAGGAGGGCTTCCTCGCGCGGTGTCATTATCTCCGACAGATTTGCTTTGGAAATTTCCTCCCGGGGCTCCTCCAAGTTGACAAGTGAATTCTCTGCATCGGAAATATTTGTTCAGAGGCTGCCAGGCTCATCAGTCACTTCCCAGAGGAGGAGGCAGTCTGGGGGGGGGGGGGAGAGGGATTTTGTTCTTCCCCCTGCAAAAATGATGATATTGAGGGGATGCTCACCGCAGCCACGTGCCTGGGCCACTTGTCTCCCTGTGACACCACTCATTTCTCAAGATATTCCATGCAAAAGCAGCTTAGAAAGGAAGAGACTGGCTTTTATGCTTTCTTGTCCCATTTAGGAGCGGGGTTCTTGTGTCGGGTGCTCCTACTGTGGTCAGCAAGAGCACACAGCTGAGTGCCCAGCACGAAATGGCTGAGCCAGGGCTGGGGACACAACTTCTGCCTGGCCTTGGCTGCCACAAACAGATCACAAGCATGCCAAAGCAAGAGAGTGACCAGGACTGGCCTGAGAAGGCCTTCCAGCCCCTTGGCACCCCCTGCTCTGGGAATTTAGGGGGGATAAGACACCCCTGCCAGCTGCCATCCACCAAGGCAGGGCTCATTATTTCAGACCTAACCAGGCAGAGGGGAAAAACGAACATCCTCCCAGCTTGGGATTGCTTAACCTGTGGTCTGATCTTATTTCTTGACGACTGTAGACATGATTTATGGCATCTCCACGTAGCATCATGGGTGGACAAGGAGAGGACGACCAGATCTCAGACAGCATCTCGACCGGTTACCAAAGGCCTCTGACAGCTCCTGGTTTCCTTAATGAAGAGCTGTTTCTTACAGCTCTGTCCGCTTCTTCATCAGTCATCGTTAACGAAGCACTTTGGTATCTTATCTGGGAACAGCGAGATTTCTCGTGTACACATAAATCAGCCTCTCTCCAGCAAGAAAGCTCAGTGTTCACCTAGCCAGCTCTTCCTGAAAGCGGAGGCTCTGCCACAAGAAGGAAAAAAAAGAAAAAAAAACCTTCCTGTTTTCATTCTCAGCCATGCCACACTGGAGTCTTTTCCCTTTCAAATGTTATTTGTTATTTTTCATTCCATGTTTGCCAATTATTAAAATGATTTTGCTCAGACAGAGACAAGCAAAGCGCAGTGTAGCTTCTTCCTCTTGCTTTTTCATCTTCTGTGTTTTTGTCACACCAGCGAAGATTTGATTTGTTCACTTTGAAAGATGGCTGAGGACTCATTTGTCATGATTATTCTACTTTTAAGGTGCTGCTGCTCTGCTACACGGCTGAAACCAGGCAAACCAGTGGCGAACACATCAGACTTTGAAATGTGCCATGGGAGAAAAATTGTTATTAGCTCCTCCTGCTACCAAAGGCATCACGCTGGATTTTCAGCCTCACCAGTGCGGCTGTGCCTATGGTTTCTAAAGCCAAAAGATTAAGATTCATCAATTAACAAAAGAAGCTGGCAGATAATCTCATGATTAAGGCAGTGGAGCAGGACCTGGGAGAACTGGGTTGATTTCCCAGTCCCGGGCTGGTTGCTATGTGATCTGATTTTTTTTCATTACTACCAGCTGGAGTCTCTCGGCTCTGCTGTAAGACAAATAGAAATAACCCCCAAAATCTCGATGCATTTCATGTTCTGCAGCCGGCCTTTCCTCGAGCTTGTTATTTTTTTCCAGAATCTCCTGTGATTGACTAAATAACTCCTTATAATTTTTTTTTTTTCTTTTCCCCCTTTCTTCTGTTTCCTAGTGAATGTCTTTACCTTCTGTCTGTTGCAAATGCGAACAGTTTTAATTAGGTGCTGTTGAAATGTCTTTTGCAGCTTGGCATCCTGTTCGGTTTCGCTCCTCTCGTTCTCTTTGCAGTTCTGTTCCTTCCCACATTGCTTATGTTTTCTTGTTTGTGGAAGCTCTTCTTTATACGCACAATTCAATCACGTTGCTCTTCAATTTCATCTCTAACAAGTATAAATAGGGAGAAGAGCACCTGAAGCCCCTCTCCAGATGCTTTTTAGGTAGTCCTCCTTTCCTATAGCCTGTCCTTCAGACGGTAAAGGGTTTCCAGCTGAATCCAAGGACAGAACACCTCAGCCCCTCAGCTCAATGTGCTTTCAATTACCTTCTTAAATGACTTCTTTTCATCTTCAACTTTGTAGTTCGTACTCAGCCTTCAGCTGAGGTACAGAACACCAGGAAGCTGCTCAACAAACTCTACAAAGAACCCAAACCTCAGCGACTGTGCAATTTAAGCCAATCCCTTGTCCCCTCCTATTCCTGCTTTAGGGTCAAGCTACCAGATTTGGGGTTTACTCGAGTTATCCTTCTCGTGTCAGCCACGAATTTACACGTTCTTTCCCCACGGAGGTTGGCTGTCTCGCCACTCCGTCCTCAGTGCCTTCATCCGTGCCCTATCACAAGCCATTTTTCTGCATTAACCAGATCACTGTAGATCTAGTTACATCCAGCTTGTCTGGGGAAGTCAGTAATTTCAATTAAGCTGTTATGCATTTACTTCTAGTTTTATAAGAGAAGACAGAGTCTCACTTTTATACTTCCTGATCTCCAGCAGCAATACAACGAAACTCATGAAAAATGGGGCTGAAGGGAACTGCAGCAGCCTGGCCATTTGCTTCTCCAACACGAGGGCATGGTCAGCTCCAGGAAAAGCCACGCCAGACAGAGATGCTCAAGAAGAGGCTCTGCACCCAAGCCTTTCGGATGCAGGCTCCGTAACCCCGCACGCAATCTGTTCCAGCATTTACCCCATACTTCTCACTTTCTGGCATAAGCCACTCAGGCGGTCGCCTCCCATCACGTTCCCGGGGACAATGCCTGGCTGTGATGAAATCACTCAGCCACGTGTGGCAGAAGGGAGGATTACACAGAAGACAACCTGGTGCGTGATGAGTGGGACTTGCAGGCAAAGCCGCACGCTGCAATGTCCCTGCCCGACCCCCATCCACGGGAGGGGGAGCAATTTCTGGGACACTTTGTCCCAACATTGAATCTGATCAAAAGACAGACACTGCCTGGCTCTCCTGTGTGCTTTGGGGCATCAACACCACCCCTTGGAGGTGCTCTTGGGGGGGATACTCAGCTTTACCCCCTTCTCTGGCAGTACACAGGCATTCCCCTTCTTCCACATCTCCATGGCTGTCTTCAGCCCCTTGGTGCAGCACTTCCATCCCTGCAGTTAGGATTTCTGTGCTAATGTTTTCCAGCACAGGTGAAAAAAACTATTTTTAACTCTCGTGTCATCAAATAAGTTAAATGAGGACACACACAAAAAAAAAAAAAAAAAATATATAAAAAATCATATCCTCTAGCCTTTTTGCCAGTGAATAGCAACTCGTTCCTACAGTGCTCCCAAGGGGTTACCTGTTGGATTTGGTTCCCTTCTGCTCTCCAGCGCTTCTTGGAAAAGCAGCAGCCACGCACTGCAAGCTGAGAGGTCTGCAAAAAACAAACAGGTTGACGAGTGAAATTTCAGCTACCGCAACGAAATCTCTGCCCTAAAAATCAATTCCTTCAGCTGCATTTCTTAGGCTTCCTTTGGAGGATTCTCGGGTCCTCATTTCCAACCCCACAATGTACCCATTTCATTCCAAGTGCCAAAGCACCATAAATTTTGGGGCTGGGGCGGCTCAGGCTGGAGCAAAAGATTTCTTGAGAAACCCTTTCTCAGCACAGCTTTCTGCTCGAGTTCCCAAGCGCAGCACTGAAGTGACCTCCAGAATTATCCAGCTCGCTGTTTACATCTGACACCTCACAGTTTGCTCACACTTAATCGCAGCAAGAGAAGCCAGGTTAACGAGGCTCTGCCAGGCACCGTGACATTTTCTTTCTACTTAGGGGAAACCTCAAAGACGTTCACACCTGATAAGGCCTGACTGCTTCCACGGCTTGCATTTACAAAGAAAATTGGTAAAAACATCTCCAGCTAGTGGAAAAGAAAAGGAAGCCTTTTCTCTGCGTGGAGTGGAAACCCTAACTCCGGCATCAAGGCAGCTGAAATCGCTAGTTGCTGTTCAAAACCCCGGCCAAGCAGCTGCTGTTTGACGTCTGTGTGTGCAAAGTTACCGTACAGAGAGGAAGGAGGAGAGATGTGTTTGGAAGCACGGTGCTAGAAGAAAACACACGGCTCCTTCCAGCCCGGATGGTGCCATTTAGTGCGCGTCTGGATGGCGGAGCTGAAGGCATCGCGTGCGACGTGTCCAACACCCAAGGAGAAACCACCCAGGGCACGGCAGGTCGGTCATGCAGTTTTTCTGACCAAGACCGTGGTCACAATGAAAGAGCTGAAAATAAGATGCCAACGAGCAAGGATACCCCGAGAGATGAAGACAGATGGTTGCAGGAGAGCCTTGAAGTGGTGCTAAGATGCTAGAGGTGTAGATGAAGCTATAAAAGCTGACCTGTTGGACCGAGTCCCTTCTCCATCACAGGGGAATGTCCCACAGCTGCCGAGTTGCTCAGCTCCAGTGAAACAAGCTTGGTCGGAGCTTAATTAGAGCGAAAGATGGGCGAAATAAATAAAAGATGAAATCTTTTAAGTGAATGGACAGCAAAGCCCAGCAAGCAGGGCCTCTAAACCTACCCTGGAGAGAAAGCAGCAACTGCTGACCTGGCAGCAGCAGAAAAATAGGGGGGGAAAAGAGCCAGGTGCCCCCAGCACACCACAGGCTACACCAATACCTGGTGCTGGGCTTCTTCTCATGCTCCTGGTCCATCGCTGGGGCCACACGTGGTTGCTCCAGGCTGCCACGCTGCCCTCCCTGCAAACCATCCCCAGCCAGGAACCAGACACCGCAAACTCCTCAGCTTCATCAATATTTTAATAGATATTGGTTTTTACTGTAAGAGACATCACTTCTTGTTAATTTGAGTGCTGGAATGGCACTGGCAGGCAGGAGACTTTGGCTCCAAACAAACCCTGAGGGGAAAAGGGAAATATATTCCTAAGAACAACAATTGGAAAGAAGCTAATTCAATAATAGATTTTGTTTGGTATCGTTCTGGCACCAGCAGTCGTCTTCCTGTTATTTTTAGGTTCTGATGACGCCAACAGGTTTGTTGGTTGTTTGTTTTTTTTTTTTTTTTTATTGTTGCTGTTATAAAAAACAACAAAAAAAGAATTTTTCCATAGTTTAATCACATTGAATGAAATTGCAATTATTTTTAGAATTTAAGACTTTGTACCTCCAGATCTCCAGCAAAACATGCAGATGTTTGCCTGAGTCCAAAAGGAAGGATAAGGACATCTTGGCTGGCTTTTGGAGGAAGATGGAGGGATGGGACGAGGACAGAAAGCAAACAAATATTTTCCTAGCCAGAGACTAACAGGGTTTTAGATAAAGCACATTACACAGCCCAAGAGGCAGAATTTATGTTTATAAACACAAAACAAACATCAAAATCATCTCGTTTCATGTGACAGCTTCTTTATGTTTTTCTTTCCAAGAGATTAGTCACAGCAGAATTTATCTGGGGATATTAGCAGCAGCAGCTACACAGAGCAGGCACCAGCTATTACAAATGCCTGGTCCCGTACTGTTCGTGACTTCCACCAGGTCGTGAAATTCTTGACCTCTAATAAAAAAAAAAAAAAAAAAAAGCATGTTTTGCAGAGCCTTTCCCTGTGATTTCCTCTGCTTTGTGCATCATGAAGACTTCTTTTTTGTGTGTTAAGTGGCTTGATGGTGGAGTGGGAGCTGAGTAAGGCAGGAGGGGCTCCCAGGAGAGCCAAGGTGAGGAAAGCACATCAACATCAGCTGTGCAGTCCCACACTTGGGGCACTGAGATTGGGGAGAGCCGTACCTGTTGTACCCCCATCAGACAATTCTGCATTCCTCATTTGACAATGACAACCTCCAGTCTTAAAAACAAGGGATGTCACGGTCCCAGGGCTGTCCAAAATGCAAGCAAAACCCTCCCAGGAAAAAATAACCAAGGCTGTGGTTCCTTACCTTGCAGGAGGTGAAGGGACCTTGGATCCTCATCCCCAAAAAAGTCACCGCTCAGTTGTGCTCAGCACCTTGGCATCAGACCTGGAAATGAAGGGACACTGGTTACAACACTGCTTGGCTGCGAGGAATAGGATGCAAACCATAAACTCACGTTTGAAGAGTCTGTTAGCTTAGATGTCGTTCTGGGCTCTGAGTTATGCAAGATCTCTTATTTTTCAAAGGTTAGAAAGAAATGACTGGTGAACTCTTTCTATTTTTTTTTTTCTTTCCTTTTAATTTTTACAATTACAAAAGGTATTTGCAAAACATTTTTTATTTTTTTTTTTCCCAGATAGCTTCTGGCTGCTTTCATGCTGAAATTTGGCAGTCAGCATGCATTTCTTATTCAATAACAGACATAGATTCTGCACTTTAAAACTTGCGGTGGGTACAGACCCAAGAGATTTTTTTTCTTTCAGATCTGCATTAACAAAAAAAATCACACACTACTCTTTCTTTCCTGTTTTTAAAGCAAAAGCTCCAACTGAACACCCCAGGATATGTATTAACAACAGACAATTAGCCACGCGTTGCCTGGGCGGCTCCTGCAGGAAGGGTTTTTATCAATAAAAGTCCTGGAAGTTGCAGAATTTTGCAGTGGGACATCTTAGTATTGGGGGAACCAAACTACTTTGGGTGTAGAACAGAGGATATATGGCTTTGTATGTCCCTCAGGCACTTACCAAAGGCCAGCCCTGCATGGGGGCTTTGCTGTGGGTCGGGGTTTGATGTTGGGTGCCATAGGGTGAAGGATTTGGGAGAGGGACATTCGACAGTGTTGGGTTTAATGCTGGGTGCTGTAGGGTGAAGGATTTGGGAGAGGGACATTCAGCAGTGTTGGGTTTGATGTTGGGTGCCATAGGGTGAAGGATTTGGGAGAGGGACATTCAGCAGCGTTGGGTTTGATGTCGGGTGTTTGAGTCCCTCTCCCTTTGGGCTTTCACATCCAGCACCTCTCTCCCAGCAGGAGATAAGGGGAAAACACACACACCTCATTTTAACTTTTAAGTGGGGGAAAAAACGGTGGCAGGCTTTCTCCCACAGCTCCTTCTGCTTCCTTCCCCCCCCCACCAACAAATCTCTCTGCAGACTTCTTAAATCCCACTCCATCAGTAGCTGGTTTGCATATGCACAGGCTTCTCGGCGCTTGCTCGGACCAGTGCCTTCGGGTAGCTGTTTGAAAAACATGAGAAATTAACATTTGAAAAGGTATTCCCACACACTCTTTGAGCAGGAAACGTGGCTTCCTTCTCCACCCACTTTATCGCTAAGCAGCTTGGAGATGCATAATGGAGAGTTTCATGGCCATTGTGGTTAAAAACCATCAGCTGGGCTGGGATAATCTCTCCAGCATGGCTTTGCTGAGGGAGGAAATCAGACGAGGAGCAGCACCTAGACACCCATGTATCGTCTCAGCTATTGGGGAGAGGCTTTGATAGACCTTGGGTTAAAAGAGAGGGGAATGGGAGATGGAGGAGGCCAAGAGAGCCACGTCCAGAAACACGCTCCACACAAAGGTCAGGAAAGGCTCATTAGAAAGCTGTATGGGCAAAAAGCTAACAAATGTTTCAGATGACCTACCACACTGAACACAGGCAAAATGTAAACCATCATAGTGCAAAAACCAGGAGCCAAATCCCTGTGAAGGGCACATTTCAGCGCAGTCACAGCTGGGTACCTGTGAGCAGCACCTTCCCTAGGAAAAGAAGAAAACCAGCCCCGCTTTGCCATCCAGGCCTCAGTGTTTCCTTGCCCATTTTTGCATGTGCACCAATCTGCCAAGCCAGATGTACAAATGCTTTGTGTGGGCAAACAGGCACTCGTATGGGCAAACACTGCCTCGACGCGCGCGTTCTGGTGGGCACGAAATCAGGCAGCGCGCAGCGGCCGCAAGCAGAAGCAGGGCTGGGGACAGCTGGGCACAAAAACCTTTCCTCTGCTCCCTCTGGCACAGGATAACCACACTATGCAAGGCTTGGCGAGGTGGGCCATGTTGGGGGACATCTTTTTGAGCTGTTTTCCCAGCAGGCTGAACATTGCTGGGCTCCCACACCCACCCTGAAAGCCATGCAAAGCCGTGAAAGATGAGCAAAAGGTGCCCAGCTCATCTCAGGTATGAATTCCTGCCCTCCCCAGCCTAAAGAAGGACACGTAATGAAGCAGCAAAATGCAATACTACCCCAAAACCACGTGCACAATGGTTTATCTTCCACTATCTATGAATAACCTTGTACAAGCCATTAAAAACAGGTGTGAAGTAATGCATTTGCTACGCTTTCACAAGCTAATTGGGAGCATTACAACAAATGACTAGGTAATTAACCAGTGTTTCAACCCCAGTAATCACGTATTGTAATTGTAGCAGAGCCACAAAGACTCTAATATTGACTCGTTTTGGAAGAAAGCACCATTAGTGTTATTTTTCGAATCCCTTGTTCTTAAAGCAATACAATTCTCCCAGAAACAGGAGTGGGAAGGGAACATTTTCCATGCTCGGTGCCCCTGAAAGGCGCTGGCAGTCCCCAAATACCAGCGCTGGCACCTCCAGCGGAGCGGGGATGTGGTCTGGAGCGAGCCAGGAAGGTTGCACATGGCTGGGTTGGTCTGAGCAGGAAGAATTGCTCAGAGAAAAGCAAGGAGGCAGAGGAAGAGCTCTTCCAGCATGCCCTCCTGTTGGCCAAGCACCCCTGGGCACCTGGATGGGTGGGCAACCCTCCTGGCCACCCAGAGGGCTGGGCACCCGCCTGGGCTCCCCTTTGCGCCCCAGGATTTTTACACCTGACTCCAGACCAAGCTTATTTTGGGAAGGAAATAGAAAGAGCCCAGAGCATCCTGAAAATCTCCTGCGTTCAGCATCCCCTGGAATTGCCCTGAATATCAAGGGTGTCTTGCAGCAGGAGCCAACAAACACAGCTCCCTCCCGCAGCTCCGAGCGCGCGTCGGCGCGCTGCTGCCTGATGCAGGGAGGGTGCCGATCTGCTGCTGAATTCCTCCTGAAACACACACACACACACACACACACACACCCTCCCCAAAATAAGCAAGTTAGCAAGCTCACGAGCCGGGGAGGAGCGGGCTGCGGGCGGGAAGCTCTGCGGGATGACGGAGCTCCATCGTCCCACGGCAGCAGGGGCTCGTGCGCCCTCATGTCTTGGGGTGGTTTCCAGCCCCCCAGAAGGGCCTCACCTGGTCCCCGTGGTGCCTCGTTGGATGTATTTTGAGACAAGGCCAGAACCGGGTGACTTTCAAGGCAGCCTGTATCACTGGCAGCTTGCTGGGGAGACATGAAAGCGGTGTCATTAATTCTAGGTAATATTCTGTCCTCCCTCTGGTTCAACACCTCAACGCTCCCCCACCCAGCTGGGGCAGGGGGAAGGGCTGGGCAAGCCAGACCTCAAGTCCTTGCCAAAAACCAAGGCAGCCAAGGAGGGCTCGGGCTGATCTCAGCCCCCGTCTCACTCCAGCAAGGGCAGGACCGAGGGATGCCAAAGCAGCTCCCGTCTCCGCCAGGGCAGCCGAAGCCTCTCCTCCTGCCCAAACCCAAACCTCGCCTGCCCTTCACAGGTCTCTGCCCCCTCCTTCCTCCCGAGCAGCAAAGCAGAGTGAAAAACGGAGGCTTCATTACCAACAGCACCTGTTTCCATAGAGATTTGCTTAGAAAATGCATGAAGCAGAGAGGGAGGTTAGCGAGGAACGCGCAAGGGCTCGTCCTCGTGCATCACAGGAGACATCTCGCCCATCCAGCAGCCCCCTGGCCCCAGAGGGGGCTGAGCAGGGTGTCACAGCAGGACCCCAACCCTTACGGGTGCAGGGCTGGTGTCCCTGCTGCTGGCAGGTCCGGGCACCCCCTCTGGGGCTGTCCCCAGCCACATCTTTCCCCGGGTGACATCTCCGGTGGAGCAGCATTTATGCTGTGATTCACCCAGCCGTGTCTGCTCTCCTGGGTAGGACAGGACCACAGCCCTGTGCCGGTGGCCACCCCTCTGCCAAACCTCCCTTTGGGCCCAAAGGTCTCTTCTCACGTGCTGGATGCGAGCTGGGATGCTGCTGATGGCAGCAGAGCCCCACTGCTTCTGGAGAGCCACAGGGACTGGAGAAGTTTCCTCGACCCCGGGTACCCAGGATTTTCTCGTTCTCCCCACAAACCATGGTGCCTCGGGAGGAAATAAAAGCACAGATGCAATTAGAGCCTCTCCTATTTGCCTTTAATCAGCTCTCCGAGGGAGCAGAGGCTCCTTCGGAAACTGTTGCAAACTCCTGATTATTTCCCCAGCTTTCCAGAAGAAGGAAAGAGCAGCAAAGACAGGGAGCAGGCAGGAAAAGAGCAGCGGGAAGGCGCCAGCGTGCACCAGTTCCCACCACCAGTTGGATACTGGTTTAAGCTCACCAGACAGCAGCCACGTGGGGACAGGAGGCCGTGCAACAGACCGAGGGCAGGTTTCATTAAACAGCACGAACGGCCGTGCTCGCTGGAAGGGCTCAGGGCAAGCGACCAAAGCCCTGTCCCCAAATCCACGCCCGCCTGAGCGCCTTTCCAGCCGTGCGCTCTGCTGGCTGCCGTGATTCACGCGGCACCGCTGCGCTGCCTTGCTCAGCACGGGGAGATGACGAGCTGCCCGGGGGAGGCTGCTGCGAGATGCTGCGGATGGGAGGGCTTGGAAAATGCCAGAAGCCCCCTTTCACGGGGGATCCGTGCCCTGCTGCTCCCGGCAGCCCCCGCCGGCTGAGCTCACTCCCCAGCTGCAGCCTCTTCGAGCACCTTGACTCATCTTTTCCAGCCGCAGGGCTCACGTGCCGCAGAGCCGCTGCCGTGCAGCCTCTTTTTATTTCTGGAGGAGTGAGGGATCTGCACAAACCTACAGGTAAAAGAGAAGCCAGGGCTGCGGGGCTGAGGCGCAGCAGCAGTGCAGGTTTTCAGGGGGAGCCCAGCAGCGTGTGAGCACAGCCCAGATATCCCCCAGGCTGCCTCCTAACAGCAGCGAGCTGCCCGTGAGCAGCTGCTCTCAGCAGCACTGAGCTCACATCTCCAGATAATTCACCCTCGGAACCAGAGCCACAACGTTTTGGCCTTGGTAGCCACCTCTAGCCAAAGCCCCTCGCTTGACGGGGCTGTTCCTGCCCCCATTAAATAGGATTTGCTTCCTCCACCCTGCGCCGATGTGATTCAGGGAGCGAGCATCACCTCCCCCTGTGTGCCCAGATGGCCCCCCAGCAGTGGGGCCAGCTGTCAGCGTGCCACTCGCAGCAGCGAGCCCAGTGCTTGGGGACAGCATCAGGGGGTGCTCGGGGACCTTGTGGTGCCACCTTGCAGACATCTGCCTTACGAGCATCGCAGCACTACAACAGTGCGAAAGAGCAGCCGTCAGGTTGTGGTTTTTCCTTTTATTTTCATTAGTTCAGCCTCACCCTCCTGTTTTTAGGGTTGCCTGCGTGGGCATCTCCAGCCCTACTGCCCTCCCCGCTCCCTTTTGCTTTTGCCCTCCTTCCCTTTCCACGCCCACCGTGCGCTTGAACACAATTTAATCCCCAACCAGCAGCACCAGAGAAGCCAAGCCAGGCTGAGGTTCAGCTTAACGGACCGAAACCCACTAAAAAAACCCAGCCAGCTGGTCCAGCCCACAGCTCCCCAAGCTGCTGCTCCGAGCCAGCCCCGCTGTGCAACCCCCAGGACAGCCGCGGGGCTGCCAAGCGCCCAGATTGCCCCAGCAGGGCGGCGAGCCAGAAACCCGCAGCCACTCGCTGCTCCTGCCAGAGCCCTGGAAATGCAAATAAAAGCGTGGCAGCTCGAGGGGCAGCGTGCTCAGTGAGGCTGCACCCCAGCCACGTTTCACATCTGTCCCCACGCGCACCGAGGGTGCCGACGCGGCTTCCCCTGGCTTTGCTTCGGGTTTCTGGGGGCTGCTCTCAGCCACGGCACAGAGACGCAGAGAAAGGGAGGTCGTGGAAAAATACAGACATCAAACAAGCTCCCCCTGCCCAAGCCCCTGCAGGGCAGCACCAGGGGCAGAGTGTGCAAAAGCAGCTTTCTGGCCTCATTTCAGCTGGAGGGAGACTGCCACAGACCATCGTTGATCTGCTTCCTCCCCAGGCTGAAACCTGAGCTGGTCCCACAGCCTGTAATAACATCTCGGAGTTAATTCACTGGGGCTGAAGCCATCTGTGGCTAAAAATAAGGTGTAATTCCTTCCTAAGGGGCTCACGCAACACACCTGCAGCATCTCCAGCTCGCACAGCTGCTGGGAACAGGGAACAGGCACCTGAGCTTGGGGCCAGGACAGCAGGGAGGAGAGGGAACACAGCACACTGATTTCTCCTGGAAATCCTCGATTTGAGCACACCAGCAGCTCCCAAAGTACCCTCACCTCTCCGGGTCCTTTCCCCCTGCCCGCAGCACCCCCTTGCACCCCTCTGTTCCCGTGTGTGCCGCACAATGCAGCTATTCCTGCTGCACGGTGCCAGACGATGCTCCCCGAGGGGCAGGGGGGGCTTGCTAACTCACAGCACCTTTGCACAGCTCGCGCTGGCTCCCAGATGTGCAAAAAAAAAAAAAGGTGAGACTTGCTGCCGTGGTGTCACACCATGCGCTCAGGCTGGGACAGGCCCTCCCAAAATGACACCCGTGTAAGCGAAACCCACACCTTGGTGAGAAAAATATTTTAAATGTGTGATGGCACTGCTTTTTTTTTGATGGATTCGAGACCTGAAGGAAATGAGCAGTGGATTGCAAGCTCACCTCAACACCTCGGGGACCAGGGCGGGCTGGTGGCTCAGCCACGGCCACCCCTGCTTCATCCAGGGGCTGCAGAGGTACAGCTCTTTGTCCCCAAGTGCTGACCCCGGCACCGGGCACTGCCTGCTGAGTTGAGCACAGGAACGATCCCTGCTGGGAGGCAAAGCCCCTGGATTTATTTCCTTCCTCTGCTCCTCCCGTTTCGGAAAGGAAAAAACGCATCGCTCGCGACGCTCGCGAAGCAGATCTGCGAAAATCAATCTGCAAATTGCATCAGCTATGGCACAGTGCTCCATAAATTGACTGCCTGGGTCCCGGGGGAGGCAGCGTGGGAGGGAGCACTCGGCTGGCTCGGGCAGGCACCCCTACGTTCTCACCCCTGGCTCCCCAAGTGGCACCGGTACCCCCCTGGGATGTCAGAGCAGCGTGCCCATGGCAGCTCGACCTGGGAAAGGGGAGAAACTGAGGCTTTTTGGGGAGCTCTTCCCTGCTCTGTGCCGTTTAACCAGAAGGGGCGGTGGGTACCGGGGCAGGATGAGCCCCGTCCTTCCTCTCTCTCCTCCTGTAAAGCCCAAGGTGACCCAAAGGAGCTCCCCAAGTGCTCCCAGCAGGCAGCATTCCCCAGCTGGAGATGAGCGGGGCGGATTTCCAGGGCAGCCCCGTGGTGTTTCCCCTGCTCCTGTATTGCCTGGCAGCTCAGCACAGCACAGCACCAAGCAAAGGGCAGCAGGAAGGTCGCTGCCCAGAGACGTAAGGACAGGGGAAAGGATGAAAATCACCAAAAGCCAGGCTGCTGGAGGAGCGCAGCACAGACTGCAGGTGCTCGCCCAGGCCAGCCCGCCACGTGGCTCCCAGCGTGAGCAAGCACAGCCCCACTTCACAGCCCACACACATCCTCGGCACCGGGAGAGCGCGCCTGTAGGCACCACCGGAGGAATGAGAAAGGGAAGGGGTGGACGAGAACCACCCCCGGCAGCTCCCCTCCGAGCTGCTCGGGAAAAGCTCCCAGCTGCTCGGAAAGCACCGGCCCCTGCGCTGCTCGGGGACGCCTCTGCCAGCAGGACCGAGGTCTGGCACGTTGACAAACACACCCGGAGCCTTCGTTTGGCTCTGCAGAGGGGCCCGGAGCAGCCACAGGTCACCTCTGGGTGCCACCGGTGTCCCCACGGCTCCCCAGGGCCCTGCCAGGAGGAGCAGCCCCGGCGCCCCCGCCAGCATCTGTTCCCGGGGAACTTTTGTTCCCGATTTATCCCCTGTCTCCTGGAGCTATTCTAGGCAGGTACAATCTGCATCGCCATTGTTATTCAGATGATGTACGGATAATTTTAACCTTTCTGTTCCATTTGTCAAGGTTTTTCTTTTTTTTTTTTTTTTTTTTAGCCTCCCTGCCTGCCGGCAGAGCGCTGCCTCTCCGGCAGCAGAGGCTCCCCGTTCTGCAGCACCCATTTCCCTCGCTAGGGCGAAGCTTTGCCTTCCCCCAAATCCCTCTGGGGGTCTTCTCCATGGCCCCAGACGTGTGGGAAAGCAGGAGAAGGGTTCGAGCACTCAGCTCATGCCATCCATCACCTCCGCAGGGAGGTCTCATTGTGGTACCAGCCTCTTGGGGACCCACACGCTCAGTCCTGCTTCCAGAGCCTTTGGGGCAGTTCAGATTTAAGCCAAAAAAAGTTAAAAAATGTTAATTCAAGACTTGTGGCTCGCCAAGGAGGAGCCGTGCTCCTCATAACGCTACCAGAACGTAGCACGGTGATGGGAAATCAAAGGAAAAATGCACAAAGGGCACCACCACGGCAGCTCTACCCTCTGCCTGCAGGCTGGCCCAAAAACTTTTAGCGCTTCCAACAGCTCTGCACAGGAGCAACATAAGCCCTGATTTCAGCATCTTTGGTGGAAAACCCACCCGAAAGCTCCAGGCCGGGCAACAGGAGCTGCAAGCACCCGACCTCCGCGTGCAGCACAGACAGGGCGCGGGGCGGTTCTTTACAACAAGGTTTTATTTTTCTTTCCTTTTGACAAAAAACATTGAAGTTGTACATCGCCGCCCGTCGGGCCGCTTCCCTGGCTGGGTCCGAATGAGCACGGTTTGTTACAACATCCCGCCCCAGCAGCGGAACATCTCCCACCCCCCCTCGGCTCCTGGCGGCCATGCCGGGGGTCTCTGCCCTCCGAGACCCTCAGGAGGGACACGAGGATTGGGAGGGGGCATCCGGCCCCGAGGGGAGATGCTCCAGGGCTGCCCCATCTCCCCGCACACCCCCACGCCCCTCTGTCCCCCTCCTCCCTCCCATGGTCAAAAACGACCACCGACGGCAGGTCGGGGGCTCGGAGCTGGAGGAAAGGTCCAAAAAGCCAGGGAAGAGAGGTCGTGCAGCAGCAACGTGAGTCCAGCGACTTCCAAAGGAGAGACGCGGGCTGCAACAGTGCCCGGGGGCTGGTTCCGCTCCCCCCTCGGCAGAGTCCTTCCCGCGGTTCTCCTGGGGTCCTTTTTGGTTTCGCAGGCTTGCTTTGGAGGCGCCGCCTGGTCCCCGCGTGTCCCTGCCTGCCGCGGGAGCAGGAGCGATGGCTGCTGCGGGAGAGGCAGGATCGGGGCATCTTCGTGCCCCCCCGAGGGGGAAAAAATAACAAAACAAAACAAAAAAAAACAGGCTCTGGTTTGCTTTGTACAGTTTCCATATGTTGGTACAACACAGGTCTCAGGTAGCAAAGCTCGGGTTCGCCGACTGGTGCCATGGCGCCTCCTTGCATGCCCAAGCCCCTGCCACCGGTGGTCATGGTCACGGCGCCAGACACGAAAATCTGCCTCCTCCCCTGCCCTCGGGCTCTTCCTCGCTGCCTTTGGAAGGAGAAAATGCCAGCACCTACATTTTAGGGACCTACAGCATCTCCTCCTGCAGCACTGCCAGCCCCATCTGCGTCCCTGTCCCCCACGGGGCATGGCTCGTCCCCAAGCACGGAGGCTGGGAGTGACAGAGAGTTTTTTTGGGGACTTTGGGGACCGTTTTGCAGCTGGAAGTGTCCGATCAGAAAAAACAAGGGGCTGGCAGGGCCAGCAGAGGTGCCCCCACCGGGCAGTGAGGCAGTAGCGGTTTGGTTGCACCACGGAAACCCCTTTCCTGGGTGAACAGAGGGCGCTTTGGCCATTAGAAAAAGGGTTTTTGGTTCACGACGAAGCCCGGCACGGGGCGGGATTTGCTTCTTGCAAAGCAGAGCAGCTCTGGGGGAGCTCCCTGGGGGCAGGGGCTGATCCGCACATGCAGGAGCGGGGCCGTGCGTGCCCATAGCATCTCTCGGTGGGGAGCAACGGGGACCAAAGCCAAGCCTGGCCAGCCACAATTGCCGGGGGCAGCCCTGGGGACACCAAGCAGAGCATGAGAAGGACGGGATGAGGTTTGTCACCTCCCCGGCGGGCACACACCAACCTGAGCGCACCAACTCAGCACCCTCCTGCTCCCCATGGCAATGCTCTGGCTCCCCACAGACAAAACTCACAGCCAGGGCGGGCCACTGGGCACCACGGGGCCGTGTAATTACCAGATTAATTAATGACCGACATGGGGCATCCCGCTCCCACTGCCACCACACGGCACGGCCGGGCCACCCCTAGGGCAGAAAGCGCGATTCCCACCGCTGTGATCGCCAGGGGACAAGGGGACCGAGGGGACAAGGGGACCAGGGGGACGTCCCTGCTTCTCCGTCACATCCACCGACATGCAGCGAACCCCGCAGAGGCTTGGTCAGATGACTAAAACGAATCCATGTATGTGTATATCTTTATATATACAGCATATAAATATATATACACACACATACCGTATGTACACGCACACCTAGAGTTAGTTCTCCGTGTAGAAATACAGCCAGGGCGCTGCCAGGCGGGGTACATTCGGCAGCGCCGAGCCCCCCTCGCTGCTCCCGTTTGCCCCAGTACAAACCAGTTGGCATTGGCGTGGCCCACAGGGGCAGGCACAGCCGCCCCCAGCCGCCTCGTGCACCCTGGCCCCCCGCACCTCGCCCCTTCCCCGGGCCGGTCTGAGACCCTCGGGGATGGAGGCTCAAAGCCACGGCAGCACAAACCCGAGCGACTGAGCCCTGGGACCCCCTTGCTGGGGTTTTTCCGGCCGCGGGGAGCAGAAAACCATCGTCACGAGCCTTCCCGGGTCCTGGGGCTCTTGCTCGTCCCCGGCCGGGGCCGCTCCACCTCCGGTCAAATGCTTCTCTGTGCAGAAAAAAAAAAGTGATCGTAATAAATGAAAGTCGACAGATTTTAATTTTTTTTTTTTTTGCACAAAGACTTTTTTTTTCCCCATTCCGGTCAGTTGGGTTTTCTTCTTTTTTTTTTTTCATTTTTGTTTTTTTTTTTTCATTTTCCCCTTGCGTTTGGTTTTGGTTTCGTTTCATTCCCAGGCGCGGCGAAGAGCATGCATTGGGGAGGGCAGGGCGGCGGGGGCGGCGGTGGCGGCGGCGGGGGGGGCGCAGCCTTCTAGCACTTGTCGTCTTCCTCGGTGTCGCTGAGCACGTCGATGCTGGCCCCGCACATCACGCCCTGCCCGGCCCCTCGCCTCCGCCGCCGGTAGTGCCCGTTGGGCATCTGCCAGCTGTGCCGCAGCGGCGGGGCCGAGCCGATGGTGTTGGAGCGGCCCAGGCTGGTGGCCACGGCCGCCTCGAAGGTGAGCGTCTCCTCCTCGCCGCAGTCCGAGGCGTGCGAGTCGTCGTGCAGGGCCAGGTAGGGCTCCGAGATGTAGCGCTGCGGGGTGGACGGCCGGCTCGGCTTCCCCGCCGGGGAGCTGGAAGACTCGGTCAAGCCGGCGGCGTTGGGCTCCTTGGAGAGGAGCGGGGACCCCCCTTCGGTCTCCTCGGGGGGCGGCGAGGCGTCTCCGGCGGCGTGCCGCAGCATGGAGGCGTAGGAGAGGAGGGGACGCGGTTTGGGGGGCACCGGGGGGAGCTGGCGGCGGCCTCGCCGGGGCGTGCTGGTGTCCGAGATGGAGGGGATGGAGCTTTCGCTCAGCGAGCCCGTTCCCTGCAAGGCACCGAGACACGAGGGGGGAATGCAGGGGCTGAGCTCTGCTCGCGGTGGCGAAAAACACAAAAAGATTTTGGCGTGCCACGGCCAGCGAGAGCAGGGAGTCTGCAAAGCCGTGGTGGGAAGAGCTAACTGCTCTCCGGCTGCCGGTCCCTCTGCTCCGAGCGCTGCCACCTCCAGCGTTTGCATCTGGGACACCCCAGCCTTGGCAGGGAGCAGGTGCCACGGTGGTGGGATTGGCTCCAGAGGCACCAAGACGCTTGTCCCCTCTCCCCACCACACCGCAGGGTGCACCGGGCATCCCCAACCCACCAGTGCCACACCAGGGGACACGGATAGATGTCACCACCGGGAGAAGAGACACCGCAGAGCCCCCACAACCGGGGCTCATCTCCCCAGCTTTGGCAGGGAGCTCTGTTTTTAAGCCTCCTTTTGCACTTCCGAAGGTTTTCTCCACCCACCTGCCTGTTGGGTGTCTGCGACCTGCCCTCGCTGGGTGACCGGGACTCGCGCCGCCGCTCCGGGGACTCGTCGTGCGCCTGGGGACTCCTCTCCTCCGAATTGCAGCGGGAGATGTCGGGGGACAGCAAGTGCTTGCGCTCTTTGGATCGGCCCCGCTCCCTGCCGCCCGAGCGGTGCCCGTCGGACCTGTGGCCTGCAGCAAACCCCATCAGTCCCCGCTCTCCGTCCCCAGCAGCGGGGATGAGAAGGGACAGTGCTGGGCTGGTTTTTGGGGATGGGAAGGGGCTCGCAGCCGCCCGACCCCGCTCACCCGAGTCGGCGTTGAGGCGCCGGGCGGAGAGCTGGAGCGAGGAGTGGTAGCTGCGCCGGCGGGACTTGTAGGTGTTGTCGCTGCTGCGCTCCATGGAGAACTCGTCCAGCCAGGAGGTGTTGGTGCGCTTGTCCCGGATGGTGGAAAACGACCGCCGCATGGAGCTGGTGTCCGTCACCACCTGCAAGCAGCCCCGGCCGGCCGGGGACGGGGTGAGTACCGGGGTGGGCGCTCCATGGGATGCTCCAGCAGGACCCCACATCACCACCCGCAGCTCCTTAACGCAATGGGGAGGTTTTGGGGAGCGGCCAGCCTGGGCACGGTCCCCCAGGATGATCTCAGCACGGATCGGGGGCAGGAGGGAAGTGGGTAGAGCTGAAGCGTGCTGCTCAGCAAAGCGTGCGAGCGTGGCTCGCGGCACGGCCAGGTGCCAGGGGAGGGGTGGCAGCATCCTGCCCATGGCACGGGGACAGCACGGGTGCCGTCCTGGCATCCCTCCCGCCTCAGAAACAGGACCAGCAGAGCAAACAGCGGCAGTGAAAAAGAAATCATTACAAGGGAAGGGAGGCAGGGAGGGCCCTGCCTTCTCCAGTGGTTATTTCCCCAGCTTTTACACATCCCTCCCTGCTCCTGGATTATCCCCATGTCCCCTTGCCGTGTACTCATCCCCTCTCTCCCCACGCACACTGTTGTTTTATCAATTTTCCTTTCCTTTTGCTCTGCCATTCTTCTTCCTACCTTCTCCCTTCCTTCTAGCTTGCATTCTCATATGTTTTGTGAAAAGCATCACCCCCTTATATATTTTTCCTTGCTTTGCTTTAACAGCTTTGTACCTCTCCAACCTTGAGCCCTTCTCCCTGTCTCCTTTCCTCCTCTCCTCCCAACCATCTTCCCCCACTGCCAAATGCTCGGGGAAGTCCACCAAAAAAAGCTTCCCTTCCCTTTCACGTCCCCAAAGCACCCTGCAGCAACGCCACGCTGCACCCGCACCCACACGGGGTGCTTGCACCTCTGTCAGAAACCACTGGCTTCACGGTGAAGGGTTGCAAAACTGACCCCCCAAGAAGCTCCCGTGCCTCGGCCAAGGCTGAATACAAGACAGAACAACAGAGAAACCAGGCAGACAAACGAGGAGGTGAAATGTGGCCTAGGCTCCCCCGGACAGACTGTCCGAGGACACATGCGGACAAGCACATGTGGTGCGACAAGGGGAAGAGAAGGAGAAGGCATTTCATCCTCTGGGACCTTACAGCCGGGCAGAGACCCCAAAAACCTCACCCAGAGCCTGGGGCTGGAGGAAAGGAGGGGTGCCCCATTGCCTGGGGGCCCTGCTCCAGGTCCTGCTCCACCATGGACCAGGTGCTCGGTGCCCCTGGCTCCTCTCCACTGCTGGTCCCCACCAGACATGAGGACAGCAGCTGTCCTCCTTGAGAGGCACCCCAAAGATGGGGAGATGGGGCCACGGACCACTGGGGGGCTTCCTCGTGGAGAGAAGCACCAGCGTTACCTTTGCTCGGACCCGGCACCCGTGGGGGCTTTGCTTGGTTTTACCTGGGGATCCACAGTGAGACGAGGCATGGAGGAGGCCCTCCCAGAGACAGCGTGGTCCTGAGTGTCCACGGGAAGGTAGCTGCCACGGTTAGAGGGCTGCACTCTTTGAAACTCCCTAACCTCTGGCTCCTGGAAACAAACACACAGCCACGCTCTTGGGATGGGGTTGGGTCACGGCAGCGCGCTGCTCCTGCGGCTCTGCAGGGGACAGCCCGGGTCCACCAGGGCTGGGTTTCACAGGGGGGCCAGAAGGGTCTGAGACAGATTGTCAGGATCAAAAAGGATCTGCATTTCACAGCCTGGTGCAGGTGAGCCCATATGGGGACCTTCACGCTCATCTGATGCCCACCTCGCACCTCTTTCCTTCCGATGGTGGCAGTGGAAGCCCTGCCTGGATCAGCCCGTCCTCCCGGGCTTTGCCTCCTTCCCAATTCCCAACACAGGGGAATTTGGCACAGGACGTGGCAGCGGGGACGGGGAGGGCCACACGTGTGCGTGGGACAGAGCTCACAGGGTGCGACAGAGCACGGGGACACGGAGCGGGCTGGGGAGGCACGGGGGCACGGCGCCGCGCCCGACGGGCGTCGGGGTGGTGCAGGGCTGCACACGCACAGACACGGAGAGGCAGAGATATGTATATGTATATATGTATCTGTATATATGTGTACGTATATATACACACACACACGGACACGGACACGGCTGCCGCCCACCGGAGGGGCGCGCTCCCCCGGGTGACGGTTTGGGAGCTCGCGTCGGCTCGGGGGGCAGCAGCACTGACAACAAAATGAACACGGATCCGAAAACATCAGATACCATCGCTCAGCACGGGGTGACCCGCTGAAACGAGCGCTCAGCGGGGGAAAAAAGAGCAGCCTGCGGAGAGAAGGATATTTTACTGCAGGGCATCGCGCCGCGCTCGCGGCTCCGGCTGCAGGAGGCGAGGGGCCAGAGCCCTCCACGCCGACGGTCCCACACCTCCCCGTGCCCACCAGCGTCCTCCTGGGACCACAGACAAGCGCCCTGGAGGCAGTGCGTGACTTTACCAGAGACTGGTGCTCCTGGAACTGCCCGTGGGCCGGGTCCATGCACGCCAGCTGGAAGATCTCCTGCGGTGAGAGCGGGCTCAGCGAGGGGAACCCGCTCCGGCTGCTCCTGCAAAGACGGTTCGGCTTCAGGGAGAGCACAAACGGAGTGCTGCCATCGCTGGGGGTCCCCACGCTCGCCCCCCAGGGCTGAGACCCCCAGGGCAGACACCATGCTCCCTGGAGAGCTCAAACGGTGCCCGGGAAGGAGAGGACACCAGCGTTGCATGTCCCATGGCAGCCAGGAGCCATCCTAAATGCAGCACCAGCAATTCAACCATCTCCTTGCCCCGTGGGACAGCGAGAGGAAAGGTTCAGTGCTGTCCTGCAGCCAGCATTTGGGTGGAAATGGTTTGGGAACTCAGAGGTGAGCCCAGGACTGCCTGCCACCTGCTCCCCGCTCTCAGCCTACGAGCAAGGAGACCCTCCTGGGTAAGGGTGTGCACTCAGAGCTGGATGCTCCTGCTACAAGGTGTCTGCACGGACACCTCAGCGTTCCCCCTTCCAGGAGCAGAAAAGCTGCAGAAAAACCTCACCTCTCCTCAGGGCAATACTCACAGGCCCGAGAGGGTGTCCTGCTGGAGGTACGGCAGAGCCTTGGCGTTTGAGATGATTTCCTGCGGCAAAGAGGAGGGCTCCATGCGCTGGAACATGGGCGCGTTTTTCTGTGATGGGGGAAAGGTAGAAGCTGAGCCTGGACGAAACGCAGACGAGCGTCCAGCGCTTCACCAAGCACGCCTCCGCTGCTTGGGAAGGCGATTGGGTGCTCACATTCACCATTGAGGATGCACAAATGGGGTTGTAGTAAAAAAAAAAAACTCATGTGCACCAACATCCTCACCTCCTGAGCCAGCCACTCAGCCAGAAACCCTGCGCAACCTCCCCTGCCCGTGCGTCACCACACTGCTCCCCAAGGGGTGAGCAGGGGCTGATGAAAGCCACCACGCAAGGCACGAGCCCCTTGGACATCTCCCCGTGGCTGTTTCCAGCGCAGCAGCAGCCAGGTTTGGTCAGGACGTGGTAAGAAGTGCTCTGAGCTCCCCTGGTCCCCGCGCGCCCTCGCGGAGCCTCACCTGCTCCTCCAGCTGCTGCCTCTGCTTCTTGGCTTTGCTCTGCTTGTAGTAGTCCATGATCATCATGGCTGCGTAGATCTTGCCAACAGTCAGGTCAGAGGCTGAGAGCACAGCAGGGGAAGGAAGGGGGGAGGCTTTTACGGCACCAGGAACTGCAGGTCTGAAGGCACCAGCGCTCACCTCGGGAAGAGCCCTGCTGTGGTCGCCCTCAAAATCTGCTCGGTGCTGGAGCAGAGAGGGCACCGACCACCCGGGTACCCGGGGGAGATGGAGGTGGCTTGGCAGCACCACGATAACCCACCAAGGCCACCATCAGATGTGGGGGAGCTGTGAGCAGGAGGGGTGGGCCAGGTGGCCTCCAGCAGCTCCTCCCAACCTCAGCCACTTGGATCAGTCCAGTGGTGCTCAGCCTCCTGCCCCTATGTGCTCCAGAGATAACTTATGGGAGACTCTGGGCTCATCAAAGGGTTTTTTTTTTTCAGAAGGACTCCCACGAGCACAAGCCCTCATCCCACCTCTTCCCCAGACAGGACCGGGGCTGCAGAACTTGGCAGAGACTCACTTTTTGGCATGGGTACCAAGAGGTCGAGCATCTTCTGAGAGAGGTGAGGCCAAATGGTCAGGATCTCCTTTTGAAGCTCGGAGTCTAACTGCTGCCAGTCTGCACCACCTTCAACAGCAGGGAAGCAGCGGTCAGTGCGCACCAAGAGCTGGCGCCTGGGCCCATCCCAACACCCCCTTCCCACCCCGAAGAGGGGCCCCCTCGCCAAGACAAGCAGCAAAGCAGCTCTCGGGGCTGGGAGAGCCACGTTGCATCAGCCAGCCGGCTCTCCTGCTCCTGCGGGGAAACTTTCCTGCCATCCCCTCCATATGTGCCGCCACCTCCCATCCCCTGCCCTCCCACTCAAAGCTGCCATCCTCGAGCTCGCCTTGGGTCCGTCTCTGCGGCTCCGATCCTACTGCAGCCCACACACACCTGCTGCTGCCCCACTTTCTCTTTTCTGGGGAGCGGATCATGTGCTGGTGCAAGAGCAGCTCTGCCTGGCTGAGATCCTCGAGCAGGAGGGGGGCAGAGCTCTCTGGCCAGCGGCGAAGGGATCTGCCGTGCTGAAAGCCCTGCTAACGCGTGCCAAAGCAGGGAGTAAATCCTGGGAGAAGGAACGTGGCCAGGCTCAAATCCCCGCTTTATCATCCAGCCAGGGTTCAAACCTGGTGTTTCAGGGCGCGGGCTGCGCACCGGGCTTCTGCTGAGCTCGCCCTGGGTTGGATTTTCTGAGCTGTTCCCAGGGGACGATTTATTGCAAGTGGCATGTTTCCGCAGAAAGCTTTTGATCCGATGAATCAGAGCGTTTGCAGCAACAACAACAAAGCAGGTTTTTTTTCTGCTCTGAACATAAAATGTTCCTTGCGAGACGGATTTCTGCTCCGCAGCCCTAGGAGGCCAGGCACACAGGACTGTCTCCCTCCTCGGTTTGGTTTTGCACCAAAGAGGAAATTCTTTTCCTTTAAACTCTGGGCATCGGGATATTTCTGTTCTCTACCAGCAGCTTCTCTTGCAGGAGGAGGCAGATATTTGCCTGCCTGGGTGCATCACCCCCATCCACGAGGCTCAACCCCAACTTTGGCTCTTGTGATGCCCACGGGACCACCCCAAAACCCCCCTGCTCTGCCCTTTCTCGACCCCCCGACGTTACCTTTGGCGATTTTGATGTCCAGGGCGGTGCGGATCAGTGCCATCAGGGTGGAGGTGAAGTGGACCGTCATGTCCTCGGCCACGGGCATGTTCATCAGCACCAGTCTCTGCGCAAGAGAGAGAAGAAAACAGCGGACGGAAAACAATATCGAAAAACACATCGACCGGGCTGGAGGAAAAGAAATCAAACGTTAAACGAAAGGAAGAAAAAATAAATAAATAAAAAGAAAAGGAAATTAACAGGAAATAAAAAATAAATAAATAAAAATAAAAAGCAACAAAGAGTGTCAAAACAGCACAGCCAAAAAAGAAGGGCAAGGATCACCCCGCCGCCCCCGCCCCCGGCTCCTTCCACCCCAGGACACCGGCTCACTGCCTTCCAGGGCTCCTCCTGCGCCCCAGGAACGGCCCCTGGGCCCCCTCCCCAAAAAACGAGGCTGGCACGGGGCCGCCGCGGCACCTCCCGGCACTTTGGGGAAGACGCCGCTGAGCCAGCAAGGCATCGGAGATGCTGGGGAGGGGGAGAGGGGGCTCAGGTCTCCGTTCCCGGGTGGTTTGGCTTTCCAGCTCTCAACCCTTCCCAGCTGGGGCAGGGGAGAGGAGGGTCCCTAACCTGCGGGGACTTCGGCTCGGTTCCTCTCGCATGCTACATCCTGGCGCCCCCTTTTTGCGTCTTTCAGAGATGAAGTTTGCCAGCACATGCACAGGGTCCGAATTATCCGAGGGTGGGGAAGGGGAAGGAGGGGGGGGAGGGAGAAAAAGTGCAGGAGGAAAGAGAGGAGGGCAACCAAGGCAGGTGAGACACGCCATGCTCCTTCCCCACCCCGGGCAGGCGGGGTGCAAACCGAAGTGACCAGATCCACTTTCCAGAGAGTATATTTTGCTTTGAGAACACCTGGGGTCATCCCTTCCCTTCCCAGTCCTTCATCCCCCGGCTCCTCGTGTCCTCTCCCTGCCTTCAACCCTCCCTTTCTCTCCTGGGGGGCTGGCACAGGTGTGAACCAACACACGAGAGCTGGAGCAGGGGCAGCCAAGGAAAGCTCCAGCTCGCTCCAGGCGGGCAGCACGTGGCTGCACAGCGCCGGCTCCTGGCCTAGGGGCTCCCACCCCAAATCCTTCAGGGTTCCCTGGGTGCCTGCTCTGCTCCCACGGGGCCAGGGCTGCCCCCGGAGCTGTAGGGGGGAATCTCAGAGGTTTGGCTCCGGTGTCTGCCCCGCACGAGCCATCCTTAGGATGTCTCGTGCCGATGTGCCTGGCTCTTCACACCCCATGGGGCTGCTCCTGTGGTTTGCATCCTTGCAGCCCAGTGGGATCCCACCTCCGTAGGCTTTTAGCTGGCTGGGAATAGGGTGGCTGCCAGCCCAGGGGATGAACTTGGGCCAGCGTGGTCCTGCAAAAACATCCCACCTTCCTCTCCTCACCCTCCTTTTCCTCTCCACCTCCAGGCTACCCCTACCGCTGCCCCTCTCCCTGCTCTCCCCCAGGGCTCTTCCACCCCACAGCTCCCCAGGCTTGCAAGTGACGATGCCAGCATCACCTGCACGGGCAGGGGAGACCAGAAAGCGTGGCCGGGACCCCTGCGGGCACACCCCAGGAGCTGAGGACGGGTGGGAAGCCCCCGGTGCCTCCCCGGCTCCCCCAGCCCCACCTCCCGCCAGCTCCTGCCGGGCTCTAGCCCCCCGTAGAAGGAAGGGTTGATCTACCTTATAGGCCACTTTGGAAGGACATCTCTTGCCGAGGCCTAGCGGTGGTGACATAAGAGTCAGCATTTCATACATCTCAGTGTAATGGATTCGGCCACTGCTCATGGAGGGGGAAGGGGAGGGAGGGAGATGCAGAGAGAGAAAGAGAGAAAGAGAGAGAGAGAGAAAGAGAAGGAGGCATTCCCAGAGAGCGGAAACAACGTACGGACAAAATAGTACAGGGAACAGGAGAGAAAGGAAGGAAAAAAAAAAAAAAGAAAAAAAGAAAGAAAGAAACAACAAACGGACAAACAGGAAAAGAACAGGAAACCCGTTAATCAAGGCAAATCATACACGAGAGACTGTCCTGCTGCGGATTTATAGCACTGCTCACACAGACCCAGGAATGCCGGCGGAAAGCCACTCACCCCTCTCTCCGCTGCTGGCCTCAAAGCGCCTGCCCCGCCAGCAGCCCGGGGGTCCTTGTCCTGCCTCACCCCGTCCCTACGGCCCCCCCGGCAGCCCCCAGCTCGCCCCACGGGTTCCGGGGCTGTGTGCGAGTGGTATAAATCAGATACACGGCGCTCGAGCCATGGGTTATCGGGGGTAGGGCGCTTCGCCCCACAGCGACTCAAAGCGCTCGGTGGCCGCCGTGTCCTGGCTTCCCTCCCGGGGGGGGTCTGGGGGTTGCTTCGGCCACCTAACCCATAGCCAGAAGGCTGTGTATCCCCATCTCGTGGGGTCTATGCAATTGGGAGGCAGCGTCTTGCATAGAAGGCAGTGGGCCAGGGTCACTTGTCAAAGGAAGATGCCCAGTTGCTTCCGTCTGGCTCTGCGGATGGACCGCGTCCCCACCATGCAGCAGTGCAAAAAGGCATGCTGTAAATCGGCTGGAAAAAGAAAAAAAGAAAATCAGGAGGGAAAAAAAGTTGTGCATGCCATGCTCCCCGCCCTGGCTCTCTCCCGCATGCGGCTGCAAGTTCCACCAGGTTGGAGTTTAAAGAGTCTCGGCAGAGGCAGCTGTTTGGCCCTTCCAACATCGATTGGGGTGCCTTTGGGTTTCCCCCGGGGGGGGCAGCACGGAGGGACCCCCGCCTCGCGCTCCTCCACTCGTAGGGCCAGCCTAGGATCGCCACAGCGAGGGGTGCTCCAAAAAATGCCCCGCGATGGGCTGAGGGGTTGGGGCTGTGCCTCCCTCTCGCCATACAGCCAGCGGGATGCTCAAATGCGTCTCCCCTGGGGGGTGCCAGGCTCAGCCACCTCTTCTTCCCCTCGTGCCAAGCTGCTGCAATATTTGGGGTGGCTGCGGGGCTGGGGACACCTCAGCAAAGCAGAGGCACCGACCTCTGCTGCTGCATCGCAGCGGGGTGGGAGGAGGGTGCTGGAAAACAACGTGCTGGGATGCTGCTTCCCCAGCCCCGCGCTGAGAGCAGAGGGAAAAGGCAGCGAGAAAAGGGCCAAAGAGCCCCCGCCAAGATCAGTCCTGGTGGTTCGGGGCTGAACATGAGACAGAGACCACCTGCAGGGAGGGTTTGGGGCACAGAGCAGGTGGGACAAGCCGTCCCCTTTGAGACCTGAGATGTTAAAAGGGTCGGAGGGAGGATGACAGCGAGACCAGGGGCTGTTAGGTGGGACGATGAAGGGAAAAGATCCAGGTCCGTAAGCGGCACCGCTGCAGAGCTGGCTGCGCACTTGCTGTGCCTCACAGCGAGGTGACTTCAAGCCTTCACACTTGAGAACTTTGTTCGGAAAGGAAGCAAGACAGTGAAATTGCACCCGCCGTTCCCTGCGGGGCGGATTTCAGCACCCACAGCATATGCCGGGCTTTGTCTTGTGCGCTGAGATTCCCTGCACCACGAAGGAGGAACAGGTTCCCGTGAAAATACAGAGATTGCAGCAAACCCCAGCAAATACTGCGCGAGGACCGTGCTGTTCTCAGACGGGCTGCAGACACCTTAAATCTGCGCTGTGCCCAGACACCAAATCCCCGGGGAGGAGGAATTTAGGGCAGATCTGCCCTCCCACGGGTAGGAAATGACCATAACCGTGCCGTCGCTTGCTGTTGGGAAGAGAGCACAGGGATACGGAGCGGTGAGGGAGTAGGTTCGGGAGCAGATGTCCGTAGGGACACGAACACCAGGGATGCTTGCAGGCAGCAGAAGCGATGCCTGCTTTCCTGGCTCATTTCTGCCTGACTGCCAGAGGCAGAAGGGGCTGAAGAAAGGCAAGAAGAGCCCCAAGGAGTGGAGCAAGACACGGTTACAAGACCTGCTCTCCCCAGCACGAGGACAGTTTGCTGGATCTCCACGGGAAGGCTTTCTGCATCGATGCGCCCTTGTAAACCCACCTGCAGATTCACTTCCACACCCTGCTGCACCCCTATGCAGCACCCCGGGGATGCCCAGGCACCACCTTGCCCAGAGCACCCTGCCCCCCACGTCACAGACACGTTTTTGGCTTTTCTGCTAGTATTTGTTGCCAAATTGCCTGGTAGGGAAGGGGTGTAGGCTTGCTCTCTTACGTTATTTTGGAAATTAGGGCTCTTGCTGCCTCCAGGAACCTGTGCACTGCATGGGGCAGGCTGACCAAACTGCAAGGTGAGTGTAGGGTCGGCATTTGGGGATTTGGTCCACGGTGGCAAAAGTGTGACGTCCACGGGGGGTCTTCCTTCTTCATCAGTTCCCTTCTGGGAATTGCTCCAGGCCAGCAGGAACCCCTGAAAATCTCTCAGATCCTCAAAATCCCCAGCTTTGGGGGGCAGCATTTTCCAGTTAAGCCCTGACATCAACTGATAAAGAGTAGGAATTCCTCCTGATGGCGTCTTCTGTCCTCGGGACCTCAGCACAGCCCCAGCCTTTGCCAGGAAGGCGGCAGAGAAGAGTGGAAAGGCTGCGGGGGACCCCGTCCTCGAGGGGCTGAGACATCTGAGGGTCTTGAAAGAAGTACCCACCTTTCCTTAGACCTCTCCCAATAAATGAGATTATCATGTCTGGTTTCCTCTGCCCTGCTCCTGGTGCCAGCCCATCCCATAAGACTTCGGGCAGCAGTGGGGTGAGGCACCCCTCCCTTGCAGGATGAAGGCTGCGGCCAGGGGTGCCTGAGCTCCCCTGGCACATCTCGGATGCCCGACGGGTGAAGAGGAAGGAGGAGCTCTGGTTCAGCCTGTTGTGCCATGGAGATGGGTGTCGTGGCACTAGGAAGAAGAAGGTGGCTGGCACAAGGTTTTGTTCGGTTGCCACCCCGAGGAAAAACGTAAAAGAAGGTGCAGAGATGCACAAGGAGGGCTGGCCACCACCTTGGATTTAAGGCTGAGAAGCCGGCTCAAGCAGAGGGAGAGCTGAGCTCCAGAGGCCGGGAAGGAGCCCAGGTGGCCGCTGGCCCCCGGGGGAAAGGTGCAGCCCAGGCTGGGGCTGGGACAGACCCCATGGAGCCCGCCTGGCCCCACAAGTGCCCCCACACCTCCTCCCAGTGGGGCTGGCAAGCCACGGGCACGATGCACAAGAACCTGGCTCCCCGAGAGGGTGCCACAGGATGTCCCCAGGTGTCCTACAGGGAGAAGGGTCACCCTGGCGTCCCACCCTCCCTGTCCCAAGCAACAAAACCCCCAGATCCTCCATCCCCAGGAGCAAACCACACCTGAACCCCCTTTCCAAACAGGCACTGGGGGGGAAAAGCCCTGGTCCCACTGATGCCACCGAGCGGGGACGGTGGCACGCGTCCCGGCGGAGCTGGGGGCTGGCTGGGGGCAGTGCAATTTCTCAAACACCCCCAAACCCCCCCAGGAGGCTCCGGGCCCCCCCTGGGGGGGACAGCTGCTGGCCCTGGCAGGCCGCGGACCTCTTTAAACTCGAAGGAAAGCAACGTGAGGGTTCCCTCGGGAGGCGCGGTGGCGGTGGAGCGGGGGGAAGGAGGGGTGGATGGTGCGTCCCGTGGCCAGGTTGTGGCGGAGGACTGGGAGGCAAACCTTGCACGCCACCCTGTAGGGGCAGTTCTCTCCTAGGCCCAGAGGAGGCGAGATCACCCGTACTAATTTGTACATATCCTTATACGAGATTCTGCCGCTGCAAAGGAAGCACAGGTGGGTTAATAGGACACTGAGAGGGTGGAGAGCTTAACCAGGGGGGCTAGGACCAGCTGCGGGGCATGGCTCTTCTCCTTCTGGCTCCGTCAGACCCAGAGAGGGGAAAGCTGGGAGCATCGGTGGCCACCTCCATCACGGGCCAGCTCGCGCCTCCTCACTCAGCCCCATGTGCCACCGACACCTGGTGCTAGGATTTTCGGGGCAGGGGGGGAGGTTGCAGCCGGTTTGGGCCATGAGCCCTGCTGGTGGAGCCGCGGCCTCCCCAGTGCCACCAGCTCTCTGCTCCTCCCGAGGGCCCGGGAGGCTGGCAGCCGAGCAAATCGTGTCTCCGGTGTCTGGGGACCCCGAGGCAGGGAGATAATGTGACCAGTGGCTCTGGCGCTAGCACCTAGGTCTCACCAGAGCACGCTCTGCCAAGGGTCCACATTATTATCCCGTACACGCACCCCTTTTCCCCCAGGCCCAGTCGTTATCGCGGCAGGATACATCCCGTATCCACCCACCGCCGGCTGGGGTAACGAAGCAGTCGATGCAGGAGCTGTGCAGGGCCGGGCGCAGGGGTGCTGAGCCCCCAGCCCCAGCTCCGAGCCCTTTTGGGAAGCGCACGGGGGCCGTGCTGAGGTGCAGCGTGCTGCAGCCTCCTGGGCATCCTTGGACAAGCTGGGAGGGAAACCGCACGAGGAGGCAAAGAGCAGCAGCGCTACCGTCCTACCTTTCTTTGCCTCTGGTTTCTCCTCGCCCTCCTCCCCCCGTCCCCTCTCCATCGCTGAGCCAACCGTCTGGGCAGAGCCAGTCCCTGAGCCTGCCTGGCCTCGGACCCGCGTGCTGTCCCCACGAGACCCCTCCTGGGAGAGCTGCTGCCCTGCGTGGGTGCCGGGACCCCTGGGGATGTACTCACCTGTTCCTCGCCCCGCAGCGGGGGCCGGGGCTGCCCCGGTGGCCCCAATACCACCGGCTCCCGTGCATGGCCCCTAACCACTGTGGTTTGCTCAAAAATCAGAGGGGGGCTTCCTCAGGGACTGTGCTGGACAGTCTCCTGGGGCAGATTACGGTTTTAGGCTCAAAAAGATAAAAAATGAAACCGTGGCTGGAGCTGGCCTCTCACGAGGCAGGAGGCCAGCAGTGGAGGCAAGGTCTCCAAAGGGAACATGCATCTGCCGAGGGTGCTGAGCCAACATCACCCTGGCATGGTGGCGATGGGACACAGCTCCACAGAGGCTGTCCCCAGGCTAGGGGTGGCACGAGCCACCCTCATGGTGCCGGGGCTGGCAACCTTGGAGAGGTGGGGGCTGGCTGGCTGGGGGAAAGGCAAGCCCATGCCCAGCCTCCACAATCCCCAAACCCCTCAAAAACTCTCTGAATCTCGTCTGCGGGTGACCTGGCAGGAGCCCAGCAGGCCCCCAAGCATGTCCCCAAGGCATGGGACAAGCCACCCTGTGCCCTGCCCCAACGGGGGCGCTGGGGACCCAGCCATGGAGGCTGCTTGGGCAGAGGCTGGGGAGGATGCTGAGAGGGATCTGCCCATGGGATGGCAGGGGAGGAGAGGGGGAGCAGGAGCCTCCAGCTCTCAGGATAAACACCACGGCCAGCCACGGACATCTTCAGGCTCTCAGCTAAGGTGCCTGTGCCACCAGGCGTCGTGGGAACCGGCTGGTACCTTTGTAAGGACCATGAGCGAGAGCAGCCCTGCCCTGGGCACTGCAGCTGGATTTCGGCAGCAGCAGACAGAGGCACTGCTCAAAACCAGCTCTGAGAGGCTGCCCGGGAGAGAAGGAGCTGGCTACATACCACGCTGCTCTGTCATACTCTGCCCAGATCCGGACAAACTCATCCAGATGGTGAGGCCCCAGGATGGAGGAATCGCGGGTCAGGTATTCGAAGTTGTCCATGATGACGGCCACGAACAGGTTGAGCATCTAGGCGAGGGGGAGAAGGGTGGAGAAAAAGGGAAATAGGAGAAGGAGCAGAGAAGGGAAGGGAGAGAGAGAAGGAAGGGAAGTCAGGGTGAGATGGAATTAAACGAGGAACCGAGAACGCACAGCACAGGGCTGGGGAACTCACCAGAAACGAGCAGAAGAAGATGAAGGAGACGAAGTAGACGTAGGCCAGGTCGGTGCCGCAGCGCTCGTTCTCGTTCTGCCCGGACGTCGCTGTTGTGTCCGGCTCGCAGCCCTTGCCCTCCAGGCAGGACAGCATGATCTCCTGCCATGCCTCCCCGGTGGCACTCCTGCGCCCAAGGCACCGCGCTCAGCACCCCGCGGCAGGCAGGATGGAACGGGGAGGGAGGTGCCCCCTCTGCGAGCCCCCCACCTGCGGTTCCCTACCTGAAGAGGAGCATGAGGGAGCCAAGGAAGCTGCGGAAGTTGTTGTGCCGGTTAATGTGGCTTTCCTCATCCAGCTTGATGTTGCCAAAAACCTGCCGGAGGGAGAAAAAGGTTTGGGCAACACCGCTGGTGCCAGGGAAGTGGCTGCGCGCTCACCTTGGCTCGGGGCGCACGATGTGGTGTGGGATCAATCCTGTCCCAGAGCCCAGGTGGAGAAGCAGCCCCGTGAGGGCATGTGGGCACAAATCCTACCCAGCAAGGACAGGAGGTGGTAGAGGCTGCTGGAAGCCAAGCTGCCAGGGAAATGGGAGCTCAGGGGGTCTGGGATGAGCCGAATTTGGCCGCTGGAGACGACCCGTGATGCTGGAGTTGAGCACAGTGGCACAAACAGGGTGGGGAAATGCTCAGTGCCCAAGGGACAGACGGACCACTAGCTCACCACAGACAGACAGACACTGGGGACTACCAGCCCACAGCCCTTCCCAGGAGGTCCCCAGGGCCAAAAGAGGCAACGAATCCCCAGATTGGGGTAATATCCTAACAATGACCCACAGCCAAGACCACGTTAGGACAAGGAACGTTTGCAAAGTGCCTCAAATTGGAAAAATGTGCTGTTATTACTGTTAAATATTTATTCCACTTTCCGTGAATCTAAAAATACACCAACTGCAGAGTATTTTTTTCCCTGTACAGGTTTTTTTGCAATGTGTAATTGTAGAATATTTTCTGCCTCCAGCTATTTTGCTCAAATAACGCCCACAGACTTTACTGCTTGGGGATTTGTTCACAATAGTGTTAAAAAATAAAATAAATCAAATACTACCACACGGCAGGGAGGGGGGCTGAGTCAGATGGCAGTTGTTTAGCGCGGAGAACACCTGGAGCCGGTGCTGGGATTGTGTGGGCCAAGAGCAGCCACGCGCCTCTCGGGGCGGGAGGAGGCCAAACACCAGCGCTGCCAAGCAGCCCGAGCCGGAGGCGACCGCGCTGCCCACTCCCCAAAATCTGCTCCCTCCCCTCCCCGACCCCTCTGAGCGCTGAGCGCGTTGGTTATTGTGGTGGCTGGCTCACCCGGCGGCTCCGAACCCCAAATGTGAGCAGAGATGCTTTGTGAGAGCCTCAGCGTGGGGCTTAGTCACCGAGGCAGCCCCGCTGGCACGTGTTTGACCGGGAGCTTTTGCTCACGTGCCACTTCTGCACCAGGCTGGAGCGTGGGGAGCTCACGGCTCCGCACACCTCCCCTCGGCAGGTCGCTGCAGGGCCCTCAAATCAGGATCCCACCAGCATCGAGCCCACAAAAACCCTAGGTGGAGGGATGGGTGGGTGCACGGCTGCGGGTGGCCATGCCATGGTCCCTTTGGTTTTAGAGGTATTGGGTACAACCCCTAAAAGCACAACGCCTGTGGGATGAAGGGGTGGTGATTTGGGAGCAGCTGCTGCACAGGGTGCCCAGCTGAGCCCCCAAGTCCCCAGGGGTACAGGTGAGGAGGGCAGCTGGGGTCCCAGCAGTGCCACAGGCTCTGTGGCTCCCAAATGAGCTCTCCCACCCCTGGGACCCCCCTGGGCACCCGGGCTGGCTGCTGTGCAGCGTGGTGCTGAGCACACGGCCGTGCCAGAGGGCTGCTCGCCGAGCTGTCCGTGCCCACCTGCATCCCGATGATGGCATAGATGAAGAAAAGCATCGCGATCAGGAGGCAGACGTAGGGGAGGGCCTGCGAGGGAAGCACATGAGTCATCTCCTTCAGCTCGGGTCCAGCTCCAGAGGCATACAGAAAGAGCAGCGAGCAGGTAAACTGCTCCAAACCAGCTCTCCTGCAAGCCAGCAGGGCAGCAAGGCCCTGGGAGCAGCACCCTCAGGAGCCCCAGGCACAGGGAATTTACCTTGAAGGACTGCACGAATGTCCAGAGCAGGATGCGGATGGTGTAACCCTGGCGCAGCAGCTTGATGAGCCGAGCCGCTCGGAAGAGCTTCAGGAAGCTCATGTTGAAGCTGCTGGTGTTCACCAGCTGCGAGCAGAGGAGGAGGAGGGGGTCAGGGGATGGCAAGAGCCCCCCAAACCCTGCCAGCCCCCCCCCAGCCCAGCCCAGCCTGTCACCTTGGTGTCCGTCAGGATGATCTCCGTGATGCTGCCGATGACGGTGATGAAGTCGAAGATGTTCCAGGTGTCCCGGAAATAATTCTGCAGGAGGAAACAGAGAAGGAGCAAGGATTTGAGATCGGGGTGGCCAGTCTGAAGGGTGCTGCGACATCCCCATTCCCATGCAGAGCTCACAGGAGGCACGCACGGATCCCTTCCCTGGCTGCTCTGGCACCAGGATGCCCAGCCCGCTGGTGGCCACAGGTGGCAATAACTCATCACACCAACCCCTGGGGCCACAAGGCTGCTGTGTCCTCCAAGGGCTGCTAAGAAAAAGCAGCCCGGGACTTAAAAGAGCAGCTGGGGACTTGAGGACCAGGAATTAGATGGAGAGGTCTCGCTGCTGGTCAGGTCTGGCTCAATGCACCAGCACCTGGTGGCTCCCAGGGACAAGAAACCACTGCCACCAACATGGTGGCAGCAGGGAATGCACAGTACGTGGTCCATGCCCCAAGCACAGCAGAAACGAGGCAAAAAGCCCTGCAGCATGGCTTCCCCCAGCACAACACCCACCCGCAGCAGTGGAAATCTGCTTAAAGCTGAGCAGTGCCAAGCTCTGGCCGCAGGATGCCTGCTGCTGCAGGCTGAACCGATCGATCCCTTTGGGCTTCACAACCTGCAGCAGCTCTGGCTGCTGGCCCGGGAAGCCTGGAAGGTCTGTGCTGACCGAGGAACCAGCATCTAGCAGCGGGAAGTCTAACGGGAGCCAAAGAAGTGGTTCCAACCGCCAGCCTCCAAACAGCTCCCAGGCCGGGACCCAAAATAGATGGCATTGGCCTGGTGTTATTAACACCTTCCCTCCGTGAGCTGGAGGGATGAGGTGTGCTAAGTGCAAATTAACGCCCTCATCAACAACAGGATCAGCCACTCACCAGGAAGCCGAAAGCAATGATCTTGAGGACGCACTCCAAGGAGAAGACCATGGTGAACGCAATGTTCAGGTACTTCAGGGCCAGCTCGTAGGTGTACGGAGCAGAGTAGTACTGATGGAGACACACATTGCAAACTTGGAGGGGGCCAGCCAGCCTCTTGTGACTGATGTCTGTCCCCAGGAAGGTGTGGAGGCCCCTGCTCCTTGCCCACAGTGCCTAAAGACCTCCTTCTTCATCCCCTCCCCACCCCTCTCCCAGGACAGGGGCTCTGCTTCCAAGAAGGAAGAACAGAATAATTGCAGATCTTCCTGCAGCAGAGATAACCCTTTACAGGATTTGGAAGTTTTCTTACTCCTTTTCACTTTTTAAAAGTTTCAAGAGCTGGTGTGTGGAGAGAACAAGTTTTCATGGTGGGAAAGTGGAAGAAGTCCCCAAACCCAGGCTTGGGAACGAACAACTCTGTTTGGACAAGCAAACTACGTGGTCACATTTTTCACCTGGACCTGGAAACTTGCAGGGACTTGCTCAGAGCCTTCTGAAAAGCTGTCCTGGTTAGCTGAGGCTAACCCTCTTGTCAAGCAGCAAAAAGATGCTCAGGCTCTGCCTCAAAGCATCTCCTAAGAACAAGCTCAGGACCCTCTGGTCCCGTTCAGGGTGGGATCTGATCTTCCTCCTCCCCGCCACCCTAAGCAGGGCAGCCTGACCCTGCCCAGCTCACCTTCATCATCAGCACCACGGTGTTCAAGGCGATCATGGCCATGATGGTGTACTCGAAGGACGGGGAGACCACGAAGTGCCAGACCCGGTACTGGAAGGTGTGCCGGTTCTGGGGCATGTAGCGCGTCAGGGGCTTGGCACTGATGGCAAAGTCAATACAGGCTCTCTGGAACAAAACCACGTGTTTCAGACCCTGACCAACGGTGACGTAGGGGACATTGGCTGCCACACTTCTTTTATGGGTTACTTGCACCGCTGGACAGCCTTTTAAATGCCTGGGGAGCCCCAAGGTCCCAAACCCTCCCCAGACTGTACCTCGTTCTTCTCCAGACTGCACTCCTCCATCATTTTGTCTCCTTGCTCTTGGAAGGTGATGATGATGAGAGCCACGAAAATGTTGACAAAGAAGAAGGGAAAGACCACAAAGTAGACGACATAAAAAATGGACATCTCCATGCGGTTGCTGCGGCTGGGCCCGCGGTCCTCCTCCGTCACGTCCACCGAATGCTGCAGCACCCTGTGGGCAGACAGGTGAAGAAGAGCAACCAGAGATGTGTCCCTGGGGACTGCCGCTGTACAGCACCTCCCACGGGATCCACCTCGTGCAGCCAGCCACCTCGGGCTGTCCGTGCTGTCCCAGGCTCTCCTGGGCATGGAGAGAGGGCTGCTCCTACAGCCAACGCTAAAGCTGACCCACAATTAATATATCATATCTTATAGCCAGGCAGGAGCAGGGATCATCCATCATTCACTTTCTAAGGAAGAAGCTAACACCAACTTCATCTAGGGGTTAAAATCTCTTTTGTCCTGCCCTCATTTCTCAGCCCTCCCTGCTACCATCAGTTTCAATCCCCGTTCCACCTGGGTATATCCAATTAACCCAACCAACACAACGGGGACGTGCCCACCCCCTTCAAGGGAAGAGGACAGAGAAAATACTCACTGGGGCCAACCCTCGCCCGTGGAGACCGTGAACAGGGTGAGCAGGGCCCAGATTATGTTGTCGTAGTGAAACTCGTGTCGTTTCCACTCCCGGCACTTCACCTCCATCTTGTTCTTCTCGTGGTCCACGTAGTTCCCTCTGCAGGGTTGGGGGAGAGCAGAGGCCTCGCTTTACATCGCCAGACAGGAGATGGAGGGGGGGTTAAACCCGGGGGCAGCGTGTGGTGAGGGGACACCACAGAGGGGGAGAGGCTGGATAAGAAATGGGGGGAGCAAAGAAATGGGAGAGGAGGAAAGATGGAACAGGATGCAGAGTGCTGATACAGAGCAATGGGACAGGACTCGGCCTCCATCACCCATCCCAAGAAACTACAGCCAAAAATGAGCAAAGGACTCCACCACTGGATACCCAAAGGGACATCGCCCAGCACCCTGCCTCTGCCAGAGCTCTGTCAGCATCAGGCCTCTGCCAGAGCTGTCGGCCTGCAGCACGGGGCACCTACATGCAGTCCTTCTCCGTGTCCTTGGAGCTGTCAGTGCAGTAGAAGAACTTCCCCTTGAAGAGCTGGACGGCAATGACGGCGAAGATGAACATGAAGAGCTTGTAGACGATGAGGATGTTGAAGACGTTCTTGAGGGAGGTCACGACGCAGTCGAAGACGGCCTGCAGGGGAGGGCACAGCTCGCCGCGGGCAGCCAGCAGCCCTGGCACGGGGCAGGGCCCAAATCTTCCTCAACGCTACCAGGTGGAAGATGTCTCCCACTCCCAGTAGGAGAGCAAGGAAGGAGGAAAGAGCCTCTGCTCTCTGCAACCATGGTGGCAGACGCCCAGAAATGAAGTGACATGAGCCAAAGTCCATCCACCCACCAGGAGGAAAAGCTGGGGCAAAAAACTCTGTCTCTGGGGTGCCACCCTGGGCCTCATCCACCAGCCAAAAATATCCCTTCATGGGGATCACTCAGGGCTCCCTTGGTCTCTTAGTCCTTTCTGGCTCCACACCCCATCAGCTAAAGCAGGGAAATCCACGATCCTACCTGCACTGCATAAATAATCCCGCTATTCAGCAGGGAACCCCCCCCCTGCTGTGACACGAGGACAGCACAGCGTGCAAAATCCGGGCTTGTTCGCGAGCTGCTCTGGTGGGAACGATAATGAACTTTGGAGAGGGATCTGAGCTCTCCCAGAGCCGGGGCCGTGTACTTCAGCAGCAGAGCAGCTGGGCTTCGCTGCCTGCTTTCTGTGCCAGCCCCGATGTCCCTGGCAGAGCACCCGGCTCCGATCTATCTGCTGGGCTGCCTTTAAATAACTCACGGCACCGCCAGATGTGGAGCAGTCTGAGAGGAGCCGTGTTTGGAAACAGGGCTCCTAAAGCACAGCAAACGCCCTGGAAATGGCTTGTTTAATCATGATGCTAGCGCCGGGGGCGGGCAGCGTTACCTTCAGCTTGGGCAGCCGCTTGATGGTTTTCAGGGGCCTCAGGACCCGCAGCACACGGAGGGACTTGATGGTCTTGATATCCCGGCCCTTGTTGGTCCTGCCGCGTGGGAGGGAGGCGCAGGCACCCAAAAACAAAGCGGAGACACAATAACCTTCGGGACCTGGGGCTGGGTGCTTTCAGAGCTGCCCCCAGCACGTGCACGGGGAGGGGACGGGGGCCACATGCTGCAGCACCGGGCAGCAGCCACAGATGTGCTGCTGAAGGAGAGCTCAGCCCACCTAAACACGTCTCCTTCCATGCACACGCTTGTCAGAAATGAAAAATAAAGCCAGCCTCTCCCCCGGAGGATTAGCACCTTTGCTGGGGCTCGGCTACCTTAACGAATCCCCTTACTGTGAGGAGATGCCAGGTCCCCAACCCCTCCGGCAGGCACAGGACATTTCCAAATGGGGCTCACAAAAAGCCACCACCACTGCAAATGGTTCTGCTGCTGCCTGCCAGAAATCCCCAGTAAAATAAGGGATGAAACCAACAGGCAGGTCCCTCGCCAAGGGTTTTCCATCCTGGTTCAACCTCAGGATTCAGCACCCGCACCATCTGTGGGTTTTTTTTGCACAGATGCCTCATCCTAAAGCTTTCTGCCTTTTTCCATCAGTGCCTGCTCTCCCTCCCCGTGTCCCCCCCCAGGGTCCCACCCCACGGACACTCAGGTGGCATAGTTACCCCAAAGCATTCCTGCCGGAGATCCCGAGCCACCGAACAGCATGAACAGAGGGGAAAAAAAAGAGACGAGAGAGAGAAAGAAGGTAAGGAAAGCATCGTGGGAGCTGCATGGGGATGACCGCAGCCCTCTTGGGCAGCTCAGCTCATCTCCGGCGGTGCAGGAGAAGGCTGCCCAGAAGAGGAGGTGCAGGGGAGGTGGCAAGAGCCAGGCACTGACCACTGCTCAGCCTCTCCACCTGCTGCAAACCCACAAACATAGGTCTTACAGCCTGGCAGCTCCGCAAAGCCGCCCGCTAATGCCTCCTCCGAGGGTGCCACGGGAGGCAAAAGCCGGCGGGGTCTTTAGTTACGGCTCTGGTTATTCCAGCTAATTTAATTCCAGCTCTTTGGAGATTTATGGCAGCGTATCAGGCTTTTTATTTAGGCTGCACTCGGGCTGATGCATTAAGCTCTCCGTGCTGAGAGCAGCCGACGAGAGGCAGGCACAGGCAGCCTCTCGCTTGTGATGCACAGGCTCTGAGCGGGCAAACTACAGCATCATCCAGAGATGTGGATGGACACGAGCTCATTTTTTATTTCAAGGTGGCACTGATGGCCAGGGGGTGACGGTGGCACCACGGGAGGGTGGTGGTGGCACCACGAGCCAGCTCGCAGACCTCCTGCTGCAGCCACAGCTGCTGTGGGGAAACCCAGCCGCAGAGGGGGCAGAAAATACGATTCAACACCAAAGCACCCCATATAATTTTCTGCCAGCCAGTGCTGGAGCTGCCCACGAGCTGCTCTCACCACCTAACAGCATCAGCCACCCCGCGGGCATCGCTATGCCTGCCGACGAGGAGATGGGCACCTGGGGAGACATCGGTTCTCCCCGTACCGAAGAGCTTAGCGAGGCAGAAGGAGAGGAGAGGAATTCAAACAGCCCTGTGAGAGTTTTTCTCCCCAGACCATGAACCAGGCAGGTCGGGACAGTTGTTGCCGCAGACTCCCCGTGGCTCTGGGGGTGGCAGCATGTCACTCCTGGGCCCTGGTGGCAGATGCAGGCATTCTTATAAATGCTTCGCAATTCAAAACCCATCGGAAACCGCTGCGCTGCCTTTGTTCCCCTCACCCCCGAATTTATGAGATCATCTCCTCCAGCAGGAGCCACCGGGGGACACGGGGGAGAGGGACAATGGGGCAGGTTTATGTGTGTTTGCTGCAAACATCCGTGGAGATGCACAGGCCCCTCGAGACTTCAGCTGCCTCAAATCAGAGGGGACCTCTCCATCCCTTGGGAGGGCGGCTGGGGACAGGAAAATGCCACGATGCTGCCCACCAGGCACTGAGTGTTACAGCGAGGAGGAGCTCAGAGCAGGACGCATCCCATCCCTGGACTCAGCACCAGAGCCCAAATACCTGGCGAGGATGCTTAGCAGGTGAAGAAAACTCCACTTTTGCCACCCATTCCCTTATTGTTAACAGCCCCTTTCAGGTCAGTTTCCACCACCAACCTCTTCCCAGCATCTCCACTGCTTTCCCTCCCTCGCTCCTTGCCTCCTCGCTCACTGGTATTAGACAAGCAGGGAGCAAGGAGCTTCTGAGGCTACCCAAGTTTTGGCTACCAGGGGTACAGCCGGGCTTTGCACACTGCTGTGAGGAGCCGTTCCCAAAGCAGAGCACGGAGAAATCCCCCCCAAACCCATCAGGGTCCTGTAGCCACGCCACGTGGCCGCATCCTCCCGCCCCAGCCGAGGCAGAGACCAAAAGATGACGGCCACTTACGCCAAGGCGAAAGCCACCAGCGCTCCCACCACCACGATGAAGTCCAGGATGTTCCAGAGGTCTCGGAAGTAGGAGCCGTCCTGCAGGATCAAGCCCTGGTCGATCATCTGGGAGAGGAAGAAGAGCAGGCAGGAGATCACCAACTCGGCCATCGAGCGCCCAGCCAAGCTGGGCCACCCCCCTGCAGCAAGGATGCTGTGGGACCTGCTGCCACCAGCACAGCCTTATCTTACCTTGATAACCATCTCGAAGGTGAACACCCCGGTGAAAACGTAGTCAAAATACCTCAGGACCTGCGGAGAGAGGGCAGGGGTGCTGCCAAGGGAGGAAGCAGTCCCTGGGCACATCGCTATCTCCCCATTTAAGCTGGACAAAGCCCTGCTCCAGACCCCTGGGCCCTACATCCTCGTGTCTGAACGTGCTCCCCCCATGAGGCTTCAGTCCTATGTGGCCCTGACCACTGCAATATTTTCTTGAAGGCCAAGGGGGATTTGTCCATTGGAGTTGCTCAGCTTTCCCTTTTTTTCTGCCCCCTCCAACCTGCCCATCTTTGAGATGCTGCCGAAGGCACTAGCCGTCCCTATGGCCATGTGTGCCACTCCAGCTCAGTTTTACCTCTCACTGCCAAACCCCAAACACACCTTTTTCACACCAAACCCATGTCCTCCTTGCCTCCTTGCTCCTACCCTCTCCCCCCAGCCCAGCCACAGCACCTCGGAGCCCACCAGCAGCCCATCCCCAAACATCACCGCGACACCACCCCGATTTTGGAAGCGCACAGCGGGCATCCCTCTCGTTTGGGGATCCCAGGGGGCTTGCAGTCACCTTGTTACGGTCGGAGTTGGTGAGGACGGGATCCTCGGCCGCGAGGGCGATGCTGCTGGCGGCGATGACCAGGAGGATGCACATCTCGAAGTAGCGCAGGTTCACGATGTAGTGGCAGGCTCTGCGCACCCTGTGCCGAAACAGCGCCCAACCTGCTCGCCACCGGCATGCCCCGCGCACCCAAATCCCACCCCACGTCCCCCGCTAGTGACCTTATTGGTACAGGCTCCCAGGGCTGGGTCATAGCAAAGGGTGGCAGAAAAATGGAGGGGTGTGCAACTAGCATTGAATAAAATCCCAGCTAGCACCCAATGGTCAAGAGGAAGCGATGAGCAGAGCTGGCACAGGGGGAGAGCACGCTCGGGCAGGGGAAGGACACTGTTAACCAGGTTGTTGGGAGATATTTAGCCCCCTTCCCAAAGGTATCACCTCTTTTCCATGAATATGAGGTGTCTGTCCCCTCACAGCCCTCCCAAGCCAAAAACAAAGGCCAGAAATAAAAGAAATCTCACGGGTTCGTGGTGCTGAAGATGAACATGGAGCTGTGTGGCACCATTGCTTTGCCCGTCTCACTCTTCTCCTTCTTCCGCTTCTTCTTCTCCATCTCCTCCTCGTCCTCCTTGCTCTCTGCCTCCTTCAGGGGGCTGGCTTCCCCGTCGGTCTTGTTGCTAACTGCAGAAAAACGAGAGCCTTTGCCAGGTACGGGGCGAGGGGCAGCTTCTGCCTCCAGCCCTGCCCTGCTCCCTGCTGTGGGGACCCGGGGAGGAGAAGGCACCCGATGGCCAGGGATGGGAAAAGCCACGCAAGCAGCTCTCTGCTCCCCCGAAACTCCCCCCCAAGGCTCTCAGGAAAGAGAGAGGGGTCCTCACTCTGTACCACAGCGGACTCTTGGACATCAATCATGATGGCGGTGCTCTCGGTGGCCTTCTCGGTGTTGGCGGTGGCGGAGGAGAGGTCGGGCTCGCTGCGGCTGACGGTGCGGCTGGCCCCCAGCGCCGCTCCCCCCAGCAGGGCTTGCTCGCTGGTGTCCGGGCTGCTGCAGTCCTGCTCGCCCAGGCTGCCCTCCAGCCCCCGGGGGGGCTCGGGTGCCGCTGCCGGGGCGCTCCCATCCTCAGCAAGGACCCCGTTAGTCCTGCGGGAGGAAGGGAAGGAGAAAAAGGCGTATGATAAATGGAAAGTGATGACTCGAGGAGTTACGGAGGCTACAAGATTCCCTTCCCCAAGCTACAAACCTGGCGGGCTCCCCGCTCGCCTCCGGCTCGCCCTGGATCAGGTCCAGCGCCGCGGCAGCATCCCCGCGCCGGTCCCCGTCCTGTGCCCCCTCCGCGGGGCCGGCCTCCTCCAGCCCCATCTCCTGGCTGCCCGAGCGGCTCCCCAGGGCTGGATCCTTCCCCTCCATCCTGGCTTTTCGGTGCCGGCTGCGCCGCTGGCTCTGCCTCATCCGCGCCCTCTCCTCGATGCCACCTCCTGCCCCTTCCTCGCCCGGCTCGCAGTTCCCGTGGCACGCTTTTTGGTGCCACAGCTCCTTGTCTCGCCTGGCCCGGGGCGATGGGCTCCTCCTGTCCTCCCCGCCGCCCGCCTTGCTCCCCGGGGCCGGCTGCTCGGGGCCCTCGGCCGGCGGCCGCTCGCCCTTGCCGCCCTGCTCCTCGTCGCACTTCTCCAAGGCGATGCCGTCGCCCGGTTTCTTGCGTCGGAAGATGCTGGCGTGGGGGTTGATGAGGGGGGGCTCGTCCTTGTTGATGCCCTCCTGGCTGGACATCTGCATGTGCCGGCGCAGCTGGCTGGTGCGCTGCTCCCACACCGACATGTGGTGCCGCCGGCGCCGCTCCCGCCTGCAGCGGGGACAGCCGGGGAGCGGGGTCAGTGCCGCCAGCCCCCCGCCAGCGTTGGCATTTCACCCCACAGCACCCCAGCTGCATGCACCCACAGCCCCGGTGACGAGACATGGGGGTGCACATGGAGACATAAACACCTGCCTGGTCACCGAGGGTCAGTCCCCTTTAGCCTTTCAGCGTCCCCCTGGTGCTGGCAGGGGTTGGAAATCGGGCTGAAGCTGGACCCCTGCCCCTCCGAAAGACCTCTGCCCCATCCCAGCCAGGTGGTGACCACCGTCCCCTTGCTTGCTTGGGAACACCACTTAAAATGTGGCCAAAGTCCTCCTGCTGCAGCCAGGATGCCGGCACTGGGGATGTTTTTTCTCCTCCAGCTCCTTGGAGCCAGGCTCCTTTTTGGAGCATCGCTGCCCTAATGATGGCTGGGCTTGGGTGGCAGTGCTGATGATGGGGATGGAGAGTAAAAAGGGAAAATGCGCTAGGTACAAGGCTGGCCTGCTCACTGAGAGGTGCCCCTCTCTGCCCTCCGATGGGACATCTGCAGTGGGACACCCCTGGACACACAGCCCCTTTCCCTGCCTGTGCTCAGTGTGCAGCCAGCACGTCCCACGGGGAGCCCGTGTGCGAGGATCTGGGACTAAAGCTGTTGGCTTCCCCCCCATCCGGGGGTCCTCTGTGCTCCTGCGGGTGTGCTCTGGGGGAGCTGCGCCTCCTGGGGCTGTAAACGGATCCTTTCCACCGCCATAAACACGAACACAGACACCCCGGCGAGGACAGACGTTCCCTTCCCGACACACGGAGACACGCACGTGCACACACGTACACTGCTCACCCACGGAGCACACGCCGGTACACACCCACGGGTACACCGACACGCACACACACACTGCGGGGAGGCTCGGCACGCACAGAGCCACGAGCGCACGCAGGGACACGGGTGCAGGGCAGCGCCCCGAGGCACCCACAGGAGGGGCAGGGGCTGCCCAAAAAAAAAAACACAGGGGGCCACAGAGGACACGCGACCCACGTACAGGTGGCTGCTGCGCGGCTCCCACATCGACATGTGGTGTCTCCTGCGCCTGTCTCTTCTGGGGAGGAAAAAACAGACCCGTTCAATCCCCAGCACCCCTCCTGTGCCGGCCCAATTTGCACACCCCGCCAGGGCTCACACACCGCTGGGTGAAGGGATGCACGCAGCGGTGCTCACCCCGGGGCTGCGGATCTGCTCTGGGGAGCAAGAGGGATGTGGCCAAGCGAGCTACCTCGCCAGCCACTCAGAAATCCTGGTCCTCAGGGATTTAGCAGCTCTTTCCAGTGCAGAAGGAAGAGCTGTTCACTCCTACCCAGCTCCATGCGGTGCTTTGGCAGAAGAGGTGATGCGCCGGGCTGTCCCCGAGCTGCTCAGAGCACCACCACCCATTTCCACAACCATGCGTGCTGCCCTGAGACCACGGAACGGGATACGAAGCTCATATATGCAAATCTGCATGTGATTTACATTTTCTGCTTTCTGCAAACGCCGCATGTGCGCTGTGAGCAAATACACCCCGACTGCATGCGACCGAGCCCACGTGTGCGCGCAGAGCTCACGCGCGCGAGTCGAGACGCTCCCTGCTGCTTTCCTGCAGGGCACCCGCAGCCCCAGCACCCCCCCGCTGGTGACTGCCACCATCACGGCTAGGTGCGAAGGGACAGCCCGGTGCCACGCTCAGGGTGCACGCCCGCTGCCTGCCACCGTCCCCGCAGCAAGTGGCCGCGCGGCACCGCTGCGTCGCGGCACCCGCGTGCGTCCATCTGGCCACCCACTCGCCCAGCAGCCCGAGCCATCTGCACCACGGGCGCCCGTGCGCACACGCCGTGCTCCAATCTGCACCGCGGCCACCCACGGCAGCCTGGCCACGTGGGAGCACTCCTCCCGACGGCAACCGGACCTCTCCGCCGGCACAAATGTGTGCGCCGAACCTTCCCGCGCCGGGGACCCACCGAAGCCGTCTGCGTGCACCCGAACCCAAACCGATCCTGGAAAACATCACCCTCAGGGCATCACATCCCTCTCCCCTGCCACTGGAACTAGCGACCCTGAGGAGGGGGAGGAACTAGAAAAAAGAGCTGCAAATATCACTGTCTCCCATTTCAATGCCACAGGAACAACAACAAATTAAGATAAAAAAAATAATCTGCTTTCCTAGCCAGCTGGATGTGACAACGGCAGGAAGACCAGCAAGGATGCGCGGGCAAATCCTTCAGTGCCCTAATATATTCCATCTCCTGCCTCTTCCTCTTGTATCTCTCCCTTCTCCAGCCCCTTCTGCAGCCTAAATCCCTTTATTTCCTCACTTTATCCAACGTGTTCACACTGGCAGCCAGAGCCAATGCCCATGAGCTGGTCACAACACGCAAAGTCTGCCATCTCTCCCATAAGCCCCCCAAATCCTGCTTGCAAGGAAGAGAGGGAGATTTCTCTCTTATTAGGAATCTCTCTTCACCTCCAGTCAGGTCTTACAGGTACTCGTGCCACCCCAAAGCCAGCAGGGTGGGGGACCATCGCATCCCATCCCTGGGAAGCTGAGGAGCTCAGGCAGCTCCCCAAAATCTGATCTGAACCTCGCTGCTTCCTCCATCCCCACGGGTTGGAGCTCGCCTGGGTTTCTCTCGGCAAATTTGCAAAGAGACGCAGCCGTGTGTGAGCTTGGCTTGGTTTCAAAGCATAATGAAACCTAAAATTCCCTGGGAAGGGATTCTATAAAAAAAATAAAAAAATAAATCCTTCCAGCCGTACCGAAGTGTACTGTTTTGGGAAACAAATCAAAACGCCTCGTTCCAATGTTGACTTAGAAAGTTTTATGTGATTTAGACCATATGACAGGGCAAAATAAAAGAAAAATAAGGTGTCTAGGAAGGAAAAACAGAACTTTCTGCTGCTGCAACGCAGAGGCAGGGCTCCTCAACAACAGAGTGTCAAGGGTTTCATGTGGGTTTGGGTTTTTGCCTTCCCCAAATGAAATTCCCTTACCATGAAATGCGATTTTTGCAAGCCTGCTCCATCCCGTGTAACCGCATTACAGCCGGGGAAGGAGCCGGGGGGGTCAGACTTTGGCACTGCTGGGACCCCCAGCTCCCACCCGCTGCTCTCCCCCTGCCCCACCACGAAGAAACGCTGCACAGGAGCGACCACCACCCATCTCCTCCTCCTCATCAGCCTCTTCCCTCACCCTTAGCAGCAACCTCACCTATCAAGGCTTTGTGTTTTGGGGCAGGAGGCCTCTCTGGGGAGATTTCTGCTGTATGCAGGAGGCGAGGGAGCATGGGGCAGCCCCAGGACCTGCTTTGGTGGCCTGGTGTCTGCCCCACGGAGGGCGCACGTCCATCTCCTCCCGTCCCCCTCTGCACCCCCGGGGAGGGGAAGGGGGCTCAAGGAGCTGTGGGGTCACTCACTCGATAGCTGGCATGTTGGGGGCGGACATGGGGCTGACTTCCTTGGCTTTCTGAAGGGCGTGCTTCTGGTTAAAGGCCTCTTCTTCCTCCTGCTCATCCTGTGGAGGAAACGGAGGGGTTGCTTACGGGGAGGCCGGTGTTTTGGGGGAACGTGCGCCCATCGGAGGCGGTGGGGTGACCTTTGGTGCCAAGAGAAAGGCACAGAGACAGCCTTCATTTGTCTCACACTGAGGGGATGCAATTTCCCCATCACACTGGATCTCACTGAAGGCGTTAGTGCTACCTGGAGAAGTGAACCCAGCCAAAACGACCCCGGATGGCATAGACCAGCACAGCTTCTCCTCCACAGCCACAGGGTGGAGTGGGGCAGAGAACGGGAAGCCAGGGACCCACAAACAACCCCGGCACGGACCATACAGCTTTAACGAGCTTGGCCACATCTCCAGAGCAAAAAAAAAAATAAAGTCCTTGGGAATCATCTTAGCTCATTCAGCCTCTCCAAGAACCTCATCACCTCCAACTGGTGCTACTGGCACGCCATAGGGGCTCACCCAGACCTCTTCCCTTGAGCCACAGCCCCCAGCACGTGGGGGGACAGGGGGATGGGAGCCCCCTGGATTCTCCTGTCCCGTTCTGTTTGCTGGGAACAGGTCGGATTTACCCATGGGGGCCACCCAGTGAGCCCGCAGGAGCTGAGGAACAGGCACAGGCTGTGCAAAAAAATGAGCAGTGTGGGATTGCTGGGCTCATTCAAAGAACAGCAATGACCCCTGCAGCTCTTGCCTGCTTTACCCAAAGGGCGCCCCAACATTTCAGCCTTCCCCAAATATTCCCCAGCGCGGTCTTAAAAGCAGCCAAGCCCAGCAAGCTTCTTGAGCACCACCCTAAATCACATCCTAAATCACCCCCACTGCCCTGCGAGCTCCCACGAGCAAGGAGAAGCAGCTGGGACGTACCTTGGTGAGCTCCTGAGCGTTGGCCAGGTTGTCCACCGCGATGGCCAAGAAGACGTTCAGCAGAGTATCTGCAGGCAGCTAAGGATGCACAAGCCTCGTGGTAAGGACATGGGCGTCTGCAGCCACCCCGGGAGGGTGGCCCTGGGGGCTCCTCGCCAGCTCGGGGACAAACTCCTCGCCCATCCCATCCATCCTGCCCGCAGCACATCTCCAGGCAGCTCCTCCTCTGCGCCCGGGGTGTCCAGGGCTGCCCCACGCGTGGTGGGACCCCCTCAACGGGGAGAGGAGGAAGGGGCAGAGGGTTGGGAGGGGTGGGTGTCCCCGGGGAGGGAGATGAGGCGGGGTTGCCCTGCTACAAGCACAGCAGCCAGGCGGATACAGTTTCCGAACAGGGTGAGGACGATGAAGTAGATGGAGGACCACATGCCCGAGCGAACGCCTCCCTGCGAGCGGATGCCGTTGTACATCACCTCGTTCCAGTCCTCGCCCGTCAGGATCTGCACGAGAGCAAGCCAGCAGGTCGGTCACCGGCCACCCTCGTCACCCTGACACCCTCTTGTCACCCGGTCACCCTCCACCCACTCCAACAGCACACACAGGGCAGCCTTGAGGGAGAAGCTACGGGGCTTTGCTGAGGATTTGGGTCTCCTCGGAAGGGTTTGGAAACTCCTCCACCTTGGAAGTGTTAATAATAATGGAGAAGAGAGGCAGGTGCTCAGTTTTGTGGTAGGAAAGGGAGCGAGGGAGTTATGTCCTAGCAGCTGGACCCGTTTGGTTTCAAAAGCCCCATCCAGCAGTGAGCAGATGCCCCAAGGCCATCGGGTGGTGTCCCCCTGCAGCCCGGCTCCTACCTGGAACACCGTCATGATGGCTGCGGGGAAAGTGTCGAAATTGGCTGATGGTGTCCCGTCGATGAAGTTAAACCTGGAACCACGAGGACAAGAACAGGCTGGGGTAAGGGGCAGCGAGCCACGGCTCTGCGCCATCAGCTCGTTGGTGCTTCCGAGGCCTCCCCCTGCTCCAAGGAAGGTCGTTCCCAAAATGTGCCCCAGCCAGAAGGACCCCCCATCCCCGAGCACATCCCAGGCAGGGCTTTTGGTGCAGGAGAGGTACCAGCAGCAGGCTGAGAGCAAGGCTGCAGACTTCCTACATGCCCTTTCCCCAGGCTCGCTGCGACCTACCTGCCTCCAAACAGCTGCATGCCCAGCAGGGCGAAGACCACGATGAAGAGGAAAAGGAGGAAGAGCAGGCTGATAATAGACTTCATGGAGCTCATCAGCGAGACCACCAAATTCCTCAAGGATGCCCAGTACCTAGAAAAGAGACGTGGCTGGAGCACCTGCAGCAGTGCCAGCAGGAGAGCAGTGACTGGATCTGGGGGTGGCTGGCACCTACTTGGTTATTTTAAATATTCGTAGGAGACGAAGGGCTCGTAGGACACTGATCCCAAAGGAGGTTCCCGGTCTGAAGATGGCCCAAACCACTTCAAAGATGCTGCCCACCGTGACCTGAGAAGCAGACGTGGCCGTGAGTCAAAGATGAGCTCAGGAGGGGAAATCTTCCCGTGCCCCATCCCCGTGGCCACGTACCCCGCAGTCAAAGCAGTTGAAGGAAGAATGGAAGTACAGGCGTGGCCCCATGCCATACATCTTCAAGGACATCTCCAGGAGGAAGAGCCCAAGGAACAGGAACTCTGCATAGTCTGGAAGAGAAAACCCAGATGTTCTACCCTTGGGACACGGAGCATCGAGGAGCACCCACGTGGCACACGGCAGAGGTGGGACACGCCGAGGAGCACGCTGCTTCCCCCAGCTCTCGGGCCAGAGGATGGGGTTGGGAAGCAAGCCTGCCAAGAGCTAATCTGCGAACAACAGGGCACCAACCCCACAAATTAATCTTCGGGGTAGGTACACTGGTGCCCCAGTGGTTAGAGAAGGCCAGAGAGGGCTGGCACAGAGCAGAGCAGCTCCTCAGTGTTACATGGTGGCGGTTGGGGTGTCCGCAACGACGTTAACCACATGGCACTGTAGGGGAACATTAGCAAGCTGGACGTAAATCATTGCACGGCTGGAACTTGGCCAGGGTAACCAAGCCAAGCAGCCATGAGCCAGGGAGAAGCTTCTCAAGCTATTTCACCAACATTAGCGGGCCAGAGCCTGGCTCTTCCCCTTGCCCAAAAGCCGCGTCTCACCACGACCAGCTGCCATCCCACCCCGTGCCCTGCTGGGATCCCGGCAGGCCTGAGCGTGCCAATGCAGATTTGGGCAGGCCTGCTGCTTGACAGGGACGTTTTCAAGGTGAAGAAGAGTAAACATGGATGGGAAAGCAGCAGCATCCCTCCTGCAGCAGCTCAGAAGCAACACTTGGCTGCCGGGGGTTGAGCACAGCGCAGCGTGCCAGGTTGGATGTGGATGTACTGAGCACCACCGCTCACGATTTTGGGATAAATCCACCTGAATCCTGCAATCTGCCTGAGAAAACCATCAGACCCAAAGGGCACGAGGCCAGGAACACTTCTCCACGTTTCCCTGTGGGGCCAAGACTGCTACCAGTGGCCAGGGTGTGTTGGAGATGAAAGGCTACCCCCGGTGCAGGAGGTTTTGCCATCCCACGCACGCTCTGCCCCCGGCACGAAGGACTCACAGAGGAAGTGTGTGAGCCAGGCGGGCTGGTTGTGATGCACGATGGCCACGCAGGCGGTGTTGAGGGCTACCAGGCTCAGGACGATCCAGTAGAAGACCTGGGATTTCACCATGTGGCGGACGGAGATGCGCAGGAGGCGCTCCTTGTGCCGCAGGTAGGAGGCACCGTCCACCCTGGCGCCTTTCAGGCCCGAGCGGCTCAAGGGGTTCCCTGAGGGGGAAAAAAGGAGAAGATACCAAGGTGAGAGGACGAACTGAGTGACCCAGCCCCACAGGAGCCAGGTCGGGGGGGAAAAAATCTTGGAGCAGCACCGACCCAGGGTGGGATGGAGAGGTCTTCTCTGCGCCAGCCTCCGCTCGCCCACCGAGGCGATGTCGACGCAGTGCTCGTCGCTGGAGTCGCGGTTCATGGTGTCCGTCCGGTTCCTTTTGATGGTGGCTCGCCTGAGCACTGGCAGGGGGAGAGGAAGGGGTGCTGGAGCTGCGGTGGCACGGCTCTGCCAGCAACACACTCATGGCTCTGCACCCCAGTGCTTGGCTGACCCGGGTCTGGCGGTGGGATGTGCCCCCTGGCACGTCTGCAGACCTCCCTCCACCCACGGAGGAGGGTTTCAGCCTCCCTTTGTGGCCAGCCACCAGGAAGGGCTTGGCTCCTCTTACCTTCTAAGGCTGAGGTCCCAGAATTTTTGTTCTCTTCGGCCAGCATGACTTCCTCTACGCAAAACACACAGTTCAGCATCAGGAGACAAGACACCAAAGGCGGAGCACACCACACGTCACTGCCCGGTACCTAAGCACTTTGCCCAGCCCAGAGGTGGGCGCTACAGGTTGCAAACTCTCATCAAGCACTGGGGCAGTGTCCTAAAGCAAATTCTTTGGGGTGGCAAGGGGCAGCTACCGCACATTGTATCAGAAAGAGAAATTACTTCTGATCAGCCTGGCTTCTGTAACCAGCCTCCATAAATAAGCTGAGTGTTGTAGACAAAAAGTCTCTTTTCTGAGTCATGCTCTTGGAGGAGACCCCTCTCCGTATCCTCTATGTCTCTGCAGGGCTCCTCACCTTCTGCTAACTCCTCGGAGGAACAAAACATCTGCCCTCTACTCACTCACAAGCTGATTTTATTCATGGATTCATGAGGATAAAGAAAAGAAAGAAAAAAAAGAAGAAAAAAAAAAAAGCTGGGGCTTTATCTGAGTCTTGTGGATGCCAGGAAAGCTGGGTCCCAGGGGCAGCCAGTGGCACGACAGAAAAGGGAGCTGACTACAGTGCATGAGGCAGAGCTGAAGGTGAGCAGTGCTACCCTTGTTTAGAGGAATGATAGGAACCTGAGAGCCATCACCTCTCCAGGGGAAGAAAAACAAAAATAGAAATAAGGTTAAAAGGTGGAAAACCACTGGCACCGCTCACTGCTCTGCTTCCCCACTGCCCACCTCTGCGTGAGGCTCCAGCGAGCACCAGCAGACGGGGACGTGTCGCGCAGCAAGGCTCACAGCCGCGAGGGCTCAGCTGCCTCTCCTGGTGGCACTACGTGCCTCACGCCCCAAATATTACATTTCTGTGCCACAAAACGTGAGGTTTCATCAGCTGCTGGGGATGTCCTTGCTCACAGCCTGGCTGGAGAGCCACTGGAGCATCACTCCTGCTGGGGCTGAGCCCGTCCGTGCGCCCAAGGTCACCACGAGAGCACCCAGACAGCCCTGGGGTTACGCTGGGTGATGTCCAGAGATCCGTCCCCATCTCAGCCACCCTCAGCGCCACCACCCCCGAGGTCCCCAGCCTTTACCCGCTTTGTCTATCCAGGCCCTGTAGCCGTTGAGCTCCCGCTCGATCTGCTGCTGGCGCCGCAGCTTCATGAAGGCTCGGCGGTTCTCCACGCGCTCGCGCTCTTTGGCAAACTCCCTGGGACAGGGCAGAGGGGGAGGTGAGAGCACAACCAGGGGGGTTCTCCTGCCCCACGGATATCCCATCCCCTCCGCCTCGCCACCCTGCAGCCCCCAGGTTGGGCACTGCCACCTCCTGTGGGGCTTTGTCCCCTGCTTCGCCTCGTGTCCAGCTGTCCCCAAACACCTGGGGCATCGCTCGCACACCCCAAACACCTGGGGCATCTCCACCCACACCTTCCACCTCTACTGCTGGACACGTCGACACACAAAAAATGTCCCCCCCTGCAAAAAGACATCCCCCAGCACACCCTTTCTCGCACAAGCATCACCAGGATGGGCCCTGCACCAAGCACCCCCGCCCCACCATGCCCAGATGAGCAGCAGATGGGGAAGAACAAACAGCTCCGCTCCCGTTCGAGGCGAGCATCTCTCTCCCCAGAGAGCAGCAGCAGCAACCTCCAGCCTCCAAATACTCAAAAGCAGCGAAAGAATCGGTCTGTCTGCTGCAGAGGGAGTTCAAGTGCATTACCCCAGCTGAGCTATTACACCCTTAATGCTGTGTGGGCTTTTGCATGTGCGCGCGCGTGTTTGTGTGAAAAGCCCTGAATGTTCCCTGCATCTCTTGTTTAAGATCCCCAGACAATTCGAGCATTTTTAATTCCACCCCAGGAAGGTGAAGTTTCCTGCCGCTCCGGCATTAAGCATCAAATGCCTCTCCCCCTCCAGCTCCGGCTTTCAGACTGAAATGAGACTTTCTTCCTAGGGCAGGGAAGGGGGAAGAGAACAAAAGGGGAGGAAGAGAAAAAAGCAGCCTGAGCGGAGGGAAGGAGGGCGGGGGGGAGAGCGAGGAGGAGACCTCCCACAGCCGGCGGGGAAAGGCGCTCGCCGGTTTGGGCACGGCATGTGCAAAACGCTCCTCGCCTGGCGCGGAGGAAAGGCAGGATGATTTTGGCTTCATCCCCCACGCCGCTTTCTGCACAGCAGCGAACTCGAGGTGCCAAGAAGCGGGGAGCTGCCATTCGCAGCCAGAGCCAACGGGGACGCTGCCTTTGTCCCTCGGTGTCCTTTGTCCCTTGGGTGTCCTTTGTCCCTCGGAGCTGGGGGGTGCCAGAAACGGGCACCAACGCTTCCCCGTGTCCAAGTGCTTGCTCGTGCAGCCCTAGCCTGCAAGAAGCTGGTGCCACGCACACAAACCCAGGGACACCGCGGTCCCTTCTGCTGCAGCAGCGTCTCCGAGGGAGCCGCTTCCCACACTGCTGCTCCCTAATGGAGCCTAATTGCTTTTGTCCATTAGGAGGAGGAAGGGGGGCAGAGAGGAGGAATAAGAAGAAGAAGGAGAAAAAAAATAAAGTTAAATTCAAGTTAATGAATTATTACATCTCAGAGAGACACGTTACCGAGCGGGGCAGCAGCGGGGGCTGGTGACATCTGAGAGTGGGTAGGCGATGCTGACAGATCAAGGATTGCTCAGAGCCAATTTGCAGCAGCGGGTAGAGATAGCGCTGCGGTGCGAGCACGGGGCCGGCCGCGCTGACTGGCAGCCGCCTGGGAACACTCCAGGCACGGGGCTGGCCCCCCGGGAGGATGCTGCTCCCCAAGGTGTGCGGGTCATGGCTCAGGGGACGGCACCGCTCGGCTCTGCAAGGGGCTCCGGGGGGGCAATTTGAGCAGGGCATCCCTCCCCAGGCCAGGGGGGCTCTCCAAATCTGTAAAGGCAGGGTGAAAGCGTGCACAGAGAGCCTGATGTAGGGGTTTCAGCCTCCAGCCTCCTCTCTTTCCTCCATGGAAAAGCCTGTGCTGAGCACGGGGATGTGTTGGACCTGGCGTGGTTGCAGCTGTACCCTTTGGAAAGCCAAAAGTGGGCACTGAGGGATGGAGGTGGCGGGGGGAGCTTGGCAAGCAGGGTGCCATCATCCTCCTGCAGGCGAGGAACCATCCAGACACCGTGCCCAGCCTTCCGTGGCGATGGGAGCAGATGGTTCGCTCCTCCCGGGGAGGAAAATTCCCGTTTAGAGCCCTGGCATTCCCCTGACGCAGGGCGAGAGCATCCTGGTGGGAGACCCCGGGGGCACGGCCACGCTCAGCACCCTCCTGCCCCAGGCTCCTGCGCCCTCACGGTGGTACTGCTTCAGCATCACTGCTCTGCAGGGCCCAGATCCAGTCTTAATAGAAGAAAACATGTGAAAGTGCCCCATTTTTGGGAAATAAATAAATAAATAAGGGGAAGAAAAAAAATATCATGGGTGCTGCAGCCCACTTGTATCCTTCCAGGAGCTTCTCTGAGCGCAGAGAGGGGATACAGCACTGGTCACACCAACACTGTGCTTTCCATGCTTTGAAACAAGCCGACCATCTTCAAAGCCATCTATTCATCACCTTTCACTGCCTTTAAACACACCTCCAACAAACCTGCTACCAAAAGGGTCTTGAAATGACCTGAGGCAGCAGGAAGGATGGGGTGGGGAGAGGAGAGGTACTGGCTAACGTCTGGAGAGGAGGCAGCAGCAGCATGCTGCTGTGGAAAAGCCAGCTGTGGTGGGCTGTACGACAAGGAGAACCATCTGTACGGCATCAGGTAACACTTCTGCTCTGCTCGGCACCAGCAAGGTCTCAGCACACGGCTCCTGTCCAGTTTCAAGCACCACGATTTGAGGAAAAACACCCTCGGAATCTCCAGAGGAGAAGTCACAACTCCCAGCACCACAGGGCTCCTCCTATAAGCTGGTCCCTCAAAGGGATGCGGGCTGTTGTGGCTCCACGTCAGGCCCAAAATCAGTGGGGACACAGCCACCACCGGCTGGTTATTTTACGGGACACCTCACTTTTCCCAAGGAGCGACGCTGTTACGGGCACTGCTGCTGGCGGGCAATGGGAGGAGAGAGCAGGCAGCCTGGAGATCTCTCGGGCCTGGGCTTTGGGCAGCTTTGAAAATAAATTCCAAAAATTCAAATAACCGGGGGACGAGCCAGAGTGGAGACAAGACAGAATGGAGACACTGGGATGGCACAGAGACATTGAACCACTGGGGCCAGCAGCACAGCCCCTCCATCCAAGCCAGCTGGGTTTTCCAGCTTCAGGTTTCCTTTTGAGGTACAGGCTGCAGTCTTTGGATCTAAACCCAAAAAACCCACGGATCCCCACGGCTGGAGTTGTTCCTAACCTCCCAGCTACGGCAGCAGCATCTCAGTGCAGCCCCCGCTGCGTTCGAGGTGCTCAGAGCAGTGAGAAACATGGGAGAGGCTCACGCTGCGCCTGCTGGTGGGGAAGGCAGCCCACTGAGCGCGTTAAATACCTCCCCTCTTCTCCCCAGCAACTTCTTGTCTGCACTTGGCTCCAGCCAACGAGCTCTCATCCATCCCAGAGCAAGCTCCACCATCGTTTGGGATCGGGGCCAGGCATCTGTGTCACTGCGAAGTCCCTTGAGGATGTCTCTGGTGGAGCAGGTGCCCTGCACTTCACGGGGCCACCAGCCCCGGGCGGCTCAGCACCTCTGCGCACGCACCGCGCTCGCTCTCTGGGAGCAAGCAGCACTCCGTGACCCGAGAGAAAAGAGCAACCGAGAGCTTGCAGAGCTCGTTGTTTCCAAACAGAGGAAAACAAGTCAAAGAGGGCAAATAGCACATGGAAAAAGGGAGCCAGCCGCCGAGTGGCAGCTCCAACGTTTGTCCCGAGGTGACAGCGCGGGGCTTCGCAGCTCCGTCCCCCCTGCTCGGAGGGGGTGGCATCGAAGGCAGCATAGCAGGGTCAGCCCTTGCTGCCAGGAGCGTCTGGCAGCCCAATGAGAGCAGCAGAGGTGGAAGCTCGAGGCTTTGTTCTGCTGCAGGCAGGGCAGCACTGGTGCAGGCAGCGCTGCTTCGAGCGCCCCGGGCTCTGCCAGCAATCGCTGCCCCCGGCTCACACTGCATCGCTCCTCCCATCCCCTCCCCGGATTTTGTCTCTGTAAACAGGGAGGGTTTTGTCCCCCCTTTGCACGTGACAGCAAACAGAAGGTGTGGGACCAGTGCTGCGAGTGAGCTGCAGCACAAAGCAGCCACCGATTTCCAGCGTCTCACGGCGCTAACTTCCCAGGAACTGCGGAGCGCGCTAATTGATGGCTTCCAAGCGAACACAATGGATCCAGAGCTAAGCATCGAGCGCGAAACCCACAACGCATCCGCTAGGTATGTCACTCTGCTGCTGTGAAACAAACAAACAGCCTCCTACGATGTGCAGAGAGCTGGCAACGCGAAGTGATTCATCCGGGGGATCCTGCCCAAGCCACCCAACACCGGCACCAAACACCCCCTTGTAACGTGGTGATGGTCACCGTGGGTCGGCACCTTTCCAAAGCCAGAATCACCCGGGTTGGGAAGGACCTTTGGGATCATTGGGTCCAGCCATCAACCTGACGCATCTACCAAGCCCAACTCCTACAGCTATTGCCAACCAGGACAACTGAAATTAAGGAAGACCTGGAGCAAAGCTCCAAAAACAACACATGAGCTTTCCACTGAGTGCTCTGTGAAGAGCATCAAACCCCAACCTGTCCCCCCCAGCCTACAGAGCAGATCCCCAGGAAGGCACCGAGCCCAGCAAACACACCGTGACTGGGACCTGCTAGCAAATAATCCCCGAGGAGAACCAACGGGGAGCGCCACGCATCCAACGCGCCGCTTTCCGGGCACACATGGTGGCATCCTGCTGTCACTGCCGACGTCCCCACCAGCTTTTCCGTGCTGTGGCAGTGTGTCTCCCTGCTTTCCCCTCCGCAAACCACCCACCTCCCAGGCGCTGATCCTCTCCTTCCCAGCGCCTGGCTTCGAAGCACCTGATCCAGCTCGAACACGGGGCCCGGGTTTTGCGCGGAGCCGTCAAAAAATTAAAAAAACCCAACCCTGCCTCCGTCGAAAACGTGCGCTCGTTCCTTCAACGCCCTTATTATTAATTGCTAAAACTTAATCTTATTCATCGTTTGTTATGCCTCAAAATTGGAGAGGAAAAAAATTCAAATTAAGCCAAGTGAAAAGATTTCAGAGATGGTACAGAAGGCTCCTGGAGGAGCTGAAGAATGCTCTCCGGAGACCGGGAGCGCAGCGCTAACCCAACCTGAAAGAAAGAAGATCTTAAGACAAAGAAATCTTGCCAAATTGATCCTTTAATTATAACATTAGTCGTTTCTTTCAAAGGCTTAGTGCAAGAGCTGGGGGTGGGGGGCAGAAAAGACTTAAAGGGAGAAAAGACTTAACATCACCAGGATGAGTGGAAGCAATTAGCAGGGTTTAAATTACTCTCTTGTTTGGTACAAGGCAGATGGATCTCATTTTTCCTGCCATCGTGCTCAGCTTCTTGCTCTGCCATCGGCTCCCAGAGGACCTCTGGTTGGCACTACCACAGAGCCTCCCTAGGTCGGTCCCCGTCCCCATCCATGCTGCAGACCACGAGGTGCCACCACACCGGGCCAGCATCACTGCTCCCACCAGGTCTCTGCAGCTTCCGAGTGCTGCCACGCTGGAGATGAAGCTCAAACACGTGGATCCAAATTGGTTTGCGTGGAAAACAACCGAAGGAAAATGAAAAAAAACTCTACAAATTTGCAGACCTCTGCAAATCTCCAGCACGGGGCAGCTTTTGCATCCCCCTGGCTTGAGGCTGAGCCCAACCCCAGGACACACAACCTGCTGTGAGCCTCATTCTTCCTGAGCTCCTGATCCGCAGCCTGCGACGAGGCAGAAAGCAGGGCATCTTGGCTGGTGCTCCATCCTCGCTCGCTCCAGCTCTTCTGCCAGGATTATTTCAGGAGCCGTGTAGCTTTAAAAGCTGAGCAGTCACATCTCCTTGGGCTCTATACCTGCAAAATGTTCTCAGAGCGGAATGGGGCCAATTTTTTTTCCTTTTTTTTTTTTTTTCTCCTCTCCTTTCTGCTTTCAGTTAGAATTAATTGATCCGTAATTGCACCCATAGAGGGGAAAAGTTAATAGACACAGTAATAAATGCCAAAGCCCCAGAAGAACTTGCTCTCCAAGCCCCTGCCTGGAGCGACTCCATCTCCTCTTAATAGCCTTGCATGCGATTCCAGCGCATGTGTGCGTATTTAGAGAGAGAACTGAGGAGCCTCGCTAGGATGGAAATCATTTCTTTTCCTCTCCCACATACATTGTGCTCGGGAGCAGATGGATCCAGGCTGTTTACATCACGGAGGTCATGCCTCAGCCTAACAGTTGGGGAACTGACTGTTGGGAGAGATGCGCATCGCAACCAGGAGATTGCTAAATCTGGGCTCCGGCGAACTTCTTCTGATGGTGGCACATTAAACAAATGTCCTCCTGCAGCCTCTTGGCACTTGGGACCTGCCTGGGGCGTCTGGTTGGTTCCTCGGTGAAAATAGTTGCGAGATGAAGCAAGAGGAGGAGGCTGGAAGAACCAAGGGGACCTTGTCAGTAGTCGGTGCAGGTTGCAGGTTTCTGCTCCTCGTCGTGGGTCACGCAGATGATTTTTTGGGGTTGGCCAACGCACAGCAGCATCGCTGTAACCCTGTCTCAGCCGAAGTCATGGTAAACGGGAGGGCAGAGGCCAGAGAAGAGACTCCTGCCTGCTTTTCCCCTACAATAGCAGATGGGACCGAGCGCGTGGGCCACCAGGACTCGCTGCCGAGCACAGCGCCCCGAGTTAGCAGAGCAACCGTGTTTTCAGCTGGCCACACACAGCCTTTTTTCCTTCCCCCAGAGCAGCGCTATTACACCAGGAAACATTTCTTTCCCATGGAGATGTTTCCATGGAGCTCGTCCCCAACATGACCTCCTCCTCCCCGCTCAGCCCAGCGCAGGGGGATGCGGCCGGACCCCGGCTGCAGGGCACGGTGATGGAGAGGTCACCTTGGCCTCCTGGAGCGGAGCCCGGAGCTCTCCTCCAGCACAACAGAAGGGTGAGACGCATTAAAAACAAAACCTCAGCAAGCAGAGCAAGGCAAGGAGCCCTTGCACACCTTCGCTCAAGGACGCACGGTGTGTGCATGCAGAAGCACCGAGCCTCACACCCCTCCACCAGCTCAGCAAGAGGACAGCCAGCCTGGCTGCCAAGGGGGTCCCGAACCCACAGAGGTGCTGGGGACACCACAGCCCCCTTGGTGGCCTTGCACCCATGGCAGAGCCCAGCTCGCCCAGCCCCGCGGGAGCTGAGCAGCCGTGCTTTTCCCTAGGTAGCTGGCACGCCACGAGAGCATCTCCATTGCCAATTAGGCCACCCGCCCACGCGCATCCTTCCCCAATACAAACCCTATCAGCGATAAACAAACAGTGGAAATGCCAGCCGGCGCCTGGGAAGAGCCCTAGACAACTGCATCCAATTTGGCAGGCACGGGAAGGGCTGCCCCATACGGTCCTGGTGGGGGCAAGCACCCAGGGGGGGCCAGGGCACAGCCGGGTGTCCCCGCGGCCACCCCGGACTTGGCATCTCCAAGCTGGACGTGGCATAAGGAACACAAAAGTCACCCAATGCTGCTTGGGGTTCATCATCCTCCACAAGGCAGTGTGTTACCTCGCTGCAGCCTGTCCCCACAGCCCCTGCACCTGGACCTGGGGAGTTGCAAGCCACCTGGAGATGCTGAAGCCCTGCCTGCCTCTCTAGAAGCATGCCCAAAACCACCACCACCACCCCTGAACGCACAGGGATATTTAAGACCATGATAGAGATGGCCAGGACCAGCTTCCACTTCGATACCCGCATCCCAAAATCACAAGCCATTAAGAAACAAGCACCAAGGAAATGTACTACATGGCTTTAAGCTCAAGGAGAAATGTGCTGCTCACAGCACCAGCCTGCACACACAGGGAAGTCTCTTTTTTCTCACTGAATGCTATCTCCGAACCCAAAAGAGCAGCTCGGAGTGCCCACAAGGCTATGTGAGGATGCTGCTCACACACCAGGAGCCCAGCACAAACCCTCACGGTGCCCCCTGCCCTCACCGCAGCCACCCCTCGCTCCCGACAGCCTCGCTCCCTCCCCGCTCTCTAACCCCTGCCAGAGCTGAGGATGCGCCAGCGCAACCTTGGTTCATCGTCATGGAGACGAGAAGCCTTTTTCTCTCCAAACCCAGCTTGATGGCTTGGATTAAAATCTCCATTCCTCTGGGGAGAGCACCGAGGTGCCCCAAGCCCATCCTGTGCACACCACGCACCAGCAGCTGGCAAATGCGCACCTCGCTGCAGACACATCCCGAGCTCGTACCCATTTCCATATTGCTCCCTCATGCCCTGTGCCCACCAGCAGCTTGCAGATTTGTGCCAACAACAACTCGCACATGACCAAAACCACAAGCTCATCTGGAAGGAGAACCAAAACAGAGAGAGCTGTGCCAGCCTTGGGGCACGGCCCGGAGGAGGACAGCATCTCGCTTACCCCGACAGCACTCCCAGGACAAGGTTGAGGACGAAGAAGGATCCAATGATGATGAGGGGGATGAAGTACAGCCAGTTCCAGGTGGCTCCTAAGGCATCATTGGTCTGGAGGGGAAAGAAAACACAGGTGTGAGGTTACACCCGAGGCAGAGGGTGGCATTTCTCCCCAAGACCAACCACACCACCCTCCTCCGGGCATTACAACCGTGACCCCAAACCTGATGGGCTCCTGCTGTCACCCTGCTGCGTTATCCCACCCCGGCCCCAGGGAGCAGGCTGCAGCTCCAGGCAATTATTCACCGGGGCTTTTAATAAGGCAGTGCCCCCCCGGTACCCTGCAGCCGCTCCCCGGCCCCATTTGTCCTCGGGCGCCAGGCAGCGCGCACATGACGCCGGGCTGGAGAGTGATGCGGCAGAACGTGACTGTCTGGGGGAGGTGGCATCAATCTTGTTGCGATGAAAGGCTCTTTCTCTTTTCTCTCTCCTTCTTCTCTCCCCCCCTCCCTCCCCTTCCCTTCCCCGTGCTAATTAAGCCCTCATCTTCGTCTGACTCATTGGCACTACGTCTCCCCGCCGGCCAGCGCAGGAGCCGAGCCCATCTCCTGGAAGGGAGGAGAAAGCCACCATGCTCGAGCCTTCCTCCAGTGACCAAAGTGTCCCCACCATGCCAGCACGGAGGATCCCAGCGCTTGACCAGCACACGGAGGGGGATGCTATGGGCAGAGACCCCGATGCTGCCTGCCAGCCCCTTCCCTGGGCACCCCAAACGGGTGCTTTGGCTTTGCCCCATCCCATCAGCACCTCTTTGGGGTCAGGGAAAGCACCCGTGGAGGCTCATCGCCCTCCTCCTGTGGCAGCAGGGGCACCACACATCTTCTCGAGGTCCTGCTCCACCACAAGCCCCATTCCTTGGGGCCAGAAGTGAGCACGAGGATTGGGAACGGTGTATGGGAATCTCAGGCAGCCAATGCTCACCACCACCCTCCAGAGACACCCAGACCTCCCCCTGAGTCCTGGCTCCAGCCCACTGCTCTCTAACAGCCCCGTTTTGAAGGCATCAGCCTTGAAGGCACCGTGCACCCTTTGGACCAAGGGGATTTCCCCCAAGATGCAAAATAGCTGAGTCTTTAACGGGTGAACATCTTCCCCCAGGGCTGGACACAGGGTGATTTCCCCAGGGTCACCAGCAGCACCCCGACACCACTGTGCTCTGCGGGCACAGCCAAAACTGGTGGCACTGGGGACCAGCGCTGCCCTGCTCCAATGGCCAGAATTTGTCTTTTTACTCCCCAAGGAGCTCGTGGCCTGAGGGGTTCAGCATTTCCTACTGCTTCTCCAGCCCATCGTGGCCACCTCTCCACCCCAAGGCTGAAGCCGGCCAGCCCGTGCATAACGCACTATTCCCACTGGAAGGCTCCTCGAGCCGATGCGATAATGCTTGCCCTAACTCTCAGCCTAAATTTATTTGTGGCCAGTTTATACCCATTTGTTCTCTTGCCAGCATCGGCCTTTGGCTTAAAGAGCTCTTCGTTTCCCATCCCGATGTGTTTATGGAGAGTGATCACGGCCATCCCCAGCCTCCGCCTTGCTAGATAAAGCAAGGTTCCCCCACTTTTCTCCTAAATCACTGCCTCTCCCTCCCTGATTTTCCTAGTAGCCCCTTCCCTGCTCCAGCCCATGGTCAATGTTCATCTTCCCAGGACACAGGAGACCTGACAGAGCCATCCCGATGGGTCCCAGGGCACCCCAGCACGATGCTGTGAGCCTTCAGCATCCTGATGGCAAACCTCTCCTCCTGCCCCTCCGCCTCCACCCTGGCACTTCCAACCACAGCGACCCAGGTTCTTAGGGGGTGTCTTCCCTCTCCTCCAGCACACACGTGGCTCATCCCCATGAAACCCCACCAGCAGGTCCCAAAGCCCCATCCAGCCCCCCCTCGGAGCTGCTCCCTTCCCACCAGCTCCTCTTCGTCACCTCTTTCCCATCGCAAAAGCCTTACTCTGACGAGCAGCTCTGCACGTTTCCTGCACTCAGAAAACCTGTCCTCTGCTGCCAGGTTAGCCCGGCGTGACCTACCTTTGGCAAACCCATGATTCATTTTCCTCTTTTGCCTCCAAAATCTGTTCCGAAATGGCATGCAATTGAGGTCAGGCTCGCAGCCTTATTCCTGCCTGCCTTACTTTTTCCTTCCTCCCCCCGCTTTTAAATATAGGCATCGCATTCGCTCTCCTCCAGTCAGCTGGTGCCTCCCCCAGCACGCCGGAGCTGTTATAAATACGCGTTACCAGACCTGCCATTTCGTGTGCCAGCTCCCCCCAAATCGCGGGGGGAGGCGATGCCCAGCGCCACGGCGATGGGCACCATGGGCTGGGGCCACAGCCATGCTCTTGGTCGTGCTGCCCAACCTCTGGTTGCCTCCGTGGTTGTGTTCACCAAAAGTTGGGGCGAGATGCCCATCCAGCACAGGAACCGTGCCCCAACATCCCCAGCCTTCTTCTTCCAGAGTGAAGAACCACTTGCTGCCCCTTCAGGCATCCTTCATGAGGTCCGTGTTGGCTTCAGTTTTGGCACTTCTTCGGCACAAAGGTGTCGTTCTTTTTACCAAGCAGCCCCTTTTTCCCAACCCTTTGGAGCACCATTTACTTTTAATAACCTTTCTCAGTCAATAATTCATTGGCCTGGTCCCCTGTGCCTTCCCATTGGTTTTTCCCCTTGGCCATGCATCACCTGCAGAGGCCAGGGCAGACACACCACGGTACTTTAATCCCTAGTCCACGCAATCCCTAATCTCCTCGTGCTGGAGACCAGGTCCCATCGCTCACACAAGCCCTTTGGGAAACCAAGGCGCTGCCTGATGGTTGATCCTTCTTCTCCCCTTCACTTTAAAGCTGCAACCCTCTTACTACAGAATTTTAGATCCATCTGGGTTGGGGAAGACCTTCAAGACCACCAAATCCAAGCCGAGTCTCCCCACTCCCCTCGGTGCCACATCCACACATCTCCTGGATACCTCCAGGGATGGGACGCCCCCACAGCCCTGCGCACCCTATTACACACCTCAGCACCCAAAACACCACCACCCGTGCTCTTCCACGGCCACCTGCCCAAGAAATACGCTTGCTACCACCTTTGGGAATACCTGAGACACCACCGTGTGCCTCCAGCCTACAAGGGACCCAAGCCACCCTACACAGCTCTGTCCCCAGGGGTGATGGAGCCAGCCCTGCAGCCACCCCAGCGGGCACCCGGGCACCCCAGGGAGCAGCTCTGCTCTTTGGGCAGCCCCTGTGCTTCCGAAGGGCAGGAAAAGGCGCAGGGAGCTGCAAAAGCAGGTCTCACTCGGGGGCCAGAAATCTAAAGAAGTCTAAATATATCCCGCCGTCGAATGCAAAGCACAGGCTTGCAGCCCACACGTACCCTCCCTCAGGCTGTGCTCGCATAGGAAACTTCAGGATTTCTTTGCTGGGTTGGGGGGGGTGAAATAATAAAACAACCACAAACTCAATTTCTCCTACCTAAAAATAAGCAGAAAGCGCCTTCTGCCTTTGCAGGGCACCTTTAGTCCTTATTTCCCGGTGGCTTGACGGAAAGTGGAAGGAGAGGAAGGGCGATGGGTGGATGGAGAAGGAGCAGAGCTGTGCTCTGGTGGAGGTGCTCGCTGCGCCCAGCACCCACACAGTGCCCTGCACACACCGGTGACCCGCACGCAGCCACCTCCCCTGTCCAAATTCATCTGCATTAGGAAAGTCTCCATGATTTCTGCTTGAATTTGGAGCGAGACAGCAAATAATTGGATTGGGGTGATGTACAGCCAGCGCTGCAACCGCCTGGCAGCCACCTGCTCGGGGACATGCGCAGCACGGGGCGCTGTCCATGCATGGATGTAACCCGGGGCTGTGCACGGTGTCACCTCCTCTCCAAAAATGGAGAGGGCTTGGGGCTGAAGAGCAGTGGGGACATCTCAGGAGGCTTCTGGTGGGCGCTGTGCCTCCCTTCCCCACCGCTCCCCAGTGCCCACCGCCGGCGGGACAACGCGCACGAAGCCACTGCCACGCCACGATTCGCACAGCGGATCCCTGGTTTGGCATCTCCGGATGGCTTTTTGGGGTGGCTGCAGCCATCCCTCCTCATCCCTGCCCCGCTCCTCCCTGCGAACCGCAGCCACATCCAGGTGAGCCGCGCGCACGGACCAGCAGGCACAGCATCGCAATCCAGCAAAAAGGAAAGACAACAACAACAAAAAAATTCTCCCAGCAGATTCCCCGACCTAACCAGCTCCCTCAAGACCTCGACACCCGCTGCTGCTCTCCCCAGCGCAGTAACAGATCTCCTTCTTCCCTTTAATAGCAGTAATTTCATCTCCCGCATGCAGGGCCATGCCTCACTCCCCGCCAGCCGCGCCTGGTATCCATCAGCGACCCCGGTGCTGTACAAGATCTGAATGAAAATGCTTTTCTTCTCCAAATTAGGTTAATGAGGAAATTGGTACATTTCCTTCACCGAGCAAGGGCCGGCCCCCGGCGGGCCGCATCCTGCCCTTGGTGGGCGCCCCGATGCTGTGCCCACAGCACCCGGGGGGAAAGGGGATGGGGAGTGGGAAGAGGTCCCCAAAACAGGACATGGGATGCTCAGCGAGGGCTGAAGCACGTGGGCACACGTCTTGCTGGGAAGGAATGGGGAGAGGGAAAAAAACAAGGAATGGGGAAAAAAACTCCGTTATATTTCATTTTTCGATTTTCTAAATTTTTGACTCGGAAAAAAATAATGCTAAAAGCATTACGGAAAAAAATAAGTGTTTTGGAAATTCCTGAAATGGGCATGGAGACTGCTTTTGGCTCTGTTCGACTCTGATCTGCGGAGAAGTCGCAGCCAGGCACCCCAGCACCGCCTTCCAGGGGCTGCGAAGGAAACCTCTGCTGGGATGCGAAAGGCAATTAGAGGCTCTGGGCTTAATGAGGAGGGGTCCGAGCCCCCTGCCCGTTCTCGATGGGCAGTGCCGGAGCATCCCAGGCTCTGCTGCCTTCAGCAGCCGGCCCAGGGCAGAGACTTTCCCTGGCAGGCAGGCAGAGGGTGTGGGCAGGCAGCTTGCGACAGAACATGCCTGCGAAGCTGTGGATCCAGCAGACACAGTTTGTTTCTTGCTGTGTCATTTCAGCGTGCACACACATTTTTAAAAAAAAAAAAAAAAAAAAAAAAAAAAGCAGGAACATTTGGCAAGCTGGAGAGGGTCTGGCTTTAAGTGCTAACAAAGAGCCGAGCCAGGAGGGGAACAAAAACCCGGCTTTCTGCCCGTTTCTGCTCGGGGTGCGTGCAGCAGCACCTAGCAGGGCACAGCGACCAGAAGCAACCTCGGGGTGGGGGGAAAGCAGCTCAAATAGTTAAAAGTTAGGATGGTTTTAAGGCTTTGGGGTGGAACTTCCTCAGCTCCTCCTTCCTGAAGCCCTCGCTTGCCTTTTAAACCCGTGGTTAAGTTGCAGGCGAGGAGCAGAAGGGGCTCTGTCCTGTGGCGCTGGGGGCTTTTCGGCTTCCCTGGCCCCCCAAAATAGCCATGGAGGTAATAAGGTCTGCACCTGCTGAGAGCATGACGTGTCGATTAAATTTTCATCCCTCCCTAGCTGGGTTTTTTGGTTTGTTTTAATTTGAAGCACACGCAGCAGGACTCCTTCTCCCTCGGCAAGGGCTCCAGCTTGAGCGCCTTGGAGCATCCCAGGGCATGGAGGGCTCAGCCACCGAGAGCTTTCCCCCTTTTGACACCTCTCCCACCTCCTTCACTCGCCAGCATCCCTCCCTCTGCCTCCTCTCCCTTGGAAAGGCACCGGGCTGAATGCACCTGAGCCATGCTCGGGCCTGCCAGTGCCAAAAATGTTGGTCTCGTGGCACCCCCCGTATTTTACCACCTTCTTTTTCCCCAGTCCTGCCTCCTCTGTTGCAAGAGGGATTTGGGGTTTACAGCAAGCAGCTGTGGCCTGCTTGCTCCCTTGACGCCTTGCCATACATTTTTAATTAGCAGCACGGATGCTCTTCCAGTGCTGCTCGGGAGGCAGAAGGATTTTGCCCATTAGTGCTGACGGCCGTGGCCCTGCGCAAAAACGGAGCCGGCAAAAACGACCCAGCTTCAGCACAGCTACTGGGGCTGTGCCAGCCCTCCTGTCTGCCTTGGGCTGCTCCAGCCACCCTCATTTCACTGGGGCTGCCTCTTCCCACCTCAGCATCCCTCCCCCAGTGAGGAAAGGAGGGTTTTTTCCACGCTCTTGTCCTGCACCGACACCTGGCCATGGGATGCTGTCCCCGCACCACGCAGCCAACATCCCCAGCTCCATCAGTGCCGGGGGCAAAGCACACAGCTGGGACAGGCGAGGGTCAAACCCCATCCCGAGGCCACGTTCCTCAGCCTGTGTGAGCACTGGGTGCCCTCGCTGTGTTTTTTTGCCCCAAATCCCAGCTCCCAGCAGTGCGGGGAAAGCGGCTGCCAGCAGCTCCCAAAAAACGCGCTCCTGCCTGCTACCTGCAAACAGCAGCCGAGCGCCTCCGGAGCTGGAGCAAACAAACAAATCCTGGTGAATAAACACAGCCCTCGGAGCCGGTGTTGTGGAGGAAGTCATGATTTCAAGCTCCCTTCCCTGCCTTTTCACCAGGATGAGCGTCCCTGCCGCGCTCAGCATCCCCGCGCCACTGCAGCAGGGAGGCAGGACAGGGGTCCCCTCTGCCAGCAGGGGTTTCCCTGCGGTCCCAGCAGAAATCAGGTCTGCTTTCAGAGCATCCCAGGCGAGGGGGATCTGCTCCAGCAGCAGGAAAAGCAGAATGTTCCTCAGCTTCCATTTTGGAGAGCTGGAGGGACCGCCAACCAAAACCCACCTCAAAAAAAGAACGAAACCCTTCGTGCTCCCAGGGGAAGACACAGCACCCCGCAGTCTGAGGCTTGTTTTTCCTCCCCCCAAGCACACGCCGGTTTCTGCAGAGCAAGCCTGCCTTTCACGCAGGCGAGGCTGTTGAAAACAAGGCGAAAGCCGAGCGCATCCACGAAATAACACACGTGGAAAGCACCGCGGGGCTGATTAGCTTTCCGCGACGCTTTCGACAAATTGTGCGAGCCGCGCTCCAAGACCTGGCAAAATTGGGGGAAAATGGGTCTTAAAATCACGAAGCAGCTACGCGGGGGAATATGAGAGTAAGCAATTTCTCTGAGAGATTGCAGAAGCGTTTTCCCTGCCACCTCCTCTCCCCTGCAAGGCTGCCTCGCTCACCTGAAGGGACTCGGTCCCATCACTTGACACCAGCAGCGTAAGGCAGAGACCCCCTGGCTGACCTCCCCAAACCTGGAGGCAGTGAGAACCCCCCTGGGAACCACAGCCCCCCATGCACATGCCTGCTCACACCTCCACGTTTGCTTTTTTCCCCATAAAAAGGGTCCTAAGCCCATTTTGCTGCTGTCGCGTGCGGGGACCGAGTGCCCGCAGCCTTCGCATCCCTGCGAGACAGGGGGAGGGCGAGGGACGTGCAAAGTGAATCAGCAGCATTTTACCACCAAGACCCAAGTCCTCACTCAATTAGCAGCCGAGGAAGGGCCCTGCTACTTCCCATTACGGGTAAGTAATAGCTGGTACTCTGCAGAGGAGCGGGAAGGGGAGGCAGGGCGATGTCCTGGCCGTCGGGGACAGGATGACAGAGCACAGCTGGCCGCCGAGGCGCCTGGCGCTGGGAAAATCATCCCGACACCCAGTCCCCAGCATCCCTGAGAACCCCAAATTAGCATCAATGCATCCCCCCGGTGTGATGGCTGTTCAAATCCCACCCAAATGGGATGCGCTGGCACCATCTCCATCCCTCAGGATCTCAAAGGCTTTCAGGCCACGGAGCTGCCATCTCCAGCACCCCGTCCCCACACCCAGGCACCCCACGGACCCCCCGGGCTCGCCACTCACGTTGTACAGGACTGTGGTCCACCCTTCCATGGTGATGCACTGGAAGACGGTCAGCACAGCAAAGAGGATGTTGTCGAACTGCGTGATCCCGTCGTTGGGACCGATCCACTCCCGGCACTCGTAGCCCGGGGGGCAACCCTGCACCCCGCACGGGTGGGGGGGGTCCAGCTCCTCCAGCTCGCCTGCGGGCACAGGGCAGAGCCAAAGGACGCGGCGGTCAGGGAGAAGAGCCCAAACGCAGGGGGGCTGGGGACAGAGCAGGGCACGACGAGGAATTGATGCACCCTGGGTGCAAGCCAGGGGTCGCATGCACCACACGGAGCAAACCATTTTTTTTTGGTTTGGTTTGGTTTTGGTTCTTTTTTGCATGCTCAGGGTGCACAGAGCTGCCTTCCTCACCTGAATTGTTGGTGTAGCAGGCTCGGTGCAGCTTCCCGCTGTAGAACTCCAGGCCGATGATGGCAAACATGAGAATGGCGAAAAAGAGCAGCAAGCCGATCTGGAGGAGAGGCACCATGGCCTTCATGATGGACTTCAGCACGATCTGCAGGCCTGGGAGGGAAAAGGAAGAGCCCAGCTCAGCTCAGCACACGCCGTTCAGAACCAGGCACCCCCGCTCCCACCTCACCAACAGCCAGGGGGGCAGGGTGAGCTCCCCAGCACCACATGGGCATCGCTGGGATAAACCCCACGACATCCCCAGAACCCAAAACTGCTCGCTGCCTGCAGCACATCACCCCTACAGCCTCCTGGGAGGGGATGGCAAAGCTCTGGGCATCCAGGTGAGCATCTCCTCGGGGCAATGCGAGCAGGTGCCCGAGGAGGGAAGCCACGGCAGCAGCCTACTTTATTTATTTATCCCCGTTCCTGCAGAGAAACCTTGCAAAAAGATGAAATCTCCCCTGAATCAAGTCCTGGGAGGATCAACCCACAGCCTGCTGGCCAGGGAGCAGGACCCCAAAGCTGGCAGGGGGCACCAAGCCACTGGTGGGCCGGAGGGGACCTGGGGACATCAGCTGGTCACCTCCCTTTGTCACCCACCAGCTTCTTCCCCTCCTTTTCCCCAATTTCCACCCCACATCGCCAAGGTGAAACAAGCTCCCCTCGGTCTGGAGGAGACGGGAAAGGGACACGAACGCCCCGGGAGGAGAACTGGGACTGTCTGACTTACTGGGAATGCCCGAGACGAGCTTCAGGGGCCTGAGGACGCGCACGGCGCGCAGGGTGCGCAGGTCCACGTGCGTGTTGAAGTGCGTCCCGGCCGTGGCGAGGATGCTGCGGGCAGACACGGAGAGAGTGGGGTTATGGCCCCGTGGAGCATCCCCCACCCAGGGAACGAGGTCCCACGGGCAGGACCTGGTGTGGGTGCAGGGATCCAGCGCCTCCCAAAGCCCCCTTGGATGCTGCAACAGGAGCTCACAAGGCTGCTGCGGCCAGCCAAAGCTCCCCAACCCTGGGAACCCCCAGCAATCCCCCCACCATAGATAAACACATTCAAAAATATACAGCGATGAAAGTTTGATGACCTTGGAAGGCACAGGAAAGGCTCCAGAGGTGTTTTTTTAAACACAGAAATTTCCCAATCTCTAGAAAACAAACTGGGGCAGAAGGGGGCCAGCGCACGCCGGGGCCAGCAGTGGAAATACCCGAGGTGCTGGCAGTGTAGGAGGAATCGGGGGGCTTGGTGACACTGACAGCACGAGACGGTGTCACCAGAGCTCGTGGCCACCCGTCCCACCCGGGCTGGGTGAGGAAGAGGAGGAGGAGAAGGCACCAGGAGCAAGGGGAGGAGAGGAGGGGACGGGGAGGAGAGCGGGACAGAGGGCGGCAGCCACCTCGGGGCTGCTTGCAGCAATCCAAAAACCCAGGGAAATTGGGTCATTGTTCCACTAATCCACCTAATTACAGGCCAGAGCGGCTCTCTGGCGCGCTGAGCAATTAGCGCTCGCTCCCTGCCCCGCTCCCCGAGGCACGCAGGGCCCAGCGCCCCTCGGGAAGGCGGCTCGGTTTCCTGGCACCAGACCCTCCCAGCAGCACAGCAGGCTCTTACAGCCCGTTTCCGTGCCCTCCTCCCCATTTTACCAGGCCGGTTTTGTTTGCAGAAGGGCGGCACAGCCTGCCCCAGCCTCACCCCGACACCACCCAGGGTCCTAACCCAAGGGACCCGTGGGCTCGCAGCCGCGGTGACACCTTCTGGACAAGCCCCAGCCCCTGCTAAACGCTGACACCAGGCAGCTGGGAGAGAGGAGAGGGGCTTCATGAAGCCAGGAGCACCCAGAAGCTCGGGAGAGCTGCTTTGTTAAATCGTCTGTGAGATCAAAATCAATAATCGATACAGCACGGCCACTCGGCAGCGCACGGGAGGGAGAGGAGCGCGGGTGCTTCCATGTCTTTGGAGCCACCTGCGGTGACAGCAGGACAATCCAGCACTCCCCAACCACCAGTGGAAGCACACCCTGTGCCAAACAGCCCCCACGACCTGCAACTTTTGCTCCTCGTGTCCCTGCGTCCCACAGGGATGAGGAAATGCAGTTGCACCGAGCTGGTCCTACAGAGCCTGGGGGAGCGATGGAGATGATGGAGCCATCCCAACCTCACCAGCATCTCCCCAGCTTCCAGCACCGGCCGGACACCCCACGAGCTCGGACCAGCCCTGGCTGCAAAGTCCTCTGCTAACCCAGATTGCTTTGAAGGGCTCAGGAGCCTGCGCGAGGAGCCTCCAGGCAAGGTTCATGCGATTCCAGGGCAGCCCTCCGCCGCGCCCTAAATTCGCTGCTAAGAATGGGACTCCTCTGTGGCAAGGTGACGTGCTCCTTGTCCTTGCGGGGGGACAGGGCACATCACGAGCTCTGCCACCAAGGGGGTCGGACAGATCCCCGAAGCGAGGTGGTGGCACTGGAGATGTTTCCCCCAGCCAACAGCCTAAAGATGCCCCCACGCATCCTTCCCATGAAGGAGGGCGCGCCGCTGGAGCTGCTGCCGGCCAGCCCAGAGTCCCAGAGCACCCACACGGCCCTGGAGCAGGGGCTCAGCTGCCCAGGATTCATTTTAGACCAACCGAGGTGGCTGGAAAAAAACAAGCAGGCTTTCAGGCACGCAAGCCTGACTTCTGTCTGCTTTTTCCAAGCCCTTTGGTTGCTCTGATAAAACACATCGCGTCTCCCCATGGCCAGGCTTCTGTACGCACAGACATCTCCGCTCGTAGGATGCTCCAAACACCCTCCTGCTCTGGACACGGGCGTTTCTGGACATGGGCAGCTGTTAATTGCTCGTTAACCCTCCCAGGTGTGCTTTTTTGGCACAGCGTGACCCACATCGCGCCGCGCGACCCACTTCTGCTGCGGGAAGGCGCGAGCCGGTTTCAGCGCCACGCGCATCGCTCAGGGAAAGACCTGGTTCTGAAACCACCCGGGGAAGGTCCAGCCTCTCCTCCTCCCCCCTTTAAATCTGCTCCAGGGGCGTCTTTAAAAGCTTCGTCAACTAAAACGAACCGAAATGAAATTGGAAACGAGCTTCAGCAGCCGAAATGTGAAAAACGAGGGAGAAAAATCACTCCAGCACCTAGCCCGCTGGCGAGCATCAGCCCCAGGGCCGGGCAGCAGCATCCCCTCGGCACGTGCCCACGGATTTTGGCATGTCGTTTTTGGTGTTTTGTGGCTTCCTGCAGAGAGGGGACGGCTCCGTGCCGATACGAGGAGGCAGCTCTGGTATCTGCAGAACAATTTCAACCCTCTCGAACACTTTACAATATCCACGTCTGAGGTACTAATAATTATTCTTTATTTTTAGGCAAGGACCCAAACTAAAATTACATCTCGCCATCCAAGTTATCTGAAAAAGCTGCCAGATTGGGCTATAAAAATCCCAGTGATCTCATGCTTTTCATCATATGTACCGGAGAAAAAAAAAAAAAAAAGAAAAAGAAAAAAAAGGGAAAAAAAGTGAAGGCGTTTTTATAGGTCACCCAGGCAAAGGGGCGAGCTCTACTTCTTCGGAGGGAAGGGGGAAGAGAGATTCAGGTGGAGAAAGGAGCAGAGAGGATCCAGTGGAAGGATGCAAATAAGAGAGGAGGCAGGATGGGAAAGATATGCTAATCCGCAGAGTACCATCGAATAGTGAGCAATCAGCAGCAGACAAACACATGCTTAGGAGAAAATAAATAAATAAATAATAAAAAATTATAACCGGACGGAGCCGGGACGCGCTCCTTTTATTTACGTGCAGCCCCTGGAGCGCGCGGCGAGCTCCGGGGGCACCTTGGGGCTGGAGCCCTTGTCCCGGGAGGGGAGGGAAAAGAAAAACCAAACAAAAAAATCACATCCCAAGTTCCCAACAGGCAGCTCTGTCCTTAGGGACCCCGCTGATGCGTATCCCAAAGCTGTTTTCCCAAGCAAACGCTGACCCCCAAAGCAGGCGGCTCCGTCTCCCCCTCGCCAAACCGAGCACCCCCCGGCGATGCCCACCCGGGCCCTGCACGGGGCTGGAGGTGCCAGCGAGCTGCCAGAGCCATCCCGACTCTGAATCTGGGCCAGGCAGGGTGCTGGCTGGCACACAAATTAATATTTATAATTAAGTGGAAAGGCCCCTCAAGGCCTGAACCGCCACCTGACTCCGTGAGGGAGACTAGCGCGTAATTAATAGACTGGTCAAACGGCTCATGGAAAAGAAGCCACCTGGTGAATTTACCCCATTCTTCCCCTTTTTGGCCACTGGATCACCCCCTTCTCTGCAGATACCAGCACCAGTTACGCAGACCAACAGGCCCCAGCAGCCCTGCAAACAACGACCCCGCTCGCCCCGATATTCCCAAAAAGTGATGGATGCACCGCAGGGACACGAGCCAGCCCCACACCCTGCCCACAGCATGGTTTGGAACAACCTGAACGACATGATTTTTTTTCTCCTTGTTCTTTCTAGGTTTTGGGGCTGCAACATGAGTGGGTTGTGGGGCTGCAAAGCCGCTGGTCCTGATGGCACAGTGGCTCCTGGGTGGGGAAGGATAGGGTGAAGGTGCGTGAGTGGCACATAGGATGGATCCTGAACCCGGGGAACGCAGCAGCACGGCTCCCTCTCCCCAGACATTAGGAGCCCAGACCCTTTAGGGTTTAGAAATCCGAGTCTTTCTCCAGGAGGATGCTTCTGCACCTCCCGTGATCAGGGCTGCAGCATCCCCCCTGGTATGGGGACACGGCCACATGGTCACTGAGCCAAGTCATTGAAAATGAATAAAACTGCAACAAAACGGCGCTTTGCTCCTGGAAACCCTGAGCTGAAAATGGTGCAGAGCATCGGGGCGAGCAGCTCTGGCTCCTAAACTGGCCGTGCAGGAAGATGGGGGGATTTTTGTGCCCCCCAACCCCAGCCCTCGGCTCCACCTGCCCAGGGGCCACCCTGAGCCCCCCAGCCCTAACGCGCCCCCTGCGCCTGGACGCTCCCCGTCCCTGCCCTTTGTGCGAGGTGCCGGTGGCAGGCACGTCCCGTTGCCATGGCATATGGCACATGAATCATTCACAAAGCTCGGGAATTAATTATTCATCCCAACGAAAGACCAAACACTTTTACTAATTGTCCTGGAAGGGAAGAGCAGGGGAGAGGGGTGAGAGGTGGGGGAGACACCACGGTGGAGCCTGGCTCCATCCGTGAAAAAAAAAAAAAAAAAAAAAAAAAGGATAACCGAGGTGGCCATCCCAAAATCCCGTGCCCATTTGCTGATGATGATGAGCCCCAAGCCGACTTGCCCTAATCTTCATCGGGGCTGGGGCAGGCAGGCTTTGTCTGATGGCACACGCTGTGGCCACCCTGCCGCCCCTTGGCCGTGCTCCACACCACAAAACACCCGCGTGGAAACCTCCGTGCCCAAGGGGGTGGCAAAAAGGACCCAGCTCTTCCTTCTATCAACTTGGGCATTTATCCCCTCTGCATTCAGCAGGGATAACCGCCAGGACACCGGGGCTGGCACAGCCCAAAGACGAGCTTCCCCAAACCTCCGCGATACAAAGGGAGGCGCAGGAAGGGAGAGCACGTGCTGGAAAGCAGAGCGACCCCCCGACAAGTCGTACCAGCAGTCAGAATGAAAAGAAAACCTTTTGTGCCAGCATCTGGCCTTCGCACAACTCCACAAGGTCCTTTTGATTTCCGTTTTCCTTTTTCCCTGGCGCTGGAAGTGTTCCCCCACCCCTTCATCTCGCACGTGGCGCCTTATTGTATTGCTGCTGCGACCAGAAGAGCCGGCACACAGGGCGAAGCACACGCCTGCCTGGGAGCTTTCAGAGCCAGGTTAACCCTTCTTTTCCACGAGCTCTTTCCCATCCAGCGCAGGACAAGGCGGGCTCTTTTGGGTCGGGGTTTTCCATTCATTACACCACTTCCAGACCCAGCCCTTGCGCAGGGAGCTGACGCTCCCATCGCCAATGCTCCATTAACCCCCAACCTCTCCCTCTTAGGAACCACTGGTTAAGAAGTGACCACGATCCACCAGCCCTTTCTGACCATTTCTGAGCAGTTTTCCCCCTTTTTGGTCCAGGAAACGCTGCACCGAGCAGATCCCAAGCTCAGCTTGGGTGCCCAGCCAGGCTTGGCTCACGCAGGGCGAGCATCCCCATCCCCATCCCGGTTCTGCCCCAAAACCCGTGAAGGCAGCTCACTGCACATTTTCTGAGAAAAGTATTTTTGGCCAGGGGAGAACAGGCTGTTTTTCAGGCAGCGATGATGATTTGGAAAGCAGAGGTTATAAACGGAGCAGGTTTATAAGCGTGCCTATTAGTTCCCCGGTGGAAGCTTTAGCATTAGGGAGTTTTGGGTGGGCGTTGATTTCCACCGAGATGAAAAACCTGGGTTTATTGACATAAGAAGCAAACACCGGTTGAACCCGAGGTGCCATCCATCCCTGTGCAGGGTCCCAGGAGGCTGCTCATTTTGCAGCCCCTCGCTGGGGTAATTTGTGCCCCCATGGGAACCTCAGTGAGGTGCCTGGGCGGAGATGCCAGCAGCATGGAGCACCTCTCTGACCAGACACGTGGCGAAATAAACTCAGACAGGGAGTGTCCCCCATGGAGGGACAGGACAGGGGCCAGCAAACATGATGCTGGGTCCACCAGGACAGATCCTGCTCCTGTGGATGTCCCCCCTCTTCCCTCCCCTAGCCCTTTGTCCACAGGCACACGAACCAAATTTGGGGCCACGACCACCATCTCCAGACCCCGCGCAGAGATCCCATTTGCCACCCACCCAAAACAGTGCATACATCCCCCACGGGCTGCCTGCAGGCTGCCGGCCAGCCCAGCAGCACTTCCTGGAGAAATTCACCCCAAATTTGGGGGAGCTGACGCATGCACAAGTCCCTGGTGCGGGGAGGCGCCGCCGCCACTTCTACTCGCGCCTCTCCAAGCGCAAGCGACACAGGAGGGAGAGATTTTTCCATCTGCTGAGGCACAAATCGGGATGCCAGGAGGGGAAGGAGCAGCCCCTCTGTGCCTCATAAGCGTGCCGGGGGGGTTGGCACCTCTGGGCACACCAGCAGCCCGGCACGGGCGATCGGTTCCCTGGCACGGGGCCCGGCGCAGGAGGGAGCTGGCGGGTGAGTAATTGCTGAGCGCTTACTCAGCACTGCCTCGGCCGCAGCCAGCCCGTCCCGACCCGCAGGAGAGGTCCCCGTCGGCCCCATCCCCACCCCCAAACACAGCGTTTCCCCTTGGCTGCGAGCCCCAAAGGATGCCCAGCTGGGCCAGCCTGCAGCCCGCAGGCATTCCCCGTCACCGCTTTGCTGCTTCGGGTGCATGCAGCCCTGCGCCGTGGCTCGTTCCCCGGTCCCTGCATCACCCCGCTGGCCCCAGAGGTGCCACCACAAGGGCCTGGCCCAGCTCCTTGCCCGTGGGCACACCAGGATTTTCCTCCCGGCCCACACCTCTCCACCCTGGGCGCACAGCGCCCATCACCGCATCCCACGGCACCACCACGCTCGGTGTCCCCTCCAAACCCTTCCTGTCACATCCCACGCGGTGACACCACGCAGGAGCAGGCTGCAGGCCAGGAGACAGGGCTGTGCAGCTTGGCAGAACCCCGGGTACAACGCCTGGTGCCGTGCCTCAGTTTCCCTCCATCACCCCGAGGCGATTCTGCTCGTGCCCCTTGCCACCGCCAGCGAGCAGAAGCCCGCACGCAGCCGCCCGCTCCTTTCTGTGCCACCAGCACAGCTCGTCACGGCCCAAGCAGGGCTCGAATCTGGGCCACGTCCCCAGCAGGTGACACGAGCAGTGACACAACCAGCACCCGCCACGCTCTGCCACCCCCAGCGCTGCTGCCAGGAGCCAGCATCACCTCATGCCCTGGAGCTCGTGGCACCACCAGGACGCGTCCCCTGCCCGGCCACAGCCGTGTCCCCGCGCCGCCCGACTCACCCGCTGAGGACCACGATGAAGTCCATCACGTTCCAGCCGTTGCGCAGGTAGGAGCCCTTGTGGAACACGAAGCCCAGAGCCACGATCTTAATCCCAGCCTCAAAGCAGAAAATCCCGATGAAGTACGGCTCCGTCTTCTCCTGCCAGAGGGGAACGGGGGGACACGGTGAGGGGTAGGGGGACACGGGGCAAAGAGCTCCGGACATTTCACGTGGGGTGGCTTCACCTCGCATCGTGCCCAGCTCCTGCCCCGTCCCAGCTTCCCCAGTCCCGTCCCACCTTCCCCAGTCCCTTCCTCCCCCCCAGGAGCTCTCCCAGCCCTTCCTCAGCCAGCACCAACCTTAGAAACCCAAAGTTTGGAAATCCAAAGCGGGGGCTGTGACCCACTCAAGCTGCTCAATTCCCCACCCCACTTTTTAGGATTTTTAAACCTTCCCGGACCCTCTCCATGGAGGAGGAGGCTGGCGGGGTGCCCTCCTGCCCCACCACCCCAAAAAAAGCAGCCGAAATCATCAGGGGGTGCCCTCGGCTGGCACTGACCAGTCTCCGCGACATGGGTGTCTTGTCATCCTCGGGGAGGTGCTGCTCCAGGGCCAGCACGATGCAGTTGGCGATGATGGTGGCCAGGATCATGTACTCGAAGGGCGTGGAGGGGAGTCAAGGAGCAGAGCAGAGGTGGATGGAGTCCCTACCACCCTTTTATCCCCAAAAAGCATGCACAGAGCCCGGCTTTCACCTCCAGGCAGGACATTTGCCACCAACAACCACCCTTTGGAGAGACCACGAGTGCCTCATCAGCAGGACGTGCTTAGACCCTTGCCAGCATCCCAAATCCCAGGCTTATGGCAGGTCATGGCACAGCAGTGGTGACCACCGAGCACCAAAAACCTCTCACACCTTGCCAAAACCCCGCAGCCACGTGGGCTCCGTCTCCGGTGCCAGCGGGACGGGCACCGGAGCAGGACGGCTGCCAGGAGGGGCAGCCAACCAAAGCTTGCAGGAGCTGGGATTTATTTAGGGAGAGGAGCCAGAACAGATTCAGCCAAGGCGTTTAAAAGGCCACTCAGGGAAATTAATAGTTGGGGAGGCAAAAACAAACCGGGAGAGACCTCTGCGGTGCACGGGTCCCGTGCAGAGGGTGCGGATGCGCACAGTGAGCACCTCCCCGTGCTCGGCCAGCTCACACCCAAGTTCTCCCAGCATGGGACAGCTGGGGCTGTGGCACCATGCCCTACAACTCCTGAAGTGCTGGGTTTGGGGAGCCCGAGGGGGATAAAAAGCCTCCCCTAGGGGCAGCAGGAACAGCTGCCCAAAGCAGGGGGAAAATAGCCACACACCACCAAGCGTCCTCCCAGCTCGGGGCCGGACAGCGCTCGGTCACATCATTTCCTCTCTCATTAAGCATTAATGCCCTGACCTTCCAGCCACCCAAACCACAGAGCACCTCCCTCCCAGCCCAGCAACGAAAGCCCATCTCCCTCCAGCCTTCTCCTCCTCCTTCGTCTGGCTTCTCCGGGAGGATCATTAGGGAGCCGATAAAAATAGGTTCCCTTATTGATTTATCTCCTTTATCCACGCTCTCGCCCCTGAATAGTTGACTCGTTTCCTTAGCAACTCTGCTAATCCCCCTGCACACCTGCAGCCTGGTGCGCTCGGGGTGGGGAAGGTGCCCCAAGGCCACGCTGTCCCCAGCCCGTGTCCCCAACCCGTGTCCCCACTGGTGGTGGCAATGCCGTGGTGGCGATGCCGAGCTCGCCCTGCCGTCCCCACCCAGCAGATATCGCTCACGTGGAGGCCGTGCCCAGCTCCCAGCTGGGATTTGTGATGCTGGTGGCACGTTGGTGAGACCTCACCGAGCGGCTGGGTGGGATGTGAATCGCTCCTCGGGTCCAGGCGAGGTTTGGGAGCTGCAGGGAGCTCCCCTCGCCTCCCCTGCCAGCAGGAGCAGCTCCGTGCTCGTGCTTTTCCCCACTTTCGAGGCCAGTAGGGGTGGAAGGAGCAGAGAGAAGCCCCCTGGGCATCTCCAAGGACCCAACCTCTAAAGGGCAAGAGCGATTTCACCCCTCCAGCATCCCCCAACCCATCTCCTATAAACCGAAGCCTCCATTCCCCAAAGATCCCTACATTTCCCCCAGGCCCTGCTCCCCTGCAGGGCTTTCCCTGCACCCCAGCTGTGACCACGATGGAGCTTCAGCTCCTACACCATCAGGGGGCTTCACCCCGCTTGCACCAAGCTGCCACCCCACCGCTACTGGGATCCGTCCCCACCAGGCGCCTTTTGGGTGCCCCCATCCCCACACCGTGCTTCTGAGCAACCCAAAATCCACCTCTGCCTGTCGGACACGGAGGCCTGGTCCCCACCCAGGACCCTCCTGGAGGCTGAGCCCAGCAGGATGCGGCCGGGCAGGAGGTGCCCGCAGCGACGTGGGCGCAGGCGCCTGCCTGCCACGTGCAGCCAGCTCCGGGGAGAAGCCTTCTCCTCAGAACTGGAAACCAAAACCTTTTTCTTTTTCTTTTTTTTTTTTTTTCACCCCACTCCTTTTTTTTTTTTTTTTTTTTTTAAACAAAAAAGAACCGCATCATGTGATTTTCCTGCCTTAACATCAGTTTTTTAACTTTGGTCGCCGCAGCAACGGGATGCAACTTGGCGTCGCCATGACAACAGCTGCCTCTGCCCGAATTCGCCATCTGACGGGCGGCCGCGCTCCAGCCCCGGCTGGCAGAGACGGCCCTGCCCTGCACCCACCCGCCCCTCCCCAAAAGACCACGCTTCAAAATCCCCGACGGATGAAGGAAGGGCCCAAAAAAAGGGCCCCGGAGGAGAGGAGATGCTCCTGGGTAGCGCCAGGAGGTGCCCGAGGGCGGCACGGCGCGGTGGAGCTCTTCCCGCAGGGAAATGGTGGCGAAGGGGAGGCGATGGGGACAAAGAGGCCACCGCTGTCCCCAAGGGACGGTGCCCAAGAGGCTGATGTGGGGGTGCCCGTTCACCCCAAATCGCTGCCGTGTGGCACGCGCATCCCTCGCGGTGGCCATCAAGAGCGGCCTTGGGCACCGGGAGGTCGCCGCGAGCGCAGAGGAAGGTGATGAGGAAGGCTCGCCAAGGGGCTGGGGACGGAGCCAGAGATGGCATCCCCTGTCATCTGGCCCTCCTGGGGAGGGAGAGGGATCTTGTCCAGGTCAAATGCGATTAGGCGGATGAAGGACGGAGCAGGGAGAGGAGCTGCAGCCCATCTCGTGCGCTAACTGAATTGCGGCTCTCCAGGCAGGCAAACAAATGAAATCAGGGCTGAGGGCCTGGCCGGCAGAGCGGGGCTTTGTTTCGGGAGGAGAGGAGAGGCGAGGAGGAGACGTTCCCACAGCCGAAGCAGCGGCTGCCTCGCGTTTGGAGCCTGAGCAGAGAAAAGAGCAGCTCCGGCAGAGGTAGCAAGCTGGGCTTTCAGCAAAGACTCGCTCTCCCCACGGAGCTGAATCCCGGCCCCGGTTCATCGTATTTCTCCTCCTTCCCCTCCATGCATCATCCCTATTTACACCGGGAAGCCAAACTGCAGAGGCTGCTGGTTATAATTATACAGTTACCCAGCAGATACCCAGGCCTGAATCACCGGTTATTTTTAGCCCTATTACCTAGTCAACTGGAGCTGGATGAAGAAGAGCCTCCACTCCTCCCCTCGCTCCATCCCGGCCCCGGGTGCCACGGGCCAGATGCGCACAAATCCCCCTGGCCCTGCCAAAAGGCTTCCGAGGAGGAGAGCGGCTCACAGGGCCACCGGTACCGACACCAGCTTCCACCCACAGAGACCTTGCCATGAGGTTGGCGTGGCCCAAAGCCCTGACATTTTGGGCACGGGGCATTTTGGCAACGCCCGGCGTTTTGGGCAGCGTGCCCTAGCGCAAAGTGAGGTGGCACCGAGGTCCTCTCCACCAGGCACAACCACGGAGCCTCAGGAGAGGCTTCTGCCTTTCCCAGCAGAAATGAGCACCTTCTGAAGGCCCCCTTTTCCCCAATATTTCACGCAATGGGTACAAAGCCTTCACCAAAAAGCCCTGCCCTCAGGAGCTCGAAGGGAAGAGGCGCCGTGCCGCGCTGCAAGCCCCAGGGTGGGTGACTCGGAGCGGGCTGGCAGCCACGCAGGGAACGGCCACGGGGGCTCAGCTCCACGCACCCACCCAGGGACATGTCACTTCTTTTAGGGGAAAAAAAAAAATAAAATAAAGAGCCAATCTCCCTCCTGCCACGCAAATGCCATGGAAGGATAACGCCGAGGGGTTTTTGCAGCGTGGCGGCCGAGCGCCAGGCTCCGGGAGAGCGCGGCGGGCGAGCTGCGGTGCCGCACCACGCCAGCACGGGACCCCGGCCCGCAGCAGCGCCTGGAAGCAAAGCTGAGCAGCGAGGGCCCTCCCACACCGCGCTGGAAAAGCACATGAATAATTTGGCATATTCTGGAAAACAAGCCCCGCCGGCCCGGCGAACGCCCTGCAGTGCTCTGAGCGGAGCTGCCGCCTGGCTGAGCCTGCCTACCCACGCCGCTGCACCGCCGCTCCCAGGGCACCATTTGGGGATGGCACGGGGGGTCTTGGCGAAGCTGCCCCCCCACCCCAGGGTGCCCCTGCACCCCCAGAGCACAGCCAGCCCCCCGAGCATCCTCTGCAGCTGCCTGGGCAGGACTCGGAGGCGGCGATGCAGCAGCACGCCGCGGGGGTCATCTCCTCAGCAATGCTTAGCGCCGGGGGTGGCACGTCCCGCGGCACCGAGGGTGTCCCCGAGGCACCTGTTGCACCAAATAACGCCGGTTCTGCTCGGTGCCAGGGCAGGTGCCTCCATCCCGCGCCCGGCGGAGGAGCCGGCAAGTTAACCAACAAGTTGCAGGGGGAGCCAGCGCCAGCAAGAGCCGCACGTAATCACCACTGCAGAAAACGCTACGGGGAGGGTCCTCCGGGAAAAAAAACGTGGCCACGGGGAAGTTTGCGGGCTTGTGTCCTCGGCGAGGAGGGGACCCGGGGGTCAGGGGGGTGCCGAGCACAGGTTGGATGGAGAGGAGCACGCTGCGGTGCTGGGCACCAGCCACGGTGCCCAGGGGCACCCATAGGGAGGGCGGGAGGGAAAAAAAGCACATGGGGTATTGGAAGGATGGGGGAGCTGTGGGGACTCGTGTCCTCCACCCATTGTGGATTCCTGGGGTGAACCACGGTCCCCAGAGCAGATCACAGAGGCCGTGGGGAGCAGCAGGGGGCAGGCAGAGGGGCTGGCATCTTTCTGTGCCCCAGGGAGGGGGCAGCTGGTTCCCAGGGGAGTGGGATGGAGGCTGCGGGGTGAGGACGGCCGTGCCCCCGCCAGGGGCGAGCAGGCACACGCAGGTGACCGCAAGGGGACAGGGAAGCCGCCACCCTGCAGGCTGGGGGGCTCGCAGGGGCCCGTCCCCAGCAGGATGGGTGGCTCTGGGTGGGGTGGCAAAAACTCCAGCGAGACATCGAGGCGCAGAGGAGAGGCTGTGACCCCCCGGCCACGCACACCCGTGCCCGAGGAAAAGGTACCCCGAAACACGCAGCGCCAAAACCGCATCGGAGAGCCCCTCGCCAGCACGGGGGGGCTTCCAAGTTCAAGCCCCAAGAGGGGCTGGGGTCACTTGGCGGGGGGAGAAGGGGGAAGGAGCCCACCCCAGCACACGCTGAGCAGAGCAAGGGAGGGGAAGCAGCAGCAGCAGGGCGAGGAGAGCATCCCCGGGGACGGGGTGCCAGGGCACCCCTCTCCGCGCGCCGAAGGAGAGCAGAAGGCAGGCGCTTACCTGCCAGCCAGTGCCACTCGCACGTGTCCTGGGAGGCCACCGAGGCAAATCCGGGCACGGGGAGCAAGGGGGGGGGCTCGCCGGGGGGGTTGCAGAAAGGATATGGCCAGTCGATGAGCTTCTTGGCGTATTTCCTGACTATGTTCTCTTCCCCAAAGAGGAACAAGGATCTGTTGACGGTGAAGCAGTTCTGCCGGACGGGGATGGGGTTGTACAGAGCCATAGTCCGGGCTCGCTGCGCTTTGGTTTGCTTGAAGGCTCCCGGGGTCCCTCCCGCAGGGGCAGGAGCTCCTTGCCGGCTCCGGTTCTGCTCCGAGCCCCCATCTCCAGAGCCAAGCCTGCCGGCCACCGCCTCCCCGAAGCGAGCCATCCTGGAAGAAAACGCACAGGTGAGCCGAAGCCGCACGGCCAAGGCAGCGGGGGAGAAGAGGGAGGGAGGAGGTGGAGGGGTGGGGGGGCTGCGGGGCCCCCTCCTCCTCCTCCTCCTCCTCCTCTCCGGGTGATGCTCAGCTCCGGCGCTCCTCCAGCCCTCCCAGGGAGCCGAGACCCGCGTGGGGAGGGAGAGGCAGCGCCGGGCTCGGCACAGCGGGACCCCAAACTGGGGGGGGGACACAGCGGGGAGCCCCCGGGGCACGGCGGAGGCTGCGGCGCCCCGTCCCTAAGCAGCCCCCGCGCCTCCAGCCGTGATGCCAGGGGTTAAAAGCAGCCTCATCCTTCCCAGCACCCGAAGCAGCCCCTTCCCTGCCCCTCCTGGCGAGCCCTGCACCCCGAAGCCCTCCATCCAGCACAGCACCCGGCACAGCAGCGCAGGGGAGGCCGGGGGAACAGGTTGCAGCGCGGTCCAGCCTAGTTGGAGCCTCGCAGCCAACTTCTCCCCGCCGGCTCCATCTTCGGCAGCCCCCGGGAGCCCCCCGGCTGGCCCAGCTCGCCGGGCCTCGCAGCGGGGCCCGCAGCCGCCGCAGGGATGCCGGAGCCTTGGGCTGCCAGGGCACGAGCACGCAGGCACCGGCGGCTTCCCAGCAGGAGCCGGCCACCAAATCGAAGGCTCGCTCGCCGCGCCTCTGCAGCTCGGGGCTGGCTTTGCTTTAATGAAGTCGGCTGCAACACACGCACACACACACACACACCCCGCACGCACACACGCAGGCGGGCACGCACAACACGCGTGCACGCACGCCCGGCTCGCTCGCTCGCTCCATCCAGTGCATTCTTTTGGCAAGCACGGGAGCCGCTGCGAAAAGGGAAGGCAGCGGGCGAGGGGAGGGTCTGAAGGGAACAAAGGCGCCGGCGGAGCCCCCCCTGCAACAAGCGCTCGCCGGCTGCAGAGGGGTTTCCAGCGCCCGGGCGAGCGGCTGCTGGTGGAGACGGGGTTTTGGGGGTCCCTGCTTTCCCCCCTCTCTGTTTGCAGGTCGGGGTGGCGAGGGGCTCGCCCCAGCTCAGCCTGCACTGAGCTCCTCTCCAGGCACATGCACGGCCCCTGGGAAAGCTGGGGGCTCCCCCCGGGCTGCCCTGGTGCCTTCACAACCCTCCCCAAATACACCCCGTGCTGTTTTATTATTTTTTTTTGTACCCATGGGGGAGGCGCACAGGGGCTGTGGCTGCTCCCCCCCACCCCATCCTGCTGGGGCACGCAGCTACCGGGGTGGGGGACCCCACATCCACCCCACACCCAGGGCTCCCTCCTCACCACTCACACCTGCACATCCCCCAAGCGATGCTCACAGCATCGCCCATCCCTCCCCCCCCAAAAAATAAAATGAAATAAAAGCAGCCCTTAATCAGGCAATCAGCCCTCGTTAGCCCAGCTGGGTGAGGGCTGCACCCACCACGCAGCCCGACAGCACCTCGCCGCGGACATCCCCACCTCCAGGCACCACCCTGGGGTTGTCTTTTTGGTCCAAAAGAGGAGCATTTAGCTAAAAGGCCATGGGATTGCTGCGCCAGCACTCAGACAGAGCCCCCCGAGCCCACCAGCTCTCCGAAACACCCACCTGCCGTGCCTTGCACCCACACGAGCGGTGAGGGTGCTGCCAGGGGTCTGGTGAGGCCCCCCCAAGCTTTGCCACCACCACAAAATCACAGCAAGGAGCGGAGCACCCAGGGCAGCCCCCTCCCAAAAGGCAGGGGTTTCACCCTGCTGCTGCTGGGGGAGGCGCTGCCACCACCAACTCCTTACAGCCCCACTGATCCACCCCAAAACGCTGCCTTAACCAAACCTGGTACGATTTGGGGAGCGCTCCAGGGAGCGTTCCCTCTGCTGCCTCCCCACCACCGGTGTGCCATTAGGATCGTGCCACCTCTCAGCCCTTTAAGACGCCGTTAATTAAGCCCAGGGCTGTGCTGATTGCCCCAAGCAGATCCTCAGCCCTGCAGATCCCCCACCTGGGCTGACCCCTGCATCCCCAAACCTCCTCCTGCGCCACCAGGGCAGGTACCCAGAGGCTGAGGATGGAAAAGGTTGGATCCTGCAACCCTTCCCGGCTCAGAGGTGCCGTGACAGCCTCGCTGCTTCTCCTCTGCCCCCCCGTGAGCTCAGGCACCCCCTTACCTGGGCACCTCTGCCCCGGGCTGGGTTTGCTCTGCTCCCTGCTCTGCGCTGGCCGCTGCAGGATGACCCCGCTGGGAGCCTCTCTCCCTCTCCGCCGGTGCTAAAGGCTGGGATATTTATGAGCAAGCAGCTCCTTAAGCGAAGATTGAAGGCACAAAAAAAGAAGCCCTGGCTGTGCCAAGAGGCGCAGGCTCCGCTTCCCAGGATGTTTATTGCCATCCCCGGCTTGACCCTCACCCCGGCATCCGTGAGTCAGGGAGAAGCGTGCCTGATGCCTACATGATTCAACATGGCACGGAGCTTCGCAGCCAGCTCGGTGGCGGTGCTTTGCACTGATTTTTATTATTTATTATTATTATTATTGTTATTAATTTTCTCAATGAAGGAAATCCAAGAAGACAGGGCACCGGGGGAGGGTGCCCCCGGGAAGGAGCCTGGTTAAGACTTCCAGAGGGAGGCTAACTCCCCTCCCCACGAGATGGGGAGGTGAAACCCAAGCTTTTTTCCTCGATTTTCTGCCCCAGCAGCACACCGAGGGCTGGGGTCTCCAGCCCTCCCCCTCGCAGGGACCCCCCCCCATCCCCGGAGCCCCCCGGTGCTCGCAGCGCGGTGATGCCCCGAGCGGTGCTGCCCTGCCCGCTCCGGCACCGCCATCTAGCGGCTGCTGGCCTCGCCCTGCAGCCCTCCTGAGAGAAAAAAAATGCATAAAAAATTCAAATAAAAGCACTCCGTGCTCCCCCCGCAACCCCTCGCTCGCTCCTTGCCTTGCAGAGGGCAGCGGCACCCTTACGGCACAGCCCCCAGCTCATGGGGACCCCAGGGGACCCTGCCTGTCCCCCCCGTGTGCTGCCACCCAAAAATGGGGCAGAATGGTTAAATGCAGCCCCTGTTTGCTCGATGAACCCAAGTTCACACGTGAGACCCCTCATCTCGGGGTCAGGTCCCTCAGGCACCCAGGGCACGGCTCCGTTTCGGTGACCGCAGCTCCCGGCAGCTCTTATGGGCTGCACTTGGATTAGAAAGTGTCTTTTGGCATCACGATTCATTTTTTTTTTTTTTTTCCATTTTTTTAAGTAAGGCTTCAACCGTGCGGAAAAGGGGAAAAAAAAAATAGGCTGAAATGAGAATCGTCTACATCGCTCTGGCCCCATTTCAAATTGGGACCGGGTAGCTCTGACTCAGAGGCGTGTTTATAACCACGCAGGGCTGGAAGTTTTTTCCAGGAACAGATTCATTACCTGCAGGGCTAGGAGGAGATGTTTCTCCTGCTCCCCACCGGCACAGCTCCCCCACGGGCAGTGGGGCCGGGATGCTGGTGGAGAAGGGCCAGGTGGGTCTGGGGGGGTGGCATCCTGGGGACCCCCACAGCCCCTCGCTGGTGCCACGGCACAGCACGCCCTGCGCTCCAACACCACGTCCTCACCTTTCCCCAAGTGTTTCCCTAAAAGGATCCATCCCAGAGCAACTCCAGCCCCATTTTTAAAAAAAAAAACACCGCTCTGCAGCCGACAAGCAAAGCGCAACACGTCCCAAACCCACGGTGGGACCTTTTTTCGGGGAGCTCTGGGCAGAGCGTGGCTGAACGCCCACGCGTCTCCAGCCCTTCTCCTCCTCCCCTCTCCCCGCGCCTGCGCGCACGCACAGATGCTTCCCAGTGGCTGATCTGTTGTGACATCCACCTGTACAAGCAGAAGGGGAGACGTGCCGGAGGTGTCTCCGCGAGCCAGACGAGATGTCAGAACAGAGCTCAGGCGCGTGGATGCGCTGCTCCCTGTGCTCTCCCCAGCGCAGGCCGGGCTCGGAGCGTCCCATCCATCACAGCTGCTAGTGGAAGGATGCTGCGTGCACCGGGGGAGAGTCAGCAATTGTGAGCTGAATGAGTTGGAAGGGACCTAAGGACAGCCAAAAAGCCCACGGTCCTGAGCGTTTATAAGCCCCGAGGTGCTTTTGGTGCTTGGTCTCACCACCCAGCAAACTCTGCTCCAGGCACCCGCCCCACCACAGGCTGCCCACAGCTTCCAAAATGCCAAAACCAACCAGCACACATCACCAAAGAGCACAGGACTTGCTGGGGCTCAGCACAGGCTCGCCACAGGGACCGTTGTGGGACAAAACCTCTTCCCCGTGACCGCCGTGTGCCTTAGGCCAGCTCTCGTAGCTTTAGGCTGGGAGGCTTCGCAGCTCAGCTGAAGAGCCCTGTAATAATTACCCGTTAATAAATTGCCTGGAGTGCCCCGCTGCTTTATTTAGCCTGGCAAGTCGGGCTCTAATTGGCATTCGCAGCCACGTCCCGGCTGCTCCGGGCAGGCACGCAGCAATCCCAGCACCCAAACAGCTCCCTGCCTGCCTCCCGTCTGTACCAGCGAGTTCCCATCCCTGCTTCCAACCCCAAAACCCCTCCGTGTGGCTTCTCCCCTTGGCTAAGGAGCATCCCAGCTCAGCCACCAAGCCTTACGCGTGCACAGGACCCAGGAGACCAAGCTCAGAAGAGACGTCCCATGGCCATCTCCGTTCTTGACAGGGGAAAGCTTGTTGCTGGTGCAAAGGGTCCTTCAGGCATTGCTCCAACTCTGTGCTACCTGAAGCAGAGGAAATCCTTCCCATCCACAGCTGAGGTTGGCAGGGACCTCTGGGATCACCTGGACCAACAGCTCTGCGCAGGCAGGGACCCCCAGAGCAGGACACCTGGGGGGCTTTTGGAGGTCTCCAAGGAGACTCCCCAGGCTCTTTGGGCAGCCTGTGCCTTGTCACCCCCCCGGCACCCTTCCTCCACCAGCATCCTCTTGGCCCCCTTTACATCCGCCAAAGCCAGCAGACTTTCTCCTCAGATCTCCCCTCTGCCCCCAAAAGGATCCTCTTCCCAAGGAACATCCTCTTATCCCATCCTCCCCAAAGGCTCAAGTCAAACAACCACAGTGACCTCCTGAAAGTCCCCCCAGCGATAAAAAGAAAGCCAGACCAGAAAACCAAACCAGAAAACCACCATCCCCATCCCCGACGCAACGAAGCCAAGCTCACAGGCTCCGCTGTCTCAGGAGCGACCGTGCTCGCCTGCTAGCAAACGGGGTGGCTGCGGTGAAATTACGCTGTCAGGACCAGAGCCAGGAGAAGATGGAGCTGTGGAAATTCTCCGGCAAGCCTGAACTGGCGCTGAGCAGCTGATGCTCCAGGCAGCCACACGAGCACCAGCCCTGGCTTCCAGCCAGGGGAAGGAGATGCTGCTCGCACCTTCCCAAACCTGCGAAAGAGAAGGGGCCAGGGAGCAAAAACCTCTCTCCGAAAGCTCCTCGGCGCTGGGAGGTGCGAGAAGCGCCCCCCTCCCCGTGGCACCAGGTGGGCACCGAGCTGCAGCTCCTCTGCGAAGGCGAACGCCCTCGCTGAGCACACCTCATCGCCTTCCTGAGGTTCCTCCGCGGGGAAAAAGCCTACTGAAAACAAAATACAAATATTTAGGCTCGTTTCCACCCGAGCAAACGCGTAGAGGGGACAGCTGCGGTTTTAGCTGGTGTGGTACCATCTCACGAGGTGCAGTGGGGAAAAAAATCCAGCCCCTGGGAAATTCCTTGGGGTGTGGAGGCTCAGGATGCTATCGTGTGCTTTACACCAATTTTGCAGAGCTTTTTCCAGCTTGGCAGCGCTGTGCCCCAAGCTGCCAGGACAGCTGGGCCCTCCAGGCAAACCCTCCTGCAGCTGGGTGGCTCCACGGCGAGGATCAGCCCTGGAGCACCCACTTTTGGGTGCCTTTTGGGAAGGGCTGCAGCAGCCCCGCTGATCTCCAGCCCCAAATCTCCCCGTGCTGGGGACCAGCACAGCTTTCCCAGCTGAGGCTGTGCGCACACAGCCACACAGACAGCGGGGGGCTTTTGGAGACCTGCAGCCCTTCAGAGGGAGCCGAAGACGGACACAAGCCAGAAATTCCCCCATCGGTGGCGGTCAGGTGGAAGCGCAATTTCCATGGGAAAAACAGGCGAGGCTCTGCAGGGCTGCCTGCATCAGCTCCGACAGGGAATTCCTCCAGGGTGTGCCAGAAACCCAGGCTTGGAGGCGGCTCGGGAGGAAGGATGCTGCCGTTGCCAGGACACGGGCTGGAAGCGGGGTTCATTCGGGGTCAGAAACCAGCCTCAGTCTGCGCCCAGAGGAGTAAGAGGGAGAGGAGAAGGGGCAGGGGGTGAGGGATGGGCACCTCTGGGAGAGAGGTGTCACTTAGCCGCTGCCCGAGGCCAAAATCCCACAATGAATCCAGGCTCCCAGGCAATGAAACAGCACAGCCGTGGCTTTTCCCTGCATCGCTGCTCTTGCGGGGTAAAACAAGCAGGGAGAGCCAACCCAAAGCATCCTAAGGGCATCCTAAAGCAGGAGCATCACCGGTGAATAATTTATGGACAGATGAAGAGGGTGCTGGTCCCCAGCTCAGGGACATTCCCTGGGCAGCCCCGCTGTCCCCACAGAGGCGGTGGCAGGGATGCCCCACGCGCACCCGCACCCTCTCCATCACCGCCACCACTTAAACCCAGATGGTGCCACGTGCTGGGGAGCAGCAGCAGCGCACAGCAAGGGGGCCTTTTGTGTAGTGCAGCACCGAGGGAAAGAAAAAAATTAAAAAAAAAAAAAAAAAAAGGAAAAAAAAAGGAAAAAAAAAAAGTCGGCTTCATTTGTAGTCTGGGATGCAGCGCGCGCGCGTAACCAGCCAGATTGCCGAGTTGTAAAGAGATGCTGAGATCTGCTAGCAGCACCGCGCGCGTTTTCACAGCTTCTGCCACGTTCCTGCTTCCCCCAGGAGCAATGCACGAACCTGGAGCTGCTCCTGGCCACGCTCCCTGCACGGATGGCAGCGAGCAGCCGGTGCCTCCTGCCCTGCTGCTCCGCGCTGCAGCTCCCAGACGCGCCCCGGGGGACCTGCAGAGCCCTTGGCTGCAGCATTAGGGTCGGGGAACTGTTCCCAAAAGCAGGGCACGGTTTGTGTCCCTCCCCAGCCACACAAGCCAAACTCCATAAATAAATGTGCCCCGCGGATTTACGCCGTGCAAGGTGGCTCCTGACCTCTGCTGACTGAGCTCGAGGCTTTCCTTGGGGACACCATAAAGGTTCGCCTCCCACCGAGCCATGACCCCATGCACACTCGAGCAGCACATGGTGGGCTGTGCTTTCTGCTCTCTGCCTCCGTTTCCCCATGAAAATATAGGAACAAGAGCGTTGTGCCTCTCCTGTTGTTCCTTCTTACGAAGAGGAAAGCACACTGCGCTACTTCTCCACTGCCAAAAGGCAACAGTGGCAAGGTTTTGGTAGGAACACCCCCCCCTCCAAGCTATTTTCCAGGTGCTGAACCTGAAGCTTGTGCCCAGCAGAGCTTTCCAAACACTAAATCTCAGCCAAAACTCATCCTTACAACCAAAACGGGAGGTAAGGAAAATCATTTGACGCTTTTCTCCCCCACGTGCTACCCACCTAGTCTGAGAGGGCCCTGGGCACCAGGGCACATACCCACGGGTGGGTCGGGGATCCCACCAGCTCCAGGGCTTCTCCAAAACCTAAGGGACCTTCCCAGCCTGGGGAACCACCCGATTAAAGAAGGACAGGTTGGGCTGGCAGCCCCCTGCATGTCCCCATGGCATTAAACAAAAAAAACAACACCAGACCTCATGTCGGAGCCACTGCTCAATGGAGGGGCCGGCGAGGGCGCACCCCGTGCCCAAGGGCTCCAGGTCAGCTCCCCGCCACCCTGCAGGGCTGCAGGCAGCTAATTAGCGAGCAGCCCTTGCAGCAGCTCACTCCTTAACGAGGCCAGCCCTCTCCTTCCTGCCTGCCCATGATTTATTCATCCGGCAGCCCTGGTGGGGTGTGGAGGATAACGAGGCAGCAGGCGCTCGCCGAGCCCATGTGTCACCTTCTTGGGCTGTCCCCAGGCTCGGACACGCCGGTGCCCAGCCAAAAATAGCATTGGCCACAAGAGAAGGCACAGCTGGCTGGGAACAGCCTTGATTTTATCACAAAACCTGGCAGTGGCAGAGCAGGATATTGGGCAGCAGCTCATCCCTGGCTGTTTTTTTGCTGAGCAGACACAGACGGGGAACACCCCTGCAATTAAACGCGGGGTCGCAGCACGTGGCTGCAGCCCGGCTCCTGCAGCAGATGCTGGGCAAGGGAGCGTGACCCCAGGCTCGGTGCTGTGAGAAACACCCAGCTCCAAGGCAAACCACGGGAGGGAGTTAATTAAAGGAAAGTAATGAGTAAAAAAAGCTGGAGCAGGCGCTAGCTCTGCCCAGCACTTTGATCCTTGTCTCCCAGGCTCGTTAACATCCCCGGCTGGCTCTGAGTCAAGGCCACTCGGCCACCTCTCAGGACGAAGTGCAAGCCCTCTTGCAGCGGGGCTCAAGCCACAGCAAAAGCAGAAGGCGATGACCCCAAACTCATTCCGAGGGGAGCTCCGTCCCACCAGGACCCGGCACGCACAGGGGACCTGGCCTGGCCACCTGCTGGGTGGCAGAGCCACTGCAGCACCAGGGGGAGGTGGGGATGGAGATATCCCAGCCCAAAGCTCACAGCAGGGACCTCAGCAGCCACCCAGGTCCCGTTTGGTTGAATTGCATCAGATTTCAGAGATTTAGGACATCCAAGACAACTTTCCCCAGGCTCTCCACCTAGGGAGCCCCTCACCCGCCGAGGCTCCCTCGCACCGTTCCCATCAGATGCACCCACCAAGAGACACCCCCAGCCAACAACTACCACAAGGAGCACCACGTTATCCCTCCCCATCTCTCCCACACACCCCACAAACTCCCAAAAACCCATCCTGGACACGCTGCAGGTCGAGCACCTCCATGCTGACCGCCCCACGGTGCTGACACCGCTGCGCCCGCTGCCCCCTGCCCACCCTTTTGGCCCCGTCCCCTACTTACTCCCACTCCTTCCTCCGTGCCTGCGGCGTGCTCTGCATCTTGTGCGCCTCGTGCGCCTTGATGATGTCCCTCTGCTCGATCAGCCCGCCCCGACGGCGCTTGATGACGTCCGGGCTGACGGGGACGTAGTGCCCCAGGTCCAGGGCGCTGCCACCGTCGCCGTCAGCATCGCGGGGCTGGTAGAGGGCGTCGAAGCTGGCGGCGCGCGACACCAGCGCCTCGGCCAGGCTCTGGGGCTCCAGCAGGTTGCAGGACTGGGTGCTCTGCATCAGGCCGAGCCGGTGCTTGCGCCACGTCTCCTCCTCGGGCAGGGCCAGGACGTAGCGGGGGGGGGCGGCCAGCTCAGCCCCCCTGCCCGGGGCGCTGACGGAGCACGCGCCGAGTCCGAGCATCCTCGGGGCCGATGCAGCTCATCACTCTGGGGGGGCACAAGAGAGGGTTTTGACTCTTTGGCTCTTTATTCCCTCCCAGAGCAGCCCTACAAGTCCCGTTTCTCCTGGGGGAGAGCACGGCAGGGACCCCCAGGCTGGGCTCGGACCCCCCCTTCACCACTGCTTTCCGTACAATGGGAACGCTTTGGCTTGCAATGAGGAGAGGCTGGCTGCTCCCAGTGAAAACCATAGCCAGAGATCCCTATAAACAGAGATCCTTCACTCCACTACTTTGTTTGCCCATGTGACTTTATTTATTTTTACTTTTTAAGTGCATTCATTAATTTCTTTTAAATTCAGTCCTGGATACCCTCGCAATTCAGCATTTTCCCAGCCCTTCTCCTGACCACACTTTGTTCACTCTCACTCCTAGTCCGGCCGCTCTGGTTTATCACAACCACCCTGCAGCCCCATTTCTTTCCAGAGCATCTATTTGGGCAGGGGCTGTTTGCATTGAGCAGGGCTGCAGCAGAGCCCAGAGGCCAGGATCCGTCCCCAAAAAAGACGGGACAGGGGCGCAGGCCACGGTGCTCCCCTAATCCATGCGCACGAGAAGCTCCAGGGCCACGTTTTGTGACTTTTGGCTGCTCCCAAGGCTCGGAGGCAAGCGAAAAGATCAAGCGGAGCCATCAAACTGAAACGCCGAGGAAGTTGGAGGAAATAAATAGAAATAATTAGCTCTGCCTTCGCCTTGCAAACAGGGCTCACGCTGCCAGGAGAACAAGGCACGTTCCCTCCGGAGCGCTGACGAGCAGCGGAGGGAGGATGCCAGAACATTTTGTTAAGGCGAGGAGCTGATGAGGCTGCGCGCTAACGAGGACGCCGAGCATCTGCAGCACGGCAGCCCCTGCTCCAGCCCTCGGTCCTCCTGCTTACCCCTGAACCAAACCGGCTTTATTTTTACCCAAAATCTGAGTTAGTGGGGAAAAAAAATGCATTTCTTCACCCAGCTTCTGCTGTTTCATCCCGAGCCTGGCCCCACACAAACTCAAAACCAGTGCAAGCCAACACGCAGCCGGCTCCAAAAACACAGATGCCCACCAGGATCCAGCCACAAATGGGTTAAAATTGGACAAAACAACCCAAAGAAACTCTCGCTGCCCCCAGCATCCCCCCAAAAAGCCCTGTGAAGGTGTCCTGCAGCAGGGGTGAACCGGCCGCGGTCCCACCACCGAGACGGGCCCAGGGGAAAATTAGTTAATGACAGCTGATAATTAACAAAGCGAAAGGCAGCGGCGTGGGTAGGGAGATTATTAGCACTGCTCGGGGGAGCCGTGTGTCGGGCTCCGATAATCAGTTCCCTGGGAGATTTGGGGAGGGAGGAGAACCAGAAAGGAGCCGGCTCGCCCGGGGATCGGCCGCCCGGGTGCTTTTGTGCTCGGTGAACAACGGGCACTCGTGGCGGCTGGCACAGGGCCGTGCGTCTCACGGCGTGAACCAGTTAGCAGAAAACCAAGCTGAGAGCAGAATTTGGCAGAAAAAAGCAGTGATCTGGGGGTTTTGCTCCTTGCCCCTGAAATAGGGAAGCCTTTGAGGGACACGCACCGAGCCGGTGAGCCCGAGCTGTGATGCCAACAGGGTGCCCCATCCTCGGGAGATGACCACGTGCTGCCAGCTCACTCGACCCGTTTATTGGAGGTTTCGCCCCAAAATGCTCACCCAGGCCGCGGGAGCAGCAGGGCAGCTCTCCCGACACGCTTCTTCTCCCCTCGGTGGCTGATTAAAGACCACAGAGCCGCGGCCAGCTCCCAGCCGAGCTGCACGGGCACGTTCCTTTTTGGGGTTTCTCTGCCTGCCTGTTTACATTGCGGTGGCAGCAACCGAGCCTCCAGCCAAGTAACTCCCTGTTACCAGAATAACCCCGCTCGGCTCACAAGGAGCTCCGAAAGCTCTTTGCAACTCTTATCTGAGCAATCCTCCCCGAATTTAAGCAGCAAACGCTCGGTGCTGTGCAGCCCCACGGGGCTGAGCTGCCCTCCAGGCTGTCATTTCTGGGGGGACACAGCACCCTGGGGGCACAAACCTGCCCGCCAGCACTCCAACAAACCGTGGGGGATGCGGAGACCCCTTCCAGTGACAGCCCTCAGCCGGTGATAGGAACAGCCCCCGGCGGTGTCCTGCTGGGAAGGACAAAAGCTGCCAGAGCCCGGCTGTTGTCCAGCAGCCCAGCATCCTTCCCTTGGGGCCCAGCATCCTTCCCTTGGGGTTTGGGAGGTGCTGAGAGCAGGGGGCAGCTCTGCTTCGATGGCAACACGTCCCCCTGTGAGTGTCCGTCCTGCCTGCTGAATAAATAGGGGAACAGAGGGGGGGAGAAGCAGGCAGGAGCACCCAGGAGCTGCTCCAAGAGCACCCCGGGCTTACCCCGAGCTGCCTGTACAGGGGAGAGCACACAGATGGATACAAAACAGAGCAGCACAAGACCTTGGAGTGAGAGAGAGGCCTTTTCCAGACAGCCTTTTGTCTGGGAAACAGCCTTTGTTCCCTGCAACCTGCCATGCCCCCACGTCCCCATGCTGAGCATCGCCCGGCCTCCCCGGGACAGCCCGGAGAGCTGTCCAAGTGACTCTACAGCAACCCCACTATTATCAATATAATAACACCTCGAGGACAAGGCTGGGAGAGATGCTGGCTGCCAGGGGACACGGGGACAGCGAGGTGTCAGAGCACGGGAGGGGGAAGCTGAGGAGGCATGTGATGATTTGTGAGCAGCGCCTGAAGCCGGCGGCGCCCGGGGCGTTGTGCGCACCCAGCCAGGGATCGCGCCCCGAGGAGCTCCCTTCCCAAAGAAGGGCACAGCCAAGGCTCCTCAGGATCATTTCCAGCTGCAAGCGCCGGGCCAGCCTCCAGGAACACAGCCCTGCCCCGCGGGGCACGCCGCCCTCCTTGCAAGGAGATTTAACTCAAAAAAAAAAAAAAAAAAAGAAAAAAAAGATGCGAGGTCACTGCTGCACCACCTGCTGCGCACAGCACGGGGCAGGTGGGTGATGCTGCGGGGCTGGGCGTGCAAACCAGCCCCGAGCAGCACCTCCACACCACCCCCTGCTGCCCCCGAGGATGGTGTGGGGTTAAGGGCACGGCTGCTGTGACCAGCAGGCATCACCCCAGCATACCCCAAATCCCCCCGACGCTCACCCCGCGGGAGGCTCCGGGCGAGCATCTCCAAGCTGCTGGGGCCGATCCTGCCCCGCAGGGACAGGGGACGTGGTGCTGCCCGGCCTGGCGATGCAGGGCAGCTCATTTCAGGGCTAACAAACGTCCCCAAAAGGTACCCAGCTCCGCGCTGCTCTCATCCCGAAGGCGACCGATGAAACCGCCAAGGTGGAGAGGAGCAGGAGCTGCCAGCGTGAGCCCGGGCGCGTTGGAAGTTGCTGTGCAACAGGGAGAGGAAACGCACTGGAAAATAAATAGAGCGGTCTCCCAGAAACGCCGCTGGCAGGGAGCTGCTCTCTCCCGGAGCACCTGGACCCGCGGCGGCGGCACCAGCGTGGCTGATGCCACAGGTCCCTGCGAGTCACGGGAAGGGCTGAAAGCAAACTGAGGGGAAAGCACGGAGCCAGGAGGAGCCTTCGTGCTCCGGCTGCTCCAGCAGGGCCTGGTGTCCCCCCACCACCACCAAACTTCACCAGGAAAATAACAGCGGGCTGTTTCACCTGGCGAAGCCGGGGAGAAGCAGCCCTCGCTCCCTGCGGCGCCTTCGCCAGGGTGACTCACAGCCCCCAGCGTGTGTCACCGCGTAACAGACCCGCCAAGGCGGTGACAGCGCCGAGCAAACAGCACGCCCGTGGCACCGGGAGTCACAGCACCCCTGAGAGGTTAAAACAATGGGATGCTGCGGAGGTGAGCCACGGGAGGCTTTGTTCCCTGACTTTCCGCCTTCTCGCGCGCAGATGCTCACTGAAAAGGTCTTGTTGTTTGTGCAAAAATAAAAATACAGAAGGCTCTTGCACGGGTTGCACGGCGGAGAAGCAAAGGGGATGGGGAATGAGTCTGCCCTGCCATGCCAAAGGCTTGCAGAAGAAAACCTATATGCATATATGCAGACTTATATGGACACAAACACATACACACACCCCATACACCACGAGGTCCTCACCCACCACGAGCCCCAGGACCAGGCAGAGCAGAGCAGGGGACATCACACCGCATGGGGTTCCCCTTCATCAGCAACCCCAACGAGCCCTTTTGGGGTCAAATCCCTGCATTTCCATCATGCTCCCTTCTCCCCCAAATATTTATTTTTTCCCTGAAAGCTCACCCAGCCCCACCAGCCTGCGAGCTCTGCTTTTCCCCTTCTTTTATCAGTTCCCTACAGTGGCTGGCATGGAGCTGCTGATACCTCTCTCGCCTCTTTTCTTCTGCTCTTTATTTGCGGCGTTATTTTCTAGCTGCTTTTTCATCCCTCTGCAGCCCGGCACTTGGAATAATTTACACCTGTGTAAGCGCCTTGAGGGGGAGCAATTTGTAGGACACCGACACCTGCGTGGTGCAAACGAGCCCCAAAATAGGGCTGAGACGGGTTTGGGGGGCACAGGCACAGCCAGAAACAGCGCCTGGGTGCAGCCTCCGACCTCCACATCACCAGCAGCCCCCACCTGGGAGGATGTAGAAGGGGAAAGTGATGCACCTCTTGTTTTTTTTGCATCATTGGTTTAATAATTTAATCATTTTCTCTGTGCTCTGTCAGGAGCAGCTCTGCCCTGCCCTGAGATGGGAATTTTTCTTCCACCACCCTGGTGCCCGTCCCATCCCGTGCCGTGGTACCCACCGGCATCGCTTGCTCACTTTTGGCACCTCGGCAGCAGGAGATGCTGTTTCCAACAACCTCAATTCGCCCCTCTCCTCTTGCCCTCCCGCTCCTTCCTAAATAGTTCATGAGCATTGATTTTCCCCATGCCACTCGTGCTGGCTCCCAGCAGGCTTCGGCAGCACTGCGGCCTCGGGAGCGCTGCCTGTGCGTAGCCAGGGCCCCCCCAGGGCCAGTAATTGGGCAACTTCTTCCCGTGGTGCCTTGGCTCCTCGGCCCCAAGCCACAGAGCTCCCAGACCCACCGGATGGTGATGGTTTTACCCAACCTACGCCTTGGCTATGAGATGTCGAGGGGCAGCGATCTCCTGTGTCAGATTTATGCAGGTTTCTACAAAGCGGGAGGGATCCAAGACTTCACGCTTCCTAGCCAGCCTTCCACCTCCTTCCCTGCTCTCCCCTGGGGGGGCAGACCCCAAAATTCATCCCTCCAGGAGGACAGTGACACATCCTCCCTTCCGCAGCTGGATCCAATGCAGTCCCTTTACGTTTTGGGTTTAAATCAGGTTGTTCTCTGGCCACATACCACCAACAAAACCTCTCACGAGGGCTCCTGCTTTTCCTTGCAAGCTCTCCTCTGATGTCTGTCAGTCTGTCTGGGGTGGTACCAAGCACCCATCGTGCTAGTGTAGGATCCCCACCCGGGAACACGAGCCCTGAGCCACCCCAGGGCACCCAGCACGGACCCCACCGCCAGGCAGCAGGGGCACCCGTGCCGAGCCGCCCCTCTGCGCCCACGCTCGCAGATGATTTCCACCACGTTTTGCACCCAAAAATAAAAAATAAAAAAAAATAAAATCCCCAGAAATTTAGCACCGGAGCTTGTTAACATAAGCAAATCCAAAAAAAAAAAAAAAAAAAAAAAAAAAAAGGGAAAAAAATTGTCAGCCCTACTGCAAAGAAATTTCCAAGCAGTCAGCATCTTCGCTGTGCGGGGGCGCAGCGCCGCGCATCGCACCCAGCCACCGAGGGGTTTCCAGACAGGAGGCAGCACAGCCTCGGCACCGAAGTTGCCACTCCAAGAGAAGCTTTTAGGAGGCAGGAACGCCCCCCCCAAAACTGCCAGGCTCTTCCCAGGCACCTCCAGCCTCCACCCGAAGCGTAAAACACCCGTGCCCAAGAGCAAGACGTGCCCCGGCGCATCTGGAGCGTGGAGAGCGGGGCACGACGGCGCGATGGGCCAGGACCCCAAAGCACAGCCTGATCCCCAATGAGGGTTTAAGCGAGGATATTGCACACCGCAGCCCCCGGGGAGCTTTGCCATGGGAAGAAGCCGAGGGGGACGCAGAGCAGCCCCGAACCCCCCCGTGCCGAGGACCGCAGCCTGCTGGAAGCGGCTAACGCGGCGCCTTCACTCCAGGCTTGCTCCTTCCATATGCCAGCGAAAAATCAAGTCCAAAAGCAGAGCAGCAGCGATAGATCTCTACGGCTACCATAGCGAGGAAAAAGCCCGTGGTACAGAGAGCCGCGTGCCGTCTCCCAGAAACTCCCCGCGCTGCAAATGCCAAATTATTAAGTCAAGAGGAAGAAGGGGGGAAAAAAAATAAACCCTCTCCATAACAGATTGCGATTGTGTTTCCTCTCAAAAGAACAACACTATCCACATTCCCTCTGCTTTCCTGTGTAGCCCTCGCTCTGGCAGCTCGTTGTTTAGGAGCTGGGGAGGAACACCTGCACCCATGGGTGCCCCCTCGGCTGCAGCCGAGGTGACTCAGGTGAGGTGACTCAGCCCCCACCGCAACAGGTCCCTTCCTGCCCGCCTTCCTCTCGTTGTCGGGTCCCAAAGTTTCAGAAAGCAGAGACAGAGCTAAAAATGGGAATATAAGGAGCAACAATATTTTGCAGCTCTTTTTTTTTTTTCTAAATCACAAATTGTGATTTATTTTTTAAAAACATTTCTGTAAGCTGATGGGATACTTACATCGCCTTGGCTGGGGGAAAGGTGGCACGCTTAGAAAATGATGTTTCTCTTTGTAAATGATATCTCCAGGAGATAGAGAGCACAAGGCAGGGTGCTCATGGTCCCTGGTGAAGGATGTTCACGTTTTCTACGAGGAATTCAGCACCACCTGGAGCAGAGCCACCAAACCCCAGCGCTTACCCTGTATCTCCAGGAGCCACGCTGCCCTTATTTGCCCAATCTGCTCCCCTCTAACACCAAAAAGGCCCTGAATTACTGAGGGAGCTGATGAATAGCACACCAAAACAACACTATAAGCTGCTCTCACGTCTGCCCACCACGATTTTGTTTAGCTCCCAACCCCTCGCTCTGACACCACCCCGCTGCTGCGGGGGGGGCAGCCACAGGACGAGCCTTTATTAATAAAATCCATTTTTGATCTGATGGAGCATTTTCAGCCTTTCTTCTATCGTCTTGCCCCAGTTCTCCTGGTGAAATACCTCGAGGACGAGAGGCAGTGCAGGGCTGGTGCCAGGGAAGCCGCCTCTGCCCCCCGCTCACCTCCCGGCACCGGCCGAGCATCGCAGCCGATGGGAGCAGGAGGAAAGAGATATCGCAGGCGGGAGACTTCCAAAATTAAAAAACAGAGAGAAGGGCCTTCGGGGAAGGAGCCTAGATAATTAAAGCATTAATTCAGATCTCGGCGCCTGCTCGGAGCGAGTCGCCCAGGAGCCTGCAGGATGGAGAGCCCCGGCCTGCCAGCACCTCGCCTCGCGCACCCGGGGGCCGCACCCAAGGGTCCCCAGCAGCACAGCCAGGGGGTGGCGGGGGCTGAGCCGAGCCCCAGCTGCCTTCCATTCGAGGGGACGGCGGTGACAAGATCAAGCTCCCCGGGAGCGGGGAGAAAGCCAGCTAGCTGGAATAACAAGCAGGAAGCAGGTGACAGCTCCGAGGTTAATCAACCCTCCCAGCAGCGCTGGCAGCTCCCTGCACGAGCAAAACAAAGTGACTACAACAAAGTCACGACAGGCACAGGCAAGCCGAGCGAGGGTGGCTCGCTGAGCATCCCCGCTCCGTGCCCAGCACCAACCTGATGGGAGAGCAGCATCTCCCCAAAGACCCTACGCAAGGCTCAGGTTTGCACGTTGCCATCAGGGTAAGGGCAAAAATCCCACAGCAGAGGGAGAAAATCCGCCCGGCCAGGCCGTTAATAAGCACGCACGTGTTGCCTACCGGGGCTGCAAGGAGCAGAGCCAGGCACGGGGCAGAGGAGCCCTGCTGAGAGGAGAGAAAAAGCACCAGAGCCAGAAGTCGCTGGGAAAAGAAAAAAAAAAAAAAAGCTCTGAAAGAAGGGAAGAAGGCATTTGGAGCAGGTGGAAAGTGTCTGCTCCAACCCAGCAGACACACTTCGTTTCGGTTTTGCTTTTTATGTCACATCCACCAGAAGAAAAAAAAAAAAAAAAAAAAAACACACCACCGGGTTTGAAAAAGCAGCTCCCAAGCCCCAAATCCTGGAAGCGTTTGCCTCCCTGCTCCAGCAGGCAGCACAAAATTTCAGTGCTCTCCAAGCTCCTGCCCTCTCCTCCCTCTTCCTCTTGAATTCGCCTGGTGCAGACCAGCCTTGCTCCATAGAAACATTTCGGTATCAACCAAACCAGTTGCTTTGGGGCTGGGGAACTCGCCGTGCTGTGCCACCAAGCCTCGCCGTGGCGGCACGTTGGTTCCCCGTGGGCTCCGTGCACTGCAGAGCTGCACCCCCAGGAGAATCTTTCCCCCTCTCCTCGCTCAGCTCGGTGCCCAGGCACTCGGAGAGCATCCCTGCTCCCCACCGCATTGCTCAGGCATCGGATGCAACAGCTGAACATCCAGCAAGGAGCAGGGGAAGGGCGAGAGGCACGAAGGGCTCTGTAAATCCACGCACGGAGGGGGAAAGCCAGGCGAGCGGGGGCTCAGCAGAGGATGCTGGCGGCCGCCACGTAGCAGCGCCCGGCGAGACGCCAGCCCCGGCCCCCAGGGACCTGGCACCCTGGGAAAACCTGCCCAGCGTCTGCGTCTTGCAAACCTGGGCTCTAAAAATATCCGGCGGTGCAAGTGACACATTTCGAGCAGAGCCGGCGAGCGGCAGCCCACAGAACCAGACTCGCTTAGCATCAGCGGAGATGTGTTTTGTAAACAGATTTTTTTTTTTTATTATTTATTTTTTTTAAGGTTGCTTAGTAAGGCGCTGATCAACCAGCAGAAGCATTCCTCTGATGTGGCAGAAATGAAGTGGGGGGGAACCCGGCGAGAGGAAAAATTCCTGCGTTGAACCGGGTGAGAGGAAAACCTCAGTGGCTGGTCCCGATTCCCACCATTTCCCCATGCCCCAGCCCCAAAAACGGGGCTTATAGCCCCAAATATCATACCTACAGCCCCAAAAATGGCACTTGGAGGAGGTGGAGGAGCAACAGTGGCTGTGTGGACCCCGCTGGCACCGGGTGCCCCCTCCCCAAGCCCCCCAGCAGGGCGCGATGCACGGGGGCCGGGATGACTGGCAGAGCGCAGAGCAGGGGAAGAGTCACCCAAACTGTTGCTCAGTTAATGACGGTAATTAGCCGCTGGCTTGAGCGACTCCCATTAGTTACAGCCCGATTTCCTCCGCGCACGCGACCGCAATTAAAAACTCACCGGCCGGCCAAGTTGGAAGCGGCCCCCCCGGCCCGCCCGCGGGGCTCATCGGGGACGCACGCGGACGAGGTGCGCGCTCCCTCCGGAGACGCGGATTAATTAGCCCTAAGCGGGGCTCCTCTCCCAGCCCCGCTCGGAAAAAGCCTCGGCGGCGGTGGCACGGAGCAGATGCCGCGTGGCTCGAAGGGGAGAGGCTGGCTTCGGGGCTTGGCTCCGTGCCCCGAGCGCAAAATGGAGCTGGGGTTTCTCTCTGGAGCCGTGCCCGCGCCGAGACGCAGACGTCTGGCCGAAGCGGAGAGCTTCACAAAAATAATGTTGTCGGCGGCCCCTACGAGCTGCTGGCAGGGGGATGCTGCTGCTGCTGCTGCTCGGCGCTGCCCAGCCCTGCCCACGCCTCCGGGCTGGTTTGGGGTTTATTTATAGGCACCAGCCCTCCGAGGGTTGCGGGAGACGGAGCTCACAGCCGCGGGGCTGCCCCGATCGCGCAAATCCAGGCGTTGATTGCACCTGCAAGGGGGGGGTCTCCACGGCAGCGTATGGGCATGCTGACAGCAGCTCTCCGTGCTGGCGAGGAGGGGAGCATCCCTTCTGAGCCGACAGCTAACGCCGGAGCCAGACAGGGCTGCAAGAGGGTCCCCTTGGCCTTGCCGTGTCGTTTTTGGGGATCGCTCCCCAGCAAGGCAGCCCCTCACCCTGCAGGTGCCACGGCTTATTTTGGAGGGGAAACACAGCACAGTTCATGCCGGGGACCTCTGACCCAGCCCATCCAAGCAGGGCCAGGCCGATGCCAGACACAGCAGAGAGGGAGAACCCCTCCAAAACACCCCAAATCTCATCCCCCCGACCGCCGGGCCGGTTTCTCAGCCTGACAGAGCACTCGTCAGCCTCTCCCCAGGCGCGAGGCCCCGCAGCCATGACTAATGGCCTGTTTTGACATCCCCCAGACACTCCAGCGCTTCCTTGCAGCCACGGGGAGCAGGAAGGAAGGAGGGAACACGGCAGCGGGGGGCGGCAGTGGCAGCGAGGGGCAGGAAGGGGTTTCGCGGGAGCAACAGGCGCCGAGAAGAAAAGCAGCACGGGAGGGATGCGGGAAGCGGCACCGGGAAGCCCATGCGGGGAGGTTCATTAAAAAGCACCCTCCTCGTGTCAGCACAGCCGCCTCCGGTGCCGGGGGGGCACAGCAGAGACACGGCCCCAGCCCTTGGCAGGGCAGCAAAGAGCATCCCAGCCACCAGCCGGGCTGCAGCCATCTGCCACCAGCAGCACCGCGGAGAGGAGCAGCCGAACCCCGGGGGTATGGCTTGCCTTTTTTTTTTTTTTTTTCTCCTCCTTTTTTCCTCCTGACAGCTCTTGCTTCCCTTGCTCAGCTGGCCCCGCTGCACCCCGGTGGGATGGGGAGAGGGGAGAGCACCGGGATGCGGCTCCAGATCTCCACCAAGGTTTCGCAGTCAGAGCGGAGCGGCCCTGCAAAGCTGCCCCAAAACGTGCCCTGGTCTCACAGCACACAGCCAGGCCTACCCCAGCCGAACAAGAGGAGAATCCTCGAGCACTAAAACATCACCCCAGTGTCCTGCCACCCCCCTGGGGCCACCAGCATCCCCAGCCTGACCATGGCATACAGGAAACCAGCAGAAGCCCAGCTGCTGCCACCAGGGCGCCACTCACAGAAGTCCCCCGGGGTCACCGTGGGCAAGGAGCCCGATGCCAACAGTAGTGGTGCTGGGGGGTGAGGGGGGGGATTGTTTTCTCTCTTCAGCTGTCACCAAAGCCATCAGTGTGGCTGTGTGTGAGTGATTCACACCAGTGCATGAAAAGCCGGTGACTCAGTCCTGGGTGCAGTGGGTGGGCGCATTGACTCAGCCGCGCCAGGGGAGGGGGCGCAGGGAGCCCAGGGAGGGTCCTGCCGGCGGGGGTCAGGGGCAGCGCCGGCCGGGAGCTCCCCCCACGTGCTCAGAGCACGGCGTCCCCAGCAGCAGGGGCGGCGGAGACGTCTGCACGGCGCCTGGAATAGGTGCCAGGGCGCGACGGGGAGGGGTTTGTGCCGCCCCGTGCCACGGCGCAGAGGAGACCCCCAGGATGAACGCGTCCCAAGCTGCTCTGAACAAACTTTCCGGGTTCTCCAGGACCTCCGAGGAGCAAGGAAAAAGTCAGGCAGGCAGCAGCGGAGCTCAGAGCCAGGGGACAGCCTGCAGCCACCACCATCTCTCCACCTTCCAAACTCAGCCAAGGATTCCCAGCCCTCTGCCACACCAGCGCCAAGACCTGCCCCGTGCCACCTGGAAAGCCACGGAGCAGGGACACAAAAAGACACCTCGAGGGACCCAAATCTTGACCCCCGGCACCCTACTGCATGCCAGCAGCACCACGCAGGCCCCTTGGGGAGGAGGAACGGAAGGGAACCCCTCCAAAACGCGTCCCTGTTTGGACGATGCTCGGTCCCCGACTGCTCAGCGGGTGACAGCGACGCCCGGGTCCTGCCAACGATGCCACCAGCAGCCAAGGCTGCAGGCTCGTGTCTCACCGCGCCGACAGCGCCTTCCGCAGCGCCGCGCCTCGTCTGCCAAGCAGCCCCGGCGGTGGATCCGGACCAGGCGAGAGCGTCACCGCATCCCACAGCATCCTGAGCCGAGCCGCTGAGACCTCCCCATCCGCAGCACGGCCTCACGTCGGCACCCAGAGCAGGATGAGCTCACCCACCCGAGGGGACGCAAGCAGGGGGATCCGGGGCTTGACACGAGACGTGTCTGCTGGGGGTGGCAGCAGGGGGTCACCCCCAGCCCCCCCCCATCCAAGCAGAGGGAGCCACGAGCCCCAAGCCATGCGCTCTGCGCCGCGAGAGCTGCAGGAGCGTGGCAACGCAGCACCCTGGTTTGGGGGGCTCCTCGCTGCCATCAGCACCTCCTGGGGGGGTTGAGAATAAACTTGTAGCAGGGCCGGGACCCTCAGTGGAATCACAGGGGAGGGGACATGAGATTTGGAGAGCCCTGGGGGGGGACAGGAGGCCTCAGGGCTGGATGAGCTGAGCACGCAGCCACCCTGTGCGGTGCTGGGGGGGGCTCAGTGAACGGGCCTGGACCCCCTGCCCCAGCTCAGCCCCCCGGTGCAGACCCACGGGTGGGGGTCCTGGGGGTCCCCCATTTGCCAAGAAGCAGCCGAAGCAGGGGGGGGACAGGAGCAGGGCCCCCCACGAGCCACCTTAAGCACACCCAGCGGCCCCCCCGCGCTCGCAGGCTACCTTAATAAAAACTTTGTCGGAGCGGGGCTCCTCTCCAGCGCTCGGCCAGGCAGAGAATCCCTCGGAAATCCACAAATCGGGGGTCGGCTCCAAAAACTTGGGTGCCCCCCCCACCCCCATCCCCCCGCGCACCTCCCCAGGCGCACCCCGCGCGCGGCGGGGCCGGGCCGGGCGCACCCATGGGTGCCACCGCGCCTCCCCCCGGCTCTCTCCTTCCCCCCTGCGGCGTGGAAAGAAAAAAAAAAACAAAAACCCCGAGATCCGAGCATCCTCGGCTGCCAGGGCGAGACAAAAGCCTCGGGAGATGGGAGGCGAGGAAATGTCCACCGGGAGGAGGAGGAGGAGGAGGAGGAAGGCGGCTGCCGGGTGGGCAGCGAGCAGCCGGCGCCTGTCCCCGGCGGGTCCCCAACAGGTAGCAGCCGGGCTCGGCGACATCCCCGGGGACACGGAGAGGGGTGAGGGTGGCCCGGGGGGGGCTTACCTGGGGCGGGAGGCATGGCTCCGGCTGCCCGAGCTATTCCGGAGGCATCGCGGAGATGGCAGGGGGGGAGCCGCGGGGAGGGGAGGGAGGAGGGAGAGGAGCGGGGAAGGGAGGAAGGCGAGAGGGAAGGGGGAAGGGGGGGGGGGGGAGAAGGAGAAATTATTTAAAAAAAAAAATAGAAAGAAAATAGAGACAGTTAAAATCTGTCTCCTGCCCACACAGTGGAAAAGAAATCTCTGACAATCGGAGAAAGAACTCGCGCACACACACACACACACAGCGGAGGGGGCAGCCGGGGGATAACAAAGGAGGGAAGGAGCCGAGCTCCGCCAAAACACGGCGAGAAGTGTCCGGGCACACCCCCTGCACACACACACACCCCCCCCGTGTGCACACCCACCCCGGGTGCCCACCCCCAGCTGCCCCCACCCCGGCTGCTCCTGGGCTCCTTTGGCCAAACCCAGCCCGGGACAAGGTGGGGACCCCGCGGTGTCCCCACGGCCAGCCCCGCTGCGCACAGCTCTGTCCCCAAGCTGTCCCCAAGCTCCTAGGGAGCCAGGCCATGGTGCTGCGTGGTGCTCAGCCCTGCCCCAGCACCTCGCCACGCAGGGCACGAGGTGCCACCACGGCCACAGGTGTCCCCCCCGGCAGGGCAGGGTGACACCACAGGCTGCGGGGTGATGGAGATTTGGGGACGGGTCGCGTTTGTCCTGCTTTGCCAGGGCGTCGCATGGCTCTGCAGCACCCGTGGGGCCACGCACCCAGCACCCCCCTGCAGGGCTGCACGCTTGTGCCACCCAGCCCGGGTGCTGTCTCTTTAAAGCCTTCATCTGGAAATGTGGATGGAGCTAAGGGGAGAAAATCCCAGAGATGAGAGCTTCGCTTCAAGCGCGTCCCCTCCAGTGCTTGGGTTCATTCACACGCTCACCAAGAGCGCTCCCGCCCCGGCACGCTTCCTCCACCAGCACCTTGGGGAGGATGTGCATGGCTACCCATCCCTGATGCACAAAAATCCCTCAACCCACTGCCCGTGGCACCGATATCCCAAATCCAGCCCAAGCAAGGCCATGCTGGCACGTCCAGGAGGACAAAACACCGCTTGGGCTTCTGCCCCCGACAACTCGTGCACATCAGCAGCCCCACCAGCTTCTCCCATTTTATTAGGATGGGATTGCACAGGGATGGATGCAGCTGCACCTCGTAGCACTGCATCCCTCTGGCCCCACAGTGGCATGGTTTGGGCACAGCCCTGCACCCGCCACTCCCCCAAAATCCTGCCCCACGGCTCGGGCAGCCCCAGCGCTGCGGCCACGCCGAGCACGGAGCCAGCTCTCCCCGCCACAGGCCTGGGGTCTGCATTTTAACACACGGATGTGCTGCGACTCGGGGCCTGGCGATGCCTCGGATTCGGGTGTCTCCATGGTTACCTGCTCACGGTGGAGCTGGGGGTAATGGAGCTGGCGGGGTTCACCGTCGGGCGCACATCGCCCTCTCCCCGCGCAGCCCGGCCCCGCTTCGCCCCCCTGGGTGCCACCGCCAGCCGGGCAGGAGCAGCGAGGCTCACCCCGAGGACTCAGTAGGTGCGTGGTGCCGCCAGCCCCGCAGATGATTAGGCACAAAACCAGACCGGCATCCCGAAAGCAAACGCAATCCTGAGCCGCGCAGAGACGAAGCCGAGCGTCTCCTCCCACCGCCCCGCACGGCTCCGGCGAGACGGGAACGAAGCACGGAGAGGGGCGGGCAGGATTTGGAGCTGCTGGTGGCCCCGGGGAGCCAGGAGCAGCAGCACCCACCCACACGTGGCTGCCCCACGCCTGCTTCCTCGCAGGAGCATCCCTTGGCCACAGGGTGCCCGGGGCCAGCAGCCCAAGGCGCTGGCTGGAAGCGCTGTGCCAAAAATAATAATAATAATCACAATCATAATAATGCAGAGCTGCAAAGCACGGCAACCCAGCTAAAGAAAAATGAGAGGTTTTATTATTAGTATCTGACTTTGCCTGACCCTAAGCTTGTGGGAGCAGCCATCAAGATGCCCAAACCCGGTGCCCAAACCCAGCACCACTTCGCTCTGCAGGCACTGCCCGGGCTTTGCGCATCCTCACTGCTCACTTGCTGACCCCAAGCCCCCTAGAGCAGCACTCTGGGGTAACCTCGAGGACCTCCAGCTTTTGAATCCTGCCTTCTTTCTGCACCAGCACCGAAGCCCAGGCAGCTTTTCCTCGCCTCCTCCCTGCGTGCGCAGCCACAGACTCCTCAGATGTGGACTAATTGGAGAGAGTTCGGAGGGCAGCAAAGAGCGCACAGAGGGCAGCAAAACAACCTGTTGAAAAAAAAAGCCCCCAAGAGCTGGATTTGTCTGGTCTGGAAATCAGAAGGCAGAGGAGACGTGATGCAGTCTTCAATTATGCAAAAGGTTGCTACAAAGGGTGCGGGAATAAATTGTGCTCCATCCCCACTGGGAACAGGACAAGAAGTAATGGGCTGTAAATTGTAAATTAGACACTTGGAGGGGAAAAAAAAAAGAGAGACACTTAGCAGCAAGATTGCTTAAGCTTTGGGATAGATGGCTGGGGAGCCGCTGGGCTTTGATAGCAGGCAGACAAGCCCTGATGAGCTATGGTCTGGCTAAAGCAGCTCCCATTCTGCTACAGGGAAGGGATGAGAGCAAAGCGTGCTCCAGCCCTCGTGGCAGCACTGAAAGCTGCAGAGCCTGCCCCAAAAGCCATAGGATGCCGAGGAAAATGAGTGCTGCTCTCCTGGAGAAAGCAGCAAAGGATTGATGCGCCCTGGGGCACCAGCCAAATGCTGGTGCCCTCATTAAGGTCTGTTCCCAAAGGTCTGCAAACCCCAAAATACAGGCTCGTGTTCTCCAAATCCAGACAATCCTCACCCAGAAAGCTCTCCAGCAACAGAAACTTCTGAGACTGTTTTCAGGAGGGAAAACAGAGCTATTTTCAGCCCGGGCAGCACTGTGCACCTCCAGGGTGAGCGATGCCGTGGAGCTGGAAGCTGTGGAAGCTGCACCCCAAAGGAGATGATCCCTGAACACTGAAATTGTCTTCTATAAATACATATGTATAAACCTATGTATAAATATATAAAATTATCCATTGGATATTGCAGACAGTGATATCAAACACCTCCAGGATGCTCTGGCCACTTTTTGTCGGTGGGGTTGGTGACGGGACGAGCCCTGCCCGGTGCCACCTGGTGCCAGCACCACCCCGTGCCCAGGACCAGCACCAGCACTGCTCCCCATGGCTGAGCTCCCCCCTGCGTGCCTCTTCCTGGTGCTCATCCCTCTCTGGTGCCCAAGGTGTAATTCCCCCTCGTGTGTTTTAAGCGCATCTGCCACCTGGAAACCACGCAGACCCCGTACCCTCGACTTGCCCCCCTCCACCTGCACGCAGCCCCGGAGCTAGGCGCACAGACGTTTACCCACTGGTGTTTTCTCCCCCCCTCTGCTTGCGTCTGAGCTGCTTGACTCAAATCTGAGCCGTTTCTCAGGGTCTGTCTCACAGCCCAGTCAACACGGAGGGAGCCGGTGCCAAAAACCCAGTTCCTTCGGATCTGATTGTTTGTTTTCCTCCCTTCCCACTTTGGGATTTTTGAAAGGGAGCCACACGAAACCAACTGCTCGCTGTTCACTGCGAAGCCTGGGGCTGCGTTTCAATCGTTTGCCCGAGGATCAGGTGGATGGAGAGGGAATTAGCTCCTCGCAACAGCCCTGCGCCCGCACACGCTGCCCCTGGGGCCGCCGGCTCCCCTAAAACCACCCCAAACACCGCCCCAGCACCTCCACCTCCTGCCCCCTTCATCCCATGCTGCTAACACTGCTGCTGTCTCCTTACCCAAAATATTAACTCAAGGCAGTCTGAGACGCTTCCCAAAACCCACCCTGTGATGCTCCTCTGCTCACAGGAGCACCGCACGGATCCGGTAACTTCCCACCCTCCTCCAGGTCTATCGATGTTATCCCTTCTCAGGTCAAACAATGCCTAAACCTGCAGTGAATTAAACCTGGCTTTATCTCAACAACCAAGCCAACAGTTCACGTTTCTGCCTCTGAGCTCGGCTTGCAGGCCAGCAGAGGATGAGCATGGTCTTTTGGGGCCTTTTTTGGGGTACCCAAAGTAGCAGCCAGCCCATCACGAGAAGAGCTCTTTGCAGGAGCAGAGCAGGGGGGAGGACACAGCGTGCTGCACAACCTACCCCAGTCTCATCCTCACAAAGCCCCAGAGCCTCACAACACCCCAAATACCTCCACCGAAGCCCCAAACCTCTCCAAGCCAAGCATCCCCTGCTTTGCTGGGAGCCGTTCCCATGCAGCATCCCTCCCTCCTGCCCCGACACCCAAAAATGGGCTGGATTTCACCCATCCTCTGCCCCAGGGATTGCCCTGGAGCTCCCCACGGGGCAGCAGCAGCCACAAACCCACCGTGCCCAGGTCCTTAAGCAGCCCCAGCTTCACCCAAAACACCAGCAAAGCTCGAGTCCTCCCCCAGCAGAGCCAGGACCGGGTGAGCGACGCACCCATGGGTGCTGGTCCCGCAGGGAGCACCACGGCACCCCGCCAGGCGTCGGGGCTGGCAGCCCCCGAGGCTGCTCAGGCTTCAAGGCACGGCTCCAAGAGGCAACAAACAGCAATATTAGCAAAATAACACCGAAACGGATCCAAACAGGAGCCTCCTGCCAGCAGGCAGGGAGGGCGTCTCGCCGCAGGGGAGCGCCCGGAGACGCGTGTGAGCAGCGGGGAGACGCGGCGCTGAGCAGCTTTTTTGGCATCCCTCTCCTCCTGAGGCAGCTCGCCTCGATTCCAGGCACCGAGCAGCCTCTCCCCTACACCAAAATGTTATTTTTTTCTCCCCCATTACCCTACTGGAGGGACGGGCAGAGCCCTGGTGGCTGCTTCCCATTGCATGGGTCTAGCCCCCGTGCGCCCAGGTTAACCCTCAGAGCAAGGGGGCTTTGAGGAACTTCATAACCAGACCCTGCAGGCAAATCCAGAGCCAAAGCATCGCCCTGCAGCTGTAACAGCACATGGAAACGTGGTGCTTTTCCTACCAGAGTGACCAGTGCCTTTGCTGACAGGTCCCCCCCCGGTTCTCCCCCTGCAGCACACGTTCGGGCAGCTTCAGGAAGGCAGCAAGGAGCTGGGGAAGCTGTTGCTGGGAAACTGTTCACAAAGCCTGGCTCAACGAGGCACCAAAAAGCAGGGGGCTGGCAGCACCTGAGCATCCATCCTTCCATCCATCCGTCTGTCCGTCCGTCCTCAGGTCACCGCTCCGTCACAGCGTCACCCTGGTGAGACTGGCCCCAGGGTCTCAGCCCCATTCCCGTGATTTCTGCCCCCAAATCACAGCGCAGCTCATCTCCACGTCCCTCCGAACTGGAGGGAGAACTGAAGGCATGAATCACTTCCTCCCCAGCTTCTCTTATCCCCACAACAAAAGCCCAAGGAGCACATCCATTTCCTTTCCCTCTGCCCCACAACGAGCACCGAGGGGGCACTTGAGCTCCTCATCCCCAGCCTGCAGCAGAAAAGCTGTGCCGACGCCCTTGGGCACTCAACAAAACCCTTCAGAACAGCTTCGGAGCCAAAAACATTTTTAATTTTGTGATTTGGATGCTCAGGGTGCTCCATCACACGGATGGGGAAACCCTTGGTGGCTTTAGCAGGGGCAGAGCCCCCAGCACAGCACCGCGCAGCCCCTACCCTGCTGCCCCACGCCTCCCAGCCCCACATCCCCCGCCTGCTCTCAGGTCCCAAAGGATGCTCGCAGCCTCATCACCAGCCAAAATCCCTCTGGAAGCCCCAGGCAGCTGGCAAAGCCAGCAGCACCAAGCAGATTGGTGCCTGGGGCGCACACAGCACCCCAAATCCCACATCTCGGGTCACCCCAAGGAAGCTGGGAGCCTGGGGATTTCAGCTCTGGCAGCACTCCGAAACGCAGCTCCGTCTCCATCCTGAATAATCACCTTTTATTTGCAGCCTGAGACAGCCGAGCGCTGAAATGCTGCAATTTCCTAACGGGAAATCTGTTTTGTCAGCTCATGGAAGACTAAATTGATGCAACCCAAATCTCCGCCCGCCTCCCCTAAGCACGTGGCCTCCCACCCAGCTCCTCGTCGGGAGGCAGCCTGCAGGCTTCGTGGGGCTCAGGTGCCAGCCAAAACTATTTTTTCCCTGCTCCAGAGACAGCCACAGCCAAAAAAAAAAACACAAAAGCTTCTCAGTGGCAGAGGAGGTCCTCGCCACGGCACCAGAGGACGTGGCTCACTCCACATCAGAGCTGGCATCGCCCCCAGCTTTACAAAACGTCCAAAAGAGTCTCATTGCAGGGACCAAAGTCAATTTAATCTTCCCAAGTAGGATTTTGGAAGTCCTTAGGGGAAGCAGACACGTAGCAGAAGGCTTTCTGCGCTGGAGGTGTTCCTCCGAGCTGCAGGTAGTTCACAGCAGGAATTCCAGAAAGGGGACGGGATTTATGTTTGTTTGACTTTTTTTTCGAGTGCCTTGGCCCAGAACTCCCTCGGCAGGAGGTGAGGGATAAATCAGCAGCCTCGTGAGCCACGGAGGAGGCTGATTCATCAGAAAGCAACGAGGAGATGCAGCACAGACGAGGAGGAGCGACGGACATCGGGCGCACCCCAAATCCCTCCCTGGGGACCCCGGGAACACCTGGGGCACGGGGGGGGGACAGCAGGAGCTGCTGAGAGAGGCGTGAAAGCCTCTGGCACCTGATTTTGGCACGGCCAGGAGAGGCTGGGAAGAGGAGGCACACGGCCAGAGCACGAGACCCGGAGCTCAGCACGGGGCTGCCGTCTCCACTGCGGCAGCAAACAAACAGCAGCCCTGAACGCGTGCCCGAGCACAATGAGTTTAGAACAATAGATCCGCTCCCGCGCCTCTTTTTTCAGATGCAGTGGGTAATTAACCTGCGGGCCTCATCCCCACAAGGCTAATTGAGAGCAAGGACTCGTTGGAGCTGCAAACAGAGCAGCGTTTGTGCGTGGTGAAGCACCCGAGCTGGCCGGGCAGGGGGGGCGCATCCCCTCGTGGGCATCCAGCTGAGCCTGCCCGGGGCTCAGCACCCCCACCAAGGGCACGGGCTGCATGCTGCCTCACCAAAACGGGGGGAAACAAAGGAGATTCAGCACCTCTCGAGAGCTCCAGCAGCTGCACCTGGCGCCGTGAGTCACCCCGAGCAGAGCTGCGAGCAGATGGCACGAGGGGACAGGCCTTGGAGAGGATCACGGTGCCCCTTGCAGCACGCCCACTGCTCTGGGGCGAGGGGAGGCCAAGCCTTGCCCTATTTCCAGCAGCTCTGGCAGCGGAGCAGAGCCTTTTTTTTTTTTTTTTTTTACCAGCAGTCATTTTGAGGCCGTTTCCATCCCCCCCGTGGCACAAGCCAGAGGTCTGCATCCCAAATCAGCCGCTGCCAGGGATGGGCAGCTCTCCCCAGCGTCGGAGGGATGCTCCAGCAGGATCCCCAGATACCTGCGTGTGCCAAAAAAGCAACATTGGGAAAACAAAGTAGCTAAAATTGCCCTTTTGGAGCAATTTAGTCCCTGCTCCAGCAGCCTTCTGCTCACTTACAGCTGGGGAGCACAGAGGGAGGGAGGAAAATTGCAAAATGCAGCCCTTTAGTGTTGGAGGTGGGGTTTTTCCTGGCAGAAAGCTGGTGCTGCCTGGCCATGCAGCGTGGTGCTGGACAACCTGGAGGGCAAGCAGTGGGGCTGCAGGCACGGCCCAGAGCTGCCTTGCTGAGGAGCTCCACGAGCATCCCACAGCTCACCCCAAAAGGAGCACTGCCAGCGTGCAAATCCTCCTTTTGGGGTGGAATTCACCATGCAAGGCGTGTGCCATCCCAAACAACTCCCCTACAGCTCCTAATCATGAGCTGTGGCAGCAGCAAACGAGGACTGATTATTTTTGAAGCACCCCCAGCAAGGAGCCCCACCGCCTGCCGCCACCCCACTGTGTGCAGCCCCACAGACCTCACTTTGGGGTCCGCGAGCAAGCGATCCACCTGCATCCTCCCCATGCCACCAAGTCCTCCAGGAGGCCCGGGGGGCTCAGCAGCTCCCCCCAGACAGCCCAGGAACCCTCCCTGCGCTGGGTGCCGCCGGCTGCTCCTCGAGACACCGCGTCCCTCGGAGCCGCGGCTCCCCCGGGGTCTGCAGGGCAGGACAGGAGCAGCGAGGAGCCGGCAGCGACAGGCAGCTCTGCAGCTCCAGTAAAGAGGATGAGAGAGTCATTAATTCCCATCAAATCACTCTACGCCCATGAGGTTTTTGTTTTATTACTCTGGAGATGGCAGAGGGTAATTTATTGATCAAAGCAGGAGGTGCTGCTGGAGAAGCCAAACGAACGCCGCGGCTCCGCGCTCACGAGGGGGGGGGAAGGTGGCAGGGAGACCCACAGCAAGCAGGATCCTACACCAAAAAGGGCCGGGAGCGGTGCCCGGAGCAGCTGTGGGGCAGGTTTATGCTTGGGGAGGAATAAGCAATAAGAATAAGAAGCTGGGGAGCTGCTGGTGGTGGGATGTCCCTGTGCAGGAGAGCAGCAGGAGGCTGGAGAAACAGAGCCACCCAACCCGCCCAGAGGGCAGGGGACACCAGTTCCCCCTCTCCATCCCCAAAACAGCAGAGGAAGGCTCTCAGGCACTCGTGCAGCCTCACTATCAGCCCCAAAACCACCCAGTCTTCACCCAAAACTATTTTTCCCAGCCCCCAGACCCCACAGGCACCCCACGTGCCACGGGAAGAGGCAGGCTGGAGAAAAGCAAAGGGCTGGTGCCGAGCGAGCAGAACCACTAAATATTTACACAGCCTGCCATCAGCCCCCGGGCGAGGAGGTGGCAACCGTGCAATTTCAGCACAAGCAGCACAACAATTTTTTTGCGTAGCGAGAAGTGCAGGGAAATTGCTTAACCACAGACCCAAGGCAGGGAATTAAACCCATTTGGGACAAAAGCGGGGGGACGGAGAGCCTGGGAAGCAGCCTGAGAGCTGGGGTTTGCTCTTCGGGAGGCATCCACGGCCCCACGGCACGCGGGGACCCCTTGCTGCTGCCCTAATGGAAGCGGCATCGGGGGGGGGACCCCAGGAGAGCGAGGAGGGGCAGGAGGCTGCTGGAGGCAGGGCGTAATTTCTCCGCCTGGAAGCGAGCCAGGGCTCGGGGGCTGACAATGGAGCGGTGGCTGCAAGGTGGCCATTAAGTGGGGCCTGGAAAGAAAGCGCAAATAATCCCTTCGGAGATGCTGGCTCGCTGTGCCAGACGCTTAAATGCTACCAGAGCCGCGTGGAGGACGCCGCTCTGCAGCCAGTGCCACGGGCACCGTAACCGGCACGGCGCACGGGAAGGTGCCTGGAGCTCGGGGCCACAACCCCGTGCTCCTACTGACACCATGGGCAGCCCAACGAGCCCAAAACCCAGCCCAAGGAGAAAAAAAAAAGAGCAAAGCACAGCGAGGCAGGCACAACAGGTGAGCCTGAGATGGGGCGCGGAGCAGCACAGACACACCGACACGGGACAGGAGGACAGAACTCGCTCCCTGATTTACCCCAAGGGGATTTAGGCTGCTTGCAGCTGAGCAGAGTTTGGGATTATGGCAGCAAAAACCTCAATTCCCCCAAAAATAGAGGCCCCCAGAGCCCAGCCCACACAGCCACACGTCCCCAGCACGGGGTTTTGGCGCACCCCCGGGCTGGAGGAGCCCCCCATGCCCTAGGAGCAGGGCACCCCACATTTTGGGAAGCTGAAGCTTGCCTGATCTCCTCCTCCCAACCACGAGCAGGGCAGGAGGTGCTGCTGCAGGTCGGACATCCCGGGGCAGAGCAGGGCAGCCTCTCCTCACACAGCCCAGCCAAAAGAGGGAGGAGGAGCCCTGGGCTGAGCTTAAATACCCCCTGACCCCACAGGGGGCTGGGGCAGCTCCAGGTGTGGGTATTGATCTCTGGGGGGGAAGGCAGGGATGTATCCTGCTGCCTGCCCCATTTTGCTGGCATTTATTCCTTGTCCTCACCCCAGAGCCTCTTCCCGGGCAGCTGATTTCCCCACCCGTGCTGCCAGCAAGCACAAGAAGCGCCCCAGCTCCCCAAAAATCACCGGGATGGGCACCAGGGGCTCCCAGGAGCTCTCCCCGAGGTGCGCGCTGGTGGCGCAGCAGGGAGCCGCTGGCTGGCAAGCTACTGCGGGCCTCCACGAGAGGGCTTTGCTGCTCCAGGAAAAGGAGGAGGAGGAGGAGGAGGAGGAGGAGGAGGGCTTGCCAAAGCAAACAGGAGGAGAGAAGCCGAGGGCAGAGTCCAGCGGCGGGCAGCACATGGTGCCCGCAACCCCGAGCCCGCAGATGCGCCCTCTGCGGCTTTCCCCCAGCTGAGGTCCCCAAGGAGGGGGCAGATTTGGGGTTTGAGCCTCCTGTGATATTTTTATGGCCAGGTCTTTCCATCCTCCGGGTACTGCTCGGTGCCAGCAGGGGAATATTGTCCCCAGGGGGTTGTTTGTGCTCCTTCCTGCAGCCCCGTACCTGCCTGGCCGCCGCTCCGAGCCCTCCCCTCCCCAATAAATCGCTCTGCTGGAGGAAACCAGAGGCACAAAACCTCAGCCAGAGCCCTTTTTTTCTTTTTTTTCTTTTTTTTTTTTTTCCCCCTGCTGTTGCAGGCAGCTCTGCGTTTCATTACCGCTCCCCGCGGGGCGGCCAGCCAGCCGGGGGGGGCCCCGCAGGGTGCACGCATGGAGCAGAAATTACAACCAGAAGGGATTTGGTCGCCTTCATCCCCGGATCCCAGCGCTCGCCCGGCCCTCACCCTGCCTCCAGGACCCGCCTTGGCCTGGATTTTCTCTTTTTCTCCCCCCGGCCCTCGCTCGGGTGCCCCCCATGCAGCCGGGAGAGGCCCCAGCAGGCGCGCAGCCCCGAGGCTCTGGCCTCCTTCCCTCCTTCCCTCCCCGCAGCTCTCCGGATTCCTGAGCGCTGACACAGCCCCGGCAGGATGCTGCAGCACCCAGCCCACACCGCCTGCCCCGGGCAGGGTGGCCCAGGAGGGTCACGGCGGGCCGGGATCGCAGCAGCGCGGTGGGATGGATGAATTGAGAGCAGCCCCAGAGTCCCGCAGCCTTTTGGGAGCGGTGTGAGGTTTGTCTGATGAGCGCAGCCCCCAGCAAGCAGAGGCCGGCGAGGCGAGCTGCAGTTCAGGCAGAAAATCCCCAGCTGGGAACAATTGGGGCGGCCGCAGAGCTGCTCCCACCCTCGCCCGGGGCCAGCGCGGCCGCTGAAGCCCTGGGAACGGCCGCCTGCTCCTGGGCACTCGGTCCCCGAGCTCGGGCCACGGGGAGGCTTTGTTCCCGGGCGCTGGGTTTAAGCCACGATTCTGGGGTTCTGCTGCTTCCTTTTAAAACACACGTGTTTTAAAATACACCGGGGGAACACAGCGAGGAGCAGCCCCAAATGCCTGGCTCCTTCGGTGACACCATGCATCGGCGATAAGCGAGGACCCGCTCATTTCAAGAAAAAAACTCAAATTAGAAATGACAAATTTCAAGAAAAATCAAGTGGTGATGGTAGAACTTGGGCTTTCCCATGTGGGAACCCCAAGCTTGTCCCTCCACGACATCCCGGCCCAGACAGCTTCTCCCCCACCCTCTGTTTCGTAGCATTTGCAGCTGCCACAGAAACTAGGCATAAAAATTGTGAGGGCACAGAACTGCTCCCATTTCATCCACAAAAAGAGAAAATGAAGAGCTGAGGGGTCGTGCTCGTCATGGCTCCCCTCCCAGCCCGCTGCCCAGCTCTCCCACCCCAGACAGACCCTGATGTCTGGGAGATAGCCCGGGCTGCATTGCACAGCGCGGCTCGGAGGGCACACACAACTCTTCCCTGACTTCGGGAGATGTAATCTGCAGTGGAAGAGTTCATTAATTAGGAGCAGAGAGGCCTCTAGTGAATCTCCCAGCGAGAAGCAGGAAAAAAAAAAAAATCCCCCACAATTCAGTCTAATTACAGCGCCCTGGGGCGCTCCCGGCGCTGTGAAGCCCAGGCCAAACTTTTCTCCCCACCCTCCAGAGCAGGAACTTCAACCCAGTTCCAGCTTCACCGATAGCGAGGAAAATAAATAAAAAATAAAGCCCAACATCTCAAACCTCCTGCGAGTAGCAGCAAACAGGAGGCACGGAGTATTTTTGGCAGAGCAGTAAGTGGCCAGGAGCGCAGCCTATGTCCGGGAAGCACCAGCTCACACGCCCCCGGACCTTGACCCGGCCACGCTGGGACTGCGCCCAGCCTCGTTTCGGGGCAACCACTTCCCACCCAAACCAAGCCAAAATGAGGGATTTCTGAGCAAAACCTCGAGCGCTACCACAGCTCCATGCCCTGGGATTAATAAACCTACATCAGGAGCACTCCACGCTCCCACCGTGCCCCCTTTCCCTGCCCAGAACACCTGGAAGGGTCCCCGTGGCCCCAAAAGAAGTTCCCTTTTTCCCCCCGCTCCCAGAGGAGCTGGACTCCAGCCCTCCCCAAGGCTCTGGCGAGGCAGGGTGGATCCAGCCACAGACATGCAGCAACCACACCCTGCTGCTGCCTGCCCGCGGCCCTCCCCCCGGAGCCAGGCAGGGGCACAAACAGGGACTAAAGGCTCATACAGTCGAAAATATTTAATACGTGTCGTACACGTAGAATTACATTTTTATACAAAACGAGATACATCACCGAGGAATACTGTACAAAACCCCTGCGGGAGCCCCAAGCCTTTATACAACAAAGACCAGGAGTTCCCGAGCCTAACAAACAGGCTCGAGGACTTTCCACCAGAGCGTCTGTAAACTTTTTTTTTTGTTTCTCTCCATAAACACTTTTAAAAAGCACCATGTGATGATAGTTCTGACCTAAGCCTTTCCAAAATAGAGACTTTATTCAATAAACTTAATACTTTCCAAGCTTTAAAAAAAAAAAATATTAAACCGGCGGGAGCGCCCCCAGCGTCGGCGCCGGCCACGGACGCTCCCCCCGGGGCGCCGGGGAGGGCGGAGGCCCGGCCGGGAAGGGGAATTCCGGGAGGGCAGGGCCGGGGGCGCTCCCAGGGCGGCTGCCGACGGCCGGCTCCCGGCGAAGGGGAAGTGCTGCGGCCCCGCGGGCCTTCCCGTGCGGCCGGGAGGGAGAAGGGGGGTCACCCCCGGGCCCGTCTGTCCTTTTTTTCCCCGCGGAGGGGCGAGTCTGTGCGGCCGGCGCGTCAGAAGGCCACGATGGCCGTGCTCCAGGGGTTGAGGGTCCGCAGCACCGGCTCGTCGCAGCAGATCTGTCCCGGCTCGCTCGCCGCCTCGGCGGGGGTGGCCGCTGCCGTCTCGCCGCCGTCAAGGGGCGGCCGCCGGCGGCCTTTGGGCTCCTTGCTGAGCAGTCCCGAGAAGCTGGAGCCGAAGATGCTGATGAGGCTGGCCACGTTGCCCGTCTCCATGTCCTCCTGCTCGCCCTGCGGCGGCGGCGGTGGGGGCGGCTCCTCCGCCTCCCTCCGGGGCTTCTTCACCGGCGAGCCCGCCTGGCCCCTCTCCGCGGCGCTCCTCTTCCGCGGGCAGTGCGGAGGCGGCGGGGCGCTGGTGCTGGCGGTGGCGCTGGCACAGTCCTGCCGGGAGGCCTCGCGGTTGCCCTCGCCGGCCGCCGAGGCGCAGCAGCAGCAGCAGCCGCAGCAACAGCGCCGCGGCCGGGGGCCCGGGCAGGCCGCGCCGGGCAGCCTGGGGCCGGCCTCGTCCTGCGGGGGCGGCGGTGACGGCGGCGGCGGCTCCTCGGGGGGCCCGCAGGCGGCGTTGGGGGGCGGCTCGGGCGGGCAGCCCGGCTCGCTGAGGTAAACCTGGCGGGCGCTGCGCAGCACCAGCGACACCAGGAGGTTCTTGTGCAGCTTCAGGCCGCCGCGCTGGCCCCGCGCGCTGTAGATCTTGCCCAGCGAGATGCTGACGATGCGGTGCGCCTCCAGCTTGAACTCCATGGGGGGCCGGGGTGTGGGCCGGGGCCTCCTCGTTCCGGGGCCGCCTGGTTCCGGGCCCTCCGCTCCGCGCCGCGTGTCCGCGCTCCACCCGCTCTCGCCGCCGACTGAGGCGAGCCCCACGCGCGCGGCCGCCTTTTATACCCCCCCCGCCGCGGCCAATCAGGGCGCCCCGCCGGCCGCTCCGACCAATCGGCGGCCGGCCCCCGCGCGCCCGCGCCGGCCAATGGCGAGGCGGGGGAGCGGGTTCGAAAGCTCGCCCCGCGGAGAGGGTTCTTAAAGTGGCAACGCCGGGGGGAGGCTGGGGGTGGGCCCACACCGGCCATAAACCCAGGAGGAGGAGGAGGAGGAAGAAGAAAAAAAAGAAAAGAAAAAAAAAAGAAAAAAAAAGAAGCAGCAGCAGCTGAGTCCAATGTCAAATGGGGACAACCTGCCCTTTGCAAAGCATTCCTCCCCCACCAGCCCTTGCTGCCACCCACGGTGCACCTGAGCCCGCAGCGGTTCTGCAGGGGCACAGAGAATTTGGGAATTTGGGCCAGAATGAGCAAAATGGTTCTTGGAAAAAAAAAATAAAAAAAAATAAAAAAGGAAAGAACAAGCCTTGTTCTGTGCAGAACCAAAGTTTCGCTACCGGCCTCGAATGTGTTGTGGTGCTGGAGAAGGAACCGGCGCTGGCTGGGGAGGGGGAAGCGCGCCTTTGGGTGCTTCAAGGAAAATGTGCCCAAATTTTGGCCAGGAGCCCAGCAGAACCCTTCCAGGGATGGCTGAGAGCCCCCTGCAGCCCCTCTGCCCGCGGCCAGCCGCTCCGTTTCCCCTATGGATGAGGTTTGGGGCTGGAGCAGGGCCCCCCCCCCCCCAGTGAGCCACCACCGCCCGCGATGGAGGCGGCACGGAGAGGCAAGAAGTGAAAGGACGGGCCCAAAATTAGGGAAGTTAAATGTGCCGCCCTGGAGTATCGGTTTCTGTCTGCGGAGTTCCCGGCCGACACGTGACAGCTTGCTGCCACCTCTTGTTTTTTCACGGGGACTCGCCCCCAGAGACCCCAAAATGAGGCAGCCGCGGCATCGGCTGATGGGGGCAATGCGGAGGATGAGGGGAGCTGCTGCAGGGCGAAAAAGGGAGGCTGTAATTTTGCTAGGGAAAAAAAATAATAAAATAAAATAAAATAAAAAAAGGAAGGACTTTTCCACTCGGTAACAAAAGCGGTAACAAAAACCAGGCGAAGGCTCGGCCGCAGAAACATCAAGACGCGGTTGGCACAGCGGGAGCCTTCCTGCCCCCAAAACCCCAAACGCGTGTTCTCCTCCTGTCGGGAAGCCCCAGACGCTGCTCTGGACGGAGCACAGCAGCCGCCTTTCCCTTCCTGGAGAGGCTGCGGAGCACAGCAGGGCAGCGGAGCAGGGCTTTGCCCTCCCACACCCGGCGTGGGAGGCCGGAGGAACGCGGGCCGCGGCGGTGGGAACCGAGCGCCGCCGTCGCTGTCCTCGGCTTTTCGGACCTGCCCAACCTGCTCCCGCGCCTCCCAGGGCCAGCAACACCCTTGGCCTGAGCCCTCGGGTCAGCCTAACCAGCCGGGGCAGGTCTGGGCTGGGATTTTTGGGGTGGCAGTCACCGCTCCTCGCCCACGGCCGGCGTGGCTGCCTGCCCGCCAGTGCCCGTCCGCGCCACGTCGCGGGCCTGGGAAGCGAGGCCGAGGGTTTGCGTGGCACCCAACGGGATGCTCCGGGACCCCTCAGCTGCTTGCAGGACCCCCGTGTCCTCGGCAGAGGTGGTCCTGGAAAGAATAAAGCCACACGTGTCACACATCATCAGCGAGGGTCCTTCTGATGCCACCCGCCTGACTCAAGAGCAGCAGCTCCCGGCCTCTCCAGGGCCCGAAATGAAGCTGGATATGGGCAGGCAGGACCCGGCACGGGGATCCGTGCTGAGTAAGAGCTGAGCAACCCGTCCTGCTGCTCGCTGCCTCATCCCCGTGACATTTCTCACCCGTGGCCACAGCCTCCCAGCCTGCGAAAGGCTCCCAGGGGGAGAAAAGCCCTGCCCGACCCCGGCCCTTTGCAAAAAGAAGCGGGGCCGGGGGGCGGCCGCTTTTTTTTGGGGGGAAAAAATAAAACCGTGGGAGAGGAGCTCTCAGCCAGCCCTTTTAACGCAGGCGGTATTTTGGTGCCGGCTTTTCCCTGCTTTTCCCTCCCAGGCTGATGTCACGCGTTGGGAAATCGGAGGCAGCGTCACATGGCAGCCCCTGAGGTCAGCTCCCGCGCCCGGGGCTGGCTTTGTTGTCCGGCTGTCCGGCCGTTCGGGACGTCTGTCCGGCCGGCAGCCCCCAGCAGGGCACCCACGGGGGTCTCCTGGAGGTGCTGGGTTCCCAGGAGAGCAGGCATCACGTCCGTCCACCCGTCCACCCACCCATCCATCCGTCCGTCCGTCCGTCCGTCCATCCGTTCGTCCCCCATGTCCCCCCCCCAGGTCACCGGGGGATAGGAAAAGGAGGCGGAGGAAAGGGTGTGACGAGCCAGAGGCGCTCTAATCTCCGCCTGGGATCTGGAAGGGGCTTTGGCAAACAATTAACAATCTCCTCCGGCTCAGCTGCCCCGTTCCTGAAATAGCCGGGGCCGGGGGAGGCGGCGAGGGCTGCCAGACAAAGGTGGCCCCCGGCCGCGAGGAGGAAACCCGGGGGGCCGAGCAGCGGGGAGCCCACGGCCCCACCTGGAAAGGCAAACAATGCGAGATAAAAGAAGCTCGGGACAGGAAACAGCTTGTGGTACAAATAATAATTGCAGCGGGCCGCGCGCGCCGCCGGTTTATTTTTTATTATTATTTTTTTTTTATAGGCGTTGAAATCTGCCTTCGACATCAGCGCCGGGGGACGGGAGCGCTGCTGGGAGGCCTCCCGAAAGCCCCGGCAGCGTGGGCCGGGTGGTTTTTTGCTGTCTGAGAAGGCAGAAAGCCCTCGGAAACAGGGTGGGCGAGGGTGCTGAACGCCTGCCTGGCGGTGGGAGGCCAGCCTCGGGTCGCCCCGGCCATCTGGTGCGCAGCGTGGCCTCGCCGACCGGCAGGGCTGCGGATGTGGTTGCCCAGATCCTGTTTCCACAGCGGCGCCGGCCCTCCGGCAGCCAGCCCCACGGCTTGTCACCAAATGTGCGCCGGGGCCCCGGGGAGCCAGCTGCAGCCAGGAGATGGAAAAACCTCAGGGCGAGACCGCCGGCGGGAGCCGGGTCTGCTCCTGGAGGCACGGGGTGAGGCTGCTCATCGCTTCGCTGGACGGTCCCAGCATTATTTCATCGCATCATTCCCCTTCTCTTTGGTTCAGGATGGGGTTCGTGGGATAGGCTCTTGCTGGGGTGAAGATAGGAATGGGATGCTCTCTCACCAGCAGTGGGGCTGGGATAAAAGCCTTCAGGCAGAGAGCTTCCCTGAGTGCAGGAGGAGGGAGAGGCTTGTTTGGGGTTGCTTTCCACCCCCCAAAAATCGATGATTCACGCGGATGCAGCCTCAGCCTCCCGCGGTCGGATGGCAGCAGCTGATCCCCCAGGGTTCCCAACCCTCCCGGTTTATCCCTGCTTGAAGATAAGCTCGGAAGAGCTCGGAAACACCCCAAAACACAGCGAGGAGCACTAACCGCTACGCACCACCGGGTGAAAACCAAACACAACACAGAAGCGAAACGACGAAATCAATACAAACGTGAGGCTGAAGGGGAGGAAGCGGCTCCCCCAGCTCCTGAGAGCGCCGACGTACCTGCTCTGCAAACCACAGCACAGCGTGTTCGTGCAGCACAGCAGGGTGCTAGAAAGCAAAGGGTTTTTCCGGGGTTAAAAACCCCCTTCCCATCAGCAGAGATGAGAGCGCTGATACCCCAGACGGGCAGCACTCCCTCCTACGCAGCTTTTTCTCGCAGTGACCTGGGATTTCCCCCTTCCCCCCCTGCACAAATGATTTAACATTTTCCCTTTCCTCTCCTCTCCTCAAGACCCGTGACCCGGACCCCTTGACCATCAGAAATCCTGCCGCTACTCCTAGGGCAACCTCTCCAAACACAAAAAGGGGAAAAGCAATAAAAATAAAAGAGCCCCACACCCAGCTATCAGCTTCTTCAGGCAGCCGTTTCCCTTGGAAAAACGTGGCCCCACATCTTCCACTGTTTTATGAAATTGGCTTTGGTTTCCTGGGGAAAGAACGCATTTATTTGTCCGGGGTTTCCTATCAGACAACCCTTCTATTGTAGTCCACCTTCCTGTACTTTTTTTCCCCTCTGATATGGCCACAGCGGGCCCCGTGCCATTTCCAAAGAAGTGCAGAGGACCGTGGCCCGTGGCTCTCGCTAACGCAGCGAGGCAGATGGAAGGATTCTCTGGGGAATAACCAGGGCCAGGCTGGGATGCGGGTTACAGACAGCCCTTCGGCTTCCCCCGCTTCCAGCTCGCCAAAAGCATCGCCGGAGCAACTTGCTCTGCTGCCTCACCTCAAGGGATGCGCTCCCTCCTTGCCAAGCACAAAGCAGCCTCGGTGGCGTTCACCCGGCTCAGGGTTAAAAAAAAAAAAAAATCACACAGAGAGGCAAGCAAAGTCACAGCTGAGCACACTGCGGGGCAGACTGCCTGCCCGAAGGAGTCGCAGCCTAATTATTTCTTTCCTCTCCCTGTGCCTCAATGTCACCTTCCTTTTAGCTGGCGGGCGAGTGCCGGCTGCAGCCCCGCGCACATCCCGGAGCGCAGATGTGGCCTCTCTTCCCCTGCTTCCCGTTGGGGCGCGATGGGGAAGGCTGCACAAAGCCAGGCAGCTGTTCTCCTGCGCCTGCTCCAGCTCCAGGCTAACAAAAGGGGGGTCTGGTGCCTGCGGGACTGGCTGGCAGAACACGCCAGGCTTAGTTAGAGTCCAAAGGCACGGGGACTTCCATGCCCTCAGAGCTGACTCTGGCGGGGCCTGAGGTCAGGGAGAGCAGCCTCAGGACAAAAATCATCCTCCACGGACATGGGGATAACCAGGAATGGTTCAGGGTGAGGCTGCCAGAGGAAAATTCCTTCTCATTTCCTCCCAGGATGGGTTCACTGGGTGTGCACATGGGTGCCCCACACCTCCCGTTTCACATCACCCACCACAGCAGCACAGCTCCCATCCTTAACCGGAGTCAGCCCGGCCTCCTGTCACCAATCTACAAGGTAACGAGGGCTCTGGCAACCTCGTTACTCAAGGAACTTAATCACTTTTTAGCTTGAGACAAGCCCTCAGCACCACTGGCATCCTGCGGGAGGGAGTTCCAGGGGTTTGCCCTGCAAAAAAAGCAATGCTGCCTTTGCTCAATTGCATTTCTCATTTTCCTCTTCATTAAATAACCGTTTATTCAGGCACTGTGAAGAGGAAAATTAATCTTCTGCCAAACAATACTTCTTCCGAAGAGTCATCCTGAATCCTCCGTGAATTACCACCTTGCTGCTGCTCATTCACTCCATACCTAATGGCACTGTGGACATTTTTGCCCAGTTGCCCAATCAGTCTCTGCACAGACAGACCTTTCACTGTTAGGAACCCATGCGAGGGTGAGGCTATGGCACAAAACCAGCTTTTGCTGAACAGAGGGCACACGAGGGACAGCAACAGGAGGAAGGCTGTGACCACAAGGAGAGCTGCGGTCAGGCTCCACTCCTTCCCAAACAGCAGAAAATCCAGCTGCAAGCCCATCGGAACCCACTCCATCAGCTCTGCCTCACCTCACCCCTTGCAGACGCATTTCTTGATGCCCCTGAGACCTTCAGTGCCGCACGAGGACCATGCCTTGTGCCCTCAGAAGGCAGAAACCCCTCTGATTTACTGATTTCCCTGCTGTCTCCTTAACCCATGCGCAGCCCAGTGCCTTCCAGCTTCTGCCTCTCGCTGGCCCTGCGTGTGCGCCTGGGAGCCTCCAGCACCTGAGGCTTCTTCTCAGCAAGGAGCTGTCACCTCCTGGGACATTTTTTCTTTTAATACCTCAGTTGCCGATGACACACGACCGCACCTTTCGGGCCTTGTGTCGTCTGCCTCCTTTTCACTTCACAGTTCAGTCACCACAGGTTTCTAAAAACAACACGACACCTAATGCTTGGCCACAGACTAGTGTTTCACGTCAAGTTACCACAGGCTTAAGCCTCTTCTCACAACCACCATTGAAAATCTTCAACAACTTTGACTAAAAATGCAAATGAGGAGATAAAAAAAAAAAAAGAAGAAAGAAAACACAGAAGCATCTGAAACCCATTTGTGCTTTATTGCTTCTTCCTCTAGCTGTAAAACCTTGTCTGTGGGGGAAAAAAAAAAACACCATGCACCTATACTTTTGCAAATTCAGATTCAAACCAATGCAGCTTTTCCCCCAGAATAAAAAAAATCTCTTCCACGTCAAATGCATATTGTTAACGCCAGGCTACCAGCTAGCACGGGATCACACACACACACGCACAGCCCTGTGCATGTACAGACACGCCACAAGAATTTTCCCAATAAAACTTTCGGTGAACCCAGTTCTTCTCTGCAGACAGTTGGGATTTTGACGAGCTGGCACTTCTCGCCGCAGAAGCGTTTAATCAGATCTTTCCTGACCAGTTCTGCAGCTGTGTGCCACTTGCTGTGTGCTCCTCTCCAGCGAGGAATCAGCCAAGCACGAGGAAAGCTACCGAAAAGCTCCCCAATGCTTCCCAGACAGAAATCGGAGCTTCTCATGAGCAACAGCAAAAATGTGCCCATTCTGAAAAAAGACAGCAGTGCAGTTGGAGCGGCTTTCATGTGAAAGACCTAAATAATTTGCTAAATCATGTAAATTAATTTCCAGTGTCAAAGGCTGCTTTTTTTCTTCCTGTAAAGTTTGCAGCTTCCTTACATTTCAGTAGTGCCTCCTTATTTTCAGCCTTTGGCAGCTCTGCAAAGCTTTAGACATTTTCACAGACCAGTAAGAACCATTATCTATGAAGTGAGTGTGTAAAGGGTTCCTAAAATCTATGAAAGGACTTCTGAAACTCTTTGCTAGTAATCTTCAGAGGTTTTTCCCTGTTTCATTCACAGCCTGGAGAAGATTTCACGGGATGAGAGCGAGTTGAAGTGCACAGCCAGTGTGCACCGAAGCAAAAGCGCTGCGAATTGCCCCCGCTGGCCTTTCACAAGTGTTTGAGCAAATCTAACCCTGATAACCCTCGGTGCCCTGCTCAGCACACACCACGCCTTGAAGCGCACGAGCAGACCACCTACGTAACCACCACAACCAAAGCCGAGAGCGAAAAGCGACTCCCTGGGAGGCTCCGACATGCTCCGGCTGCCTCCGAGGGGTTTCGCTGCTCAGGGCACACGTTCAGGCACGAGGGGGATGTCTCTGCCGTGGCATCCTGCGCCTCCAGAAGTGGTTAGCACACAACATGATGAGAAACACGGCCTCTGCTGGGACATCTTCCACGGGAGGAACCCAGAATTGCCGAGCAGCCCCAGGCTGACCCACGCTCCCCTCTCCTTGCTGTTTTTCCTCCTGTGCCCAGGCAAAAAGGCCCAAATGACTGGAGCAGGAGGTGAGGGCTGCAGCATAGCATGGGGAATTATGGCAATGGGTTTTTTTTTTTAGTGGCAGCATGATGATTACAGCAAGGGAAGGCAGAAACGAGTCCTGAAAACAGAGAAGCTTTGGCAGCTGGGCAGGGGGAAGGCAGGAGCTTGGAGGAGCATGAAGCACAGGTGGAAATCACAGGCTGATCATGGGGCCCCAAGGAGCACGAGGTCTTTGTGGGACAGGGACAGACCTAACTGGCTCAGCATCTCCTTGGGGAAGCCCCTGCTCAGCGCAGGACTCATTTGCTCATTTGTCACGGCACGTTTGCCGGCGTGGGAAAGAAGCCGTGCAAGGCGCAGCGAGGACCAAGGCAGGCCCTAAAGCCACCCCGCGTTGCACCACACCTGACAAGCCGCCTTTTCCCAGGCGTGGGGCTGGCCAGGGCAGGAGGCAGCTTTCTTCCCTCGCTCCACAAGCTGCAGAAACCAGTTTTACATGCGTCGCGGCCTCCCCACCCCACAGTCATGAGTAAGCGTGCTGCGGTTGCAAAAGCGACCTCCCCGGTTCCCATGCTGAGGAGGCATCTCTGCAAATGGGTTCGGAGACTGCCCCGTAAGCAAAGCAGCGCTGCCTTTGCTAGGGGGGCTGGACCGTGGCCACGTTAGGAAGGAGCAGGCAGGGGCATGTCCTTTGGTCAACGGGGCCAAGATTTGGGGGATTGCTGCTGCTTCAAGAGCCACCATGAGGGCCAAGATTTGGGGGATTGCTGCTGCTTCAAGAGCCACCATGAGGGCCAAGATTTGGGGGATTGCTGCTGCTTCAAGAGCCACCATGAGGGCCAAGATCTGGGGGACTGCTGCCTCCTCAAGACCCACTGTTGTGGCCAAGATTTGGGGGACTGCTGGGACTCCTCAAGAGCCCCACAGGGGCCAAGATTTGGGGGATTGCTGCTGCTTCAAGAGCCACCATGAGGACCAAGATCTGGGGGATTGCTGCTTCCTCAAGACCCACCATTGTGGCCAAGATTTGGGGGACTGCTGCTGCCTCAGGAACCACCATTGCAGCCAAGATTTGGGGGATTGGTGCTGCCTCTAAAGCCACCATGAGGGCCAAGATCTGGGGGATTGCTGCCTCCTCAAGACTCACCACTGGGGCAAAGATTTGGGGGACTGCTGCTGCCTCTTCAAGAGCTACCATTAGATCCATGATTTGAGGGACTGCTGCTGCTTCAAGAGCTACCATCGGGTCCAAGATTTGGGGAATGATTCTGCCTCAGGAACCACCATTATGGCCAAGATTTGGGGGATTGCTGCTGCTTCAAGAGCCACTATTGGGACCAAGATCTGGGGGATTGCTGCTGCCTATCCCATGGGACTGACGTTCCTCCTCTGCCAGCTTTTCCAAGCCCAGGGCTACCAGTACCCATAGCGGGGAGCCCCACGGTGGAGAGAGCAGGGCTGAAGGAACAGCGAGGGGCTGGGGATGGAGGAACCCCAGGAGCTGCCCCCGGTGCTCCCCCAACCCCATACCACAGCAGCACCGCGGGGCACCCTCCCACCTCCCCATCATCCCGGGGCTGAGGGGCTGCCACCACCCAACCCTACTAACATCCTCCCTTCCCAAACCCACATCAGAACTGAAGGAGAAGGGGACCCCAAAACCCCTCAGGGCCCCGGGGGCCGGGCTACCGCCATGACGGGGCGGAGCGGGGCCGGGGCGGGCGCGCATGCGGTGCGGGGAGGGCGGCCGGGGCGCTCGGCGGCGGCGCCATCATGTCGATGGAGGACCCCTTCTTCGTGGTGAAGGGGTGAGCGGGGGGCAGGGGGGGCTGAGGGGGGCTGGGGGCACCCGTCTGGGGCTTGGGGGGCGAGATCGGGGCTGGGGGGGGTGAGAGAAGGAGCGAGGGTTGGGGTCTGGGGGGGCTGCGAGGTGTAAGGCGAGGGGTGGGGGGAGAGGGGTTTGGGGTGGGGGAGTGAGGGGTTTGGGGTTTTGGGGAGAGGGGTTGGGGTTTTGGGGGCTGCGAGGAGGAGGAAGGGGGTGGGGGTGGCTGTGAGGGCTGGGGGGAGCGAGGGTTGGGGTTTGAGGGGAAATGAGGGGGAGGAAGGGGTGTGGGGGGGGGTGGTGAGGGTTGGGGGGGTGTCAGGGTTTTGGCACTAAAATAAATATGTCCCAGCCAAAACCCCTGACTGGGGGGCTGCGAGGGGAAAGGTGAGGGGAAAAAGAGGCTTGGGGGGGGGGTCTGGGAGGAGGAGAGCGAGGGTTAGGGCTGGGGGCTTGGTGAGGATGAGGACGGGACGTGGAAGGGAGGAAGGGCATCCAGCCCCACGCCCCCCCAGCTGTCACCCCAAAGCTTATCCCAGCCCCACAGGATGCCCCCCACACGATCCCAGCGCCCCCCCAGTGCCACCAGGGGGACAGGGCTGGAGGTGTGCGTGCTGCAGGTGCAGCTCCTGGCACGTCGGCGTGGTGGCCCAGCTCCCAGCCAGGTGGCAAGGGCTTGAGAAATGTCACCCAGCGGGGAGCAGCTCGCTTCCAGGTCACCCCAAGCGCTGGGGGGTGTCCCCAAAAACGCCACAGCCCGCTGGCGGTGGGGAGGGAGAGAAACCAAGCAGAGGGAAGGCTGAACAAAGGCAGGCACAAAACAAAAGGCGGTGGATGGAGGCCGGAGGAAAGGAAAACCGTAAATAACAGGGTGAAAGCACCTCAGCCAGCGTCTAAAATTCAGCATGGAGCCACCCTCAGCTCGTGCCCTACCCTGGCATCAGGCTGGCACGGTGCTCAGGGCAGAAGGGGAGCGGTGGGAGCAGCCATACAAGCGTGAGAGGTGTGGGAAGGGCTGCTGGTGCGGCCAGCAAAAACAAATCACTACCAGGTCGAGCTGGTGCTGGGGGGGAAAAATAGGAATCGCCATGGGTGGGGAGCAAACCGGCTGTCAAACTTTCCAGAGAGATTCCCGCGCCGCAAGGGGAAGGGGTGGGAGGGGAGAGGGGACCTTCTGCTGCTCCCGGCGTTAATTATTAGCCAGCAGATTGGGGTGGAAGGGGTTGGTGGTGGCTGGGCCCAGCCACAGTGTGTTTGGTTTGCTCTCCTGGCGTTCGTGACTCCTCCCATCAGGACATCCAGCTTTGCGTTGAATTCCTGCTCCTAGGTACTTCCCCAGGTACGCTCAGGTGAAAAAAAAACAACTTTTGCTAGCAAGTAGTGGAGGAAACAAAGCGCACCAGGTCCTTGATGCCAGCTGCTGACTTCAGGGCACTGGATGTGGCAGACGTGGAGCCACAGATGTGCGAGAAGAGGAGGAACACGTCAGGGTGCAGAGAGACTTCAGCTTAGGCAACAAAACCGAGTGCTTCAGGCCATGGTGCAAGGTAGAGAGAGCTGCAGTCCTCATACCCCTGCAAGGGCTGCAGGGTGCAGACGTAATTCATCCACTCTGGGCTTCCCCCCACAGATAAACTCCTCTGCTGGGGATAAACACCTGCATCTTACCTGGATGCTGTGTGCAAGCTCTTGGGCTGGTGGCCACCTTTCCATGGGCTATCACAGCAGCAGATTTGCCTGCATCCCTCATCCGGGCTCCCCCTGTACCTATAACCTGCAGTGTTGGGTACAGATAATGGCACGTACCGATGGTTACCTGCTGCTCGCCCCACACCACGAATGTTCAGTGCTGTCAGCAGAGCCGGCGTTCCCATGCCGTGAACGCGCTTGTCTCCAAAAAGCTTAGAGCAGCAGAAAAGACTTCTGTTCCCCAAGCCAGCCTACTAGAGCTGTGTATTTTTTTAATGCTAAATTAAAATAAACAGTGCTGCACTCAACAGCCTGCCCGGCTCTATTGTGGGGACGGGTTCCTGTAATTTTGTTTGCCCTTGGGGTATCCTGCTCAGGTAGTCAACGGTCTTTAGAGGAAAGCTGTTGAGAGGAATGCAAAATACTAATTGCCGAGGAGCAGCCTCGTTCAGACGCTCACACTGCCCCGTCTCGCCTTCACCACACTCAGCAGAAACTGCCCCAAAAGAAATTGGTCCTTTTGTTAATTGTGGGAGCTGACCTGGAAGTTGTTAGCGCTCGTCGTTCCGTGCTTCAGCAGGAGGCCAGGTTGTCCTGTGGGTAAATCCTTATCTTACAAAATCAACTAGAGATGGTTGAAGGAAAGATAGATGTCCGGGAGGAGGCTGTGCTTCCAAATTCTTTTGGACGTGGTGCTGCCCCAGCGTGCCTGCTGATTGTAATCCCGTCACTTCTCTTTTATCACCACGACTGCAGGGAGGTGCAGAAAGCTGTGAACACCGCCCAGGGGCTCTTCCAGAGGTGGACAGAGCTCTTGCAAGATCCCTCCATCGCCACGCGAGAAGAAATCGACTGGACCACTAATGAGCTCAGGAACAATCTGCGGAGCATCGAGTGGGACCTGGAAGACTTGGATGAAACAATTAATATCCTTTCCGTGGTCCTTTGGAGGTGGGGGCGTGCAATTCCTGGGTTGTAATGAACAGCTGAGTACCAGTGCTTTCTAGTTGTTACTTTTTGCAGGAATCAGGACTGTTTGGGATTGAATTTTGCACATTGCTCAGCTTTTCTCAAACAGCAAATGAGAAATGAAGGCAAATGTGTTCAGCAAAAGGATTTCCCCCTGCCTTTTTGTTTTCCTTTTGACAAGGTATATTATAAGGTGCTTTGTTCTAAAGAGCCTGTTGTGCGGTATGAATTTGGGTTTCTGTGTAGTCAGTCATCCTCTAGGCTGGCTTCCAGAATTATTCCTTTTCCCTTGTGTTCAGCTGAACACTCCCGAAAGCGCTGCAGAGCACTGGAGAACCAAAAAAAGCAAGAGAGAAACCTCATGCTGGTGCACATACCATGCTGAACATTGCTGCTGTGCCTTTTTTCCTCCAGTGGCTGGTATTTTGCTAATGAAATTTGGGGAAAAGGCGCAGCACGCTGGGAACGTGCTGCTTCGTAGACTCCCTCCAGGGCAGTCGATGTGTGTGTGTGTGTTCTGAACACCGCTGACGGGGACTCCTTGACTCGCTCCCTACGCATCGTCGAGGCAAACCCTCGGAAATTCAACCTCGATGCCACGGAGCTGGGTGTGAGGAAAGCCTTCATCACGAGCACGCGGCAGGTGGTCAGGGTAAGGACCCGAGCACCCGGGACGGGAGCAGGGGGGTGATAAGGTGGTTAAAAGGAAGGGAAGCTGGTGTCGGTGCTGAACAGGGGAGGAGAACGAGCCTGCTACCTGCCTGCTCTCAGCCTTCCTCTTCCCCAGAGCTCCCCTCCAGGGGCTGCCTGAGCGCACTGCTCTTGTACCGATGGACCTGGAAGCCCACAGAAATCAGAAAGGAAGCCTCAAAACCCCTCTGCCTTGCAGGGGAGACTGCAGCCTCCCTTCGGAGGTAAAGGAAGTGGTGACTGTCCTGAGCTCCTGTCGCTGGTTTTCAGAACTAGAGAGTCCACTTTGAACACGAACAGCTGTTTAAAGCCTGGTGTTACTTACGTGGTGACTTCAGCTTCCTACTGCTGCAAAACAGTCAAAACAACCATTAGCTCTATTTTTAACTCGGGGAAGATGTTTTTTTTTTTAGTTTAAGCTCACTCTCGAATACCAGAGGCAGGGCTGGCAAAGCTCTGCCCGCTGGGCAGCGGCTTCACACAGCTCCGTGCTGGAGGCAGCGCTGAAGAGAAGCTCAGCAGCACCTGCAGGAGCAGAGGCGTTGATTCACAGAGTGGTTAGGGAGGATTCAGAAGCAAGAGGGGGATTTTGACAACCTGGTGGTAATAAATAGAGAAGGAAACATCTTCCCAAAAGCCTCCCTGCCTGGTAACATGCTGCTAGTTAGGAAGTGCTCTCCCTATTAATAGCTACGCTGAGCGTAGCTTACTTTCTGCTTTCCCTCATGATTTGGATGTTCCTCCTCCACGAGCTGCACTGCTGTGGCTGGCAGCAAGCTTGTTATCCTACCTGCAGCCCTGTGGGCTGGATGCAGCTCTTACGGTGAGCTGCCTGGGATCTGATTCTGAAAACACACCGGGCCCAGCAGCGGGCATGTGCTCGCTGCCGTGTCCTTGGTGCAGTCAGCTCCCCATACAAACAGGATGAGGCAAGCCTGCTTTTCGGGTCCTCTTTTCCTGACTGAAAACTGCTGGCTCATGGGTTTTGGAGCAGCGTCTCTTGCTGTTAAATGAAATCCTTCACTGGCATTGCGCAGTTGACTTCCATTTTCCGTGGGGGGGATTCATGATGCAAAGCAGGCTGTGCATTAGCCGCTGAGAAGTAACTGAGTGGGATCTGCTGCCCTGGTGATGTGTCACACATCTCTGAACAGTAAAACATACCTGGTGACATCAGCACTGGATCAGCATAATGATCAGCATATGCTGGATCGTATAAAAACCATAAAAACTTCACGTTGTAATTGGTGTCTTTCTGTGGCTAGCCATCTTCTACAGCAACTGGAGCAAAACTGAATTCACAAGAGACAAAACACAGGCACAGTCAGAGAGATGGCCACAGGGCAGGACATCTGTCTTGTCCTATGCGATAATAAACCCGATGCAGCTGGGAATAGTGCAGGCTGTAGGCTTCCAAGACGTTCAAGGACATAACTCTTCCTTACAGCCTGTCAGTGGGAACGTTAGTGTTACACAAAGCACAGCCTTTCTGGCTGTAGCAGAACAGAACGAGTAGTAAATAAGGAATATTCTCAAAATACCCTATTGCCATTGATCCTGATGTTAGTAAAACAATGAACCGCAATGGAGCTTTTAACAATGTTTTTCCAGACTCATCAAAACTGAATGTTTTCAAAGAAAATCTTTTTTCTTCCACTTCCCCAAAGAAAGCTTGCTGGTTATAGACAGCCTGCTAATCAAACTGAAGCTGCCTGTCATCTCAAATCTAATGCTCACGTGCTACTTCTTTCTTTGACCAAACAGGAGATGAAGGATCAGATGTCAAACTCCTCCATGCAAGCACTGGCTGAAAGAAAAAACAGACAGGTGAGAATCAGAAACGGGCAAGTTAAGTGACTGCAATGGTTATTTGGTACTTTAAAGAGTGAGGAGGATTTATCACCTCTAGCACCTGTTGTTTTTAAGATACGTGTTAGGGGAAACTAATTTCCAAGTAGTCTGGGGTCCCACATCATAAGGTAGAGTGCATAGCATTGATCAAAACTCCCTAAAGGCTGTAATTACAATATTTATCCCGTTCTGCAGCTCATCCCCTTAAAACCCTTTATTCTGGGAAGGGGTTTGTGTGCTGCAGCAAAGCTGTGTGTGAACCATGCCTGTCTTGCTGACCTGAGAGCGCTGGTTCTCGCAGGCACGTTGCTGCCCCCCTCCTTCAGGCCTGGCTGCGAGCAGTAAGTCACCACTCACCATCTGTCTCTGTCTCCAGAAATGGTTGTGTACAGCCGTCAGCGTTGCATCACCCTGTGGAAAGGGGAATCTCCCTCAGCTACAGGAGGAGCAGAGTCAGAATCCATGCCTGTAAATGTAATCCTCCGTATTTAGGAGCCAGGACAGCACATACCCTCACAAATAGCTACTGGGCACAACAGTGTGGGAAGATGGAATTAGTTCAAGGAGTCTCAGGTTGTCTGCGCTTGTAATCTAAGGAACAGGAACAGATGCAGCTTGTGCTTCTCAGCTGATGGGGAAACTGTAAGGGGATCTCTGCACTGACTCCCAGAGCTGCCTCTAAAAATTGGCATGCTGTTCATACAACAAACTTACCTGACTGCATCAGTCTTACTGCTGGTGGCAAAAAGGACAAAATGCAGCAAGCTGCTGAGGCACAGAGCTGATTCCTGAGCCTCTTAGAGGCTTGATTGAGGCGCTTGGCGAAAAGCAGAGAAGCAGAGCCCCTTACCTCCAAGTCTGTAGCTGAGTGTTGCTGCTTTCCTTTTCTTTAAGCTCCTGCTAGCTGCAGGAGACCATATGGCCCAGCTCACGCGGCGACATCTGGTCAGGAAAACTGATTTCCCCTTGCTGCCTTCCTCTCCCTTCCCCAGCCCCCTGCCTTCCCTCCAGACCACAAAGCCCGAGCTGTGCCGGGCTGCAGCAGCTTTTCCAGGAGGCTGCCTTTCGGCTGCTGGTGACCTGACCCTAGTGGGCTGGGGCTGCCAAACAGAGGCCTTTCTGTGCAAGCTGCAGCAAAACTTCCTTCCGGGGCCCAGCTGGGAAGCCACGTCTCTGCTGGCTTTGCACAAACCTCTCTGAGGTTGTAGAGCAGGTAGCAAGCATGGTCTGGTGTGCTGGCAGCTCAGCAGGGCGCCAGAGGAAGGGGTAACCTGAATCGAAGAACACGATGCACGAACCTCCTGCTCACTCTGTCGGTCGTGCTGCAGCTCTCCCCTTGCTGGAGCAGTGTTTGTGCAGTATCAGGCTGCGGAGGTTTCCCACGCTGGCACTGCATTGTTTTAGTTTGTGCCAGCACTCTGAATAGCCAGAGAGCAGGAGGAAAAGGATGCTGTGTGAGCGGACAGGAGCGCTGCTGTGTCCGCTGCACCCTGCGGATGGACTGCGAGCAGGCACAGGGGTGTTGCTGAGGGGTCTCTGCCTCTCTTTAGGCACTCCTGGGAGACAGCAGCAGCCAGAGCTGGAGCTCGGGACCTGACAAATACAGCCGTCTGGACCGGGAGCTGCAATTAGCAAATTCACACTTCATTGAGGAGCAGCAAGCTCAACAACAGGTAAGGCAGCTGGCACCCTGCAGCCCGAACGGCTCTGCCTGCCAAATGGGCGGCACGGGGCTGGGGCACAGGCTGTGGGAGCCAAAAAAAATTCCAGTCCCTGGCTGGTCTGGATCCAGGAGCCTGACAGCCGTCGTCTGAGCTTGCAGCATATCTCCATGCGTGTGTTCCACGTACGGTGCAGCTTCGGATGTGTCTTGGCGCAGTTTTTAACCGCTGAGGCTTCAGTCTTCTGCTGCGTACAGGAGGCAATCTGGAAGCCGTAGCGTGTGAATCTTTAATAGTGCAAGGACTGCCGAAATCCTTGGGGAAGCAGAAAGCTCGCAGCCGGGAGGGTGCACATTGCTCACACAACTTTCCCTCGCTAAAAACCGAGCTGGCTGCTTGCGCGCTGCTGTTTGCGCCCATCTTCCTCAGAGCAGCGAGGGAGCAGGAGCACATGGCTGCTGCCTTTTCCTGCCTTTGTCAACATGAGGTTCGTGAGAAAGGCTGGGCGAGAAGCCCTGGCAGGGTGCTTCCCTGGAGCCGGGGGAGTTTGCCTGGAGCAGAGCCCGAGCAGCACAGACCCCCCTGCAGCAGCCCACCCAGGCTTAAATAGGCTACTTGCAGCAAAGTGCTGAAGCTCCTGACACTCTCCACCACCCTGGCTTTCAGGCGAGCCTTACCTAGTGACTGGAGGAAGATAAATCGGCTCCGAAGTAGGTAACTAGGGTAAACCAAATCCTCAGCGTGATTGTGCCCTGAAAGTGACTTAAAACATCAGCAGGCCTATTCCTGGGGCAGGCGGAGAACCAGACTTGTTATTTTTAGCTGCAGAAGCTGCGGCAGCCTCGGACTTGCATTAACCCCCTGGTAACTGCAGCGTGCTCCGGGTTAGGCACCAGCACGGCTCCTGCTGCAGGCACAGCAGAGCTGGAGGAGGTTTTGCTGGCCGGGTCCTTCACAAACCCATCTTGGCGGTGAGTGCAGCAGGGAGGGAGCACGGCTGAGCTGAGGCTGAGTTTGCAGGCAGGGTAGGGGAGGCTGCAGCCAGCTGGGGAGGCTCTGCTGCTGCTGCCACTTCTCAGGCATTTCTTAGAAACACAATCCTGGAGACCTTGGTGTGTTCCAGGCACCGCAGTGGTGCTTGGCCATCCGTCTGAGCAGCTGGCCCTGATGCAGCAGACCTGTAACCGCCCGTTCCCTTTCTCCTTGCCCCCAGCTGATCGTGGAGCAGCAAGACGAGCAGTTGGAGCTGGTCTCTGGCAGCATCGGGGTGCTGAAGAACATGTCGCAGCGCATCGGCGGGGAGCTGGAGGAGCAGGCAGTGTAAGTGGGAGACACAGCACCAAAAATCACAGGGCTGGCTGCACACCTGGGGTCCTCGCTGCCACACCTCTGCCCCCGTTCAGTCCCAGAATTTCCCATTCCCCCGGGGCCGTCTCTCCTAGCTCGTCCCCTCCAGCACCCTAGACTGCCTTTGATTTCAGGCAGCAGAAAGCATTTCTCACTGCAGCCTGCAAGGATCCAACCACAGTCTCGTTGCCTTGAAAGCCTGCACCTGGGGCAGGTTTAGCTGCCAGTTTACCTTGCCTTCTCTCTTCCTCTTTTAAACACCACCCCTCAGGCACGCAGTAATACTCCTTGACTCCAGGCAGGCAGCAGCACTGAGCAGCTGAGGGCAGGCACTGCTCTAACAGGAACACTGGGTGCTTTCCCCTCCGCAGGGCTTTGTGCTACCCATGGAAAACTGCACGGTGCTGCTCAGAGCTCTGCCTTGCCGGCCCTAAAACATGCAACACAGAGCTGCCTTCATAGCTAAAGCTAAAAATAACCCTCACCCACACAGAGGGTTAAAGGCGAGCTCACAAAGCCATTTGTATCCTCCCATTTACGTACAAATTAGATTTCTTTTCCCTGTGCATGGCCTTTGCAAACAAGAGCGTAAAGTTTCCAGTTAGGAGACGCTTGGAGGGTTGGTTTGGCTGGTGGGAGGCCGGAGGGCGATGCCCCACGTGATGTGATGTCTCTGGTGGACAGGAGGAACTTCAAACCACCTCCTGTAGGAATTCCTGTGAAGCAGGTCAGTGTGGTGGGGCCCTTTCTAGATTACCACATGTGATCAGGGCCTGCTAGACAGCAGATAATTATGGCAATACAAGTTTTACAGCTCCTTGTTCTCCACCAAGAGAAGGTTTAACAAGTGCCCTGGAACTCCAAATGAGGGAAGCCGTCCTTTTAAACACGTTCAGCTTTCAAGTCCCACTCACTGGAGATGGCTGGGATAGCCGTGATGCTGGATGTGCTCGTCTGTCTTCAAGTGGGTTCTTGGCACTAACAAAACAGCTTCAGAAAGGCTTCAGAAAGGCTTCCAGATCGCTGCAGCTGCTGTGTGCAGGAACTGGAGGGGTAACTTCCATACAGAGCTTAAGAGCACCCTAAAAGTGCTCTTCCCACCGCAGCAGAGCTGCTGCTCCAGTTGTCATCCCCGCTTTGGGTGCTTTCAGGAAACCAAACTGCTCGGCTTTTCTCTGCACTTGGCGTTTTGATCAGCGTGTTTGGGCACGCTGAGCAGCTCTGGAGGCACGTGTGGCTTTGCTTGTTGATCAGTACCATGCTTCTGTCCCCAGGATGCTGGACGACTTCTCCCACGAGCTGGACAGCACTCACTCGCGGCTCGACAACGTCATGAAGAAGCTGGCCAAAGTGTCTCACATGACGAGCGGTAGGTCCTGGGAGGTGGGAGAGACGAGTGCTTGGGTTTTATGGCTGGGGCTGCTCCCACCCACCCAGAGCTGAGCAGAGGGGAGGGAGCAGCTCTGGGTGCACAAAAGGCTGGAGACGGGGAAGATTTCCAAAGCTTGCAGCTGCTCGTGCCCAGACGCTGCTCTGCAGCCTGTCCTCGGCCTTTGTTTTATTTACAGATGCCTTTCTATTTATGTTCTTACTGCTGCAGTGGGAAAATCCCCTTCCCAGGCAATAGGAGGGAAGGCTCTGCAGCCTCCTGCGCCGCTTGCACGTTTCCCAGGCCACCTGCTGAGCAGAAGCTCTCGAGGTGGCACAAAACACCGCCACCGCCCCCCTGCTCCAAACCTCGCCTGCCCTGGGGCTGCTGGCGCCAGCCCTGCAGACGCGGGGACTGTCCGGGGACTTTCTGGGCTCTCAGCTGGTGGAGGAAAGAGGCGAGGGAGAGGCCGAGCTCGTGAGAAAAGCCCTTAAAAGGCTGCAGCCGAACCTGGTGGGCTGGCGGCTGGCCGGGCGCTGCGGGCAGAGCAAACAGGAAGCTGCTGCCTGCCGGGAAGTCCCCGCCGCCCGCCTCCTTTACCCCTCTGGGGGCTCGGGTAGCTGCTGGAGGCAGCAGCGAGGGTTTCTGCCCTCGCAGACGTAGCCAGGGCCCGACAGCAGCTGCGCAGCCTCGCGTCCCACCCGCAGGGTCGGAGCTCACCCGGGGAGAGCCAGGCACCACGAGTGATGTGGCTTCTGCGGGGCGGCCCCAGCTCGCGGCGTGACCGTGGCTGGTGCCGGGAAGTCGGCGCCGAGCACGAATCCAGATGGGGGAAACTTTCACTGCGGGAGCAGAACGGTGTCAGACGGCGTAGAGCAGCAGTGCAGGGCGGTGGCTTAACGCTGGAAAAGGCACGGGGATGTGTTTCCAGAGGAAAGCCAAAGCTGCTCTGGTGGTGTGCTGAGCGCCCTGCAGGCGGTGCGGTGTGGAGCATCTGCAGAGCACGCACGGGGGCTGGCAACTTGTAGAAAATATCCTGGGGGGGCTCATTCCTGGCAATCTTCTACAGGGAGCTGCAGCGAGCTCTTCCCGGCAGGGCTTTTTTAGGAAGCTTTCACTGCCCCCTTCTTTTTCCTCTAGCAAGCAGGTTACTCCACAAACCAGCAGCAACACACGGCAGCCCCCTGCTTGCTCTTCCCGCTCACTTTTGGAGCAGCTTATCAAGTCTGCTTGAACTTGATTGGGGAGAAACTTCAAAATGGCACAACTGTCCCAAAAACCAGCAGCATCGTGGGGAACAAGCGCTGTCACCCCGTGAGGAGCCTGCAGGGGACATGCTGCTTGTCCTGCTGTTCGAGGAGCTGCTCCTTTAGCATTTGTGGCTTCTTTAGCTTAATTTGGGGTCCGAGCAGTACGGTTAAGAAAAGCTCTCCCCTGGTTTTCCTTCGGTGTTAACGCAGGGGGACTGACTCTTCCTTTTTCTTCCAGACCGACGGCAGTGGTGTGCGATTATCGTCCTCTTTGCCATCTTGCTGGTGGTGCTCATCCTGTTCTTCGTCCTGTGATGGACTGAACTTCCTCGGATGCCTCTTCTCCATCCCCCCTCCCCTTGTAGCATGGGGAAACGAAACTCTCGCCGTTTCCATCCGCCCGGAGCTCCCCGTCAAGAAAACCTGCACCTGGCTCTCACCTTCCTCCTCCGAGGACCAAGGCTTGGCTCTGCCCACGTCTCACCTGGCCCCGGGGAGGGCAGAAGGAGGGCAGGAGCAGTTTGTGGCTCCCCCACAAACCTGGGGGGTGCTCGCCAGCCAAAAAAGCATTCCCAGGAGGAGCAGAGCAGGGCCGTGACACCCCACGTGAACCCACGGCCTGGCTCAGCACCGCCCCGATAGCACCGAGCCGGGATTCACCTCCCAGACCCCTGGGCAGGAGCTGACACGCTGCAGGTCGGTGAGCTGTGGGTGCAGTGTCCCTGCCACCCGCTCGAGGGGTGCGATTGGAAACCCCACAGCTTTAATCTTGGGTCGCTGAGAGCTGGCAGCCGGCCGTGTGCCCCAGGCTGGATTTCTTAAAGCTTTTAAAATCGCCTCCTTTGTTATACAAGCCTCTAAAGCTCATTGACTGATGCTTTCTTTGCCCTTGTATGACTGAGTAACTGCTTCTGTTTAACAGCTGCTTCCCTTTGGCAAGTGATTTGTCAGGTCTGAAATAACTTATTTTTTTTAAGGAAAAAAAAAAACTTTAAAGATTTTTTGATGACCATTTGAGCCCCATTCTTTCTGCAGATGCAGGACGCCCTCTCAGAGGAATGGAGCTTAACTATGGATTTTAAGTGCGTATGAACTTGTAAATAGGATGTCTTAATTTTTTCCCAACTGATATTTTTTTGGGGGAACTTCCATCGTAAGCAACCAAAAGCCAGGAAAGTCGAAGCTAGGTCACGCTTCTGTATGACTCCCCAGTCCTTTTGTTACCTTGGGGTTTGTCACCCCGATGGGCTCGGTGCTGGTGGATTAGGATGTAGCCAGGTAGCCGATACCAAAATGAAACGAAGCTCACCCTGGCAGTATTACTGGGGAGAAATCCAGGTCCTGTGCTGCAAACACTGACTACAGAGATATGGGACGGCTCCTCTGCAAAGAAGAAACTTGCTAAAGCCTGCTCCCGTATTTAAAGGTTGTTTTTTTCAGGAGGGAAAGCCGCCACACACCAGGCTGACTTCCACCTTCCATCTGGCTCTCAGATGGGGCTGGGGGAGGAAGTTAGCTGGTGCTGACACTAAGATTTCTGCTGAAACTGCAGGCCAGGCCCCCAGAGTCGTACTCCCCATAAGGGAAACTCAGCCCAGGCTGGACCCTGCTCCCCCAGCGGGGTTTTGGGCTCTGTTGAGGCGTCTGCGTGGTCCCTCCTTGCAGGCACACGGCGGCTCTGTGCCTTTCCCTGCCGTGCCAGGGCGGCTTCTCCTGCATCCAACGCACACGTGCCCTTCACGCCAGCCTGCACGGCTGACCGCGGTGGTTCCTCTGTCCCTGCAGAGCACCTTGCAGCTTTTGGTTACGCTGTCAGAAACACGGCTGGCACCTTCCCGAGGCTGCCTCTTGCAGTGGCTGCACTTGGGCTCAATCCCTCTCCGAGAGCAGGTTTCCCTGGAGGTCCGTGGTCATCCTCCGGGTGCAGACACCACACGGTCCTGCTGCTGTCCCCGCCAGCCTTGTTGTTACGGAGAGGATTTGCATCCGAGCACCCGGAGCTGCTCACCCTCGCTGCGTGGGACTGACAACGGAGCCGTGCCCGTGGGACTGCCTCCTGCACAGCGCCAGAAGCCGGCTCCAAAATGTGCTGGGGAAGGAGAACGCCGCCTCCTCTGCTCCCCACAATATTTTCAGCTCGGTCCTGTGTCCTCCAGGAGCAGCTCCTGATGCTCCAGGCAGGACCACGCTCTCCTCAGCCCGTCGTGCTGCCGGAGGGCAGCCCAGCCGCGGCGCTCGCGTGTCTGTCCACGTGTCCCTGCAGTCTGTTCCCCCTGTACGTTTGCTTTTCCTGTTGGTGGTGGTGCTCCCCTCTCCTTTACTGCTAAATAAACGCGTTGCTGCTGCCCGGCGTGTTGCAGCAGGGGAAATCATTGGTTGCTCTTGCAGAAATCCTTGCTTTTGGGGACAAGAGGGGGGGGTCACACACCTGGGGGGCTCAGCCCCACGTGAAGGCATCCACATCCCCACGTGCCTGGGACGTGTCCCCCACCACCCATCCCCTCCAGGCCTCTCAGCCCACATCACCCCCAGCGCAACCACGCCACCTGCCAGCAGAGGGCAAAAAAAATAACATTTATCCATGTATATAATATATATAATATTTATATGCATTATTATTTTTTTTTCAGTTTGAAATAACTTAAAAAGGAACCCACCAGCCCCCGGGGGGAGGTTTCCAGCTGTGGCAGGGAACCCCAGGGGGTGGGGACGGGCTGTCTGTCCCCACGCCACCCCCGGGGACGCTGGCGGTGCCCTGGGGCAGGCCCTCAGTCCTGCGGGGTCCCCGGGGACCCCCACATCGCACCTTGCAGGGCCGCTCACGGTCCCTTTGTCATGTCCACAGCGAGACCCAGGGCTTTGGAAATATCCGTGGATGCCTCTAGGTCACCGTCCTCTTCTTCCTCTTCCTCCTGGGAGCCGCTGCTACCGGCGTGCCGGGCGCTGCCGCAGCACGCGCAGGGAGAGGCTGTCGGCGTGGAGCAGCAGCTCGCGGATTCGGGCCAGCCCCAGACCCGACACGGCGGCCCCGTTGACCTGCAGGATCTCATCGCCCACACCCAGCAGCCCCGCGTACAGCTTGGCCGTGCCGGCGTCCGACATCTCCTGCACGTAGACGCCTGTGGACGGAGGCACGGCACGGCTCGGCTCAGCTCACCGTGATTTAACCCCCCCCAAAATGGTGATTTTTTGTCTTTTTTGCACAGCCCCACGGTACCTGTGTCGGGCCGGCCGTGCCCGGAGGTGAGGAGGAAGCCGAAGGAGCCGTGCGGGGGCCGCTGCAGCTCCAGCTGGCTGGTGCCGTCGGGGAACACCTCCACCACGCGCCCCACCGTGCGCGGCAAGCCGGGCGCGCCGATGTCCTCCACGCTGAGCGAGCGTCGCGGCCCCGAGGCCCCCGTCCTGCGGGGACAGGGGTGAGCGGAGACCCCGGGACACCGTGGCCAGGCAAGAGCCGAGCACGGTGACAGCCCCGTCCCCGTCCTACCTGTCCCCGGGCCCCGGCTGGGGCAGGAGGTAGGCGCTGGCGCGGGGCGCCTTGCCCAGCAGGGCCTGCAGGCTCTGGGTGGAGGCGGATTTTCGGGGCTGGCAGAAGGGTGACACCTAGGGAATTGTGCCCGGCTGAGGTGTGCGGTGCTGGCACACCCCAACCCTCCCAAATCACCGCGGTTTGACCCCCCTTCACCACACCAGGACCCCGCCAGGGTGAGGTGGGAAACACGAGCCATCCCCCAGCTGAATTACCCCACCGCCCCTCCCAAACCTGCCTCTCCGCCCCCTTTCCCCCCATTTCACCATTTCCCATTTGGCTCTCGGCACTTCACCCCCGTGCGCTCTCCTCCCAAAGGCAACACCGCCCCGGCTCCTCCTTCACTTTGGGCTCACCAGGGACTGCAGCGAGGGCGACCTCTCCACGCCGGGGCTGCCGCGGGGGGCCGGGAGCTGCTCCATGCTGTAGCAGCGGAAGCGGCCCAGGCGCTGCTTGGTGCTCTGGCTCAGGCTGCTCAGCAGCTTCTTCAGCCCCGAGGACGCCGAGGCGCCGCTGCCCTTGCGGCTCACCGCCCGCGCTGGCTCCCTGCAGGGATGGGGACGATGCCCCAACGGTGTTTAGTAGCAGGTTGTCCCCAAAAGAGTCGCACACCGCACAAAATATGATTTTGGGGAGGTGCCAAACGGCACCCAGTGCCTCGCACCCGGTGCCAGGCACGCTCACCACTCACCCAGGTGCCGTGCTCCCATCCTGCTGCGCCCTGGGCATCCCAGCAGCATCCCCAGAGGGCTCAGCCCCGGGCTGTGGCGGTGCCCCTGCAACCACAGTGCAATGTCGGGTCCCCAAACCCACCGGGGACACCCCAGCACCCCCTGCCCGCGGCTCCCTTACCTCCTCCTGCCCCCCGGCCGTCCTGCCCGCGGGTGTTGTTGCAGTTGTTGGTGGACAAGGCACGGAGGGGGCTCCCCGGGAGCCAGATGGGGCCGCAGGGCCCCCGCCGCTGCCCCGCGCCCTCGGGTTTGGGGGAAGCGCCCCCAGCATCGGGCTCCGGGCACCGGCGGCTGCTGGCGAGGTTTTTCCTGCAAGGCACCTGGGAGCAGGCTTTTTTGGTGGTGGTGGCGCTGGTGATGGGGGGCGCAGGGACACGGGAACCCCCCGCTGGCTGCGAGGAGGGGGCTGGGGGCTCGCTGCTGCCCGGTGCCTCAGCGGGGTCCTGGCTGCCAGAGGGAGGGGGGCGAGGTGCCCCCGAGGCCCCAGCCCCAGCCCGGGGGCTGCTGGCCACGCTCGCCCCCTTACCGGCCCGTGCCTCCTTCTGTGCCGGGGCCCGGGGGGTCCGGTGGCCACGAGCCCGGGGGTCGCGGTGAGCCCGTGGGTGGGGGCTGCGGGGTCCCACCTCCTCGCTGTCCGTGCGGCAGCTGTCGGAGGTGTCGGTGCTCTCCAGCGCCGAGTCCGCCTCGTCGGCACGGCGGGCGTCCCCGATGTAGGTCTCCTTGATCTTCTCGGTGTGGATGCGCTGCCGGGAGGGCAGGATCCAAAGCGGGGACCCCCCAGGACCCAGGGGCCGGGTTTTGGGCTCCAGCTGAGCAGCTCCAGGCCCTCCACGCTCCCGTCCACGAGCCACGGGGCTGCTTTCGGCCGGCTCAGCAGCCCCGAGGAGGGAGCCACAAGCTCGGCACTTGCCCCCAGCGGGGACGTCACCGCCCTGGGCTTTTGCAGGGTGGGCTCCGTCCCCCAGCTGTGCCTGGGCTTCGCTGCTGGCGCGCTCCAGCGCCGAGCCCAGCGGGCGGCGGTGCCGCAGGCGCTCCAGGTAGCGCACCTCGGCGTCGCGGGCGGACTCGTCCTCGAAGCGCACGCGGGACGGGGAGGGGCCCCGCGGGCGCCGGGGCGCGCAGCCGGACTCCCCGCTGGACGAGTCGCTCAGGCTGCCGCCCGCCGGCCCCTCGCCCTCCCGCGGGACGAAGCTGGGCCTCGGCGTCCCGCTGGGCTCCCTGCTGCGGGGACAGATGGACGGACGGACAGACAGACGGATGGACGAGCTGCCGGGGCTGCCCGGAGCAACTCCTCAGCCTCGCTCAGCTCTCCCGCGGGGTCAGCCGGCACCAAAGGCGGTGACCCCACACGCAGCCCCCTCACCGCCCTCCAACTGGGGAGGCAGCTGGGAAACCCAACTCTCCTGCACAAACAGCGCCTCCCCAGTGCCTCAAAACACCACGAATCACCCCAAAAATATCCTGCAGCAAAGCCTCAGCGTGCGCCCAAGCAGGGGAGCGCCCCTGGGGCAGGGAGGGAACGAGGTGCAGCCGGTGAGACCCTGGCCCTGCACATGCCCCCTTTGCCAAGCATGCCCGCGGGTTTTCTGTGCTAAATCCTCGTGCAGTGCCCCGGTGCCGCGGATTTGGGACTCACCTGGGGCGCGGGGCGGCGGGGAGGAGCAGGAGGTCGTGGCTGGCGCGCAGCGGGTTGGTGCGAGCCTTCATGCGGGCGCGCTGCAGCAGCTGCTTGGCCTGCTCGTGGCGAGGGCTCAGCTCTAGCTCCTGCCCGGGAACAAAGGCCCTGCGGGGCGGGGGGGTGGGAGGGGGGCAGCGGGGGGAATTAGCGAAAAATAACAGGGATTAGGAGTGGTTTAGCCCTGACGGCGCAGCTCCGCGGGGAGGAACCAGGGCCTGGGCTCCCGGTGCAGGGGACACCCCTGCGGGCACCCCACAGCAGCCATTGGGGGGGGGGCTCAGCACCATCCCCGGGGTGCTGGAGCCGCACCGGGGGCACCCCAGAGGATTTTTGGGGAACCTGAGGCAGCCCCAGCCCCGCAGGTTTGGGGTGATGCCCCCGGCCCTGCTCCCCTCCCGTTGTGCGCCGGGGGCTTCCCCACCCCCGGGGGGGGACCCGTGGCTACCCGAGGGCACGGCCCTGCTCCCGGCACTGCCTCCCCCGTTGGCCATGGCCCTAATCCCCCCCGATTAAAATAATCAGCTCGGGCTGGCACTTCGGGGAACCCGGCGTTAACCTGTTCGAGGCAGGAGCACCGCGGCCCTCGGGAATCCCCCCTCATGCCAAGCCGGGGGGGTCCGAGCCCCTTCACCCCATTTTGGCTGCCCCCATGGGCATCCCCAGCTCTCAGCCTTGCACCCACCAAACCTCAGCTGCCAGAGCACTAGAAATTTGATAATTGCCAAATAGGTGTGTTTTCACCCCAAATTTCTTCCCCCTTCCAGCTTCTCCCCCAGCCCCAGCTCTGCCCCCCCAGCCCAGCTCACCTGCCCACCCCTCCCCGTATTTTTAGCCCTGGCCGCCGGGGTTTATCATTAGGCCAACGAGATTACGGCTCCTGCCTCCCCTAAGCCCTTAAGCACCTGCAGCAAATTTCTGCCCCGCTCCCCTCCTCTCCCCTCCCCTCCCCTCCCCTCCCCTCCCCTCCCCTCCCCTCCCCTCCCCCTGCAGGACCCCGAGCACCCAGCACAACGCCCAAACCCCCCGAGCTACCAGGGACCCACGAGGATCAAATCCAGCTGCTGGCTCCCCACAGGCCCCCCCAAATCCCAAACCAAGCCCCACGTTTCACCAAGCCCCCCCCCAGCACCGCGGGGCCCCCGGGGGAAGCTTTTGGGGCCGACCCACCTGCAGCCCTCGGCGTCCTGCAGCGAGACCCCCGAGTCCCAGTCCCCATCGCTCGCCAGCACCTCTGGGTTGGGAGGAGAGGGGAAGGTGTCAGTCAGAGCCCCCACCCCACTGAGCTCAGCACCCGGTTCTGGGGCCAATTCCCCAAATTTCAGCTCCTCAGGGATTGGGGCGGGGGTCCCTCAGCTCTGCTTTTTTGGGGTAATTTCCCCCCACTGACCCTGACGCCTGCATTAGGGCCAGGACCACGCGCCCCGGCCCGCTCGAAGCCAGCCCCACAGCCTCTCCCCACGGCCTCCCCCTGCCCACAGAGAGGCGTCGAGGAGGATTTGCTCCCTCCCGGCCCCCCGGCACGCACCCTGCGCCGAGCCGGCCGCCGCCAGCCCCAGCACCTCCTGCAGCAGCCGCCGGTTCCTCTCCACCCTCTCGGCCAAGGAGAGCGGCTCCCAGCCCGCTGCCACCTCGCCGCCATCCGCTGCCGGGGGGGCACAGCCCCGGGACCCCTCCTTGGGGTGCTGCTGGCTGCTCCCCGACACCCTTTGGGTTCCCTGGGGGGGCTCCGGGGGCTCCCCGGCGTCCAGCAGCCCGTCGGTCAGGTAGGTGCGGAGCTGAGCCCGCGGCTCCGTCACCGTCGCATCCACCCCGGGCTTCCCCCTGCGGGGTCGGGGTTTTTTGGGCGAGGGGCGCTCGGGGGGAGTGCTGCTGGTGGTGGTGGTGGTAGTGGGGGTCCCCAGGCGGCTGGTGCCCCGCTTCTCCTTCAGCGCCTTCACCTTGCTCTCCAGGACGGCGTGGGGACCCCCCCGGGGGGGCTCCGGTGATGCCGGGGGTCGGGGGGCTCGCCCCGGCTCAAGGCGCCGGCCCCCCTCCATGTGTCCTGCGGGGAGAAAGAGCCTGAGAGGGCGGCCGGGGCACAGCTCTGCATCCAAAAGGGCACAGAAAGGAGGACACAGCCCCCAGGGAGCTGCGCGGGGGGAGCACCATCACCCGAACGCGATGCCAGCCCCGTGGGAGCCCCAAAGCCCCCGCGGCACAAATCCCACTCGAGGCACCTTGCCAGCAGCTCGCCGGGCCCCCGCAGCCCCCCGGGCTCGCACCACTTGGCCTTGGGATCCCAGCGGCCCCCAGACGCTGCCACCCCCTGCGCCCCCCAGGACAAGCCCCCAGCGTGGCCACGGGACCCCCCCGAGGCTCCCCGTGTCCCCCGGGTGAGCCGGACCCCGCTGCCACCCCCCGGGCACGGGGAGCGTAGGGACGGGGCGAGCGGGGTCCCCGCAGAGGGGTGGCAGCAGGAGGCGAGGGCCGGGCTTACCCCCGAGCATCAGGAGAGGGCCGGGATAGAGGGAGGAGAAGGCGGAAGAGGGGAAGGAAGAAGGGGAGGAAATTAAAAAAAAGGCAAAAAAAAAAAAAAAAAAGGCAAAGCAGCAAATCCCAGCCCCTTCAGCCCAGCCCCAGCTCCGCTGCTTGGCCGGGGCCCTGCCTCCTCCTCCTCCTCCTCCTCCTCCTCCTTCTCGCCAAGGCTCCCGGCCAAGCCCCACGCAGCCCCAGCTGCCAGAGCCCGTCCCCGGATAACCGATGGTCCCGCAGGGTGACGCCAAGCCTGGAGCAGTCACGGCCCTCAGGGACGTGGTGGCCCCACGGGAAGGAGAAACCCTACACCCGCACCCCGTGCCGAGGCCCGGGCACCTCGTCCTTTGTTTCTCCAGCCTGGGAACGGAGAGCAGGGCTGGGATGCTCCTCACCCCCACCCAAACCCCGCGGTGCTGGAGCATCCCCTGTGAGCATCGCTCTTCTGCGGATGTGGTCCGAGGCCGAACCCCGCTCTGGCCCCGTATTAGCACCCCAAGAGGGCTCACCCTCCTTGCCGGAGCACCAAAACCCCATCCCCATCCCCGAGACCCCCCAAAAACCCACCCCAGCTGGGGCAGGAGCCGGCCCCGTTGGGCACCGCTTACCTGGAGGCAGCGGCGCCGCCGGCCCCACGGGGACCAAGGGGAGCTGCGGGGGCCATGGGCATCCCGGCCCCGCTCCCGGGCCGCCTCTTTAAGCCTCAGCTTTTGATATTCCTGATTGGTTTCATAATCCCGATCAAAGGGAAATGGCCGGGATTATGAAATTGTTTTAATCCCCCCGGCTCCCGCCAGCACGAGCGGCGAGAAATCGCGGTTATCTTCTTAAAACCTCCCCGCCACCCGCCCAGGGCATTTCATTTCCGCCGGTGGCCCTGCCCTGCAAATCTCCTCGGGGCCAAAAACGAACCCCAGGGCTCCGTATCCCCGCCCTGCCAAGCTCCTGGGGGCCAAAAGCGAGCCCCAGGGCTCCGCGTCCCCGCGCCAGGGCGCACAGAGGGGTGAGACACGAGGCGTCAGACCGTTGGAAAACAAAGAGCTTGTAATAAGGGAAAAAAAAGGACAGATTTCGTAACCAATCACTTTTTCCTTTTAAAAACACAATCACAGTAACTTTGCTTTGATACAACCACCTAGGAACTATGAAACAGTATCACATTGTGCATTATTATTTTTTTTTTTTTAAAACCTACTTATCAAGAAGGGTATTCCACACTCCAAAAAAATGATATCCATTTGGGAAGGAAAGAGGAGACAGCTAACAGCGCAGTCACAGATACATCATGAGTCCAAGCAAGCGGCAATTTCTTTGTCCTCACCTTTTCCACTTAGCCAAAAAGAAGAGTGGAGAAGGGGATAGCGAAAGAGAAAGGAGGAAAGAAAGAAAGCACCCACAGAGGACTAATCACACTCCATAATTACTTTGGACATCTACAGGTCAGGGCTTCAGAGAGTAACCGTTCGGACCAACACAGCGAAAACGATCCCACGGCCTTTGGGATAACACAAACCAAGGAAATGCTCGAGGCCGAGCTCGCCCCAACCACGGGGAGGTGGAGGTGAGACGGGGCCGGGGCAGAGCCAAAGGGGGCAGTGGGGAGCTCCAGGTAGCTGAGAAACCCCCGGGGCTGCAAATCCCAACCTGCCACCCCGAAATCCTCACCCCCTGCAAGCCGCGGATCCCTGGCAGGGCGGGCGGGATGGAGAGCAGCAGGGAGCAAAGAGAAAGGAGCGCACAGGGGATCCCCAAAAACCACGGCCCACACCGCAGCATCGCCTCCCCTTCGGTGGGACCATCCCCAAAGGGCTCCAGCAGCTGGAGGAGGTTTCCCTGCCACCCCCACAGCCAGGCTTTGGGTGAGTTTCAGGCCATGAAGGCAAGGGGAAGACCTCAAGACCACCGAGCTGCCCACCACAGCTTGCGAGCAGCCTTCGGGCACATCCCAGCACCTAAAGCACCAGCTTTATTCTGCTCCCCCCATGTTCCCAGCTTGCTCCCCTGCTTTTCTCCCCCCGGCGGTGTTTCCAAGCCCCCTTTTCGGTTCCACTCACAAAACTCGGCCGCCCGCTCCCCTGGCTCCAGGAGCCCGGCACCATTTCTCTCCACCTCCGCCCGGCTCTGGTGGCCAGATGCTCGCAGAGCCACGGGGCCGCCCGGCTTTTAGCACCGACCCTCGGGGGAATCCGCGTTTCTCAGAAGTCTCCGGGAGGTCGGGACCACGCGCCGGGGAGACGGGGTCCTTGAAAAGCCACGCTGCCGGGAAGTCAGAGCAGCCTCCCTGCCAAAAGGGACGGCGGCGTTGTGTTTCAGGAGATAACGTTTGCCAGCTGCGGCACGCCGCCTCCCCCTTTGCTTATTTCTCCTGGCAGCAAAGACAGAGGAAAAAAAAAAAAGAAAAGAAAAAAAAGGAGAGAGCCGGGAAGGAGACAGGCCTGAGCAGCAGACGGACAGATGGATTCCTGCTTTGATAAACCACAGAGTAAAAACACAACTGCTTGCAACTCGCTGCTCCCCGTCGGGATAGCACCAGGGGCCCCCGACGTGCCCGGCTCTCCCCAGCCCCGCTGAGGAAGGCAGGGAGCTCCCGGCAGCACCTTAAATCCCCTCTCAGAGCCAGGCTGTGATGCATCCCCGAGCTTTCTTTACAAAAACCACCACCAGAGTAACCACACTCGCTCCGTACTGCTCCCCTCAGTGCCACTGCCCTCCCGGTGAGCTGCGCCCAGCTCCGCAGGGCTCCAGCAGCGACCACTGCCAATTAGCACAACTATTTGAAGGAGCTTCAGACCTCAGGCTCTGCTTGCCTACGAGCAGGGAGTGGTGGACCTAGGGGAGCTGGCAGGGGCAGCAGCTCGTGGGCACCGAGCAGACGGAAGCGGCCGCCGCACCGCACCGAGGTCCCCGGAGAGCTCAGCGCACATCTCGGGCAGCCACCGACCTGCAGTGTTGGCCTCGTTCTGTCACGGGTTCACTACCACTTAATTTTAAGCTATTTCAGATGAAATGAACTACGTTTCCTTCTTCGGTTCCTCTGGGCGAGAGAGGCACAGCAGGCAAAAAGGGAGAAAACGCAACGCAGCGGCGGGCAGGTGGGGAACCGCGCTAACAGCTCGCCAACGCAAACAGCGGGGCAGCCAGGCCGGCGTTCCTGCAATTCCATCGCCAAAAACAGACAGACAGCAGTGCAAGGATCCTACAGCAGGAGGCCCACCTCGCCTTCGCAGCAGCACACAGCTGGACACGGCTGTCCGGGAGCCAGCCACCCGCCTGCTTCCTTCTCTACAGGAGGAGACCGAGTGCTGCGCTCCCCAACCACAGCCAGCTGGAGAACAGCAGGAAAGCCCCCTGCTTGGCACAGGGTGGGTCGTGCCCTCACTTAGCTAACGATAATTAAGGCTTTGAAATACAGGTTTTGATCCGGACAATGTTGTTCCGAAGCCTTTGTCTGCCCGGCTGTTCGCACGATCGGTGGGACCCGACTCGCCCTTCGAAAGGGTCTCGGGATCACTTGCACTGCTCTCACACGGCTGCAGGGGAAGTCGGCATTGAACTGGCACAAGAGACGTGCCCAGAAGCAGTAGCAGCAACTAAAAGTCAGAAAGAGAAACTTTGGCTTAAAATAAAATTGAAAAGAAAGAAAGAAAGAGATAAAAGGTAAACAGGTGCAAGTCGTCTCGCGAGAGGGGTATGTGCAGAGCATAACCCCACAACCCTAGAGATCTAGATCGACATTCCCGGCTTCGTTTTACTGTTACAACCTTCATTGCACAGGACTCAGAATCACTCTCATATGGTTGTTAGGTTTCATAAATAATGTGAAAACTATACGCAACAGGTACATCATATTTCCAAAAACTTATAAGAAAAGTTACATCAAATTAAAAAGTAGCTTCATGAATGAAGATACTGCTCTAAGTGCACTTTCCCTGCAAGTGCAGCCAGTGCCTCAGCGCTGGATATGAAGAAAAAAAAAAACAAAAACCAAAAAAAAAAAATCCGATTTAAAAACTTAAGTCCGGTTTCAACCAGTCAAAACCGGGCCAAGCAGAAACCGAGGGTGTTCTCGGCACTGTCCCATGAGGGAGTCCCTATGATGCTTCTTTATCCAGATAGGTTTGTATGTCCTTGTTGAGACTGTAAACAATCCTTCTTTCCTGAACTGTCCTCTTTATTGGCAAAAGAAAGTAAAATATTTTATTTTTAAAATAGAACATCAAAATTAACCCAGAAGAAAAGAAACGAAACACAGTGAGCTTGTTGGAGTCCATAGGATCTGGTCTGGAAGAGCTCGGAAAACGTGTTCAGTGTTTTCTCCTGTTTTCAGCTGGAACTGTACCAGAGATTGGGTTACTTGGGGAAGAGGGGAGCAGAATGAGAAAACAAAGGATGCGGAATAAAAGACCGTGGCCGTTTCATGTGTTCACTTCTTTCGCTAGTTCCTCTATCAATACCTTAATGTCAGAAGCCTTGGACCTAGAAAAAAAAAAAAAGAGATAGAAAATACTTATTGGGAAGAAGGAATTCCCATTTCTACACACAGACAACAGAAGAACAGTGCACCTAAAAATCTCTTACGCAGACAGGGGGTAAGCAGGCTACTGGAACTGGAAGCGATGCCTGGATGCTGGAGCATCCTGTGATGCTGGGAGCACAGGGACTGCAGCGAAGAAGATGCGCAGCCAACAGGCTCGGGGGCTGGGGTGCAAGATGGGGAAATGTGTAGGGTATAAGAATAAGGGGTTGAAAGAAAAATGTCATGGGTTTGGATTTGGGAGAGGAAGGGGTCTGAGGTCTCCCGTGTGAAATCTTAACTGAAGGGTAACTGAAATCTTGGGGTGGTCTGCAGCCTGGAAACGGCTGGTGGAAGAGAACCTGTCTCCCAGGTCTGGATTTATCGCCTCTGGCAACTCTTACAGGTTATTTCTGCAGGAGGGGAGTTCTGTAAACAGAATTGCCTTTTCCAGTGGTTTAACAGAACCCACAGACAGTGTAAAAGATAGATCAACCCTCCAGCAGGAGCATATTCGCTTACAAATCAGACCTGTCCACCCTGCCTGCTTCATCTGAGCTCCTAGCACGATTACCCTGTCCGCAAGCAGCCGCTGTACACAAAGCAACAGCTCCAACAGGAGGAAAGGAAAAACGTACTGTGAAGCAAGACGAGGTCTGCGCAAGGATATGCTCTGGCTGCGCTTCCACTGTTTGTTTTTACGGCGATTTCGTACTCCATCTTCCTGGTCCATCATCTGATCCAAGAGCGTCAGGTCATCGGCGTTGAGCGGTGCCACGGAGATGTCCCTGACGGCACGGAACTCCCCGCAGTTGTTCAGGTGCTCGTTCTCCAGACGGAAGAAGTTCCACACAAACCGCCTGCGGGGAGAAAAAGCGAAATTTATCACCGCAGTCCCACTCGTACGGGCAGCACCCGTTTGTCGGAGCACTGATCCGCAGCACTGGCTGCTCTCGCTGATCACAAAGTGCCTCTGGGAACGTGCCCGGAGTACCGAGAAAGGCAAATGACGAACAGCAGCACCTGCTCCAACATCTTCCCAGCTCCCCAGAGAACAACAGATCTGGCAGGCTCATTCATTGTCCTAACGATGACAGCCCTGGTCCAGGGAGCACGGAGGCAGCAGGCATTACAAGCGAAAGGAAAAATATATGGCAACCTCTGCCACATGCATGAGTGAGGTTCAGCTTCGATGTTTTTTTTTAAATTCATCTCAAGAAGCTGTGGGGGTCTCCAGCTGGAGTAAGAGTGTGTGAAGAGCCCTGAAACCTTGCAGGGTCCAAACCAATGATCCACATGAGTGTTTGGAAAAGCAGCAGGACTTTGAGAATAATTGTAAACATAAAATCAAGTGAAATTTCAAATGCATCTGCCAATAACATAATTTTAAGGATAAATTTATTAATAGCAAAACTCTCTAGATTATGTCTAGGTTCAGAGGAAATGACAAATGCTAGTCCTAGATTACTTATTGATTTAAATTAAAAAAAAAAAAAAAGTAAAATAAAAAATACAAATTAACGTTTTAAAAGCCCAGGGGAAAATAATTTTCAGCACAGTAAAAAAAAATTAAAGCCACACATTGCTATGGAGCCCTGTACAACTTCCTTGCCTCAGCACCCGATCAGATTAAATGTTCCTGTAAGACTTTGTCTTCAGTTTTAAGGACTTGCATCTTACATGTCCATGAGCACAGTGCTTCCCACTGTGCTGACGTTATACAAGTAATAAAAACCAGAAATGAGCTGTTGGGTCAAGCAGCCTTACCTGAAAACCTCAAGTGGGGCAAAAACAGTAGAAATGATGTCCCCAGCATACGGGAAGATTTGCATGGAGGTGAGGGAGATCTGGATGGTCCACGCAAAACGCAGGATCACGTCCTCTACAATGGCACAGTAGTAGTAAGCCTGAAGAACAGGACAGAGAAACAGGACAGGTCATCTGGGATGGTCTGCACAAAACACAGATCTATTCAGTCCTCAGAAAGAGGCAGGCCTGCCTGCTTGAACTTCTAAATCAGCTTGGTAGCTTTCACGTAGACAGGAATTGCATCCTACACTGCTTGCTGAATACCTACAGGAATGATCCTATATCTGTTATTGCATGTCCTACACTTTTTGTTCCTGGACAAAAGACTCCAGTAAAGTTCAGTTTCGCTGCAAACCCTCCGCATATCCCCCATACTCATGTGCCTGTATTAAACTTGGAAGAAATGTGACAGAATACTGGTAAAAGTGAGTTTCACGGGTGATTTCTGGTGGCCTTGGAAAGCACCACTGAACAGCACCTGCAGCTCAGCAACAAAACCAGCCAGTGGTCTATGCAAAAGCTTTGTACAGCTGTGCTAAGAGCTGCTTGAAAGTTGCTTTACATTTGCATAGCTTCTAATTGCAGACACAACCGTCTCGTTACAGAGGCAGCATAAAGACAGAAATTGTGTCTCAGCCACCAGAAACACGGTGTGAAACGATCTCTTTGAATTAATGACCTCTGCTGCTAGAAAACCGGGGTGCACAGCTTTCAGGAAGCCAACTGCAACATGCTCTATGCTCAGGTCTTGTTAAAAAGTTCAAGGCTTTCTCTAGCACGAGAGCAGGCTGTATACGCACTTTCTGTGGGTAGACAATTCCTTCTCGGAGAAAGGTGTTTTCACCAGCGTTTTTGTCAAAGAGACCCCAGTCCATCTTCAGGTCCCAGATGAGCGTATAGCAAGAGCTGATGAAATAGAAGATAATCCACAGGTAGAAGAACACTTGGGTGTCGCTGTGGTTTTTAGCTGCAAAAGAGAAGAACAGCACACTTCTGTACATCTTACAGCAGACTGCTTCTTAAAACTGCGATAAATTGGCTGACTCCACCAGGGAAAGTAACACCACTTCTATTCACCTTCCTAGAAAACCAGGCTAGCTCACCTGAAACCAACTGAAAGCCTTACCAGGACAGGCTTTATACTGTAATTTAAATTGCACTTCAAACTCATTCAATGATTTGCACCTGGAACTGAAAGGTTTTTATTTTTATTTCCTACATTTCTGTTTCCAACTCGTGGCAGACCTGTCATTCTAGCTCCGAACAGCAGGTGGAAGCTGAGGGCCGTGTTTCACAAAGGACACGGGCCTGTACAAAGGATAAAGCAAGGAGGCAATGCTCAGTTAGGAGGATTTTGTTAGAGTCTATTTGAGTTTGCACAAATGGGAACAGTAAATTAATGCTGTAACAGCCTGAAAGCAGATGGGCAGGACAGGAATTCCACTAGCAGAGGTTGTGGTGACAGGGAAAATAAGCAAAAAGAAGGCAAAACGTGTACGTATAAACCACAAAGAGTTCTGATTACCCTTACAGAGCTCTCTCTTGTGTGACACAGGACGGGGGGACCAAGGTTTGTCCACCTGTGGATGTGTTTTTGTAGCTAAGCTGCTCCCTGCTGCCGCCTGAAAAGGCTGCGCTGCCCTCCCAGTCCAGCTGCATTTCCTTACATCAGTCAGCTGGGCAAAAAACAAACAGAGCTGATCACTTTGTTTGCTCTCCATTAGCAAATCTGGGTCATAAAGTTCATGCAAACAGAAGATTAGGATGCTTCACCAGGCTGAGACACTGCATCTCCCTGCCGTTAGCAGTCTTTGCTGCGCAGCGGCTGAGATTGCCCGTCCTCCGATTCCTTCTAACAAAGCCAGCAGCACTTCCAGTACAAAAAAATAATAAAAAAAAAGCCAATAATGCTTCCAGTACAAAACCGATGCCATACTGGCAGTGTTGTTTTCCATATACGTGGCTTTAAACCAAGAGAATCCCTGAAGCTGATCTCACACGGAGCAACAGGGCAATTTGCTCTCTCCTTCCCTTTCTGTTTTTTAACAGCCGTGATATAAACGTGCTGCAGCAGCCCGATAAAACTAATGGAGGTGAAAATGAGAGGCATCGTGTAAGAGCACATCCTTCCCATTACGCCTTTCAGGCTCCCTGGACACGACGTGCAGGATATAGGTCAAATACACACACACGTTCCCTTTTCAAAACACATCCCCTACAGCAAACCTATTAAAACCACTTATGCAGCAAAGCCTATCTGCAGCCAAGCTTCAAATCAGCAGAGGCAAAGGACGAGAGATTTTCTTCAGCTCTACAGCTCTGACCAGCCTTCCTGCTCCTGTGCAAGGCCAGAGGTGTTTGCACTGCAGCTCTCCTCTCCCTGCAGCCCCGTCCGACCCCGCTGCCCAGCTACATTCATGCTGCTGCTAAAACCTCCTCTCCTGGTCCTTCCCAAAGAGCAGCTGCCCACAAAACAGGGCTCAGGCTGAGGCTCAGCAATTAGGGCTCTACTGCAAGATTTCATCCTCCCCCAGCAGCTCCTCCAAAGCCTCCCCGACGTCATTTCATACGGCAGAAAAGGCAGATGCTGATGTTCTGTGACTCAGACACTAAGGCTGTGCTTTCCTCCGTTATTTTTAGCTCATTAGATCTCCATGTTCAGCTCCCCTACCAGATCCCAAACAACAATTCAGAGAGGCAGTTAAGGGGTTAAGTGCTTTAAAACACCTAAAATGCCCCAACCTACCCCGGAGGCTGCATACTTCCTACAGGCAGCTTGGGTTTGAAGCTTGGCTCCTGCTGGTTTGTGGGTTTTGTTTGTTTGTTTTTAAGGACAGAACGAAAATAAACTGAAACTGCACACCTTCAGAGAGATGTGGGAGGCAGTGCTGGCAGGGCCATCCACAGCCATGCCCTGCAGTGCTGAAGGACAGCCAAGCATCGCTGGGATGCTCCTTTGGTGTTTTTCTGCTCTCTGTTCATGGCTGGGATGGATGGTCTGGCCCCAGAACATCGTCTCATAGTACGTAAGGGCTAACACGTATGCAAACAGAGCTAAAAAAAAGTATGCTAAATTGGCAATTAGGAAGGTAATTAAAAACATTCATGCAGCTTAAGCTTAAACTGCCTGACAGGTGATCATGTGCGATTCCCAGAAAGAAGAGTGCTAGGAAGTAAAAGGCCCAGTAGAAATCTTGTGGCACCAACTTCACCAAACTCAAAAGGACGTGGTTGCTTCCCGTTAGGCTATCCTGGCTCCTGCTCCCTTTCTCAGCCCCGTGCCTCTTGCTCCTGCCTGTTTTCTCCCCCACCGGCTCTGCGCTGCATTCAGCTCCTTAAAAAACTCCATCACAAAACCAGATCGCTCCCTGGTAAAACGCTCTCATCAGAACAAGCCGATTGTCTTCATCCTTGGCCTTTGAGTCCCTTCCTTTAATCACTTCTCTTCTTTTTCCTCCTGCCTGCAGTTCTGCCTTATACCTTCCTTCCTTCTGTCCTCATTGGTATTCTGCTGGTGTGCAGAAATATGTTACTGCTCTAGGCAAGCAATTATATCTCAATCTCCACTGGCTGGTCCTACTGGCCCTCTTCAGCGCTGCTCAGGGGTTAGGAAATCAAGGCATTCATATTCTGCCCAGAGGCTCCATCTCCTGCCTGCCCGTTCTGGAGGAGCAATACGTTGCTGTGTACACGTGTGATGATGTCAGGGTCTATTTAAACAGCAACTGCTTCATCCCGTTTTTTAATTCGTTTAATGATGTGCCAAAAATGATGTGCCAAAACCCACCAAAAACACCACTGGGGAGCATCACGGACGACAGGAGCGTGCTGGACACCTGGTAGGTCTCAGCACTTCCAAGAAGTGAAAAAGACCCAGCTTTGTAAAATGCCACGGCCTGCAGAAAGCCTTTTGCAGGACAACTGCCAGCCCACCGAGCTGGAGGAGCACAAGGACCTTTGTGCCAGAGGCTCCACCATCCCCACTCGCTGCAGATGGGAAGCAGCACGCTGCAGGGACCACTTGCAACCTTCAACACAGGCAGGATTGCCATGAGCATCCTCAGCTTACCCTGTAAAAGGCGATTCCGGCAGATACTCTGCACAAATACACCCACAAATTGCCCCAGAAGGTCAACGGGATGAATAATGGAAGGCTTCAACCTTTGAACCGGAGCTGTGAATGGCCACAGAGCAGGAAAACAGCCAAAGGCACGTGCAGCAGCAGAATTTACTGCCTGCAAAAATTGCTGATAGACAAATATCTTCGATACCAAGACCAGCCACAGGGGACACAGTATCTGACTAGCATTTCGAGAGAACAATACTGTGCAGAAATTATAGCCCCTTCCAAACACAGGCAAGAGAAAGGTCGCTTTCCATCAAAGATAGACAGCAAATACTATCCTGAATGCAGTTAATATTGACTTTACTTCCAAAGAATACTATCTGTTTACCCTGCTGAATTATTCCGGGGAATGTAAACACTATATAGTATTCAACACAGCAGAAATCAATGCCATGTATTATTGAAGACCTGGATAAGAGCACAATGGCCCTTGATAAGCACTCCTGGTGTGTCAGCCGCTGCAGCCGGCTGTGGTTTTTGCTGATGGTGAAAGCTGTGATAAAAGCTGTAAGAAGTCTGAGGTTATCAGGAAACATAGCAGGTAAGCCCTGCTACACGATACAACGCTGAGCGTGCTGGAGCAGCTCCGCCTCCAGCATGAATTAAAAACCTCTTGATCAAGGCACGCCAAAGCCAGTCTCCTTTGATGGCTAGCCTTTCCGTTGCAGATTTAAGCAGAACCTAAACAACAAAAAAATAAATAAAAGATTTACAGCGTGCTAGATGAGAGATACTACAAAAATTGAGCATGTACTTTCCGTTACCAGCGAGGCTGTGGGTGATGCGTGCCTCTGAACTCCATCCCAGCACACAAAGGGAGGAGCACGAAGGCTGGAAGTGACTTACCTCCCCGAGAACTGCCAGCAGAACGGCATCCCAAAGCACTTATCTCACAACCTTATGGCTTGAAACGCAGCCTGACTGATCCCTCGGTAATTACAGCTATTAATGAAGGGGTAGCAGCAGTGCTCCCTTGCCCCCCAGCCTGCGTGCACCTCTATTTCATGCGGATCAATGGCAGAGACGTGACACGGCAGTGGGCTTAATGCAGGAAAAAGGCAAATAACGGCAAGGAGCACAAGGACGCACCATCGTGCGCTGACAGGCGTTGTCAAACACCAACCCTTTCGTATGAACAACCTTCCTAGACTCTGCAAACCTCTCCCACAGCCTCGAGGCACAATTTAAAGCAAAGTAGCAAAAGATAGCGCGGTGAAGAGCTGTCAGGAGGCAACCTCTCGTTTCTTCTTCTATTTTAGATTCTGCGTTTGTAAAACAGGGAAATCCCTAAATCCTGTTTTCACTAAAAAAAAAGCTCTGCTAGTTTGCATTGTAGGAAATGCAACCGTGTCTGATTTAAAGACAGAGTAATTTCATTGCTTGTATCTCACAAGCAAAAGAAACGTGATTTAATTGCGAACTGGAGGATGCATTATCATTCCCTGCTGACAGATTTGATCAGATTCTTCCTCCAGCATCTTCTCTCACGTTTGAGAAGTGATACTGGGGGGTGTTTTAACAGCTACCTTGAGGATGGGGTTTCCAATCTAACCATTAGCCAGTGGTCTCGCTAATAAGAATTTCTGCATTCACAATCAAAAATAATTCGTGTGATAATCAGGGCCTATATTGTCACTGGACACCATGGGGGTTGGGACACAATGTCATCTGGTACCTCTATAGTACTCTGAGATCCCCAAAGAGATTCCTTCCAAATGCAAAAGTGATGAAAGAAAAAGAAAGATGGATTATTGCACCTCCTAGATTTCTGCAGCACCAGAGACCTCCAGGTCTGCATTCATTCGGAAGGTAAATTGCTTGTGATGCAGTCAGTTGCTTCTTCTAATATGTTCCATTAAGTAAAAAAAAAAAAGCCAGGCCTCCCCCTCTTAAGTGCCCGTGAAATGAGGTATGGGTAGGCCGTCCTTTCTACTTATTCATTAGCGTTTTCGCTTCTCCAATCACCATTAATTCAGAGCTGCATTAAGTGATATAAACGGCACCGTCAGTCCCCTCGCAAAGCCCCGGCCGTGGCCACGCACCTCGCAGCTGCAGGTTTCGGAACCACATGAATGAATCACGCTCCTGGTAGGGTGCCGAGGTGCCTCTCCCCCACAGCTCGGCTGCTGGCAGAGGGAAGCATCCCACTTGACATTTAGAGGCCTACAAAGCATTGGAAAATTTCCCTGTGGGATTTCACGCCTCATTTGTGCTGACATTCAGGGGGCCGTGGCAGCTCCCGAAAGCGCTCTGCCTAAAAACTGAGCCCTTGCTGAGCGCAGGCATTGCACCCGGCCCGCTCGGGGGTGCTCCTCGCGTGTCCCTGCTCCATCCCCGGGTACCTGGAGCCCTGGCTGAGCAATTAGAGGAGCCGACAAGGCAGCGTTGGGGGTCAGGCTTGCTCACGGTGCCGCAGAGATCATCAGCAGAGCTGGGATGGGGTCGGAGGCCAGGATGGAAATGTTTGCCCACGGCAACGCCTCAAATTCTCCGCTAATGACACCGCCACCGCTCTGACGGAAAGGATCTGAAAGACTGGCTAATGAACACAACTCGTTACCGAAGGCCTCCTGGGCATGGGATGACAGGGTTTCAGACAAAAATGCATCCTAGCTCACAGCAAAGTGACAAGACATTGTGCACTTTGGCTCCAAATAATCACCCTGATGGAGCTGCCAGTGTGCCGTGCTAAGGCATGCTGCACAAAAACAGCCACTGCTAAGAAAGAAGACAGTTAATCCCAGTACAAAGTTTGTTTTACTTCAAGAGGACAACCTAAGCACCCTGTAAGGCTCTTGTGACACCTAAATCCCACGATCTGGCTTGCCACAGTGCTGACAGCTGTTCCTGCAAGGAGAAGGAGCGCTCTTGTACCGATACACAAGGAATAACCGGGGAAGAGGATCCCACAAATGCTGTTTGTTGGTTTCACCCTTCTGAGAAAAAGTCTTTTTTTTCACCCTTCCATGAAAAAGAGCCTTTTTTCCCCACTAAAAATTTGCACTGGAACTCCAAATGCCCTTTTATTTTGCCTTGCCAATTCTCAGCAGGGCTGAGATGCAGTCAGGTATCCTCCAGCAGCTGCCAGTGATGCTCAGTGTTGCCACCATCCTCTCCCCCCTGCATCCATCCATCCATCCATCCATCCATCCATCCATCCATCCATCCATCCATCCAGGTGATGGATGGCACAGTTGTGCTGTGGTGGGAGCGACCGTGGGAGAACCAGCGATCCATTCCAGCTGCAGCACCCGGTGTGACTGCTGGGAACTGCTTCAACCACTGTGATTAATGAGGAGTGGGGGGCTGCTGTGAGACCTGAACCAGCCCTGGAGCCTTCCGCTAGGTTTCCAAACAGCAGCACGTTTCCCATTCATCTTCATCTGTTCCGGCCTGCTTGAACCTCACCGTGAGTAAGAGACGGTCCAACACCTTCCTGCAAAAGCCCATTAATCTAGGGATGGCTCCTGCCTTGTCAGGTCACATCTCTATTCCTAGGTAAGGCAGCGACTTTCACAGTTTTCATTTATGCTAGCTTAAAAAAAAAACAACACAAAAAAAAACAAAAAGCACAAAAGCAAAGACACAAGGAGTTCCACATCACTGCAGCAGGATGGCTGCTTCTGAAGCGATGCTGAGAACACAGGTGGGAGCACTGAGCTACAGAAGCAGCCCCGTGCAGTTACTGTCAGTGTCCTGCACTGTTTAATGAGAAATTGTGTGGCAATTAAATCGTCTTAGACCCAGGAGCTCTCCACTGCTTTTCCAAGCTGATGGCAGCTCACATCCAGCAGTCCTATCTGGGGTATCTATTAAGGGTGTGGGAGTGGTACAGGAGGAGAGACACTTGCACAAATTCCCAGGACACACGGCTTAGCTTTGGATTAAATCAGAGGTCATTAAACAGCTGGGTACCACCCACGCCACAATGATTTCATGGAATAAGGGGTGTGAATCACACTGAGGATGGAAGCTTCACATAAACCACTACATCCTTCCCTCAGTTACAAGATAAAATCCCATACAGTCAATTTTAAGCCAGCAGCCGTACTTGAGCTCACTGCCATGTTCCTGAAAAGTCAAGGTAAGCACACAAACACTTACACCAACTGCAAATCACATGAAACAAGAAAATGATGGAAGCACTTGAAGAAGCTTAGTTATTCAAGCATGGAAGCCAAATCTGTATTCTACACGAGCCAGGTATTTCAGATGACACCACGGGAGCAAAAAGCATCGAGACGAGAAAAATGAGAGGCAGCAGGAAAAAGCAGGAGGCGTTGCATTTTACAAAGAACAAAGTGAGTGCATGTGTCAGGCACGATGCTCAGCACTCTCCTAGCACAACACAACTCCAGTTGCACCGCTTCTCGATGTGCTACAGTAGGAGCCAACCTCCTAAATACAACCGCTGGATCTCAAGCATTGGGATTTAATCGTTTGTTTCCCCGGAGGCACCCAGGTTTCTGTATGGGTTACCTAAAGCACTGCAACGTTCAGCAGGCCAGCTCTGGGTGAACTGAGCACTGCCAGTGCTAAAAGGCAGAGGAAGGGGAGGAAGAGCTGGGGACAGAGGTGGCTGCTCCGCCGCGCGGCGGCCGGGCAGGGAGGCCCAGGCTGCAGTTGCTGGGTCGCTTCGAGTTACAGATCTGCCTCATTTGCCTGGGCAAACATATCCCGGAGGACTATATTTACAGAACACGGCCTTTGCTTCCCATTCCTTTGAGCGATATAAAAATACTGAGAATTCTTCCTTTGGGAGCTTAGCAACAGTTGCCCTTTGGTTCCCGCTGTCTTCCCCGAAACGCGGTCGTGTTCCCGAGCTGGGGGTGAAGCGGATGGCTCGAGTTAGCGCTCGTGCACGCAGCCGCTGCCTGCTCGAGTCCCCCGGTACGGGGCTCTCGCTTAAGCGTCACTAATTCAGGAGATGCTGGCTCGGAAGGAGCTCTGTAAACAAGCTGGATTCCAGCACTGCGAGAGTGCCAGTCTGGGAGACGAGACGCAACAGGATTGACTTTGGTATCTACTGGGTCTCTCATTACAACTGCAAAGAGCAGAGAAAGCTGCATTTTGCACCCAAATCAGAAGGAAGAAAAGTAAAGGCTTCTCTAGGGGAAGAAAGAATGCACCAGCCAAGCAATATGAGGTCTTGAACAGCGATCCTTTGGGGAAACTGAAATGCCAGTCCAAAGCCTACAGTACCACCAGGACAGGGAGTACAAACCTTACAAACCTACAGCAGGCTGGGAAAAGGCAGTCCCGCATATGCTGCATACACCAGCCGTACATAAAAAGGTGGCATTTGGACATTTGTTTAGCTCAAGTTGTTTCCCAAGCAGTCTGTGAAAACAGAGCACAACAACGCCACGAACGCGCTCCGTACGAATTAGCTGGCTTTCAACGCTGACAAACCCTCCTAACCACACCGTCCATCTTCACGCAGCCACAAAACTGAAAAATTGCAGAGCAGCTACAAATTATTCACTGTTCTGACTCTGAGAGGAAGACAACCCTCCCCAGAGGGCTGTGATGTTCCCCAGGACTCCCAAGGAGAACAGGCTGGTGTACGTTACCTGACCTCCCAAGAAAAGGCCACAAATTACCCTCTTCTCCTGGCAGCTGAAAGCTGTCATTCCAGACTTATAAGTCAGAGACTTGCAAACAGAGGCATGAAAGTCTGTTTAAATAAAACTCTCGTTAAAACGGCAATTAACAGGTTCATTACTCACTGAAATTTAGAACAGGTCCAAGTAGCGAGGATCTTTACCAATTTGACACTTGCTTTGGGCAGTGTTTGTTCCTAGCAGCAAACATCCCCAGCCCCAACAGTTGTTTTGTAAATAAGAGATGAGTGTTCGTCTCTGCTATACTTAGGCAGACAGAAAGCGTGGGGGAGCAGCGCTTCTGCTTCCAACAGGAACATCGTAAACACTCGGTAACAGCCCATCTGACTCCAAGTTCAGAAAGAACTGGAAATCCAAGCAAAGTGCTCAGCTAACATGTTAACAGATTTTAACCAAAGAAAGAAGTTATAACAGATCCAGCGCGCTAGGAAGCGCATTTGTGGCAGCATGGGAATAAGCCAGCAGGGCTGACAAGGCATAGCAAGGTCTTCAGGCAGCACTCTGAAAATCACTGCCAGTCCAGGCACGGTGACATTTGCAAAAGCTGTGCGAACGTGTAATTTCCAAACACGGGGAAGCTTCCAAATTTTTTTTGCATGATACCAGCAGCTATGTGCTATCGACTGCCACTAACGGAACGGGACAGACCAAAGCTGGGAGTCACCGAGGTCTCTGGGCAGCTGGAACAAGCCCATGCAGGGCTCATAAACACCTCATTACAGCCCACTCCCTGCCAGATCCCAGGAGCAGACAGCAGTTGTGTATGGCAGCGACAAGAACAAGGGTCAGCAGCACTGGCACAGACGCAAACCTCAAGGGGATAAGATGAGGTCAAGTTCTTAAACAGGACGTTTTGACAGATGCTGTTTTTCCTCCTGTTCCAAACAAACCTACCCCAGCCTTCCCAAGGGAGGCTCTTCCAGGGTGCCCCCACACGAGGGAGAAGCATTCATCAGGCTCCTAAAAGCAGGCACTGTATATAAAATGCAGAAGCACTGACTGCAGCCAGGCAATCTGTATTTGTCTCATCTCGCGGCTTAGCAGCTGTGACTAACGGGGCTGCAGGGCTGGGAGCGAGGAGCTGCAGGATGGCACCGAGCAAGCAACTTCAAATGGGAGCAAGCTCTGCGGCTGTGGCAGCAGGAAGGAGATGCACGAGGAGCCAGGTGATGAGCTGCAACACCAGCTGCCAGGGATGCTCCCTCGGCGGGTTTGTGCGTGCACCTGGATGCAGAGCGCCCGACTTCCAACCTTCAGCTTGCCCCAGGGTGTTTCTGTGCCACTAGGACACCAGGCTTGGCAAACATTATGTGTGTGACTTCAAAACAGCCATTTCTTGGCCACAGGAAGGTTTCTAATAACCCTGCTCCCCCTCCCCAAAACCAGCAGGTTAACTAGAAGCACACCTTGAACACCTCTCCCTGCCCTGCCCCAACTGTATTTCAGGATAAGTGGTTGCTCACCAGTGTGTGTAGCTGCTAATTCCTGGAGATACAGGAGGCGTATATTTTCAAATGAAAGAATACAGCTTTTAGGGCGTCAGAACAATGAAAGGCAGGGCGACTGCCTGAAGTGCAGAAACTAAAAGCTTTTTCCTTCAGAACAAGAGCAGAATCAAGTAATTGTCGTTTCCAGGGAGATGGGGAACTTAGGGATCAGAGCTCAATCTGCAGTTAAATGGATTGGAAACAACTCCCTGCCAGCTGCAGAAAAAACATGGATAAAAACATGCAGAAAAATCCAGAGAGGACATTTTCCCAGCACTGTGAACATCCCCCTGTGTCCAGGAATGACAGACTGACTTTAGCTGTTCAGGAAAGCCAAGGGAGAAGAATTTCCTACATCCTCCTTTTCCTTATCCATCCCCCATCCAGCCTCCCGTCACAGCAAGAACTGACAGGTATTTATTTCAGTTTCCTCCTTTTGAGAGAGAAACCTGAACATTCTTTCTGACACTCCTGAATCACAGCTATAAGTACACTGCGTATGCAAAAAATACCCAAAGGAAGATCTTAAAATACTCTTTGCAAGCTAGGCAGCCCTTTGACTTTCCACTGAGATATTTCACAGGTGCCAAAAGACAAATTCATGCTTCAAAGCGAAGCCAAATCCTAAGTTTCTCCCACGTAAGAGGAAAATCCCATGACTTAGCCCAAGATGTTCTACTAAACAGAAAAGCCTGGTGAGACATATTGGCTGCACCGAAGCTGCATGTGGGAGATCTACACAAGTACACACCACAACCACTCCTCACAGCACAGAGCCACCGATGGAAAACCAGCTCAGAACCCCAAAATACAATGATTTAAATGCAAAGAACCAATGCTGTGTTTTCATACCGCTATCACTCTGCCTAACTTGGTAAAAAAGTGACTGAGTTGTCCACCAGGGTTCCTTCCAGTGGGTGTCCTGAAAAGCAAAAGGAGCAGGGGCTGATAGATAAATGACTTTCCGAAGTAAACCGTACCTTTGTGAGTGCTGTAGAGGGCTGCAAATGTCACCACGAAGAAGGTGGTGGAATATTTTCCAGCATTAACCAGATGAAAGGCCCGTTTATTATCGCGGTAACGGCGCAGGCACTGGATGAATCGCAACCAAGCAGGGATGCACTGGACAACTGCTCTCACTCCGTAGGAGTAGCTGTAACAAATCTGATCTTCTGCAAGAAAAAAAAGCGTCAGGGATACAGAGTCAGTAAGTTTAACAACTCCTGTTGTCTTCCTTTCTGTCAGAGCAGTACCAGTGTACCTGAGAGTGCAATGCCCCATCCACATCTTGTACTCGTGCATGCACACACTTGCAACTTGCACACGTACGTGCACAAACATTCAGAACAGCAAAAGACTCAGGGAGTATTCCGATGCCCTTTACGCTATCTTGCAGCTATTCAGGTGACATGACATCAATAACACATCCAGACAGATAATCTTCTAACTCTTTCACTGCTGCCAGTGTAATTAACATGCAAGCAGATTAGAAATAATCTATTTTTAAATTTACTTTGTGCTTTTGGCACTGCTGCGAATAACCAAATTAAAGATGGAATTACACACGGCCTTCTCGACTGAATTTTTGTGCATAAATGGGAGAGCATTCCTAAACCCAGCAGGACAACTCAAAAAGACTGCTTTGTCTAAGACGTCCTTGACCCATTTTTAACTTTACATGCATATTATAATAGGAAAAAACAGCTTTCAGTATTTTTTTTCTTATTTTTCTTGGCTTTATTATTATTCAATATTTTAAACAAAGACAGGGCATAGCCTGACCACAGCTTGAGCAACTGGGGTGAGAGGAAACTACCTCTAAAATAAACACCCCACTGATTAGGAAAAGTTTGTTTCTTACTCACACTAATGGAGACAGGTTCATTAGCTGATAATTATTCCAAAGCACTATGTTGTTATTCCAGTGTTTGGAGGACAAACCATTATCTACCCAGTTGTTTTGTAACTTTTTTTTTTTTTAATAAATAAATAGTTAATTCCAACACTGTCTTAAAGGGAAGAGAAAGATCAGATTGGAAAAACAAAGCAAATACTGATGCTTATCGAAGCATACCACAATCTCTCATAGCAAGTGTCAAAACCATCAGGCAACACAATTTGCCAGCAGTCACTGCTTAAAGTGGAAAGAAAACAGCCTGATCCAGTAGGAGCCAGGTACTATTTTGCGACTGGAAGGCCAAAGTCTGCCAACTCCGGGGCTCTTCTGACTAGAAAGGAGAGAGGCACGGCATCAACAACCGTGGTGTCACAGCACCAACCCTAACTGAATAAGGGGCAGCACCAACTAAGGAAGTTTCTCCATCCTCTCTTGCTTTAGGATATGGTGATGGTGCCTGTAAGAACCAGGCTACAGCACAAAACATTGTGGTTCACGGTTCACACAACTCATTTTCGTGCTAAGCAACAGGCTAAAAGCAAATACATGGTTAAACGACTCGAATAAAACAATGCCAGGAAAAGGGTTTTGTCTTTCCAGTCAAGAAGTGCTCTGCCTACAGTCAGACGAATACGCAAGTCAGGCCAAACAACTGGGTTAGGGAACGAACACTGATGTGAAATGCCATTTCTCTGGATGGGAGCAAGAACCAGTAGAATCTCTAATGGCATGTTTACAAGGAACATCAATTATTTTAGTTTCCTATGTCACTGGTAGGCCTCTTCAACACAGATGCCCAAGAAGTGGCTTTGCTTGGTGTTTTTCAGGTCTTTCTGACAGCATCTGCAGAGGCGTCAGCATTTCTCTACCTGTATCTGCCAGAAGTCCCTTGTTGTTCTCCCACTGAACCTCGAAGCTGTAGAAGCAGATCATGTACTCCAGATCCATGAGTATCACGACCAGGCTGTTGAGCTGATCAGCCAACCAGAAATCTGCGAAGCCTACTTTGTGGAAGGGAGCCGTGAACACTCGAAACTGTCAAGAGAAAAAGGAATAATTCATATGACAGAGTGGCAAAGACACCTCACCGCAGCAGCAGGACATTGCAGCATTGAACAAATATGGAAGTAACAGAAACGCTTCAAGATTTATTGCTGACCTTTTGCTCCGGCTGAAAAAAGAAAGATAACTGTCTCTCTGCTTGAAGTACAAATAAAATTCCTCCTTTCAGACATCTAATTCTTCTCCTATTCACTCCCTGATTTTTTTTTTAATATTTTTTTTTCCACAACTGGACGAGCCCAGCCTCCTCCAACCAAGCTCTTTCCCAGAAACTTGGGGTCTCTGTGCAGGAGCTCTGCACAGCACAGCTCCTCCAACTGATCCTCCTACTGACCAGCACTTCCTTTCAGGCATTTATGTCATATCTACTGACGTCTTCCACGTTTATCTTCTGCCTCACACTTAATATCAGTTGGCTTACAGACCCACAGCTTGGCCATTAATCTGATCGTGGTCCCATTTACTTAACTCGAGCTGTTCTTTGGTGTTAGAAGCTGTACCAGTGGATATTGTTACTCAGCTGGATCTCCCAAGCCCTCTAGCACAGGAAGAGTTAAATAAAGAGCAGAGGAAATCCTATTAAGTGTCAGTTAGACTCTGTCTCCATCCCAGTCCACTTTCCCTCTAAGCCTCAGCAGCAGTTTTGCCACTTTCAAACCAGACGGTTTTCATGGTCCATTACCTTTGATTACAGCTCTCCCTGCCCAGTTAGTTATAGCTACTAACGGCCAATTTCTCCAAGAGACAGCACCAGCATCATCCTGTAGTTCAGAGATTTATGAACCTTTACATTAATGAAAGCACAGGCTAACACTGGGCTTTACATTGCTCTCCTTACTAACCTAAAGGCACGCAGCTACAGGAACCCAGGAAAGGACTGACACGTTCCCATCCAGCCCGGAATGCCAATTCAAGGCTCTGGTCCTAAATTTCAAAGCCAAATAAGGGATCAAGACTTAGTGGCATTGAACTGCAGATAGGGACCTTGACCCAGAAAGCTCTGTGTTTGGTAGGACAGCGCCTAGTGCAACGGCTCGAATGTTAGGGAGCTCTGCTCTGCATGCAGTCCTGTTGTGGAGCAGCCTCTGCAGAGATGGGAGAAGGCAGAGCACCCGTCCTCAAGAAGTCCATCCTCCCTAACCCAGCAAGGCCCTGCTATCTCCACCCAACGCTCCCCAAGGATGGGAGCTGCCGTCTGAACGCTCCTAACCCCACTGTGGTTTCTGACCAGGGCTGCTGCACGCTGCCCCAGGCACAGCCCAGTGGCCAGAGGGTGCCAGCACTGCCCACTGGCAAATCCCCTTTTCACAAACAACCTGCCCAGCTCAGCAGCATCTGCAACACCCTCCAGTGCAGATGGGCTCCAAGAATAAAGGCATGAAACACCAGGAGCCAGGGACAAACTTAAGCTTCAAGCGATCGGTTGCAATTATATTTGCACAGTTCCACAATCCAACTGCAGACTTTCTGGTGCTGATGCTGCAGTTTCGCTAAGCGCTGAGACAGGAGATGTTGAGCTAGAGCTGAACACTTCCTAGACTTTCACCTCGTGCAGCTATGCTCCCAGCAGTTGTTTCCCCATTCCAGCAGCCTGCAGGGAGGATGGTATGGGGATGCTATGCCATTCTCTGCGCTCTGATCTGATTCCTCTTGGCGAGCTGCTCCTCTCAGCCTACACAAGTGCATTCAGCAGGCTCCTCGCCTGGCAGCAGAAGCAAAGAACGCTCACGTAATCAGGATGCCACGTAGGCAAGAGAGAAGGGGCTGGCACGAGAATTCAACTCACTACGAGCTAAATAACTTTTTCATCCAGAGGAAGATCAATGAAGGAGTAAACTGCAGTTCCTCGGGGATTATTGAAACAAATCCAACTCACAAATTCCAACAAGCAGGTGACGAGCACAGGTGGATGCAGAAAGCCTCCTAGCTCTGAAATATCCCCCTGATTTGGTTCTAGAAAAACTGGAGGTATCAATAATGCTCTGCTACGCCAAGTACACCATTTTGGCCAGAAATGAAGCACATGAAATGTGAAGAAAAACACCCATCAAATCAAAATTTGGGCGAACAGTACATTTCTAAGAATTGCACTATTTACACCTCCTTTCACCCAGATAGCTGCTGGCAAAAGAAGAAATAAAATACGCCCAGCCAGACGATTTCATATGATAAGAATTAGAAAAGCCTAACAGCTATGTGCTCTGTCTGGCCTTTTTTCCCCTTCCCCCTGACACACAGAAGTACTGTGTCATTTTCCACCATTAAGGTGATCTTGCATTTTGATGAAGCTTTTCTCCCTAGGAAGCCTCGGGATGAATTGGCCTCTGCACATTAAAGACACGTCTGTGCTGCACACTGCTGCATAGTCTGGAGAGAGCAGGTACTGGGAAGGTGCTGCGAAGCTCTGTGAAGACTGAGAATCTCACCCTGTTAAGATATTAAGGTAAATTAGCACAGATATTGCTCACACAGTTAGACCGCTGCCGGTACTTCCCCTAACACCAAGGGACAGCAGTAAGACTAATGAGGCTTGGGACTAAAAGGTACATCCGTGAGAGGTGGCTGAATGCTGGAAGGCAAAAAGGGAGAAACTGACACAGTAGAAACCGAGCAAATCAAATAGCAGAGGTAAGCGCACAGAGGTTAACTAGGTGTGTGTAGAAATGCAAGCACATGCTTGAAACGTGACTCTACATTTCATCTCTGTCATGTTCCAGATAAAGTTAATCGTCTTAATTGGCATTAAAATGATTCTACGGATAACGTCAGCCAGCCCAACTCTCGTCTGCTGGATGCTCTCAGAGCAGTTCTAGCAAGAATGAGGTATCGAGGGAACCAAACTGATGGAAGTTAATTTAAAAGGACATTCAGGGTTGGGACGAACACATGAAACAACTGTTTTTGAAGAAACTGAAGAGCCATTCAACAAGTTTGAAAGCTGTTCTTTTGGATTCCCACCTACAACTGGAACATAGATACAGCACGCATATTTACATTTGATTTGCCAGGAAAAGGGAAGCTGGGTCCTAAATGAGTAATTTTGTTTAAGACCACAACAGATTTGCTGAAAAAAAACAACCTGTGAACATAATTTGAGAAGCAGCAACCTTTGCAAAGGTTTCCTCTCCACCAGTGAACCTCTCTTGGTTGGCACTCTCCCATTTGGGGCTGAGAAGCACCCGTGCAGCTGTGCCTTAGGGCCCTGCAACCCTAACCAAACCGTTCTGCTGCATTAAGGGACAAAGCTGTATGCAGCTGCATATGTGAAGATTACGGGCAACTACCTGCTACATAAGATAATAATACACTTGTAGGGACAAGCAGAAGTTGTTTCAGTAACCCCATCCTTGCAGTCAATACCTTATCAGGTCTGCTCTATGAATACACACATACAATGGCATACCACTCCTCTTCCCTGAAGATTAGTGATGTTTGTATATATTTCAACTGCTACAGCTCAGCTACAGCTTTTTATCTCTTATTTATTTATTTTAAAATCAGATTTCAGACTTACCAATAGTTTGAGCAGCCAAAAACGGGACTTGTAATATAAGGTTTTGGTAGGGTTGATGAGAAAAAGCAACATGAAGCCGTACAAGATGAGTGGATTCACCTGCATAGGGATGTAGGTGAATTTACCATATATACATGCCAGCAGGCTCAGGCACCACAAAACCCCCAGGAATCCAGCAATCTACAGAAAGACAGAAAAAAATGCAGATACCTTGTGAAAAAAAATAACTCCAAATCCTACAATGAGCTCTCATTATAAGAAAAGGGAGAGCAGTGCTCAATCCTGTAATCTAATCAGACTTCAGCAACTTCCTCTTCTAATTGTGTTACAATTCCTTGCCAGGAAATGGTGCAGGATTTATCCTCCTGATACGCACAGCTCAGCCACTCCTAACAACCTGCTCTGTTTACCTCAAAGAGATGTTGATGGGACAAGTTGCTGCGGGGATTGAGTTCAAAGATGAGGACATGATTCACTCCAGCCTGTCTCCAGCCGTACGTGTTGATACCCAGGAGAAAGAGGAATTCTATCAGGAGAAAGCCACCTCGATAGATTCTCACCAGTGGCCACACATTTGGTCCTTCTATAAAAGCCACACCTGACAAAGGAAAAGATGAAACAGCCATAATGATAGCACAAGGCATGCCACAAATCAAACCTGTGCTCCACTTCCTCCTGCTGGTTCTCAGACACTCAGCTCCAGCCCATGGAAACAGGGTACACTTGTAACTCATACAGCAGCTGGAGGACTTTTTGCCTCATCTGTCAGAGGATTTATGACTATTCTGGGGAAAAATTGCTCTCCAGCTTCTGCAGTCAGGTCATTAACAGCATCTCAAGTCCCCTGTCTCACACTACAGGCACAAGGGACAGCACTAGCATAAATCATCTCTATATTCACTTAAAAGTTCTGATTTAATGGAGAAGAAATCTCAACAGACCGAGATACAAATATTTCAGCTCCCCACAAACCCAAGAAGTACAATTTACAGCATTTAAAACAATGCTAAACTGCGCCTGATCACCCAAGTCCATACAACTGTAATGTAACACATATTCATAGCCAGCAATATAATTTCCAGCCGCACCCAAACAGAATATCCAACGCAAGGCAACAATATGGGAAGTCTGTTTCTTCCTTTGTTCAGTCTACAGGGTTCTGAAAACAGATTTGCTTAATTTCAAACAATGAGCAGCTGCACTCTAAACCAGCAGCTTTTCTAGCACAAGCCCCTTTGCAAAATACGGTCCCTCCATTGCCTGATCTGAGTTTTATGAGAAAAGCACAGCTGAAATACAAGTGTTCAAACCCTCTATTTTGCTTTCACTGAGCATTCCTCATCCATATGCCTTTTAAAAGCAGAAAAGAACAGGCACTTTTACAGAATTGATGCTGAGAACTTATTTTCACAACCCTCCTGCCTGAATTACAGCCCCTAGTTTTTCAAACTTTTCTTCACAGAAAGCGTATCTGTAAGACACTTCACTTGTACTTTCTATCGCATCAAATTATGGAGGAAAATCGTGCAAGGAACAATGGCTGACGAACAGTTGCTTTAAATTTATAACCTGAAGAGAGTATTGGATTCAGGCAGAAAAGTCCAAGTTTGGACAGAAATGACAGACATGCAGAAGCTGAAAGAAATGAGGCTTAAGTACAGAATTACAAAAGCACATCTGAAATGCCTCCGGTTGCTTACAAACAGGACACAGCAGCCCTAAAATACTGAATAAGAAGTGCAAAAGTTCCCAGAGAGACCAGAACAGACACGCTGTGCTATCTGAGACAGAACAGCAAGACAAAGGTTTATCCTGTGGTGAGCACACTTCAACACAACAATATAGCATGTGCTCTCCACAGCCAATGCCACTAATCTTGTTTCTTTACTCCCAGGGTGGCAGAGCATCCTCACTGTAGCATTGAACAACAGCTGATTCTGGAGAAAAAGCAGATATGGAATGATGCATTGAGCTGAGCTGTGGAAATACAGATGCTGTGAGTATTTCTGTGTACTCCCTCCCCCAAAACCAAGGCCCTTCCTAGCAGAGGTTCCCCAGTGTAAGGTCTAGATGCGATTCCTTTCTCACATCTCCTATTTTAACCATGTTCTTCACCACAGCTACATGGTCTGTCATGGAGAAGAAGCTCAAGGACCAGCTTGCAAGGCTTTTGTGGGCTTTGTCCAGCAAAGCCTCACAAGGCCTCAAACTGGCGCAGCACGGACACGTTTAGGCCAGCTATCAGCCGAAAGGAGTAACCACAAGGGGCCAGTCTGGGTGGGAGGAACCATCTCGAGTGCCATGAGAACCGAAAGCATTCCCCAGCATCTCAGGGTGCAGAATCACACTTCCTCCTCCTGCATCACCTTCTGTGTAGCTTCAGCTAGTCAGACTGAGGGTGGAAAAACACAACGTCTGGTAGCAGGCACATCAGTGGAGAACAGAGCTGAGGTGCAGTTATGAAACATTTTCCAACCACGTCTGAAAATTCAGACTTTTTCCTTTTTTAATTTTGTATTTGAGTTTACAGACGTTTCTGCTTAGGCAAATAAAGGAAGGGATCTGGCCTGAGGGAAGCAGAAGAACTGGGGGAAACTGTCCTGCTTTGCAGCTACCTCCCACCCCAGCCCTGGGAGGCTTTAGCTCTGCATTCCTGGCCTCTCATCTTTCCCTCGGGAGAAGCTGTGCTGATACAGGAGCAGATTAAGACCACAGCTCCAACATAACCCATCACACAGCCCTGAGGTCTGTACCTAACCCCGAGGCAGAGAGATTTTCCATTTATCTCTCGTTTCCACTTAAATCCAACACTGCACACCAAGTCGCTTCCCCACGTCAGCAGGTACGTGACACTGGATTAACTCGCCCCTTCAGTAACTGACACCAAGCGGCAGATGCGGGCTCCTCACGAGGTGTTCAGAGGAAGATCTCCCTGGTGACAACCCCAACACCACCACAACCAAACCGTGCAGACTCTCGTCTTGCCTCAAATGTGTTTTAATATATCTCTGTGCATTCCTTTTACAACATTCGAACAAGATTACTCACCTAAGGCCAAGAGTCCTCCACGTGAGTACCCTAAGACTGTGAGTGCCTGATGACAAAGACCCACACCACTTCCCTGATGCAGTCATTACTGTCACGGAGAGATTTTACACTCAGTCATGCGAATGCCATGGCACAGCCACGTTCTTCCACCTCAGAGCTTGCCCTGCCACCGTGCTCCTTCCCAAACCAGAGACAGAGCACTGCTGCAGCACGAGCAGTAACTTGGCTTCAGATTTTGTGTGCAGTCTTGTAGGTTTCTGATTAATAAAACATACACTTATTTCCGCGGTCTTTCAACCCCAATTACACATTAAATTGGCAGCTAGTAAAGCTGATAAAGAAACAGTGAGGCAGAAACCAAGGCTGATACAGCAACAGAACAGTGAGGCTGATACAGAAACGGTGAGATTTATGCTTGAGGGAGACACTTCCCTGGGATCCACCTGTAGCAGCTGCAGCCTTCAATGGATCCCAGGTGACTGTCAACTCATCTCTATAAAATGTTGCTGTTCTACTTTCAAAATCATAGAATCATAAAACCATCTAGGTTGGGAATGACCTTCAAGACCATCAAGTCCAACCATCAACCTACTGAGTCCCACCAGTGACCCCTGTCCCTCAGTGCCATGTCCTCACGTCTCTTCAGTACCTCCAGGGATGGGGATTCCACCACGCTCCAGTGCTTGGCCACCCTCTGTATGAAGAAATTTTTCCTAATGTTCAGCCTAAAGCTCAGGCATTGTTGATATGGTTTACTACTCGTGGTCATGTTCTAATGCTGTTTTACAGATTCTACACATACAACTCTAAAACCCTACTTTAGTCAATCAAATCGTAAAAACAAATTGGCAAAAGTAGCATAGAGGTTAGCAAATAAGATCCAATTAAAAACAAAATTTGTAGTTAGAATACAGTTTTTGCCCAATATTTGCAGTAACTTATAGATATCAGATCATGTCTGCTGATACAAACATACCAATTATTCCACTGGTTTAGTAAGATTTGCTTTAGAGGTTTAATCATTTCTATGAATTCATTCTCACAGCTGTATCACTTTTTCATTCTTACTACTGCGATAAAATGAACATATCAGGCTTCAGTCCTATTTGCACCTCACAGAGATCAAACATGCAAGTTACACAAACAAAAGATATGATGAATAAAGAACAGCTTCTACACATTCAGTGGACCCTTCACACAGACGGGTCAACTTTCTGCCTCTACCACAGAAAGACCAAAAGGGAAGTATTTGCAAACAGCTAAAAACAGATAAGTTTTATCCCAGGAGGCTGGATCCAATTACAGAAATATCTGATTATATTTTTTATAAATATTTAATTATTCTTTTAAAACAAAGCACAGACATGGGCTTCCCTAATGCAAGAGTTTATATGTTGATTTTCCTTTGCATTGCTTAAGCAAGGTGCAAGGCTAGTGAAATCACACACACAATTAGTAAAGCTGCTTGTGATGAAGGAGCGTATCTGGATCTGGAGTACCAACATGGTTTTTACTCTAATGAAAGTTCAAACTTAGAAGGAGCAAAACAGAATAAAACCAAGGTCTGAGATATGTGATAATTTATTCTAGCTTTTAAACAACCTTGCCAAAATCTGCCAACAAGAAAGATTCAATTAATTCCATTAATAAGCACCAGGCATTGAAATCCCACAACTTTCTACACAGAATAGAATAGAATAAAATAGCTCAGCTGGAAGGGACCTAAAAAGATCAAGTCCAACTGCCTGACCACTTCAGGGCTAACCAGAAGTTAAAGCATGAACCAAATGTGTCCTGAACACTGACAGGCTTGGGGCATTGCTAAGAAGCCTGTTCCAGTGTTTGCCCACCCTCATGGTAAAGACATTTTTCCCTAATGTCCACTCTGAGTCTTCCCTGGCACAGCTTTGTGCCACTCCCACGTGTCATGATGAAAATGTCCCGAGTGGCAAGGTGTTCACATCGCTATATGTCTGTTTTCATTCTTTGTAAGGAACCAGTGCAAAACCTATGCAAAAGTTAAGCTCTACAAACACCTTTCAAGGTGGGAGAGGACTGTGTGCTCACAGAACAGTAACCCAAGTCTTTCGACATGGATTTTGCACTTCAAGAATATCCCTCCACGAGTAAGGAGGAAACAAGGAAAACAGATCACAATACATTCCAAGTCCAAAATCCAGGTAAGTAACGTGAGAAAGACATAACCTATGCAGCCCTAACAATTCATAGCAGTGTGCTCTGACTCCAAATGATTTAACCCAGAACATGCTGACCACCCAGCTCAGATCCAGGTCCCCACTAAGTGACAAGAACGTATCCACACTGGGGCTTTGGAGCCAGATGGTTCCTGCTGAGGATACCCACCTGAAAGTATGACAGTCACGTTCAGTGCAATGAACAATCCACAGAACAATCCAACCCTGAATGTAGTCCAGGCTGGTACAGGCTGTGAACAAAGCAATGGTGGAGTTAAGGCGGATTGAACAGGTTTATCAGCAAAATTAGATTCATTTGCAGAGTAAATTTAAAATCAGGGATACAATAATCATCTCTGACTGCGCTCTTTCTCTGTGAAGTGCAGCACTGAAAAGGCTGCGTAATATTTTTGCCTATCTTGATGCCATGCCGTGTTGAAACAGAGCTTGGGCATCTCAATGGTTCTCAAAAAATGTTCCAGACCACAAAAACACTAAGCATACGTTATTAGTAGCACAAATTTCCCTTTATTATTCATCTCATCCATTCATTACCTTGTCTGCATGCATTAGGAAAAATTATTTCTGTATTTTCCAGAACTAAAGCAGATTATATGACCATGCTCCTCCTTGCAATTTGTGGAGCATGCTCATATCCATGTGTTTTCACCACTTTGTTCCAATGCGAATCTAATTTGGCACCTCGACAAGTTGCAGAAGCAGCTTAGCTATATAACTGGCTCACCTGAGCTGCTCCCAAAGGTGGAACACGCAGACGTTTCATAGCCTTCTGTCTGTCCCCATCTTCTAACTCGTTGGTCACCACTTCCTAAGGAGATAAAGACACATCACAGAAGGTCATGCTAATGCTAAACACCTGATACTGCATTAAAACAAAAAATAAGTCAATTTCCAAGTTACATTTGAGCCCTCACCCCATGTTATTCCAATGTACTGTAACAAAGATATGAAAAGTTTACCATAACGCATCTAGTTGTTATTATATGATATAAGCTAACACTGTCTTAGCTTTTCAGAGTGAAAATTTACCAGCTGAAGACATGTAGTGGGTTTACGTGGCAAAGTTTTGTAGCAGGGGGCCATAGGGGTGGTTTCTGTGAGAAGGATCTAGAAGCTGCCCCATGCTTGGGAAGGGCCCCACTGTTCCAGAGCTGAGCCAATAAGCGATGTTGTTTTGCGCCTCTGTGAGAGCATATTTAAGACAGGGAAAAAAAACCGCTGCACCACACAGCAGCTGGGAGAGTGAGAGGAGTGAGGAACGGCCTTGCAGGCGCCAAGGTCAGCGAAGAAGGAGGGGGAGAGGTGCTGCAGGCGCCGGAGCAGAAGTCCCCTGTGGCCTGTGGTGAGGCCCATGGTGAAGCAGGATGTCCCCCTGCAGCCCATGGAGTACCACGGTGGAGCAGGGTCCCACGCTGCAGCCCGTGGAGGAGACCACGGTGGAGCAGGTGACCTGGCAGGAGCTGCTGCCCATGGGGGACCCAGGTTGGAGCAGTTTTCTCCTGAGGGATGGACCCTGTGGTACGGACCCATATCTGGAGCAGCTCTGGAAGAGCTGCTGCCTGTGGGAAGCCCACGCTGGATCAGTTCATCAAGGACTGCATCCCGTGGGTGGGACCCCACAGCACAGGGGACGAGAGTGACCGAGAAGGAGCTGCCCATTCGAGTGGAACCACGACAAGACAACATACACAAATTCATGCAAGCAATGCCAGAAATCAGTGGCACTTTAAAATCAATCAACAGTTGCCTTGGTGGTGAATACAGGCTACAGGCAGACCTTGTGGGGAGCAATAGTGAAGAAGAAGACGTTGTTTTCTAGTTACAGAAGCAGCAGCGCACAGAGCAGCATATTTACCTCTGTTTCGGAGATCAGCTGGTTGATTTTCTTGCAGGTGTAGAAGGGGGCCACCTCCACCTCGGCCACCCGCCACTCCGCCCCTCGTGTCGTCTCCAGGTTCTTGTCATGTTTCTTTAAGATCTTGCGGAAGCCTGTGAAGTTCAGGTTCTGCAGGGAAGGGGAACAGTTACTGGCTGTTAGCCTCAGTCAGATCAGAAGAAAGTTAGGTGGCTACATGCCAGAGCTAGCAAGGAATAAGAATCAAAATTCTTGCATCTATGGTCAGGAAGATTTTTGTGTTATCACTTTATTAGAAAGTTATGTATCCTTTGTAAAGGATAATGCTCTCTCCGCATGGGTACCAGACTGCTTATATCCCACATGCACTACACCTGGTCTCTGCATGAGCAGTAATGAGCTCTTAAAAACAGAAAGCTGCAGAAAGAGTACGTATGTTGCATAACTTCATTTCCAAGTTATATACGAGCCCTGACCCAAGGCTCTTGTCATGGGCAGTAACAAAGATAGGCAGAGCTCACCACGCTGCATTAAAAGCAGGCGATTGCTGTGATGAGATGCGTTTGAAATGCTGTGTTTCATTGCACAGAAAACACCTCTCGAAAGGCTCTGTGTTTCCTTTGGTCAGTAGCAGGAACACGGACAGACCGTGGCAAGAGTCACTTCAAAAAAAAAAAAGCTTGGAAAGTAGCTTGGAAAGAAAAACAGAAAATCGCAGAATCCAATACCCCGGGGAGAGGCGCCAACTACTCGCTGAAATTATTTTCAATCTAATTATGCTTAGAGTGATTTAATACCAGACCCCTGCCATATAGGTGGGGAAATGAGGCTAGGGAGATGGGAGCAGGAAGCCAATGCATTAGTGATCTGCATTATTGCAGACAAGAGACTTTAATTACTTTGTATCGGAAAAGCCAGCATCCCACCCCAGGGAGAGCAGATCACTATTTCATAAATTGGAAATGGGTAAGATGCAACAAAATGCTGGTTTGGGTCCGAGACTGCTCCACAGCCTGAACTGATATGGCTTTTTGATGACATTAGCAGAGCGCACAAATCCTGCCACCCCCATGGCATGACAAAAACGCCGCGGGCCACGATGGCACTGCAGCGATGACACTGAACGAGAAGAGCCAAGTGCCATCTACGCAGCCACGGGTTTTGCACTTCTTGCAAAATACACTTCTATTTGGCAAGGGGCCTTTCTCCAAGCCTGATTTCCATTTCGGAAGGTGGCTAATTGAATCCGTGGAAGCGAATTGGCTAGTGACATGCTTTGCCATTAAAGGTGAAAAAAACAGTGCAAATAATGTTACGCAACATCAAGTAGGATGAAACAGCAGCCTCAACATCTTTGCTCGTATACAAGTGCATTGGTTAAATGCACCAGCAAGGCAAACACATGGCATGGTAAGAGTGAATCAGCCCCCATTATTTGCCCCATGAATTAATTTCTCAAGATTTGTTTGTTCTGAAACACAGTATTTCATTTTAATAGGCGAACATACTCTAAAGTTCTAAATTACTGCTAATAAATTACTTTTAATGGAAATTTAATCATAGGTAGTTTTACAAAGTACCCGCCGGCCCAAAGTTATAGTTTCACTTCATGTTTGCTTTGTGCACCTTACGAATCAATGTGTGCAACTTCTCCTCTTGCTTCAGTGCAAACGGACTGAGGAATTTGTTCCACGTGGGGTTTCTTTCCTCAGTAACCCAATGCCAGCCTTCAGCATCTTGTCAAAGCCACGGCTGGGTATCTGTAACGCCCCTGGCGACCTCACTTGATCCCCTACTTGAAGGCCTCAGCCATGTCATCTTCCCACCAGGTTATTGTTTTCCCTCTCTGAAACTGCAAGGCCTCGAATATTTCTAACTCTTATATTCTAAGCTCAAAGTGATTAAAATGAGTATTTGGGGATTTGGCTTTATGCTTGTTTTAGTACATGTACTCCTTGTCCTCAACTTCAATACCAATCTGAACTAATTTTCTTATTCTCTCTTTGAAGATATGCTGTAGAGAGCAGCTCTGTCCCTTTGGAAACTGAGAATGATCAAATCCAGATGGTTTTTACATCAATTTTTAGCATATATCCAGTGCTCCTGGACCCACGGTGGGAAAAGGTAAAAACATGAGTGGGAAGGATGCCTTTTTTGTCAATGTAGCGTAGGAGAAGATTTTCCAGAGGAATGACCTATGTCATCCTCTATTTAAATTCATCAAGCCTCAGAAGTGATTTTTTGTAACCAGAAGCAAGAGCTTTTTTAAAGAAATGAAGAAATCACAGCAGTCAGTGTTGCTTTGTTCCATTCCTGAAAAGCTAAGGGTACTTTCATCTTGAACTAGAAGCCGTCTCTAACTGTTCCAGGGCTTTATTAAGAGACCCACAGAGAGCTCCAGCAACTGTAAATCTGTGCCCAGGAGTCGTGGAGGGATGTCTGCTCACCCCATGACAACAAGCAGTCATAATGTCTGTAAGAGACGGTCCCAGCACTTCCCTGAGTCCTCTCCTTTAAGGCTTGTCCTAGTGCAAGCTGGACAAAGATGTTCCAAGCTGGAAACCCGATATTAAACCTAGGAAATTCTAGTTGAGGTATCTGGAGTGAGTAAGTGTTGGCAGCATATACACAAGTGCTCGGTGACACAGCATCATTTTTAGGAGAGGTTAACACTGGGAATTTTGGAAGAATCAAGCTTTGTCCATACTGCAGAGTGGTATTCAAGTATTTCTTACAGTGAATTTAGTTTAGTAAAATTTCCCAGTGCAATTGCTGATGCTGGTAAAGACCCAAATATAGTTCTAGCAAATTTAAGTTAAAGAATTAAAGAATTAACAAGCCAAAACAAATAAATACAATCAGATATTTACGAGCAGAGTGAGTCTAGCAAAAAGCAATCAAAGGTTTCAAATTTTTGGAACAAAATCATTGTCTGCAATATTTATCATGCCCTTCCCTGCTAGAAATCCAAGTACAACTAAAGATTTGTTTCCTCATACTTCTTTCCAGGCAAATGAGCCCGTATTCTTCAGAACTAAAAACATTTATTATTTTAAATGGATGTTTTAACAAGAAATTCTGATCTAAAAGGTCAGAGTTACTACCATGGTAACTCCAAGAGGAAACAGTACGCTAGCATTTCAAGTTCCATTACAAATATGAGATAAAAGAGCTTCTTCCCCAGCTTCCCAGCCCTGGCCCCGCACAGAACAACGCACTGCAGAAGGAGGTGGCCCCGGTGTGACTGCAGTGACTTCACGTTGTCACCAGGCTTGTGCCAAGGGTGCAGGGCTTGGACAGCCCACAAAAGGATGAGAATCAAAGGTCCTTCTGCAGGTGAGCTGAGCATTTCCAGCTCAGCAAAACACAACAAGGATTGTGTTGTTGGCTGCTAGGGATTTCCCCTTTCTTTGACATTGTCTAGCGACCCCAGAGCCAAAATGAAACCAAAAACTGACTTGAATGAGGCAAGTGAAGGCAATGCAAGCACAGAGAGACACACGCACACAGGGCTCTGTCAAAGCACCTCCCCAGGTGGGTACCTGATAGTTCTGCAGTAAGATGAGGCTGAGGTAGAGCTCGCTGAAGGCCAATTTCAGGTCTTTGATATTCCTATGCTGGACACGCTCCTCGTGGGACAGGTGGAAGACCGGCTTTTTGCGCCGCTGCTGCGTGGAAGCCCCGCTGGCTTCTTTCTGTGCGTCCAAAGTTGACTGCAGCTCCGTCCGAAGGGTCGTGAACCTGCGCTGGGCTTCTGCAAGCTTTTCTGTTAGCACAGGGAGGAAGAGGCAGGTGAGTGGTAGCACCTCCTTATCAAGCCTGTGAACAGCACTATACCTTCTCCTCACATAATACACCCGTCTGTAAAAATCACTGCATACAATAACCTATTGCATGGCCTTACCCGCTGAGCATTAAACTCAGCAGCTCTCCATATTTCCCTTTTTAAGAAGTTCCTTCTCATTAAAGATTTTAGTGCACTCTTATGTATACCATACACTCTCCGGAAAAATAAAGAAGCCTTCACGTCAGACAGGTCTTGATTAATTTAGTCAAAATCAAGGGGCTGTCCCTGCAGTACAGGCTGAAGCAGCAATGACCGTGAACTCCAATCCCTTCATCACTGCGTGATGCTCACTTTCTGGACACCCCTTACTGACACCCAACCCGGGCAGCTGCTGCACACAGGATCTGTGCAGCCACCCCATAAAGCAGAGGCCATAAAGCAGCGCTTCTCGGCCCCACAAAGGACGTTTTAGGATCAGCTTGCTCACTACCAACCATGTGGTTGCTATCATTTTATATGACAGCAAAGGAATTGAAGAAGAAACACACTGCACGTGAATGGCTGGATTTTGGAGAGCAACGCAAGAGTGAAACGCAAGCCTTCTGGCAAGCTCCCAGTGACGAGCACCGCTTCTGCTTTGATCAGCAGCTACAACACCACCAGCATCTGTCCACAATCTGCAGTAACCATTTATCCCCCTTTCCCTCAATTTTGGATCACACTGGTTAGAAGCCCAGTCTCATTAGTTAGTGATTAAAGGGCCAGCTAAGCTGAGTTTAACGACCCTCTGAATGTGCTTTCATGAAGGGGAAGTCCTCTTCCTCATCTCAAGTATGGAAAAGGGATTCCTTTAACATGCTGCTTTACCTACCTTCAGAAAATAATCCTCTGTGCTCAACAATCTTTGTATGTTACAAGCAGCACAGCTGACATTATTCATGATGAATCACAGAATGGGTTGGGCTGGAAGGGACCTTGAAGCCCACCCAGTTCCAGCCCCCTGCCCTGGGCAGGGACACCTCCCACCAGCCCAAAGCCCCATCCAGCCTGGCTCTGAGTGCTCCTTCCTTTGTGTTCTGTACATCTGGCTCCTTCCAGGCTTTATTCCTGCTGCAGCCTCAGCACCAGCCGTGGTGTGTGCTGATGAGCACCACACCAAAACTGGCGCTGGCCACGAAGACGCCGAGCAGCTTCGCAGGCCAGGAGCAGAGAGCTGGGAGCTGGAGCCAGCTGCACCAACCCATCCACAGCCCAAAGCTCTGCCTGGCAGGCTCCTGCTTGCCAATTTAATTCCCTTCGTTAGAGAACAGCTCATAGAACAACTTCATAGCAATTATCAATTCGTCCTCCCCATACAAGGTAATATCCATCCAGCAAAAAAACCCTTTGGAACAGAAAAGGGAGATCAATATAGGAAAATCAGGTATGGAAGAGCCTGAAAGTCTCCGTAACTTTATTGATCGTAAACTCAGTAAGAGGTTTTAAAAGCACAGGGAATGGAAACTCCTTTCTGACAACTTCCACAGCTGCAAGGGCTCCACTGAATGGAGACGACGTAGCCCACAGTGTGATGTGTCTGTCCACAGCCACACAATATTTAACACACATGAGGTCGGGTTGCCAAAAAACACTGCCTCCCCCCTTCAGGAGCTCTCTTTGGAAGAAGTAAGAGATGTCTGCTAGAGGAACTGTTAGAATCAAAAGCCTTCATATAAATAACACTCACAAGTTCACTCTCTGTATATTCAAAATGTTACATTAAACCATCTGTGACACACTGAGATTTCCTTTGGATCAAATTATTAAATATGCAAGGGTTCAAACTTACATCTTTCAACTGAAAGCACATGTTCCATTGTCCCTATGTCCAGAAAAATCTTAAAATCCAAGAATCTAATAACATGGTATTAAAAAAAAAAAAAAAAGAAAAAGATAATGTTTTTGAAATAGTGAGAAAACTACTGCAATTTTCCTATCTGTTTGCAAACCGGCATCCATTAAATAGCATCATCTCCAATATAAACACTCTTAATCATCCAAAAATGTGGCTTGGAAGAACCATTGCAAGTCTTTTAATTCAACCTCCTACTCAAAGCTGGCCTGATATTAGAGCTAAATCAGGTTGCTGCTGAGCAGAGTCACGTCCTGCCTTCCAGACGGCTCTCTCCGTTGGTACAGGCAGCCCACAGTTCCCTGTGGATGGGTTTTTAAAGACAACTGAAGCAGCTTGGTAATGACCTGCTGCTCCTGGAGGATGGCAGCCCTGCCCCGTCTCCTGCACTGACTCCAGTTATCCAGCCCGCAAATCAGTTCATCTCGTTACGGAATGATTTTATTACCGAGTCACTGCAGATGCAAAAATAAGAAACAATGTGTGCTGGTATTCTTAAAACCTCCCGGGGAGTTGCCTAGGGAAACCACAACGCAGAGTAGAACTGAATTTCTCAATTTGCAATGTCTTCCAAACTATTTGAAAGGATATTCACTGCTATCACTAATTGAGCACTCTGAAAAGTGACTTTAAAAAAAAAAAAAAAGGATGCCATCAAAAGAGTTAGAAAAAAAAAGCAGCAAACACTTAGAAACTGGAACCACTCTTGTTTTGCAGCACTCTGCACGACCTGATGACCACAGAGTGCACAGCTCAAGTGTAATCTCAAGGCAAAGACTAAGGAAAAACCCAAAATCAACAGCGGCAGACTTCAACAAAAAGACTTGCAGTAAAAATGCAGCTTTTCCCCCAAAGGTACTCCTAGATCCTGATCAAAGAATACTGAAGAGTTACGACCTTGTCCATGCAATTCCCTGATGCTTTGGACTATTTTCCAAGCTTAAAGATAAGGATCATGAAAAAAAACGTAACATCAAGCTGCTCCCCAAGTTCCAGTTTGGAAAAATGGTCATCTGCATGGTCATGGCTGTGCTCAAAAACTGTTTCAACAGGCAATCTAATAACCCATACCTGCCCACAGCTGCTCTGTGCATTTTAGGCACGTGCTCTTAGACCTCCTCCTTTTCTCTACTTGTACGTATCACGTTCAATATTTTCTTTACCAAGTTAAAGCCACAGCTTCCTACCAATGATAAAAGGAGCTCCCGAGTTAACACTAAAATGTTACTAACTGAACAGCAGCACAAGCAGAATCTGATTATACCAACTTAAATGATAACAAACTTCCTCTCTAGAGAATCCCAAACAAACCAAAACTGGCCACAAAAGAAATCTTAGCTCTTGAACAGGCACTCCTCTGCTGGAACTATCTGAAAATGTTACTACTAGTGTGTTTTTTTTTCTCCTCTTTCAAGTGTGTGTAAGTTTACTTGAGAGCAGTCCAAATAATCACAAACTGTTTATCAAATCAGATTTATTTAATGGCAGTTTTCCTTCCTACAAAGCCAGAATAATGGCCTGGGGAATTCAGGCTGCGTTTGATGTGAGCCGACAATGTTTGAGCACAGAGCGAAAGGCACAGGCATCCTGCAGCAGGCAGGGCTCATTGAGGAGCCCTCAGGACAGGAAAAGGAGACAAGGAAATAAAACAGAGATCAGCAGAAGGATTAGCTTTCATGCAAGTGGACAATATTTATTGTTGTAAAGACAAATGTATAATAAACCATATAATAAGCCTATAATAAATAGCACGAACCAGGCCATAATGCAAGCCACCGCCTGCCTGGAGTTACAGCAGGGTCTGATTTGACATATTTCAGACACGAGCAAGGCAAGAAATGTTCCTTCGGTGGTTCCTCTGGGTAGCTTAATGTTAGTAAGCCGAATAAAGGGTTTCCATACTGTTAAGGTCACATTGCTCTTCTGCAAGTAAAAGACTCATCTAATTCTCATCACAAGCGATTTTCAAATTGCATGTGTTCTCTCCTGTATGTTTTTGAAATGACAGCAAATTGAAAAAAAACCTTCCTTGTATCCTGAGTGGCATTTTATACAATATGGGAAGGGGTGTGGATACGTGGGTGTGTATGTGCTAACAGCTCTTCATTAGCGAAAATTATCACCTGCATTGTGCAGGTGAATTGAAGAACTTCATGCACCGAGTTGCAGAAGATCTCAAGGTAAAACAAAATTGAGAACTGTTCTGAGTGCGGTTAGGTATAGATGAACTGTATGCAGAAAAATGCCTATGGGCTAAAGTGTAGAGCAGGCCCAACAAAACTTACTGCTTCTGCCTACAAATCTCCCCTTGCCTTGTTCCTTGCACCCACTATGGCTAGAGCAAAACAGCACTTCCACAGAGCCGGGAGAGCTGGCATAGCCTGCCCCAGGGAGATTCGCTTCCCTACATGGAAGCCGAACAGAGGCAAGTTGCAGCGTACCCTCACTGCATCTATTGTGCTTTCAGCTCTTCTCATCTTCACCACCCAGACTCTGCTAGCAAGAAAAGTCATCGCCTGATAGTTATTAAAGTATTTTTGCACACTTTGACTTTGTCTTTGTTACCAGACTGAAATCAAAAATAGAAAAAGGCTACTATGGAGTGCTGCAAAAGCCTGTTTATTGCAAGATGTTAATAAATCAAGAACACATTAAGAGAAGCATGGCAGCACTCAGTACATCCCTGTACCCATATTTAAACTGTTTTCCAGCTGAAAACCCTTTTTAAACCTTACCAAAAGAGGCCATAAACCAGCTCAAATGTAATGGTGGGTGAAACTAGGACACACTATTACAAAGCCTTTTGTAGCAATATTACAGGGCAAATTTCTGATTATTCCATTCTGAAGTTTGTTTTCAAAGCACAGGGTGGGAAAACAAACAGCACTTTGAAATATGAACCCTAGGAACCCCTGCTCCAACCACCCTTACATTTTTACTCAAATTTAGTAAACAGGACTGTATATACAGCCAGTGACAAATTGCTACTGGCTGATCCAGTCTGAAAAGTTGCAAATGTAAGAGTTAAGTGCCTAAAAACCTGTTGAACGCATCAAGACAGACAAGTGACCATACATAAGCAAGTCCAGGATAGCTTGTCCAGCAAAAGCTCTGAGAACACCATCTAGGGAGCTTTGCACTTACGCCTAAAACAAGCACAGTAGACTGCCACCATGGGTAAGCTGAGAAACTGTGCCCTATATGTAAGCTGCCACTTAAATTTAAGAGCATCTTCAAAGTTCAGCAGGATGCTATTACAAAGCAATGAAATTGCCTGCCCTTCATTCTTCCTCCATTCAAAAACCATGGTTTTAGTTCCACATCTGTGATTAAACCGGAGCAGTCTCCCGTATAAACATGCCCTGTAATTACCTGATGGTAGACCTTCGTGAACACTGTGGCTATTCTGAAAGTCTGGGAGCTTCAGACTCCTTTTGTGTTGCCGTATTTTCCACAAATACACACAAATAAGTACTTTACCTGAATAGAAAATGTTGATTTTGGCAAGTTCTTTCTCGCAGGTTTGGAAGAACTTCTCTTCAAACGTGGCAAAACACCTTTTCACTGTGTCTTCATCTGTGTCTATGAAAGAAAAGAGAAAAAAATGTTGAAACAGAAGAATATAGGAAGAATTTTCTAAATGGCTGCCATTTGCCAATTGGAAATATTTCTTCAGAGTAAATCCACCTTCTTTGTCACGTGGAGAAAGAAGAATTATCAAGTCCAAGGGGCTTTGAAGGAATGTGCATTTGACTGTAAAAGGAATTGCCCCAAAACAGAGAGGGAAAGCCCCACATAAGCAGTAGCTGAACCTTGACCAAAGTTCCCATCATCTTTTTACACCCTTCAGGTGCTACTGCAGATCCTGCACACTTCATTTCCACCTCCTAACCCAGCTTGTGTGTGACTGCACTTGTAGGGCCACCCTGGACGAAGGCTGTTTTCACAGCTACCATTACAAGGTCCCACACTGGTGGAAAGGGGGGACCATGTCGTGTCCCCACGTGCACCCACAGCACGCAGCTGTTGTGGGGTGGTTCCCTTCCTCCTTCCTCCCCCCTAGCATCCCACCAAGAGCCAGGTCAGGGAGAGATCTGTGCAAAACAAGAGCAGACTAAGTAGCAGCATAGCTGCCCCAGACACGTTACCGTTGCTTCACATCAGTGCTAAATTATCATATTTAACCACCCAGAAATTGTTCTGCTCTCCAGTCTTGGGCACTGGCAAGCTCACCAATACACTTGAGAGCAAACCTCTTTAACAAAGGTTGGGTCTTACGCTCTTACCCACCACAGACAGAGATCTAGCTCTTTAAGAACAAAGCTGGCCATGAAAACTATTCAGGCCAGATTAGCAAACAATTTTATTTAAAAGAAAAGTGCCAAACTTAACCCAAGGCTTCATTTGACCTTGTTGGTGGACTCACAGGCTTCAGCCACCATTCCTACCTTCTCGTCACTACAACCTTTTTACCCTTTGCTTCCACTGTTTCTCCTCTTTCACATGTAATTTTGAATAGTCTCTCCTCAGCAAATGGTTCACATTTTGCCAAATGTCTCAGCCCTTTTTGGTGCTATTTCATTGCACAGCAACCTTTTTTCACATCAACCCTGGAGACCTTCACTTCCAGAGGGACATTGCTCTGGCACTCCACACAAACCAAGCCAGGACTTCGCTTTCTCTTGGAGCCCGATTTTTTTGCCAAAGTCAAATTTGGCAATTAAAGCTGCAATTCAGCTGCTTTGTTATTATAAGGAATACAGTGAAACATCTCCAGAAGGCCAGAATGTCAAAGACAATGAGTAAAAATTAAGGAACCCACACTGTAATTGCACATTTTAGCACTGTCATCCTCACATACCCAAGTGTTACTAATACTGAAATACAGCAGATCCTTCATACCTGCCATAGTTTGCTGAGTTCTCATGCAGTCTTACAGAGCGAAAAAAGGTAGTGTTATTACAAAGAATAAAAATTAAGTTACTTAAATGGTCTTGAAAAGCTCAAGAAATAGATTTTGAACTACAGGTTTTTAAAATGAGATATAAAGAGTGTCTACAAAAAAAATCAGTCACTGGCAGACAAACATTCTGGACTGTCACTACCAAAAAATCTTTTTCTCTTACCATTAATTTGTAAGCAAAACAACCTCAAAGTGGTATTAATCAAGTGAATATTTAAATATAAACTTTTAACAGTTGAAATTTCCTGGTTTTTGTTTGTTTGTTTGTTTGATGCTTGTGGCAGCGTTATTAAACACCATAAACCTACCCATACTACATTAACACTTCAAAGGGTTTGGACAGCAAGAGCAAGTTAATGCCACATAAGACTATGGGTGCAACGCTAGATAAAGTCTTTCTTGTTCTAGACTTTGACAATGCTCTTTTGGGGTTGAAATAAGGAACACAGAGCAAACGCCGTCCTGCACAGACGAGCAGCGTTTCCAACTCCACCATCCAAACAAGCGCTCGCAGAAAAGAACTGCAAGAGCCGCTGAGGCTGCTCCAAATTCCAGGTTTTGGCTCCTGGGGACTGATCCTTGCAGATCTGCAGCTCCTCCCGGGGCCCAGGACTCCCTCCCTCACACAGGCAGGCCCCAAAATGAGAGGGCTGAGGCTCCTCTTTGCGGAGCAGAGGCTGCCGTGGCCCCGAGGCGTTATTGTCCATCTCGGCCCAAGGCCCCACTCGCTGCCCAGACACAAATCCCTCTTTGCAGGTAGCCTGGAGCACCAGAAGGACACCAAACAGCTCTGTTTGCTTTGGGGCTGGTAATTTCTAAGGGCAGAGCCACAGTGGTTGCATCACCGTACCCCGGGGCCCTGCCAGCAAGGCCAACCTGGACTTGCCTGCAGAGCCCTAGCCCTTGAGCCAGCAGCTGCTAGAAATTATGGGGCCGTACGTAACATGCAGAGTTTTGGCTCTCTGGCTGCCTGAAGCCTTTCAGATGACAGGAATTAGAGTATCAAAATGGTTCAAAGCAACGTGGTGTTAAAGTAACACATTGCCAAATAAATGAGTACCTTGTTTGCTACGTTACCATCACTTAAGGAAACGGTAAGTCTGTAGAATTGTTTCCCTGCATCTGAAGTTTAGAAAAGGACAAAGGGTTTTAAATAAACAAGCCAATATTCAATATTTTTATAAACGATCTGGATGTAGGAATAGAAGGCATTTTGAGCAAGTTTGTTGATGACACCAAACTTGGAGGAGTTGTGGACTCGAATGAGGGTGGAAAGGCCTTGCAGAGGGATCTGGATAGGTTGGAGAGCTGGGCGATCGCCAACCGCATGAAGTTCAATAAGAGCAAGTGCCGGGTCCTGCACCTGGGACGGGGAAACCCTGGCTGCACGTACAGACTGGGCGATGAGACGCTGGAGAGCAGCCTAGAAGAGAGGGATCTGGGGGTCGTGGTAGACAACAAGTTGAATATGAGCCGGCAGTGTGCCCTGGCAGCCAGGAGGGCCAACCGTGTCCTGGGGTGCATCAAGCACGGCATTGCTAGTAGGTCAAGGGAGGTGATTGTCCCGCTCTACTCTGCGCTGGTGCGGCCTCACCTCGAGTACTGTGTGCAGTTCTGGGCACCACAGTATAAAAAGGACATGAAACTGTTGGAGAGTGTCCAGAGGAGGGCTACGAAGATGGTGAAAGGCCTGTATTTCATTCATTAGGTCAACTCTAACCACTAAGCCAGGTTATTTCTATTAGCGATAAGGAGCAATTGAACCTTAAACATTGAAACCTAGGTTGATGAGCCTATTCCACAAGGTCTCATGACTCCACACATGTGAAGTGAAATCTGCCAGGTGGGGATCATTTGACATTTGATATAAAGGAAGCATGAGGAGCATGGGAAGACTTGCCACTCTAGGAGAGTATGAGATTCAGGTTACTTAGAGTGCTTTTTCTACTGTCCTCGTAAAATGGAAACAGTGTTCCTAAGTAGGCTGCTTTTTCATCCTGTTTTCTACAATCTCTGTGAAATAGTTTGGGACGCTCTATGAACTAGTAACATCGGTGGTGACTACTCAGAATGGGAAAACCCTGGTGGTGCTACTTCCCCATGAAGTTGTTTGGTAGTAAGTAAAATTCAGAAGCTGGCAGGTAAGTACTCCTGGGTTAAAAATTTGATACGGGTTGGGGAGCTTGAGGATTTTTTTGACTGTGTCTGTAACATGGAACTTGGGGTTTTTTAAAGTTTCTGTCATGTGGTCCCGCTCCCCGAGTCCTCGCTCCCCGAGTCCTCGCTCCCCGAGTCCTCGCTCCCCGAGTCCTCGCTCCCCGAGTCCTCGCTCCCCGAGTCCTCGCTCCCCGAGTCCTCGCTCCCCGAGTCCTCGCTCCCCGAGTCCTCGCTCCCCGAGTCCTCGCTCCCCGAGTCCTCGCTCCCCGAGTCCTCGCTCCCCGAGTCCTCGCTCCCCGAGTCCTCGCTCCCCGAGTCCTCGCTCCCCGAGTCCTCGCTCCCCGAGTCCTCGCTCCCCGAGTCCTCGCTCCCCGAGTCCTCGCTCCCCGAGTCCTCGCTCCCCGAGTCCTCGCTCCCCGAGTCCTCGCTCCCCGAGTCCTCGCTCCCCGAGTCCTCGCTCCCCGAGTCCTCGCTCCCCGAGTCCTCGCTCCCCGAGTCCTCGCTCCCCGAGTCCTCGCTCCCCGAGTCCTCGCTCCCCGAGTCCTCGCTCCCCGAGTCCTCGCTCCCCGAGTCCTCGCTCCCCGAGTCCTCGCTCCCCGAGTCCTCGCTCCCCGAGTCCTCGCTCCCCGAGTCCTCGCTCCCCGAGTCCTCGCTCCCCGAGTCCTCGCTCCCCGAGTCCTCGCTCCCCGAGTCCTCGCTCCCCGAGTCCTCGCTCCCCGAGTCCTCGCTCCCCGAGTCCTCGCTCCCCGAGTCCTCGCTCCCCGAGTCCTCGCTCCCCGAGTCCTCGCTCCCCGAGTCCTCGCTCCCCGAGTCCTCGCTCCCCGAGTCCTCGCTCCCCGAGTCCTCGCTCCCCGAGTCCTCGCTCCCCGAGTCCTCGCTCCCCGAGTCCTCGCTCCCCGAGTCCTCGCTCCCCGAGTCCTCGCTCCCCGAGTCCTCGCTCCCCGAGTCCTCGCTCCCCGAGTCCTCGCTCCCCGAGTCCTCGCTCCCCGAGTCCTCGCTCCCCGAGTCCTCGCTCCCCGAGTCCTCGCTCCCCGAGTCCTCGCTCCCCGAGTCCTCGCTCCCCGAGTCCTCGCTCCCCGAGTCCTCGCTCCCCGAGTCCTCGCTCCCCGAGTCCTCGCTCCCCGAGTCCTCGCTCCCCGAGTCCTCGCTCCCCGAGTCCTCGCTCCCCGAGTCCTCGCTCCCCGAGTCCTCGCTCCCCGAGTCCTCGCTCCCCGAGTCCTCGCTCCCCGAGTCCTCGCTCCCCGAGTCCTCGCTCCCCGAGTCCTCGCTCCCCGAGTCCTCGCTCCCCGAGTCCTCGCTCCCCGAGTCCTCGCTCCCCGAGTCCTCGCTCCCCGAGTCCTCGCTCCCCGAGTCCTCGCTCCCCGAGTCCTCGCTCCCCGAGTCCTCGCTCCCCGAGTCCTCGCTCCCCGAGTCCTCGCTCCCCGAGTCCTCGCTCCCCGAGTCCTCGCTCCCCGAGTCCTCGCTCCCCGAGTCCTCGCTCCCCGAGTCCTCGCTCCCCGAGTCCTCGCTCCCCGAGTCCTCGCTCCCCGAGTCCTCGCTCCCCGAGTCCTCGCTCCCCGAGTCCTCGCTCCCCGAGTCCTCGCTCCCCGAGTCCTCGCTCCCCGAGTCCTCGCTCCCCGAGTCCTCGCTCCCCGAGTCCTCGCTCCCCGAGTCCTCGCTCCCCGAGTCCTCGCTCCCCGAGTCCTCGCTCCCCGAGTCCTCGCTCCCCGAGTCCTCGCTCCCCGAGTCCTCGCTCCCCGAGTCCTCGCTCCCCGAGTCCTCGCTCCCCGAGTCCTCGCTCCCCGAGTCCTCGCTCCCCGAGTCCTCGCTCCCCGAGTCCTCGCTCCCCGAGTCCTCGCTCCCCGAGTCCTCGCTCCCCGAGTCCTCGCTCCCCGAGTCCTCGCTCCCCGAGTCCTCGCTCCCCGAGTCCTCGCTCCCCGAGTCCTCGCTCCCCGAGTCCTCGCTCCCCGAGTCCTCGCTCCCCGAGTCCTCGCTCCCCGAGTCCTCGCTCCCCGAGTCCTCGCTCCCCGAGTCCTCGCTCCCCGAGTCCTCGCTCCCCGAGTCCTCGCTCCCCGAGTCCTCGCTCCCCGAGTCCTCGCTCCCCGAGTCCTCGCTCCCCGAGTCCTCGCTCCCCGAGTCCTCGCTCCCCGAGTCCTCGCTCCCCGAGTCCTCGCTCCCCGAGTCCTCGCTCCCCGAGTCCTCGCTCCCCGAGTCCTCGCTCCCCGAGTCCTCGCTCCCCGAGTCCTCGCTCCCCGAGTCCTCGCTCCCCGAGTCCTCGCTCCCCGAGTCCTCGCTCCCCGAGTCCTCGCTCCCCGAGTCCTCGCTCCCCGAGTCCTCGCTCCCCGAGTCCTCGCTCCCCGAGTCCTCGCTCCCCGAGTCCTCGCTCCCCGAGTCCTCGCTCCCCGAGTCCTCGCTCCCCGAGTCCTCGCTCCCCGAGTCCTCGCTCCCCGAGTCCTCGCTCCCCGAGTCCTCGCTCCCCGAGTCCTCGCTCCCCGAGTCCTCGCTCCCCGAGTCCTCGCTCCCCGAGTCCTCGCTCCCCGAGTCCTCGCTCCCCGAGTCCTCGCTCCCCGAGTCCTCGCTCCCCGAGTCCTCGCTCCCCGAGTCCTCGCTCCCCGAGTCCTCGCTCCCCGAGTCCTCGCTCCCCGAGTCCTCGCTCCCCGAGTCCTCGCTCCCCGAGTCCTCGCTCCCCGAGTCCTCGCTCCCCGAGTCCTCGCTCCCCGAGTCCTCGCTCCCCGAGTCCTCGCTCCCCGAGTCCTCGCTCCCCGAGTCCTCGCTCCCCGAGTCCTCGCTCCCCGAGTCCTCGCTCCCCGAGTCCTCGCTCCCCGAGTCCTCGCTCCCCGAGTCCTCGCTCCCCGAGTCCTCGCTCCCCGAGTCCTCGCTCCCCGAGTCCTCGCTCCCCGAGTCCTCGCTCCCCGAGTCCTCGCTCCCCGAGTCCTCGCTCCCCGAGTCCTCGCTCCCCGAGTCCTCGCTCCCCGAGTCCTCGCTCCCCGAGTCCTCGCTCCCCGAGTCCTCGCTCCCCGAGTCCTCGCTCCCCGAGTCCTCGCTCCCCGAGTCCTCGCTCCCCGAGTCCTCGCTCCCCGAGTCCTCGCTCCCCGAGTCCTCGCTCCCCGAGTCCTCGCTCCCCGAGTCCTCGCTCCCCGAGTCCTCGCTCCCCGAGTCCTCGCTCCCCGAGTCCTCGCTCCCCGAGTCCTCGCTCCCCGAGTCCTCGCTCCCCGAGTCCTCGCTCCCCGAGTCCTCGCTCCCCGAGTCCTCGCTCCCCGAGTCCTCGCTCCCCGAGTCCTCGCTCCCCGAGTCCTCGCTCCCCGAGTCCTCGCTCCCCGAGTCCTCGCTCCCCGAGTCCTCGCTCCCCGAGTCCTCGCTCCCCCGAGTCCTCGCTCCCCGAGTCCTCGCTCCCCGAGTCCCTCGCTCCCCGAGTCCTCGCTCCCCGAGTCCTCGCTCCCCGAGTCCTCGCTCCCCGAGTCCTCGCTCCCCGAGTCCTCGCTCCCCGAGTCCTCGCTTCCCCGAGTCCTCGCTCCCCGAGTCCTCGCTCCCCGAGTCCTCGCTCCCCGAGTCCTCGCTCCCCGAGTCCTCGCTCCCCGAGTCCTCGCTCCCCGAGTCCTCGCCTCCCCCGAGTCCTCGCTCCCCGAGTCCTCGCTCCCCGAGTCCTCGCTCCCCGAGTCCTCGCTCCCCGAGTCCTCGCTCCCCGAGTCCTCGCTCCCCGAGTCCTCGCTCCCCGAGTCCTCGCTCCCCGAGTCCTCGCTCCCCGAGTCCTCGCTCCCCGAGTCCTCGCTCCCCGAGTCCTCGCTCCCCGAGTCCTCGCTCCCCGAGTCCTCGCTCCCCGAGTCCTCGCTCCCCGAGTCCTCGCTCCCCGAGTCCTCGCTCCCCGAGTCCTCGCTCCCCGAGTCCTCGCTCCCCGAGTCCTCGCTCCCCGAGTCCTCGCTCCCCGAGTCCTCGCTCCCCGAGTCCTCGCTCCCCGAGTCCTCGCTCCCCGAGTCCTCGCTCCCCGAGTCCTCGCTCCCCGAGTCCTCGCTCCCCGAGTCCTCGCTCCCCGAGTCCTCGCTCCCCGAGTCCTCGCTCCCCGAGTCCTCGCTCCCCGAGTCCTCGCTCCCCGAGTCCTCGCTCCCCGAGTCCTCGCTCCCCGAGTCCTCGCTCCCCGAGTCCTCGCTCCCCGAGTCCTCGCTCCCCGAGTCCTCGCTCCCCGAGTCCTCGCTCCCCGAGTCCTCGCTCCCCGAGTCCTCGCTCCCCGAGTCCTCGCTCCCCGAGTCCTCGCTCCCCGAGTCCTCGCTCCCCGAGTCCTCGCTCCCCGAGTCCTCGCTCCCCGAGTCCTCGCTCCCCGAGTCCTCGCTCCCCGAGTCCTCGCTCCCCGAGTCCTCGCTCCCCGAGTCCTCGCTCCCCGAGTCCTCGCTCCCCGAGTCCTCGCTCCCCGAGTCCTCGCTCCCCGAGTCCTCGCTCCCCGAGTCCTCGCTCCCCGAGTCCTCGCTCCCCGAGTCCTCGCTCCCCGAGTCCTCGCTCCCCGAGTCCTCGCTCCCCGAGTCCTCGCTCCCCGAGTCCTCGCTCCCCGAGTCCTCGCTCCCCGAGTCCTCGCTCCCCGAGTCCTCGCTCCCCGAGTCCTCGCTCCCCGAGTCCTCGCTCCCCGAGTCCTCGCTCCCCGAGTCCTCGCTCCCCGAGTCCTCGCTCCCCGAGTCCTCGCTCCCCGAGTCCTCGCTCCCCGAGTCCTCGCTCCCCGAGTCCTCGCTCCCCGAGTCCTCGCTCCCCGAGTCCTCGCTCCCCGAGTCCTCGCTCCCCGAGTCCTCGCTCCCCGAGTCCTCGCTCCCCGAGTCCTCGCTCCCCGAGTCCTCGCTCCCCGAGTCCTCGCTCCCCGAGTCCTCGCTCCCCGAGTCCTCGCTCCCCGAGTCCTCGCTCCCCGAGTCCTCGCTCCCCGAGTCCTCGCTCCCCGAGTCCTCGCTCCCCGAGTCCTCGCTCCCCGAGTCCTCGCTCCCCGAGTCCTCGCTCCCCGAGTCCTCGCTCCCCGAGTCCTCGCTCCCCGAGTCCTCGCTCCCCGAGTCCTCGCTCCCCGAGTCCTCGCTCCCCGAGTCCTCGCTCCCCGAGTCCTCGCTCCCCGAGTCCTCGCTCCCCGAGTCCTCGCTCCCCGAGTCCTCGCTCCCCGAGTCCTCGCTCCCCGAGTCCTCGCTCCCCGAGTCCTCGCTCCCCGAGTCCTCGCTCCCCGAGTCCTCGCTCCCCGAGTCCTCGCTCCCCGAGTCCTCGCTCCCCGAGTCCTCGCTCCCCGAGTCCTCGCTCCCCGAGTCCTCGCTCCCCGAGTCCTCGCTCCCCGAGTCCTCGCTCCCCGAGTCCTCGCTCCCCGAGTCCTCGCTCCCCGAGTCCTCGCTCCCCGAGTCCTCGCTCCCCGAGTCCTCGCTCCCCGAGTCCTCGCTCCCCGAGTCCTCGCTCCCCGAGTCCTCGCTCCCCGAGTCCTCGCTCCCCGAGTCCTCGCTCCCCGAGTCCTCGCTCCCCGAGTCCTCGCTCCCCGAGTCCTCGCTCCCCGAGTCCTCGCTCCCCGAGTCCTCGCTCCCCGAGTCCTCGCTCCCCGAGTCCTCGCTCCCCGAGTCCTCGCTCCCCGAGTCCTCGCTCCCCGAGTCCTCGCTCCCCGAGTCCTCGCTCCCCGAGTCCTCGCTCCCCGAGTCCTCGCTCCCCGAGTCCTCGCTCCCCGAGTCCTCGCTCCCCGAGTCCTCGCTCCCCGAGTCCTCGCTCCCCGAGTCCTCGCTCCCCGAGTCCTCGCTCCCCGAGTCCTCGCTCCCCGAGTCCTCGCTCCCCGAGTCCTCGCTCCCCGAGTCCTCGCTCCCCGAGTCCTCGCTCCCCGAGTCCTCGCTCCCCGAGTCCTCGCTCCCCGAGTCCTCGCTCCCCGAGTCCTCGCTCCCCGAGTCCTCGCTCCCCGAGTCCTCGCTCCCCGAGTCCTCGCTCCCCGAGTCCTCGCTCCCCGAGTCCTCGCTCCCCGAGTCCTCGCTCCCCGAGTCCTCGCTCCCCGAGTCCTCGCTCCCCGAGTCCTCGCTCCCCGAGTCCTCGCTCCCCGAGTCCTCGCTCCCCGAGTCCTCGCTCCCCGAGTCCTCGCTCCCCGAGTCCTCGCTCCCCGAGTCCTCGCTCCCCGAGTCCTCGCTCCCCGAGTCCTCGCTCCCCGAGTCCTCGCTCCCCGAGTCCTCGCTCCCCGAGTCCTCGCTCCCCGAGTCCTCGCTCCCCGAGTCCTCGCTCCCCGAGTCCTCGCTCCCCGAGTCCTCGCTCCCCGAGTCCTCGCTCCCCGAGTCCTCGCTCCCCGAGTCCTCGCTCCCCGAGTCCTCGCTCCCCGAGTCCTCGCTCCCCGAGTCCTCGCTCCCCGAGTCCTCGCTCCCCGAGTCCTCGCTCCCCGAGTCCTCGCTCCCCGAGTCCTCGCTCCCCGAGTCCTCGCTCCCCGAGTCCTCGCTCCCCGAGTCCTCGCTCCCCGAGTCCTCGCTCCCCGAGTCCTCGCTCCCCGAGTCCTCGCTCCCCGAGTCCTCGCTCCCCGAGTCCTCGCTCCCCGAGTCCTCGCTCCCCGAGTCCTCGCTCCCCGAGTCCTCGCTCCCCGAGTCCTCGCTCCCCGAGTCCTCGCTCCCCGAGTCCTCGCTCCCCGAGTCCTCGCTCCCCGAGTCCTCGCTCCCCGAGTCCTCGCTCCCCGAGTCCTCGCTCCCCGAGTCCTCGCTCCCCGAGTCCTCGCTCCCCGAGTCCTCGCTCCCCGAGTCCTCGCTCCCCGAGTCCTCGCTCCCCGAGTCCTCGCTCCCCGAGTCCTCGCTCCCCGAGTCCTCGCTCCCCGAGTCCTCGCTCCCCGAGTCCTCGCTCCCCGAGTCCTCGCTCCCCGAGTCCTCGCTCCCCGAGTCCTCGCTCCCCGAGTCCTCGCTCCCCGAGTCCTCGCTCCCCGAGTCCTCGCTCCCCGAGTCCTCGCTCCCCGAGTCCTCGCTCCCCGAGTCCTCGCTCCCCGAGTCCTCGCTCCCCGAGTCCTCGCTCCCCGAGTCCTCGCTCCCCGAGTCCTCGCTCCCCGAGTCCTCGCTCCCCGAGTCCTCGCTCCCCGAGTCCTCGCTCCCCGAGTCCTCGCTCCCCGAGTCCTCGCTCCCCGAGTCCTCGCTCCCCGAGTCCTCGCTCCCCGAGTCCTCGCTCCCCGAGTCCTCGCTCCCCGAGTCCTCGCTCCCCGAGTCCTCGCTCCCCGAGTCCTCGCTCCCCGAGTCCTCGCTCCCCGAGTCCTCGCTCCCCGAGTCCTCGCTCCCCGAGTCCTCGCTCCCCGAGTCCTCGCTCCCCGAGTCCTCGCTCCCCGAGTCCTCGCTCCCCGAGTCCTCGCTCCCCGAGTCCTCGCTCCCCGAGTCCTCGCTCCCCGAGTCCTCGCTCCCCGAGTCCTCGCTCCCCGAGTCCTCGCTCCCCGAGTCCTCGCTCCCCGAGTCCTCGCTCCCCGAGTCCTCGCTCCCCGAGTCCTCGCTCCCCGAGTCCTCGCTCCCCGAGTCCTCGCTCCCCGAGTCCTCGCTCCCCGAGTCCTCGCTCCCCGAGTCCTCGCTCCCCGAGTCCTCGCTCCCCGAGTCCTCGCTCCCCGAGTCCTCGCTCCCCGAGTCCTCGCTCCCCGAGTCCTCGCTCCCCGAGTCCTCGCTCCCCGAGTCCTCGCTCCCCGAGTCCTCGCTCCCCGAGTCCTCGCTCCCCGAGTCCTCGCTCCCCGAGTCCTCGCTCCCCGAGTCCTCGCTCCCCGAGTCCTCGCTCCCCGAGTCCTCGCTCCCCGAGTCCTCGCTCCCCGAGTCCTCGCTCCCCGAGTCCTCGCTCCCCGAGTCCTCGCTCCCCGAGTCCTCGCTCCCCGAGTCCTCGCTCCCCGAGTCCTCGCTCCCCGAGTCCTCGCTCCCCGAGTCCTCGCTCCCCGAGTCCTCGCTCCCCGAGTCCTCGCTCCCCGAGTCCTCGCTCCCCGAGTCCTCGCTCCCCGAGTCCTCGCTCCCCGAGTCCTCGCTCCCCGAGTCCTCGCTCCCCGAGTCCTCGCTCCCCGAGTCCTCGCTCCCCGAGTCCTCGCTCCCCGAGTCCTCGCTCCCCGAGTCCTCGCTCCCCGAGTCCTCGCTCCCCGAGTCCTCGCTCCCCGAGTCCTCGCTCCCCGAGTCCTCGCTCCCCGAGTCCTCGCTCCCCGAGTCCTCGCTCCCCGAGTCCTCGCTCCCCGAGTCCTCGCTCCCCGAGTCCTCGCTCCCCGAGTCCTCGCTCCCCGAGTCCTCGCTCCCCGAGTCCTCGCTCCCCGAGTCCTCGCTCCCCGAGTCCTCGCTCCCCGAGTCCTCGCTCCCCGAGTCCTCGCTCCCCGAGTCCTCGCTCCCCGAGTCCTCGCTCCCCGAGTCCTCGCTCCCCGAGTCCTCGCTCCCCGAGTCCTCGCTCCCCGAGTCCTCGCTCCCCGAGTCCTCGCTCCCCGAGTCCTCGCTCCCCGAGTCCTCGCTCCCCGAGTCCTCGCTCCCCGAGTCCTCGCTCCCCGAGTCCTCGCTCCCCGAGTCCTCGCTCCCCGAGTCCTCGCTCCCCGAGTCCTCGCTCCCCGAGTCCTCGCTCCCCGAGTCCTCGCTCCCCGAGTCCTCGCTCCCCGAGTCCTCGCTCCCCGAGTCCTCGCTCCCCGAGTCCTCGCTCCCCGAGTCCTCGCTCCCCGAGTCCTCGCTCCCCGAGTCCTCGCTCCCCGAGTCCTCGCTCCCCGAGTCCTCGCTCCCCGAGTCCTCGCTCCCCGAGTCCTCGCTCCCCGAGTCCTCGCTCCCCGAGTCCTCGCTCCCCGAGTCCTCGCTCCCCGAGTCCTCGCTCCCCGAGTCCTCGCTCCCCGAGTCCTCGCTCCCCGAGTCCTCGCTCCCCGAGTCCTCGCTCCCCGAGTCCTCGCTCCCCGAGTCCTCGCTCCCCGAGTCCTCGCTCCCCGAGTCCTCGCTCCCCGAGTCCTCGCTCCCCGAGTCCTCGCTCCCCGAGTCCTCGCTCCCCGAGTCCTCGCTCCCCGAGTCCTCGCTCCCCGAGTCCTCGCTCCCCGAGTCCTCGCTCCCCGAGTCCTCGCTCCCCGAGTCCTCGCTCCCCGAGTCCTCGCTCCCCGAGTCCTCGCTCCCCGAGTCCTCGCTCCCCGAGTCCTCGCTCCCCGAGTCCTCGCTCCCCGAGTCCTCGCTCCCCGAGTCCTCGCTCCCCGAGTCCTCGCTCCCCGAGTCCTCGCTCCCCGAGTCCTCGCTCCCCGAGTCCTCGCTCCCCGAGTCCTCGCTCCCCGAGTCCTCGCTCCCCGAGTCCTCGCTCCCCGAGTCCTCGCTCCCCGAGTCCTCGCTCCCCGAGTCCTCGCTCCCCGAGTCCTCGCTCCCCGAGTCCTCGCTCCCCGAGTCCTCGCTCCCCGAGTCCTCGCTCCCCGAGTCCTCGCTCCCCGAGTCCTCGCTCCCCGAGTCCTCGCTCCCCGAGTCCTCGCTCCCCGAGTCCTCGCTCCCCGAGTCCTCGCTCCCCGAGTCCTCGCTCCCCGAGTCCTCGCTCCCCGAGTCCTCGCTCCCCGAGTCCTCGCTCCCCGAGTCCTCGCTCCCCGAGTCCTCGCTCCCCGAGTCCTCGCTCCCCGAGTCCTCGCTCCCCGAGTCCTCGCTCCCCGAGTCCTCGCTCCCCGAGTCCTCGCTCCCCGAGTCCTCGCTCCCCGAGTCCTCGCTCCCCGAGTCCTCGCTCCCCGAGTCCTCGCTCCCCGAGTCCTCGCTCCCCGAGTCCTCGCTCCCCGAGTCCTCGCTCCCCGAGTCCTCGCTCCCCGAGTCCTCGCTCCCCGAGTCCTCGCTCCCCGAGTCCTCGCTCCCCGAGTCCTCGCTCCCCGAGTCCTCGCTCCCCGAGTCCTCGCTCCCCGAGTCCTCGCTCCCCGAGTCCTCGCTCCCCGAGTCCTCGCTCCCCGAGTCCTCGCTCCCCGAGTCCTCGCTCCCCGAGTCCTCGCTCCCCGAGTCCTCGCTCCCCGAGTCCTCGCTCCCCGAGTCCTCGCTCCCCGAGTCCTCGCTCCCCGAGTCCTCGCTCCCCGAGTCCTCGCTCCCCGAGTCCTCGCTCCCCGAGTCCTCGCTCCCCGAGTCCTCGCTCCCCGAGTCCTCGCTCCCCGAGTCCTCGCTCCCCGAGTCCTCGCTCCCCGAGTCCTCGCTCCCCGAGTCCTCGCTCCCCGAGTCCTCGCTCCCCGAGTCCTCGCTCCCCGAGTCCTCGCTCCCCGAGTCCTCGCTCCCCGAGTCCTCGCTCCCCGAGTCCTCGCTCCCCGAGTCCTCGCTCCCCGAGTCCTCGCTCCCCGAGTCCTCGCTCCCCGAGTCCTCGCTCCCCGAGTCCTCGCTCCCCGAGTCCTCGCTCCCCGAGTCCTCGCTCCCCGAGTCCTCGCTCCCCGAGTCCTCGCTCCCCGAGTCCTCGCTCCCCGAGTCCTCGCTCCCCGAGTCCTCGCTCCCCGAGTCCTCGCTCCCCGAGTCCTCGCTCCCCGAGTCCTCGCTCCCCGAGTCCTCGCTCCCCGAGTCCTCGCTCCCCGAGTCCTCGCTCCCCGAGTCCTCGCTCCCCGAGTCCTCGCTCCCCGAGTCCTCGCTCCCCGAGTCCTCGCTCCCCGAGTCCTCGCTCCCCGAGTCCTCGCTCCCCGAGTCCTCGCTCCCCGAGTCCTCGCTCCCCGAGTCCTCGCTCCCCGAGTCCTCGCTCCCCGAGTCCTCGCTCCCCGAGTCCTCGCTCCCCGAGTCCTCGCTCCCCGAGTCCTCGCTCCCCGAGTCCTCGCTCCCCGAGTCCTCGCTCCCCGAGTCCTCGCTCCCCGAGTCCTCGCTCCCCGAGTCCTCGCTCCCCGAGTCCTCGCTCCCCGAGTCCTCGCTCCCCGAGTCCTCGCTCCCCGAGTCCTCGCTCCCCGAGTCCTCGCTCCCCGAGTCCTCGCTCCCCGAGTCCTCGCTCCCCGAGTCCTCGCTCCCCGAGTCCTCGCTCCCCGAGTCCTCGCTCCCCGAGTCCTCGCTCCCCGAGTCCTCGCTCCCCGAGTCCTCGCTCCCCGAGTCCTCGCTCCCCGAGTCCTCGCTCCCCGAGTCCTCGCTCCCCGAGTCCTCGCTCCCCGAGTCCTCGCTCCCCGAGTCCTCGCTCCCCGAGTCCTCGCTCCCCGAGTCCTCGCTCCCCGAGTCCTCGCTCCCCGAGTCCTCGCTCCCCGAGTCCTCGCTCCCCGAGTCCTCGCTCCCCGAGTCCTCGCTCCCCGAGTCCTCGCTCCCCGAGTCCTCGCTCCCCGAGTCCTCGCTCCCCGAGTCCTCGCTCCCCGAGTCCTCGCTCCCCGAGTCCTCGCTCCCCGAGTCCTCGCTCCCCGAGTCCTCGCTCCCCGAGTCCTCGCTCCCCGAGTCCTCGCTCCCCGAGTCCTCGCTCCCCGAGTCCTCGCTCCCCGAGTCCTCGCTCCCCGAGTCCTCGCTCCCCGAGTCCTCGCTCCCCGAGTCCTCGCTCCCCGAGTCCTCGCTCCCCGAGTCCTCGCTCCCCGAGTCCTCGCTCCCCGAGTCCTCGCTCCCCGAGTCCTCGCTCCCCGAGTCCTCGCTCCCCGAGTCCTCGCTCCCCGAGTCCTCGCTCCCCGAGTCCTCGCTCCCCGAGTCCTCGCTCCCCGAGTCCTCGCTCCCCGAGTCCTCGCTCCCCGAGTCCTCGCTCCCCGAGTCCTCGCTCCCCGAGTCCTCGCTCCCCGAGTCCTCGCTCCCCGAGTCCTCGCTCCCCGAGTCCTCGCTCCCCGAGTCCTCGCTCCCCGAGTCCTCGCTCCCCGAGTCCTCGCTCCCCGAGTCCTCGCTCCCCGAGTCCTCGCTCCCCGAGTCCTCGCTCCCCGAGTCCTCGCTCCCCGAGTCCTCGCTCCCCGAGTCCTCGCTCCCCGAGTCCTCGCTCCCCGAGTCCTCGCTCCCCGAGTCCTCGCTCCCCGAGTCCTCGCTCCCCGAGTCCTCGCTCCCCGAGTCCTCGCTCCCCGAGTCCTCGCTCCCCGAGTCCTCGCTCCCCGAGTCCTCGCTCCCCGAGTCCTCGCTCCCCGAGTCCTCGCTCCCCGAGTCCTCGCTCCCCGAGTCCTCGGGACGCTATGCAAGTCTCTGGTATCTGGCCAGGAGACTAAGGAGACGGGGAAAGCTGAAGAACGACTAAAAGACAAAGTTTGCAGGGGATGCTGCACAAGTCTCTTACAGCCAAGCTGGACAAAGGAGAAGGACCAGAGGGAGGAAGACTATGAGCCTTCCGCATGAGAGACCCCCAGAGGGACCACCGGAGACTGTTACGCATGCTCCAGTAGGAGGGTTTGGATTCCGGAAACTAATTATAATAACCCTGCTTTTTTTAGAAGCAGTAATGAACATGTGTTAGCCTAGGAGCATAAAAATCAGCTGCTTGATGTAATAACTGGTGTGCGTCTTGGTGGAGCAGAGATTCCCGGCGCACCCAGCGCTGTTTGCTTACCTCTATTCCTTTAATAAATTGTAAACTTTGATTATAGTCCTATTTTGAAGACTGAGCCATTTATAACAGTAGTGAGGACTTCGCCCAGCCCTTCTCTGTCACCTTTAGCCCCCCTCCCTTCCCCCATCAAACCTAGTTTAAAGCCCTGGTAATCAGCCCAGAGAGCTTGCTCCCCAGCACACTTGTGCCCCACTTGCCCAGTCCTGGTCCCCAGATTTTTGTGCCAGGAACATGATTCCACAGAGCCTTCAAGCCTTTCTGTAGCTTTAAAGATGCTGAAATGGTCCCTGGTTTAAGAAGAACTAGTTCCCCGCCTGGCACTACGAATCATTGCTTAGGGCTAAAAGCTGAGGCTCTTGTCTGTTATGTGAACAGCCAGGGAGACTCGGCCTCCCTTCTCTGTTGAGTTCGGTGCTGCCTAGCCTTAACATTTTCAGTACTCAGTAGCGTCCCCCAGGCTCTCGTATTTTGAGAGGGATTGCACTCCCCTTACATCATATGGGAATCCCAGTTTTCTGTCTCAAGGGTGAATGGTGTAAGGCACTTCTGAATCATTGCAGGTTGTCGTTGTTGTCCGGAGAACAACCAGTATTACCGCTAAAGACTGAGGCAAAGAAGGCATTAAGCACCTCTGCCTTTTCCTCATCGGAAGCCATCGTGCAGCGGGCAGGCTACGACTTGGTTGCCATCACGGAAACGTGGTGGGACCAGTCTCATGACTGGAGTGCTGCGATGCCTGGCTATAGGCTCTTCAGAAGGGACAGGCAGCACAGAAGGGGTGGCGGTGTGGCTCTCTATATTAGAGAGTCTTTCGATGTTGTAGAACTCGAGGCTAGGAATGACAAGATCGAGTCCCTTTGGGTTAGGATCGGCAGGGACAACAAAGCTAGTTGTCCTGGTGGGGGTCTGCTATAGACCGCCGAACCAGGATGAGGAGACGGATGAGGAGTTCTACAGGCAGCTGACAGAAGTTGCGAAATCGTCGGCGCTTGTACTCGTGGGGGACTTCAACTTCCCTGACATATCCTGGAAGCACAACACAGCCCAGAGGAAGCAGTCTAGGAGGTTTCTGGAGAAAGTGGAAGATAGCTTCCTGACGCAGCTGATTAGTGAACCTACCAGGGGTGGTGCCCTGCTAGACCTTCTCTTCACAAACAGAGAAGGACTGGTGGAGGATGTGATTGTCGGGAACAGTCTTGGGCAGAGTGACCACGAAATGGTGGAGTTCACTATTCTTGGCGGGGCCAGGAAGGGAACCAGTAAAACCACTGTATTGGACTTTCGGAGGGCTGACTTTGGGCTGCTCAGGACACTAGTTGGTGGAGTCCCATGGGAGGCGGTTCTGAAGGGCAGAGGGGTCCAGAAAGGCTGGGCGCTCTTTAAGAGGCAAATCCTAATGGCGCAGGAGCGGTCTATTCCCATGCGCCCAAAGATGAGCCAGCGGGGAAGAAGACCAGCCTGGCTCAACAGAGAATTGTGGCTTGAGCTTAGGAGAAAAAAGAGGGTTTATAATCTTTGGAAAATTGGGCAGGCCACTAAGGAGGACTATAAGGATGTAGCGAGGCTGTGCAGGGACAAGATTAGGAAGGCCAAAGCTCATCTGGAGCTCAATCTGGCTACTGCCGTTAAAGATAACAAAAAACGCTTTTATAAATACATCAACACCAAAAGGAGGACTAGGGAGAATCTCCATCCTTTACTGGATGCGGGGGGAAACTTAGTTACAAGAGATGAGGAAAAGGCGGAGGTGCTTAATGCCTTCTTTGCCTCAGTCTTTAGCGGCAAAACCGGTTGCTCTCTGGATACCCAGTACCCAGAACTGGTGGAAGGGGACGGGGAGCAGGATGTGGCCCTCACCATCCACGAAGAACTGGTTGGTGACCTGCTACGGCACTTGGATGTCCACAAATCGATGGGGCCGGATGGGATCCACCCAAGGGTACTGAGAGAACTGGCAGAGGAGCTGGCCAAGCCCCTATCCATCATTTATCAGCAGTCCTGGCTATCGGGGGAGGTCCCAGCTGACTGGCGACTAGCAAATGTGACGCCCATCTACAAGAAGGGCCGGAGGGCAGACCCGGGGAACTACAGGCCGGTCAGTTTGACCTCAGTACCAGGGAAGCTCATGGAGCAGATCCTCTTGGGAGTCATCATGCGGCACTTGAAGGGCAAGCAGGCGATCAGGCCCAGCCAGCATGGGTTTATGGAAGGCAGGTCCTGCTTGACGAACCTGATCTCCTTCTACGACAAAGTGACGCGCTGGGTGGATGAGGGAAAGGCTGTGGATGTGGTCTACCTTGACTTCAGCAAGGCTTTTGACACCGTCTCCCACAGCATTCTCCTCAAGAAACTGGCTGCTCTTGGCTTGGACTGGCGCACGCTTCGTTGGGTTAGAAACTGGCTGGATAGCCGGGCCCAAAGAGTTGTGGTAAATGGAGCCAAGTCCAGCTGGAGGCCGGTCACTAGTGGCGTCCCCCAGGGCTCGGTGCTGGGGCCGGTCCTCTTTAACATCTTCATCAATGATCTGGATGACGGCATTGAGTGCACCCTCAGTAAGTTTGCAGATGACACCAAGCTAGGTGCGTGTGTCGATCTGCTCGAGGGTAGGAAGGCTCTGCAGGAGGATCTGGATAGGCTGCACCGATGGGCTGAGGTCAACTGTATGAAGTTCAACAAGGCCAAGTGCCGGGTCCTGCACCTGGGGCGCAGTAACCCCAAGCAGAACTACAGGCTGGGAGAGGAATGGTTGGAGAGCTGCCAGGCAGAGAAGGACCTGGGAGTGATGGTGGACAGTCGGCTGAATATGAGCCAGCAGTGTGCTCAGGTGGCCAAGAAGGCCAACGGCATCCTGGCTTGTATCAGAAACACTGTGACCAGCAGGGCTAGGGAGGTGATCGTCCCCCTGTACTCGGCTCTGGTGAGGCCGCACCTCGAGTACTGTGTTCAGTTTTGGGCCCCTCGCTACAAGAAGGACATCGAGGTGCTTGAGCAGGTCCAAAGAAGGGCGACGAAGCTGGTGAGGGGCCTGGAGAGCAAGTCCTATGAGGAGCGGCTGAAGGAGCTGGGCTTGTTCAGCCTAGAGAAGAGGAGGCTCAGGGGTGACCTTATTGCTCTGTATAAGTACATTAAAGGAGGCTGTAGCGAGGTGGGGGTTGGCCTGTTCTCCCATGTGCCTGGTGACAGGACGAGGGGGAATGGGCTAAAGTTACGCCAGGGGAGTTTTAGGTTAGATGTTAGGAAGAATTTCTTTACTGAAAGGGTTGTTAGGCACTGGAACGGGCTGCCCAGGGAGGTGGTGGAGTCACCATCCCTGGAAGTCTTTAAAAGACGTTTAGATGTAGAGCTTAGGGATATGGTTTAGTGGGGACTGTTAGTGTTAGGTTAGAGGTTGGACTCGATGATCTTGAGGTCTCTTCCAACCTAGAAATTCTGTGATTCTGTGATTTAGCTGCAATAATAGGCAAGTGCTGCCAAGGCTATTGCCTTTATTTATTTTTTTTCCCCCCCAAGGCTAGGACAGGACAACATTTTCTGCCATGAGAAAATGATGGTGCCAGAAACTGGCCTTGGATTCAGAAGCTCCATGACAACAGAAGCTATTGCTAAAAGGCATCGAGCTATCGCTGCCAAGAAGGACCAGTGGTAACCTTCCTTTTGTTCCTTTTCTATAGCCCTATTAGTCCATTTACCCTAAAATCCACGATGTTGCCAAGGATCCACGATGAACAAGGCTGCCAAGAAGATAGCCCGATCGATATTGCAGCTTCCTGACCTCGTCTTCCTATGCAACTGCCTGCTGTGAATAGAAGACAGCACAGTGAGCCTGAAAGCCTCTTGTTCTTCCTTGCAAAGCCAAGTGGTAAGCCGGAGCAGTCCGGCCGTATTCCCGTCTCCACACTTCCTAGCTTGCGCAGAGTTCAGATGCTGGCTCACCTAAAATAGAACCTGAATTGAAAAATTAACATGCAAGTGGCATTCCCGAGCTGGCCCATGGACTCATTTCCCAGCGCATGTGAGCTGTACATCCAATTTCTTGTTTTCTGCAGCTGTGGGATATAAACAAGTGATCAGCATCCTGCTCCGCTTACTCACTTCTACACAAGAAAACAGACGGGAAAGGTTTGCTTTGTTAGAACAGTGCCCTCTGAAAGGGCATCATTAACAAAAATCCTTGTCTTTATCATATGGAATTTTAAGGGGCAACTAATTAAAAAGATTAATTAGCTGTGTTATGGGAGCAGCACTGGTGCAATTCTCTGAATCACCTTCTGTTTGCAACAAAACAGTTTTATCTGAGTAAGCCTATTTCAACACTTCAGCTGGAGGGGAGGCAATTTTATTTATTTTTCTTTAGGAGGACTCTGCGGTCTATTCCATATAAAAAAGTCAGACTAAACATCAGCATGAAACACATTAAATTGTACTGGACTGGTGACCACAAGTTTAATATCACCACTGTTTGTTTGACTATGCTAAACTTTTAATGTTTTCCATACCCTGTTCTTGGCTGCTCGCTAACAAAAAGCCCTGTGCATTGGGCTGGACTAAGACAGCAACAGTGGGACTATGGCTGTGAAAAATTAGCAAAGCTAGCAGGATTTCAATTTAAAAGGAAGTTTTCTTGTGCCTAGGTCCAGGAGGACAGTAACTGCTTATACTTCTAGGCTCTGTGGCATGCTAGGGAAAAGGAAAAAAAGAAAGGGAGAAGAAAAAGAAAAAAAGGCTGATTTTACCCACCACTCAAACTTCTAAGAGAAAAAGGTCACTGAAGGAGAAACACATCTGCTTCCAAACCCCCCATCAGCTCTTTCTCTCTACTCAACCATCACCATTTCCTAACATCCTTGATGATTCTACAACACCAGGGCTGTAGTTTCCTAACCTTTTACATAGTAGAGTGAAAAGTTTTACAGCTAAAAATCCAACTGTGTAGCTCAAATGCGAGAATGATGATCATCTATACATCCTTAATGTATCGTCCTCGTGTTTACTGGGGGATTTTTCCATGGGAAGGATTTTTCCACAAGGCAATTCCCTCCTCAACGCAGCAAGCTACACTCACATCAGCTGCAAATGGTATCACTCACTCACAGCTTCTAATAAATGAATTACTCACCATACATTTTCATGCCCTATCTTGTGGCAAATAAACTTCTGCATGAGATTGCTTTTAAGTGCATAGATATAGAAATCTCCTCTTGCTATAGGAAGAGAGGGAGCAGACTCTGCTCCCCCTGTACTGCATGGAAGGAACGTTTGCTTTCATGCTGTTTTACCTTCACTTCTGAGTTGCAACCTCCACACTGACGTGTAATGATGTGCACCTCTCTTGGAATTTATTCCATCCACAAAAAGTGGAACTTGAAATTAGATATTATGAAATCAGCAAGGAAGAGGCTTCATGCATTAGTTAACATTAAAAAAATAAAATAAAATAATAAGTATAGAGACTATACCTGCTTTTCTAAACTGCCACGGATGAACTGGTCAGCTCGCCACTTAATGACTGCTCTAGCCCAAATTAGATTTGGTTATTCAATTATTTCCCTAAATCTAGTAATAAGAAATGACCAGTCAGGTAGCAAATGAGGTTGGTGCTGTCTGCACAGGCAGTGTTTATGTGCGGGCAGGGGAAGGAGGAGGGAAGAGCTGCTGCAGGTCAACAGCAGGAATTGTCTCAGGTTTTGGTTCACCATTTTGCTTCTATCAGTTAACACAGAATGAAAGGTATCTCTTTTAAAATACCATTAGAAAGTATGATTTTCAGGTGAGTAAAAATTCTGCTTCCTTATTTTTAGGTTGTATCACTGGAATCTTTCAAGCAAACCACCTGGCTTCTGGTAGATGGTTTATTTATCTGGGAAGAAAAAGCAACCTCCGCAACACGCCTACAAGCAAGATGTATAACCAACATCTACTATAAGTTATTTGTATTTGTGACTCCATAAGCACAGACCCTTAAGCAATGACACCACCCTGGTAAGAAATCAGGTGTAGAAGAGACTGGCAATGCACGAGCAGGATGGGATCAGACGATGCTGCCCAGCAGCTCAAAGGGTGCTGGCTGGGTTTTGTAGTGCTCACACACGACCACGATGTGCCACTGCCTTCACAGCCCCTCACCTGCTGTGCGGTGCTCCCAGCACAACCGCAAAGCCCAGCCCGCGTGGTGCCTCCCATTGAAGGACAGGGAGGCAGAAACTTGTGACAGAAAAAAAAAAAAACAATGAAGAGAAGTAACACAAATACCTAACGATCTTCCACGAACTGCCGTGAGGGCATTGTTAATGCTGTGTGACAGACCTGACTGCCAGGAGACAGCGCCCAGCGACAGCACTCACAGCACCTGCCTTCCCCAGTTAAGAGCAGCTGGAAAAAAGGGAGTGTGGACGAGCAAGCCCTCCAAGAAGGGTGCTAACCCATGCTGAAGTAAGAGACCCAGAAACAACTCGCAGCTCTTCTGGCTTAAAAGGACAGCACGGGAGTAGAGGCATCAGTAGTCGTGCAGAAGCTCCCTTGGGACTCCTCTGAGAGCCAGGCTTCCTCCTCGCACCCCGCAGTCCTGGTACAACTGTCTGTAAAGTCAAAAGATGTGCTTCCAGCTTTTTCAGCAGCAAACCCTACCTCAAAACTTCCAAGAAGGCTTTGTTCGGTTACTGGCATCTGTTCACCACCTTGTGTAGCACCAGAAATGGCGATTTCAGATGTAGCCCTCAGCCCACCTAACCAAGCACCCCGGTTTTGGTAGTTACCAGCACTGGACACTTCAGCACCCATTCTGACTTGGCACAGCAAGGGATTAGGCTCCAGAAAAAGCCCTGAAACCCCCAACAATGACTTGTTTCCATCGCTGTGACCAAACCATGGGAAGGTTGAGCTGGAGCCACGCTTTGGCACAACAGAGACCGGTCACATTAAGTGCACCCCAAACCAAATGGGTTGCTGACATTCAAGCTAGCAACTACCAGCAGGAAAAGAAGAAAGTCAACATATTCCGTGTTGTTGAAACTAGCTCAGAAGGGGCTGTTTTCCTACCCAGCAAGGAGAAGATCCATTTGGACTAACAGGGAGGGAAGGACTGCAGAAAGTTTCCAAAACGGAGATGCTTTGTCCTGCCAAGCCCTTGCTGCCTTCCCCAGGTACCGGCATGGTGCAAGTGCCTGCAGGAGCTGGAGGTGAGCTACAGCCTCCTCCTGCACGCTGCCAGCAGTGATGCTGAAAATCTGTAGGGAAACGGTGCAATTAAGAGCAGCATTATAGCTTTTTAGAAATCTGGGGAGGAGCAGAGTGCCTCGTTATGCTGCCGGCATCGAGGCAGGACAGGATGAAAAAGGGGAAGGGGAATGGAAAGGGGAAGGGAAGCCCTGCTCCTGCCAGCACCCCACATCCTGGAGACCTCGCTGGGGACAGGCAGACAGGAGTCACGGCTAATGGTTGAAAATCATTTTGCATAATTGGAGCTGATAGGAGACCCACACCCATCACCCCAGGAAGCCATTTGTATCCTTGTGACAGTAACAGAACAAACACAATTTGTAAGTAGAGCAAAGAAATAAAACCATTAATAACTGGCAGAAAGGACCAGGTGAACAAACCACCACCACTACCCAGAACAACAAAACCAGCACTGCTCTTAAAACTTCTTCAGACATGTGAGAGCTGGGGATGTCAGAGCAGGGGGAGAGTAATGAGAAAGGGAAGATTAACAAAACTGTGTCTTGGGAAAGACTTCAATTAATATTAAGAGCAGGCAGAAAGACAAAACAAATGATGCAGAGCCAGCTACCGGCTCCCCGTACGGAGGAAAGCAGAGACGCAGCACAAAGACAAACCTCCCTTAAACACGCTATTGATGGCTTAATTTCCCCCCAGGGAACAAACACGATTCAAATTCATTTTTCCCTTTTTTATTTTGTTTTATGTTACCGGCTATTAAGAGCAAACAGTTGGCAAGAAGGTAATAAGCAAGCAATTATCGGATGAAGAAAAACACGGTTCTGAGGTTATCTCGGAGAAATGCCACGGGACTTGAGAAGGGCTCTGTGCAAGATTTTACCCGGGGACCTTCACAGCCAGCATGCAGCTCCTTCCAAACGTCCCAGGAAAAATTAAATAAAAAAGCTTTTTAATTCTCATCAGTGTTTACACTAATGTCTCCATAAACGTTTTGCGTGATTTAAACCGGCGTTTTTCTTTTGAGATGTTCATTACTTAGAGAGTTCAAACAGCAGCAAAGGAGCGTTAAGGGTAGCGGCTTATCTCCTCAAGCTGGCAATTCTTCTGTTTCGCTTCTTGCAATATCACAGCGACAGATGCTGTCAGATCCTCAGCCATCACAAAGGCTCAGCCCTTCCCTCCCGCCCAGGCGCAGCACCCAGCTGAGCCCACCCTGCTGCTCGCTGCAGCCCGCAGACACCGCGCTCACGTCGAGATAAGCACAAGGCCTCCGGTGCAGGTGCCCCCACAAGTCTGGAGTTTTAAACACACTTTCAAGCAGCATCCCTTGCCTCCCCTTGTTCTCAATCCTGTGCCCAACGGGCTCGTTTTAATCCGATTCAAGCCAAAGAAGCGCTCCTCAGATGCGTCTCTGCAATCAGAAGTTTTGCTACGATTTAAGCACGTGGAAGGAAGAAGCTGGGGTTCAAATGCCCTTCCCCCAAGGTGATGGAAGATGGCCTTTAAAAAATGGGGTTGATTTGAGAGTTTATGCCCATTGCAACTGCTCAACAGGGCTTCTGTGTCCAAGGGGTAATTCTGGTTTAAGATTTAAATGCAGCAGGGACCAGGACTGTGCTCATTTCTCTGCCTGCCTTATACGTCAGTCTCCCTCTTTGTGCAGTGCTGGACACCTCCTCCTGCAGCATCCCTGCCAGGCCGGGACAGGAATCCTTTAAAAAAGGATTTTTACACCCGGAATGAGAATAAAGGTTTAGAGGCATGTGATTTCCCCCCCCAGCTCCATGTGCGGCACTGCTGGCACTTCACAAATAAAGTGGCAAAAGGACCCCTTCAGCAATTCCTATTGCTTGCAGAACAAAACCTGGTAGGAAGGGGGTACACAAACCGCACAGTGGCTGCCAACACGAAAGGTCCGTTCTGCATCCAAACACGAGCTAGAAGCCAGTGTGCTGAGGGGGAAACACCACGCTCACCGCTGAGCCAAGGCAGAGACCCAGTTCCTTTAGGGACCCAGTTCCTTTCTCCATCCTACCTTTACATTTCTCAGCCTCTATATGCTCTAACCTTACACACAGGCACTTTCTCTGTTAAGGGTAAATGAAACAAAGAGTGCTTTGCCGTAAAAAAACACCATCCCCATGCCTGATCCTGCTGCATGTGGCACCTTTGCCAAGCAGCAGCTAACAAGGCAATGCCCACTCTACAGCTACGGCTCACCGGAAACTTTACTGCGTGCACAAGTGACTAAATTAAAGATTGCTCCTTATTTAAAGCACGGGTGACACAACCAAAGAGACAAACACTCAAAAGAGCAGCGGGAAAAAGCCGGGAGGAGCTCAGAGCTCCTTTAACCTGGCATTTGCAAGCTTTTGCTGCGCGTGCTCCAGCAAATCTGAAGCCACCCATGAGGCACCCCACTTCTCACGAAAGCAGAGCCCCAAACCATTGTTCTTGCTGTGCTTCACTGTGCTTCAGCCTCACAACAACATCCTCGCAGGAAAGCCTCACGGCAGCAGACACGAGCTCTGCTCGTGTAGCCGGCACGCCGCTCGCAGCAGCCGAGCAGATGGAGTGCGAACCTCGCTGCCGGGGGACAGGAGGCTGTCACCGTCCCGCTCCGCAACCCTCCGCGAGCTGTTATCAATTAGGAGCTAAATTCAGAAAGGATTTTGGTGAAAGACAACACTTCAAGGTGTTTACGGGGAAATCAATCTGCTCCTTCAAGAAAAGGAAACTGTGTACGGCAAGGTTGTTCTGCACTGCTTAAATCTGTCAGCAAAGCACCCGCGCCAAGTTGTTGTTGTCCCGGTTTTCTTTCCTGCAAGGATTTTAATTTAAGCTTTAGGCAAATTATTCCATTACTTTAACCACAAACAGAGTCAGGATGGCCTTAAAAACGGTGTGATTTTCTTCTCACCAAAAGTTAAGCATTTTTTTTTTCTGGCAAGTGTTTCGGAGGATGGGATCAACTCAAGAGCAGGAAGCGCACAGAGGAACAGGGAAGCAAAGGGGGGACATGAGGAGAGCCTAAAATGTCACCCCAAAGCCACACGGGACAGAGGAACTGTCTTGCCACAGCCACACCAGTGTGTATCAGCAAGAATCAGCTTCAATAGGTTCTGGGGCTTCTTTGAACTGTATTCACTCACACGAAACGCCGAGGCCGCCCCAGTTCATTCACTCAATTGATTCACCAACTGCTCTGAAACATGAATAAATATGTAAGCAGCTACTCTACCCTAATTAGTGGCATTCAGTGAATCTAACCAGAGAGCCTAGACCTCCAGCCCCTGCTTTTTAGCTCTCAGTGCCTCCCTCCTGGGAACTGAATAGCAATCAGCTATGTAATCCAGAGATGGTTGCTTTTTTCTTCCTATTTAAGGTGGAAAATAGGGGGGCAGGGCAGGGAGACAGGACTGGAAAACAATTAAATCCTTAAAGCCAGGCAAATGGTCTGAATGTGCTTAAAGAATGTGTCTAAGAAAAAATAATATATATATACATATATATATATATATATATATACACATACGTTAGGAAATGTGGAGAAGAAATAAAGGAAAAATAAAAATGATGGCAATTGCAGAAAACATGAAACAGATGATGCATTTCCTATGTGATAGCTTAAACAAGTCCCAGGGCACACCTCCTAAGTCCATCAAACACCCAATTTACATAAAATCATTAATTCATTACGGTCCCGAAAGAAAAAAGGGATGGGTTAGGAGGGAGGGGATGGAATGAATGAAGTGAAATTGTGAGCCAGAGACATGAGCCCAGACACCCCTATCCGTGTGCACGGAGCTTCCTGAAGGCGACAGGTACACAATCAACCTCAAATAAATTTTTCAGACTAAAAAACCTTAAAGTCTGCCAACACTGAGCCACCATATTGTTGAATAAATGGGAAAATGTGCATATGATGGTAATACCGCCTGCACGCCCGCTCTGAGGCAGCACAAAGGGAAGCTGCTGATGCTGCACTTGTCCCTACCAGTGATGAGAGCTGTTTGCTTCTGGGTCAGTTTACAGCACCCCGAATTAGCAACACGGCCCCTGGCCCTGCTAACCAAGCCTGAGGACTGCCAGGCTCTCAGCCACCTCTTTTGACCCACTGGGGCAACCTCAGCTTTTCAGGAAGTTTCTTGCTTCGTGCCCGAAGTAATGGGAATCTTTAACCAAAATTAATCCAAAAGATTCAAGCCCCCTGCAAACTCGCATGTAACATATGGACTAATTTTAGGTTTCTTTCTTGTTTTATCACTTGAGTCACACACACCCTGAAATTGCAATTTGGTCGCTATCAATCTGCCTTCAGAGACAGTGCTATCAGGGTAATCCCACAGCACAACATAATTGGTCTTACAGACGGCTGCACTATTTTTAAAGCAGAGCATGGAAGTATTTTCCTTCCGTTTGCCAAACAAGTATATGAAATATGCCACATGGCAGGTAGCATGCAGATGACAAAACAGTCAAAATTCAGCAGAAATACAAGATGGGGTTGTCAAAAGGATGCCAACAAGTCTGCATCAAAAAAAAACCACTAACGGTATCTGCTGCAACAAAAGCTTTGGCATATCTTTGCTCTCCGGAGATGATGACCTCCACAATCATTGCTACCTTTGTGATCTTGAATTCAGCTGAATAAACGGGAATTGCAATTAAACCCGAAGGAGTGTCCTGGGTCTTGGATGCACACTTACCAAGGAACTGTTGGTGTGCTTGTCTGAACCTCTCAGATGCAAGAAGTCACCAGAAATTAGGAGAAATAAGGAGAAATTAGGAGGGTATCCCAAGACGAGCTGCTGACACAAAGGAAGCAGCTTGTACTGAATGCAAAGATAGCAAGTGTGCTGTAATGGATAGATGGAAACAGCACCAATTTGGTTAATTTTGGGGAAAGTGTCCAAATTTGGAACCGACCTGACATATATTTACAGGTTATCATGCACCCAACACTGGGCACGGCAGAAGCAAGCCTCTGGGAAATCCCTTTAGGAGAGAATTCAAGTCTTCAACCAGACGAAGGGGCCAAGCAACATTTCAAATCCATGGCCAGGACTGAGCAGAGCATTTGCTGCAATCACCATGCCATCTGGAACATCCGTTTGGTGCTAGATATTCTAAGCAATGATAAAGCAAAGACATACACAAGACCTACAGGTTTTGTATCGCATGACTACAGAAGGATGTAAGGTATCAAAGGCAGCGAAGACAAAAGGTCTATAATAAAGCGTAAAAGCATTCAAAGGAAATTGTATTAACTTATTGAAAATAAAATGTCTTTCACTTTTGGGGAGTAAAGAAAGAACCTGAAGGGCTGTGCAGGTACCTGCACTAGGGTCAAGCCAAAGCAGCCCTGAGCCACGAGTTGAGGCCTCTCTCAGCAGAGCCCCGGTGCTGGCGGTGCCTGAGCCGACAGCATGAATTACTGTGGGTTGTTCTGAGGGGCAGGAGAACGCCCCCAAGGCACAAAATACAGCTACACAAAGGCAGCCCGGGCACAGAAAGTCACTGGTCATTACATCAGCCTTGCTTTTTTAAGAACAAGCTTGGAAAGACCAACCCAGCTGGCTGCTGCAGAACCAATGGATATATTTGCTTTCGTGTTTGCTGTACGTGGGCAAATCTGGGAAATTTATAGCAAATGATGTTATACATTATGTATATGTATTTTTGCAGCTAAAGAATTAATTCTATCATTTCAATTTCCTATCTCCAGACATCATGAAATTAGAAACCCTTGGGTAAAGCCCATGGACTAAGACCTATCCGTGACCGGCTCATCAGCACATCCGTGCCAGAAGGCTTTCCTAAAAGGTAAAGATCCATTCAGCCCGCAAGGCTTGGAAGGGCTTTAAACCACCAACCTGATGTGACTGCCCCACAGCTCTCTGGATCTCCCCATGATCTTTGCCATCCCTTTGGTACGCCTGAAAGCCATGACTGAGAACCTGGCTTTCGTTTTCTGCATGAAAGGTGAGGAACAAGAACCCATGTGGTTGGACATCCCGGGTGCCTTCCTCTCAGGAGCAAATCTAAGTATTTACTTACATGTGACCTCACATGCCTCTCCTTTACTAGCATGTTTCTTAATGCTACTAAGGAAATGATCTGTGAACTGTTCATTGAGTACCCACAGACAACATGGGTTCAAATATTCACAAATATTCACTCAGGAGAGGCCAGCTCGGAGCAGCAAGCTGCCTCTGCTGCCACAGGCACACAGAACAGCTCTGAGCAGCGGTTAGTTTTCTTGCCTGCTTTCACCACTGCTCTCCACAGACTGATGCTAACCACAAAGTTCATGCAACTCACATCAGTTACTGCACCAGAGGTCAGGAAATCAGCAGCCGGAGCAAAGGCGAGCACTGGAACTGCTCAGGTCCCATAAACCTGACCCCAGCCCCTGGCTCCATCTGCCAGCAGACGCATTCAGGTGTGCTCGGGTCTCTGCTGGCTGGGATGCTCTCACTGCTGCTGCCCACGGCTGGAGAATCTATGTGAGAAGGGCAGAAAAGCCAGAGGTGAGAGCTGAGGAACATGCGGTACATCAGACTTGTGCCGTTGTACCCATCTGAGAGAAACGAGCCCACAAATGGCCCCAAATACTTCGATCCACTTCTTATCAACAAAAGGGCACAGTGCTGAGGAATGAAGCCAGGCTCTACTTCTCCAGAGAATTTGTGAAGGAGGAAGAGGAGGGAGGGGAAGATCACGGAGGTGCATGAATCTACAGAAACTAATTCCTCTGAAAAGGTTGCTAAAGAACCAGAACAGTCTCACTTTCCAACAGAAAGGACTAAACTTCTTGCAAACCTTCCTGTCCACCCCCCTTCCTTTCTTCTTTGCATATGCAAAATCATTAACGAATTTGCCATCTGCACTCTCACTGCTGCTCTTCACATTTGTGCCGCCTGAAAGGAAGATGGTATCGGTGAGCTGCAGTCCTCTTTGGCAGCTTTCAGAAATGAAATGTCAAATCAGTCTGGTGACATCTTTGACCCACGACGGCACTGCAGGTTCTTGGAAGGAAATTCCTGGATGAAATCGATAAGGTGCCATAAAACCCTGTCAGCTTTGCTATTGCTCCTCTAAAGGGCTGTGTCAGCAAGACAAAGCAGCCCAGAATTCGGTCCCAGGATGTGGGAAGGTAGGGAAAAGGCTGGGCTCTTACTGCTGAGTGAGGGACGGTGGCTTCAGGAATAGGGCAGCACCTGCAGGATGCATACTGCATGAGCAGACAACAAGGCAGCCCTTCTCCTGATCTCCTGAACTCCCAACAGCTGGGAGATGGTCCAAGAGCTTTCTTTTGGAAAACTGCACCACCGTTTGTAAAGCAAACAAACAGATCATTGTGAGGTTCGCTTTCTGCTCGTACCTGCTCACTGTGCAGGGTAGCGCATCCTTTCTCTGCTGGCAGCCAATTCGTTTTGGAAGCCAGACACACACATACGCAGCTTGCGAATGCACAAGGCTTGCCAGCAAGGAACTCTCTCCCTGCCACGTGGGACAGGAATATTTCACCACCCTTTCTACCCAAACAACAGCCTCGGTGCTACATCGCACGTGCCTGGCAGCCAGGCGAGGAGCAGCAGCACCAACCAGCGCCAACATCACCGTTTCCCCCCCTGCACCTTTCCACACGGCCAGCCCCGACTCCTGCCGCGTTGGGAAGACCCCTCGTACTTTTTCCAAAACGCTGTTTGAAGGCTGCAGGCGCTTTCCCCCGGCAGCACAAAGCACCCGCAGCCCTCTAATGCTCTCTATTGTCTCTGCTCCCACTTGTTTGAAATTCCTGCGGGATCCTGACATACTTCAGTGGTACTTTAATAATAGCCTAATAATCGTTCCAGACAATAACTTACATTGTATGGAGACCTCGTGTGCTGGGTTGGGTGGGAGGGGTTGCCTTGGTAACCAGGAAAAAATCATACGACAAAGAGACACAAGAGGACAGGAGCTGATCTGTTCACTCCCTGCACAGAAATCCATTGGAAACGGTGAACTGGCACAGAAGTAAGGTTCTTTGGTCAGAGCGAGTAAATCTCTCTAAAAAAGAACTCATTTAGAGATGGCCTGGCAAGGAAGGGCTAGGTAAGACAAAGAGGACATCACTACTACAGCAATTGCTCTCCAGTGACCGAGTGACTGTCCCTCCTACAACTACATGCAAGGAATCAGACCCTTGGGCTTTTGTCTCAGTAAATGCTGCAGGTCATAAGCGTGTACGGCAGCTGGCAACGCATGGCTCAACACGAAGGGTGGCTAGGACAAGCTCCGTGTCACCGGCTTCCAGGAAGATGGTCAGCCGGTGAAGACGCCACCATGATTTATGCAGGGAGGGACAAAGGTGGCAGGCACTACGGATCCGGTGTGCTACCAACAGCAGCTCTGATGTCAGTAAGATGGAAGCTCATAGTCTAAATGGCTTCATTTTAAGTGTTGGAAAAAGGTAATGAGGTCAGCAAGCTCCTCGCTCAGATGGCCCACGCTCATGTTTCCTCTTTGCTCTATTTTGATCAAGTTGGCAGCTTTCTTTGAAAGGCATCAATATTGTAATACGCAGCCACTCAAGCCCAGCTTTTAAAACATGGCAAGGATTGCTACTCTATGTCTGAAAATAAACACGCGCAGACTACACATTCTTGCGTTTGTCCTCCAGAAGAAGAAAAAAAATAGCTGCTGCTAGCGCAAGCAGCCCAGCTAACTGCCCCCGTCCTCCAAGCCCGCAGAAAAACCTGGCTGCTCACCAGGAAAAAGCAACCAAGAGGAGGACAAGGGTTATTACTGGCATTGTGCTTGCAGGTTCATGCTCCTCAAAGCCTGAAAGGGAAGTAGATGGAGCAGGCTGGCAGCTGTGTCACCTCAGGAGAGGCGGCCAGGCTAACAGAGCGCTAAGGCCTGCGGGCCCGGCAAGGGGCTGAGGCGCAGCCATCGTGAGGAGCCAGGCGGCAGCACTGCCGCCGAGCAGGCTCCCCTAGCACCTCCTCATTAGCTCAAATTAAATGCCGTGTCCAAAGCACAATAACAACAACGGTAGCTAATAAAATTCCAGTCCCACGACGCCGTTTGATGTCTGTCTGCTTCTCAGTTCTCAATGGCTGGGCGGGCTTCCCTGCTCCGAACCGCCAGTGGAGACGGCCACCACACACACTGACAGGGGAGGCCATGAATTCGGGTCATCACGCCTACAGCCCTTTTGTGGGAGACAGGGCTGACAAAGGGGAAAAGGGGAAACAAAGTTTGTAAGGTGCTGGGTGTGGGATGAAGGGGAGAGGGCTCCCTGGGGGCCAGGTGGAGGATCTGGAGGCTGAGCAGAGGAGGACCACGGGCGGGATGGGGCTGGCACCGCTCTCATGTGTGAGGAGGAGGGAGTCACTGATGAAGGCTTTCCTCCTGAATAAAAGCTGCCTTGGCTGTGCACTAACAAGGCAGCTCACAGGGGGATGCGACGGGCGAGAGAAACCTCTAATAAAAGAGAGGCAGGAGGCGAGGCACAAAGAGCTGCTCTTCAAAGGGAAGCGGCGCGGGCTGATAAGATGGACTCCTTCCAGCGCGCTTCCTTCCCAGCAGCCAAGTGCAGGGGTCGGCCTTTCTTCACGTTGCCTTTGGAAGCAGGATCAGAATATGGATATTTAAAAGCATGTTCTGGCACAGATCCAGTTTCCTCGCCAGCAAGACTTTCAACCTCTAACACTGAGCAAAATCCTACTAATTGAGGAATTGTTCTCGCTTCAAAGAGCCATTTTTACAAAGCTTTTACAAAGCCAAAGATATCAGATGAGGCCAGTAACATTTACTTCTTCTGTAAAATACTTAATGGCAGGAATTTAAACCTGCAGGGATCAGGAAAAAAAAACATAACGTTGGGTAGTAACTATAGAGACCTCATTTCATTTTGAATTTCACATTTCAAACAGCCGGCAGAAAACTGAAAGAGAAGCCGTTCACTTGACTACGAGCTGGAAACGTAGCACCGACAGAGAAAAAATGGGGATCAGGAAAGGGCTGGAAAGGTGAAAATCCCTCGAGACATCCTAATCATGTTTTGCTGCGTATCACAGGATAGCAGACAGCATCTCAAAAATGGAAGTGACAGCCGCCACTGCTATCACGAACATTTATCTGGTGCATTCTCAGACCTGGGAAGGAAGCAGAGCAGTGATACTGCCATTTAGTTCAGCCGTCCAAATTGACTAACCAAGTCTATAGATATGACTAAAATGACAGCTTTATCTACAATAATTACATGCAGATTTATTTTTTTTTACGCCAGACAGCCGAGGAAAAAAAACAACCATGGTCTTGTTATCTGTGTTTCAAGATAAGTACTTCAGCCGGTCACCTCTATCTTTGACACCTGCACTCTTAAAATTACAGACACAGGAGTGTGTGCCATCGGAAACAAAGGCATTTCTTCAATTAAATAGTTTTTATTTCCAAATAAGCCAAACCTTTTTAATAGCATTCAATGTCCTTTCAGTACCCCAACTAAGAAAATATATGAGAAATAAAAGACCACTTAGAAATAATTCCTACAGATAGATAGGTACACATGTAACACAGCTATTTTTTACCCCAGCTAAGAACTCCGAGAATAGTTTAGACCAAACTTCAAAGGAATGAAATAGATGATAAAAACCAAGACTATGAGAAACTGTTGTAGATTCTGCACATACACTAACATTATTGTGTGGTAAAGAGATTTAATAAAACTAACACTATTTTAATAGGTTCAAAGCTTAAGCTAACAATAGTGAGTACACTGAACAGAAGAAAAACAGGACATTATGGGAGTAAAATGGGATAATTGGCCAATTACCATGGTTTTGCAACAGTAAGACTGAAGCATGCTGCAAGACAGTTTGAACCAAGACCAGGATCTCAGGAAGCCATGTTGGCTGCTTGAACATTAAGCAATGGAGGAAGATGGAGACACGGCCAGAAATGCTTATCTCAGAAATAATTCATGCCAGAGCTGGTCTTTTCCATGGCAGAATTATATCTCAGTGTTAAAAGTTACGAAGAGCCAGAATCCAATTGATTAAATTAGGAAATTTAACAAGATTTGCCTTTTTTTTTTTTACGCAGTATTTCTTAAAAATAATTGGTTCTTAAAAATAATTGGTTCTTAAAAAATAAGCAAGATGTAGACAAAAAGAGTGCACGGAGCTGGTTGAGAAACACTGAGCTGGAAAACACACCATGAGCAAATACTAGAACTCCCACACCTTGTTTGCAAATAAGCTTGCGTTATAAACTTCAAGCAAATGTAATTACCAACACGACTGGTGAGCAGCTGAGGGTAGGCATATGCCTGAACTGGTTAATTCTGAGAACACAACATTACAAAGATGCTGGGAATACCACTTGCGTGACCTTTCTGCCTCTGCACCCTGGGCTTTGCCCCGCTCGCCCCTTGTGCAGCCCCACAAAACCAACTCATGGGGCTGGGCATTGAGTCAGGAGCTGACCCAACCCCAAGTAAGCAAGCACTTACCACCCTCGCACTCCTCCTTTCCTTCTTCCCCTGCTCTGGGGGAGATAAACTCGGAGCCAGGTCACTGCCCCGTGACCCACACGGTCAGCGGGAGCCACCTTCAGCAGCTGCGCGCTTCTCGAGTTAATAAACACGCTTAATCTATTAAGAGAAGATTAGCAGGGAAGATTTTGGGCTGCTCAGTATCCCTTCTTTACTTCTGAAAGTCACGTTAGGATACAGCCAGAACCATATGTGCTTAAAAAATTCTCGGAGACCTGTCAGAACTCGCAAGGAGCCCCTTTGCTCAGGGCAGCAGCCTCCTGCCGGCTGTGCAGGCTGAACCGAGTGGCAATACGCAGCCCTTCTGGACACAAGTCTGGCAAGGCAGGGAGTTCCCCTTGAGCTGGACTTGTTTACAAACAAATCAAGCCTGACACAAGGAATACAGTGTCTGCAAACAAAAGCTGTTGAGACTTGTCATCTGCAACAAGCAAGCAAGCCTCAGCAGCCTTTCGCCAACTGGTACCATTCCAGCAGATATTTGCTCCCTTTCACCTTGAAAAGCAAGAAGCAGCTGAAAAGCCAGCAGTCCTCTACAGCACCGGCATCTCTTGCAAGAACGCCAAAGATAAGCAAGCTGAGAGAAATGCAGAAGATTGGGTTTGTTCACTCTGAAGATGAATGGCCAGGTCTTAGTTACCTTCAACCATGCAGTGGGAGGGTACAGAGAAGACTGAGCCAAGCTCTTCTTGGAGGTGCACAGCAGAAGGACAAGAGGCAACGGGCAGCTGCAAAATGAAAAACCCCAACTAGAGGGAAGGTTTTCCCCGCAAGGATGGTCAAATGCTGGATGTGAGTCCAGACTGGTGGTCAGCACGTTCCTCCTTGGAGATGCCCAAAGCTCTACTGGACAAGGTCCTGGCCAGCCTGATCTTGTTGGACCTGCTTTGAGCACAGCCTTGGACCAAAGCCTTCAGAGGGCTCTTCACTCAGCTACACTGCTCCATGAGACTGCAAGAAGCATCTTTCATCACTGGAAATGACGTGTGAGGTCTCAAAATAAAACAAATAGAAGTCATTCCTAGAGGCTGGACGGATGTCAAAGAAAGCCAGTTGGTGCACTGGGCTGTTAATACAGGCTTGACACTGGTTTTATTCTGCTGAGGAATGTCTTCGGGTCAAGGTTTGAAAAAAGGGATATCTGCAGGCTCTATGACTTCTCTCAATGCAATGAAACAGGAGCAAAAAAAAAAAAAGGTATTATTTGGAAGGTCTCAAAGATACTGATAACAGAAATGAAAAACTTATACTTTTTTCAACCAATCTACCTTCCAAGGCAGCTTTTTTATATACCATAGTACCTGCAAAAAGAAGAGTGGTAAATCACCTTTAAAAACATCATTCTGTTTAACAAAAAATAATTTGGAGGAGCGCTGTAGTTACAAACAGTACATCACTGTTGTTTTCAAAGCTAAACTGCGTTTGTTTGACTTCAAAGCATCTTATCCAAACATGGGAATACCGCAGGGGAGGAAAAATTGCTTCATTTACGATCAAAATTTGTAGCTCAGAAATCTACGCCAGAGGTTTTAAATCAGAGCCACTGTAACGATTAAAGATGTTTATCCACTTCGTGGAGAAAAAAGCCAGCACGATGCTTGAAACAAGTAAAAATCCCTTGCATGGAAGCGCAGCTTCTCCTAAGGGCAAGGTCACTAAGCCTTACCTGGAGCCGAAAGCAGGGCACCCACCGGGCTCCTGAGAGGCCAGGATCTCTCAGCATGCACATCCCTGGAAAGGAAAGCTTCTCTGAAGTGCTGAAATAATGCTCCTGGTGTTCCAGTAAGTGTGTGTGGGACTGGACCAGCTTCACCAACATATCGTAAAGCTGTGCAGAAGGTCACAATCTAATTGCGTTAACTCCCAGAAATAAATAGCCCATCCCAAAAGATTTTACAGCAATTATTCAGATGAATGATCACAAAGTACGCTATTATTCTAAGCTTAAGCTTATAGCACCCAAGCTTAAAACAGCACCTACGGCACTCCTGGCTCAGACCATCTCTCAAAGCCCAAGGTTACAGCCCGGTCCCTGCATCGCACAGTTCACAGGTGCCCATTTAACACAGCTGAGTCCCTGGACATGCATAAATCCAGGACTGAATTAGAGAAAAGCTCAGAAGAAGCAGCAAGTGCTGAGGGCCTCAGCCATAGGCAGGCATCCCCAATGACCGCTGAAGGACAAAAACTGCAGGACCAAGCAGGATTAAAGCAAGATTTATGTTAGAGTCTTGTGAATTTGTAAAGCAAAAACTATTTACCCGAGTTGTGGTACCAGGGGACAAGAATACAGAAACTGAATATAAACGCCCGGCTTTTTAATGCATGACAGGAGCAGCAGCAAGGGCCTGGACCGTGAGCACAGCCAACTGCCAAGAACCCATCTGCCATGTGAAGGCTGTGGCAGCAAGAGCCCCCAAAATGACAAAAGATGGGAAGGAGAAGGCTTAGCCAAAGCACTCTGCTTTAAATCTGTCATCTTATTATCACAATGTCATGAGTTGGAACCATACACGCGTTGGAGGTGAACTGGAAACCATGGGTTTAATTAAATATACTAGAGAGGATGGTTCTGATGCTTTCGTGGTACTTTTTATAGTCTTGGTGTTGTGGCAACACAGGCAGTGACATTCCCATCAAAGACAGCACCCCTCCCGAGCGAGGTATTTGCAAGTGTATCTGAGCAGTAGGATCACCCAGGTTAATTGCCAAAAAGAAAGAGGGAAGCACAAAATGTGACGAAAATGCCTAGACATAAGGGGCAAGGCAAGGACTGAGTGCCCCTAAGAACTCGGAGGTCACCACCACCTCCTCTCCTGCCGGAGGTTTGGCCTGCAGCACGTCCACTCAAGCTTGTGATCATTTTATTAAGCATTGCTCTTCTTTTAACCTCCAAAGAAGGGCTGGCACGCAGGAAGTCTGCTTAATACCGAGAAGGGAGCAGGAGGCACGAGCATGCACGCACGGCGAGACCTTTCCTCCGGAATTCAGCAGCTCTGGAACAAATCCTGGGCAGCTCCTGGCCAGGCTGCCAGCTGCGCCCTACAAAGCACCTGCACAGGGTGATGAAGAGAAGAATACACAACTAGAGGGGTGATAAAAGCAGAGCTGACTGGTTAGGGTATCTGCTCTGACAAGGAAGTGACACCAGCCCAGAAAAGAGCACCAAAGAACTTGGCACTGAGCTTATTCCAGAAATAGTTTTATACAGAAAGAGAGCAGAAATATCTTTTCCCATTTTACTATAGAAACATAGAATGGAGTCTGGCTACTGAGATAGACAGGATTAAACTCTGGATATTTCTGCATGACAAACATGTTAACCAGTCCAGCAAACTCGTTCTCAGAGAGCCATGATGGTAGAGGTGGGAAGCAGGAATATACCAAGCTGGTTAATATTCTTCTGAAACAGAAAAAGTGGCACAAGGTATCTCTACATCACATCTTAGGTAAGTAGAAGGGGAGGACTTTTACCAACATCACAAATGGGTAAAAGCTTTAATGCTTAACAACCTTAGAGGAGAAGCTTTGAGCAGCCTAAGGTAATATGGGATTTTTTGTGATACTCAAGGGGGAAAAAAAAAAAACAAAACACTGTTTACGTGCTGTGCAATCGCATCTTCAAGACTAAAACACCAGTCTTCATTTTTTCCATCTCTTTTCCACAGCAAGCATCATGTTTGCAGGGTGAGGTGTGTTTATTTTGAGCAGAGCTGCCCCACCAGGTCAATACTCTGAAGCCACCGCATCAGTTTAGATTTTCAGTTGTCAAGCCACAACCTTCCTTGGGCTTCCGTTTCTTTAGAATCAGGGTTATGAACTGAGCTCTGGTCAAGAAACAGTCACAATACAAGCACAAAAAGGATATCAAATGCTTCTTCTCCAGGAAAAAAAAATAAATAAATAAAACATCAGAAGAGAAGCTCCTTGCTGCAGCGTGCATTGTGTTTACTCATAATTTTAAGGATCGGAACAGTTTCCTGCTGCCTTTTGAGCAAATCTTTGCATATTTTGTTATTAGATTTGTTTCAAGGTAGGGAAGTTAAATGAAATTATAACCAGGAAACAGCTCAAACAATATGACTGCTTTAAAAGCCGGCACCAGCTTGGAGTTTTCAGACCATTTATCTCAGTGTATGGACATTTGCTTTCCCTTTGCAGTTCATCCAGCCACAAACCAGCAGACTTCTTCCACTGTTTGCAATATTTTACTTGGTTGAATGACATTTTTCTTTTCCTGAGCACACAACCGCTCAATTTTTAAAACCTAGCAAGTGACATTTAATTCATCTTTTGTGTAAACGCATACAGCTCGGGGGAAGAAAAAAAAAAAAAAGGCAATCGGAATCTTTGCAGTAGCTGGAAATATCACCAGTTTGATTTTGATTTAGAAATGCAAAGCTAAACAAGTCCATCATCTTACCTAAACAGTCTACTGAGAACTGTTAGAGAAAGGGAAGAGCAAATGCAGCAAAGTGAGGAAGCACCAATTATTAGCAGCTGTAGCACAAGAGCTACCTAATAGCAAAGGAAAAAAAAAAAAAAGCTATATACATTAACATTTCAAAATCTCCCCTGGGTTTAGCTAATTGCTATGATCAATTCTGGTTTGTTCACAAAAGCCTGGACAGCTCTAGCTAGAGGGGGTAAGGGAAGAGCCACAGAACGGGAGATGCAACTTTAATGAGCTTTTAAACAGCCACGGCAGCATCCCGCTCCGCGAGCAGGTGCTGTGCAGCCCTGGAGACCATCCTGAGGGGCCACAGCTTCCCTCCCACCCAGCAAACGGCTGAGAAAGGCTTGGCCAAAGCCATGAGCATGCATTAATCTGTGTGCGAGCCCCTGGAAGGGGAACTAGCAGAGCCACGCACGACAGCGCTGGGACACAGCCGCTGCCACCCTGCTTGCGGGCAGCGTTTTAACGAGAGGCTGATCACACAGAGCCGTAGCAGCTGCTGGGGACAAACCAGGATGGATTTTGGATGTTTAAGGCCAGACGTGCTGCCTCACCTACCTCCTGCCCCACACATGAAGAGTGTGTGCATTATCAGATGTGCATAATCAGGTGGGCAGCGATGAACAGCGCCCGTCACTGCCCTGCGTCCTGCTGCGGGGTGATGCTCGGCCAGCCGGGCTGCTTCAAGCCCTGGGCAGTATCTCACCAGAGGTTGTGGTAAGGTAACACTTTGTTCTTCAGAAGAAAAAACTCCCAGTGGCACTTATTAACTCCAGAAATATTAGGATTTATTTTAGTGAAGCAGTGCATTTGATTTCTAAACAGTATTTACCAAGATGGGAAACAACCAAACCCTGGGACACGCACGTGATGTTGTTTTCAGTACAGATGACACGGGGATACATAATCCTCTTAAATAACTACTGTAAAGCGTGGCTAAAGGCTCATAACAGCGTCCTTGCTCTTTTCTTCAGACGCAGCCTGGTTCAATCCAAGCACTGCCTCTCAGGACCAGCCACCATCCTTGCCCCACCGCCACATTCCCCTGGCACTGCAGTCATTCCCACCTGGTTAATGCAAAGCTGGATTTAAACTACATCTGCAGAGGTGAAAAACAGATTATTGTTAATATGCAGACATCCCATTTGTCAGTGTTAGTTGCCAGTACGAGCATTATTTGGTAAAACTTTTACCAAAGAAATTCCAGCTCAGGATTATATATATATATACTTTTTTTTTTTTTTTTACTTCCTAAAAAAGTAGAAAAGACTACCTTGTCAAGTGATCTTTACCAATGATTTTCTACAGCATTTAAGAATTTTTTCCTGAAGAAGGCATCTCCAGTTTAGGGTTTCAGAAAGCACACGACAGGCAGCTCACACTGCTAGCCAACCCAGAGTAAACTTCACCATGTCTGCAGACAAATCCTATGCCTTTATACCACTTGGTTGCTTTTCACAAGGATGGACAGAGTAAAATTAATGCACTACTCACAGAAACCGGGACCAAAACCTTTCCCCCATCTCTTTTCTAAATTAAAGCAAGCAGAGCTGGGGTATAAAGGTCCTACCCTTCTCATGAAGAACTTCCAGTTATTGTATAAAAGATCAGACTCTACTTTTGTTTTGTTTTACCCCAAGAGATGCAGTTCAACCCCTTCTTGAAGTGTGAGATGAAGGCAGCACATGTTAAGAGGTGTAAAAAGGGATGCCTTTAGAGGCTTGCATTGCCAAGACACTATTAACACGCTAATTTTACAGTTCACACAAACCCTCATACAGTGGAAGGCACACTAAATGTCACCAAAACATCGTCCTAAATGCTCAGCAATGACTGCTACAAGTCCTTTGGTAGCAATTAAACATTTCTGGTGAGGATTACGCTGTGACTTGTGACAAGCAGGAAAATACTGGCTTCCGAGATAAAGGATAACCAAATCCCCTTCTTCCACTACAAATTCTGTTCAGCGCTGCATCCAAGTGAGAAACACAGCATCAATCTGCTTGAAGATCTGCTACAACATCCTGAGAAAAGAAGAGCCCTGCCCAAGCAGTTTTGCTCGGAGAAGTTATGGTCCTTTTGCCAGCTGTACTACAGGAACAGCCACACCAAGTGAGGCAATAAGGCAGGTTAGCCCAGCAACCCTTGCCCAGCATCACCCAAATGTAGTTAGCCAGGGAAGAACACAAGGAAAAGACAACTGTGTAGTGAAACTTACACTAAATAACCTCTCCAGAGACGGCTGTTTGTGGTTAAGGGGCTTCCTGACTTTGTGTCTGGAGTTTAAATACATTCATCTCCTATGGAATTGGCCAACCCCCTTTCTGAGCTCTCAAACTCCCAGCACCTCTAGATCTGTGCCAAGCTAGTTACTTCTCCTTTTGCTTTGAACCTGGCACACGCTGCTTCCATTTGATGTCCCCTGGTGCTTGTTTTGGCAGAAGGAGCAAGCTGCTCACCTTTTTAATCAGGTAGACTCGTGTCCAATCTTGGATTCAGGGCTGAATAGCTCTAATCAGCTCAATCACTGGCCACACAGCAGCCAGTCATTCATTCATTCATTTTCACTGCCCTCCTTTGTACGTGGCACTGCTCTGCTATCAGCCTTCTGGAGCAGGAGATGCTGGCTGGGCAGAGCAGCACCAGGGCTGAATGAACAGGACAAAACGAGGGGCTGTGCATCAAAGCCAGTCCCTGGCCCAAATTCAGGTATGTCCACACCCTGTGCACTCAGGTACATCCACATTTCCTCGCTTCCTATGAGCAACAATGCCCAAACTGCAATGCATGGGAACTCGAGACAAGGCACCGCCAGCCAAAAAATAGACTGGCTGCAGATAAACCACGAGGAACTTATTTTATATCCATCTTCCTCATGCACTGCCAGCTTTTAGGGGGTCTCGTTCAATCATTTGAGTGTGCTGTCCTTGATAAAACATCAGCCAAAACTGTGAAAATAACATGCAAGGAAGTTGCTGCCGTTTCTTGATCTTAATTTCCACAGTTGGGTAGCTATTATAGCAACATTTCGTTCTTTCATGGGGATGCGAGAGACAACTCGCATAGAGTTCAGCTTGGTAGGATTAATTGTCAAAGAAATAAATCAACAGAAAGGAAGCAGACGGAATGCCAAACCCACTCCGAATCCTCACATTCAGTCAATCAAAAGAAAATGAAACACAGGGGTTTTGTTCATTATTTGCAGACTCTGCATACACACACACCTTGAACACATTGCCCAAGGGAAGTTGTCTTTTCTGGAACAGTTTAGCCTGGTGTATGAGAACACAACTCAGTTATTAACAATATACACAGTTCAGCTAACCAATACACAACAAGGGCAACGTTAGATGGCTCCATTACGTATGCATCTTTGTGTCTCAAATGCAGGGAGCCTAAATCTGTCCCTAAGATGTTGTAGTGCACGGAGACAGGAGCCTGAAGGGCAAGCAGAGGCCAGCTCCCACGCCAGCAGGAAGGCAAGGCAGAACAGCACGGTGAGCTAGCTGCAAAGCTCAAGGTAATGAGCTTGTCAGCTCTGAGCTCATCATGGTAAAAAGATGCAGCAGCAAATGCTGGATTTAAAATCATTTATTCAGCACAAAATATAAGTTTTGCTATGAAAAGTTTGGCTACTGTTTAAAAAAGCCTATGAGTTCAAAAGCCCAACTTGTTTCCTTCAGGCGTGCAGTAGCCACATGGGCAGGTAACGCCTCCATCCCCCACCAAGCTTCTCCTTTTCTTAAAACCTGCTCCTCTCTTACTTCTACTACTGCTGTTCTATTTTCAGTTTCCAGGGAGATGACAGCGGGCTCTGTAACAAAAGAGACATCAAAAATCCCAATAAGCTGCAACTCCAACCCACGCAAGCTCCATTCTCACAAGGCAGCAGCGCACGGATCCAGCTGCTGTTACAAGATTCCCTACCTGCCTTCACTTAAGGACTGATAACAAGGAGAGTTTAGTGAATGCTTTCCCATTTTGCTGGCAAAAAAACAAAATTGTGAGAAAGCCGGGGTATTAACATGATTCTTTACTGCCAGAACAAAGAAATCTGAACACTTAGCAAGCTTTTCAAGTGTACAGTGAATTTTGCTCTGATGGCAACTGCAACAAGAGTGCTGTCCCAGCAGATCGCTGCGGTGTAAGCGTCCAGGTGGGCAGGCGACCTGAAAGATACCTGTTGTTGGTGCTTAGCTCAAATTGGCTGCAAGGACAGCAATCAGCAGGGCTGCCCACCCCCCATGAAGTTATTGACAGCACCACAAACTGTTCTCTCCATTTATATTACACCCTTCTTACCCCTTACGCGTCTTGCCTACCTACATGCAACAAAACAGGAATTATTTCCCTCTTCCACTCCCTCAGATCATTGGCTGCAAAATTTTACATCTGAAGTCAGAGCTAAAAACCTCTTTGCTTTCCAGCATTAATTGTTCTGCTTGTTGGTACTGCTAAATATAAACCACGCTGACTCCTCGGGCTACAAAGCTGTCTGCCTTGGTCCCACCTGTCTGGAAGAAAAATTCAAGAAGAGGCATTTGGAGTGCACATCTGAAATTGAAAAACATTACGAATGACAGAAAAAAACATTACTGGGTTTTATTTTTTTACACTAACACCTCCTACTAGAGCTGCTCTGCAAATTTCAGCCAGTGAACTTACCCTCGTGGGTGAAACAACGTAAGCCTGAGACCTTTCTGTTTTCCTTTCTTCAGGTTTATGCTTGGAGCACTCTCGTGCCCTCTGACAGCAGCAGGGGCTGACACACACACATAGTACTGTGCACATACACATGCATCAGTGGGTACATGCATTCACACACACTTTTTCTTCCAAAAAACACAGTGGATGTTTAAAACCAACACTCAGGTCCCTCCCTGCTGTCTTCACAAGCAAAGCCTGCATTTTTCTAGGAACATAACCAAACAAAATTACACATTCTTCCATTGTTTTCCAATGGGAGAGTTCTTTGAAGGCGTTTCCCTGTTCTCAAATCTGGTTTTCCACTAGTCCTCTCACATTCTGGCATTTTTGGGGGAGCAGTATTTGGAAAACAGCATCACACTGAAGTAACAGTCATGCTTGCTGGCAGAGGACTGATTGCTTTCTTCAGGTATTGTTATTTTCCAGTAAAACTTACTGCAAGTTAGTTGGGAATTCCCCGTTCCCAACTCCTTCTGGCACTCTGGAGCCGATTCAAAAGATGGAGAGCCAGAGATAAGTTTGGTTTTCTTCTGAGTTGAAGTCACCGTGCAGGTACTGATTTCACATCTGCTCTTACAAAAGGTTTCAGCCACGGCTGCATCTACACTCGATGGGATGCTCTGGCCATGGGCTTCTTTCCAATCACACTGAACTCATTTTTCTGAGAACTTTTCAGGGTCAAAAGGAGAGCTGACGTGACAAGTTTTAGCTAATGGCTCCTCATGTAGAGTTCAGGGTGTCTGAAAAGAGCAAACTCCCACGAAAATCACCAGCTGGACATTCCAGGAAGGTGGGCCCTAAACCAGACTGATGCCTGAACAGCACCACAGGCGGATGCTGCGTTCCTCAGAGCATCCACAATTTACTGAGAAGTAAATATGAAAAAGCATCTGGTGAAGGTCTGCTTCCAAAGGTCACAGCCTAATATCATTTCTGAACACCCCTGACCTTTCTTTCCCAATTTTCAGGCTTAGAGTGGAGGAAAACACTCTTAACCTCAAGATCTTTGTATCTCAGCCTTGACAAAATTACTCAAAGATCCTCGAAAGTCACCTCTATGCTGCTCATCCATCAGCTCCAGCCATCAGGCAGCAATCTGACAGGGAACTGCACCTGTGGCTACGCTGGAGAAAAACACCAAGTTTTGAAGTGGTGCATGCTTTGAGGGGCCTCCCCAAAGCCGTGTCCTTCAAGCCCTCGTACAGCACCTCCACGTAACCCACAGACAGGGAGATAACTTTATAAATAGCAGCAGCACGTCGTGGCTACTCGTCTCAGTAAATTCCACAGTGAATAAGGCTCGGTGACTCAAGGCTGCACAGCACTTGATTCAGTGGTCATGGGGAAATAGTTCCAGTGAGCCACTGCTTTTCCATCCACAGCTCGGAGCTGTGCCCCTCGCATCTGCCCACGCAGGGCGGCTGAAGGACAGCCAGCAAGAAACCTGGGCACTGCTGCCAGCGCCGACTCTGAGCCAAATCCCTGCACTTGGTTTTGTCTCTCCCGCTTGCCCTCCAGCCTTACAGATCCAATGAGCTCAAGCTTAAGGGATTCCTGTCCTGCAGTCGTAGCTCCTTGTTGCTGAACTGATGTGAAAGCTTCGGGGACATCTTTTCCACAGATGGAGTCAAAGCGTGCTGCGAGGATGCAGCTGTTCCTGGCTTACCGTGGAAAAAAAAACAAACAAACACAGCCACAATCCACCTCCACTCCTATACTTACTGATTACTTTCTGATTAAATGCTTTCCATTTTACAGGTCTCCTGCCTTGCTTTTCTTCCAGTGCAGCACCAAACACTGGTGTTACTGAGTCCCTAGATCACAGGATAAGCACAAACAAGCTAGAACAATGAGACAGGGCATTACCATGACATCTCAAATATGAATCGCCAGGCGCTTTATAAACACAAGCGTTGTTAACTTCTGATCCATTTCTGTGCTGAAGGCTGCAATTTACCTCCATTATGGTTACGGAGCTCAGCCAGCCAGCCCCAACACCATCACAAAACTGCCTCACCAGCCCAAGCCAGCAGTGTCAAGGCGGAGGGCTGCAGGACCAGCAGCCTGCGCAGAGCTCTTCACGTTCAGCAGCTCGTACAAGGCATGCTCATGCATGCCACCCGCTCATATTTTGTGGGTGAAACTTGGGAATATTACGCACAGAGATACTACACAGAAGGGTAACTCAGGTTGATGGTGTTCTGGAGAAGCAGCAGCTGCCTCACTGTGCTTCTGAGGGAGACCCAGCACTCCGACAACAAAAACGCCCCACAGCAACGATGCACACGAGGCTCACCCTGAATCAGCAGCAATGCCCATCCCCTACAAAGGGCACTGAAGGGCTCAGGAGACTCCACTCAGCCTCCAGCTGATGCAGAACCCTGATTTACAGCCATAGAAGAACGTGAAGTTCACTACGATAAGCTTCACAACATGAAGCGCCGCGGGATTTTATTTCTGACAAAATTTACTATAATTAAAGTAAATAAACAGGAGCCAAACATAGAGACAAGTTACTCTGTTCTACCAATTAAGTGAAGCAAAATTACTAGGTGGGAGCCTTTAGGTGGACAAACTGGGCAGCTGAAGTTTTGAAACTGGCACCAGAGAAGATGACATTAAAGGGCGAGAGATATTTAGAAGTTAGAGGCCTCGCCAGCCCAGAGGAACAGCTTCGTGATAAATACACAGCAGCGTTCCCATTTGCTTTGCCTGGAATTCTTGACACAAGTAAACAAGATCACCACTTTCCAAGGGGTAACAATAATAAAATTCAAGAGTTTCCCAGCATCAGTCAGACTGTAGGAGCTTCCTTATGCCAAGACGGGCTGCTCCACATCAGCAGCTTTCTGGCCTCAGTGCCCAGCCAGCCTCTATGAAACTGGGGAAACTTTGCACAAAAACATGATTTAACGAGGGAAAAAAATATCAGTTTTCATCACTGATCTCCGTCATAGCAAGCCTTGCACCCTGTTGCTTTATATTATGTCAGTATCCAACACAAGGTCAAGATCATTACCTGGAAAATTTGAGTCCGGGTGAGTGGGAATGTTTCTTCCCTGTGACCCGAGGCAGACTCAGGACTAGCCCCAAGTGCAGCCCTGGCACAGTGGGGTTACTGCACAGAGGAGTTAGGCCAGAACTAACAGCCTACAAATTGCTTGACTGATTCCCTTAAAGCCTCTGGAGCACTTTTTGGTGTTGTTCTTTACTCGTCTCCTAAGTGAATTGTTCCGAAATTCTGACTACTAGATCTATTTTATGCCTAATGCGGCATTTAAAAGAAAGCCACAACTTTGTTTCCAAACCTGATTTCATCCTCCAAGCCCTACCAGCTCCCTGGGGAGTGCTCTGCTGCCTCTGACTCCTCCATTCAGCCTCCGAAGAGCACGAGCAGCCAGCGTAAGCGAGGTCGGGCTCCAGTGACCCGTCAGGAAAGCACATGAAAGCAGGAGACAAATCTGGGTGATGCTCACTCATCTGTGTCAGCTCTCCATTTGAAGAATTCCCTGCGTAAAACACTGGCACTTTTCATTCTGTGAAAGCATTTGTAAGGTTGGAACAAGAGAATTAAGAATAAAGAAAACCCTGAAGAAGAAATGAGCTGGGAAAACAGAAGAGTTCAGATCATGCTAACAGTCTTCCCAGAAAAGGCCTTCATTCTCCAGTTCAGGAACCTCTTCATAACCGCTACAGGGGAAGTGACTTTGCAGAACAGTTCGAACTCCTATTTATAAAGTTGAGAACTGTAGAAAACGTCATGTGTTTCACCTGAAAAAACATGTCTGTAAAAACACGTTACAGAATCATACTACGTACAGGAAAGCAGGTTCTTTCAGAGAAAGATCCTTACAGTGCAGATTTCTCCAATCAAGATATCCTTTTGACAAAGCCAACCCTAACCAGGCGATCATCACTACCACCTAACACACCTTATATCACTATTCACCTCTCAGAGAAACGCAGGCAGCTGTAGATGACAATAGTGACGATAGATCAATGCTTAGTGCTTCAGCGAGCCTGCAGTCCAGCAGTCCATTTCCTTGCTAATCAGGCTGCTTCAGCGATTTCTGCCACCAGGGCTCAATCAATGCAGCAATTAGTAAGTTAGGTGCACCGTGACATGCTGGCTGGCAGATTTGGAGACAAGATAATTTGGGGGTACATCTGGGAGTGTTGTCTTCAGGAAGCATGATGACTCAAGCCTGGTTCCCACAGGTCTGCCCCCAGTGCTCCCTCCCTCACCCCAAACTCTCTGAACCCACCAGAATTTCCCCAAACATAATAACGCAATAGGTGGAGGGGAGAGAATGAAACATCCCAAGGCATGCCAAGAGTTTTAGAGAAATCCTTGTCTAGTCCTGTTTGGGTGCGTAGGGACTAGCTACCAAAGTTATTAGATTTTAGTATTTTGTGCAATATTCAATACACGTTAAAAACCCAGTGCTACCAGCACTGCAATAAAGAGGATACATTCCCATTATTTCAGCAGCTGCTAAGTCTCAAATGATCACAGTGATTAACTGGAGATCATGTCAGAAGCTTTTCTTAACTAGAAAACAGAGATGCGGCTGATCGCCCACAGACATGAACCCGAAAAAAGTCACCAGCTATAGAAATTGAATAAATATTGGTTCAATTCCTTCTATTTTTCAGTGAAGAGCAATCTGTTTTCCTCCTGCCGTTCTAAGTTAAGCTATTCCAGTATGATGTCTCAGAAAAAATAAAATCAAACAATATGTTAAAGTTAGAAAATGAATCCCATTTAATTATGATGTTGTGGCAGTACGAGCTTCAGAACAGAAAGAGGAGCGACCTAATGAGATGTTCGTCTAAAATAAGATGAAAGTTGTCTTAAGAACACATTCCAACTTCTAAAGACTTCTAATTTCTATGTAGGGATCAAATTTAGATTGCAAGACTTAAAGTTTCTCATGCTCAAAACTACCCCAAATAACCACCAACAGGCTCTTGGGCACAAGCAGCCCGTGGATCTGCCTACCTGCACCAGCCCTAGGACTAAATATTCCTCTTGGAGCATATGCTTGGCAACCCTAAACAGCCCAGGTAATTCAGGAACAAGTTTATCCTCCGGCTATAAATTTATCCTCGGGCTATATGGCATTTCACAGAGGTAATCCAGCCCCAGTAGGATCAGCCTGCTGACACTCAGCTTACTGGGTACGAGAGCAGCCATCAAAAATACAGAAATGAAACTGGAAACTCCAGTGGTGTTTTCAGAACCTACAGTGACCCCATTGTTTACACAATTATTCAGTAACAAATAAGCTGGTAGCAAAAATACCAGCGAGGATATCTTCCTCGATACCTCTTCCCTTCCTCCAGCATCATGGTGTGATAAATCAAACTCACCCTGCAGAGCTGCCACAGGACACCCCACTTTGACACCCCAGGTTTCTCACATGCCCTACCAGCAGCAGCAAGCACGTCGATTTGATCCTCTTCATTACCTCTCCTTGCAAAATCCTGTAGGGACTTGTAACACCAGGGCCTTCTGTAGGAACCAGACTAGGCTCAAAAGCTGAGCAAGAGGAAGAGGACGGTCATGAGCCTCACACCAAGACAGCAGGCAATAACCCTACCCAGGGCAGCTCTGTCTCATTTGGAGTTAATGAGCTTCACTTGTGTTTTATAGAGACAGTAGCACATATGGTCTGAGTCTAAAAACAAAAGGAATTCTTATTTTAAACTCATTTCTAAATTGCAATGCTGGAATTAAGACACAAAACCCATGTGGAGTACTCTCCAATTTATTCCTGATTTTCTCCCCCCTCCGCAACATTTTAAAAATTAACCTGGCAATCAGAGCCTGTTACTAACATTGCAGGCAGCCCACTGCAAGTGGCGCTCATTTCAGGGTTTTTATTTTTAAACTCCTATTCCAGTGGAAAAAAGAGGTCTAATTGCTAGTACAAAATGAACAGTTTTAGTGTTTTCTCACTAAATATTCTCACACGATCTAAACTTTCAGAGGGTTTTCCCTGACAGGGGATTCCTACACCCTGTTAGCACAGCTCATGTCTTCAAAGTGCGAACAAAGCCCTTTGGGTCGTGCTTGTGCAGAGCAGAGAAATCCCACTTTTAGCCTGAAAAAGGAGTCTACACATCCCTTAAGCAGCACTTTTACAGAAACAAATTGTATTTATTTATTTCTAAACTTCACACAAAACCTGAGTGCCACCTGCTCAGCTTTCCCCCCTGCAGTGAGAGGGGGCAGGTGCTTGCAGGAGCCCCGCGGCAGCCTAACACCACCCATGTACCCGTGAGTCCTTCTGCCAAAACCTGCCTACAGCCCTACAGGAGCCTCTGGTGTTTGCTGCTGATCTGGAGATACCGTGAGGTCAAAGACCTGACATCCTTTTCTCAATGGTAGCGTTTCTTACTGGTTTCGGGTATCTCACTTTGGCTGAGACAAAGAGCTCCTCGTTGCTTGCTGGCCGTGCTCACCAACACCGAGCATGCAAAGCACTGGGGACAGCAGTGCCAATTTTTATCAGATTGCCTAAAAGCCAAATTACAGAACCCAGCAAGATGAGGAAGGGGAACTTTCGATTAGCCATACCTCTGTACTTACGGCACCAGACAGCCTAAGAGCTCTGAATGCACCCCCTGGTTTAGCAAGCAGCACAGCCGTGTACGGGATGGGAGCGGTTTGGTGCAGCTCAGACCTGGTGTAAGCACGTCATCCCCTCCTGCAGGCAGCACCTACAGACAATGGACCTACGGTGGAACAATGCCTTGTGTGGTAACACCAGCCTGAGACATTCAGACTCTCACCACCGCCGATACCGGCTGCATCCACGCAGGGAACCCAAGCAAAGCCACAAGGGCAGCAGGGGCACAAAGCAGCAGCTCCGGGAGCTCTCCAAGCAGCAATCGTTGCAGTGTGCACATGTGCAGGGAGTCAAGGAAGAGCAGCAGAGGAAGAAACTGGGACTGAACGAGCCCAGACACAGCTGCAGGGGTCCAAAGAGCAGAGCTGCTTGCAGCCTGTGTCACCACCACGTGTACCAGCTCCTCCAACTGCTTTTAGGTGGCATACAAACACCATCATTTGTGACAGGACATAAGTCAGCTTCCACAGTCTAGCCAGTTGGAAACAAACCTGGTTTTGAGCTGTTTTATTGTATGGACAAAGATAAATGGAAGAAGTGCAGAAGTAACCAATAGCTGAGATAACACCTCTTCCTACCTCCAAGCCTCTCCCTCCCGCATCCCCAAACGCTCGCTCTGCATGCGAATCCTCGAGCCTGGATGGCAGAGATAAGAAACTTGGGTAAATGGGTGAACTCCACAAAATTAACTTGTTTGAAGACGTTAAAGTAAAGAAAATAAATAAAAAATACATGCAGCACTGAGGGAAGCATTTCTCTTTGAACACCACTAAGTGAAGGCTGCCAAAACAGATAACATAGCTTGCATTGGACAAAAGGTATTCAACATCCATTGAAGCTGGAGCTGTCTAAAGAAGTCTCAAAGAAAAGTTTTCTGAAAGTTAGAGACACTGAAAGCATCCAAAGGAACATCAGACAGGCTTAAACAGAGCACTGTATCACAGAATCAGGATTCTCACCATGGCAGGAACAGATTTTGCTGTCCTCAAGGATGTCCAACAGCACAGCCTGGGCAGGTACAGGACACGTAGCACTGGCAGCGTGTCAGAAAAAGACCTACTGAGTCTTGAAGTAACTCTGAGCTTTGCCCTCACCCTAAAAATTTCACCACTAATGCACACTCTAAATACCAGCTGCCTAAAATCAGGAAGTCTTCCTGTAACACAGGAGTTTAAACTTATCCACAATTCATCTCATCATTTCTAGAAGTATTAAACAATGAGGTCTTGTTTTCCTTTTTTTTTTTCTCCTCTTAAGACCTGAATTACGAGCTCACACAGAGGAGGTCAACCTCTTTGTCTCAGCCGACTCAAATGAAAACACACTGAGATTACGAGTAAACTGTAGCCATTAATCTTTTTCCCCCAATTAGTTTCTACAATCAACTGAAGAACAGCATCAAGAATACCCCAAAGACTTCAGCCAGAAACATCGATTTATGCGATGTAAATGATCACTTTTGAAACAACTGGGAACATGAAGATAATCACATACTTCCCTAAATGCAGCTGTACAGGATTTTTACCCATCACTGCGGAGCTGAAGATGAGCACAGCCTCCTGCCAGTATTTTAGTCACTGCAGTCATCTTAAATTTCATTTAATTCTTCCTGAAGTTCAGGTACTGTCTTTTTAGGTACACCATATTTTTTGCTTCAGGTAGGTATTCACATTACTACTGTAAAGCAACAAATTGTGTAAAATTTCTCTTTATGTGGCACTCCCTAGCATTGTGACTAGGTTTGAACCACAGCCTAAAGTTCAGGACTCACTGAGACTCACTATTTCCACTGCACTGGAGTCGCTCAAATCACAGTCACATGAAACCTGTGGTTTATCTGAAACCTTGCCTTTGCTTGTGTAAACACCACTAGACGCCTATAAGATTGGAAAACAATTCATCCTTCCCACATCAAATAGGATCCTTTGTCCTCGGGCAAGAGACGCTATCCCCTTTAAACCTCTATACCACGGGTACACAACCATCTATGTCTATGCACCAGTTCAGAAAAGAACTACAGTGATGTCTGAACCCGACCTGGAACACCTATGGGCAGCCCCTAGTTAATCAGCTGCCTTTCCTCGTCCTTTATAATTGCAGAGATGGTTTGTACATCGCAGTAAATCAGCGCATAAGAAGTCTGCGAACTCAAAGAGTCCATTTCTCCCCTCACCTCCCTTTTCCAAAGCCAGTGAGCCGTATGATGAGTAGTCTAAATAAACAAGCTTTAAATGAGTGCTGTGGATCATCAAGCAGACAGGGCCGAGCTGTACATAACGATGCACTCACTTTCTCCCTTCCCATATCACATCTTCCTCAGTCCCGTTTAGGAACTTTTAACAGCACCACTGGCATGCTCCACTCCACTCAAGTCATTCAGCAGCCAAAGAGCATGAGAACAAGCCTATCTCATTTGTCAAATCAAATATTTTCTTTTGTAAGGGATCTATTTTTACTCCACTGTCATCAACGTGCATCTAACAGACCGCTGTGCTGCTCAGAGAAGAGCAGAGTTTAACTATTAGCACAGGGTCGTGGTGTGTTAATGGATTTCACTGCGCGCTATATACATTGGTGTTCTCAAAGATTAACGGCAGAAAACTGCAGTAATTAATCATCTTAATGAGCCCGATTGTTTCTGTAAAGGAGCTGCAAGCAAACCAGTTCTTGTCCATGAGTGGAAACCACACATCGTGTCCCGCATAGCTCAGCTGTGGTTACCTCAACCCACCACGACACGACTCGCACCAGAGCCCTGCAGACCCCACCAGCGGCGTGCTCATACCAAATATCACCAAAGGCTTCTCTGTTCCAGAGTAGAGACAGAGCTACAGAAACACACCAAAAACCACTATTACCAGGGGGCAGGAAAGCAATGTATACTTCTTAGATCTTGTTTGCATCTAGAGCTCTAATTTTGTGCTAATTCCAATGTGAGAATAAGGGACCGGTTTTGTTATTTCTGTTATTCTCTGTAGGTACCATTCATGACTTCGAACAATTGCTTCTGGATCAAGTAACAGATATTTAATTTTAGGTTCAATTTCAGGTTCATTTGCAGCTGACAGGCGTTTCAGCAGGTTAGCTTCTCCCTTCTCACTCCGACACCCAGCAGACTTCTTAACAAGCATTTTTCAAAAGCCACGCTTGATGCTATGACCTTAATGCTCCATTTGGGCAAACCCAAAGAGTGTGCTGCTGCTTTGGACTATTTAAGCGCTCAGCGACAAAGCACAGCTCAAGACACTCATCACCAGAGCCAAATAGGATCACCAGTTTCACCCCACCGTTGTTTGGAAATGAGGACAGCCAGTCCAGCTCTGGTGTGGTGTTCATCCATGGGACGCCACCTCTCCCATGAAGCTGGCTGCCCGCTCCCGACAGCACAGCTTCTGTAGGATTAAGAGCTTTTCTACTTAGAGAAAATTCAACTTGTTATTCTTGGTTCCAGCTGGTGACATTTTACCCCTCCTGAACAGAAACTGAACTTAAGATGTCAAAACTTACGTCTACTGCTTTTTAAAATACACTTTACAAATAACCACCTCCTTCAACCATCACTTCAATCTGCTTTATTTAATTGAATTAAGGCAGCTCAGCTCAGCATTCTGACAAAACCTTGCAAGAAGCCTACGCAGAGCCTTGGTCTGGGAGCCCACCGCAGAGAAGCTACCTGCGATATGGATTCCAGAAGCCGCCTGCAGTTGGAATTGCAAAAGCAGCTTGGAGCCGCCCACATCAATCAGGGGAAAATATAGATCTGCTTGCTTCTGTTTCTGTCACAGAGAAAAAATTTTTGCCTTTGTAGCTGAAGAAAAAAGAAAAAGAAAAAAAGGTTTCTTAAAACCTGCTTCTATTGATTTTAACAAGAGCGAGGAGCACTCAGAACATCAGCAAACCAAATCCTCCAACCTTAACCCCTGGGAGGAAATCCCGTGGCAGGTTTCTCAGCCCTTTAAGCAAGGAGCTGCCAAATGCAGCCAGCCATGTACAGTAGCCACGTGTTATCTGACCACTTGTCACAGTTTGTGTTTTTGACTGGAATTCTGAACTGACACAACAGCTGCCCAGATGTATTAAAGGATAAACGTTCATTTAGAGCAGGTATCCATGTATTTGTCTCTGTACTATTTGCCCCAAAGCATTCAGACACGTCCTAGCAGTCACGTAATTAGATCAGTTAATGAATCACTTTAATATTACAAGTCCTTAAGGGTCTTGGATCCTCTGCTGGATTTCATGAATTTCCAACTAGGTATGCGGAAATAGAAAAAAAAATCTAGATGATTAACGTTTCTTCCACAGGATAAGTGTCCTTATTATAGGAAAGTCACTTCCAAGATATTCAAATGAAGTACCAGCATCAGCAGGGAGAGCTCCACCGCTTCCACATGCAAACAGCAGGAACAGAGGGAGGCCGGAAAGATTTCTTCCATCCCTAAGAACTTTACCTGAGTACATGCTTAACTCTACAGTGCTGGTAGAAGCTAACAGCAGAGTGAAATCAAACAAACAACACCCCCCTCAAAAAGAAGTGCTTCAAGTACATGAAGAGGAATCTTAAAGAGATTAAATGCAGGAAAAAATTAAATTCCTAAAATATTATTCTCCAGGTGCTCTATCAGTGGTCTAACGCTGCTCATGGCTTCTAAGAGAAGACACCAAACACGTAGCCTTTCGGTATCCCCCACTTCCAATGAGCCAAGAGCCGTAACTGCCAGTTTCAGCACACCTCGAAGCCTGTGTTTCTCAATACTGCAGAGCTTTCTCCAGAATTTCAAGAAAATTTTGAAGGAAAAAAGAAAAGCATGCAAGAAATAGCCCATTCAAACTAGGTAATGACTTCAGAGGCAATGCAGGACAACACAAACATCAGACACTGCCTATGTCAGATCTTCTCCTATGGGATCCAGTAACACCCCGGTGACAAAATTTAACTGGCACCACAAAACCAACCCCAAATATCCTGACTTCTGGTTCTTGCAACTTCTAAACACAAATAATGACCTAGACAGAATTTACTCCAAGATACAAGACAAGGCAGGATGCCTTTCAGGTAACCTAACAAACCCATTTTAACAACTTGAAGGAAAACAGCGTTGTTCATAGGCAACGTGCCACAAAGCAGTAATGCTCTGTAGTAAAACAAGAGCTTACTCTTATCCTATTTGCTTGTTTTTAATGAACATGCAGAGCAAAACAGTTCAATGCAATCAGGCGTGGGTTTTCCCCCTTGTCAAGAGCCTTCTGCAGAAGCTCACTCCTCACCCAGAGACTGACCCACAATCTCCTCTGCTCCCTAGCAGTTGCACATAATCTAAATTCTGCTGGATTCTGTTCATCTTCAGTTACTGGGCACTAAATTAGCTCTCCAAAAAAATGAAAAATGAAACTCTGTAGTGCATCAAAGCAAGCCACAGCCAGACTCAAGAGCTGCTTCTCCCAGAATTAGATACCAACTCCTGCTTCAGTCATGAATATTCCTTGTTACACAGTAAGGAAAAATTCAACGAAAATAAAGGTAAAATGACAAGAGAAAGCTGTTAAACAAGATTTGCCTTTAAAAGTGATCTGATATCACAAATAGTACTTGTACTTTGTGAACGTAACAGATTTGACAGGAGCAGTAACTGGAAACAGATTGCAGTTGACATGTTGACGTATTTCCACTCCTGATTTAACAGGCAAGTCTTCAACTTTCAACTGGTTTCCTAATTTGAAGTAAAATAACAATGAAAGAAGAGAAGCAAACCTCACCATATGCAAGGAAGAGGCCACAGCCAGTAGCAGCCGGTTTCTTCAACTCACTGTTTCTGGACCAGGACAGAGCATTTTAGCAGATTAAGTTCTTAAACCACTACAGCAAAGTCTGTGATATTCAATTATTTTATTATTAACAGAGACTTTCAGGACTTGCACAGGCTTCAATTCACAGAGAACCTACAAAAATTGTTTGGAACATAGTTTTAAATTTAACTCAAATTCCTTGTATGCAAACCACAAATGGAAATGGTTAAGGGCAGAAGATACCGTGAAAAATAGATATTTGCTCTAAAAACTATTTATTTTAAGTGAGGAAGGTTGATAACAAATGCTCACTATACATGCAGGTAGAACAAGTCCCTCTTCAGGTGATCCATTCAGTGCAGAGCACATTTATTTGTTATACATGTACTTGGTATTTTTGCAGAGGCACAAGGGCCAGCTAAACACGTGAAATATCTTCATAAATTTAACACTTGCCTGTGAGCATTGTGGATATAATGTGCTGGGATGCAACCGAACTTGTAAGATTATGCCTGCAGATGAACTTGTACAAATGCCTTTGGACCACTTGTCCCTTTTCTCACCAAAAGGACGTAGATGCAGAGATGCTCGAGGCTTCTGGAGAGCACCAAACACAGCCACACAAGCAGGATGGCCCAGCAGTACAAGCAGAGACACAGGAGGGAGCAGAATGACAGGTTTTAATTCTGGCTAGATTGGGCTTGCACATCAGATGAATAAAAAGCAGTATCACAGAGAAAGCAAAAAGACAGCCTTTCAACACAGCTACCTAAATATGGCCATTTAGGTGACAATATCTGGTTAAGTTACAAAAACTGGAAGATATGGGGAAAAAAAGACACGAGTGCCTACCTGTAACACAAAAGGCAACTGATCTGTAACTTATTGCTGGTTTCATACTCCTCCATCTGAGAAAAATACACTCCTTAATAAAAGGGATATAACTATTCCTGAGCAGGTTTTACATTCAGACTGCTAATACAGGTGTGTCAAACAAAATCCCTCTTTTCTCCCTAAGAAAAGCGCTCTGAGAACCACAGAGGCTGTCCTATATTCCCTCCAGCTACCTGAAGATGAACTTTTTACCGCATACGTAACTCCACAGAAGATGGCTTTCCATTAAAACTAACCCAGTTGTTTGGGCTTTGAAATGCAAGAATAAATATTCCAAGAGAACAAACAACATCTCTGTTAAAAACAAAAAAAACACAAAAACAAATTATTCACATTATGCTGACAACAAAGAGCCTGCCTGTTCAGGTAGGCCTGCTTCAGAGCTGCCACTTATCCCCGCTTGCCAGTTCAGTTTGTGGCAGCAGCGTAATCTTCCCTCTTTGATCAGCTGCAAAACTGCTCCTCTTGAACAGGGAGACGTGGGGAACAGCCAAATTGTGCCATCAGTCTTCTTCCCAGAGCCTCCCCGGCCTGAAAGCAGGCACCAGACAGCGAGTAACAGAGCTGGCTTCCTGAATTAAAGATCAGAATATCTGTAAGCAAATGCAGGTTGCTGGTTGTTAGCCCCCAAACAGCGAGGTTTTTCTCTGACATGGCGAAAGGGACGGTGCCTGCATGCAAGCAGACCCCGTGCAGCAGTGCCAGGCACCCCGGCAGCGTCCTCTTTTCCAGCTCTTCTCAGAAACAGCCAAGGTCTGTGCAACTGAACTCTGACCCTTCCTCTCCACCAGCAAACAGTCCCACTAAGGGCAACGGAGGATAAAACCCAGCAAGCTTGCCAGCAGACAGCATTCTCCCTGCTTTCTTTAGGCTTCACCAGCCAGCTCAGCCTTCGCTTTCAGTGCAGAAACCTTTTTGCTGCCCCCCAAGGAGGAAAACTGAAGCTGTGGTAAGTCAGCTTTCACAGGAAGATCAGTGCAACGTTCTCCAAAACAGCTGAGCACTGTGCAATTCAGAAGCAGCGAGTGCTCAGCAGCTGCACTTGCTTCTGACAGAGCACAACTGGATGCAGGCTACAACTCTGAAGTGGGACGTGGTATTAAAATCTGAGTCTCGAAAGATTAAGAGCAGAACAGCACAACCAAATCCAAACCCCTACATACGACTCCAACACCTTGTGTACAGAAGAGGTGCCACCCTGAACGTGCTATTTATAAAGCAACAGGATCCAACAAGGCTCAAGCACCCAAGTGCACTGCTTCAAGCACTACCTCATTTTTGCTAATTTCTGCAAATGAACTTACAATTAAGAGAGAGCAACAAAATACCGGCTCTCAAGAAGGCCAAAGCATTCGCTTCGCCTTGCCAAATGGCTGGAAAAAGTGAACATAAGAATGGGAACATAACTCATGGTGGCAGTTTTCTCCGTTCCTTTGTATTTTGAACAAACATTAGAGCCAAATATTTTCATCTGAGGAAAACGTAGTCCAAAGAGATGGCAGTACTGCAGTTACAGTTACGAGCTACTCCTAAAGCATGAAAATAAAGCTGTTTTGACATGGGGTAATAGTCTGAGAGGGTCGATTTTTATGACCTCTGCTTAAAAACCTCATAGCAGCAGAACCACACAAAGACTGCGAGGTCTGATGGATACCTGGAGAGCTCAAGGCAGCTGTGGTATCTGGCACCAGCTCAGCATCTTCCCTTCTCTCTCTTTTTTAAGTATTTCAAGCAGGATCCCCTGTAATTGGTGTAAAGGGACTGGAAGCAGTTGAAGGGTTTGGGCATCTTTATTCAGTATTCAAATGCAGTCGCTCAAAGCCCACACCACCAGCCAGAATCTTGAGTTTCTTGTGCTGCTTCCCCTGGCTGCAGCAGCGAATCCCTCATTTATCTGCTGCTGCACGTGGTGTTTGTCCAACAAAGGCAACAGAAAAATTGACGTTCTGGCTAGGAGCCATAACAGAAACTCTCCAAAGGATCAGCATAGGTGGAAGTCGTGATGAGGAAAAGCATAAATCAGGAAGAGAGTATTGCCACGAGCTTTTTTTTATCCACTCTGGATCAGAGATTGATCCAGTTATGTACAGAAGAGCACACTACCATAACATCTATTTCACATTTAATAGGTAAAGCTTCCAAACATCTCAAAATAATTATCATACTTGAGGCCAGCCACATGCCACAGTGGAACACCAGCAAAAGAGGAAGAAAACAGAGCAAAAACAAGAGCTGTGGCCAAGGATAAGAAGGGAAAGGAGTAGAAACATCTCTTCCCAGACCCACCCTGGTATAACCCATGCATCTCAACAACCACAGAATGACTCCTGAAATTAACGAAGGCTGGCAAACTCTGCTGGCATACCCTGCTTACCATGAAAGCAGGATTCAGTAGAGTCACCTTGCGCACAGGAGACTGCAGAACTGCCATAATTACGGTCTGCTGCCTTTGGTTTCAAAATAGCCAATTAACAAATACTTTCGTATCATTTAGGCAGAGAGGCCCTGGCCTTTAAGCGCACACTGTAAAGCATTCGTGCGACTACTGAAATGCCAAGCAAAGGCTTTGGCAATGCGGCCACGCTGCGTTAAGCGGGGTAGGGAACTTCTCAGCTGGCGACAAGTTCCTGCATCAGCAGTTCCTGCCTGACAGCTGGGTTGCACCCGCCCCGGGATCTGTGTCCCCAGGGAAATGAATTCCACGTCTGATGACTAATTCATTACTCGGATTTGTGCTTAGGCAAGACCAGGCCCAGATCAGGCACCTTGCAACGCTGAATTCCTGCTCAGCCAGAAGGCGAGCAGGCGAGCATCAATTCTAACTGAGCTGCGTGCGGATTTCTAAAGCTGGAGACGCTCGGTACCTCCGAAGCCTTTGAGACTCCTGGTTAAAGCCTTTTTGAACGCTGACAGCAGCAAACTAACCTGCCAGGGGGTGAAGGTAACACCAGGGCCAAAGGCACCAGCTGGGGAAGAACAGGGTCCGTGCCCACAAGCCAGAGCCCAGCAGCGTGGTTCAGGCACAGCCCAGCTGCAGGCAGGCAGAGGGACCCGGGCACCTCGTCACTCCTCCTGCTCCTCCACGCTTTCAGGCTTCACCGCCAAGAAGACATCTGCTGAGGAGAACAATATTAAAGCTGTGGCAGGCTCCCCATTGCTCAAACTCGCACCTGATGAGGGGTATTTTTGCAGGGTCTGATGTGCTCACCAGAAGCAGTAGCCAAGGTTATTGCAGCAGATGCGTCTGACCAGGCGTGGCAAATGCTGCAAGCTTGGTGTCCTGCCTCTCCTTTCTTCCTCCAGCTGCTAGACAAGGTTTCATTCAGAACCCATGTTTTACCAACTTACCCTCTGAAACATGAAGTTTTAATGAACGAATCTTACCAGCACCCTTCTAGAACTACAATATAAACAAATACCATGTGTTAAGAACACCTCCTAGAGCATCTGAAACCCAGAAATGAAGCCTCTGTACAGACAGTTACCATTTGTGAGTACTGATGCAAAGCCAGCTCCATCACAGAAGAACCAAACGCGCTCTTTATCCTCCCTGGGAAGGTTTCCTTTCTCCTCTCTGGGCAGCCTTCTTGTCTCTAGGCAACTCAGTGAATTATAACCTCTTAAAGGCTTTAAAAGGACATGAAACTTCCAAGAAATGTTTCCTTGCACCTGTGTTCACCAAGGTCAGAGCAGAACCAAGCCTTGACCCAGCTTCTAATGAAGGAATGCATTATCCTGTTACTGGGCAGGGGGAAAATTGAACCTTTGTCTTGGATTGTCACGGAGTTCAAGGAACATCTGGCACATACGAAGGAGCAAAAGGCTCTGAAGTAAGGCAGAGCAACAGATCAGGCTCTCAGATTGTTTATTTCCTTGCCACACCTGATCAGTCCTACTTCTGATTACGGCAGACAAAGCCATACCAAAACACTACGATACTAAACAAACTCCTTCAGCCTATTTATAGACTTTGCCTTATAGGTACATCAGCCAATCGTGCTCGTTATTACCCCATTTTGCTGCAGTGCTGTGACTCACTCCTACAGCTGTGCTCGCGGGAAGCTGCCTTTGGAACGCATACCTGGCTTCACAGATCAGCAGCCACAGCCACTGCTGCTGCTGCCCCAGCACTAAAAGACACTCAAGGTAGCTCACTGAAGTATCGATCGGCTAGAATAGGAAATGAAGCAAAGAATGAAGGTTTGGAGCAGCGAAGGCAGTTCTTCCTTGCAGCTGGCATGTAACAGGATGGGCAGTGAGACCTGCTGCTTGGTACCGAAGCGCTGGGTTTCGGTGGAGGTGAGGAGCTCAGTGTGGGACAGGTACGGGCAGCAGCACCAGCGTGCAGCTCTGGGACAAGGCTGGTCCTGACTCCCACCCATCTTTTCAGCTTCTCTGCCCTTCAGCCCCCCCACACACTGGGAGCGTTTATAAAAGCACGCTAATCAACGACAGGAAAAATAAAGCCAAGATTATAAACACGGTCTGGAAGCCAAATTTACCTCCTGTTGGTATTCAGAAGGGGCATTTCAGCACACAAAGAATCCTCCCCACCCACCCCTCCCCAAAACACGTGCCTGAAGCTATATAGCACATGCAAAATAAATTGCATTTATATTGGTGTGTTATGGCATGCAATTTCCCTCTTCCCAATCACCCTGACTGCCTCCCTTGTTAAGTCAAATAGCCTGTCAGCTTCTCATCAGGAAGTAGAAATTGGTTTTTCCATCTCCTAGGAGATAAACAAGGCTTCCTCCTCTGCGGCAGCAGCGCTGCAGGCCAGGCTGTTCTCACCCGTGGGCTTCACATGAGCGCAGTGGCTGTGCCCAGGGCGCCCCATACCCGCCGTGCTGCTCTTCGCCCCCCTGCGCGCAGCAATAACCACGCTCACAAGGAGCTTTGTGTACTTTCGTGGAGCTTTCTCTGTGGTTTGTAGCTCAGTATACACAACCTGGGCTCGCGGTGCTGCTGCCTTATTGCTAGGGTCCTCTAGATGTTCTTGAGAAACCCCGAGAGGGGGGGGAAAGAGCCTGTACACTTCTCTGCTGCTTTCCTGCAGCTCTGTCCCTTCGCGGCTCACCTGCAAACACAACCATTGGATTTGATTTCTATGTTTCAGTTGCACAAATTCAGGGGAAAAGGGTGACCACATTCAACAAAAATAACATAAGACATTTAGAAATATATTAGCTAAATGGCTGTATAATAATGGAAGAGTGGGAATAAAATGTATCTTTTTTTCTTTTTTTTAAATTGTGGCTTTGTAAAGCCAAGATGCTGTAATTTTGCAGTTTTAGACTATAACTAAAGATTGGGTATTTACAAAAAGCATATTTGTATTTTTAAATGAGCCTATTATCCACTTTTACTCTAAAGGGGTCAAGCTGCAGGGCTACAGACACACTGGGAATAAAAGAGGCAAAGCGAGCCCGTGCCACCTCAACGACCACCTCTTCAGCGACTAGCCACCTTCTTACTTTAGGAACCAGAAGGAAACATGACCAGGAGTGGGTTGACTTGTCACCACATCCTTACTAATTTTAAAATGACTTAAAGCGACAGACCTTCTCGTGTTCTGGGAACGTGATCGGGGTAGCCACGGCACGGCCTTACAGCAGATGAGGGTAACAAAACCGAGGGGCTGCTCAAGGAGGAGGGTCCCTGGGGACAACCCTCGCTCCTCCTGCACTGCAGCACGCAGAGCTGTCAGGACTCCATGGGTATCGACAGCCTGGCCATTTTTCTGAGGCATCTTACAAGCAATTCTGGTGCAGAAGAATGAGATTTCCTTCCAGGGACAGCCTGCTCATTCCCTGCCCACAGCATGCATTTTTAACGAGAGGAGAAACCCATCAAGTTTAACTCACATTGCATTATTCACCAAGTAGCTACAGTCTCATCCCAAATCTTAATTGTCTAATAATTCAAGCCACCTCTTTCAAACGCGGCTCCGAAGCGATGACTAGAGAGCCAGAGGCTGCCTCCTACACGCGCCGTAAATCCTGCTGTTACGATGTCTATCGCAGCCTTTTCTGAAAGGCAGCAATAAATACCGACCTCCTGTCCGTACATGTGCACCGCTGCTTCATGGCTACAGCCCGAAGGCTCTTTGATGTCTTGCTGCTGTCTTAGGAGCGCTTCGCTGAAGGCACACTTCTCTGTCAGCCTTCCAGCTCTGCGAACTCTTTCTGCTTTCCAACCCTCAAGTTGTGACCACTAACGCAGAACCTGGCACCTACCAGGTCAATTACAAACACCGTTAATTTCTCTAACCACTAAAAAGGCACCGCACTGGCCTTTTTAAACTACCGGAAGGCAAAAGCAGGAAGGGGAAAAAAAATAATGCATTTCTGACGTTGAATTTACCCCACACCATTAAGGAATAATCTCCAGCCCTCCTGCAGCTGGACTGATAAGCAGTTTGCGGAAGAAACCTGCCTGTAGGTGCAGCCCTTTCATACGGGCTAGATCCAGCTTTCCCTGCTGCCTTCTGTACGTACAGCTCTTCGATATCCCAGCTTTAACAGGATGCTTAAAGAAAAAACAAAGCGTACAGAACAAAATTAGCAAGCAATTAACTGCCCTTCTCCAGCCCCAGGAGCAGCCTCGAACCTGTGCTACGTGGTGCACCTGGGACTCGAGTCCTTCACCCAGAGTGAATGCCTGAGAGAGCTCTGAACCACAGAGAAGTCCCCCAGAAACACATCTCTGAGGGAGGAAAAGAAAAGAGAAAATAAAGGTGTGCTCAGCAATGCCACGAGCTCGCCGGTCCATGCAGTGTCGGAGCTGGATGTTTTGGTGGCCATCCAGCTGTTCCCTCACACTACTCTCTAACTATATGTGCTGTTTACTTTTCGAATTTTATTGCCTTAGGTAAGAGACACCAGACATCACCTCCTCCTCTAGGCGCTGGTACGCAGCCAGCCTCTCCCGTCTGACTGATCAGCACTGCACAGGATCCAGGACCAGCTCCAAGCACACCGACCTTCAGCCACATGCATCCTCCAAAAGGCCCCCGAGCTCCAGTCCTGGATGGGTGTGAAAAAACCCATAACGACAAAGCATTAATCTGCTTGTGGCTGCTTCGTGGTGGTTGACGTGAAGCAGTTCTGCTGAAGACTCACTTAAACTCTCCCACGTCAAAGCCTCAACCCACTACAAATAAGTTGGTGCGACTGGAAAGAGATGTTTATTTTGACATAAAAAGAAGACAACTGGATGTATACAGACAACCCCAAAGTCTCTGTTCAGCCCTACAAGGCAAGGCTGCACATAATGAACACGACCTGTCACAGACTCGTAACTTCCCTTGGAAAAAAACACAGTTCCCATGTCCTATCTTACTCACTGGGAGTATTTATCACCCCAAAGAAGGCTGTTTTGTTTATTTAGCAACAGAAATAAATCCAAACTCGAAGATCTTTAGCTGTCAGCTAACACTGCTAGTGTATTACAGATTAGAGCAGGAACAGGGACACACTGCCAGTGCTGGCACACTAAGAACATCCCAGACTCGCATCTCTCACTCTGCTCATCCAGAGCAAACAAAGAGGTGAACTTGCAGAGCACGAGCACCAGCAGAGGATCTCCTTTGCCACTAAAAGCTTCTTCCCTGTCAAACAAACTTTAAAGTCACCTATTAATTTTGGTTTGGAGTTCAGCCTTCACGCATTCCTATTCCTTGCTTCCTCTGTGTTACGGCGTTGCAGGTTCACACACGAGCAGAGATCCCTGTTCAAGCCATACCACTGGAATTTGGGATTGAGGTTAAGTGGAATAAGTGATCTCCATAATAAGAGGATGCAACGGAACAGTTCTGTGCCATCTGATGTTACAACAGGATCTGTTTACACAAGTATTAAAGGCAGGTTAAATTTCAATATCTGAAAGACAAATATTCTAGGAAGTAATATTTAGAATTGGCCCTGTCCATTCAAGCAGATAATCAGAATGAATAATTTACAGCCACACTTTCATCTCCGCTGCAGCTGGGAAGAGCTGAATCCTAAGGAGCTTGGGGAGATGCTGACACATCTGCCCAGCAAGTGGAATAATCAGGAGGCTGCCGGTGGTCCAGTAACCTGTTTTACGTGGGGAAGACTCAGCTGTAGGAGGAACGAGGAATGCAGAAATCAACGGGCTCGTGGTGAGATCAGTATTTTGTGCTTTTGCGATAGGGCATGTTCTGCCTCAGAAAAAAAGCACCACGCTACATTTTTATCTCGGAGTTGTCCCAGCTTCTTCCCAGGAGCAGGTGAGGATGGGTGCCTGCTGCACCGACCCAGCACACTCGCACGCAGACCCTGCTGCCTGTCCACAAGGCTTGGGAGCTGAGAAGGACGTCCTGGCAGCACCGATCTGCTCAGAGTGGTTCATTAGCAGGAACTAGCACGCAACAAACAGCTAACAAAGCACTCTCCAGAAATTCAAGCAAGTCCCGTGGTACAACTGGGAATCAAGCATCATTTGACGCATTTTCCAGTGATGTGGATGAGATTGAATTAGCAGACTACATCCTAATTCTGTACAGATGTGGAAGGATGATGCAGCTTCAGTGGAAAGCCTTATAAAAACATGAGGGGAATCTAGAAGAGTAGCACTGGCATAGAGAAAATTGTCATTACAAGGTACACAAACAGGGAGGAAAAAAAAGTCAGATCTTTGAACAGATTAAAGAAACCTATGTGTGCAACTAGCAACTGCCACAAAAAGACACGCAGACAGTCTGGTAGGGCTCTGATGAAAGACAGGGAGCCAAAGCACCTTGCAGACTGCCTGCTCCTGCAGAAGGCAGGGTACAGCTATGAACAGCCTTCTCCTGTCAAGCAGCTTTGATAGCTTTTAACTTCTCCACATCTGTTTTTTCATTGCTACTTAATGCTACAGTCTGTGCTTGCAACCTGAGGATGGGAAAGAACAGATGTAGGTAGAGTCAACTTAGCACAATGAGAGGGGTCACCATGGAAGTAGGTAACCAGCAGAGGAGGAATGCCACAATTTCAATCCAAGATCCTCTTCACAGCAACACTTTTCCCACTAAAATAGCAGCAGCCCCATCAGCTGCACAGCCCGTGAGTCACTCCGAAGTTTGCTTTGTTTACCCATGTCCCAGCCACAGGCAGGAGATTCCCAAATACGAACCCAGGGGCTGCTGTTAACGGGGGGTGGCTCACCCGTTGCTTGCCTCGCCCATTACTTACACCATGCCTTCAGTGGGCAGCATGTTTTAATCAGCTTCCAAGTGCTCCCAGCACACTGCTAAGCATAGGAAGCATTCCTGCATGCATAGAAATTTTACCAAGCGATACAGTAAGCAGCCTGCAGCAGAAATCGAAGGAACTCATTCACAAATCCTGAATTGCACACGTAGCAGAGCAGCGTAAAACCTAGGGACAGCCTCGGCTTTGGCACACAAAGCTCCCTTCACAGCCCGATGTACCGGCTGAAGATTAGCCCTACGATACATCTAAGGTAAATCGAAACCAACCGCGCACGTCCACAGCAGCTGGGATCAACGAGATCAAATGAGTTTTAGTTAAACCAGGCTAAAATGAGATTTACGCTAGGCTCACGCGGGGTAGGTGGGTTTTAGTAGCACCCTCCTGTAGTTTCTGTGCTAAGCTCAAAGGAACAGAAAAGCATCGGCTGTAAAATCCATGTTAAACTGGAAACACGCAGGCCAACAGGCAGCCCCTGGCAATACCTGCTCCAGCCCTCTGAAGTACCAGGAACCTGCTCCATCTGCTCTGGCAGGGATGAGGGAAGCATTTCGGGCACAGCCTGCGTGCAGTCGCACGGTAACCCCAGCATAAGGCTTCGCTGAACCACGCAAACCTTCCCTGCAGCTGCAGCTGATGGCAAGACATCTGCCAGCCTGTTACCTCGGCGCTCCCATCGGCAATGGGTGGATGAAGGATCCGCTGCCTCAGATACAGCTGCCCTTGCAGATCCAACAGCTCAACCAGACCTGTTCAAACAGCCTGGTCCTGACCTAAGACACGCTCAATTTTTAGAGAGAGAGCCAGAAAATAAGATGCAAACCAGATTTTAAGCAGAGAGGAAAAAAGGGAGGGAATTAGCACACTGCAAACAGACAGAAACAAAAACCAAGCCACCCTGCACGCACTTAGCTAACAAGAGGTGCAGGAATTAGGATAGCTGCTCTCTACATAAAAGCAACTCAGGCAAGACAGAGACAAATCTGAGCAGTTCAAAACAGTTTGGATCACTTTGTTCTCTACAGTACAGAGGAAGAGATCTGATCTCGAAATAATGAGCAGAAGATGCTTCTCATAACTAGCACCATGTTAAGTCATTATTCTCCTTTTTGTTGATGTTTTGAAAGCATCAAAGCGGCAGAAGCGGGTTTAAATTTTAACATTTAAAAACCAACATGAAGCATATTAAACCTTTTTGTTCTTCCCTTCCCGAGCATGTTTAGACACAAACATTACAGTACATACAGAATATTATATCACAATGAGCAAGGGGAAAAAAAGACATGAGTTACCCCACGGCAACCCCAGTGCCCATGGGGCAGGCCCTGCAGAAGATGTTCGACCTCTCCTGCAGGACCCGAGGAGGTGGCTCACATGTCTCTCATCCCAACCGATCCCAGGAGCTCAGTTCCACCTGGAGCTCAGAGGCCAAGCCGCCCTGAAATTCCAGCAGAACCCAGTACATCATCCTCAAACATCACACCACAAAGTTGCATTCGCTCCCACTGTTGATAACACACTGACATTCAAAAAAGAAGCCCTGTAAATGCTCCAGTCTTCTATAAAATTGATGCTGTGTTATTTTTTCCCCTCAACAAAACCAGTAAACTGTCTTTAAGAATTAATAAAGATGGTCAGTTTGGCCTACACAAAACATAGAAAACGTTTTGTGCTGCCTGGGGGAGAGATCCTCCAGGTTTGGGGGTTTTCAGGCAACTTTGTCATTCAGAAATATACAAGCAGGACTTCCCCCTTCTGTCAGCGTATTGTTTGCAAGCTGCATTTGTGTTTCCCAGAGCCCACACACTTTACCCATGTATTTCAGATGATGCCAGCACCACAACCACCTGCTGGTAGAAGTTCAGTTCCCACAAGTTAAGAGCGAAGGGTACGACTGATTTAACAAAATAAGAGGGAGGACACAAATAAGCAGCCAGGTGTCAGGTTAAATCTAAGAGTTACACCTGTCTGAGCATTGCTTCAAGGAAGTGTTCAGCTCAGACTGCACCTCTGAAAGGCATCACTAAATATTGCCCCATCACAGCCCCATTCTATTAACCATCGCAATTGTAAAAATCTCATGAAAGAGCAAGTAGAGTTAAACCCCAAAAAACAGTATTCCACATTCCACTGGTGAAAGCACAGAGGTTAAAAACAGTTTGAAATCCACAGGAAGGGCAAATAAGTAGGGACCGAAGCAACAAACTATTCAGTACTTCAAAGACAACAAAAAGAACAAGAGAATAAGGCTGTGAAGGACTCTGTGGAGAACTACTGCACTTATCACTTAAACTATTCAAAATGCAGAGAGCTTAAAATCATACGCTGCATTAAAGTCACTTATCTAGAGGATTCAGCGGCAATCAACACATTCAAACACAAAATATACTCATGCCAACGTACGAAAGGTAGCACAGCCTTCAGGGAGCACCCGGGACGAAAGGATGAGACTCTCACAGCTCCAGCCACGGGTGACACACCAGGAGCCAGCGCCTCTCCAGCACAATTACCTCCCGAAGCCGCTAGCTGCCCAGGAAAACAAAGGTCTATTCTCAAGCGACGAGGAAAGTACTTCCACCAGTGAATGTCCTTATAAGCAAGAGGAATCCAGCTGTTGGAGTCCCAAGCTCTACAGAGCCATTTATTGTTCTGGTGACAGAGGACAAAGAGTCCTAACAATCAAAAATAGCTCGCAGGCTGTGAAGGGCCAAGCGCTTGCCCATCAGTGCATTAAGTTTACCAATTTTGGAGGACTGGGGACAGAAAAGTAACACTACTGTGTGCCCGGCATCCAATGCCAAGACAAACACGACTCTCAGTTGCAGCTCGCTTACCTTCTATAGAAGGGGCCTCGTCCACAGCTGCATACAGCATCTCCTTCAAAGCCTGGAGGGGAGAGAGAGAACAAGGAATGCTGTCAGCATCAACAACAAAAAAAAATTACATTGTTTTGATACGCCTGTTTGAAAAGAAAAGCAATTAAAGTCCTTTTATCCCTGCAGACTGACACCCAGAGCTAGGGAACGTGATGTCAGTGCTGTTACACGCATCTCTGGTAACAAAAGAAACATGCGCTCAGGTTTACCGACTGCTTCAAAGGCCTGTTACCTTGCTAATCGACACCATTTATTCCAACCGTATTTCTGAACATCTCCCTTTGGAAGAAATGTTTCCCAGCTGGTAGGATGTTAAAGGTTTCATGAAAAAACAAACTGTGAGGTGACATAGAAAGGAGTTTGTGAAGAAAAACGGAGGAACAGCAGCGGCAGGGATTTAGCACTGGTACAGAGTGCAGTCGTACAGGAATGCACATCTACCCTGAGAGCTGAAGAGGAGCTGATGGACCAGACCAGGGAGCCACAGGAGGCTGCCTCTGGAGGAGGAGGACACCAAAAAGGCACGGCCAGCAGAGGCCAGAGCTGCTAGCCAGGCCCTCGCCCCGTGGAGGCGGCAATGTGCTGCTCCTGGGGATGGCCAGAGCCAAGGGCTAAAGGTGTGTGCTGCTGCACATCACAAGAGCATGCAGGAATCAAGCGACTTGGATCCTGTGGCTGATGGAGTAACTCCAAATGTAATTTTGGAACTGGGGACAACTAGGAGAGGACCATTCCTACTGCAGGACGTTGGTTTACACAGATGCCACCATCACTTGGAGCAGAGAGGCATCTTAACTCACACAGAGAGCGCGAGCCTGCTTTGCAAACACCTGCTGCAAGGCTTGTGTTTTATTCCTGGACTTTTGAACCTCCAGCAATCTAACCCACAAAAGCCATTCGGGTCTTTCAAGCTTCCTGCCACTGCCTCCCATTACCCAGCAGGTCCCAGAGCTCCACAATCCATCTGCTTCTTGTGCCCCCCTCCCTCCCCCAGGGCGAACATCCCAGCCTCTAACAGTTGCCCTAACACCCCCATAGGGGAAAAAACCCCATGCTCAGCAAGTAGAAGCTCAGCACTGTTGTAATGTGGGTTATGAGCCTGCTAAGTAAATATAAGGTCTAAAGGACAGGGCTGTTTATCACGGGCTATCATAGGTGGCCGCTGAAACAGGCAGCTCAGCCATCTCTCAAAGGTCTTGTTCCCAAGTCCACAGAGGTCTCAACAAAGGTCACTTGCATAATTGTTTTCCCAGCTAAGCCGTGGCTGAATGATCCTCATTCCAGTGACACGGCTCTGTCCTTCCCTCGGTCCCGTTTCCATTCCTCCTTCCTCCCGTGACTCACCGCCCACAGCGCGTGACCCGCTTCCACGCATCGACTGGTCAAAAAAAACAACCCCAAACCAACCCCGAGCCACCTTCCCCTTTTCCACCCTGCTCGTCATCCTTGCCTACCTATAACTTTTTCCACGAACCAGTGCCGCATGAGACAGGAGAAACAACCCCAAAGAGACAGCAGGTGGGAAGCCACCCCGCACCCCGTAGGGACGGCATGCTTCCAGCACCGCTCTCACTGCCCCTTAGCAAGGAAGGAGCAGAGATCCCCTGGGCACCAGACCCAACACCACAAGAACTGTTCCAACAAGCCACCCATCGCCGTCAGCTTCACATGTTTAAGAATTACTCCTCCAGGCCTCACATGAACCAAAAACGTGGGGTGGTTTGGGTTTCATTGTTGTTTTTTTAGTTGTGCTTCTGATACACCTTGTAGAAACTCACCTAAACATATATCAGACAACAAAGCAGAAAGGAAACGCTTCAAAATGCGACTGCCAAGCCAGGGCAGTGAACAAAATTCAAGGACAAAAGCCTTCAAATGCTGGAACAAAGCAGCTGGTTTAAGTGACTGGCTTGCAGGCTGCTAATGCTCTCCTAAGCTCGTCCGCTAGCACCCAGAAGGACAACTAGTGAAATAGCACAACAGATTTGTGTCAGGAGGTGGCAAGCTTGGGTGCGAACTGCCTATCATGAAGCCCTGTTTGAAGAGCAGAGCTGGCCACGTCCCAAGAAATGAGAGACTGCTCCTGGAAGAGGCTGAGGACGAGCAGGCTACGCGCACCGCGCGGCAGCTTTCGTTTTCCACGCCTACTTCCCCCAGTGCAGGCTTTGTCGCAGAGAAATGATTCTTAAAACTTCACAACCTGCTTCCCCTACCCGAGGGGGAAAGGGGTTAACACCCGAAGTCTGTTAGAAGGGAGAAAGAGCCACCTGCTCCTACATCCTACAACATCTCCCATCAAGTTCAGGCCTGAAGCAACTGTTCTCATTCTCCTCCTTCCCCAGAGGCATTAAACACTTGTTGTTTTAAAACATCAGCTAATTGCTTTTTTCTCTAGAACCCCCCACAGCAGGGGGGTTGGAATTAGATGATTTTTAAGGTCCCTTCCAACCCAAACCATTCCACAATCCTAAGAACTCTTCCCCAAAATTGGTGGATGCTTCTCAGCCTTCCCTGCTCCAGCAGAGCGCACAGCAACGAGTTAAACACGCGGGGAAACAGAAGTGTGAATAGACTACGTGCTGAAGAGACTTCTAAGAGCTCACTAAAGAGACTTCTGCACCCAGATAAACAAATTCAGGCCAGATAAACTGACATGAAACTGCCATCTGGCAAGTGTAAAACTCCAGCGAGCTCCCAGCAGACTGACAGGCACGCACACACTTGTGTCGGGAAGCCTGAGCAGACTGAGCAATGCTCTCCTCCTTCTCCTGCAAGCACTTCAGAGAGGTACGCACAGGCAGAGGAAATTTGCATTGTGATTAAGGATAAACAGAAGCCTGGATATCCAACAATTCCACTGCATCTACAAATGTGCATTAAAGGCAGAAAAGAATGGGTTTAGAAAAAAGCATCAGCTGAAACTAATCCGTGAGTCACCTTAACTTGTTCAATTCTGTGTTAAAAAGCAAGTTCTGTTGTCTGATGCAAAGATGGGATTTTGTTTTGTCTCATGTTTTCACACCAAAGGAATCAAAGAGTAAAGGAAGAGTCCAAAACCTAAGGTTTTAAGTCAAGAAGCAGTGCTGGAGTAAGCCTTTACTCTGCTGAGGAGGCCACCAGCTCTGCAGACAACAGGATGCCAGACACCTCAAGCCAAGGCGCTTGGACCTGGCCTCAGCACAGAGAGGGCAGCAGCTGCAAATCTAAAAATCTGAGCAATCTTTAGAATGAGAAGTCAAATCAAGTCAGCCGAGGTTTCTGTAAACACCACGTTAACGCTCTCTCAGTCACGGCCCCTGTCTTTGTGAAGAGCTGAATGAGCCGGAGAAGTATGCATCATCATTCTTCTTTTTCACATGCCAACTGCTCTTTCTTAAAAAGCAGGCACACAGCAATGGCACTGCAGCGCTTTTGCTGAAAAAAAGTAAGAATCCAAGCTATAGGTATCAAAGTAGATCTTTTGCCTTGTTTAGAGAGGGGAAAACCCATTCATTTTCATTAAATGCTTCCACGGACCAAGTACTCACCCCAAGGCTGGGCAACTTGGGCGCTTCCTACAATCACAGTTACAGTAATTAAACAGGTCAGTGATTGAGGGAAAGATCGCATTACTGATAAGAACTCAGAGGGCTGTTAATCACTGAGGACCATCTGAAAGTGAAACTACACATTCAGATTTTCAAAACATCCTCATCCTTCTTCTTGACATCATCAGCAACAGATTACATCGTCCTTCTAGTCTGACTGGCCATTTGTGCAAGGCAGAGCTCCTTGTAGCCTTGCTTGTCTTCAAGCCAGAGCCTTCTCACCTGGAGAGGACCTCGGGGTCTTACAAGACTTAGGGGCTGCGTGAAAGCCACCTGCTCTCTGAGGGAAAAAGCTACAGACATCAGAGTTTAAAAATCAGAAGACTACACGTGAGCCTTATCAACAGAATGCCTTGAAGACAACTGCTATTCCATCTTCCAGTCCTTTCGTTATCATCCTAACCTGTCGTGGTACGTCCCTGCAAACGGGACTGATCTTTTCGGAGTTAAACACAATGGGATCTCTCACTCCGAAATGGAATCTGATTACTGCTTTAATTAAGGAGAAGATATAAACTGTCAATTAAAAAAACACATTGAGATATTTCAATGAATTATACACTTTTTTTTTTAAATTACTACGATGCAACTGTAAGAAGTATTGCATACAAATAACGAAAGCAACATCTGCCAAGCAACAGCTCGGCCTTTCTCTTGACAAAGGAGGGCTGCGTGCTTCTTGCCTCGAGGCTCACCAACAAGTAAACCAAGGTAGCGCCGCGCTCCACACGACCACCAGCCACTGAATAATAAATGCCAGCCCATTGCACTACTGGAATATGCATGAGCAGCAGGCTGACTCACATCCAGACAAAACAAAGAGTTTTGAAACTTACTACTAAAAGCGAGGGTGGGGTTTTTATTTTAATGCCCTCAGTGTTCAGCTAACCGTCCAACAAGAACGCTATGTTTGGAAAGAATAACATCTATTAAGGAAGATTTTACTGAAATCTACCTTGATTTTGAACTGGGATGGGGGAAGGGAGAAGGAGAGAATATCAGTGTCCTAGTTAAAACATCTGAAAATTAACCTCCTGTAATGAAAGCAGCGGCCAACGCGCAGCAGAGTTCTTCGCGCATTACTCGAGGTGTCATAGTTCGCTGGGTCTCCTTCACCCTCCCTCAGCTTCCATCTGGTCAGCCAGGAGCGCAGCCTTCTGCACATCTTTTTCCCCTCCTTGACTTCCCCTCCAGCCCCACCTCTGATCCTTCCCTTCGGACCACATTCAAGTTTTCTGCTCCCAAAAGCAGAAAACAACCCCGAGAGCTCTCACAGAGAAAATCCATCGGAGACCCGACGCAGAACTAATCTGGCACCGTACTGAGACAATGGGGTCCCTCCTTCGCAAAAACCCATGCGTTACTCGGGCAGCTCGTTCTGCAAACAGCTCAGGTAGATCACGGATTTGTTCTAAAATAAAACCTGCCTGCAGCTTTTAAGCATCTATTCCTTTGCACTCAGGTAATGGAAAACAAAGGAGTGGTGAAAAGGGAAGATATAAACTTTTAGAGTCCGACAAGAATCACACAGCAAGCTGAGATAAACATGGTTTCCTTGCGAGAGCAGACAGCTTCATGGGGATGTGAGACATAAATCACTATTAGGGTCCCAGAGAGAAAACCCTGGCCCTTGAACGATAACAGGCACCGAGCGTTTTTTTGCCTGGCTCAGCAGGTCAAGCAGCCCGCTGCTGACAGCTCCCCTGGAATCAGCTTTCAGGTTTAATTATTACTCGTGGGGATGACCGGTGCTGCTGGGGAGAGCGTCTGTGAGCCCGGACAGCGCAATCAGCAGCGGTTTCAGCGGGGCTGACAGCCTCCTGAGCACCAGCCCAAAGCCCAAAGCCTTCAGCGGGACGAAGCTCGGGCTGAGGTGTCAGCGCGACCTTCCCACAGCAGGCAGCGGGGGCTGCGGGGGGGCTGGAACCGAGCCCAGCACCCCCTGAAGGAGCTGGGGGAGGCTCGGGGGGACCCCCCGGTACAGCGGGCACCCCGGGAAGGTGCCACCTCGGGGTTATTTCTGCTCCACCCCATGCTCTGCTGACCTTCCCGCTAGGCCGAGAGGGTAGCGGGGAAAAGGGACCAGCAGCGCCGAGCCCCGAGGCCTCCCCCCTCACCCCTCACGGCCTCACCCCCCCCCCCTCAGGCCCGCACCCCCCTCCCGGTGCCTCCGCCGGTGGGCGCGGGCAGGGGCAGCCCCCACCTCATACTGGATGTACTGCTTCCGCCACTCGGGGGTGATGTGCGCCGCCAGGTGCTCGGCGAACTTCATCCTGCCGCCTCCTCCTCCTCCTCCTCAGTCGCTCCGAGCCTCCTCAGCGGCTCCTGGCCGCCACCGGGCCGCCGCCGCCGCTACTGGGGGGCGGGGGGGGGCCGCCGCCGCCGCACATGGGCCCCCGCCCGCCCTCCCCGCCGCTCCTCAGGCCTCAGGAGCCGCCGCGGGGCTTCCTCAGCTCGGCTGGGCTGAGCTGGGCTCGGCTCTGCCCCGCTGGGCTCGGCTCAGCGCCGCCCCGCTGCTGCCGCCACCGCCGCTCCCTGCCCCGCTGCCGCCGCCACAGCCGCCGCCGCCATCTTGGCGCCCCTCCGCCCCGCCCCGCCCCGCCCCGCCGCCCGCACGGCCGCGTCGCCACGGCAACCGCCCGCCGAGGGGGCGGGGCTTAGCGGGAGGGGGCGGGGCTTGGAGCGGCCCCGCCTGCCGCTCGCCTCAGCGCTGGCCCCGCCCCCAGGCGCGGGGCGGGACTGGGGGTTTTGGGGGTTTTTGCCTCAAAAATTGGCTGTGGGGCTGTGTGGGAGCACGGAGCACGGCACCCAGGGGCCGTAGTGGCACCTCGCTGCTCCAACCCCTTCCCGTGTGTACCACGACTCTCTCCGTGCTGTTTCGGCCAGGAGAAGATAAAAGCACCAGCGTTATTCCCTATTTTTTCACTTTTTTCTGCTTTTTTTTTTTTTCGCTTTTTTTGCTTTTTTTTTGCTTTTTTTTCTTTTTCTTTTCTTTTTTCTTTTTTCGTTTTTTTAAACCGACAAGGCGGGAGTGGGCTCTCCGCCAGCGCAGTCTGGCACTTGCTTTGTGGAGAGCATATAGAAGCGTTTATAAATAGCCTGTTTTTCTTCTCAAAATACATACTTTTAGAGATCCTGCATTGCTGGGGAGAACGAGTCTTCAAAAGAGGCCGGAGAAAAAGAGTCCTTCAGAGGGCAAACCACCCGGCGGGACACCGGCCGGCCTCCCAAAGGCTTGGTTGGGCACAAGCCCCCCAGCCCCGCAGCATCACCATGGGCTTCCCACTGCCCCAAAACCCCAAAAAAGATCACAAAACGGAGGTTTAGGGGGTTATGGAAATGGGATAGACAAATGTGAGCTACACAAAACAAAGAGCAGCCAGGTTCACGTCCCAAAAAACACGTCTGTGTTTTTTCACACAGACGTCAGGAGATGGGAAAGGAGATGGATGGGGCAGAAGGCTGAGCAAAGCAAGATGGAAACAGAGCTTTTAGATTATATTTTTTTAGCTTCACACCAAACAAAACACTGTCAGTCAAACAAAAATGAGATTTCTCCCGTTATTTGCAACCTCTGGACAGCCGGGCGGCCAAGACATTGGCTGCTTCAGGGAGAAGCCATTGGGGCCATTTGTATGCACCGCGGCGCAGGAGCTTCCAGAAGGAGGGAATCAATGTTTTATTGATATCTACAAAAACTATATGGCAGCTGCACTAATTACATGCTTTTCTCCCAGATCCCCTTTGCTGCATGCGAACAAGAGGCCAGCCTGCAGGTAGAACCTGCGAGCACCGCACGCGTGCCTCCAGCCCTCCACCATCGACTGGCGTCTCCCATGGCACAACGAGGCAGCCTTAATTACCCCTTTTCTTTGTCTGCTGTGGAAAAAAAAAAAAGGAATGTAAGGAGGGCTTAGCTCGGAAGGTGGTTGCCGTATCCCACACAGGCAGCTGAGCATTTTGGAGCCTGGAGGCCATGTCCTCACTGCCTCCGTCCCACCCCAAAGGCTCTGTGGTGCCTTTCATCTTCTCCCATGCCTGCTGCAGGTCGGGTGGGAGGATCAGGCCCTCCGTGCAGTTGTTCCTGAAAGAAAGGCAAGGAAAAACTGAGCGAAATCGAGCCGCAGGTGCTAGAGCAGGGAGAGCATCGTGGCCTCTCACCATGGAGACCAGACGGAAAGCGAGCGGAGGCCGCGTGCTTCAGATAATTTGTCTCAAATACTTTGTCAAGCCCGTAGCTGTGCAGACAGAGCCAGTCACACGCAGGACATCTCTCTGTCCCCAGCCCCAGGCACGCAGTGCCAACCTCCTGCGCCTACCTCCTCATATTGTCCCCCTCTCTGCCTCACTTTGCCCACCTGTGAAATGGGCGGAGGGGGCCAGGGCAGGCTCAGGCCGGGCTCCCGGGCACGCAGTGCTGCCAAGGTGGCCAAGATCTCCTTACGGGACACGGCGCTGCCATTTGCTGCTGCGGGGGGTGGAGAAGGGAGACGGACTCAACAGCTGTGCCCAGGGAAACTTTCCACCCACGATAGCTGCCAGGCTAAATATACTTCGGGACGGGACCCCCGCGGCCACGGCGGGGACAAGGGGGACCTGCCAGCCGCGGGGCCACCCCGCCTGGCAGCTGCCAGGGATCTTGCATCAGCATCCCGTGTATGGTCCCCTCCCCGCTGGCCTTGTCCCCATGCTGTCCTCTCACCCCAGGGCAGAAATCCTGGGGGGGGGAAAGGGGATGGAGATAGCCCCTAAGGTGCTCGTTCTGCTGGGGATGGGGATGGAGAGGGCAACACAGCAAGGGGCAAGGGACAGCGGGTGCTGGCGACCCTTTTCATGGGGGTGGGTGTGTGGGAGCTGCAGAAGCTCTGCTCCCAGCTTCAGCCCCCCCAAAACCCCGCAGCGCTCCCCGAGGGCCGCAGCCGGGCCGCCAGTGCCCCCCAGCGGCAGCGGGACCCGGCCGCGGCGACACCCGCGGTGCCCGGCCCCACGCGTGGCACCGGGACATGGAGTGGGGAGCTGGGAGAGGGGAAAAGTTGGCAAAGGTCCTAAAATGAATGAGAAGTGTTAGGGGAGCCCCTGGTGTCAATGCGGTGGCTGCTTTCCCTCTGTGATCCTAACAGGCATTTGCAAAGCAGCAGGGTTTGAGCCAGCTTACGTAAACATATTTATCTATCAATCTATATATATTTATACATACGTATATATACGTATGCATACATTTAAATAAATGTATATATAACATATATATCTGGAGCACAAGTCCTGTGAGGGGCGGCTGAGGGAACTGGGGGTGTTTGGGCTGGGGAAGAGGAGGCTCAGGGGAGACCTCATTGCTCTCTGCAACTGCCTGAAAGGAAGGGGTGGGGAGCTGGGGGTCGGCCTCTGCTCACAGGTAACCAGTGATAGGACTAGAGGGAACGGCCTCAAGTTGCTGCAGGGGAGGTTCAGGTTGGAAATTAGAGAAATTTCTCCTCAGAAGAGCAGTCAGGCACTGGGACGGGTTGCCCAGGGAGGTGGTGGAGTCACCGTCCCTGGGGGTGTTTGAGGAGAGGTTGGACGTGGTGCTGGGGGACACGGTTTGGTGGGTGACATTGGTGGCAGGGTGTGGTTGGAGCAGATGTTCTTTCCCACCCTCAGTGATTCTATGATTCCATGATTCCATTCACACCTAAATGGTTCTGTGACCGTATCCAACCAACAGCCAACTTGGGGCTTTCCTCTCGATGGGGGCTTCCACTCTGCCCCCAAGAGGGTTTTGAGGAGAACCGTGCCATGGCTGCCCAGCTTGGACGTGGCTCTGGCCATGGCTCCTTCTCACCGAGACACCCAGGGCACGGCCCAAACCACGGGGGGCTCAGGCCCACCGCCCTGCTGGGCACACAGACCCCTGTGCGGGCTGCAGCGGCAGCAGCAGGCTTCGAGGCTGGACACTCCAGAGGAAGCCGAGCCCAGGGCAGTTCTCCACCCCGCGAGCCCTCAGCCCTGCCTTTCGCTGTGCCTCTTCTGTCGCTTCCAGGGAACGGGCCGGTGGGCCTCAGCTTCTGTGGGGACAGACCACCAGGGAAAGGGCGCTCTGCATGATTACGCCTTGCGCTGCCGGATGGAGGCCAAAGCTGCCGTCGTGGTGAGGAGCCTCAAGCGCCTCCACCAGCTCCGCCTGCAAGAGCTCAGGCTCCCACAGCCGAGGAAGAAGGCACAAAACAAGGACAAGAAAAAAAGAGCCCCCTGGAGTACCCCCAGCAACAAGCGGGGTAGCCCTTGGTCTTAGGACCTCCAAGGCCCGTGCGAGGGCAGGCATCGCACCGGGAAAAGACGCAGGGGGAAGGAAGTGCCTGGCTAATAATTCTGGCACAGCCTTTTCACCCATCTGACAGTCAGTTCTCTTCAGACTGACAGCGAGCCGGTGAGGCAGGACACCCCTCAGCCCTCCGAAGGCTCCTGTGCTGAAGGCACCTCCCCTGACAGCTGGATGCCAACATCGCCCTGATCACCGCCCTGCATGGGTACCACCGACATTGCCGGCTGTCCCCTGGTGGGCTGCCCGTGCCCAGCCAGCACAACACGAGCGGGGAATCGACATTCATCTCATGAGGGCCTCCAAGGAAAGGATTGAGGGCCTCCTGGAAAGGTTGGATCAATGGCAGAGGCCAAGGGGATGAGGTTGAACATGGCTAAGTGCTGGGTCCTGCGCTTTGGTCAGAACAACCCCATGCTGTGCTCTGGCTATGGCCAGAGTGACTCAAAATCTGTGCAGACCAAAAGCATCTGGGGGTGTTGGTTGATGCTCGCCTGAATACTGCTTGCCAGCAGTGTGCCCAGGTGGCCAGGAAGGCCACCGGTGTCCTGGCTTGTGTCAGGAATAGTGCAGCCAGCAGGGCCAGGGAGGTGATTGTCCCCCTGTACTCAGCTCTGGTGAGGCCGCACCTCGAGTGCTGTGTTCAGCTTTGGGCCCCTCACTACGAGAAGCACATCGAGGCCCTGGAGCGTGTCCAGAGAAGGGCTGCGAAGCTGGTGAAGGGCCTGGAGCACAAGTCCTGTGAGGGGCGGCTGAGGGAACTGGGGGTGTTTGGGCTGGGGAAGAGGAGGCTCAGGGGAGACTTCATGGCTCTCTGAAAGGAAGGGGTGGGGAGCTGGGGGTCGGCCTCTTCTCACAGCTAACTGTGATAGGACTTTGAGGGAATGGCCTCAAGTTATACCAGGGGAGGTTCAGGCTGGAAATCAGAGAAATTTCTCCTCAGAAGAGCAGTCAGGCACTGGGACGGGTTGCCCAGGGAGGTGGTGGAGTCACCGTCCCTGGGGGTGTTTGAGGAGAGGTTGGACGTGGTGCTTGGGGACACGGTTTGGTGGGTGACATTGGTGGCAGGGGCTGGTTGGAGATGACTGTGAAGGGCTTTTCCAGCCTTAACCCACAACACGCAGCCCGGGCTCCTGCACCAAGCTGAGGATGCGGCTGCCAAGCTCAGCCTCAGCTCCGGGCGGGCCGTCAGCCCCTGTGCCTGAGGCGCTGAGGGCGGCGGGCCCCGAGCTGTCCCGGAACGTCCCTTCCCGGCTCGTTTTCCTCCCCGGGCCGCGGTGCCGCCGTACCGGGCCCGGGCGGGGCGGTGCTGTGCGGGCGGAGCGGCCGCCATGGCGTCGCCCTCGGGGGCGGCCGGCAGCGGCGCTGAGGGGAGCTCGGGGGACTCGGGGGGCTCGGAGCCGGCCGGCGGCCAGCACCACCAGCACCTGCCCGCCCTGTTCGAGCAGGCGGCCGAGCGGCTGCCCGGGCTGCTGGGCGCCGCCAGCAAGGAGCAGCTGCTCTACCTCTACGCCCGCTACAAGCAGGTGAGGCCCCGGCCGGCTCCGAGCCCTCACGGAGAGCCCCTCGGTGGGGCTGGGAGGCAGCAGGGACGGGCTCGGGCCCTGCTCTGTGCTGGGTGCCCGCCTGCCGGGCTCCCCGTGCTGAATCCGTGGGGTTTGGATGCGGCCCCGTGAAGGATGGGGCTGTTTGTGGAGCCCCATTGAGGCGGCTTGGTGGTTCAGGGGGTTGCCAGGGCATTAGGCTGTAGGGTTGTGGAATGTTTTAGGCTGGGAGATGCTCCTCAGGTGTCCCACCCAACCTGGACCATTCATGATTGTGGCGTGCTCTCGGTGGTCCTGCTCGGTGGGGGCTGCTCTTCACGGGTCCCTCACAACCTCAGCCCTTCTGTGAGGGATCTTCTGTGAGGGACCCTTCCCCATTCACTGACACTTCTCCTGTTCAGCCCCTGAGTATCAGCAACTCAGGGATGTGCCATGAAAGGCAACTTTCCTGCTCCTCTGGGAGAACTGATGTCAAACAAAAGCACCAGTTAAGGTGCAGAGAGCTGTAATTGGCCCACCCGGAGAAACAGAAGAGTTAAAACTTGTGTTGCACCTGGAAGATTAAAGGGTAAAAGCTTGAACCTGAATCACCTGTATGGCAAAAGATTGCCCAGAACCGAATCCCACCCGTTTGGGTTAATAGTTGAAGTTAGGCGCATACATCTTCCCTGTGATTTTCCTCCCACACTGAATACCCTCGTCTGGCTACTGCCACTGAAAAGCATTTCTATTTTTTTTGGTGTAATATTTAATTATCCACCAAGCTGGTGGCTCCCAGGCTGTGGTCTGTGGGCCATGAGTTGTACCGAGAACAGACTGGCCACGTGAGGCTCCGTCTTGAGGTTTTTCTGGTGCTTAAACAGGTCTCCAGGTTTCATCATCCTTGTAAGAAAAAGGAGGGGAAAAAAAGTGCCAGGAAAACTTGTAAGAACGGAGACCATGATGAGAATGAGGTGAAAAGAAAAGACTTTGGTGCAAATGCTTTGTAAGTGTCCCACTTGGAAAAGGGGAAGTGTCGCTGATGTACTTCTCTGTGAGTGTCAGCAGACTCTAGAATATTTATTAGGGTTGTCTCTGTAAGAGCAATAGAGTATTTAATGTTTCAGTTAAAAATGATTAAAATGGGAAACTCTTTCACAAGGTTTGATACCAGGCAGAAACAGCAGCAATTAGCACTGTCAGCACCGATGTCCAGTCCCCTCCAGCCGAGGGGCGCTTCCATCCCCTCCACCTCTGTCCCTCTTGTCCCCGGCCAAGAGGATGCACGAGAAGAACCCGCCTGCTCCTTGTTTTGGGGCTGTGTCAGCTCCCTGGTTTCTGTGCCTCCGGTGCCAGCTCGCACAGCTGCTGCAGGATTAGGCTCTGCTAACTTGGACTTTTGCAGCGTTTGGGGCTTTAAATCAACGTGATGGCGCTTAATGCGAGTTTTCTCTCTTTAATTACAGCAGCCGTAGCAGCATGCGTAATGGGCTGCTAATATATTACGCCGGTGGGCAGTGGTATTGCTCGCACACAAAAGGTGCTGACTCAGATCTGTCCGCTGCCCTTGATTTGGCACCCTTGTCTTTCCTCCGTGCGGTGTTTTATGTCGCTCAGGGCTTTGATTTAGGACGCAGCGCCGTCATAAAAGGGGTGGCAGTAACAGCTGAGCTCTCTGTTAAAATACTGTATATTATTTATTTCCAACTGTTTGGGTATATAACCGTTTTCCTGGGATTTTATTACCTTTTATTGGAGGCCATTTCAGGGTTTTATTACTTTTCTCTCTGATTTTGTTTATGTGTCAGAGACTTGAAAATAAGGGAATTGCTTAGTTGTCACCTCCAGTGAGCTTTTTAGAAGATGTTGCTGGCTTTACGACTCAGGGGAAGAACAGACTGCTTGGCAGGGCTCTTGCCTGGGACCCGTTTTCTTTCTCCCCCTGCTTTTGGGCAGATCTCTCGTCCTGCCTGCCTTGAGCCTGCAGCGGTAAGGTGAAGGTGGTGGAGCTTGTCTGTCTGCTGGGAATGCCAAAGAGGGGGGCTCGGGAGCTGTGGTGATGGAGACCAGTACAGCATTTGTCTTTCAGAGAAGGCAGCGGGTCCAGAACCTCCCTGGGAGTGACCCGAGGCTGGGAAAGCCGCCCATCAGCAGGATGCTCTGGGCTGCAAACCCAGTGCTGCTGGCAAAGGCTTGTGCTGCCCCTGGGGAGGGTAAACTTAAGGATTTCTGAGCAGCTGGGACTTCCCGCTGCATAAACGTGTTACTTGAAAACTTAGCACACAGCAGTTTGTTCCCCACCACCAGGAAGAAAAAAATAAAACAGTTGTGATGTAATGAGCAAGGAGAACCTCGGGTTTTTTCACGGGACGGCCCAACAGCTGAGATTTTATCTGGTGGTACACAGCACTGACACGTCTCTCAGTCTGTCCAGGAGCTTTTCTGAACATCGTGACCTCCAGCCGTCAGGTGAAGCCATCAGCCAGGGCTTCTAAATTTCCCTTTTGGCCACAAACACAGACACAGCCCGTGCAGAGCTGCCTGGGTCAGCTTTTTGCATGGTTCAGGAGTATATTTAGCTAAAAATCCCCTTCATCGGCTACTGGGCTCCAGTCTCCCTTACCATTAGGTTCCTGTTTGGCTCCTGCTGCATTATGGAGTCCTGCAGCAGAAAGAAGGAAGCCAAGAATTTTTTTCTTCTTCTTCTCTCCAGCAAAAGCACTGCAAGCCTTTTTAATATATCTCAAAATAGCAAACAGGGCACACGCGTGCTTTTTTTTTCCTCCCATTCTTGATGGATGAAATTTAACTACCGTTCCTTGATTTGTATTGCTATTGATGTTACTAACAGTCTTTTCAGTGCTGGAACAGCCTCTGAATGCCAAATCTAGAGAAAAGGAACTGCTGTCTTGTTTTGATGATGGCAGCGAACAATTAATATTAAAAAAGATGATATTTCTTTGATCTGGCTTGGCCAGATCTAACTGAAGAATTGCCAGGCAGGCATTTTCCACCCAGATAATGAATTCGCATTTTATTTCCATGTTTCTTTTGTTTTATGGAACAAGTGGTCCTGTCCATATCTGAGCACAGGAGGAGAGATTTACAACACAAATGAGCCGTGACTGATTTACAGGGCTTAACTGTTGCTCGTCCTCTCCCCCAATTCTCCACGAAATGCAACGTGTTGTTTTAAAGGCCGGCTGAGATGCCCTGATGTGAACGGACTGCTCGCCAGGAGATGGTCAGATGTGCAGAGCATTAATTTCAGTTAGTCCCTCATCTCCTCTAGCACTCGAAATGAAAACATGGTGTAACTAATAAATATCTCTCGGCGTGGGCACGCTCGCTCTAAGGCCTGATTAATGATTCCCATCCTTAGCAGAAAATCCCCACCCTGCTAAGGTGAAGAATTGTTGGTTGATTTAAGCGCTTCACCTGCCTGAACACTGGAGCATATTTCATTTACAAATAGAAAATAATGGGGGGATGCAGTTCGGTGTTGCTTGGCTAACAACGTGTTTGGCCAGCAGCCTTTGCCCACCTCCAGGCCGTGCCTGCCTGGTGGACCAAGGATTTCTTGGCCTTTTGTTATCCCTGCAGGACATGCACTGCTTTCCTTAAGCTGAATGTAAAAAAACTAAGACGAATCCACACTTTGTGTAAGTCCGTTCCCTTTCATGGTGATATTTTCATTTCAGTTGGATCCGTTTTGCTGACACAGCTGTGTGCCGAGGGCTTTATTCTGTAAGAGGAAGGGGCGCTGATGGCAGCCGGGTCTGGTGAGTCCTCACCGCGTTCACCAGCAGGCACAGAGGCACATTCACGTCTAAATTCTCCTGAGCTGACTTTCAGGAAAACGTTACCATGTCTCAGCCTTCTCACTGCTCTTCCTGAGACGATCTTATCACCAGATGCCTCTCAGCAGCGTGCTTGTGCTGTTGGAGCTGTGGGCAGGGGAAGCTTTTGTCCGTCCTCTCCATTCACTTCTGTGGGTGAGCTCGTAACGGAGATAGGGCTGCCAGACCCTACTAAAATGAAAGAAGCAGCTTTGTGTGTCACATCAGCACGCCTTTATATGAAAACCCAGCTGAGGCCCCCTGGTGCTAAGTCCATTTCACGCTTTTACGTCAGGATCTGTTTGGGAACCTCGTCAGTTCTGGTATTTCTGAGCTAGAGTGGAGCCAGAGAAGCGCATGCCTGATTCTGCACGCCTCTGCTGTGGCGGTACCCATCCCCTAAATCTGGTGTGGTGCTATTTCTGTTACTTCCCCCTTTTCCCCTTTTCACTCGTGCCTCCTCGTGCCAGCCCACTTCGTCTCGGGCGGTTCTGCTCAGGCCTCGACTTGTTCCGCTCGCGGAGTGCTTCCTGTGCAGCCAGATGCCTCGGAGCTGATTCAGAAGCTGCTTGGCGTTCCTTCCCCCTGACTTCGTCCCCTTGCCTTCCCGAGGACCTTGAAAATAATTAAGCAAAGTCTGTTTACTCAAACTTGGTGCGGAAGCAGGTAAATTTCATCCTTAATGAATAATCATCCCTCTAGAAACCCTAATCAACAGATTTTTTTCTTGATACTGGTGGAGAATGAGGCATTTGGCTGAGTAATAAACATAACATTAAGTGAGAAATCACTTGCTGGTGATCCCTGTTGGGTAATGCATGCAAAAGAAATGAGCTGCCAACAAAATTGCTTCCCTTGCATCACACAAAGCAAGCACAGCGATGCAGAGGTAACTGTGTAGTAATTGAGAGTGCTAAAACAAGGGTAAAACACAGCTGAGTTGGGTGTCAGTACTTTCCCTCAAAAACTTTTCATCTGGCACAAGAATAAAAGGACCCAGAGCCATCCAAACCTGGTATTTTCTTAAGCAAGTTCCCTTCTCTTTGGTTTGTTCTAACAGAAGGAAATTTCTTTTCTTTAGGTGAAATTCGGACCCTGTAACACTCCAAAGCCAGGCTTCTTCGATTTTGAGGGGAAGCAGAAATGGTAAGAGGAAATGCTTGTAAACCCTGCATATTTCAGGCTCTAGTTTGTGTCGCATCTTGTCTCCTCTGTTGACAGATTACAGACAACTTAGAGGAGGTAAAATTTAGAGTGTCTGCCACAGGATGGCTTTTGTTTAAAAGACACTTTTGTATTGGAGTGCTGCACTGGCAGCAGTCATGGCTTCACTGAAATGTTGGCTGCTTCCAAGTGAATGGAAGATGGCTTTATACCCCCTAAAATCATATATGTGATTCCGATTGCCATGTTCCACTGTTCACACTGTAAAAAGACATTGTGCTGTCTCCGAGTGGCTCGCTGATATCTTGCTCTCTGTCCTAGGGAAGCCTGGAAAGCCCTGGGAGACACCAGTCCTCATCAAGCTATGCAGGAGTATGTGGCTACAGTGAAAAAACTGGACCCCAGTTGGAACCCACAGGTAGGAAATATGAAAACACTGTTTAGAAAACAAACCCACATCTGTGTCTTTTCAAAGCCAGCAACGGTTCAGCTTCACACAGACTTCAATTGCTGCATAGGAAACTTCATTCTGAGCAGGTCAAACTCTAAATCCATTTTAAAACTCCCCTTTTGTTAAGACTGAAACTTGAAGAACCATCTTTTTCATTCGTAATTATCTTCATTACAGTAAGCACATGCGCAGGGTTGATTTGGCTGTAGTGATCTAATTTATTTTGCTTTTATGGGTTCATGCTGTATTTAGCATGTAAGGATACTTTTTATCCTTTTCTCATCTTTGTCTTTTCAACTACTCTTTAAATGTTGATCAATACAAAGTAATCTCCATAAAAGTGATGTGAACTGAATGATCAATTCTGAAAATGTTTCCTTTTTGTTTCGATACAGCAAATTACCAAATCTGATTATGGTTAGGTGCTCCAACATAACAAGCATATTTTTAAGCCCTGTATGTGTTTGTTATAGGGAGATTGTACTGTCATCTTAATTAATCTGCCTTTTATCTGCCAGGTTTATTACTTGATTGAGTATTTAAGGATCTCTCTCTGTTTATAGACTGATTTTTATATAATTTTTAAGAGGATTGGATTTTGGAAAAATACTGCTTTTAACTGGAGTTAGAATGGAGATATTTTACTAATAGCAAAATGCTGAACGCATAGTAATTTCTTTGCACAGTAGGAAATTGATTCTTTTTTTGTCCTGCACTTTGGAAGCAAATACTAGTCTGAGCACCAGCCTATGAATCAAGAATTTGATTCTCAGTTGTCTTCTGGTAGTGCTCTTCAGTCTTAAGAGTAATTATATTCTTTACTAGCTCATGTTCCGTGGGTTTGATCCTGCTTTTGCAGCAGGTGTTGTTTAGAGAGAACCCTTTTTAATATCTTTGGGAAAAAGTTTTATGTGCTCTACAGTGTGGTTAGCAAAAATCAGCCACATGCTGTGTGAGTTCTTGTCTGATCTAAAATGGCCATACAGGAATATTCAGAATTCTACCTAAATTTTAAAAAATTATGAGGAAGCTACCCAGCAGCATAAAGTGAAACATCCTGAATATTCGTTAAACATTGACCAAAAAAATGAATAATTCTTGAACCTTTTGTGTGTAGAGCTTGTGTTTGTTTTGTCATCATGCATGATTTTTCATGCATGATGACAAGTTCAGCTTGGGATACTCTTCTCACTTCATTGCTTCAGAGAAATACCTTTTTCAGAGGCATCACCTTCAGGTTACAAAGCTGTCAGCTAGGAAAGTGAAATAATCTAGTAGTTTTCAGATCTTTTTTTAAGAAGCCACATAGCAAACAAGGAATAGTTTGCAGTGCTGCTCCTCCTCTCTTCCCCTAAGGTGAGGAATGAATGTGTGAGCATGTTTCTTCTTTTGCATACCCTCTGTCCCCAGGACTCAGCAGAAACTGGACCATGTGGGGTGACGCTATTGCAGCAGCGTGTTTGCTCTTTCGTGTGTTGTGCCGTCCTCCCTTGTTTATGGGTGGTAGGTGCAAGAAGTGTGGGTTTGCAGAATTAAAGAGCAATGCTAGAGCTTGAGCAGAATCTTCTGTGTCAATAACAGGGCTGAAGGTGTCTGAGTGGTTTAAAGATGTGTGATTTTCTTCCTTCAAATGCTTTTCGTTGCAGCTTTTCAACATACAAGTTTATCTCACTGATATAACCATGTATTTCTTGACCTTTTGAAACCAGTGATTTTCTCCTTGGTGTAGTCTCAGTGCATGGCGTTATCTGGTTTACTGTTCCTTCACCACTGCACAGGTACCGTGCTTCTTGTCCTTATCCCTTTTCCCCTATTCCTTGCCTATTCCTAGCTAGAAACCTGTTAAAAGAGCTGTGAGAGCTTTACACTGAAGGAATGTGTTCAGCTGCAGAAAGGCTTAACAGGAAGCTAAAAGAGCAGAGAATGCAATTTAAAAGTTAGCATTAGAGCACGCATGGCTTTGGATTCTTTAAAAGATTCCATCTGTCCTTCCTATAATATCTTCATTTTAATTCCACTAGTCTACAACCAAAATCCTGCCAGGATTCTTCTTGTTCTTTGATCTATCTCATGCTGCAATTTTTTTCCTACCACATCCACCTTGTGGAGCCACGAGAGGGAGCTCTGTTCTTTAAAATGACAGAGGTACCTGCAGTCGGGGGGCAGTGATGGAATAATAGCTATTTGAGTCTTCAAATTTCAAACTGGATTTATAGAAGAGATCTGTAGGAACATTACGAGGTTCTTCATCACTGTCATTGTCTCCTTTCCATGTTCACCTGCTGAATTTCTGAATTGCTCTTGTGTTCTATAGATTATGAATGAAATACTCCTAGTGTTGGGTAAATGCGATATAAAGCTTGGTACAAATTGGAAAAGTTCAGCTTTTGGATCATTACAGATGGCAGGCAGCAATTAGAGTACGAAGCTGTCACATTTCTCATTGTGTAGCTTCATGAATTTTGCTGTTGGAAGCTGTCCCAATATTACCTGCATATTTTCTCTTCAACTGCTCACTTTGTTCCTTAAAGTCATTCTTGTGTTATCTTCAATCCTTCTCCTCTCTGGTTTCATGTATTTGCAAAGGGCGTTGATCCTTGTCTTGATCCTTTAGTACTAACTGTGCAAAATGTAAAACTTGGGAGCACTGTACAGATAGATAGACAGATAGCTTCCCCAACAGATTTGTTACTGCTCTGTGGCTTTTGGGTTGTCCGTTCCTAATAAATAAAATGGAAATAAATGTAGTGGTTTTCATGCTGTCTCAACATATCCACTTCTTTCACTTTTCTTGATTATTCCTTGATTCATTCCTTCACGTTGACCTTGCAGTTTCTCAGTGCATTGAACTTTAGTACGTTTTCAGCATCAGACTGCTCTAATGTAGTAATTTTTTTTTGTTTTCAATGGGGACAAAACCAAAGTGAACGTGTACTGATGCAGCAGGAGCATCCTGAATTCACGTTCAGAAGCACCGAGAACACCATGAACAGGCAAAATCCAACCACCTTCTTCCTGTTCCTACCTGGAGGCTGGAGCACCTGCAGTTACAGGAGACAATTGAATGTGGAAATGCAGTGCCCACAGCTATTTCCTGCTGTGTGAAGCTAGAATGCTGCTTTTGACAATAGTGGTGCAGCTGTTGGGTCATCTCCATGGCCATTTCCCATGTTTTAGCTTTTTCTTCATCCTTGCCACCAGCAGGCCATCTGGTAGTCATGCCTCATCTCTTCTATACGAACTTTTGTCTAAAACCTAGCAAGGAAGGAGATGTTTAAAATAGCAGATATAATAAAGTATGTTGAGATAAGTTATCTTTATGTTCACAAAGCTTCTGTATTTGTCTTGAACCCAGAAGTCTATAACCCCTGATCACAATTGCCTTTCTGGATGTTTTTGCAGTTGGATCTCCCTGTTGGCGTGGTCTTCTGATGTTTTGTGTTGTGGATGGTTTTGCTCCTTTTCCCAAGAGCAGCTGTTAGGGGGTCAGGATTCAACTCCTGCCTTGATTCTCCTCTTGGTGCCATCTACCTTCGTCATCTTCTACCTTTTAGCACATCTTTTGTTTCTTGTTCTTTCTTCTGAGTCATTCCTTTTAGTCTGGAGTTCCAGGCAGTGAAAAGGTAATTGCTTGGACCAGCTCAGCTCCATTTACATATTTCAGAGACATCACCTGTCCTTAAAGTCTATTCACTCTTTCTCCAGAACACAGAATAATTTATGAAGCAATTCTTTTGTGTTCTCTATTCTTAAACAGAAATGTTTTATGCCGTCAACACATCTGACTGCTTCAGAGAGGTGTATGTGTCCCGGCTGCTTCGCTTCTCATACTTTCACCTGTCGTATTCCTGCCTTGCTGGCAGCAAATGCCACGTTGCTTTCTCTGGCTTTTGCTGATGTGTGCGAGGGTTCAGCAGCGATATCCAGCTGCTCTCCTGGCCAGCTGCCTGCCCCTTATTGCCTACCCCCATCCCTCCCTGCATCATGCTGGGGCTCTGCAGTACCTACTCTCGGGGTGTCAGCAGTGGTTTGGGTGATCTGGGGAGATCTCAAACTGAGTGCCTTGCATCTCTGTGCAATAACTTCGTTCTCCTGTACATCGCTGTCTCAGCTGTATGCTTGGGCATTGATGGCGCTCAACATTTTTGAGGCATTCTTAGCGGTGATATTTGCTTTTCCACACTCTAATCTCCCTGGCATGTATTTGGTGTCATGGAAATCCCCAGTGGATTTACACCTCTGGATGTTTCAGACCTCACATCAGCACAGGAGTTCAGTCTGTCCACAGGCATGGACCACGCCGAGGCAGGAGCAGGACAGCACTCAGCACCCCAAGCGAGTCCTGTTTGCAAGGGACGGGCTGGAGGTGTGCACAGCACGTGCAGCGAGGCAGTTGGGAGCTGTTATTGATCGTTTCTTGTAACAAGATGGTTCTATGGCAGGGCTTGGACAATAAAAATAAATAATAAAGAAAGCATCCAGATCTGCTCATCAGTTTTAGCCTTCCATTTGCTGATTGCAGTTTTGGCATCTCTCGATTCTAAATATTTTCTTCTGCTATTTCTTATATTGCACATTTACCAGTTCAATCTCAACAACCTGTCATGCGACTAACTTCAGCGGGGCACCCTTTCCTGAACCGTTGCAGAGGCCTTCTGTCTGTTTGCTTTGACAGCTGGAGTTCACAGGAGGTGTTCGTGATTTTCTATATGTGTATCAGGAAAAAAATGGGCGTTTTAACTTATTTAACTAACTGTAATTCAACCTCATCCATAGTGCACAAAGATTTCCACTGTGTAACAAGGGAAGTTGCATCTTAGGAATCCCAACAGCAGAGATGCATCTCTAAGGAGAGCAGAAATAGAGCCTGAGCTCTAAGAAAATAAACGTTTGCCAAATGTCTTCTAAGCTCTCAGAGGTTTGAAATTCCAGTGCTGATGTTTACGGGGAGGAAAGCTGTTTTTCACCTATTGTCCCGTGCTTTGTTTGGGAAGAGGAAGATTGATTTCTCTGCACTCTGGACCAAGTAGTCAGCAGGAGTAAAATACCTCTGTCGCTGCTGGCGTGTGGGAGTACCGAGTCGTGGCAGTCGGAGCAGCCAGGAGAGGACCCCTGGGATTAGGCAGCCCGTCTCATAAAAAAGAAAACAAACTGCAGAGCGAAGAAAAAAATCAAAAGCACTGTTGCTTGCAGGCTCAGAGCAGTCCTGAAAGCTGGAAAGCCTGCAGGTGGAACGCAGATGGATTTGCTCAGTGGCCAGTGGGTGTTTTTGCAGGGAGTACTGCAGGGGGCAATATTTGCTCGGGTGGGTGGCCAGTTGCCCTGTTCCCTCCTCCTTCTCCATTGCTGTAGAAATAACCTTTCCCTGCCACATTTTAAATGCAACAGGCAAGTTGAGGGAAACTAAAACATGGCAAAGGGGGATTTGTAACTCAGGGATACAGTGGAAAGTGAAACAACTTCTAGGCTTGCAGCGGAGCTGCGTGTGTACGTCACAGGAGGTTGCACCAGGTATTACCAAAGTGTTTTAACAATTGATTTAAATTGATGACCCTCTTGTATTTAAGTATCACTTCCAAGGCAGTTTAGGTTTTCTGCAGTGTCTCAAATGCAAACTGTATCCAAGTATGTTAACAGGCATTTTGAAATCCAGACCTGATTTTTTTTTTTTTTAATATAAACTTGGGCTCAGTGCTCAAATTTGTCCTCTTCGTGTCTGTCCAGAGCACGAAGCTTTGCTCTTTTGCAGTCCATAGGTTTTATATTTGGTCAATTTCTGAGAACTACATTAGCAAATGGTAAATCATATTATGTAGTTTCAGATCGAAATATGCAGATTTCCTGCAGGCTGACAATTTCTTTTGGAAATTCAGAAATGCATTGGAAAAACTGGTCTGTAAACAAAACGAGCGCGCCCATCGTGTTTTCCTGTTTTGTCTATCAGTCAAACAGATGTCACCCTCGATAATCTGTCCAAGCAGCCACTCTTTGGGGTTGGGAAAGAGAAGCAGGGTGGCGTAGGCAGGATTACAAGGGGGATGGGGAGAGCTGGAAGGAGAAGACCTGTTTGGGTCTCTTGCCTGTCGCAAGCAGCAGTGTGTTCAGGCACCTGCTGTGTGCTTAGTTTGGGTTAAGGTCTCAATTTATTTCTTTTGTAGTATAAAACTAATGTAATTGCATCAGGTGGTGTGGGGCTATGTGGAATTATGGCTCTTTAAAGCTTGCCTCCCTGCGCTGTGCTAATGCAGCACGCCGGGGAGAGGAGCCTCCTGCATGCTGCACAGCAGTGCTGCTGGTGTCCTTGCTCCTCTCCGTCCCCATTTCTTTCTGGGTTTGTGCAGGTCTTTGTGTGCCAGTTCGTGCCCGGTGAGTCTTTTGTTTGACTCTGTTTGGTTTTGTTTCACCCAAATGTCAGTAATTGTTCTGGACAATAAAAACGGTAACAAAATGCTGAAAACAGGCAGCGCTGCTTGCTAGCTGTTTTGAAAGCTCTCACCTCAATGGATGGCCACTCCGCAAGATGCAAATCACTGAGATAATTCATAAACTAATCAGACTTTCTCCTTGTAAAGAGCAAATAAGTAAATCAAGGGCACAACAGCAAGCCTATATGTATTTTTAATTGTCTTTAACAAAGAAGAAAGCACTAGGAAATTGTTAAAACAAAAACAAACAAATCCCTGTGATCCACCCCAGACTGGGGTGTATAAGGGACTGCGGTGCCCTGTGGGTTTGGGCAGCCTTACAAACTGCAGAGTTGCTTGTTTTTCTTTTTTTTTCAGCCCAGCTCAGGTATGTGTGTTTGCTGTATGTCCTGAGAGGGTTAGATCTTGACACCCAGGATGGTTCTTCTGCCCTGCTGCCTTTTGCAGCTGTGCGAGGGGCAGGGGCAGCCTGCAAGCACAGGGAGGCAGCGGGTGGTGCAGCCTGTGCCGTGCCATTCATGTGCCCCTTACTCTAACACGCAAGCCAGCAGGCAGAGCAACCCATTTTATTTCATCAGACTTGGGGAAATAGCAGTTCTTTGGCTGTACAAGTTAAGCCTTAAATGCTTTGCTTTTGGCGCAGTTTCTTTTTTCACTGTTTTCTTGTTCCTCGTGCACAATGCAGTACAATATCACACTGCAAACACCAAATACATTTCCCAGTTCTTTTGAAATTAAGGTGAATAATGCTGTACCCCTTACTGCTTATTTATCTTCTCATGTCAATGCTTTATTATTTTAGTTTTGAAGTATTTGATAGAGGTCCTTCTCGTAAACCAAAGTGTCCATGAGTCATTTGCTACCTTGCTGTCTCTTTGCAGATGTAAGTGCCTTTAGCAGCTGTATTCATGCAAGAAAGCCCAACTCCGGCATACCAAGTAGGAGGCAGCGTGTTGTTTACCTGCTTTGTTATGACTGCTGTGCTCTGAGCAGCAGCTGGAAACTCAGCTTCCTCTTTATATTTACTGCTGTTAAAAGCAGCGCAGGCTGACGGGCAGTCAGAGTCCTCGCTCGGGGCTGTGCAGACAGCACTGCCAGCCATCGGGCTGTGTTTGTTGAGGTGAGGGAGGGGATTGATAGGCAGCCCGTGCAATTTCTGCTCAGAACAACAGCAGCAGAGGTGGATGCTGGCAGCTGTTCGCCATGAACCCACGTGAGGATGAGGATGGAGCCGTCAGATGTCCCACGGGTGCTTGGTTCTGGCAAGTCGCTCATACTCACTTGTGGGGCTGCCAGCACCAGGGTCTGCCCGGGGACATGCTTGGTGGGTGAGGTCTCTCCTCTCTGCAGCTGCATTTCTCTGTAGCACAAAACAAAACGCCAGATCCAGAGTGAGATTTTTCAGGTTTTTGGACTCCTGGTTCTGACAGGCTGTGCGTAAGTGAAGAAGTTGAAAAGAGCAAGTGTTTCCTAGTGGAAATAGAAGCAGCTGGAATATGTGTCGGTCTCCTACCCCTTGGGAGCCTGTTGGATTGTTCTCTTTGATTTTACATCTCCGTGGAAATTTATGATCCTAGCACCTTTTATTTATGACGTTGCAGTCCTCGGTCAAGCAGTTGATTGAAATACAGCAGTGCCAAGCCACGAACCTCTATTTTAGAAAGATTGAAGTTTAGAAAGCAAAGCAGCAATGCAAAGTCGTGTATTGAAAGCTGCACTGGAATCCTGTACAGAGGCTGTCTGGGCTGCTGTATTCCCAAACTTCTTTAAAGTAAAGAATTTCCAGGACAAGGATTTATACCTTTTTGCTCTGCTACTAGTTAAGCCACCTGGTGTTGCTGAAAATGTGCTGCTTAGCAGATACACAATCTTACTAGCTCTGCTAACTTCTGCATATAACATCCATATTTTTCCAGCTCACATTAGCAGTGGCAATGTGCTGTGCTGTTAGTGTAGTGTGTGCAGCGTCATGCAGCCTCTTTCTCAGGAGGTCAGGAATGTAGTAGTAGTTGTCTTCTGGAACTGCAAGCAAGAAATTAGAGGGCTTATCATTTTTGGCTGCCAGTGCAGAGGCTTTGGTTAAACACTTAAGCGAAGAGGAAATAGTTTTCCTTTTGAATATGTCAGTGAATTAATTTCTATCACCTCGCTTTAATTTATATAAAAAGAAATCTTGTGCTATTTTGAAACTTACTGAGGAAAAATAATAATTAGGGATGTGGCTCTGCTTGCTGCTGCTGAGTGCTGCTGCAGCATAGTGATGTGTGTGGCGTCCTGACGTCGTGGTTCCTGGCTTGCTGGTGGATTAAAACATTGCATCCTAGCCAGATACACCACAGGCAACTGGAGAGGGGAAAAAAAAAAAAAGGAAAGTAAATAAATTCAAACTACTGGCATCCAGTGATGACAGGATGTAGCAGAACGAGGCAAGGTAATTGATTGTGGAACTCTGCACAGCAGGGACCTGGTTGCTTTTTTCTTTCCTCCTTAATAGATGCCCAGAAGTAACCCATGTTGCTGTATGGCTGCAGTGCACAGGGAGCAGCGCGGAGTTCTTCTGTGATCCCACAGCTGTGGGACTGCAGGCAGAATTTCTTCTGGGGGAAACAGCTGAGCTCTGGGGTCTTAAAACTCCCACTTGAATGCGTGCTTCCTGGCTGAGAGAGCATCTCAGTACCTGAGAAGGACGACTGGATTGGGTTTATGTTGCTGCCAGTCCTCTGCTGAAGGCTGCTGCTGCTTCAGATGAGTTGATAGGAGGTGGATGGCTGCTCATACTTCCAGGTGAGCCCAAGATCTTGGCTTGAATTGAGAAGGCGAGAGTGAATTGAAGATGTCAGACTGCAAGCTGAAGTAGCATGGACAACCAGGTATTGCCCTCTGCCATTTCTGCCTGGAGAGGTGATGATTTCTGGCAAGGAAGGGCTTTGATTGCCATGTGCAGTTATTTTCATTCAATGCAGACAAACGGCAGTGCTGCTTCTCCCCACCAACAAAAACGGGGATAATGCAAGTGTTGGAAAGCTTGTTCTTATGGAGTGGCTGTGAACCTGAGAGCAGGAATTAGCAGCGTCGGTGTGGCTTGAGAAGCAACTCCACCTGCAGTCAAACCTCAGGCAAGGACTCTGCTGGCCTTCATTTGGACTCTCTGGACTTCATTTAAGTGAGCTGGTAAACGAAGCTTTCAGCAGCCGTGGGTAGTGGTAGGATTTGGGGGCTTGGGGGGGCTGCAGCTTTGCTGTTAGTGCACAAGTGGCACAGAGCCAGCAGGATGCTGCCACAGGGGGTATCAGGAAGGAAGAAAAAGCAGGGTAGGCAAAACAGGAGCCTGAGTGTAACGGGGTGCTTGGGAGGGGAGGAAAACCAGACAGAAACCTGCAAGCGTTGGCATGGGAGGTGGGGAGGACCAGGGGGTAAGAGGTGCCTTCTCTGCTCAGAGTTCCTGCAGGCTTCCTGAGCAGCAGGGAACGGACATCCACACACCCCAAAGTCTTCCTGGGGTGCCCAGAAACGAGAAGAGCCTGGCTTAGAGCCACCAAACCCTGTTGCCTTGGGTAGGGAGGCAAGGTGGTGACGGAGGTTGGGAGGAGCAGGGCCAGCCTCCTCTGCTTGCGCCACGAGGCGGGCGTTTGGGAGATGGGTTTGGGTCGCGCCGTGGCTTCCTCAGGAGCTCGTGGCAGCTCTCATCAAAGTGCTGCTCCGGTTTTGGCCAGCAAGCCGCCAGGCTCTGCTTGCAGCTCGACTATTTTAAATGGGGAAGGGTGCAACCTCTAATTAAAAAATCCTATTTTTCAAACTAATTGAAGCTGTTGCGGAACTTTAAACTCGCTGCGTCAGAGGCTGTTAAAAAATCAGGGACTTGGATGGAAGCTGTGGGTTGATTTCACCGTGGAGCACAAAACGCCTTGATTTTTGGGTGCAGAGCTGTAGACATTTACCTGGTGGTGTTCAGACAGGGGAGGGTCCCTGTACCCTCCTGCTTCGAGTGGCTAGGTTTAAAAGAGAGAACGTGTTAATAATAGTAATAAAAAAACAGATGATTTTAGTTAGGAGAAAATAGCTGTCGTTGTTTGGTGTATAACACAACCTATAGAATAATTAAGCTGTTGCTTTTGTGAAAGTGCAGCTTTCTGGGTTAGAAAGAGGCTCAGTGGTTATGTTTAGTTTGCTCTTTACATGAAGTATCAGGGAGGCATTGGGTGGAATTACTGGAGATGAAGTTTCTGTTTAGCTGTTAGCTAACACATGGGTTAACGTTGGTAAATGCTCAGTGTTCGTACACATCTCTGAAGGCTGAGCAGCGCTGCTGCATCCACATCCTGCTGAGCCCGAGCCTTACCCCGGTACCTTCAGCAGCCTCCTGCTGCCACCCTTTGATCCTTCCCCTGCCCGGCTCAGCGGGGACAGGGACTGCCAAATATCTCTCCGTTCTGTCACTTCTTTGTCTGCAGAGCTCGTAAATCCAGCCTCTGCCTTTACGACCTGGATCTGCTGGAGGCAAGATTTCCGTGGCGGTGGTCGGGCGGTCCAGGAGCTGCGGTCCCCAGCAAGCAGGGGATGAATCCCACAACAGGCAGGCTGGGCACGGGGGCAGGTGTCCTGGCACTGCCGTGTTGCTCAAATTTAGGGTGGCTTTGGAGCATGAGCTGCATCCCATGCAGCCTTTCAGTCTTTCCAGTTTGGCTCGGGACATACTTCTTGCCCAAACAAACGTCTCTGTTAATCTGTACAGATGAATGCCTTGGATTAAATTGACCAGAGAAACGGCAATTACAGTAAAGGCTGTTTGTCCGTGTGCCTTGGGCTGCTGTGCCTGGGCACTTGGGGATTATTTTTTTATATGGTCAACGTGACAGAAGTGATCGATTGCTTCCAGGGCTGAGGATGCAGGGCGCTGTGCTCCTGGTTTCTGCCTCCCGTTGGCGGGCTGCAGGCTGGCCCCGTGCTTCACCTGCTGGGCTATGGACCCGGGGAGTCCGCAAGCCACTGCAGCAGCCACAAAAAGGAGCTGAGGAAAGGCAAGTCTGCCATCACTCCTGCTGTTCTCACCTGTGGACCTCCTTTTCCATTAAAAAAAAAGCTCCACACACCAGAAAAATGTTGTGAACCGCTGCATGAGGTTTCTTGGCTGAGCATATTATTTCATGTCATGCAAATGTTAAAATGTAGACAGTGAGTCGTGAAATCAGAGCTGCTAGCAACAGTAAAACTTGCTCAGAGTTAATGCTAAGCATTTTACGTTTATTTCCCCTCCCCTGACTGTCTTTACTACTAATTTCCAACTGTGTTGATGGTACAGTTTTTAATTAACTCGTTAAATGAGTAATCTTCGAGGCTTTGCCTAAGATTGCGGGTCTGTTAAACTATGCAACACAACGACATTAATTATAGCGTGTTTGTTTTTATCTTCCGAATACAATCAGGAAAATATTTCCTCCGTCTTGGATTGTGTTTATAGGAGGAAATTCCGCGATGGGATTTAAAAGAACCAGAAATATATTTTTTTTAATGTAGCCGTTAATGGAATCTTAACTAAACTGTCTCTGCAATATTTAAAAAACAAAAAACAACCAAAACCCATTATCCTGGGGAACATACTGCTGTTTTTTTTTTTTTTTCCTAGGACAGTGTGCTCAAATGGTACAGCTCCTCAGTGGTCTCTTGAAGATGCTCCAGGAGCTGAGTCATGTGCATTCGCCGGCCGAGCTGCTGCTCAGAGCCAAGGAGGGCTGTTGGGAGAGGAATATTAAAACCCGCAGTTTCTGACGGGCATTAGTAGGGCTGGTTCACGAGAGGCAGCTTTACAGAAGAGCCTAGCAGTGTATTTTTATCTTGTTTGCATCTAGCTGGCCGCCACCACTCCATAGAGTGGTGAGGAATGCTGAGCTCATACTTTTTAGCGGAGAAGGGAGGATTTTTATGAATGCTACTGAAGCATTTAATTTAGTGCCTAATCTTGCAGACAGTCATTTTCGTTTTCCTTTGGCAGCGTCGCCCCTGAAGGGTTAATATTTACCGAGTAGTGTGAAGTTCAGCCAGGCCGAGAAAATACAGGTGGAAAATACCTTCGGAGGAGCACATCGCTTGTCCTCATTTCATGCCTCATTAGCTGCCCCATCCCGCATTGTTATGGGGTCAGGAGCTGCCACACGCTTTGGAGAGAGGGGACATCTCCTCCCATCCCCGGACCACCTGCGTTTGGGGTGCAGCTCAGCCTCCTCCTCATCGCTCTCCTGGCACTGGCCTCGGCTAGTAAAGGGAAAGACGGCAGCAATTATGGCACACACAATTAACGAGCTTCTAATCTCCAGCCTTGCGTGTAATTGCTGCTGTCAAATACAATTAGTGTCTGCCCAAGTTCCCTTCCCAGGGGGACAGCCGGGCCATGACACAGGGGGAGAGGAGGGAGGGGGTGGCTGAAACTTTAGGAGAGTTTACATTTTCTTGTTGCCTCCCTAATAATCCTCGCCCCTCAAATGGTGTGCAGAAATGTTAATCCGGTGCATTTAGGGGACGTGGTAACCAGCACAGCACTCCTTGAGGTCTACCCCTGGGTTAGCTCTGAGGTGTCTTCTGTCAAATTTGTCGCCCGAGACAATGCCAGCTTAATTACAATTCAATCAGCACGCTTCAAGGGTTTGCTGCTGACTTCGTGCGAGCCTGAGGGGGTTAGAGGACGATGCCTGTCCCGTCGTGGCAGCTGAGGCTGGAACAACTGATCATCTCCTGGGTGTACTTTGGGCAGGTTGGACTCAGGATGAGTTTTCTCCTGCTGCCACCAAGCAAACCTCCATGGACGCCCAGAGCTCACAGCTCCGCCAGGCTCAGGACCCTTAGGGCCACGTAGGAAGGGATGTAGGAAGATTGGTGCAGAGCAAGCGTTGATGGAAGCCTCTGGGCTGTGTATTCACTGCTGCGGGAACACTTCAGGAAAGTTTTTATTGTAATGACTTTACTGGGGGTGTTTCTTGTCTCCTTCCCATGTGCCAGGTAGTGCTGCTCCTCTGCACAAAACTTGTCAGAGGTCTAATTTTATTCTGAACAAAGTTAGGATGTCCTATATTTAACTCTTGCCTACGATCTAGCTTTTCTGTTATATTACAGCTTAACAAACAAACAAAAAAAAACCTTGTGCTATTCTTGCTGCTCTGCTGTGTCTTTGTAGGACTTGTGTACCTTTTCTTCAGTCACCCATAAAACAGCTGTGTGGGACGGGGCCCGGTGCAGTCCCAGTAATGCCCCAGTAAGCTCCCTCGCATCCCTGCAGCGAGTGCTGGCACAGGAGGGCAGTGAGGCACCAGAAGGGCCCTTGGAAGTGGCACGTTGTGAGATCTGTGGCAGCCTGCTTTGTGTACATCCAAACAAATCCTGGGCTCCGAGACAAGAAGCAATAAATCCCTGCCCTAGCTTCAGGGATCCAGCGAGAGGTTAACCTGCCAAACCACCCACTTGACAGGAAATTACCTCTCTCTTATGCTTTTCCTCCTGCTGCCCAAAAAGGCAGGAGGAAAAATGGATCATGCTGTAATCACGGGAGACTTTTAAGACCAAAACCGAAGGTGAACACAAAACCCCTGCAAAGAAAATGTTTGCCTCTGTAATTGCTTTTCGTTTCCATAATGCTTAGTAGGATAAAACTATCTTCTTTCTCCTTTCTTTTTCAATCACAATTAGACTTTAATGTTGTTAAAGCTTATAAGTGAGTTTGAGCTACTGTCTTCCTGAAGAAAAGATGGAGCTGAAATTGTCAGTGAGACATTGGACAGGGTTTTTTAATGTGTCTGTCATTATATGTTAACCTCTGAACTGGGACACGATGTCTGGTTTATGGCTGACAACAATTTAAAGGTATACATCTTGACATCGTGGATAAAGGAAGAAGGGGGAGTGGGGCAAAAAATGAATTAATGATGTTAGCAAATATTAGTCCCCGTATTTCCATTTTGTTCCGAAAGTGGTTGTCAGGCTTTGAGGCTGCCTGGAGCAGCATTGTCCGTGACAGGCAGTCAGGAGGCGAGCGTAGCTTGAATCGAGCCGGTCTTTTATTGACAAATACAGTGCCTGGAGGCAGGGATGAGGATGCTCTGCTGTCCCTTTCAGCACAAGTGTGGCTTTTCTCCTGCGGCAGAGCTCCCCGTGCTGCCCCGTGAAGGCATTGCCAGTCAGGGGGCTTGAAAATGCCTCTAATGAGTGCGTTTGCTGCATGCAGAAGCATGCGTTTGCCCGTGATTTATGCTGGCTTCGGTCGACCAGATCCACCTGCTGAAGTTAACTGTCAAGAGTAAAAGTGACTTCGCTGTCAGCCGTAAGGGTACGCAAGCAGCAAAGAATCAATCAGCAATAATTAGGGGTAAACGTGGGAAATTCCAGTGCCTCTTAAGGCATTTCTTCACCCCTTTACCACCTCTTCTGGATCTCTTCTGTGACACTGCTTGTTCTTCAGCATCTGGGTGCAATCCTCCAGGACTTCTTGCCATGCTGCTTCAAGTTCCCCTATATCCCCAGTTCTTTAACCAGCACCTTGAGAGCAGTTCCTTCATGCCCATGGGGCACGTTGTAATTTTGCCTTTTTCTCCAGCATCTCCTACGTGGTCCTGACTGCAGATAATACAGCTGGCATCTGTCTCGGATTCAGATTGCGAATTCTGGGAGCCTGGGATCGTGTTATTTCTTAGCTCTCATTAGTTACACGTGTAGCTGCAGTGCTTCGGCCTGCGCTGCCAGCGGTGAAAGAAATGGAGCTGGCTTAATTGAGAGCTACATAGTTAATTATTGGGGCCTTTTTTAACGGAGGAGAGGGAATTTGCAGCGTCAGTTTTTAATTTCATTGTGGCTCACACGGTAACTCACTGCCTGCCATCCGTCTGCGTGTGACGTCTGCTTTATCTTTCCAGCCCGAAGAGCCCTTGTTCAGCGTAGAAATGCCAGGAGATTAAGACAGGGATCTGCAACAGGGACACTTCAGCCGGTATGAGCAGCAAATAACACCACCGGGGTGGCTCGGAGCAAGCAGCTGCTCCTGTCCCACCTCTTATATTACCAGCCTGGCTTGCCACGTCGCGTTTGGATGCCGTGGCACGGGTACTGGCTGAGCTCACGGCATAGGCAAGGCGTCAAGGGTGGCTGGAAGGCACCCAGTTCCTATCTGCATCAAGGCTGCCTTACCGGCGCTCCGGGGAAGAAGTGTGGCTCCTGGCCTGGCCAGATTCCCCTGGGGAAATCCGGGGCGATGATGGATGTTGGACCGCGGGGCTGTTTTTAATGGCTTTGCAGAGGAGAGGCACGTGCTGAATCCTGAGAGGCGAGCCGAGCCGTTCGCTGGGCATCTTTCATAAACTTGTTCTCCATATCGAGGGCCGTGATGGAAGAAACTGGGTTCAGCATTCACAAATGGGATATTGAGTTCCCCGCTCCTGGCTGAAAGAGAGGAGATAAAAGCAACTTGGACAAAGCAACCTGTGCATGGATTGAGAGCTAGGGAAGTTTTTGCGTGAGCGTTTTTGGGAAAACCTTTATCGCTGAGTTTCCCGCTGACCTTAGGTGTACTCGATCAAGAAGATTAATCTGTGGTGGAAATGCATTGGTTGCGCAAAGAGGGGGGACTTAATCCAAGAAACCTTTTCTTACGATTTGTGCCTCGAGAAGGATGAAATGTATTCGCTCGAGTGTTGCTTCTGACTTTGAAAAAAGCAACCACCGAGAAGTGGTAGTGGGAAGAAAGGGAAGAATATAGATTAAAAATTTCCCTGTAGCTTCTGGAACTGGTGGAAAGGCCATCGGCCCCCAGCATCCAAGGAGATCGGCTGGTTGTGAACGTAGCTTCATTTTATAGAAGTAGCTCTCCCGTGCAATAGCAGATGATCTGAAATTAATTTTCTTTATAAGTGGTGTGGAAATAATTGGTGGACACGAAGGTTCTCTGCTGAATAATTTTTTAAGAGGGGCACGGCACTGTGGAGACTCCAAAGCCCTTTTGCTTCAGGAAGGAGGAACTTGGTGTCACCTTTTACTCTAAATTAGAGAAAGCCAACTTGCCATGGAAGAGCCTTCAAAGCCAATTTCCCTTCTATTTTTTCTTTTAAAAAAGCTTGTCTGAGATATCTGCGAACCCAAATATTATGGCTTTGGGCTAGCACGGGAGAGCTGAAAGGTGGAGTTGGTGGGTTCGAGCCAGGCAGAGGGGAAATTTATTATGGGGAAAAAAGCAAATTTGTTTAAAATAAAAGCAACTTAGGGAGCAGGAAGAAAGGCAAATTTAAGCATGTTTTACTTTAAAAAATCAACATCTTTCTGGGTAGATTTATGATGAGGCAGCAACATTTTTGGTGTAGTCAGCAATGTATTGCATCCACCAAGAGAGGGCTCGAGGTTGGGCCAGCTTTCCTTCGCTTCTCTGCTTTTATTCAGCTTGGGTATGATAATCCCTTGTCACGGAAGGCGAGGGAGCTGTCCTCTGCCAGCAGCATCTTGCGCTTAATGGGCTGCTCTCGAAAGGAATTACTGCTGTGAATTGCAAACCAGTTTCGCCCGCTCACCTAAGGACCGAGATACCGGACTCCCTGGAAAAAATCAGGGCTTCTGGTGTCCTGCTGAGAGGGTCGGGCTCTCAGACAGCCCTGCTGAAAATCTGGCATCAGGTTAGAGGCAGGCAGCCGGAGAGCCCAGACTGCAGGAGGTTTTTGCAGAGGGAGGCCTGAGGCTGCGCATCGATCAATCAGCTCTAATTGTTCGCTTCTATTACGGTGGGGATCATTCAGAATCCTAGAGTTCCTGGGAGTCAATCATTTGGAAATGCTGCCCATTATAGAAATTTAATTTTAAATCTATATTAAATAGATTTACAAAGGCAAGCTTTGCAGTCTAGTAACGTAACATTATGCTGCCGCACAGAGCCTCGGCTTTCGGGTCCTTGGGGGCCGTGGCTGAGAGCGCTGCGGTGCGGAGGCAACGCCAGCGGGGCGACGAGGCCACTACACACACCTCTGGGTGACCAAGCTGGCCATGCTCAAGGGAACATCAATCCCAGTTTGCCCAGAGATGCATCCAGCTTTTCTGGACGGCGTGGGGTCACGGGATGCGGTCTGCCACGCAGATGAGGCGTCCAGGGGGCTCTCATCCCCGGGGCTGGGAGATGGAGGGGTGGCAGGTGGATGCTGGACCAATCTTTCTTTTTCTTTCAGACAACAGAGAAGAGGGGGAAAGAAAGCAAAACTGCATTTGGAGGCCCAGTTGTCAGCTCGTTGTATCAAGAAGAAACAATCAGGTGATTATCTCTGCCGCACTTGAGTTAAGAACAGTGTTTTCTGATGTCGTCTTGTACAGCTTTTTTTTTTTTTTTTAATATCACACAAGTGTGGTGGCAACTACAACAGGATAATAAATGACAGGAAAGAACTTTTCAGGTCCATAATCATTTAAATCAATAACTCTCTGTATCATTGCCAGGTACTAACCTTTCCCTAGCGTGAGATGTGGGGGAAGGGCAAGGCTTCCCATTTTTCAGTTATATGGCTGAAAAAGCCTAATATTGGCTTTTTTAATAGAAAGCTATTCAGACACCACCTTTCTCAAATATTTATTTCTTTACCAATATATTCATTAAGGATTGTTCAGTGAAGGTTTTAATATTGGACAGTGTTTGCCTTCGGGGAGAGTTTGCACCCTATATCAAATTAATTTTTTTCCAGCTTCTGCAGCTAGCGTAGCAGAAATGCATTCACTGAAGTAGAATGGCTGCTATTTAAAAACTGTCAAGGTGCAAGTAGTAAGTGACATTAGCTACTGAATAAGGACAGCTGTTGGTGGTTTTTTTCCTGTTTCAAACTACTAAACTTCTAATCACGGGAGTAATATTAACTCCAATACGTAAATGATTGCCTGGAGAATCTTTGAGAATGTGGCATCATTTTTAGTTAAAATGAACAGTCAGAGAAGACTAAATGTTTGAGCAGTGTTTGCTGTCACGTTGCAGTTACCCATTTATGTGTTTGTGATCCCATTTGTTTTATTGTATGCCTTGCATCATTTCAGTCCCAGGAAATTAGAAGATAAACACAGTTTTCTCTACACACCCCCTCCCAGGCTGGCTGGGAATTTTCCCAAAGTGTTAAAACTCTAACACAGCATTTCTTTGACTTGTCGCAAACTCATAAAAAATAAATCTTGAGCTGGTGGCTTCAAACCTTTTGCAAGGAGCTCGGGTAGATGTCCTGAGTAAGCAAACACAGCGGCAGCAGTGGGCATTGCAGTGTGCTGCACAGCAAGAGGGAACAGTTGGCCAGGAGCAGCCTTTCCAACCTGGCTCGGAGAGCCAACACGTCCTTAACTTGTCCCTGGACCTTGACCAGAGCTGGGCAAGTATGACGTTGGTTTAACAAACTGCTTGAGGAATAGCACTTCTGCTAGCCACAAGCTCCTTTTTCTTCCCTGCTCTGTCAGTAGGGGTCTCGGCTCACGTCCTTGATGGCACAGTTTGACCTTGTGGTTTGGATTCTGTTTGAGCTGTTCCTTCAGGAGTTGAACATATCAGTGCTGCAGTGTTGAAATGAAGCAAATGTTTATTCCTACAGTTCTTTCAGAGTCGTGACTATCCCAGGTATTGCCTGTGGCCCTTCTTGATCACGAAATACAGCCCAATATACAGGAAACCAGGTTTTGTCCTGGTTAGCTTAACTGGTCTCAATCTTCTCTTCATATTTTTGTTTTCATTCCTATGAGAACGTGGCTCATGGAGGACTCGAAGGTGACCGCAGCTCCAAATACTTTTTTTCAAACATGCCACGTGGAAAGCAGTGCACTGTGTGGGTATCAGTGCCCTGAGAGCTGTGGTCTCGTACAGCATAGCTGTAATCCTTACAAACTTTGGCTGTGGATGGATGTATCCACTGACACAGCTGGTAGAGTGAGATTCTGCCGAAAGGGAGTTACAAGAAGTCTCTTCATGCTGCTCGCAGAACAGAAACTCGGGTGGTCCATTAGCAGTGCTTGGCTAGTAGGCATCAGCGTCTTCACCTGTAAGATGGGGAGTGAGTCTCACCCACAGAATTGCTCTGGTACAAAATCTGAAAGCAAATGAAGCTAAGAAGGATGGCTCTGGACATTTAATTTGGTATCCAAATGTATTTAGAGCATAGAAGTGATTTGGTTTGTTAATACCACCTCGGGGGTGGGGGGAGCAGAAGGAGAAAGAAAACTTAATGCCCTGAGCCAGCAAAAATCTGTGTGTTGGTAATTAGCAGTAAGTGGGTGCTAGTTCATAGCCTAAGATCTGAGAAAAGAAACCTGTTTGTGGACTCAGTTGTCAATGGTGAGCCTTACCGAGCCTTTACAACAAGCCTGCAAAAATTGGAATATAAATCAATCCACTTTAGTCTCTGTTTCCCTGAGCTGTTGATGGGATAAATATTTCCCAGTTACGGGGTCACTTTAAGAAAGCCCAGAACGAGGGAAAATCTTATTTTGTGTATTAAAAACTAAAACTCGAGTCCTCACCAGCCTTGGGTTCTGACAGACTGCTGAAAGCAATGAATCTCTTAGCAGGCAGCACCGAGCCAAGTACAGCCTGCCGTGTGCCCTTTAGGATTCAGCTGATGCGAAGGCAGAGAAAGGCTGTCTAATTCATCTGGAGCCCAGCATCTTCACCACCTCGCCGTGCACCAGCAGATAGACAAGAATAAGAATGCAAGTGCAGAGTTTTAAAGGTTCACCTAAGCAGATCCACGTAATTTATTCTTACCAGAAGCTTTTGAGCAGTTTAACAAATGATTACATAGCAGCAGCTCGGAGTAGGTTAATAGGGAGATGAGAGATCTTGTTTTAAATGTAGTGTAAACCACGAATTTACTGTCAGCAGTCATTTACCAAACAAAGCAGCAATGCTACTGCTTTTAAACTGAGTGTCTGAAATTAAATAATGCTCGCATTTATTTTGTGGGATGAAGTGCTTGGCTTTTAGGGTGCGAATCTGTAAATGCTGGACAAGGCGGAGCTGCCATACCCTGCCATAAAGTCAGGAGGATCAGAAATTGGAGGAACCGGGGTGGTACAAGCGCTGATTTTGGCTAATCACTAATTATCTCAAATATTACTACTCTGAGAACAGGACAGGAAAATGGTCAGCCTGGCTCATGTAACTACGCTGCGAAGGTTCCAAATAAATTCAAGAGCATCCGTAGAAACAGGTTATACCGATCTAATTAAATCAATTTAGACAGAGATTCAGTTAAATCGGTGCAATTTGTGTGTTCATAGATCAATCCTCAAATCAGGAGAAGGTCTCTTGAGCTAATGAGGCGTAGCAGTTATTTACTTTGGGGTGCTGGGCACTGGTCATCAATTAGGAGTCATTAATAAACCCTGGCAATAAAGAGCTGAAGTACCCCCAGTGACTAATGGGGAGCAGTTGCACAGCGTATTAGCATAGTGCTCTGCCTTTGTGTTCCTCTGTAAATCACTTATCTGGCTTTGGGCATTCCAGAAAAACAAAGCGTGCTGGTGGGGGAACCTGGAGGTTCCCTGAAAGGAAGGACTGCGAAATTATCGGGGACTCCAGACCGCTCAGCCCAGCGGGGCTGGGGACGGTGAGGGTTGGTTTGGTTTTTACTGTTGCATCCAGCTTTATGTCTGCTTGTAACACCAGAACAAAAGCAGCAGTAGTTGAGCTCCTCCGTGATCAAATAACTGTAATTAGCGTTTCACAAACCTGGGAAATAAACAGTGAGGTGAGGCTGACTGGCGTGTCACCGCTGTAAATCTGAGACAGGGGCTGAGCGAGATGCCAGAAATACCGCGGAATTGGAAATTCAACTTTAAAGTTATTTTTAAATATATTTTTTTAAAGACCAAAAAAAAAAAGGCAGTTTACAAATGTTTCCAGCACCCGAAAGCATTCACTTGGCAAGGTGCGAACACAAAACCCTGCTGCCAAACGGCTCCGTGTGGGAGCCCTCCGGCGCTCAGCCCCAGCACCCCAGCATGGAAGCACCGAGGCCAAGCTGAGCTGAGTTTCACTCTTTTACCATCCCGAGGGACGAGGGAAGCCCTTTTGCTACTAAAAATTAAAAAACCTGAACGCTTTCCTGCAGTGCTCGGGAGCAAAGAGCACCCTGTGTGAGCCAGGAGGCGCGTTTAGGAGCCGCAGGTGAGTGAGCACTGGCGTTTTGGCAACTGGGTGGTGAGCACCCCTCTGTCCTCCCCATCCCAGGGCTCGCCCGTCCCCCCCTGGGTCCAGGAGCCCGGCTGATGCGGTGTAATCTATCAGAATTGTATTAATCCCGCTAACGCAGCCGCCATCTGGCCCCGCTGCCGGCCGGCTCGCGCGAGCCCCCCCGTGATTGATGGGCTCTGGAATTGATTAGTTGTTCTGCGAGACAAATGAACTGTTTTGGCAGAAAATACCAGAGGTCGCTGCGTGTGGTCAGGCACAAAGGCTGCTGAATTTTAAAGAGCCACTTCCAGCATCCGTTTGTAAAGATGCTGCTTCGCCGCGGCGTGACGGCTTTTGGGAAGAGCCCGGAGCGCGGTCGGGGGGTTTTGTTCTTTTCCTCCGGGAACGCCGGCATCGGGAACGAGAACACGATGGCAGCGTTTGTTTTGGGACGGGGCCGGCATCTCTGGCTGGTGGGGAAAAAAAGAGGGTCGGCACCATGCCTTGCACTGATGCCGGTCCACGAAATCCCTGCGGAAGAGCCCTGCCTGAGCAACCCATCATCGCAATGGGGAGGCGTTTCTCAGGAATAAAACACCTGCAGATGCAGCCAGAAGGCATGCCGGTGCTCTGAGGTTGGCGTTATTTAGAAATGGACCCTCCAAGACGCTTGCCAAGCTGGCCTGGAGTTTAGGGCATCCCCCGAGCAGTCACCCTTGGGCGCTTCGCTCTGTCGGGCAGCGGGGCGGCCTCGTTCAGGCCTCGCTCCTGTTGGGAGGCTTCATCCTTCCTTGGCAGCTCCCGTGGGGGCTTTTCGTGGCCTCCCCCGTGCCGGTGATGCTGCTCGGCCTCCCGTGAGGGCTGGGGAGTGGGATGGCACACGCCTTGTGTGTCCCGGCCCCCCTCGGGGGACGGCGCACAAGTGTGCAGGCAAGTGGGCAACGCTTCCCCGGGGACAGCCCGCCGGCTCAAAATAAACTTGAGTTATGGATTTATTCAGCTTGTAAAACCTCAGCTGGCATAAATAATTGAGAAAGCAAAGGTTTGTCTGCGGTGCATACCTCAGGGACCCGCTCCTGCCTCCCCCCCTCCCACCACCCTTTCTTATGAAAATGATCCCAGTTGCACTGATAGATAATAACAACACCAAGCAATTAAAAGCTATGGGTGGCTGGAGAGAGGAGAAAAGGTTCAGTTAATGAGCTTTTCCTCTTCCTGTGCCCAGGAGAGCCTCAGAAGTGACGAGGCGATTAAAGCGAAGAGATAATTATAGATTATGTGAAAATGGGTCCCTTGGGGGGCCCAGGGCCTCGACACAAACAGCCAGCGTTGCGAGTGCCTCTCAGCTCCCCACGCGCTGCCTGCTCCGCTCCGGCGAGCTCCCACCAGCTCGGCAGCCCCGTGCCAAACCCATGCCCGATGCCACCTGTTTGTGGCACCGTCCTGGGCAAGGTGCCGGCCCCACAGAGGGTCCCATGGGGTTCAGTGCTGACCGACCCCACAAAGGAGGAGAGGAGGCCCAGAGCAGCCCATGAGGGGTGGAAGGGGATGGGGCTGGCCTCGGGATGCTCTCTGTTTTGAAAGCGACTCCATTTACAGCACTAAAGGTAAGGAGGAAGCGAAGCCTGGCAAAGCAACAGCAGATCTCTTCTACGAGCTGTTAAAAAAACATCATAAAAAAAAATACAGAGCATCAGGTGGTTTGGTTTCTGGGCTTTGCTGCTGGCTCTCACCAGTTTTATAGGTAGAGTGCAAATACCTGCTAGGTCCCGGTCGGAAAGCAGTGCATCACTTTGCTTTCTTGTAACTGCTCTGCTGGAGGGGTTTTTGGTACATACTCATACGCACAGACATGAAACAAAAGGAAAAAAACTCAGCTGCAAGTATTTTTAAGCAATGTCTTATTTGTCCACATCAAAAAAAAAAAAAAAAAAGTGTGTGGGGGAGGAATCTGGTTTAAATTCCTTTAGTGAGTTTTTTTGTCCATTTACCTTCCTGGTTTTGGCACATGGCAAGACCAAATCGGTTTGGATGCCTGAAGCACAGCTTCATGGGACCAGTTTGTTGGCAGCTAAAATGTCTTTGTGAGGGCTGCGTGGACGTCCCTCCAATCTGTTTGTGCAAAGACTCACTTCTTTGATTTGTAGAACGGATTCAGAGTCCGTATGATACATATATAAATATATATTTAAGTGGGGGGCAGCAGGAGAGTGGTTTAAACCTTGACAAATAAATGAGCTGTAGAAAGATGAAATTTCCTCAACCGTTATCTTCATGTGGGGAAATTGCTATCCTGGAATAATTCCATTGTGGAGCCTGCTCTGAAAGAAAAGTGGCTTTTTGGAAGGAGAAGATACAGAGCATTCACAGGGGCGGTTATTCCAGAAGAGCTAAATCATACCCAGATAGCTGTGCCCATTTATTCTCCCTCCAGACAGTACCGGTATCCTCGGGAGAAGACCACAGAAGTTTGTCTGGAGGTGGTGGTAGGACGATTGCTCGGTTTGGCTCCAGCACAGGCTGCAAGCAGTTGCTTCATTGCTGCTTTTTGCCTTCTCCACTGGTACCTTTGGCTCTGCTGCATGAGATTCGGCAGGGCTGGTGTCATTGCCAGGGACAGAGGTGCAACCTGAGCTCGGGGTTGTGACACAAATTCATCCAGGAGTAGCCGAGGATGGTTGTGATGGAAGGAGAGACTGGGTTATGCTTTGATGGTGCAGTGGAGAGAGTCATCTGTAACAAATGGTGTGCTTACAAAGGGGGAAGAGCTGTGTGAGCCACATTGTTCCGTCTTGTCTGAATGGCAGCCTCACCAGAAGGCTGCTTTCAGCAGCCGAGGGCACGTTTGAGAGGCTGGACTAACAAGGTAGGACCGGAGGGACCTCCCGGCACGTCAAATCAGCCCTTGTTAGTAGGGCAGGCGTGCCTCGTAACCTCCATCACGAATCTGTCAGACCCCATCCTGAGCAGCATGAGCCTTTCCTAGTCCCACCGTGAGTTTCTTTTTTCCCCAGGACTCAAAGCGATCTCAAAGACTCAAAGCAATGGTGCAGGGTACAGCCAGTGCCTCCGCCGAAGGAGCTCTTCAGAGACCAGTTAAGAAACTGGAAGCTGTCTGTAATGTCTCTGTGAGACCTCATCCAGCCCCCAGCTCCGTGCTGGAAGGGCACAGCTCAGGAGGACGGCTGTGTGCAAAGCAGGGGCGATGTGCAGGGCTCCTGGAGGAGAAAGGTGGGAGAGATCGGGGCAAGCGGCTTCCTAAGGGGAAGTACTGGGATTTCTGCTGGAGCTGAAGATGAGCACTGTTTTTTTTTTATTTTTATTTTATTTTATTTTATTTTATTTTATTTTATTTTATTTTATTTTATTTTATTTTATTTTATTTTATTTTATTTTATTTTATTTTATTTTATTTTATTTTTATTTTTATTTTTATTTTTATTTTTATTTCCAAACTTTTACTGGCACTGAGGAAAAATGCTTAAGGCATTTTTAAGGCGAACAGTGTCACTCTGGCTGCCTTGCAGTACAAGACGGAAAGTCAGAGTTCCTCCACGGAGCCCTGCCTGTCCTGATGTGAGGGGGGACGTGGCCTGGTTGGCAGCAGCGTGTTTTTTTTCAATTTTTGCTGGGGTTGAAATTAAAATTGAAATTAAGACCTTTTACAGGTTCTTGAAACATGCAGGAGCTTTGTGTGAGTCGCTGGAGCTGCAGCGCTCCATGGCAATTAAAAAAGCAAGTGCAGGAACCTTTTTACCCTGTACAAATCTGTACAGATCTGCACTTGCCTATCTAATAGGGCACACAGGTTGGATCAACCCATCTCAAAAAGGATGTAGCTGAAGGAGGGAGACTGAAGAAGAGGATTAAAAGGGCTATCAGAGGGAGCGTGGAGTCTGTCCAAAGAGACAACAGGATGGGTTGGTAGGAGGGAAGGTGCCTACAACATGGTCTGGCCCAAAGCGGGACTTTGTTTGTGTAGCAAGGAGAATAAAGGTTTAGCCTTTTATCTTCTGTGGGATTGCAGAGATTTATACCAGGGCTGAATGTGGTTTGTGTTGACAGACTTCATAGACTTATGCCAGCTCACAGGAGCAAGTCTTCTGCCCTGGCACAGCCTTGTTTAAAAGAACCTGTGTTTTCTAAGAAGCAGGATCTTCTCTCTCTTACCTGGAAAAAAAACATTGTTCTGCATGCCCCGTACCAGGACCCTGTTCCACTCCAGTGATGCTGTTGAAATGTCCGTGGCAAAGTCAGGGCGTATGATGTGCACGTGGCTTTGTGCTGGGCAGTAACACGGTGCTTCTCTTGCTTTTGTTTCCTGACTAGGGAAGAGGACAAGAACATTTTTGACTACTGCAAAGAAAACAACATTGACTATGTAACCAAAGCCATTCAGTCGAAAAAAGTGGATGTGAATGTTGCAGATGAAGAGGTATGGATAAAAAAGATTTAAAAAAAATATCTTTGAGCTGTTTTGAAAATGGCAGCTTTCCACTGGCTTTCTGGTAGTGGATGCCCTGTGATGCTGTTACATATCAGAAACTTCCTATGTTATTTCCAGCAGCAACTTGCAGAGTAAGACCCCTTGCAAGCCCCCCTTTCTGGAGGCATCATCCAGTCTTTTTTTTTTTCTTATCAGAATTAAAACTCCATTTCCCCACAGGGAGCTAATGCAGCTATTGCCAGAAACCTCAAGGAGAGGACAAGTGCCTAAAATGTGAATTGTGTCGATCCTTTTTTTTTTTGGTGACAGTGAACACCTGAAGCAGACAGCTCAGCCCTCAGGAAGTGCAGCAGACCCAGCTTCCCCGCGCTGGGTTCAGTGCTTGCATACTGCCACCTAGCCCTGCTCTCGGTCAATAGGACGTGCAGCTACTTTTGCCCGCTGCTCTCCAGCACATTGTGTCTCGGTGAACAGATGAAGTGCTTACACATTCATAGACTGAGACGCCACAAATTCAGTTGGGTTCTCCTGGAGCTCTAAGCAGATTTCTGCCCTCTGAGCCATGACAGCCCCGGCTGGGGCTCTGAATGCTGATGGCAGGGCCTTTTATTATTAATCAGGAATTCGTGTGAATTAATTTTCAGAGGAGAGGGAGGGTGCTCGCCATCAGGCTTGGAATTTCACATCGTAAATTCAATGAGCTGAAGCTGTCGTGTGCCACACGGTCGCTGCAGCAGCGCCGTTACTGAGCTCCTGCTGACCACAGGCTACAGCACTGAGCACCCAGGGCAGAAGCTCAGAACATGGCTGGAGTCCTTTAAGTGATAAAAGCTCACTTTGGAGATCATGCACGTGCAATAAGTACATAATAGCATCACGTTTCATTTCCATTGCTGAGATGCTCGTTCCTAGTTAGACAGGTTCAGAAGCTGTTACCTTCCTTTGCATTCAAACAGCAAACGTGCTTGTTGTCAGGCAAAGAAATCATTTTGCTTTTTTTGAAATTGTGAAAGGTGGCTGAAATATTTCTGGGCTCTCAGTGCAAACATTCAGAGCCAGATCTGAAAACTGCCAGGTGACATCCTCATTGAGAGTTACTGAGTCCGATGGATGAGGGGGCCTGTTTCAGGAGCTCACAGCCCGTGACTCTTGCAGAGCAGGGAGCTGCTTCAGCAAACCTGTGACACCTCTGCACCCTGTGAAAGGTTGATGGGGTGGTTCACACTGGTGCAAAATCTCCCCACAGGTGAAATTCTCACAGCATCGCTTATTTTTGCTTACCCCAGCAAATGCTTGGCATAGAGAAGTAGGAGCCTTTTTTTTTTTTCTTTTTGGCAAGTGCTGGCTTCCTTAGGCTCGTTTCTAACTGATAAAATAAATAAATAAGTTAGGGTACCAAAAAGGAAGATCTGAAAGAAATACTTCAGTTGTTTTAGGGAGCTGAAACTATTACCAGTGTTGTTTGGTATCCAAATGTATTTTTCGAAATCTGGAGTGCAGCTGATTTTCCAATATCGTGCGGGTTGATTGAAGTTTTAGAACCCATTTTAGGATGGAGATAACCCAGAGCCAGCCTTTGGTAGAGTGAAGTGTATGCAAGCATAATCTTGTCATTTTCATTAACTGTTTTAGTGTTACTGCATAAATATATCCCGCCGTACCCAGAAGATGCTTCCCCTAGCCCTCAGAACATAACTCACGCTGTCAGTCTTTTGATTTAAGCACGTATAAATTTAAACTGGCAGCAGGGATATGTACAAAGAGTTAACTTGTGGAGCAAAACCTTCCAAAGCATCAACCACTCTCCTGCTAACTGCACAGCCTTTCCTCGTGGGTAACGACTCGGCTGAGGTTGCAAGGTGCTTAGGTTTTATCTCCAAGTGATGCGTTTGTCCTGTATCTAATCGCATCCTCTCTAATTTGGTGTGAGCCTGAAAGAAGTTAGCAAAAGGAGAAAATGAGAAGGAAAATGTGAAACGGGGAAGCAGAAGGATTTCAGAAGGGGCAAGAGAAGTCTTGGAGGCTTTAGACACGGATGGGCTTGGCAACTTGGGATGCATAAGCTGTCTACTTCCCTAGATTAAAAAAAAAATGAATAAAAACCTTCATGTAGAGCACTGAAGCCTGCATACCTGCGAACAGTTTGGATATAATAAACTTCAATTTAGAATTAGACAAAGAATCTAATGGCAGTAATCATGTACAAGCCTCCATTTACTCTATCTAAATTGCCCAGGGTTCAGCAGGATGGCTTGCACTCACTTAGGAGAAGTCGCACAGACTAAAACAACCAGTTCCTCATGCGTGTGTCAGCAGGATTAATGGAAGAAGAAATGGACTGTGGCTGTGGGGTTACCACAGGGCTTCGGGCACCTTCCGGGAGCGTGGATTGTTTGCTGCCTTTATGGGAAAAATATTTCTTCGACTATTAACTAACCAGAAGTTGTCCAGAAGCATAGATGAGCTGCTCTTGTAATTTGTGCCAAGGGCCGTGGAGGCTGTGGAGAGAGGGTTTTTTTTATAATTGTTGGAGAAATCCCAATAAACAAACATGTTACCTGTGTGCAGCATTTAAGCCCTTGCCAGAGCTTAATGATAAAAGGCGTCTGGATGCTGCTCGTTTGGGCCCCGGTTCCCATGCCGTTGAGACAGCGAGTGCCAAGCTGCTGCCAGCCTGCCAAGCCGAGGGCAGGTGGAAATGGGTTCAAAGCAGCATCGCCTTTCTGGGCTGCTAAGGAAGAATTTCCCTGAACGTTTCCCAGCTCTGGAAGTGACTGACTTCCAAATCAAAGCTGAATTTCACCTGGCTTTTTGCAACCGCTGCCTTCCCATTCACCATCTCCCCGGTGTCAGGAAGGGGACTCAGCCTTTACACATCTCTCTCCTTAATTACCAGAAATAAAATCCTTGCTCCAGGTTGGAGCAGCTGCCGGTGGTGTACGACCATTCCAGCTGCAAACGTGGTACCTAGAAGGACACCCTGATATCGGGGTGTATCCGCCGGGCTTGGCTTTGTTCTCCTCTTTCTCTGCACAGGCTAATTGATGTGAAAATCATTCCCATCCGCTCGTCTGCCGAGGCTCAGTGTATCCGAGACAAATCCCTGTCCTGTGCTTTGTTTGTGAACACCCTGTGACTTGGAGCTGAGCAAAATTGATATGCTGCTGGCTGGAGAAGCTGCTGCGGGAGCTGGCCAAGCTGGCAGTGGCTGTCCAGGCAAAGCACAGAAGATTTAAGAGGCAGGGTTAGTGCACTGGGGCTATTTTTATGCTTTTATTTTATTTTATTTTATTAAATATTTCAGAGGCAGGGGAAAATGCAGCCTTCCACGTAACTTCTGCAACAACTGGTGTGTGTTGGAGCTGCAGGGAGCGAGCACCTCAGTGTCTGACTGCGTTTGGGCAAGACCTCACCCCTGCAGTGCTTTCCCCTGCAAAATTATTGCTGTCGGTCCGAGTTTTTTACTGCCTAATGAAATAGTCGTATGGGAAGTGCTTTGGGAAAGCTCAGTCTGTGGCTCTCCGCATTTCTGCCCTGTCATTTAACCACACAGACACATGTTGATAGCAAGCAACAGCTGGGCAAGGCTAAAGGATTCTGCGCTGTGGGTAGGTGATGGCTGTGCTGCACAGCGAGCTGAGATCCTACATCCAGCTGACGTCTGGCTCATCTCCGAGGCTTTTTTCTTGTTAGGAGGACATGGGAAACAAGTCGGCTTTGTAGCTGTACAGCTGTCTTAACTACCTGTAGCTAGAACTGAGGATTTTAATTTGCTCCATTCTATGCAAACAGCAGTGAGCATCTTCTGGTTTTAAACATAAGTTTCTTGGCAGCAATTTTTGTTCTATCGTAAGGAAGTGGAGACTCTTCTGCAGGTATTTTTACTTCCGTATCAAACGGTGTGCTTGTGCAGAGGAGGTCTCTGAAGTCCCCAGCACCCAGTGTTTAGGAGATAACACGCTGCAGGGGTGCAGCCGCTGCTGGGCTGGAACGTGTCAGCTGCTTAATAGCGCACGATTACAATGCAGAGCCATTGAAGGCACTAATTGGAAAATATTGTACCCATTTAGAATTGCAGAGAAAATATATAGGTAAGCAGAGTGTAATTATCCAAAGTGGAATTGGCCCAAGACTTGAAATCCATACTCCTGCAAATAGCACAAGGAGATTTTTAATGACTGTGGGTGATCGGGCCTCGGTTTCTTGTCATGTTCACAAGGCAACGTTTGCAGCAGAACCAGATGTCCGGCGTGGTAGGAAGGGACCAGTTGCACCCTGCTGCAGCATCGCTGAGTTCACAGAATCAGCAGCCCAGTTCCTCCTGAGCTGCTGGTCTTCCTTCATCGGTCTCAGCCAAATTCAGCACCAATAACATGAAATAAGATCCTGTTTGGCTGGAGCCAAATGCAAAACAACAGATTAGAGCCACAAAACTATAACCTGAGTTTCATCGAAAGGATAGAAATGGCTTTATTTTGCCCCAAAACTGCACAAAAATTGCAATTATGTAATTTTGATATTGTTCCTGTATGCACGTATAAAGAAAGTGGAGCAAGCAGTTGGAAGTACTGACTGTTACCGTGCATATTGCAGGTCGTGCTTCTTGCTTCTGAAATAAACGTCTGGCATAAAGAAGTTGCTATTATTTGCCCAACTGAAATCCTTATTTTTAAGTAATTACCAGCCCGGGTAGGACTTAGGGATGCTAAAGAGAAATTGAAGATCTTTCCATGTTTACTTTTTTTATTTTATTTTACTCTTTCCCTCCCTCTCAGACTTTGATTGTGGTGTTGAGTACAAGAGCATCCGTCAGTAAATGGCCCCATGGATGTCACCGGTGCTTCCGCGGAAAGTCATTGTCAGAGAATTCATTCTGATTCAGGGTTAATTAGTGTAACATTAAAATTATGCGTTACAAAAAATTAATTACTTGCTGGGTCAAAAAGTGTGTTAAAAAGCTTAATGCCTTGTGCCTGAGTTCACGTTTCCTCCCTCAAAATAATGGTCTGCCTCCGCTGCTCCCGGAGAATGCCCGGCAGGAGGAGGGCGAGCTCCAGCCCCAGGTGTCTCCTGCCCCACCTGCAGATTTTGGCACTCAGCTTGGGAAGCTTGGCTTGTGCTTCCCGTTAGCAGATGAATGAGCTGCTCACCTTGCTCACCGCCGCTCTGTCGAGAGATTTATGGCCAGGCAGTGGCTGATCTAACTGCTTTCACCTCCGAAGGTCTGGGGCTGGTTTGTGTAGGATTGGGAAAAACAGGGGTCAAGTTTTTCCCAATGAAACATGGGTTTCAAGTCCAGATCAGGAGCACCAGTGTGTTACGTACCTTTTATTTTGTTTGTGTTTGTTCCTGGTACTCAGTACTTCATAGCATGACTAGTTTTTTTGGGCTGTTTTTGGCTCGCTCTGATAATTTTCTCTCGGATGTTGCAGGGCAGGGCTCTGCTCCACTGGGCATGCGACAGAGGACACAAGGAGCTCGTTTCAGTACTGTTACAGCACGCTGCCGACATTAACAGCCAGGTAAGGAACGAAAGGCTGAACCTGAGCGATGTTACGTAGCCTCCTGACCAAACATTTCACACTCTGAATTCTTCCAAGACTCCACAGCAAGTTCTTTCACACCATTAATCACAGAGAAGAGCATCCAAAAGCGTCAGAGGTAAACTGGCAGCAATTTTGGCATCCCTTAATACGCCAGGCTGGGAACTGCACTGCTTCAGCAACAGCTTAGCAAGGGCTTGGTGCCTTCTGGCCAGCCAGCTCGAAGCTGCTCCTCGTTTTGTCAGCTTGTAACGAAGGGCTGACCTGTCTAAGTGGGATTGTATTCGGAAATAATTGTTCAACGTATCTCTGTCAAATTGTGATTGACTGCTCTTTACCAGCCTGGCTTTTGCAGCCTTTGTTCTTCTGCCCGTGCACCTCTTAACAAATTTGCTAGCTCTTACCAACAGTGGCTTAAACAGCCTTGCGACAGGCACCTCGGGAACTTGTACAACCTTAACCACATTTTCAGCCTGCAGGCTTCTCAGCAGACCTGTAATGTTCATAGGTTAAAAACAGCTGTGTTAGTACTTACACACAAAATCTTTGTTTTAAAAAAAAGTCTTTCTGGCCCTTGTCTGAGCAGAATTGCAGATGGGATGTGTATTAGGAAGCATAGCTCCAGAGGAGCCAACAACCCAACAGCCCAGGAGTGGGTTCGGTTTGGAGTGCTGTACCATGGCAGCAGCCTGAAAATTCACTTTTTTGATGTTTATCTCATTTCTTGGGGGTAAGGGCTGACTCTTAGAAGAAAAGGCTGAATGAAGAATCATCTTATTTTTCCCTGAGCATTAATTTTCTGTTAAATTCTCCTTTTTTTTTGATGTATTGCACATTTTCCAACCAGATTATTTTTGGCCAGTAACAAAAGGTTAATAATAGCCATAAAAAGAAAATCAATCTTTGATTTTTTTTCCACCAAGGTAATAAAGGAGAATTTTTATAAAGGTTCTGGTTTTGCACGTAGGTGTGTTCCCCGAGAAGGCAGACACATTTTTATTCTCAACCATTTATGAATTGCAATAACATCTCAAGTCTTTGTGAACCAATGTTTATTTCTTTTTCATTTTGACCTTTCCCCTGTGAGAATTCATATCCAGAGAAGGAGCAGGAAGAACTCTGTGAGGAGCAACCTAAAGAAAAAAGGGAGAGGGAAAAACTCTGGCTTCCTAACAGGCCATAAACGCTGCAGTGTCTGCTCTTACCCGTTACCAAAAGCTCCATCAGTTAATGTCAGGGCTATAAAGAAGGGTGTAAGGGAATCTCTGGTGCCTTGAATCAGTGGTGCAATTATTTCAGCCCGACGTGCTCTCAGCAGAGCTTCTCTTCGCAGGCTGCCCCAGCCCGGTGTGCCAACAGCCTCTGCAATTGCCACCCGCTCGAGTTTTTGGGTGCTTTCCCATCTCTGCACCCAAATGCAGGCAGTGTAGGAGAGAGAATAAATTTGGGGATTGTGAGGGTGAGATAGTGAAGGAGAGAGATCTTACAGACTGATGTTTATTTTTTAAATTACCTGTGTTTTAGCATGCTTCTAAAAATCAGTCCAGCAGCCTGACAGATTTACACCCTTCCATTACCACCTCAGTACCGCTCATTCTTGTGGCATGTTCAAAACAGCTTCGGGTCTTGGAATCACCACGTGCTGTGCTTCTGGACTGCCACGATCCTGCACCGTGTTTTTTGGTTTAAATGGTGGTGCTGCAGTTTCAAAGGGGCGTTTGTGTGAGTGAATTACCTAAATCTTCAGAGCCAGGGGCCATTTCGAAGTGGGTGGTGGTTGGGTATTTTGGGACTCTGCGGGAAGTACCCAGAGCTCAGGGATCGGTCTGAAAACAGCCTCCTGCAAGCTCTGCTTGCTTGAAGTGTGTGCTTTTAGCTGAGCGATGACGTGGAAGGAAGGGGAGCATATCTGTAACCCAGCAGTTACAAAGCAGCTCGGGCAACATGACTGTAATATCAATTTCTAGCTTTAAAATATATCAAGACATGAATAAGTTTTCCTTGCAGAAGGTCAAGCAACAAAGGGAAACCTTTTTTCCCCCGTTGAAGCTTGAGTTGTGACAGCTTTTCCTTGCAATGCGTGCTGTGGAAAAGTGCTCCTGGGGCAGGGTTGGATGCCTCCAACTCTGGTCTCCTCCTGCTGCTCTGGCACAAAAGCCCCGTGTAAGTGGTCGTCCTGTGCAGGGAGCATCACAGCTTTTAAGTCTACAAAATATGAGTGCTGTTTTAAGAAAGATGAAGGGCATCGTGCTCTAACAATTGTCCAGTGGGAGGGAAAATGATGAATACTATCTCATACCTACAACGTCAAAACAGGAGACTTGAGACTCATCCTGGTCTTGCTGTGGAGGCACTTTTTTTTGCATTTGTGTGTAATTTTGTTTTCTGGAATAATCCATGCATTGAAGGTATGCCTTAGGGTAAGCGTGGGTACCTGTCCTGGAATGGTTACTCTGCTTACTCTGAGAAAGCTCTTCAACTCGACCTGGCCACATGGATGAGTCTTAAACGCTGTTAGCTGCTGGTGGGACCATGTCACTCAGCATACAGGGTAATTAAGGACTACGTCTGAATCAATATTTGGGTTGCTGCTGAGTTAAAATTGTGCCCAAATATTTCTCTGTTTTATGACTTAAACCACATCATCGTGCAGTTCTATTAATCAGCTTATTGATGTTATGGAAATCATTTGTACATGTAAAACTGCAGTCTAATTACAGTACTTCAGGGTTGAAAAAAGTTATAACAACAGTTTTTGTTTTATTTGCTGACCCTTCACGTCCTCAGTAGAGGCACATCACTGTACAGAGACTTCAGAGCTGCTGTCAGTAAGCTTTCCATGGGTCACCCACGGACCCTCAAGGGTTTGGGGAGGAAACTTGAGAACCAAAGGTGGAATCTGCCAGGTTGGGAAGTCTGTTGCTGGTATGTGTGGATTTTGTTTTACTATTCGTGCACACTTGTCATTTCAGTGAAAGGCACCGTGTGCCTGTGGCTGCCTGCAGTGAGAGTTGGTTGCTGCTTGGTGCCAATGCTGATGTTGCATCCGCATCTTGTACTAACTCCCAAGGCAGCACAGCTCTCTGAAGCCGTGCTTGTTAGCTTGTGATTTGGAGCTAGCTGGGTTTAATTTTGCTATTTTTTCCTCCAAGAGTAGCAAGAGGAGCGTGATTGCCTCCTTGGCTTGTCTTTTTTTCCCAGTCCCCTCCACAAACGTCTAGCAGACAGCAGCTACCATCGTCTCCATTTGCATGCGAACACCCTGGTGAGTCAGAGAGCTTCTGGAGACCGGGACGTGGGGTGGCTGTCCCCTCGGTCACGTCTTCATGGGAAAAAAAAACCTTTTCAAATGGAGACAATACAAACATAATAAATGGCAGGGAGGGTTCATCTCCCTCATGACTCAATCCTTCTCAAACAACATTATTATTGACTGGCCTATTGGTTGCCAAAAAGGAAAATCAATTGTACTAGAGGTAGTTGCTGGGCCACAGATCATGGGGCTAACCCGGCAGAGACAGGTTGATTTTTATCAACTGTGCAAAGACTAATTTCCACCATTAGCTAAAAGTGAAGTAGAAATTATGGGTATGTCAAATATTGCCAAGATTGGTGGTCTGTTGGTTTGGTTTTGTTTGTTTAGTTTTTCTGTTTTCCTGCCTGACTCTTGAAGGATTTTGTGCGCATAGGGTAAAAAGAAGCGAGAAAAAGTCAGACCTCCTTGCCTGCAAGTCACTGCCTGTATTTTTTATTTTTCCTTTCAACTACGTTCATTCTGATTTCACAGCAAGAAAATGAACTGCTTCGGTGTCTGTGTGGGTCTTGTGTTGGAGGCAACATTTGGAAGTGAAGCCAGTATCAGCCAGCACACATCCTCCCTGCCTTCGTGCCTGTGTTTTTCTGTAGGGAGACGCTGAGGAAATTGGTGTGGGCATCTTGATGGTTCTTGACGAAGAACCAGAGGTCCCAGGCTGTGCCTGCACAGCTTTCCCCTCCCTGTTGACTATGTGCCTGTGTCCGTGCAGCCCCCACCACCTATCAGAGCAAACACCGCTGTAGGTAAGGTGCCAGCCACCAAAGTACTCTGCTGTTAGGGCCATTCTCTAAACCTCATCAGATTTAAAAAGGAAAATACCTGAGCCTTGTGCCCTTTTTGTTAATGGCCCTGGTATAAATTTTCCCCTGAATATACTAAAAGCTTGGCTCGTAAAGCCATGAGGACCCTCTCCTGGATCTGACGAGTGCTGCAGAGGTTTGGCGGCGTTACGCTCGCCGCAAGCAAATGCTGCTGCAGGTGCTGCTGAAGTGACCATCGCTGCAGTAGGAAGCACGATGGCAAATGGATGAAGAAACTAAACAAAGATGAAAGGCAAGGCAACGAGTAATGAGAGCAGAATTATTAACCACAACAGTTTTCTTCCTTCTTTATAACCCCCCCCAGTCCCTATCTCAATATTCCTCAGTAGTAGGCTTTGCCAAGCAGATCTCAGAAGACTGCAGGCTTACACCCCTTCAGTCCTGACGTTGTTGCCAATGGGTGTGAAATCCATTAGCCAAAAGAAAGGAGAGATCTGCTTAGTGACAGAGGGTAGCTTTCTACATTAAAGCATTGACATGGTGCCAGTCACACAGTTATTAGAAGTGGCACCGCTCCATGTCTCTCCTGTGGGTCCCTCTGTGGAATGGAGATTGGCAGCAGGTTGAATGTTAAATGGTCACCACTCAGCAGATGCTGATTTTACCTACTGGGAGAAAAGTCCCTTTCAGCAGAAGCATTTGCAAAATGTTTGCAGCTCTTAATATATGCCGGGGGATGCGGAGACTCGTCCCTGGTTCGTGCTTCTGAAGACACCTCAGGTCTCATCAACACAAACTCCAGATCGTAAGGACACGGAGATGTTTCCTTCTGCCTGTGCATGCTGATTTTTTTTCTTTTTTTTTCGCATTGTCTCTTCCCATCTTCCAGCTTGACATGTACAGCCTTTGTTTCTCCTGCTCCCTGTAGACACATGAATCATTGCTTCGTTGCTGGTGCAGCAAAGCAGTTGGCACCCTTGCTCCGGCAGCGCGCGTGCAGCACTGCCTGCAAAGCAGCCTCACCAGCCTGCTTCTGTGTGCTTCCAGCAGTGATTTCAGGATCCACGCAGTCCTTTCAACCTCTCCGTGCAAAAGCAGCGTTTGAAGAAGTGAAATCCAGGAGCCTGTCCTGAAAAACAAGCGGCAGTCTGCATTGTTTTACCCTCAAAGCTGCTTTCAGGGTAATCAAAATGCAGGGATTAAATCGAGGGCCCAGGGACAGCAGCACATTTTAGGGAATTGCTGTGGGATTGCACAGTTTGTGGGCATCACCTTGTCCCCAGGGCTCTGCTGTGCAGAGGGAGGCACTCTGCGTGGCCAGTGCTGGTGCAGGAGGAATGCAGTTTGCCACCAGGCACGGAGTTTTATCTCGGGCAGGCTCAGGAAGCGTGACCACGCTCTGCATCAGGACACCTTGTGCCTGTTTCCGTGCCTGATTAGCACAGCTTTGTGCAGTGTGGTGGCTGCAGTCTGCGTGCTCCCAGGAGCCAGGCCAGCAGCAGGTAGCTCTTAGATGGGTGCAGGTGGCACTCTGTTGCCTGTTATATCCTGGTGCAGAGGAGAAACGTGTGTTTTATTCCTTACTGTCTGTACATGGCTTTGCAGATGCAGGAAACGTCCTTACCTTGAATTGCCTCCCTGCAAGGACTTGGGATGGTCCCAAGCCCCATTGTCCCAGGGTCATCTTCGAAATAAGCACCTGCCGTTTCTGAAGTCATTGTTGGAAATGCTTTAGCCCCTCATTAAGGTATTTGGTGAGCTGCACAAACAGGATACCAGTGGCAGCCGAGCTGGTTTTGCAGGTGAACACATCACCACAGGAATGGTCTGCAGCCTTGCTTCATTTCCTACATCCCAGGCATCGCTCTCTGTGCCAGGGGAACAGCCTTTGCCAAGCAGCCAGCTCCTCTGCTCAGGGGAGATGGTTCCTAAAGAAAACTTGAAGAAGTTTTCCCTGTTTTGGAGGAGCTAAGTCCTGCCACTGGTTTTCTCTGAGGAGTTTTCAATGTGGGAGAGTCTGGGTGTACTTCCCAAATGGCATTTTGTATTCAGCTGTTGTTGGTTATCTCTCCCAGTTTGTTTAAAGTAAAAAAATAAATAAATAAATTCTGAGCACATCACTGGGGCATGCTGAATTTGCAGGCTTTGAGGCGAAGAACTTTTACTAGTTTCCTAGTCCTAATTAAGACTGACTTTATCCCAACACTTTGGATGTTGGGACAGTAATGCTTTGTGCTTTCTTTTTAAAAGATTTTAAATAAGATTTTTACTAATTTACAGCTGCTGCTTGACTCCATGGGTCATAAGTGGCAAACTGGCACTTAAAATGGCAAAGCTAATTTAGGTTTCCACCTCTCAACCTCTGTATCTCATTGCTGCATCCATGATTATAGTTGTCAACACAGGACTCTTTCTGTCTCAGTATCACGTCCCTCGCAGCAGGAGGAGTAAATGTGTAGGGAACAGAACAGGGTAAGCACAGAGACATTTTTATATATTTACCCAAAGTGTGTGGCTTAGAGGCTTCCTAAACCCCTGCTGTTATCTTTGTGCTCCTAGATTTTCCTTTGATAATTTTCTCTCGTCCCTATGTGAGTCCCAGCCTTTTATGCCGGTGGGAGCTCTGTGGTTGAACTCCATTTGCTTTGCACGTGCCACGGTGATTTCATGCGGTAGCCCATTGTTCTGGTGCAATGAGGAACAGGAATTGTTCCCCTGGTTACCTTTTCTGTCCTGCTTTTGGCTTTATCAGCCTCCTTGAGCCTTCTTGATCACTTCTTTGTCAGACTGAGAAGTTTAATTCTAAATTAATCTGTTTAATTGTGCCCTGCTTGGAAGCCGCTCGGTAACTTTGCACCTCCTTGCATCATTTCTAGTTCCTCCATGGTTTCTTCCAGACATGGGAGTAGCTCTTCTCCATGCCCCTGCTGTAAGTGCAACGTGAATCTTAATGAAGCAATATAATGATGTTTTCTTACTTCTTCTCTTTTTTTCTAATGCCTCCTTTTTGTTTATTAACTGTTTATTAAGTGTCCTGTCACTCTGAGATCTCTTCATAGCATTTTACAGTCAGCTTTGCTTATGCTGCTTTGGAAGATGTAGCAGAGGATGCTTCACTCTCAGCCTGCTTCCCCTGTTTGCTTCCGTGTTTTACAACCCAAGCCCTCGCACTGAGCCCTTGGAGTGATCACCAGCAACTGTGCAAGTTCATCGCTTATCCCTATTCAATTGTTACCTTTGTAATCAGTTACCAGTCAGTGCAAGGACCTTCCCTCTTGTTCTCCAGCAGTGGCATTTAATAGCCTCTGCGAGGATGCATTTGGAAGGCTTTTGGAAATTCGTGTGGACAGGAATCCCTGGGGTGATGTGCAGCAGAGGGCTCACCTGCACAGGGAAGCAAAGGCCGGGGCTTTTCTCCCTCTGCATCTCGCCAGGTGACTGCTTCATTGCTGGAAAACAGCAAATCCCACACTGCAGGAACTTTCTGGCTTACCTAACAGACTGCTTGGTTGTCCCAGCTTAGACATCCCGCGTTTAAATGGGCCTTCTGTCTCCTGCTACAAGGCTCAGCTTGGCTGAAATAAATCAGCCTGTCCTAAGAAGGGTTTCTTACAAAATGAAAGCCTGAACTTAGATGAAGGTGGAAGGTGCACTGAGGCTTTCTGCTGTGTTTTCTCAGGTTGGGACCTGGCTTTCTGCAAGCTGCGTTCCAGCCTTTGAAAAATTGGTAAACTTCCATCGTCTAAATCTGTTCCTCCTGTTCCAGCCAATTAAACATTAAAATGAGCATGACAAATAAGTGTTCATTTATGGGTCAATAACTCCGTAGTGTGTCTGTGACATGACTGGCTGAGACAATCCATTTCGGTTCCGTCCTGGGCAAGCCGACATCTTCAAGTCTGTAATTGCTTTTGTACAGAAGGAGAAGTAATAAGGATAATGTAACCATCAGGCCTCGACTCCCGAGTTCAAAAACTTCCCCTTGCCAATCACATTTCTTCGGTATTCAGCCCGCTTTGGTCTCGTTGCAGAGGCATTATTGTGCTGTCAGAAAATACCCTAATTGATATATATGCGTTATCTCCAGCGTGGGATGTCACCTCCTTGAAGGCGCTCGGTTTTGTCCACCAGCCAAGTAACCATCCGTGAGGAGGCCTCAGCGCACGCGCCGGGCACCAGACAGGGCTGCCTCGTCCCTCTCCTCTCCCCCCACCCATTATATCCATATTTTCTCAGCACTATTAGATTATTAAATGCTTAATGACTATTCCATTCCTGCTAACTCTACTTTTGATGAGCTGCAGCGATAAAACTTTGGAACGGCAACGCGTGCGTCTGGTTCCTTTATAGGAAGGGCACATTTGGGGAGCTGAAGTAATAGGGGATAAAACTCAATTAATGAATAGAAATAAAAAGAAGTAAATGAGGTAATCAAACTCGGAGAAATTAGTATTGGCAGGTTCTGAATGATGCTTTTGGATGAACAATCTTTCAGAATCCTTCCTTGTATGCTGCTGCCGTCTCTTTATTTATTATTAAAATAACATGATCCATGAGGCGCTCGGGGTGACTCCCAGCCTAGCTAATTCTAATTAATCCAGTCAGGGAGAGCAGCAGGGTAAGTGGAGCAGTCTATCGGATTGAAATTCATAACTTAATTGAGGTCAAAGTCCCGGGTTGGGAGAACAAAAGTCTTTCGCTGGGACCAGGCAGATCAATAGCAATAAATATCTGGCTTGGTTACAAGTAGCTTATAGTGACGGATTATCTGACACTGGGCAGAGGTCTTGGTCTTGTTGAGGGCAAAGTCCTGTGGCATGCCCAGGGTTGGGTGACTTTCCTCAGTGCTCCCTCCAAAACCCCGAGGAACTCCTACAGGGCTCGTGGGAGCCGCAGAAGAAGGACGCCCGTAACGACGTCCACGTGAGTCGTGCCGAAATTTGGATTCGGCTTCTCAAGGTACGGGTGTCTCGGAAGTAGCACAAGGGCACGTGTCACATTAGTGCTGACGGAGGTTGGAAGAAGTTGCTCAGACTTACAGGAACTTGGAGCTAAATCACAGCGTGTCCAGAGAAAGGCCTTTAGGAGCGGGGGAGCTGAGCGGTGGATTGATGGGCTTTACGCCAAGCCTGTATTTATAGCACGTTTACATTAGATGAGAGAGGAAAGCTGGAAGAGGGCAGCGTAAATAACCACTAAGGTAGCTCTGTCGTGGTGGAGAAACCAGCAGAGGCAGGTGTGGGTTCACCTGATCTTCAGAAACGCAGACACTCTCTGCTCTGACCTCCAGAATGTTCCCTCTGCATGGGTTTGTATCTGCCAGTGATGGCTGGGACCCCCAGTCCTTACCCACAGCTCTGCGTTGTGACTTTGAGAGTCACCTGCAGCCCTGCGCCCAGGGGAAGAAGCCAGCAGGTCCTACCCTGAGTCCTGAGCACCGTACTGTCCACACAGCCCTACCTGGTGCTTCTGGAGTACTCATCAGCAGTAGCAACCTCAGGAGCTTCTCCGAGCTCTTAGCAGGTAGGTGTTTGCCTGGTGCTTGATATCGAGATGCTATCTTCACCCAGGCTGGTTGTTATTAATGCAGTATTTATGCAGATTCAACTGTTCTGCTCGTATCCTCTGTAGAGGACAAATCCTGCTGTGGTCAGCATTTGATCCATCTCTGATGGATGTTGTTCTGCCAATGTACTTCAACACCGCTTGGAAGTGAGATGGAAACCGCAGCTCGGATGCAGCCAGGGGCTCTTTGACGTTCCCCCTCCTCCCCGTGAGCTCTGCATCAGCCGAAAGCATCTCTTAGTGTCCCACTTGCCAAAAACGTTCAAAAGGTCTCTACACCTCTGCTCTAGGTGAGATGTCTGGGCTGGTCAGCTTGCAGGCTTACCTTGATGGTATTTTGGTGTTGGTAAGTGGTAGGTGCACCCTCACACCTTCCTGAAACTGCCTCCGGAAAACACCTCTTGTTTTCCACTGCAGGACATTAGCTTCAAATGCACAAATGGACAGAGCACAGCGAACAAGGCAGCTGTTCAGTGCGTGTGTATAACTGCTGTTGAGGTTTCCTCACTGCCTCTCAGCACCAAAGCCTCCTCTCTAGGTCGGTGCTGTCCCTCTCCAAACTGCTGCTGCCCTGGTGATGCTACCCCGCTCCTTCCCAGCATAGACCAGGGCAAAACGGAGTTCCTGAGGCTATTAAAAACTTTATAAATGGCAGAAATCAGCAACAAAACTGCATTGGCAGCTGTCATTTTCCCTGTTATAGTGAAGGGGGAGATAGTTTGCTGCTTGTCATTAGCAGTTGTGCATGTTATTAAAAAAAAGTAGCACTGATGTCCCAGCCTGCAGCACCCCTGGTGATTGAGCAAGGAAGTTCCCCTCGTGGTTTATTAAGAATTGAGTTCAGGTTTCTAATTCTCCAGTTTTGCTACAAAATCCTGCGTGACCTTGAACAAGTCACTTGATTTCTTTCTGTCTTGGTTTCCCATTTGGGAAATGCTGGGGCAAATAATTGTTTTTTATCTCATGGATATAACAAGATTATAAAAATATGGTAGTTCTAAGACCCTGAGAAAACCGATCAAATGAAATTAAACAGATCTTGCAGCCCAGACAAAATGAGATGAAACAAGCATGGAACTATTAGGGAAAGAAATGTTTCTTTATCTTCCACAAATAAAAATGCAAAGTGATTAAGTGGGTCTTTTCTAGCTATTAGCAATAACAGCTCCAGCCAGCTGACTTTTGCCACCCTTGAAAATTAATTTGCGGGGTACAGTCCTGAATTTAGTGTGCTTACAATAAATACCCCTAAAAATGTTGTCACCTCCTGCAGTGCAGGGTGTAACTGCTGTGATAGTACTGCAATTACTTGCCCTGCGAAAAAAAAGTGGCTGCTCTAAATGAGATGCTCTAACACGATGGTTTGCAAATTTCTTTTGATTTTTTTTTCCCCTGCGATATTTCCTTCCTTAGTTATACATATATTTTTATATGTATTTTATATATTTTTATTTTTATCCAGGCTGGTTTCAGAGGTCTGATTCACAGCATGTATGCATCCCAGCCAGCTCCAGGTGAGGGGTGGCAGGGCGATGGACCAGGTGGCTGGAGGTGGCCTTATCCCCAGCAGCTTCTCCTCCTGCCATGCAGCTACACACCAGAGATCACCGCACGTCCCTGCTGCTGGGAGAGGCTGGGCACGTTCCTGTACGAGCTTGGTGTGTGCGGGAGATGATGGAGAGGAGGAAAGCCCCAGCTCTGGAGCCATTTTCCTTCCCTGGCTCGGTGAACAGATGAGAAATGTCACCCTTTCAGCAGGGCCCTCAAAACGAGATAGTGATTAATGAACAAAACGGGATAGGGTAGGGAAGGAGCTGCGAGTGGCTGACTTTCTGCAGCACGGAGGGAAGATGAGAAGCGTTTCAGAAAGCACAAGGCTGCAGTGTGCTACAGAAAAAGCCTGGTAGGTGCTTGGTTAGCCAGGGGCAGGGACACCTGTCTGTAGGAAATTTCAGTTTGCTCTTTTTTTTTCCTTTTTAACTTCCTTTTTTTCTTTTTAACTTCAAGTTTTAATCACAGTCACACCGTGCAAATGACATTTGAGTCTGAAGCCAGATCCGCAGAAGCTGCCCGCTTGCCTTCTCCGCGATGCCCTATTCCCGATGCTATTGTCAGGGTATTTCCGAGCGATGCTCACAGATTACACGGCAATTTGGCTTCCGAAGTGGTGTGAAATTGAGCATTGCAATCTAAATTCTGCTGGTCAAACCCAGAAGAGGTTTGTAAAGTTATGGCTCAGCAATTGCAGGTGATCGATTTTTCATAGCTTGATAACCGAGCGCTCAGGTTTTGTACGACAGGAGGTGATCGCGGGCACCCTCACCTCCGGTCCTAATTGCAAAGTAACGAGGTTAATGCGGACCGTGAAGGCAGTTTCGATCTGGATATTTCACAGCAGCAGAAAAACTCAGAGCTCTGGTGACTTCTGCTCATCAATTTTTCTTCTCGGATGGAAAAGTGAAGCGTGGAGGTGGTCAGTTTGCAGTCATCAGCTGGTAGGAAGCAACTCACTAAGCCACAGGAGCCCAGCGGCTTGGGAAGAAGTCTAAAACCGAAGAAGATGCAAACTGGAGTGTACCACGGGAAGCATTCATTTTGACCTGTTTTAGATTATCTTTTTTTTTTTTTTCCTTTTTGCCAGGTGTTCCTCTTGTGCACAGGTAAATTACGACACGAAACAGCTCTCTGAATTTACCTAGGAACAACTACATGGTCAGAAACTCTTAGATTTTATTTTGTCAGGCGGAAAAAGGAAAGCACAACTTGAATCGAAAATAAAAACTTATCTTGCTTTTAAAATATTTACAAAAAAAGGCAAGTTTTCACTGCTGTGCTGAGTTGCTCTACGTCTGTATGTGAGCAGGGCACACCGGTAGAGCAGCACGTGGAGAGCGACGGGCTCGGTGTTGCCCTGAGCTCTTCTAGCTGATTTTTATGGCTGAAGCTGGCACGAATGCCACTTGAGGCATCAGGCGATAAGCAAAGGCTGTCCCTTTCCCCAGAAGCTCTTCTTGGCATCAGGTGCAGAGCGACAGGTAGTGCAAATGGAAAGGCTGAGGGAATGGAAGTAAGGGAGAAGAAACCAGAGACCAGCACAGAAATAGGAATTGTGGCTCAGCATTTCCCCAGGCGGTGACACGGAGGGGCACGGCGGAGGTACTCTGCCTCCGGGGATTTAGAAGATGGCAAGGGGTCATTCCCGAGGACTTCTGATGAAGGACAAACACATGAATCCCCTACTGAAATCAATGGGGCTTTTATCTGCGTGCATCTCAGGGCTGAACGTGTCCCTTTCTGCAACCAGATCGGTTAAAAAAAAATAAACCTACAAGTGTGGCTTTCTGTCACATCCATTGGGAGATGAATTCAGTGACGGGGAAGAAATGGGAGACTTTTCATAGAGGGAAAGAGAAAATTGATTAATTTGCATAGGAATGTATCACAGCTGTACCCCATGCAGGAAACGTTCCCTCTCGGGACAGGGTGGTTTGAAACCAGCCAGCCGGCTGCAGAATTAAGTCTGATCTGAGCAGATAGTGGCACTGCTGGTGGCACCGCGTTCCTGGAGGGACGGTGCCCTGCTGCTGACAGCACCTGGTGCTATCTCCGGGGTGTCATCTTCCACTCACACGCCGGAGTGTGCTGCTTCCAACCTGCGGATGCCGCAGCGACATTCCCCAGCTGGGGAATTGCCATCTAGATCTGCCAACTGCAACCTGTTCTATCTGATGTAGCCGCTTGTTAGCTCCTACATCATCAAATAGCATGGAAACATCCAACTCGGTGCTTTTCAATCATTTTATCCTTGAGACCTTTATTTTGTAGCTGGTGCTGTGTTTCCGCGAGTTGGTTGTGTGTGTATCCTGTGAATCTGGAGCTGTAGCTAGTCAGGGATGGCCCAGGAGGTGAGCAAGTACCTGTAAGATAGCCATGGATGGTCCAGGAGGTGAGCAAGTACCTGTAAGGTTGTGTCCTGGGTGCCCAGTGTGCTTTTAGCAACACTCTGCCAGCAGATCACTGGTTCCTTTATCGTGGTTGCTTTCAAGGCACTAGGCGAGAACGATTTCTGCAGCTCTGGAGAAGCAACAAGGTAGATAAAAAAAAAAAAGGAGAAATTTGCTATGTTTTGGTCATGAAACAAATTTTCTGCAAAATGGGAGTTCTGGTTATTGCTGCTGCCCTGGTTATAGCGCTGGGGAGCAGCAAGGTGCGGCGTTGCCCTCCCTCATGCACAACGATACCTGGGAAAAAGAGAGAGTAAGGCAGTCATTCTTTAATCTTGAGCACTGAGGGTTCGTTTTGCTGCAGAAAAAAATCCTAAGTGTTTTAGAGCAAGATTCAAACGGCCTCAAAAAGGCATCAGTTAAACCTGCCCGCGCTGTGATCGCCAACGAGCGGATCTTTCAGCTGGCGGCGCGTTCCCTGGGGGTTCACATTATTAATATCTGCCTTATGACAAGGTGCCTGTGCTGATGCCAGGTTTTTTTCCCAGGCAGCATGATTAATTTTTTTTCCCCTTTCTTAATATCTCAGAGCCAGATGCTTCTCAATGTCCTCACAGGGGTGTATTGCTGTTCTTAAGCGCTCCTCCTTCTCCCCCACCCCTTTCCAACTAATTCATATAATGGCCCCGGAGATGTGTTTTGTAGAGCCACAAAAAAAAAAAGCAAAACTTTGAAAGCATCCCGAGATGATGGACTTGACATGTGCAAATCTGTCCTCCTGACGTTCCTGGTGGGTTTGCCGTTTCGGGGCGTGCTTCTTTGCCTAGCACTTTGCAAATTGTGTACACGCAGAAGTGCTGAAGGCAGATATTCTGCTGGGGAGAACGAGCAGCAGTGGGGTGTTGAGCTGGCATCTTGGAGAGAGCAAAGGAAGGCTTGGCTGAGGAAGAGGAGCACGTGGTAGCTCTAGGAAGCGCCCTGGGTCTTCGAGCATTGGTTAATTTAAAGACTTCAAGACTTTGCAGTACTAAAAAAGGTCTTTATTGTGTAAAAAGAGAAGAAATTAATTCTCTGCTGGAATTCTTGTGCAAAAGTGCAGCTGCACAGGCTTGGGTTTTTCCAGCCTGGACATCAGACGACCTTCCTTAGCCAGCTGTGCAGGAGTGGTTTGTCCAAGAAGCTCCTCCTTCTGCCATGTCCATCCAGCAGTTTCCTCTGGGTAAGGGATTCCCACAACTCCTGCATTGATCCTCACCTGCTTTGAGACATTCCTGCACTCACCTGGACTTCAGCGTGGTTTCCTGGGGGAAGCAACACCCCAAATCCCAGAAACAGAATAGTTAATGGTGGATAGATTAAGGGATGAACATAATGCAATGGATTTGTAGGTGTGAGCAGGAGAATTGAGTCCATTCTCCCAGTCTCCCTTAGTTTTGGTGCAAGAGGAGGCTGCCAGGAGGGCAGGAGGACATTGGGAGCACTCCCTCCCACAGCAAGTCACCTCACTGTGTGTCTGGCACCGGCAGGCAGAATGGGAATTAAGTCAAAATTAACCTCAGTCGGGAAACCCCCTAGCCCTGCTTTATTTGGACATTTAATTGAATTAACGACGCCGTGTAAGCGTGCTGACCCCCAGATGTAAATTGCTCCTCACTCCCCATTTCCCTCCTTCATTCCCTCACGCTAACGGAGCCGGTGGGGATGTGACTGCAGAGAGAGGGAGAAAAAGAGGGAAAAAGGCTGGAAATCAAAGGAAAAAAAACTCCAGCCTCGTGCCAACCTTTCCCTTCAGTGTCACAGCTGCGCTCACCGTGCTGTGATCTTTGGTGCCGCTAAGCTGATTGCGCCCGCTGAGGGGTTCAGCCACCTAATCCCGCGGTGCTGCAACTGGTTGCTTTCTATTTAAGCACAATTTGTGTTTTTTTTTTCCCGGAGAACTAAAAGTCAGTTTGGCTTCAGTGGACTCTCGAAGTGGGTCAGGCTGTTACGGGGACCCACTTTTTGACGTTTGCTCGGTTAATACAGGAAAATAGGACGCATTAGTGGGCTCCGCATCCTAATGGATGCTCGCGGGCTGGGAGAGGTCTGTGCATGCATTAGGGCTCACGGCGTCTGGCGTGGTTTGGGAGGGATGGATTCAGGAGGGATGGATTTGGGAGGGATGGATTCGGGAGGTGCTGTGCTGCCACTTGGATGCCGCAGAAATTTTGGTTTTGCTTGCGTGGACAAACCACGCCGGCACCGGCTGTGCGTCTAAAAGGGGCTCTAATGGGAGATGCCAATAGGTTCGATTGATTTCATTAATTTAATAGTCAATTTAAATCCAGTTCTCAGTTATTTTTCCAAGGAAGGGTTGATTCCCGTTTGTTAACAACCATTAAAACATGTTCATTTGCAACTAGATGTAGCCTTCGTGGTAAATTCAGTTCTCTTGCTAACCAGATACACAACATTTGTGCGTGTTTATTTAATTTAACTCAGAGCATTTTAACCTACTTCATTCACACTCTTAATTTTTAGGTGCATGTGAATTTAAGTTAGAATTTCATTGAAAAGCCTTTTCACTTTTCAAATTCTCCTTAAAAATCAATTGAAATCTCACCAGAAGTGTGGCGATGGGGCTTGGTTTTGGAAGGGGGAAAATAAACAGAATTGTATTTGTGTTTGTGAATAGCACATTTAGGAAAGGAGATGTTTACTACCAGAATGTGTCAGAAACCCTTCCTGCCCAAGTTTTGTTAACAAAATCAAGGATTTTAGGAGCAAAATGAGGGAGTGACTGAAGATTAGCTTAGGTTTCACCTCTGCTCTTAACCATTCTTAAGACCTAGTAGGTCCATTGCCTCCTACTTCATTTTTATCCAGATATAGTCCAAAACTATTCTAATACCTCAAAAGAGTTGTTACAGGAGTTTATCGCGTGACTTACCTGGTGATTTTCTTCAGATAGCAGGCATCAGATGCATGCTGCTTGAAAACATACGTTCTTTTCCATTAACTGCAGTGATTTTATGGGATTGTATTCTGCTCGAGCCATCACTTAGGATAACCTGATTTCAAATATATTATTGAAGTATTTTTATTTTAGCAGAAAAAAATAATTTTATGCCTTTCAAGCACTAAACAATGTTAGTTTTATTTGGTAGAAGGTTCTTAAAAAAATGTTTTTTTCATGATTCCAAGTACAACTTTTCTTATAAACTCTAAAGCCCCATTAAAACTGGTAGAACACATTATTTCAATTCCTTCTTGTTGTTAAGGCTTACTTGTTTAACTGGACAAAATCTGTAAAGCTGTTTGGTAAAAGTGGGACAAGACTGAAGATGACACAGGAGGTGTGCACAAAGATGCTAACCCACTTGTGGGGGTCTAGCTGGCAGCTGGGACAGTTCCAGTTCACACCTTGTGCTTTTCAGGTTTGGGCTCTTGCTTATTTTTGTCTCCCCAGATTACCGAACGAAGGCGAGATTCTCACTAACGGAGGCTTACGCGTGGGCAGATCTTATTAGGAGAGGGAAGACCTAGCGTGGAAAAGGACAGCACGTCCTGCTAGTCAGAGCGTGGGGAGCTCAGCATCCTGAAACTAATCCTGGCTGTGGGCTGCGCTCCTTGTTTGACCTTGAGTAAATCAGACAGCCAGGTTTTTTCTTCTGCGTGTGTCTCGGTTTCTGTAACTGTAACATGGGAGCATTATGTGCGTATATCCCTGGGTCTTGCCTGGATTAATAAATCAATATTTGTAAAGTAAGCCTCAATAAATGCTAACTGTATTAATACGTGTGCTCCAACCTTGCACAGAAGTTTGGGAACACGCCTGCATCGCTGCCGTGTGAGTGCCTCAAGTACATCAGGGGCTCTTGGCCAGGGGTGGTCGGCTGGGAGAGACCACTTTGGGTTGTGCTGGTCCTCCCAGGGGACCGCCTGTAGCACAGATCTGCCAGGAGGCCTTGAATACAACTTTTCCACTTAACATGCTCCCCCATCACCCACTGTCAGCAATGAGATTAAATTCTGTGCGACTGCAGAGGACGTTGCATGATTAAAATCCTCTTTTAGAAATTAATATGTACCATCGCTCTGGAGCACGGTGCCTCTTCTCCGAGAAGGGTATTGTCTCCTGAGCACTCAAGGTGGGAAAAGCCACCAAGTGAAGCTGTCTATCTGGGAATTTTATGCTGCTGCACAGTTGCTCTGCTGACAGCTACCACTGCATGAAATCACAGGGACCTGGGGACTTCTCCCTTCCCAGGGTCACGGTGATGTGGGGCACGGTTTGCAGGATAATAAAAGGAGGGTTTCAAACTTCTAGGTCCTATCAAGAAAGGGAAGGATTTCCTGAAGGAGATGGATGATCCAAATCCACAGCAACCCATTCTCCATAGCAGCTCTCTTCCACATCTGGGTATCCTGAGCAAAATCCCCTTGCCCCCAGGTGTGGCATGGCAATTCCTTACCTTGCTGCCCGCATCAGCCCAAAGAAATCAGCAATCAGCATGTTTGCACACCCAAATTCAGCCTTCAGACACTGGCACGGCCACAGAGGTGCCTTGTACACCAGCTCTGTGTGCTCTCACCAAGCAGGGCTGCTCATTTGGCCCAACCTGAAGCTCCCCAGTTGCCATTTCCATCCTGCTCCAGGTGCTGGGAGGCTGCATGGCATAACTGGGAGGCACAGAGTTATTCTGGGTGGACTGACAGATTTCTGGAGGAGTTTTTCTAAAAGGTAAAGGATATTTTGGATATTTAGACACCCATGCTGAACACAGCCTGCAGGCTTTGAGGAACGGGGCTCAGCAGCCTCCCTTTTCACACACACATCCCTGGTGCCACACAAAGCAACCAACAAGAGCAAGCCCCCCAGGTGTTCCCTGTTAATATACACGGGGAAAGTGATTGCTGCCTATTTAAATCCTGCACTGAAGGTGGTTCATCCTTCTGTGAGGCTTCAGGTGCTGTTGGTGGGGGTAAGCATGTTTGTTGCTCTGAATTATCTATTGAGAAACTGCTTATGTTGCCAGCCTATGCTTTGGGGTCAGTGTCCACAGGGTGGGTTCCCGTGCTTGTGGCTAACATCACACCTTGCTGGCAGGGCTAGGGAGTGGAAATAGAGCTGTGTCTGTTGTACAGCCTGAGGGTTTGGGGTTAGAGCAGGCTTGGGTGATGTTCCTAGGCTTGTGCAGGGCTGCAGAGGATTGATTCAGGTTGCTGTTTGTGGGTGAAAGTCAGTGAGGATTTACATTCCTTATCTTTCTTTTACAATATCCGAAGAATACTTGAAAATTGTTCATTGGGAAAGGGAGGGGAAGATTTATTTTCTTTAAAAACAGAAGTCCTGAGTTTTATCTGTCAATTTTTTTTCCTAATGTAGCTGTGGAAGTGTATAAAAACATGTATTTCAGAGGGGAGAAATCTGATTTAGGGAAATGATTTTTCATCTGAGAGTGTATATAAAGCTGTGCCTTTATTTGCTGTTAATATTTTGGTATTTGAGTCTAAAATGAGCTTGTTAAAACACTCTGTCCTCGCTGCCTTCAGTGGGTGGCAGGCAGCACTTCCACTCCCATTGCCCAGGCTTCCCAGGAATTGGAATAATGATTTCTCCTGTGAAATTAGGCTTTGCTGAGTTAGGCTTTCATGGCTATTTCTAATCCAAAAATTAACCAAAAATCTGAGCATCTAGAAGAAGTCTTTAAACAGCATAAAGGCTGCAAACATTTTTTTCTTCCCACCAATAAAAGCAAGTTTTTTAAATAGTGATTTTTTTCTGGACTTTGTTTTCTCTGCCAGCTTCCCACTGTGCTTGGTTCTCCTGTTCCCCAAGTTAAGCAGGAGCCCACACAGGGTTCTGGGGTTTTGCTCAGGACCCTTGCTGTAGGAGGTTTCTTGTATTTTTACAGCCTGAGCATCTCTCACCTTCCTAACTCGCTCCAGGAGGGCCCTACCTTGCTGCTCGTGGCTGTGCAGGATTTAAAAGGAGTTTGTGTTCCTTCTCTTCCCATAGTCCTGTGGTGTTCTTAAAAGATTAATTCTGAGTGTTTTAGAGAAATAGCTGCCTTTAGAAATGCACACACTGGCTGATTCAGGTATACAGGCAGTGGGCTCCAGAATAAAATCGTGCAGATGTCTGTGGGGTGGGCATGCGTCCAGCACATCCCATCCGGGCTGGAGATGCACCTTTGGTGTTATGCCTGTGGAGCATCCCGTTATCCTCACCTGTGGAGCATCCCATTACCCTCACCTGTGCACTTCTTATCACTCCTCTTTGGTTCTGAAACGATGTTTTGCAGTTAGGTATAATTCAGGCGTGTGTGGCTGCAGGTTTTCTTTCAGAAAACTGAGAATCAGGGGGAATTCAGAAAAATGCCAAGGGTTGATTTGGGTCAAAACGAAGGCAAACGCTCCTTTCAGACCACTTCACGTTTGGTTTATGGACCTGTTAAGGCAGCGGGATAATCCCTTTAGCTCACCCGTGTAATTCCTAGTGAATATTTATTTTAAAGTGACTTCTGTGCCCTCCCTCATTAGCGGAGCTTGGTAATGCATCTCCCAGCTGCTGGGCAGTGGCTGACAGCGGGAGGCTCTCTCCTTTTGTCTCCTTGCAGGGTTTTTAAACCAACTCTTGCTGGTTTAACCCCTCCAGCTCACCTCTAACCATGGGGAAGAGGGTCCTGAGGAGGGTCCTGAGCCCGGGCTGGGCTCTGGGTGCTGGGCACCAGCCCTGCTGGGGGAGGATGGAGCCGGTGGCGGGTTCAAGGACGCGCTCCCGCGTTAATGTGCGCAGACATGCTCCCTCTCCTGCGCTGATTGGCAAGGTTAACCCGGGGAGGCTGCAGCTTTTTCAGCTGATTTGATTAGACCCACTGCTTTATCCCATTTCCCCCACCCCCTCGGCCCAGCACCTCCTGATCCTTTTAGCGCAGCCCTTGCTCCGGTGAGCAGCCCTTCGGATCTCACCCCCCTCCACCACCACCACCACCATCCTTTTTTCTGATTTTCCTGCAGAATTTTGACATGAAGCAGATGATGCAGCCCTAAAGGGAAGAGCAGGCAGCGGGGTCCCAGTCTCAGGGGTGTGTTATCGTTACTCATCAAGGGGCTGCCTCCTCTTCCTCGCTCCCCCTGGCTCTGCCCGCTCCCGGTGTGCCTGTGTGAGTTTGGGGACCAGAGGGTGAGGCTGATGTGACCCCAGCAAGACACCCATCGCCCTCCAGTTCCTTCTCTACCTCCAAAACTGGGGGCAAGAAGGAATTTTGTAGGCAGGACCAGCTGCTGGTCCCTCGGTCCCCTGTAGCCCGGAGGCTGCTTGGAGTCTCAGCTCCGATGCTTCGATGTGGGTTCCTTCATCCCACAGATGCAGCCTGGTCCCAAAGCCACACAAACCGCATCATGTTTTAGCAGCAGTACCCCAAATTTTCTGGGCAGAGGTGGCTGTGGTCCCTTGGGAGCAGCACCAGTGGCACTGATCCCAGTGCCAGTCTCTGGGGCTGCCAGATCCTCCTTGGTGTTTCTCTTACACCGCGGAGGCGAGCGCTTTGTGTGCCTCGGGTTGTCAGTTCTGGGCTCCATCCCTCGTATTAAGCTGATGCCTGTCATATTAAATACTCCAGGGGAATTGGGAGCCTTGTGTCAGCGTGCCTAAGTGCCTCTTGCCAAGTCTCTTTAGTCCTCATAAATAAATAAGTGAAGCCCATAAATTACAGGCGCTCACAAAACCGAGAGCGCCCAAACTCCCAGATGAAAATTACCGGGGAGAGACCGGCACTGCTGCATTTTTGGGAACCCCGCACCGACCCGGGGGGAGGTCCAGCGGGGCTCTTTGTCACACCTTCATGGCCAGAACTGACCTAAATCGGTTTGGTTTGAGGAGCTCAGCCCAAACAGGGGCTGGGTCCGGCAAACAGGACCGACCCCACAGCCTCGCCCTGGGGAAGCAGACAATCCCCCGCACGCGATGTATTAAACCTTGACACACTGCATTACTTAAGAGGTCTCGGGGAAAATTAAAACCCTTTCGACTGGGTTTTGCAATGCAGGGGAAATTTTAGTGACATTTAAAAGGTTTCTCTTGTGTTCCTCTAATGGGATAAATAAAAAAAGGCTTGTTTTAGGCCAGCAAATGGGGGGACAATCCAATTTCCCTGATTCCATCAAGACACTCTTAAAGCATTAGCTCGTGCAGTTTTTAAAAAAACACACGACAGGCTGACCCCTCTGCCTGATGGCTTTGAGAAGTGTCCTGATGCCGAGGTGCCCGTCCCACCCCGTGTGAGTGCTCAGAGCCCGCGGGCAGCGCTCCCTGATCCGCTCCCCTGCCCTTAACCTGTGCAGGAGGGGGCACGGCCACCACTTTGTGATTCACCACACCCATCCACGCCGCTCTGCAGGGGCCGTGCTCCTTCAATTCGGTGCTTTGGCTCTTGGGAGGGGAAAAAAAAATAAATGACGTTAACCGGTAACGTTTCTGATGAGGGAATGAAATCTTTGCGGTTTTTTTAAGCAGTGTTTTGGCTCAAAATAAATACAGGTCCCCCCATGGAAGGCTGTATTTGTAGCTCGGGATGATTAATGTGTCAATACTTAGATATGGGGGGGCTCTGGGGATGGATAACGGGAGGTATGGAGCTGTTCACCTCGGGGTCACCACTTCAGCTCTGCCCCGGCTCGGTGGCCACCGCGGGCGGGTGCCATCTGCTCCCCAGCAGCCCACCCCGTGCACTGGGCTGGTCCCAGCTCTGCGCACTGGGGCAGATGTCGGGGTCCCAGCAGGCTCCCAGCAGCTTTTTCCAGGCCACCGAGCTCAGCCCTCGCCGTGACTTCAGCCCCAGCCTTCGGCTCGGCCCGGGTGGCTCAGGGGGACCTTGACCTCCTGCCGTGCTCACACGCCCCGTGAGCGGCCAGCCTGTTATCCCTGCCACGGCTGGGGGATCGCCTTCAAAAAGCGGGGCATCCCCGGCCATAAATCTGGCTGTCGCAAAGCCGGCCGCGGTTTCCCCTGCGTGCCTCCTGGTCCTGCTGAATTGCATTAGGATCGCCGCTGTCGCGCTCTGAAAGAGCCCTTTAAAGCCAAGAGCAGTTCTGCATCTCGCTAAATAAGTGATGACAAACCAAACTGCCCATATTTAGTCTGGCTGTATCTTAATGGCGCTGTGGTTCCTCCGAGAAATCCCGGTTACTGACAGTGTGATGACCCCAGGCACTTTTCCCCAGATGTTTTTCCGATTTTTTTTTTTTTTTTTTGCCTTCCGTATCGGCACTCGATTAAAAGCTGGTTGGAAAGCCGACTGTCTGCGGGTGAGCAGCACTAATAAACCTTTATCCTCCCCATTTCTCTGCTCTTCCAGCAGGAAACGGTCCCAAAGATCGTAAACCGGGAGGGGAGTTTTCGGAGTGCAGCGCGGAGCTGTGCTGGATGATAAAACGAGGGAACAGCTTCGTGCACAAAGGGCCTTATAAAATAAAATAAAAAAAATGATAAATTAGCTACTGACACAGCTCACAGAGGCTGTGAAAAGGCCTTTAGATGTCACAGCCCTTGGAGGTCAAGAGGCAGGAGCCTCTTACGTCGACTCCGGCCGCAGCGTCTCCCTGGCAGAGCTCCACTTGGGGCAGGATCCAGGCTCTGATGCCTTCCCCCTCCGGCAGACGGCTGCGAGTGCCGAACGCCCTCTCTAATTCCAGATTAGCCACAGAGAGCAGCCGTCGGGCTTAAGGAGCGGGCGTGCTCGGGAGGAAGGGCTTGTCTGGAGGCTGCGGGGCACGGCGATGTCCTGAGGTGCTTTGGGGTGGCTGGGACATGTCCCTGGTACCACGTTTGCTCTAAAGGAGCAGAAAAAAATGCCTGTTGGGCTGTGGGCCACTGTAATTCATCTGCCCACTTACCCCAGCCTTCCCCAGGGCATAATTTAGTAAAATCCAGAGCTCGTTTAGTGGGGTTTTATAACGCCAAACCCATGGTTCAGAGCATCCGAACGCGGTAAGTTTTGATTTTGCACAGCAAGCTGAAGAGGGTTTATGAGACCAAAACAGAGTCTCCAGATTCTTTATCCTCACCAGTTTGAAAGCAAAAAAACAAACAAAAAAAAGGAACTGAGACATCCCTTAGACCACGAGCAGTGCCTCTGGTCCTCCTGGTCCACATCTCCCCACGCCTGGTCCGTGCCAGCACTGCTCCTGGCTGCGGCGCAGGGACGCAGGGATGCGTTTTGCAGCTCCTCCTGTGCAGTGGGATTGCAGCTGTGCCTGCAGTCATGGGGATTGGATTTGGGAGGCTGAAACCTGCCTTCCAGCCCCACAGCTGCTCTTGCACTCCTGCACGCTTGCAGTGTCTCAGCCTCACCCTGCCTTTCTCACCCTGCTTTGCCCGAGCTGGGCAGACTCGATGGATCTGCGCAGACACCTGCGCTGAGCAAACCCCTGTGTTTGGTGCTGCTCTGGCCCACGCAGGGATGGTTTCTGTGCTTTCTCTTTGGTTTCTTTATCTCTTAAAACCCACCAAGTTCTTGGCTTTGAAAATGACACATTAAGCAGAGAGGACATGGAGAGCTGCAGGGTGGCAGCTCCCGTGCCATTAAGGTTGCCGGTTAAAGGTGCAACACCTCCCTGGCCACCCCCAGCTGTGGGTTCAGTCCTTCCTAGGAAAAACGGTGATTTACAAAGTCCCAAACCCCTCTGAACTCTTTAAACACAAGCCTCGAAGTCGGAAAGGACTCAGGTAAACAGAGCAGCAGCAGCAACACCCTCAGCTCACGCCCACCCCGCTAATTTCGGCAGCCCCATGGAGCATCCTTCTCTCTTGCGGGGCAGAGCTGGTACTGGGTGCTGGATCTCACCCTGCTCACGGCATCGCCAGCCCTGCTGCAGGACGGGGGAGCCGTGCTCAGGACGGTGCCTGCTGCCCGCTAAGCTCCCCGCTCCCGGCCACACGTGCTGCCCCGATAGCCGACAGCCGGTCCCGCGCGGGCACGGCGCCAGCGGTGACTTTACAGGCTTTGTGGCGGAGATTATTTAAAGGAGATTAACCCTTCTAAACCCCTTAGATTTTAATTATTTCTGTATGTATTTATAAAACCCGCAGTCTGCTGGTTCCAGGGCACAACTGCCCCAGTCCCCATCCGTAACCTGGATTCGGGAACGGGCACAGCGCGGCCCTAATACAGGACAGGGCTGGGCTGGGGGCATGCTGCTTAGTTATTTATTTACTGCCCTGCTGGAACAACCCACGAAGCTGAAACATTCAGCTTTCCGACTGTAAAAGGAGCTAATAATGAGGGTGACTTTAAAATAACGCTGCATGAATTGAGCTGTTTGTGAGCCCTCGCTAATTGTTGCGCTCGGGCAGCCCTGCCCTTAGCGCACGCTGCTGCCTGGGGAGGTAGGGAGGTAGGGTCCTGGCACTGGCAAGCAGGGGAGGGAAGGAGAGGGAGTCCTGCTTTGTTCCTTCGGTCTTTTATGTTGGTGTTGTCAAATGACAAAGCCTGGAAAAGCGCCCAGGTAGTGCTCAAAGGAGAAAACCAAAGGGCGTGCGCCTCCATCCTTTGATGCTCTCTCTCCTATTTGCCCTGTTAGTGCTGGGCTTATTGGGTTTGTTAGAGTTAGGGAGAGATGGAGGGAAGGTTTTCACTCTGCACGTGAGCTGGAAAATCCAAATATTTCCGCACACCAGTCCCTGCAGGAGGGGCAGGACACCCGGTGGTGGTGGTGAGCGCCGTTGGGTCAGAGATGCTGCAGAACCCTTAATACAGGTCCCAATCCTGGCTTGAGGCTGATGGCCCTATTTCTGTGTGTGTGCTGGGATTGCTGCTGAAATGTGATAGTATTTAAATTTGGCTGCTTGTTTCCTAAATACAGGCATAAGAGAGAAACAGACCCCAGAGCATTACGGACCCCAACAAAAAAATAGGTCACTCTGAGGACATTTCCTAAAATCAGATGATTTTATTTATCCTTGTGCCTTGAGCAAGGAAATAAATGCCGATAGAGCCAAGGAGCCCATATTTTTTTATTTTTTTTTTCTGGGAGAACTCTTTAACATGCACACGGTCCTACTCCTCCAGTGGTGAACATTCGACCAGTATCAATTAATTTCTCATCACGGCCTTTCCATGAGCTAAGAACACATCAACGGCCCCATTAGGAGGGGAGATGCGCCCGGCTCTCTGTGCTGCCCCACTGCCTGCCAAGTGGCAAGCTCAGGAAACCTTCAGTTTTCCTTCAAGCTGCCCCAAAATTAATACATATTTGGGGATTTGGGGATTTGCACGGGCAAGGTCCTCAGCTGGAAGCACCGGACCCTTGCGCTCAGCCCCGTGCCCTGCGGTGGGGGGGGGGGAGGAAGCAAAGGGTTAAATTTCGGGGCTGTAGAAGCAGATTGTGTTTTCCTTCTATGATGTGGGCTGACAAGACATCAGTATTCTATTCATCTGTTGGGAATTAGGCTGTTAATCCAATCAATGACTCTTGAGCGAGCCGCAGCCTGCCTCCCCACTGGGGAACAATCGGATCAGACGGGAGATTGTTTAAGAGCAGAGCGCGGTCCCGGTGTCAGGTGGAATTTCCAAGCGTTCCCTAGTGAGTTGGGGATGGGAAAGCTGTCTCAGCCCATTTATCCTGCCCCTTAAATAACCAGGTATCTGCTAAAGTGATAAAGCAGCGCACGAGCAGAATGGGGAGCGACGAACTTTTACGCGGGGGGGCAGGGAAGCGCCAGGAGAAGGGATATTGGAGCATCACGGAATATAGGGCTACAAAGGAGAGAGAGGGAGCAGCTTTTGGCTGTCCTGTTTGCAGCCCCTGCTCATTTATAGGTACTTTTGTACAGCTGGCTCAGCTGCAGCACTGTGCTGCCTGTTGCAACTCGAGGCACGGCTCCCTCCAAGGTTTGCATCCCCATCCTTGCAGTGGGACGACAAAGCCCAAATTTTCCATGTTTTATCTTACACTAACACACCTCTGCGATGACCGGGAAGGTGCCTGATGCTGGAAGTAACCGAGAGCAACAAATATTCCTTGGGGCACTACAAACACAGCCCCGCGGCGGTGCTTGGGTGCACAAATCGGGGCAGGAAGGTGCCCCGGGCCGGCAGCCCAGGAGTTGCCGCAGTGCACGAGGTGCAGAAATGCATTTGTTGTGCAGTGAAACAGCCACGCTGCGGGGGGATAGCGAGGTGCAAACACCGGGTGCTGACAGCAGGGGATGTGATAAAGCCCACTGAAACTGCACGTGGAAATTGAGGTGCAGCACTCGTCGGGAACTGGGGCGGTGAGGGATTAGCGTGGCCCTGGCCCTCTGAACTCCTGGGCCAGCAGGGTTCGGGGGCAGTAGCGGATGCAGGCTGCTATGGGGAGCGAGTTCCTGGGCATCAGGTGCTCTCTGAGCTTTCTGGGATCTGCCTTTAGCAGTAGGTTTGATTGCCTTCAAATCAGAGCACCTAAATATGCAGGAGCGTGTCCTCAAGGCACGGGTACAGGTAGGGAGGTCCCCAGACAGAAGGATCCCCAGCTCCCCGGCTCGGCTTTAAAGGGCTGCTGCATGCCTCTTCCCTCGATCATACCGGTGAATCAAACAAAAGCTAATGCAATTTCCTTTGCCTTTCAGTAGCAGACTGTGCTGTAAGGGTCCGTGCCATTGGAAATGTAATAATTGCTTCTCTATGCAGATCTAATTTATCCAGGAGGCACTTAGGAGATAGCCCCAGTGATAGCCTGGTGATAGGCTCTGGAGAAGGGCTCAAGAGGTGATGATAAAGATCTGTCTAGCACCTTCCAGCCTGGCGGGTATCTGCCTTGAAAGGGCATAAAGGGGCAGGAGAGAGAGCTCCTGGAGAAGGACAGCTCGGCACCAGGAGCAAGGGGCACCTGCCAACCCTACCTGCATGCTAGACTTAATTGGGGAGCTCATTATGGGATAGCCAAGCCCCGCATGGGTTAGCTTGGGTTGTTGCAGACCCCAGATAACAGCTGTGTGTGGCTGGTGCCTGGATTTGGGTTTTGCTTCTGCTGGAAGTTGCCCTGTGTCCTTGGTCCTTGGAGCCTTTGCAGGTGTTAATGGTGCGTGCCCAAATCTAGGCTGCTGCGTGCAAAATAAGCACAAAAATGAAAATAAAGGCTGTGCTGGGCCATCCACTAAGTCACCTGGTGGAGTTCAGGCTGCTTGTAGCAGCCCAGGTCGCTCGGTTTCGCGTACTGGTGGGCATTAGCATCCGAATCCTGGTGCGCTTTTGGCTGCAGTCTCGCCCGCAGTCATCCTGGGGATAAAATCTCGGAGAGAAAAAGAAGATGATGAGGTTAAAGTAAATTGTTGGGAAGTTGAAGTCTAAAGTGGAAATAAATGAGGAATAAAACCGTTTTTAAAAGTGGAGGGAAGTATTTTCTTGCGATTTTTCATCTCCCTGGCTTGAGTGAGTCTGTGTCGTGCGGCTGCGGAGATTTATATTCACAGCTCCTAAGCAGTAGTTCAGAGTCTGTATTATCCCAGCCCTTTTTATTCACTCACCTTCTAAAGACGTAGTGTAAATATTTATCTTCGCTGGCCCATCCGTGCTGCCCAGGCCCCGCGCTGTTAAACACTCTTATCACCTCATCGCTCTTATCTGCTGCGATCCCTGCCAACCTTTGGAGCCCGTGAACGGGGACGAGCACACACCCGTTAACATCCCACAGATGAACAGGAAAAAAAGGTGACGGAGGAAAAGAATACCTTCACGTGCCATCTTTCTGAAGGGAAAGGTTACTATTTGTGTTTTCTGCTGATGTCTGCCCAGCCCCGGGTTCATCACCGTGAACCAAAGCCCTTGGGTAAGCAGAGGCACACGGTGAGCATCTCCTAACCGAAGTGCTCACCCACAAGAGAAGGGACCGGCTGCCCTGGCTGCACACTGGTGTGGATTTATTGTTCCTCTGTAAAAAATCCAAGAAAAACCCAACGTGGAGCCATGCCTGGCTTTGTTTTCCCTCCTACATGAAAGGTACAGGTGTAGGGGGTGTCTCCATGTGGCAGCAGGAGCTGTGTTAGGTGATGCACACAGCTGCAGGGCTCGGCGCAGACGGTGCCGTGCTGCTGCCTCCCCATCAACACTTCCAAAACCCCGTGTCAGGTACACCAGGGAACAGAAATCCCCAAGGAACGGGCTGGGGATGGAAGCCCCGGTGTAATCCTCTCCCTTGTAAGACCAAACTGGCGTGCAGTGGCCATGGTACCACTTAAGGGATAAGACAGTCAGTCCATCTGCGCTCGCTCCGTCTTCTCTCATTTCTCTCACCCAAATTTCTCAGGAGCGCCGCGCAATCCCCTTATCCTATAAGTTACCCACTGCCAGCGGGATTTCCACGGAGTGACATCTGTCGCAGACCTTGCACGGAGGAGGCAGCGGTAGTTTTGCAGCATCTTTGTGCCGATGGGTTGGGTAAACACGGACATTTGTTATTTTTGAAGTTCTTGGCTCGCCAGCCGCTGTTACGGGGCATAACGCAGCGGCTCCCAGAGAGGAAATTGTTGCAAGACAAGCAATATTCTTTTATTTGCATGCTCTGTCTTCATAGCAGAAGGAGAAGTTGTTGGCTCAAACGCTTACAAGTGAGTGCACTGTCACGGGGCCACACGCGCAGACCAGCGGCATTGCAGGCTCAAACCTGGCTCGAGATGTTCTCTGCAGGAGCCCGTCCTTCGTGCTCCAGAGCACGTTCAGTGCCCGGGTATTCACCAGCCTCCTCACGCCTCTTGGGCCTCTTAGCAGCCTCAGCAGCAGCCTCAGACACCTTTCTGTCTGTCTGTCCTGGTGGGTGATCTGTGCCCGGAGGCGTTTTGCCTCCCCAAGACCGGTGGTGGCTGCGGGTCTGCCACCAGCTGCAGCGCTTGCTCCTGGCACGGGAATCCCCGCGTGTAACCATCAGCGATGCAGCTAATTTTAATATTTTAAAGCTAGCCAGAAGTGTGCTGTGCTGTTGTGAGGCTTTGCTGGAGCAGCCACGTGCTTTTTTTTGTGGCTACAGCTGAGTTTTGCTGGGGGCACACAGCCCTGCCATGTAGTGCACGGCTAGAATAAAAGCTCATTTCCAGCTTTACTGTGCCCTAATGCAGAAAAGAAGGGCTCCAGCACTGCGGTTACCAAACTTCACATACTTGCACTTTGGAAATAACCGAGGGAAGCGTTCAGGTTTTCATGTTACAGATCTATAACACGGTTGGTTTCAGTGTGTATCAGTGGGCTCTGGGTTCTGCTGTAGCTGCAGCGCCGTGTGAGTTACATTTCCCCAACCCCAAAGCTAAGTTGGAGCAAGAAATAAACAATCACAACAATGGCTTGGTGCTTTATATCAACCAAAGCAACAAATATCCCCATCAGTTTCAAAGGAGAAAAATTAACAGCTCCAGCTGCACTTCGGGCGGTGTCCTTTGCACCAAGACCAGCCGGAGTTCACCTTGAGACCACGTCTGCGCATCGCAATTCGACACAAACATTTCCAGAGCCTGGGAGGTGGCGTTCATCTCCTGAAATTTCCCCAGCCAGAGCCCTAACACTTATTTTCATGGCCCATCCAATTAATCCCCAGGTGTGGGCACAGCACCCTGAAGGATGAGCACGACCCTGCCTGGTGCCCAGCTGCAGCACACGGGGGGCTCCAGAAACCCAAACCTGCCGTCAGCAGCCTCCGGAGGGCATTTCAAGGCCCTTAGCGAGGGACCACGCCGGAGCTTTTTCCATTTCCCTGGATTAAAAATTGTCACGGAGGAAACAGAAGCGAACAGCATCGCGTCGGAGAAGTGGAACAAATGGCATTTGGCCAGCGGTCAGGCTCAGAAGGGAAAAAAAAAACGGTGTAAATAAAGTGTAAACAGCGTTTGCATAACATGGGATTAATAGCTCTTCTTAAAAGCAGCGTCGGGATGGAAGAGACGCATTTTGTGTGCTGGGACCTGCCCAGGAGCCCAGCAAAAAGGCCGGTCAGGCAGCCCGATGGTGGCAGTGCTGAAGCAGCAGCGTTCAGCGCAGGCCTTTGGAAGAGGAACAAATGTCTGGAGCATTTCTGGACCAGCCCTCGGCGTTTTGCAAGGAGCTTGGAGGCGCAGCTCTCCTCCAGGCAGGGATTTCTGCCAGGGGGCCCGGGTCCCGTTGCGCCTCTCCGATTCGATCCACCTGCGGGTATTTTTTTGCCGCTGTTGCTGGCTGAAATTTTGAGAGCAGTGATGCAGAGCGGAGCTCGCCTCCCATCCCCCAGCCCTGCATATTTTAAAGCCTGCCTCTCTGATAATTCACCCGTGCTGCTGCCGCCTCTCCTCCTCCTCCAGCCCGGCTCCGGTCCGTGCCGTCCCCAGCGCTGCTCCGAAGCACTCTGTGGCTCTGCACCAGGGCCAATTCCTCATTAACACAGAGGAATTAGCAGCTGCCATCCATTGATGGGGTCCGTGGACCCCCCCTTTGCATAGCCTCTTCCCAAAGTTTGGCATGTTTGGTCTGATAATAACCAGCCTGGAAACCAGACATCTCCAAGCAGCAGTTTTCTGTGTGGTTTCTACCTGTTCTCCTCTCCTTTTTTCTCCTTTTGCCGGCTCCAGCATCCATGGCGGGCTGTTGAATTTGCACCTTAATCCCAAAGATGATGGTAATTAAAAACTTAAGTCTCCATAAACAGATGCAAATACATTAAGGAGGCAAGGAGCTGACTTAGAGGCTAATCCCGGTGGGGCAGTGAAAGCGAAGGGGACAGTGATTCCTCCCTTCTGGCATTTCACCTGCTCCCGTGGCAGGACGAGGCTGCGGCACGGGGCAGTGCCAGCTTTGTGCTGCTGGCTCTGGGGACGGGACACACGGGAAGAGCAGGGCAGGACACACCAAGGGCTGGTGTCTTCAATCCGAGTTGATTTTTTTTGTTTTGTTTTGTTTTTTTTCATTATGCCCACTATGTTGAGCCGTACAGGCACCCAGGTGCATTACCTGTTTCCTTACTCTCAGTGGGCACCTACAGAGGTAGCTGCCACCAAAATCTCAGCGTTACCTCGGTCCCAAAATAAGGTTGCAGGAATGAAATCCTTTATTTTTATGAACTGAATTATACTCATGTTGTGACGTGCCCCACGTGTTGTTATATGTGGCTGGGTGCTGGTTGCCCATCGATACGGACCGATGGTGGGTCAGAGCCTGGCCGCTACGTAGCTGGGTGTCCAGGACTGTTGATCTGGTCAATTCATGTACTGCTGTGATTCACCTCATTTATTGAAAGCTGGCGTTTGCTTCTAGCCACACGGCATTGCCTACGCCTCTCAAATCAAGTCTCTGTCTCTCTTCCAGGACGGCGAAGGCCAGACTGCGCTCCATTACGGTAAGCTGCCCCTCGCCTTGGTGGTTCCCTCTTAACAGGATGGCTTTGCAGCTGGAGCTGCGTACAGAAGGCAAATTTCAGCAGGAACAGCAGGAGGGAAGATGGGGTTGATTAACCGGTGACCACGTCCATGAGGAATGTGGTCTAACCTCCGAGTGGCCTGGTTACAGGCTGGTTTGGTGCCAGCGGAGAGCACAACAGAGCCTCTGCTGCCAAACCAGCTTGCATCACCCCTACAGCTGCGTGCTGGTTAGATACAGGATTTTGTAGCAGTTCTTTTAATGGAAAGATTGTTCTACCCCTAAATGAGAAAAGTAGAGAGACTGAAGTGACACATGCAGTGCTGACGTACAGGGGAGAGAAAAAAAATCGATTTAATCTCTATCATAATTTTTTCCCAAATTAAGACATACCCAGTTATTATTTTTTACTCCCTCTCAGTGGCTGTCAGTGTGTAATTAAGAGCGTACTTGTCATTCTGCAGTGTTTGTGCCTCCTTCTCTCTCGCTGAGCTCTCCACAAGGACATCAGCAGGATGGCAAAATCGCTTTGTAGCCTGTCGGTCCGAGACACAGCTCTTGGACCTGGAGCTAGGCTACCAAATTCCCAGGCCCTTGCACCAAGACTGCAATTACAGTAATGCAGGAGTGTTCCCCCTGTGGTCTCTCCTGCAGGAGGCTTCATTTTTCAAATTTGTATCCTGACTGAAGCAGAAAATCTGCTGCGTGGTGCTGCGGTGTCTGGAGAGCAGCACGTCGGTGCCTTGCTCTCTGCCCAGCTTGTTCCAAATTTGGGGCTGGGTGTTTAACGAAAACTTAACTATTTTAACTAACGTTATTTCAGAAGTATTTTCTCTGAGCCACCTGGCCAGCTCTGATGTCTAAATAATGGGTTTTCCAGGGTTTTTTTTTTAAATTTTGTGAGTGTTAAAGGACAGTCTTCCCTTCCCTCAGGTGTTATCCCTGTGAGTCACCTGCGGGGAAGCCTCTGGGTCTCAAGCCCATGGGTCTGGTCTGCAGGAGATTTCCTTCCTAGTTCCCTCACGTATCAGATCTGGCCACAAATCACCCAAATCTTGAACCCCTACTAAATGAGGCAATTGCTCTGATTCAAGTGCTACCAGCCTGAAACTGGGGCTCGCCTAAAAGCTGGTGCCAGCTCAGTAAGGGCTCCGTAACCAAGGCATTCATTGCAGCACAGGCACCAGGGCAGAACGCGGCCTCCCCTTTTCTTCGAGCCTTTTCTGGGAAGGGTTAAGCCCCGGGAGCGGCTGCTTTTAGGGTGTAGCCATCCCTTTTTATGAGTGAGCGCGGCCTGACAGCTGGCCTTGTGGCGACAGCTCTCCTGATTACAGCCGGCGTCGGACCTCAGGATGCACCAGGCTATAAATTCCGCCTCCTTCCACCCATCAGGGCGCTGACCCTGGGTTTAAGTGGAGGTTAAGCGGGGGCCAGCGCTCAGCTGCCTCCCAAAAGCTCCTCTGGCCTGTGGGACCAGCCGGGCACGAGCGTGGCCTCCCACTGAGTGGCCTCCTGGTCTTCTCCACCCATCCATCCATCCATCCATCCATCCATCCATCCATCCATCCATCCATCCATCCATCCATCCATCCATCCATCCCTCCATCCATCCACCCGCCCACAGGGAATACAGAAATCATTGCCGCTGCCGCTCCCAGAGGAAATCAAGGCTTCTCCGAGCGCTCGCGGCCACGTGGCCGCGGGGTGGGCAGGCTCTCTATCCTCACGGGCGCTCTGTCTTCCCTGTAAAGCACCATCTGTTCGGCTCTGTCTGTGCCGTGGCAGGGCAGTGGGAGGGGACGCTGGAGGGAAAATAAATAAAAAAAAAAAAAAAAAAGGGGGGGGGGAGAGAGAGAGAGAAAGAAATTCATCATCTGAACCCTGAGGATTAATGGAGTCGGAAGGCGAACTGCGCTGAATGAAAATTCATCTTCACCCTTGCTGGTGTCAGGGCTGCCGCTCCGGCCCCGTGACAAATCGGGGTTCCCAGGGGGCCATAAATCCACCCCCCCGGGGCACGAGGACGGGCACCGCGGATGCCGCTGCCTTGGCATCCCTGGGCTGCTCCTTTCCCACAGCCACCCCCGGGTGCTCCCTCCCCAGCCCCTCCGTCCGGGCTGCCCCATGTCCCCGCTGCCACCTGCTCCGTCACCAGCCCCGTCCCCTTCCCCTTTTTATCTTTTTCCATCCAAGCTCCAATCGCCGGTTGAATTTATTTTAATTAAACGTTGCTGCTTGTCCCTTTGGGTCAGGACAGAAAAACTGCAGAGCAATGCAAAAGACACTCTTAATTACTACATTTAATGGCAAAAAAGAGTTAGTCGGTTATGTTGTAAAAGTTATATAATTAAAATTAAAAATATAGATATATAAAATTAATTATATGAAAGATAATTAAAACCAAGAGACACCAATCCGACAGGAAGCCGCCTTCGCAGTCGTGTAGGGCAGATGGGGCCGGGATGGGGCTGGCTTCCCTGGGACCAAGTGGGAAGGGGAGATGGAGCCACTGGGACTTCTGCTGGGCTCTTCAGCACTGAGGTTTCCTAATTTTTCAACACCCTTTTTTCAACACGACGTCCCTGGGACACCCAGGGGAAGCCAGGGGAGCCGCACGGGGCCTGTCACCACCACCAGCCAGCCCCTAACCCTTCCCTTTCTCCCTGCAGCCGCCGCCTGCGAGTTTTTGGACATCGTGGAGCTGCTGCTGAAGTCGGGAGCCGACCCCGGGCTGCGGGACCAGGAGGGCTGCCTGCCGGAGGAGGTGACGGGCTGTAAGGCCATCAGCTCGGCCCTGCGGCAGCACGCCGCCGGCGGGCCCTAACGCAGCCAGACGGACATCGAGGCTTCAGAGCACGGGGGCCGGGCTTTCGGGCTCCAAGGCTGGCCCCCCGCGGGCAGGACGGGCGCAGGGCTGTGCATGCTCGGGCATTTATCGCTGTTTTTGGGGTGGAGAGGCCCGGATAAGGCCCTGCTGTTGTTTTACTGTCTTCGAGGCCGCTCCTGGCCGGGCCGCTCGCCTCTTCCCTTTGGGGCGAGGCCCGGTTTGTTTTTATTTTTCTTATGTTTTTTTTCTCCTGGGTCCAAGCAACGTGTTATAAATAAAAACAAGCACAGCGTCGGGACCGTGCCTCCGCGTGTTCACCTCGCTGGGACACCGTGGGTGCCCCCATCCCGGGGAAAAGAGGGCTGAAATACAGCGGGGACTCGAGCCACTTCATGCGTCCTCTTTGCTGGTTTCAACCTAGCAGGAAAAACCCCACAGATTGGGTTTTTTTTTTGGCTGACACTGATGGCGGTGGCTGTGCTGGCTCGGCCTCGGCATGGCACAGGGCTGCTCCTCTGGCCGGGGGGCTCCAAGCCCCCTGCCCTCACCCTGGCTCAGCCCTTCTGCCCATCGACACCACGGAGGGACCCTGGGCTGGACGGATGCACCAGGCAATAAAATAAATCTCTCTTAAACCCGGGGTGGAAAACGGTAGCGGCGAGGCCCCGGCTTTCAGGGAGCACATCTGGGGGCTCAGCGCGCAGCCCTGGAGATGTTTATAGCACTTTAGGTCTGTTTGTGAGGTTGGAGCCTTTCCAAAAAAAGCAGGAGGCGGTGGGGGGGGAAGAGAAAGACATATATTATTGTTTATAATCTGCTTTATTCAGCCAAACCTTTTCCCCAACAGCCTTGCGGATTGCTGCTTAAATCCCCCGGTGCCTTTAACTACCGATACAGAAAGTGGTTAATGTGCATTGGGGCTAAGCTTGGCATCTACTCCAGGAAATCACTTTAATTGAGAAGCATTAAATGTTAAAATGATTAAAATATATAAAGCCGACACACCGGTGCCCGTGGCGGGGCTCAGCGCCCCCAGCGCCTCTCACCTGCACCCGCCTTGGGTGTTTTGGGGTGCCCGGGGGGGCAGTGGCAGGGATGGAGGCGCCCACCCTGAGCCCTCCCCCCCTGCACGAAGCAGCACGGCTGGCGTGAGGTGTGCCGGATCCGCGCCGAGCTGCCAAAACTGGCATCCCCCATCCCAGCTGCCGGGACGTGGCCACCAACTCGGTAAGGTGCCTCCATGGGACAAGCCAGAGCCACCCCATCTCCATCCCAATCCTGGGGACCCCAGGCTCAACCTCACCCGAATTATTGCCCACCCAACATCCTGGGGGGGGGGCTCAGGTGGCTGCTGAGCCACTGCCCCCCCCCGGGTGGGGAAGAAAAGCCCAGAGACAGCGGCTGCTAAAGAGCGTCCCGAGTTTATTTTCCATGGCGCGCCCTCGGTGCGGCGGGCTGACCGTACACAGCTCATGCCATCGCGCAGGAGGCAGGGTACAAAGCAACGCCCCGGGCCCAAAATTTGGGGCAGGGGGCAGGAGAGGGGGATGTTGTGTCTCCCCAAAGACATGGCAATAAATAAGGTTTTATTCTTTGATTTCATTTTTATTTTTTTATTTTCTCTTTTTTTTTTTTTTTTCCCCAGGAAACAAGACTCTCACTTTCTGGAACTGTACAAAATTTACACAGTGAGGGGAGGGGGGGACGTTTGGCCTTGTCATGGTGTGGGGGGGTGGACAGCAAACAAGCACAGCCAGTGGGGACCCCCCTGCAGGGGTCTGCCCCCCGATGCCCCCCCTCCCACCATCCCAGGGCTCCCACCAGTGGCCGGGAGCTTGGCACAGAGCAGCACCAAAGGGGGGCACGGCAGGGGGGGCACATGGGTGCAGCACTGACACACCCAGCGGGAGGGCAAGGGCCCGTCCTGGCGATGTGCTTTCTTCAGCTGAATGTTTAATTCTTACTCCTTTATTTATTTTTTTCTCCCTTTTGCTTTCTGGGCTCTGGCAGCAGCCCGCACACCCCGGGGCTGCGAGGCGCTGAGCTGGGTTTCAGCCGTCGGACCGAGTGCCGTCAGCCCGCTGTGTGCGTGCACCCAAGGGTGCCAAAACCACCCCAAGGCCCCCCCCATGCTGGCTGCACCCACACTCAGTCCTGCTACCTGGAGGAGGTGTGTGGCCAGGGCTCACCCCCGTGTGCCCTATGCAGCTGGCAAAATGCCCTTTTCCCCTCTGTTTTTGGGGGAAGTTGTTGCCATACCCAGGAGCAAACAGGCTCGCCTCACCCCGCTGCTCCCCACCACCTTTGGCCGCGTCCCCTCTCCCCGTGCCAGCCCCGCACATCCCGGCCACGACCGATATTTTGGGCCTCTCAGGCTGGAGGCTTTTTTTTCCCCCGTTGCAATTCCTCCGTGCCATGCTCGCAAGGCACAGCCCGCAGCGATGCACCGCGAGCGCTCCTGCGCACCCAGGGATAAATCACGGCCCCGCAGCCGCAGGGCGACAGCTCCGCTCCCGCCCCACCACCACCACCCGAGCCAGCAGCATCAGCCCCGGGAGGGGTCAAAAATAAACCCTTCTGCAATATAGACTTTGCCTTCCCTGATTGTCCTCCCCTCCCACCTCCATCCCTCCCGAGCACGTGGCTCTCCGCCGACACGGGGAGGGACGAGGCTGGAGCAGGGCCGGTGCCCCCCTTCCCCACCGTGCCGCCCTCACCTCCCTTGTGCTTACACCCAAAAGCATCCGACCCCGTCCCCGCCGAGCCCCGGACATCACCGATGCCCTGGGGACGCCCCCGTTCCCCCTCCCCGTGTCCCCAAAAAGCCCTCCGTGTCCGATTCCCACGGGAGATCCTGGAAACATCTCACGTCCCGGCGGGCGCCTCCGGCGGTGCTGCGTTTGCGGGCTGCTGGCGGAGGGGGTGGGAGCGGGTTTGCGAGGGGGGCCGGGGCGAGGGGGGCGAGCGGCGTTTAGAAGGGGGGGTGATCCATGTCGTCCAGCCAGGAGGCCGGGCTGGTGGGAAAGTCTGGGTACCCGACGCTGCTCCCCGTGGAGATGTCGGAGGTGGGGCCCCCCCCGGCCATGGCGCGCAGCGTCTGACTCACCCCCTGCGCCCCGTGTGCCACCAGCCCCAGGCCGCTGTCCATGGCGTAGTCCAGCCCGTTGAGCAAGGGCGGGTGGGACGGCAGGGACGAGATGGACGACGGCGACTGGGGGAGCCCGTAGGGGCTGCCGTCCCGCAAGTCCTGGTACGATTGTCCCGTCCCGTCCATGGAGAAGTTCCCGTTCATCAACTGTCCGCCTGCCACGTCCCCGACCGTGCCGTAAACCCTGTTGGTGTGGCCGAGCTCGGAGAGGATCTGGTCTTCTGCAGAGGAGAAGGGGGAGAGCAGAGGGGGTGTCAGTGCATGGAAAACCCCACAGACCCCCCCAGCCCCTCGCCCCTGGCCCCGCTCACCGCGGAAGCTGAGCTCGCTGTCGCTGACGCCGCAGTCCTCGGCCGAGCTCTCCTTCTCCAGCTTGCCGCCCCCGCGGCTGCGCTTGACGCTCTTGTAGAACTGCCCCCAGCGGTGCCGCCCCGCGTCCTTCTTCAGCCGCTTCTCCTTGGCCCGCCGGTTCTGGAACCACACCTGGGGCAGGCAACGGGGACGTGGGTGGCACCGCGGCACCCCCTGACCCAGCACAGCAGCGCCCCAACAGCCCAACCCCACACACCGGGACCCCACAGCTCTGCACCACAGCTTCCAGGCACCCGTGCAGCCGAGCACCCCGCAGTCTGACACCCCAGCATGGCACATCCGTGACACCCAGCACCCCAGTACCCACACAACCCAGCACCCCGCAGCCCAGCACCCCCCTTGCTGGGACCAGCCCATCCTGGGGGCAGGGGGTCGCCCCGGGGCTCACCTGCACCACCCTCATGTCCAGCCCCGTCTCGGAGGAGAGCTGCTCCCGCACGTGTCGGGCGGGCTTGGGGGAGTTCTTGTAGGCGTTCTTCAGCGTCTCCAGCTGCTTGGCCGTGATGGTGGTCCGGGGCCGCTTCGCCCCCGCCTCGGAGTCATCTGGGAGCAAACGAGCAGCGTGAGCATCCCCGAAACGTGCCTGGAGGAGCAGCCCCTGCCTAAAGCGAAGCCCACCCGCTCCGGGACCAGAAAATCCTCAAAGCTGAGGCTGGAGGCGGGCACCAGGTGCTGTGAGGGCCGTGCTTACCGTTCTGCTTGGCGGTCTCGTAGTCCTCCTTGCACACCAGCCTCCCGTCCTCCATCAGGTAGAACTCGTCGCCCGTGGCCAGCTGCCGGCTGCAGATGATGCAGGCGAAGCAGTGCAGGTGGTAGACGAAGTCCTGGGCTTTCCGCACCACCTGCGTGGGGGGGATGCCCTGCTGGCACGCCGTGCATTTGGTCCCGAAACGCCTGCAAGGACAAGCGGTGGCCCTGAGCCCCGGACGGGGACGGGCACGGGTGGGCTCCGGTGCAATAGGGGCTGGGGGGGGATGCTGGGAGAGGGGGCAAAGTTTAAACCAGCAATCAAGCTAATTATGCGTGACACTTCACACGCCGGGGTTTTATCTTCTTCAGCATGAGAGACCGGCCTAATGGATCCGAGGAAGGTTTGATTTTAATGGTTCTTTTAACTAATGCTTATAGGCTGCCTGATTTCCCCTGCAAGGACAGTACATATTTCATCCACATTAATACCAAATAAATTAATTACACCGCCCCGCTAGCATGATGAATCCCAGATTAATTCAGAATGATGGGGCTCTTACACCATAATGACAGCCCGCTGGGTGCACCGGCCGCGCCGGCGTGGGGTGGGCGCGGGGCCCAGCACGCCTGCAAGGAGCCTGCAAGAATGGTGCACGGAGCGTGCAAGGAGTGTGCAAGGAGCCTACAAGAACGGTGCGTGGAATTGCAAGGAACACGCAAGAGGTGCACAAGGAGCGTGCAAGGAGCAAAGAGCTTGGACACAGCTTGCATGGAGCGTGCAAGGAGTGTGCAACAAGCGTGCATCTCGCCCCCCCTGGGCCACAGACAAAGCAAAGGGTGCCATCGCTCCGTGTGCACCCACAGGACAGCGGGATGGGGCAGACGGAGGGACGGACAGGACAGACAGACCCCATTTCTCCGTGCCCAAGAGCAAGCCTGCAGAAGGGCGCACTCGTTGCACCAGTAAGGAACAGAGACTGGGGGAAAAAAAGTAAATAAATTAATTAAAAAAAATAAAATCTGGCTTTTTTGGCAGCCCCAAAGAAGCTGGCCTGAAATCCCCACGTGCCCCACAGGTCACGGAGCCGGGGTCCAGGGGCAGGTGAAATAAAGGTGAAGCGAGCGGCCGCCGTGGAGCTATCGATCGGCGCGAAATAATCCAGGCGGGACCTAATCTGAGAACATCGCTGAGCTCCCGGCTCTAATTAACATCGATTACCCACACCTTTCGGGCAGCTATTTAAATGACTTTGAGATTAATAGTCTGGAGAGCGTCGCGGGGGAAACGCTACCACCAGGGCTGGGGCGGCCGCCTGCCCGCCGAGCAATCCCAGCGGCATTTTGCACAGTGACTTTTGGCTGCCACAGCAGCAAGGAGAAGGGGAATCAGCACAGCACCGGGGTTTATCCATGCTGGTTTGGGCTTCCCAAGGGGCACGGAAGCCCCGCACCAAGCCCCCTGTGCCATTAAACCGGGGAAAGTCCTGCCTAGGGATTACGGCCGTGTAATCGCCATTTCACGGTTTAGCCGGCGATGAAGGATGGGGCACGCGGCACGGCCCCCCTGGGGCTTGCAGGGGACAGGGACAGGGACACAGCCCCTGTCCCCGAGGTGTGGCAGCTCCTTGATGGCCCAGCTCCATCACCTGAAGCAGGATCCGTCCCTCCTCCCCTCCGCCTCACGTCACAGCAGCCAACGCCAATGTACCCACTGTGCCTGGCCATGGTGCAACACCCGCTGCCAGCCCTGGGGAAAACTCCCAGATTTTGCCAGCAATCATGGAATAAAGCATCTTTGCTGAAGAGTCCATTTCTTTTTCCCTGGAAATGGGTTTTTCTTCCCTGCAGGAGCTGGGGAAAACACCGAGGAGGGTGCATCACGCGGCTCAGGGGCCGATTGCAAAGCAGCAACAAAATGAAACGAGGTTTTTGCACACCAGGAGCAAAATAAAAGGAAAAAAATAAAATAAAATAAATAAAATAAATTAAAAAAAGGCAAGGGAAAAAAAAAAAAAAAGAGGAGAAAAATGGGGGGGGGAATGTGAAAAAAAAAATAAAAGCAAAGGGAGAGAAGCGGCACCAGCAGAGCCCCGGAGCAGGCAGCGCTGCGCCTTGCACGGGTGGCTCCTGCCCTCTAGCTCCCAGCACCGCGGGGCCGCCAACCGAGACCAATTCGGGCTGCAAAATATAACAGGGAGCCGGGCAGGGAGTGTGAGGGGGAGCTGGGTCTGTAGGGTTAAATCCTGACCAACAGCACCCAGCCTGGGCCAGGTGAGAAGCGGCAAAATTTCCTTTTTCTAAGCACTTGGGCTTGGAAAAAAAAAAAAAAAAAAAAAAAAAAGGACACAAAGTGAATAAAAAATTGGAGACGTGATGCTTTAAAATGTGTGCGCCTGCCTGCTTTGCTGGCGGGGTTTTTGGGGCGCGGTACTCACTTGAAGAAGTCCTCCTTGCAGTAGACGCTGCCGGCGCGGGCGAAGCAGCGGTCGGCCAGCTGCATCTGGCAGTCGGCGCACTTGAGGCAGGAGCTGTGCCAGTGCCGGTCCAGCACCTTCAGGATGAACTTGTCCAGGATGTGCTGGTTGCAGCCGGCGCACTGGGGGATTTCTGGGGAGGGGGGGACGGAGAGAAAAGCAGCGTCAGCCCCCCCCCGGCTGCTCCGTGCGCGCACCCCGCGCTCTGCCACCTGTTCGCCGCGCCGGGAGCAGGGACTGAAGCCTCCTCCCCGCTGACATCGAGGAATAGATTTCCAAAATTTGTTCCCACATGGAAAAATGCCTCTTCCTCCCCTCCTTGCTCCCACTTCACCCCGAGGACCGTGCGTGCCCGGTTTCCCCCTGCAGGGGCTGCAGGCTCGCCCGCCGGCTCCCAGCCACATGTTGCAGATCCCCGGGGCTGGAAAGGGGCTGAAGCAAGGGGGGGGGCTCCAGCAGGGCTTGGGGTAACCCTGCGGGTGGCCAACGCGTCCCTGGCCTCCTCTGCAGCCCCCCTGCTGCAGGAGGATGCGTGTGCGGTGCCTCACACAGCATCTGCCCGCAGCCCGGCTGCTCACACAGATCTGGAGAGCCGGGGTGTTTCTCTCTCTTTTTCTACCCGACCCTAGTTCGGAATAAACAGGGGGGGCTGGAAAGGCTGCAGGAGATTGCCCGGTAAAAGCCACGCACAGAACGCTGAGACGCGCGCATGAAAGAAAATTGATTTTTTTTAGGGAAAAAAAAAAACCCTCACGCTGATAGCTGGAGATGCTCCCGCATCAGCTCTGCCTCCCCTCCCGCCGGTGCCAGCTCACGGGAAATATCTGGGCTGCTGGGGGGATTTTTGTTCTGGCCACCACAAAGCCCGGGGGGGATTAGGAGCCGCTCCGCTGCCCCCGGAGCAGCGGCCGGGAGAGAGCATTCACCCCCTGCACCCCAACCAGGGATGGGCAGGGGAACGGGACCCAGGGTGAGGGAGGAAACCGAGAGAGGGATGGGGAGAAGGAGGGGAGAGGGAAATAAAAGGGAAAGGAAAGGAAAGGAAAGGAAAGGAAAAGGAAAGGAAAGGAAAGGAAAGGAAAGGAAAGGAAAGGAAAGGAAAGGAAAGGAAAGGAAAGGAAAGGAAAGGAAAGGAAAGGAAAGGAAAGGAAAGGAAAGGAAAGGAAAGGAAAAAGGAAAAAATGAGGAAAAAAATAAAAAAAAGGAAAAAGGGGAAGGGAAAAGGAAAAGAAAGGAAAGGATCAGAAATGACAAAATGAGAGGAATTAAAAGAGAGGAAAAAAAGAGGAAAAATGAAAAGAAAACAAGAAAAAAAAAATGAAAAAAAGGTGAAAAGAAAGGAAGAAAGGAAAGGAAATGAAAAGGTGAAAAGAAAGGAAAGGAAAGCAAAATGGAAAAAGAACAGAACAGAACAGAAAAGGTAGAAAAGACAGAAAAAGAAAAGGGCAGACAAGAAAAGAAACGGAAAATGAAATTAATATAAAAGGAAAAAGAAAGAAAAATAAAAAAAATAAAACAGGAAAAGAAAAGGGAAAAGAAAAGAAAGGAAAGAAAAGAGAAAATGAAAGAAAAATAAAAGGGAAAAGGAAAGGAAAAGAAAAGGGAAAAAGAAAAAGGGAAAAGAAAAGGTGAAAAAGAAAAGGTGAAAAGGTGAAAAGAGAGGAAAATAAAATGAAAAATAAAGGAAAATAAAAGGGAAAGAGAGAGGAAAAGAAAAGGGAAAAAGGAACAAAAAGAAATGGAAATACAGGAAAAGGAAAGGGGGGGGAGGAAATGAAAAGGGGAAAAAAAAAAGAAAATGAAAAGGAGAAATAAAGGAAAAGAAAATTGGGAAGAAAGGGGAAAAGGCAAGTAAAAGCAAAGTGGAAAAGAAAGAAATAAAATAAAAGTTAAAAAAAAAATAATGGGGAAAAAGAAAGGAAAAAGGCACAGTAGGAAATTATATCATTACAGCCTAAACCAAACCAGCATTACTTAAAATTACTTTGGGGTTACTGACAAGTCTGTCAAGTGAAGCCAGCTGATTTTATAATTCTCGAGGGCAGATAAGTTACAATCCCAGTGGCCTTGGGGCCGTATTTATTGCTGGCATTTAAGCCCGTGTCACATTCACAGCACGAGGCTGAATAAAACCCCGCACACGCAGGTTCCGCAGCCCCTCTCCCCGCTTGTTTTGGGACTGCGCCCAACTTCTTGCCCTCCCTTGCACCTTTCTCACCCCTGCCTGAGCCCAACACCAGATTTTGGGGTCCCAATTCCAGAAGGACCCTGCTCCAGAGAGACCCCGGCACCGCAATGCCCAGCCCCGGGTCGGTGGCACCGAAAAGTGAATTATCTCCCTTATTTCATAAAGATGGGTGCTGCTTTCTGCAATGGGATTTGTGTGCGTGTTTATTTGTCTGAGCGGGGAGGTGCTGGGAAGCTCCCGGGTTTCTCGCTGTCGAGGGCAGCAGCACGGCTTCACGTCAACAAGCCAACAGTCGCGATCGGTATCGCAATGCCAGCCCCCAAATTGCCAGGGGGGAAAAAAATAAATAAATACACATGCGAAAATAAAATAATAAAATGAAGCAAAACTAAAAAAAAAAAAAAAAAAAAGAAAAAAAAAAAAAAAAAAGAAAAGAAATGAAATCAAACAAAACAAAATGCAACTAAACAAAAGAAAATAAAAACAACTCAAAACGCAACGAAACCAAATAAGCCGAAGCAAAGCCAAACAAAGCCAAACCAAGCAAAAACCGAGCCGAGGACCGGCTCTTGCCCGCGGGCTGCCCGGAGCCACACGGCGCTGCGGACCCCCCCCCCCGGACCCCCCCAGCCCGGGATGGGCGCACACGGAGCGGCCCCACGCGTGGCACGGCCCCGCGGGGCCCCCCCAGCCGCCCACGGTGGCGGTGACAGCGATGGGGGGGGGGGGGGACAGACCTGGTGCCACCATAGCAAGCGATTTTTTAATTTATTTTTTTAATATTTTATCATTTCGGGAAGGGCTCCCCGCAACCCCGCGGCCTCTGCCTTGCAGCAGGACGTTAATAAAGAGCGCTGTTAATCACGGCCGGCAATTAGCACGAAGCACCCAGGGGCTGCCGGGGGGTGTGGGGGGGGGTTTCCTGGATTTCCCCACCCGGGGGCAGCCCCTTGCCCCCCGGGAAGATCCCTGGGCAGGATCGGGCCCCGACACCGCGGTGCCACGGGGCCCGCTGGCTGCTCGCAGGGCTCAGCACCAGGCAATTAATTAATTAATTGCACGTGTATATATATGGACACGGCTATATAGCAAACAGATATCTCTCTGCTACCAATTTCTGTGCTTAAATAAATCAGAAAAACAAAATCTCGTTTGATTTTTCCCTGCTAATTCCCGCTGCACGGTTACCGCGGCACTGGGGGGGGGGGAAGGCTGGTGGCACCCCGAGGGGCCGAGGGGGGGGGGACAGGGGCCGTGCTGGGGGCTGAATCTCCCTTCGGGCACCTCGTTTATCCCTTGCTGCAGCGAGATTTTGGGGCCATAAACGCCGATTCCGCGGCTCTGCCCCGGAGCTGTCATTTGGCTGCGGGGGGAGGTCAGGATGCGGCCGTGGGACAGAGCCCCCCCACCCCCCCACCCGTTACACGGGGCGTGTAATTGCCTCCGGGCCCGGCCACGGGAACGAAAAGGGGCAAAAACGGGGAAACAGCCCCAAAACCTGGTGCGGGGGGGCTGAGCCGAGCCGTCGGGACCGGCACCGGTGGCGCACGGACAGCGGCTGCGGGGGGGTGACGGCGGCCGGGCCGGGCCGGGGGGGACTCAGGGGGGGTGCAGCGGGCACGGGAAGGAGATTTGGGGGTGGAGGGGGGTGAAAAGGGGGTTTGGGGGCGCAGCAGGGAGCAGATGAGGGCGAAGGCCGGCGGCAGAGCGGGACAGACAGACAGACGGGGCACAGCCGGCTGTACCCCCCCAAAATGCAGCCGCCCCCCCAGGCAGAGCCGCCCGCTCTGCACGGCCCCGGGGCTCGGGTCCCGTTCGTCCCCGCACCGTTGTCCCCTTTAATCCCCCTCTCCCCCCCCCAAAAAACCCACAACTTTCCCGGGGCCGCAGAGCATCGCCCGGCTCCCCCCGACGGCCCCCCCCTCCCCGGGCTCGCCGGGACGCTCCGGTTCTCCGGAACCGTTTGCAAACGACGGGAAAAAAAAAAATAATAATAATAACAACAAAAATAATCAAATCAACAACAACAGCAACAAAACCGCCCCCACCGCCGGCTCCCCACCACCACCCCCGGCAGGGCAGGGTCCGGCCCTATGGAAAGGGGTGGGGGGGCCCAAAATCGGGGCTCTCCCGCAGCACGTCGGGGCCGGGCCGTCCCCGTGCGGGGCTGTGCCCGCATCCCGGCGGCGGGGGGGGGCGGCTGGGTGCGCTACCTGTGGCTGTGCGGCACGTATGGCCATGTGCGCACACACACACACACACAGATATATAAATATATAAAATATATAGAAATATATAAAAAATATATAAATATATAAAATACACGCCTGGTGTGGGGGAGCCCGCAGCCGCAGCGGGATCACCGCCGCCCTCCCCGTCCCGGCTGCAGGGCTCTCCCCTCCACCGCGGCTTGCCTGTCGCGATAAACGATATAAGCGGGGTGTCGTGCGCTAGGGGCCGGGAAGGGCGCACCGCGAGCATCCCCGCACCCCCCTGCCGCGCCGCGCCGACCTCCCCGTCGGGGCCGGGCCCTCCCGGCTCCCCCCCGGTGCCCTGCGGCAGGGAGCGAAGCGGGGGAGAAGCGAAGCGCGTCCTTACGTTGCACCGGCACGCCGAGGATCTCCGGCAGCCCCTTGACAGCCCCTTCGGCAGCGAGCGCGGAGCTCTGCATCATTTTATTGGCCCGGGGCTTGGGGGGCCGGGAGGGCAGGGCAGGGCCGGCGGAGCCCCGGGGCCGGCGCTGGGAGCCCAGCCGTGCCCGTGCCGGTGCCGGTGGCGGTGCCGGTGGCGGCCCGGGCGCGGTGCCGCAGCTGTGCCCGCCCGCGCCGCCCGCCTCCCATTCATTCCCCTGCGGGGAGCGCGCCTGACGTCACCGCCCGCAGGGGGGCGGGGGCGGGGCGGGCCAATCCCCGCCCGCCCCGCGGCCTAGGGGGCGGGGCCAGCTCGGGGAGTGGGCGGGGCTTGAGGGGTTCGGGGGCGGTGCCTGCGGGGAAGGGGCGGGGCTTAATGGGCGCGCCACGCCCCCCGCGCGCGCGGGGGTCCGGCGGCTGCGGAGCGTGGCGCGGGTGTCGCGACAGAGGGGATCGCGATATAGGGATCGCGATATAAGGGAATCGCGATATAAGGGACGGGGAGCTCTGCTTCCCGAGTTCCCACGAGGGATCCCGCAGCCAAACGGGACCCGGCCAGGGACCCGCGCTGCGGGTGCCCGCGGGACACCAAGATTGGGGAAAAAAAGGGAAAAAGGGGCGAAAATAAAAAACTGGGGGAGGGAGGGGAGGAATGCAGCAATTCTGGTGCTTCCTCGGGAAAAAGCATCAGCCGCTGCTGGGTGTTCACCCCGCGCCCGGAGGCACCGCAGGACCCCGGCTCCTTGCTCACCGCAGCCGTGCCCCCCCCGGCCCCCACCCCCAAACCCCGCCGTGCCGTGGGGGTGTCGGCCCTGACCCCAAACCTCCCGGCCCCAAAACCCGGCTCTGCGCTGCGCTGAGCGCACCCCAGGCCCCTGCAGCCCCCACCACCTGCGGCCGGGGCCGACCCCGGGGACGCGGCTGCTGCCCCCAGCGGGTCTGGGGGGGGGGAAAAGTTCCCCGGCAGGACGCGTGGCCCTGCATGGACAGCACCTGTCCTGCTCCTCCTCCTCCTCCTCCTCCTCCTCCTCCTCCTCCTCCTCCTCCTCCTCCTCCTGAAGCGGTTCCCCAATTACCCCAGGGCTGTGGGCAGGCCCCGCGCTCTCCTCCTCTCCTCCAGGCTCTGATTTATCTTTCTGTCTGGAGCGCGGCTCCCCCCCCCGCTTCCCCCCCACCCCCCTTCTCTTCGGGGAATTCAATTTTCATTCATTTTTCTGCCGTGCCGGATTGATGCAGACCCCGCTGCCCCGCTCCGTAGCACTCAGCGCCACGGCGAGCGGCCGCGGGGAGCAGCGCAGCGCCGACTTTCCCCCCCCAAAAAAACCCCGAGCATCCTCCTCTCGGGCTGCCCTCGGCTTCCCTGTGCCCCCCACCCCGTCCCTGTGCCCCCCCCCCCCGTGCCGTGTCGCTTTGCCTTTGCCCCCCCAGCCCCCCGGCTGCCCCTCCGCGGGGTTTGGTGGCTTCGGGGTTTGTTTCGCCTCGGGGGGAGAGGGTGGCGCAGGGAGAATCGCCCAGGCATTTCCCATCCCAAACCATGAGCGAGGATTTTTTGGGGGGAATTCCCCCCCTCCTACCCCCTCCCAGGGTTTATTTTCTCCCCCAAGCTAAACCGGGGCGAAGTTTCGGCGCGGTGCCTGCGGGGGGGTGACCATCCCGAATTGCAGCAGGTTGCATTTCGGGGCAGTTTGGGGGATGCTCAGCTGGGTTTCCCCATTTCCAACCGCAGCAGGGACACCCCAAGACCCCTACAACCCCCCCCCCACAGCCCCCCCCCCGCCCTGGGCCGCATCCTGCCCCATTTGTGCCACCCGTGCACCGAGCTCGCCAGGTCTCAGCCCTCCTCCCGGCGCCCCCCTGCGCCACCAAACCAGGCTCAGCACGGCCCCCCCAATTCTTGGCCACCCCCCACACACCCCAAATCATCCCATCCCCATCTCCCGGAGCTCGGGCACTTACCGGCGGCTGGAGAAAGCGGGGACTGGCGGGCAGGGAGCCGGTGATTTTAATTGGGAATTACCGGACATTAAAACGCCCCCTCTGTGTGTGTCCCCCCCCCCTCCCGGTGATTTTAGGGCCCGAGCAGGGGCGGCGGGGGGGTGCCGGCACAACGCTCTCGCCCACGCCGAGGAGGGAGAAAGGAAAAAGGAAAAAAAAGGACCGAGGGGAGAAAGGGAGCGGCGGGGGGCGGCGAGCCGGGGGGGGGGCGGGGGGGGGGGCAGGCTGGCCTGGAGGAAAATTAAATTGCACTTGAGGGCAAATTCTATTAGGGAATAGCGCCTGGCTCCCGCAGCCTGCGGCCACTTAGGTAATTAGCTGCGGGGCCGGGGGGGTGCTGGGGGGGGGCTCGGGAAGGGGCGAGCCCCATGGGGGGGTCCCTTTGGGGTCCCCCCCCCTCGTCCCCAGGATGTCCCAGCCCAGCCCTGAGCGGGGCACGAGGCGGCGCTGCCCCAAAGGTGCCCGGTGCTGCGGGAGGGGGGTCCCCTCCACGTGCCCCCCCCCCCCAAAAAGGGGATTCGGGCCCGCACCAAACAGGATTACGGAAAGTCTATTTACGGGACTCTCTTTTTTTTTTTTCTATTTTTTTTTTTTCCCTGCACGCATGGCAGCTTTAGCTGCCCGGCCCCACAAATCTCCCCGCAGCGCCTGCCGGGGATGCTAATCCGGGCAGCTAAACACACCCCCCCCCCCCCCCCCAAAAAAAAAAAAAAAAAACCACCCTGCATCCCCCCCTCCCCATCCCATTTTGCCAACCACATGTTTTGGGGCCGGGGGGGTGGGGGGGGCAGGGGAGCAGCTGGTGGCGAGGCTGGGCCGGGGCGGGGATTCGGGGGGGGGGGGGAATTGATGCTGGGGATGAGCCCCCCCAGGGAAATCAAGGAGAGGGAGGCAGCAGCGACAGGCGATTTATTTCGAGGGCAGGAGGCTGGGGCTGCAGGAGCCAGGGCTCCCCGTCCTGCCCGCCCTCTCCTCCCACCTGGGCGAAGTGAAGACAGCAAGAAAAAGGTTGCAAATCGGATTGACGGCCCCCACCCCTTAATAAAGTTTATTATCAGCTGGGCTCTAATCCTTTTAAATCCCCCGGGCGGGGGGCAGGGCCGGGATTAGGGAGGGCAGCGTAATCCCAATGAATTTGTTACAGGGGGGGATTTAGGCAGCGCCAGCGCAGCAGATGGCCCCGGCCCCAGAAAACAACCATTTTCCTTAATGATTCCTAACAAGGATAAAAGGGCAGAGGGAAACGGGGCCAGGACCCCTCCCCGGGGATGCTCCCGCATCCCTGCCCCACACCAAGCTGCAGCTCGGCACTGGGGATGGTTCATGTCCCCCCCCCCCTTGGGGACAAACCAGGAGCTGGGGGTACACAGCAGCCCCCTGCAAGAAGGAGGCAAAAAGCAGGGGAAAATTTAGGGATGAGCCGAGACAGCGGGGCTGCCGTCGGCAAAAAATAATTTATTCCACTAAAACAAGCAGAGAGCGAGCAGCGGGGGGTGTGGGGTGGACACGAGACGCAGGTGAGACCCACGAGTGCCCCCCCTGCCCCACAGTGTCTGGGGGTGGGGGGTGGCCCCAAAACCCAATGCTCCCAGCCCCAGCAGTGGTGTGACCCTATAGGGCTGCCCCTGGCATGGGGCCGGGACCCCAACCACCGTCAGCATCCCCGCAGCACGGGCAGGGACGCTGCCACACCTCCGTTCCCACCCCCCGCCCCCCAAAAATCACCCTCCACCCGCCGCCCTGGGAGAGGCAGCAAAACCTCTCCCTGGGTGCGAGGCAGCTGGGGGGGGGTCCCTCAAATCCCAGGGGCTGCCCCGTCCCCCCCGCTCGCTCTCAGGCCACGGGGAAGCCGGGGCGACCCTTGCGGGCACGGGTACGGAGCCGAAAAAACGTGTACATGCCCAGGAGGCACATGGAGGAGAGGAAGTAGAGCGCGATGCAGAGGCTGACGTCCAAGCGGGAGAAGCCCAAGCCCAGCACCCGCAGCCAGGGGCTCCTCCGCAAGCCTCCTCCCTCCTCCTCCTCCTCTTCCTCCCGGGTCTCCGGAGGCCGCAGGCGCTCCCAGCCGGCGTCCTGGTGCAGAGGGATGGTGTCCCGCTTGCTGAGCCGCCGGCGCCGGCCGGCTGCCCGCAGCGCCTTGCTCTTGAAGTGCTGCTCGCTGAAGGAGTCCAGGTCCACGATGTCCTCGCCCGCCTCCCGCAGCCGCGGGTTCCTGCGCACGATGCTGGGGCGACGCAGCTCGGGGGAGCCCGGCCGCCCCGTCTCTCCCTCCCCGTCGGGTTTCTCCGTCTCCTTCTCTTCCTTTTCCTTCTCCTCTTCCTCCTCCTTCTCCCGGGGGCTGGCGGTGCCCAGCCTGGCGCCCACCACCGCCTCCTCCCCGGCCCGGGGGACGGGGACGGCGTAGTCCAGGTCGATGTTGCCCGGGGAGAAGAAGGTTTTGAGGAAGCTCAGCACGGCCAACTCGTCCCAGGCATGCACGCCCCGCTCCTCCTTATGGCACTGGGGACACATGTCCGGCGGGGGCCACTGCAGCTTGGGGAACTGGGGGTCCTCTGTGTCACCACCTGGAGGGGCAGCAGGTGAGAGGGGTCCTCTGCAGCCCCCCATGTGCTGGTACCGCCACCACGGAGCAGTGAGCAGAGGGGGACAGGGACGGGGACATCTCAGGAGGACAAGTGCTCCAAGGGCAGTTTTGGGAGGCTCCATGCAATCAGCTACTGGCCCCTGGGCTGAGGGGGGCACGGGATGTCCCCACCCCCATGGGACCCCATCTTGGCGAAGCCATTGGCCAACTCCACCGTGAGGAGGGATGCTCCTACGTCCCAGATCCCTTCCTCTTGGGAAACCAGCCCGGCTCAGTCCCCACACCTCCGGGTACCACCCTGCCACCCCTCCTCCTCCCCACCTCGGCCCCCTTACCCGCCAGGCGCGCGTTGACCTCGTTGTGGTGGGACCAGAGCCAGAGGACGGCCTCGTCCCGGCCCTTCACCTGGTCCATGGACTTGGCTGCCATGGCCTCGAAGTGCTGGGCGCACTCCTGGCAGCCGAAGAAGTGCTTGACGTAGCAGCGCATGGTGCCTAGCACCTCCAGCGGCAGCTCTGGGGGGCACAGAGAGCGATTGGGGACCCCGCAGAGCCTCCACCGCTCAGTTTCCCCCTGGGACAGAGCATCCCCTGTCCCCCTGCCCCTGGAGGGACGCCCTTACCTTTGTCGGGGCCGCCCTGGGCAGCCTGGACGGTCAGCAGGTGGAAGACGGTCCAGAGCCCGCAGGGGTAGCCGCGGAAATGGGGCTCGCTGCCCCTGCAGCCCACCCAGGTGACGTTGGTGGGGAGCACGGCCGGGGGGGAGGCCTGCGGGACAGAGGGACACGGCCTGACGGGGATGGAGACCGAGACGGGGAGGACGGGGGAAGGGGAGGAGGGAGCCTTACGTCCTGGTTGTTCTTCACCGCCTCCTTCAGGGCGCTGCGGGGCAGCTCGGGCTCCGTCCAGTTCCTCAGCCAGCCATCAAGGGTCTGCAGGTAGCTCTGCACGCAGGGGCGCCCGGGGAAGTACTGCGATGAAACGGGGGGAAAACGGGGGAGGAAAGAGTCAGAGATCCAGCACCCGGCCGTCTGAGCAGGGCAGAGAGCTGCTCTGACAGGGAGGCAGCCAAAGCCGATTAGCGGCAGCGCTCGCAAACCGCGGGCACGGCGGGGAGATGGGGAGCCCGTGGGTGTGCTGGTGGCAGGAGGATGGACAGACAGAGGGACAGGCTCGTGCCACAGCCACCAGAAAGACAGCAGCAGCAGATAGGAGAAACAGCTGGAAGTAAAAGGAGCATTTTGCTCCTCCTTTGCCAAGGCTGTTCTCCCTGGACCCACCAACGACACCACAAGCCCTAAATTTGCAAGGAATTCATCCGCCATCCAACATTTCTGCTGCAAAGCGCTGTTCCTTCCTTCCACGTGAGGTTTTAACCACTCGATGCATTGCTTCCCAGCTGTCATTCCTTCCCCGTCACGATTCCCCCTGCTCCTCGTGGGAATGCAACAGTTAAGGCGCAGCCGGGCTGGCAGCAATGCTGGTGCCGCTGCTCCGTCCCGTGGATGAGCATGGGAACGGCAGCACAGCACGGGCTCCGCATCCCCGGGGACAGCCCCGGCACACGGCGGGGATGGAAACGCACAGCAGGATCTGCCCAGTGCCAGGGGGTTCAGAGAACCTGGACTGGGAAGGGGCTCGCTCAAATCTGCTGGAGAAATCCTGGTCCAAACGCAGTGCTTGGTGGCACCGCACCTGCTGGCTCGGAGCTCCTCTGTGCTTGAATCTCGCCAAGCCCCAGAAAGGAGAGCCTGATTTCAGGTTTTCCATGGCACTGTGCAGAGCAGCAGCGCCTTTGCCAGGCTATCAAAGGAGCCAGCAGAGAGCAGGACCCCGAGCTGAGCTCCCAAACGGGAGCTGCAAACCCACGGCCACCCGCTGCAGGTGGCAGCGCCTCTTCTGCAGGCACCCAGCCTGCTCAGCCTGCAGACACCCACCCCTCCGTTCACACCCAAAGCCATCCGGCACCACCAGCCACGCGAGCACCCACACACAGAGGTGTGGGCAGGAAAACAAAGCCCCCAGCACCGCTCTGACCAACCGGGGGCTGGCACAAACCGCAGGGCACAGCTTCAGAGCAGTATCCAGATGGGGACACAGGGCTGGTGTCCCAACCCTCCGCCACCCCCATGTTTGCTTTTCACCCCGAACCGAATGCAGCTTGCTCCTCACCTTGGCCAGCGTGGCCACGTAGCACTTGAAGGCGGCCAGCTGGGCTCCCGACAGCGTGGCTGGCCGGCCGGCCTCCACCCGCAGCGAGTAGTGCAGCGCGGACTCCAGGTCGGCCATGTACACCTTGGAGCTGGGGGCACAACGCGACGCCCGTCGGCGCTCCGCTCTGCGCCCCCGCAGTCCCATTTTGGGGGGTCAAAAGGGCACGGTCCCAGCCCTCTGTCCGCCCACGGACACGTCAGCTCCTCCCATCCCTCCCTCTGCCACCCCAAAATGCCCAGGAAGGGCTCTGACCGGTCAGCCCTCCTCGGCTGCGCCGCGCGGGTCTCGTTGGGAGCGCTGGCGGTGACGTTCAGGCGGTAGGAGCCGCGCGTGACGCCGGAGAGCGTCCGCAGGTAGTAGGTGTAGAAGGAGCGCGCCTCCAGGTGCCTGCGGGGAGGGAGGGAGGAGCCGTGAGCCCACCCTCTCCCACCCCAAAACAGCTGCTGGGAGCGCTGGGGAAGCCCCCGACTCACACGGGCAGGCGGGAGAAGGAGCCGTTGCGGAGCAGCAGGTAGCCGGAGGGGAAGGTGGTGACGCCGAACTTCTGCACCAGCTCCTCCTCGCTGCTCAGCACCCTCCTCACCGCCACGTTCTCGTACTGCAGCAGGTCCAAAATCACCTGCAAGCGGAGGGCAGCAGGGATTTTTGTTTTTTTTGGAGGTATTGAGCATCCCCATCCCTCCCTGGCCACACGCATGCCGGGAGGAGGAGGCACTGGGGACGCCGCCAGCTGCACCCACCTCTCTGCCCACAAAGGAGTCGCTCTTCTCGAAGATCAGCGCCAGGTACTGCTCGCCGTTCCTCTGGAAGAAGCTGTGAACCTCCTCCGCGCTGCAAGAGAGGAGCGTGGTGGTGTTGGGGGGGTCCTGCAGGTGGCCCCGCTGGCACCACCGGGGGGCTTCGCCCTCCCATGTCAACGGGTCCCTGTCCGCAGGGATTGGGGACAGGACACTGATGTGGTTCCAGCCCCGGTTCCTCCCTGCTGAGGTTTCCAGCCCTGTTTTCTGCTCCGGTTCACGGGCTCTGAAAGCCCGCAGGGTCAACTAAGGAGGTAGAAAACAAAGCGTGGGCAGGGCAGGAGGGAGCTGTGCGCTCACCCACGGGGAAAAAAAACAAACAGTAAAACAAAACAGCAATGAATTTGAACAAGGGTTGTGTTTTGTTTTTTGGCTAGGACACGGAGAGCTGCAGCATGACCCTGGCCCAAACATCGCTTTGCAGAAAGCCAAATGCTCCCTCCGCAGGCACCACCTTGCTCTCTTTCCAGCCAGGCTGAATTAAAACTAAAATAATACAAAATAAGGCGGGCTGGCTGAGCGCTTCTGGCTCAGGATGTCCCTGGAAAACCTCTTTTCCTGCCGCCCCTACCTCGCGGGCTCCAGCGGAGGGCACGCGGGCGGCCAGGCGTCCAGGCTCTGCTCCAGGTTGGTGATGATGGCACGGCGCAGCTCCGTGACGGTGGCAGCGGGGTCTGCGGGGGGACAGGACACGGGGCTGAGCTGTCCCCTGGGGCTTCCCTGAGGGGCCAACCAGCGACCTGACTCCCTGCACCCCCCCAAAAAAAAATAAAAGAATGTGGCTAAAAGGCCCTGAATACTCACTAGCAATCCTTATCCCATCCTCTGCCTTCTTGGTGAACGCCCTGAAGAACTGGAAGGAACACAGCACAGATAAACACGAGGTGTCCCCGCCTCGCCGGGCATCCCCGCGCGTGGGACGTCACCGGGACGGATGCTGCCCGGCTCCGGATGCGCCTCGCCCGCCCCGAGGGGAGGGATGCTGAGCACTGCCAGGCGGCACGGCGCGCACCTCCAGGGGACCCCGGGGTGCAGCTGGGACCGTCCCAGCCCCACAAACCGCTGCCTGCGGCTCCCGAGCTTCCACTAAGGGAGCAGAAGGGTTTGTTTGTGACCCCTGCCCTGCCCGGGTTGTGCCCTCTCCTGCGTCCCGAGGCAGCTGTGGAACCAGATTGTGCCACGTAGGTGTTTGCTTTGCAGGCCGGGCTGGGAGCTGTTTGCAGAAGGCGCTGGGCTCCGACAGGGAGGTGGGGACGAGGGGGTGCGGGGCCGCAGCAGCAACGCCCTCCGCCCAGTAAGACCCCATGGCAGGGCTGGGCACAGCTCCTGCACCCCAAATCTTGACCCTGCGCTAGGTTCCTCAGCCTGCTGGACCCCACAGCCCCAGCACCGCTCGGTTTCCCAGCGCAGGGGGAAGCCAGGAGGGTTTTCACTGCTCCAAAAAGTCTGATTTTTGTAGCCCCGTCCTGCCGGAGCCCAGCCGGCCCCGCGGGCTGCACGCACACACACAGGGTGTTCGACTGGTTCCAGCTCACCGAGCTGCAATTAACCCTGCTTTAATTAAGCGATGGAGGACGGGGCCGCCCTGGCACCCACCTCCGAGCGCAACAGAGTTAAAAACCCATCCCTTCTCCCCTCCTCTCCTTCTCAAGGAGATGGCAGCTCGCCCTGCTTGCCCGCTGGGCATCCTGCTGGCCGGGGAGCGCCTGGGGAGCTCTGCCTGCCCTGCATGTGCTGGACGGGCTCTGTTTACAGTGGGAAGTGCCGAGAGCCAGCGTATTTACACAGCTCAGCGGCCGGGCAGGGGCCCAGGAGCAGGGATGGTGCCCTGCCAGCTGCTGCCAGCAGAGGTTCCCATCCCGGGCAGCTGCTCGGCCCCGGGGCGAAGCAGCCTGCAGAGTCCCGAAGGGAATATTTTGGAAGGGAATATTTTGGTGCAGTGCTGCCAGCCCCATTGAGCAAGAGAGGGGTGGGCCACGAGGAAAAGCAGGGTGAAAAGCGGGCACTGGCAAAGGGGCCTCTCCCCACCCTCGCCTTACCTTCAGCGTGGGGAAGCCGGTGATCCCAAAACTGGCGCACACCTGCTGGTTGGCCTCGTCGGCGCAGTCGATGGCCGCGAGGATCACTGCCGGCCTCCACTCTGCGGGGACAAGGAATGGGGTCAGCACGGCCACAGCCCCATGGAGCATCCCCACAATTCGGGCAGCTCCTATGCACATCCCCGTGCATCATGATCCTCGAGGACGTTCTGCTTTTGGGGAGCACGAGCTGCCAGCTCTGTCGCTTTGTGCCGATCCTTGGCGATGGGAAAACCTCTCCCTGTCCCTCCTGGTGGTGACGGTGGCCACGGAGAGCTTGCGCAGAGCCAGGCACGGGGCCAAGGCAGAGCTAATCCTCCTGCCGCCAACGCTGCCTGCAGCAGGGCTGCAGACGCCCCACACCGCCTGGCCCCGTCCCCCGCATCCCTCCCGTCTCCATCTCCCACCTCCGCCTCCTCCCGCAGCCCCAGCGCACGGCGAGGACAGCTTAAGCACCTTGGCCTCTTTTCTTGCCTCCCAAAGCTCGGGGGATTTGTTCCAATCAATGCTTGCTTGGAAAAATCTTCAAAAAAAGAAACACCCGCCCCACGATGCGTATTTTCGGTCCTGCTGGAGCCCTGCCCACACCTTTTCTACCAGAACTCGGAGCCGACCAGCTGGGATCCCTCAGTATCCCCAGCCAGCAGCACCCAGGGACTGTCCCCATCCAAGCGGGGACGCTGCCCGTGGCCCCAAACACTTGGCTCGGGGGCTGGTTACGGCCCCACAGCACCTTGAGCCCTAAGCACCGGGTGCGCTCACCCGGCCGGCGTTTCGTGCCCTACTTTTTGGGGCGGCAAAAGCCACGGCAGAGCCGGGCGAGGCGGCGCCAGCCCTGCACGCCCTGTCCCGGCCGGGTGCAGGCGGCTCTGCCCGCGGCCGCCCGCCCGTCTGGTTCAGCGGGATGGGGCGCGGGGCCCCAAACACTGCCGGGACTGGGGAGGGACGGCTGAACCACGGCTGGGCACGGCGGGCGAGCTGGGATCCGGCTCGTTTTGCCCCAGTCCGATGGGATGGATGGAAAGCAAGGGGAAACGGGCCCAAAAAACACGCCGGCAATGCTCCAGGGTGAGAGACGGGCAGGGGAAGGAGATGACGTTCGTGACCCTTCTGTCCAGCGGTGTCCCCGGGGAAGGTCCACGGGCGTGTCAACCAGCAGGATCTACAGGTTCCAACCAGCAAAATGGAGACCAAAACCTCCGAAATGGCTCCTTTTGGGTTCAAAAACAGCCCAGCTCGAGGACACCCTGCCGCGAGGGTGGCGGTGCCACGTGGGGACAGGAAGGGCCGTCGGGGCCGCGGGGGCAGCCGGGGGCCAGGCACGCTCCTGCGCTCATCGGCACGCGGCGCCCCGCAGCCGGCGTCCTGCCCGTCGAGCCCGTTCCTACAAAAATCCACCTGGGGGGACGGCGGCGTGCAGGCTCCTTCCCGCAGGCTCCTTCCCGCTGCCAGCAGCGCACGGGGGCGGCTTCCGACCCCGACAGACCCCAAAGCGGGGTGAGCATCCGTGGCACAGCAGCGTCCTGGTGTCCAAAATCCATCCGGGCTTCAGTCCGCTCAGCGGGGCGAGACGGGGCGAGGGTCCCCGTGGCAGGGAGGGGACCCCATAGGGGACGGGGTGCTCACCCTATTGCCCCCACCCTTTGCTCCCTGCCCTCGGAGGTCAAATTGGGGGTGACAAAACCGGGGCGCAGCTCCTCCCGGGGGGGTCTCCCGTCGCCCCCCGACCCAGAGGGAGGCAAAAAGTGCCGGCGAGGGGGGTTGGGGGGATTTAGGGGATTTATGGGGGCGACCGCGGGCACTCACCGCGGATGTCCTCGGCCAGGGCCCGCCATGTGGGGGCGAAGTGGACGCAGTGGCCGCACCAGGAGGCGAAGAACTCGACGGCCCAGGCGCTGGGGGAGCCCAGGATGCGGCCCTCGGCCGTGGTGGCCCCCAGCAGCTCCAGAGGGTCGCTGGGCGAGTACAGCCCCCGGGGACGAGCCGCGGGCAGCGCCAGGGCCAGCACCAGCGCCGCGGGCCACCACCGGCCCCCCGGGTGGCCACCACCGCCACCACCACCACGGCCACCGCCACCGCTCCGCGCCCGCCGCCGCCACATCGCCCACCCGGCCGCCGCCCGGCTGTAGGGCCGCCCGGCTGTAGGGCCGCCCGGTTTTTGGGGCCGCCCGGCTTTTTGGGGCCGCCCCCGGCGGGCGGGACCGGAGGGGCGGGGCTCAGCCCCCCCCCCCCCCATACACACACACACACACACCCCGCTGCCATCGCAGCGCCCCCTGATGGGAGCTGCCCCCACCTGAGGGGAGGGTTTTTTTGGGGAGGGGGGATGTGTTTGGGTACCCCCCCAGCCAAACGCCACACACACACACCACACGCACAGATCCCAGCTCCTGGGGCTCAGCTGCACCCCGGTGTTTTGGGGGTTGTGCAGTCTGAGGGGGTCCCGACCTGCAGCACCTCACGCCCCTAAATAGCCCCCCGCTACCCCACAGGCAGCTCCTGTGGGGGTGGCAGAGGGGCCCCGCGTGTCCCCCTGCCCAGGACCCCCACCCCATCACCAGGCAACCCCCATCCCACACACTGTCCTATGGAGGCAGGGGGGTGTCCCAGGAGACCCTCCCCAAAAGGCCGGCAGCACCCGCGGACGCCCCGTGTAAAATCCCGATAAACCAACACGGGGCGAAATGCGGCTGATTCAGGCCCAAAACCTGCAGCGCTGCCATTATGGAAATTCCTCGAGGGAAGCCGCCCGCCTGACGGCAGCACCCAGCTCGGACACCCTGACGTCAGCCAGGGCCACGCCGGCTGGGTGGCATCTGCAGGGGTGTCCCCCCCACCCGGCGCTGTCCCCACACGTGGCGGGGACACCCAGGGCCACACGGGGCTGGTGGCTGCCATCGGGGAGCGATGCCTGGCCATATTACGCACCACAAAGGCCCCAAATCCAGCTCCTCCACCCCAAAAAAAAGCAGGGAATCCCAGCCCCGCAGCCCCAGGTGGGGCCGTGCCGGTGCTCACGCACGCACCCGGAAGGTGCCCGTTGCACAGCGCCCCGGGGCAGAGCTGGACGTGGCCTCCCCCCAAAAAAAAAAAACCCTCAAAAGCCACCCTAAAAGGTGCTGTCTCCAAAAGGAAGACCTTCCTGCCTTCCCCGCCCCGCCGTGACGAGGGGCCCCGTGATGCGGGGTGCCCATCGCTCCCCAGAGCCGGGTGCTGGCTCCAGCCCCAGAAAGGCCATTAGCCGCGACGGGCCCCACCTAGGTATTTTCGGAGGACTTGCCGTGCTAGAAAAACAAGCCTGCGAGAGCCAAGCCTTGCCCTGGCAGGGGAGCACAGGGGCCTCGGAGCGGGGCACGGCCCCAAGGGTGCAACGGGGAGGCGATGGGGACAGAGCTCACGGGATGTGAGGGCAGGAGGGGTGCCCCCACGCACCTTTGTGGGTCCAAGCCGATGCGAACGGGGGCAGAGGGTGGTACAACGCGGCCCGGGCAGCTGTGATTAAACCCCAACGGGATTATCGCAGCACAGGGAGGGGGCCCCTGCATGGCTGATGTGAGCAGCAGCCTCTGGCTGGCGCAGGGATGATGCCACGGCTCGCTGTCAGCCAGCAGGAGATTAAAAAACAAAAATCCTGCCAGCAGCCGCCCGGTTTCTGTCCGGGGCAGCTGTTCCCCACAGCCTCAGTGCGAAGGGATGTCATCACCGTTATTTTACCCTGGGCTAAAGTCCTTGTTTTAAGGGCTCATCATTTAAGGGCTAACCCCATGATGGGGTTATCACGCCGAAGGAGAGGCTCGGCACCAGCCTAATTGCCAGCATCCTCCCCATGCAGCTCGCCCCTCCCTCCCAAGGCAGCCCGAATTCCTCGAATCCTTTTTTAGCTGCAAAAGCAGCTCCCTCGTGCCCCAAGGCAGTGAGGGGAGAGCCCGAACCCCGGGGCTCCGGCTCCTTTTGGGGTGAGCCAGGCCCTTGCTCACCCGCCCCGGGCTGGGGATGCTCCTGTTTCCGGGGAGCCGCTGCCGACCCCCCGCCGCCAGGCTGGCGCGTCCCTACGGCACCAGGCACGGGCTTGCCCCCATGGCCTCTTTTCTTTTTTTTTTTTTTTTTTAATTTTTTTTCTTCAGATCAGGCTTTTCATCTCTGCGTCAAGCCGGGAAGAGCTGGATTTTCCTTGCAGATCGCCCCTGAAGGCAAAGCAGGGGTGGTTTTTTTGTTGTTGTTGTTGAAGATGGATTTGAGATTAACTAAAATGAATTTTAAAAATAAAATGAAGAATTGGTAGGAGGCCAGAGAGGCTTTGGGAATGCCCTCCAAGTGCTACCTGCTGCTGGTCCTTCCCTCGCCCTTTGGAGCCCCCAGCCAGCCCCAGAGCCCATCTTTAGGCTCTCGTGCTGTGGTTGGGAACGTGTTTGATTTCCATTAGCAGAGCTCGGCAAAATGTCTTCAGCACCCAGCTCAGCATCCTTAACCTGGGGAAGAGACGTGCTCCACTCCCACGTAACGAGGCTAAAGATCCCTGTAGATGCTCCCAAGCTGCACAGGTGCCGTGTTCATTAAGCTCATCAGCTCTCAGATCTCCCTTCCCAGCCAACAGGAACTGCCTTGAAGTCAATGAGATGTGGGCTACGATCCTCAAAGGCCACTAAGACCTCAATGAAATCGTTGGAGCCCTGCAGAACTCGTTTCATGCACCCAAAATGGATCGTTTTCACAGACACAAAGAGCTGCTCTGATCGTCTTTGTACTGGTCTAGAGGAGACACAGAAAGACTATTTGGGTTTTTACGTATTCAGGTCTTGAACTGACAAAAAAAGATTACTGAATGTGTTTTGGAAAATGGGGAATGATTTATAGTGTCTGCATGAATCTGGCTGCAGACAACCAATGGCTCAAACCGTCAGGGTAAGACAACCCAGGAATTTCTCGCCTCCCTTTAGTTTTGAAGTTTCGGGGACGGGGAGATCCCAAAACGGACTTTCTTCCTTGAAAATTAAAGAACACGTTCCTGCGTAATTGGGATTCCAGGAACTGACTCCAAGAAAAACACGCGACCGATGCGAGACTCATGGCACAACCATGACAGGTGCCCACGCCGTCACCCAGCCCTGGCATTCAGGAGGCCGCTCGGAGGAGCTGGCACCCGATTCCCCATGACACACGGGTGGACACGAACCCTGACCCATGCCAGGGCTGCGGAGGTGCTCGCTCAGCAGAGCCCCCAGGACCAGCAGAGCCCCTCTGGGCTGCCACCGGCAGCTGGCAGTTGTTGATTTCTTCCTTTCAAGCCCAGCCAGCCTGTAATAACAACAGACGCGCAAGAAAATCTGGGGTGCATTCTCAGGATGTGATGAATGTGTTCACGTAGGTTGTGTCTGCAGCAGGACTGCAGCAGTTCCAGCCCCTGTCTGCTATTCACCCTCCGCTGATTCATCCCTGCTCAGGACGACGCAGCAGCGCTGCTCTTTTCAGAGGGCGCTGGTAGCACCCGGTGCCCTCTTTGGGTACGTCGGGGTTGGAAACGAATTTGAGATCCACTCAAAGTCCCTCCTTATAAGTCACCGCCACATCCCCGGATGCACAGAGCAGATGTTTTCCACTCCAGCTCATCTGCCCAGCGTCCAGGAGCAGATCGGAGGAGACCACACCGCCCAGATTTGCCACATCATCATTTGGCAGCTGGCTTAATTGCAGCGCATGAAGCAGAATACCACACAGATGACAACGGGGCGCTCCTGCGGGCTCACCTGCCAGGGCCACACCGTGCCCAGCCTCTGGCTGGCCGAGCTGCGCGGGCTCCATCACCTCCGTAGAGCAATGAGTTGGGTCCAGGTGGGACCGGGCTCCTCAAGCTGAGCGAGGCAAAGGGCAGGATCCTCTTCAGTGCCTTTGTGGTGCTGGAATGAAAGAACACAAAGCCTCTTTAGAAAGGCTCTGGGCACATCTCTGACTATCCCCGTGCCACCATGGCCCAGCATCGTGGCAGCACACCCAGATGAAGGTGCAGGAGCTGGCTGATGTTACCACCTGGGATGCCCCCCTGAGCCCCCATTAATTCCATCTCCAGCCAATTCAGAGAAAATCCCATTTACAGCCAGCTGAGACGTCACGGTTGGTGGCAGACAAGTCAGCCAGCCACCAGGAGCCACCAGGAGCCACCAGGAACCAGCACCGGGGAGGGAGCACAGCCCAGGGCCACAGCAACTCCCACGACGGGGCCGATGGAAAACCCCAGAGCAGGAACCGACCAGGCCTGCTCAGCCCATCCTCACACACCACATCCATCAGGCCAAAAAAGGCCTCTTTCCCCACACACCCTGCTCCTGCCTGACCCTTGTCCTCCTTCCAAACAGAGCTGCCGAGGGCGGAGGCTCCTCTCTCCTCCTTTCCCCCAGCTTTCCCCAGGATCTCACTGGGGAGGGCGCAGAAAGGTGCAAATCTGGGGCCAGGAATTTTATTTGCCACGCCACGGCCGGGCAGCCCCCTCCCCTCCTTCCCGTGCCCTGCAGAGAGCTGCTGGCATCCCGCAGCTCCCTGCCGGCTCCTTTTCTTCCCAGGGCCGTGCTAATGAGGACCAAGGGGCACTGTGGAAGCCCTTACGCTGTGCAGGACACAAAATGCAGAGTGGGGACAGCATTTTGTGTGCCAGGGAAGGGGCTGCCTGCCATTGCCCAACCCGGGAGTTGCACCAGCTCCACGGGCACAGCCTTCGCAAGGCAGCCGCGCTCCGGCGGCGCTGGGAAGAGTTGCACAAACACCCCAGTAGAAAGTCTGTGCCAAAGTGGAGCAACGTAGGTTTGCAGATGAGGAAATTAGAGCCTTTGTCAAGCTGATTGCCGGGCATCCTGGGCAAGGACGCGGCAGCGATGCAGCACTTTGCTGTGTCACTTGCCAGAGCACCGTGGCAGCCTTCCCGCTGCTCAGGCCCTTTTTAAAGGCAAGCCAGGTCTCCAGACGGAGCAGCACACTTCATTTTTTTCCAGCATAAATGCACTCTAAAACACTTCCAGGGACAGATGCTGATGGCAGCAAGTAGATCCCTGTCTGCAAACACAAGGCTCAAGGAGCAAAATAGCTGCAGGGTGAGGGAAGTGCCACGGACGCTCTCCTGCTGTTTGATAATGAGGGCGCAGAGGCTGCGGCACCACTTTGTTTCAGCCCTTTGGGCAGCAAATGCCCCACCGCCGTGCTCTGGCTGGTTCAGAGCGAGCTCAGGCGGCTGCGATGCTCTCCACCGAGTGCTGACACCGTGGGACAGCAGCAAAACAGCCTCCGAAAGGAGTGCACCAAGCCTTCCTCCACGGCGAGGTACCTCTGCTAAGGAGAAACAGCAGCAAACTGCTCAGCGCAGTGTTGGTAACGCCTTTGCAGGGGTTTTGTTCACCCCTATATAACTCACCCCAGCTGGAAGAGCAGCGCTGCTTTCTTGTAGGCTGTTTGCACACCTAACTAGGCACAGCTCCACCTGCACAGGGAACTGCATGAGTTTACCATGCAAGCTCACTAGCCCAAAGTTCTTCTTGCTCCAAACTCCACTTTCCCAGAGAACATTTCCAACATCCTTGCTAGACAGCAATCAGTGTTTAACGCTCAGCTATATGTTAAGAAACAGCCCCAAAACACAGCAGAGGTACAGGAGCAGCAGCAGCCGCAGGTCCTGAGCAGGCTCAACAAATGCTCTGGGTCTTCCCCGTCTCGTGCTGCGCCCATTCTGCTCCTCCTGCACCTCCCGGCCGCCTGCCCACATGCCTGGAGTTTGGCACCACAACTGCTCTGCCCTCCTCTTGCAAAGCTCTGCTACCTTTCACGTGTTACAAGTTTTTTTTGTTTTTTTTTTTTTCCTTTTCAGAAGACAGTTTGCAACCGTCAGAGGAGAAAGGAAACCACAAGGATTTAGGACAGCTTCCTCAAGAAATGAAGCTTTCAAGCAGTGGCGTTCGCCCCCGCCAGCTGAGGAAGTGAGCAGAGCTGGGGGCAGCAGCTTTACTCAACTGTGAAAATTCAGGAGCCTAATTGAGTGCTCTGAAACAAGGCTTAGGCTCTGAAGAATTTCATTCCAACACTGTTAAGATCTTGTTTTCTTTTCTAAATTTTGGAAACCACGAGTTTTTAAAACCCATTTTACATAAAGGCAAGGAGTAATTTTTCTCCGGGCAAGGCCGTGTAGTGCCTTTCTGCAATGATTACACAATGTTATTTTCTGTTTTGGTTTTTATCAGTCAGCTTTAACAACAAGGAAATTCTAATAACGTGTGATTATAATTAAGGCAACTAATGGGATTTTGTGGACTGTGATTGGCATCGCAAGTACAGCATCAGACAGAGAGGGGAACGTATAAGGGACAAATCTCCAGGACACCTTCAGAATTAGCAGCCATTTGGGTAATTATAAATCTCCGTTTTATAAGGAACGAGGAAACAAGATTAATTTATAAATCAGTTTATTTACAGATTTTGTTCTCTTAAAGTACATTTCAGTTACGAAAGATATTTACACTGGTGTACACAGGGACCCCCCTGGTTATTTTACAGTTCTTAATTACAAAAACCCCTCCACATCCTTGGGTCTGTCTACTGTGCAAAGCTGCTCTGCATGTGAACATTTGCTGAAACTGGCCCAAAAACCAAGTTACCAGGTTATTTACACATACACAGTAAACAGGTTTCTTTTTAGTATCTCCACAACACAGTACATCGGGAGACGGAGCCTCCCAGAAGGCGGCTTTGCAAATGTATATCAAAAGGCTCTGCAAAGTCAAGGAAAAAAAACTATTAAATGCAGGTTAATTACAGTATTCCTCTTTCATCTGTATATATTTTTGCATTTAACGTTTAAATTACAAATAAGTTCAATAGTTTGCTTTTCTCCATTTTAGTTGATTTGTAAACACTTCAGATGCACTAAATACCTTGTAAGATTCAACTGTTTCTCTGCTGAAAAGTACTTTAGTTTCCTAATAGTCTTAAGGTAGCAAAGGGATATGAAAGTCAGAACTGCGCTCAGTTCCGTGCAGAATAGTCACTTAAAAGGTCTCTATCACTGTGCTACTGAAGATCTTCTGCAGGTACACACTTATTCAAGTATTGCAAAAAGCTAAGGCCACTTTTTCAAGAAAGGAAAGTGAACAAGACGGGATTTTTCCAATCCCTCAATTCCACCTTGTGAGCAGCGAGCCTCTGAAAGGCAGAAGTGCTGATTTGCCGCAGCTCAGCTCGGGAAGCATCCTGCTGCGAGAGGTACTCACGCTCCTGGTCCTCACGAGCCTGGGCTTTCCCACCCAGCACCGAGATCCTTCCGAAAAGGGAATTGCATCTCCACAGTGACACTGGCCACTGCCTCAAAGAGCTTCCAGGTCTCGGAAAAATCTCACAGCCTCGAAACTTCTCACGGGGTTGGCACCAAGATAACCAGGACCCGGTAGTATCATCTTGTTCTTTTAGTGGGGAGGTTGGGGAGAGGAGAGGAATACAGAACTCGGCCTCTGCTGTCAAGACTCCAGACTCCCCCCTACCTCCTCGTTATCAGACATGACCCAGACAGACCATTGCTTCATCGCAGTAATCATCAGTCCCAAAGTAACTCAACGCACTCGAGCTATTGAGCATACACTCAACTCAAAGCAACTCAACACACTTGAGGTATTGAGAAGAGAATTCACGTATATTCAAGTCTTTGTAGGGTTGCTCCTGTCGAGGATTGCTACCAAAAAAATAAACGGTGATGTTTGCAAAGGAATAAAGCCATTACTTACACAGTTTTCTTCTGCCCGACCAGCCGTAAAAACAACTTCTGTTGAGGGTGCTAAACTACTGCTGATCTAAACCAGCGAGACAACAGGCGCATCATCTCCAATGGTCCCTGGCACCCTGGCAGGCCAACTGTGCAGCCTCCTCCCTGCTGGTGGCTGCACAGAAAAGCCCCACCAGCCCCACAGGGCAGCTGAAAAGCCTCCGCGATGCGCAGCACCCTTCTCAGTGCCGGCCACACCACCTACGGGACAGAAGCTAACTGCATGCCTCCGATACTCCAGCCTCCAACCTGCGCTGCGGGTTTCTACCTTCTTTCCGTAATTGCTACCTATAAAAATAACAATCGTCTCTATTGAAAAAGATACACCCAAGGAAAGGGAATCTGAGGCAGTGACCCAAGCAGTGACACCAGGCTGGTTAAATGCAGCAGCTTTAGTTTGCTTCTATTTTAAGCGTTTGAGAATTTCACAGTTCAGCATCATGACACCTTAGGCGGACAAATGAATCACTTAAGGAAAAAGGCTGGACGTTGCTCTGCCAAGACCATTTGACTTCCAGCCAGCTAGAAAGGCTGTTACTGCAGGACAGACGTGCATATGCCCTGCTGGAGGTGTTCCTATTACAGCGTTATCTCCTCCTTCTTTTTCTTCCACTTGTTAAGCTTCCATGCATATGGCTCCCCATTAACTCGCAAGTGAGGTGCTGGCAATACTACATCTGAGAGTCTGCTTGGACCTCTGATATATCCAACACTTCCCAGTGCTGTCCCTGAAGAATTACCAGCCACGTGTCGTTGTGCAAAATGCAAATATTCCAATGATAGCTCTCCAAAACAAAACAAAAAAAAAAAAAAAGGAAAAGAAAAAAACTAATGGAGCACTAGCAGAGAGAGGCATCCTAAGAAGCCCAAGAACCAAGCAGATGAAAGAAGCAGCAGGTATCTCCCCCACCACGCCTATCGTGGGTAGCAGCATCTTTTGGGGACCTCCAAGAGGGCTTCGAAGCATCTCCCTGCACTCCGATGTGTCTGGAGAACCTGGCTCTCCTCTGCATCTTGTCCCAGGTTAACAATTTGGGACATCCACTATTAAGGCATCAATGTTTGACCCCAGATTGTCTGTGTTCATCCAAGAAAAACACTAGAATGGGGGGGACAGATTAGGAAAGAGAACTCAGCAGAAGGACACTGTGGTTCAAACTCGGCACCGAATGAATCGGGTACCAGCTGCCCATTGCCGAGAAGTTCTGGGAAAGGAAGGAAACAGACGGAGCAGGGAAGTTTCACATCGTTTTTCAGCTCAGTCCCTTCACCTCTCCCTTGTCTCTGAATCAGGTGCAGAGAAGCTCCGTTCCTAGCTGTACTTTTGCTTCCCACCCCCAGTCAGCGAGGTTTGGTTCCTCTCACCTTCCCTGCATCTGCCTCGAGGAGCTGGAGGTTGTGTGTGAAGAATACAGACACTGGCAGTTTCCAGAACAGACGCTTCCTCAAGTTTGGCTTTCTCAAAATGTAAGATAGCACAACCAACTGCACAGGACACTCTCCTATAACCCACTTAATAAATTATCTGAAAATAAATTAAAAAAAGCCACAAGCACAAAACATGCAGACAGTCAAGCACTGCTTTCTTTGGTGAATACACTCTGTTCTCTAAATTGTTCAAGTGATTGCTTCTCCGATTTATTAGGTGACAAGAAGGGAGAAGGCTGAGGGTGTGAAGGCCAAATTTTTGCAAGGAAACATTTTCCACTCCTGCATGTCTCGTGCCTGAGAGAATCCTGAGTATCCGTTATCTAGGAGCAGCTGGTGCTCCAGGAAGTGAAGAAGTGCTACACGGTAGGAGGAAAGTTGTCCACGGGCTCATCTTTCACGTTTGGCATGAGGCGGCCTTTATCTTGCTCCACCTCTGGATTGAAGCACGTTACATAGGAAAAGCAGTAAGAATTCTTTACTTGAATGCAAAAAGCAACATCACCTAATTTCCCTGGACTGACTGGCACCGTATCTGGTACCGCATCCCGAGAAGAAAAGACGAAAACCAACTTCACAGAAAATGGAATTAACTGGGCTCTGGAGCAGAAGAGACTGATGCACATTGTTAGGGCTGCAGGAGAAGAGGTGTTAAGGTTTTAACACTGTTCAGTATGGTAAATATTCAGTTATGACTAAAACCTGACCAAACCATTTCTTCTGCAAATCGCTCACATTTCTAAAGACAACTCGAGCACTGATGGCTGAGAGCCTTTCCAGCAAAACAGCCAATATCCCAACTTAACCCACCCCTTTCAGAACACAGGCTGCACATCAAAGCCCCAGGGCAGGGGCCACGGACAGCTGCCGACAGCTCTGTGGCAGAACTGTGTCGGCACGCAAACAGTCTGAGCACTCCACAATGCAGCCTCTAGTGAGGATCAGCTTGTTCCAAGCAACAAATCCGGTGCGAGGTCTCTAGCGGCAGAGGATGCAAGTTCAGGTTGCTGCAATCGCATCTGTACTGCCTTTAAAACCCACGTGTGGAAGTCCAGCAGCAGTGCTTGCAGGGTGGAGAGTACGTCGGGAGTCAGAAAGGCCCATGACTCAGTGGTTACGTAGCGTCAAGTTTATTTTCAGCTCTGTCAGACAAGCAGTAATCTCCGCTGTTTCTCATTTATCTGGTTCAGTACATCAACAGTGTCTCTGATTAAGGCCTCGAAGATCCCGTCTGCCAACTGCATCTTTACACACAGTTCGTCCTCGTCGTAGTTCACCCACTGTGCTTCTTCCTCGTGAAGTTCCTGCACCTGGGAGCATAGAGAGGAAAAGGCAGAACAAACAAACATTACAACTCCGTTGCTTTACGATAATATCCCCTGCAAAGTTCCAGAAAGAGTCCATAACAGCCTGTATCTGCCAACGGCATGTCTGTCTTTGCAAAAGATTACAGGAAACGCTTGGAATAGCAAAACAGACACGGAGCTATTTGAACCAGGCTATTTCACCGCGTGGACATTTGCTGCCTTTCACCATGCTACTTGTTTCAAAGGATTTCATATTCCTGCACAAGTTTTTCACTTGAAAGAGCTCAGCTAATGGGATATTTTTGACCAACACCAGCATAAGCTCCATTAAAAACTCCCTAATTGCCCATTTGCAGGAAGCTGATTTCATGCAGCTTAAACTGGTAAGGAATCATGCAAAGGGCTTCAAAAGGGGAAAGAAAAAAAAAAAAAGAAAAGATTTGACTGCAGTTCAGATTATTTGAATTAGGAAACCTAAAGGAACTTACAAACTTCTCCAGTTCTTCTATACTGGAAGACAAAACACTGGTGTGTGTTGTATGGCAGTCTTACAACTCATTTGCACAAAATACTTCATGCTTCATTGGATTTGAGAGCATTATTACAAATTGAGTTTTGTGCTCTTACAGTCAGAATAGCTCAATGCATATTTATTTCTGTTTCTTCTTAAATTGTTGACATGCAAAATCCCATTTCACTGGTCACTGGCAAATAGGTGTCTGAGTAACAGACAGAAGTGAGTGATCTCACTCAGCAAATAAATTCGCACCAGGAGTCTCTCCAAATTCCACACCTCCAATTAAACTTACTAAAAATTTGTTTTGGTAACTATTTTAGTATTACATACACATCCTAACAAAGCTCAAACTTTCTCAAAAAAAAACGAAGAGTGGGGACAAACATCACTCTTTAAAACGATCTACTAGTCGGGTATCAATATGTAATAGTGTTGTCATCTCAACGAGCACAAGAGCTATAGCCCCAGTGCACTCTTCCTTCCGTCTGAAGCTGAAGTGTGCAGCAAGTTGCCTGTTTTGGAGGTGACAGCTGCGGCAGCACAGTGATGACTCAATAACCCAAACACAGCGTGAAGCCCAAGAGCAGGCTGCTCTGGGAACCCCAGGGAAGCTGCATTGCTTCCAGGGTTTTTAGCCATTCATAAGGCTTCAGTTACACACGGGTTTTCGGTCTGACAGCTCTTTTCTCCTTCTCCTAAGAGAGCCTGGGGAGAGGGGCAGGGATCTCATCCTGTACACAGCTTTGGAAGAGTCACACTAAATGCTTACAAATCTCCGTGCTACCGCAGCAAGCATCCTTTTTGGCACAGCCCTCATTTCCCTTACAGCTGTCAAAGATGGAGTGTAATGGTTTCATTGCACTCCTTACTAGCAATGAAGAAGCAACAGCACTGGCAATCAAATTCTGAACGTGCATCGTAGGCAAAAAAAATAGTTTAAACTGTGAACACTATCAAGTGACAGATAATTCAGTGTAAGTTTGTTTCAGCCATCCACCCCCACACAGACTTTTGAGGTCTCTCCCTGGAGAAGCTTGCTGCCTACACTCAGTATGTGCTGGTTGTAAATTTTGATAAGCCTTGGACTAAACCAAAGCAGCGTGTCCCATATCCTCTCATTAACAAGGAGGTATAAAACAAGCACCAATTTAGAGCTGATCACATGTTGTGTGACCTCACACAGACCACTTAGATGAGGAAGAGCAGGAGATAGGCAACCTGGAAAGAAGAGGGTGCCACAAAGAAGTGTTACCGAAAAAGACAGGTCTTGGAGAGCAAATGGAGGCACCAAAAAGGAGACAGTGAAGATCCTAACTAGAGGAAAGATCCTGGAAGTGAGGGAAGATCCTAAAGATGAGAGAGATGGGTGGAGACGAGTGTTGGTGGACCTTGGCCCATGACTCCCATGACTGGCAGCTGGGAGCAGCTGCACAACACCAACCCACACAACCTTCTGCCTGACCATCCCTGGCCAGCAGCATCCTCCCTGCTGGGAACATAAGGTGAGACCTGCTGAGCTTTAGACAAAGTTTTGATTTCTGTAGATTCCCATTCAAAACCATTAACATCTGCAAAATAAACTACGTTGAAGGAGTCACTAGATCATTTGGGAGGCTAGAAATAAGAGAAATCCAGAAATAAACCACTGCCTTGGAAGAAGGCCAGTATGAGGAAGGCAGGTAGGCCCATTTTCCCAGCACTTCATGCCCGGTGTTTGGAAACGTTAAGATGTACAACTGTGCACAAGAGCAGGCTTTGATTCTCTTCTTACAGTTTGACTTCCCTTGGGTTTAGGTCGTGGGGGCCACAGAAGCAGGCTTCTGATTAAGCCAGCTTGACAGGGACAGCTCTGCTTTGCTGGGGAATTCAAAATCGCACAGAGAACATTTTAGCCCTCGAGTCAACAGGCCAGAAGGATCAAGTGCTTTTCAACACTCTGTTGGCAGGCTTGTCAGGTGTAAAAACTGAACATGTAGGTTTGGCAGTAACGTGTGAGCTTTACTTTCTGAAGCTCAGGATAAAAGAAAAGGGGTGGGAGGGTCAGCACAGGGAAAGCAACAGCAGTGTTTGTTCTGGCCCTATGCAAACAGATCAGCACAAAGGTTTTGGCTGGAGACCCAAATGGAAAAATAGTGAGAGCAATCTATTGTTAGCACCTGAACTTAAATAAGGAGATATAAAGGCTCTTACTGTAGCTTACAAAGGTTTTGAAAGGTCTAGGGAACACTGATACACCCAAAGCAGCACCTCTGCCTACGTGTACGTCTGAGATTCTCCCCACAGAGCACAGACAGAACACACAAAATAAAGGAGGCAATACTAAGGGACATGAAATGAAAAGCAAACATCTACACGTTCCTTTACCTTGATTTGAAACTGAAAGTGAAGATTTGCTGTAAACATTAGTAGTCGGAACAACTGCCTAGCAGACAAGATCTCTCCTAACAGATTCTGTTACAAATACTTTCTGAGGAGAGAACCCGCAAAAAAAAAGAGCACAATTGTTTGTTTTTTTGTTTGTTTTTTTTTTTTGTCACTGGCAGAAAACCCTTGACAACTATTTTAGTGTGGGAAAGAACAGACAAAAGTGAAAACAGGACTAAAGATGCAGTTGCTGGTGGAAGTAGCAGAGGCCAAGGCAAAGCAAACAGGTGAAGGGCTGGGCTGATCCATCCACTTCTCCCCTTGATTCCCAGCTGGTGCAAAGGCAGACGGGCACCTGCACCTCCTCGCATCACCAGGCACTGCCCTAACACAGGCTGCTTCTGCTGTCATGCTCCCTCCCACCACACTGAACCTTTGCTGCAGTCAAGGACTACTGCCAGGAACTAGGTTTGGTGTAATGAGCCTTCTAGGAGACATCCAGGAATAACCAGGGAGAGATTAAGCCAGGCAAAATAATCTGGCACTTGCTCTGTGCCTTCAGAGAAACCTATGTCAGCTGAGCACACAGACTTGGCTCTGGGTTTTAGAGCCACCCCCCTGTCAAGGCAGACAATGTCACTATTTGACAATCATTACTAATGTGCTGGAGAAGTAAGCACGCAACAGACTCTGCTTTCTCCATATCAAAACCCTGGCATTAGTCATACCTAGCTCCTGGGTCAGGCAGTATTGGATAGTCAGATGTGTTTAACCCCTCTCAAAGTCACTAAAAATATGTAGTTGTCTCAATAAAAGCTGAGAAAATGTGTTTTCATTTGAAAATGACTTTTACTTGAATGAGAAATTAAGAAACTGGGAAGGACTGGTGCTCAGAGCTTAAATGCAAGTAACAGAAGTCAAAGAAGGTTCACCTCTCTTATAATGTTTTATTTTAACTGCTTATCTTTATAAGCAGACAAAGAATGCAGAGAATCAATCAGCTCCTCTATGCAGTAAAATGACACACCCTGCACACTGTAACATAGATATCTGCTAAATAAATCTTCACGTAACTTGAAGAAACAGAGCATTTTTGGTTGTGGTTTATTTCTAAAGAAGCTTCTAACAGCATCTAAACCTACCAAAAAGTCTTGATTTCTTTTTCAGCAAATCATTGTGTTGTACGGTTTGAATCTATTTCAGACAAAATTTGTGAAACTCCAAATCTGAATCCTCTGTTTGGGGCTACACCGTGAGTTACCAGCAGACAGGCAGCAGATCTTTCACAGACCTGTATATCCAACTGTGAACTCGGATTTGTATTACCACAGAGCTCATAAACTTAAGGAGAACTTGAAGGCTGACCAGGAGACAGAGAAAGCTATCCAAGTAGTTTGTATTTTATAGGGATTGTAATAGAATAAGGTAAAAGGAATCGAGCATCATCTCCTTAGAACTCTGTTCTAACTGAAACCAGGGCAGCTTTTTAGTTAGAAGCTTCTCTGACAGCAGCTCATGTTGCAGTATGAATTTGGTAGCAATGCCACTGAGACTGCCTTATTCCCAAAGCATGGCATGCTGCAATCTTCACAGTTATTCCCAGCCTTCAGATAAAATTTTATTATCACACTCTAGTGAGAACAAAATAAAATTAAGCATGTTATTTATTAAGCCAAACTTGCCAGAGCTCTATTAATCTCTCACGTCTGGGTCTGCATGTAAATTGCTGGCCAGATTGTCTGAACTTCCCACTTATTCTACCTAAAGCACTTTGATGCCTTCAACTGGAGCAATTTTTCACAGTCAGGAATCCTTCTTTCAGGTGTGGCTCTAAGAAATCTGAAGTCAACATCTAAAACTGGTACATAAGCATAACAGTTGTACTATTAATCCTCTCAGAGATTTAAACATAACACTTTTTGCACACACTACAAACAGCCTCTGTAACCCAGAACCAAGAGTACTAGGACATGCAGGTCCTATACACAAGCCTTTTATTTACATACAATTCAAATTAACCCCCTGGGAAAAAGCCTGTGTCGGAAACCTTCCACTGATGGGCAATTAGAAGACCACACGACCCATGACCTGAAGTTAGCTCTGTGTGCGCGTGTGTGGAATCAATTTCAGGTATAATTAAGTAAAGCACGGTGTTAATGACAACTCATATTTCCAAGTGGAACCTTCACCATCATTATAGCCAATAAAGATGTTAATCATCCTGCAACACAAGCCAACCTTTCAAAAACTAGTACACAGCCAGATGCGCTCTACCTTGTGCTGTTCTGACAGTGAACTGTCTCTACCCAGCTGCATTCACTAAGTTCACAGCAAGCACTACAGAAGCAGAAGTCACAGTCATTGCTTAGCTTCGAGGAAAAGCTTAGCTGTGGGTTCCACCTGGCAAACTGTTTGCCTTGTACTAGGTACGTATCGTTATTCACACTGTCTTGTTGAAGTCTTTGCTCTTTTACCCCAAAGACTTTTGCAGCCTTTTGGTTGACTCTGGTTAGCAATCAAGTCTATTATGTTTCCAGTATCACTGCCTCCAATTAATCAGTATTACTTCAAAATAGAAACATTTCAAATTAAAGTAAAAGGAAAAATGTATTTTCTTCCCAAAGAAAAAGTTAACTCTCCTTTCAGTCAAGTATTCCAGTTTCTCCTGCAAATTCACGCTTTAAATTGTGGGGAGTGTGCAAATCTAACCTCCAGGAAAATCCAGTATGAACTGAGAATTCAAGCAATTCACCTTACTTCATGTGGTTGTGGATGCCCCATCCCCAAAGGTCTTCAAGACTAGGTCAGATGAGGCCCTGAGCAACCTGATCTAGAGGGTGGCGTCCCTGCCTATGGCAGGGCGTTGGAACTAGATGATATTTAAGGTCCCTTCCAACCCAAGCCATTCTATTATTCTATGATTCATTGGTACTGGACTTGTTTTGTGTTTTGCTTTGTTTTGGCAAGAAAAATAAATAAATAAAAAAATAAACATCTTCCATTGAGATCTTATGCACACTTTGCGTTCTGTAAATAGTATGTTCAAATGCTGAAATGAATGACCATGTTATACTTCACTCTGAGGGACAGAATCTGAAATGTCCGTATTCATTTACTCACCAATATATGATCCACTCTATCTCGTTTCTTCCGCCCAAATTTCATCATCTTCTGCCAGTCTGTTTTGTGATTAGGTTCTTTCCTCAGGCTGAACAACTTCAGTACTTCAGCTGCAATGAAGCTCTACAGAACAGAAAAGGTGAGATTTATCATATTTGAGCTCAGAAATGACACGCATACACAACGTTCTTTCCCTAAAGAGTAAGACTATAAATGCATAGGAGGCTTCTGTTTAGCCAAGGGATATATGGTGAATACAAGTAAGTTGCAGTGCAAGTCTCTGAGGTAGCCTTACACAGACAGAACAATTATTAAATCCACAAGTGGGAAAAAAAAATAACACCCATTCCTGGAACAATCTTGAGAACAAGAATTTTCAGTTAAGCAGTACAGTAAACAGAAGATTATGACAGTTCATTTTGTAGGAAGTTATTAAAGAAAAGAAGGGTGTGAGTTTGGTGTCCTTGTCCTGTGACCATGTTCTCCTATGCCACAGGTTTCTCAAAGTCTTCTCAACTAAACAGGTTGATTCAGATACTATTTCTGACTTTTCTAGAGAGTTAACATGCTTTATCGTCTGCAGGTTTATCAAAATACAGTCCAAAATAACAATTCAAGAAGAAACAGTACACCTAAGAGCTGTCATGTATGTCCTGTCAAGCTGTATTACAAGTTCTTTGTTGAGCACCTTCTGAAGCAATTTTTTTTCCCCCCCAACAACCAGCCCTACAAGTTTAACTTTGGTCCAATCAGGCTCCACCTTTTGGGGGTTTTGTCCTTTCTCAAGCACTACCACCAGCAACAGGATTTCTCCTTTGGCCAAATGCAGCAATAACCTCACCAGTCAAAGTCTGGATCCATACAGGCAACTCCCACTGTTTTCAGTGAGGTTGGCACAGGTGTGTCTGATGAAAAAATCCAGCTCATCCCATTTGGCCCAACCCTACAGTTGGATCCATGCCACTATACCCAATACAGAGTTCCAACGAGGTCTGCTGAAGCAGCAGTCTGTCAGCATACCAATTTTGTAAGACCAAGGTCTTCCTGTCAGTTCTGCATAGAGGATTGTGGTTTAAAAGTAACTAGTATCAGCCAAGATGACTGGGAGGCAAATCCTTTGAGTAAAATGGAGCATCTTGACAAATTCCCTTTCAGGTTTGTCATCTCATTTCTCTTCTCAACACTTCTCATATTGGATAGATCTTTTACCACCTTTTAACCCTCAGGCAACTGTCACTACAACATTTTTCATCTCCTCTTCCCTGTTATCACAAGGATTTCTTCCTACCTTGATTTCATCCAGATCATTTGGATCTTTTACTCGGCGAAAGTAAGCAGATGCGATCCTACACGGTTTCATCCAAATAGGCTGATTTAGATTAGGATCCTCAGCAAAGATTTCTCCAAAGATCTCTCTTGTTAAATCAAATACCACCTTAACAAAGGAAGAAGTGAGAATTAAGGCTTCTGATCTTCATGGTAACAATTCAAAGGACAAGAACAAAATGCCTGAAGACCGTACCTTTTTATAGACCTGTTTGTTTATCGTGTCCGTGTCCTGCTCTTTAATGGTACCACTAAGATCAGTGTGAAGGCTGAAATTTTGAAGATCATGACCCAGCTCTTTCAGTTTCCAGAGTTCCTCAGCTGCTGCATGCACCATCCCTTCCACCTCCACCGCAGTATGAGGGACTGCCAAAGGCTCCTCACACGGCTTTGTTGGAACTTTCTGTGCCTCTACCTTGGGCAGCACTGCTGGTTCCTCAGCTTGCTTCTGCTGGACCTTACGGGAACTAAGGCCATAGTCCTCATCAAACCAGTCTTGATCATCTCCCAGCACGCTCAGGAACTCCCGATTGAGCTCCAGCTCAGCCAGCCTCTTGGCAAGCTCCTCCTGACCGCTTGCACCAAACACTGGACTCTCCTGTGAATTAAGAGTCACGGAGCAAATATAAAGCAGTGTCACACCATTGCCTATCAGGCATTCAACTTGTATCTTTAAGTGCTCTACTAACTGGCTACATATGCACAACTACTCTCATAAGATAAGAAATGGTGCATAGTAAAATTAGAAATGTTTCAACTCAGATACCTGGATCTTCTATCACTCCTCATGAACACTTTCAGGGGTGTTTCAGCTCTGAAAGCTACAGAGCTTTCAGAGGCTTCCTACAGAAGACTACCTGTACCTGCCCACTGCGCGTCCTGATGTTTAACTGTTTAGGAAAGGCTGAGTAGTTTAAAGAATGATAATGTGACACATAACTTTTCACTTTGCTTACCAGCAAGTCTCAGATCTGCTTCAACAGCCTAAAAGCTTTTAGCAGGCAATGGCCGTAGTGACTGAGCAATGGTGAAATGAGCTGAAGCTTTCTGTGATGATAATATATTGAGATCAATGGCATAGCAGACAGGTTTACTGACATCTTCAGCAGAAAGGCCAAGTTCTAAATCTGTGTCATTAATGGTTGTTCTGAGGAAGCTTGAACTTCCACTGCTCATGATATATTACTTCTGTGGACAGAGCGGTCTGACAACTTAACGATCCCTATAGCAACTAATTATTTTACAAGATGATTGTTTCATATCAAGGATAGACAGAGGTAAGTTTACAGTTTAATGTACTTTGACATTTTTAGAATAAAATTGAGGGTAACGATTAAGTGAAATCAAACACGTAAGCAGAATGCAATCTAAATTAAGTATTCTTCACTTTGATGTGCCAAAACTTGTCTTTAAGCCTGCAGGGCTACTAAAGTGAGTTGGGAATGGGGAAACATGAGAACACACATTACACCCATACATACAGACACAATCTTCACAACACCAAACAGAACTTGGGAGAAAACAACTGGTGCTACACTGCATCCTTCATATTCAATAACCATCAGTCAAAGCAACCATCATCAACTCTTAAAATTAGCACAAAATATTTGTTACTTACTGGTCTGGGACACATGTCTGGAGAGGAAAGTTCTTCTCTTTCATCTTCCAAGTCCGAGCTTAGAAAAAAATTATTGAGTCCATCAGGAATCTGCTTTTCTACTTGCTGGGATGGGGTATTGGATTCTTCCCTCACATCACAGAGTTCCTGGTTGCTGAGTTGGATTTTCTCATTCCTGACCTTCTTTATTTGCTGTAACTGATTGACCGTGTCTTTCACAAAATCTTTAAGCAGACTGTCTGTCAGCAAACTGACCTTTTCCAGTTGGTCTTTCGACTTTTCTTCTTCTTTAAATGGTAGTCTAAGCTGGGCTTCTAATTGGTTCTTTTCTTTTGTGAGCAAATCCAGAAGTGGAGTTGCAGGCTTCTCCACAACTTCAGGAGAGAGATCATCTAACTTTTCAGAACACTCTTCCCCCAGTGTTTTCTGCCTCTCCAGTTTTTCAGAAAGGAAATCCGAGATGTCATCCAACTGAACAGTGGAAATCTTGTCCGTCACACCAGAAATGGGAAGAGCAAGGTCGGCCTCCTCTTTTATAGCATGCTTCAGATAAGCCACCACAGACTGTTCTGGGACAAGTGATTCAGTAGCTACAGAAATCTCCTTCATGCTGTTTGCTTTGGAAGATGTCCCCTCATCAATGTTTTCTCCAGCTGAGGCTTCCGAAACAGCTGTGCCTGCAGGAGCTTTATCCTGGGAAGAGTTCTCTGTTGCACTTCTGCTCTGGCTTTCATCTTCTTTGCCAGATTTGGAACTTCCTTTGCCTTTCTGCTCAGCTTTGTGTTGCTTCTCCAGTCTGTCATCAAAGAATGAATCTTCATCCTTATTTGTGTCTAAATGGCTATCAATACTTTCTGCAATGTGAGAGATTTTTTGAGGAGGAGCAAAAATACCGTGCCTTTCTTTGCAATCAAAATATTTAATACCATCGTAAGTTCCATTATTGTTCCCTTCAGGTTTATCCAACTCCACACCAGCCCAAAACCCTTTGGCAAATTTAGTCAGACCTTTGAATCGCAGTGTTCCAGGTTGGACTTTACTCACAAGGACCCTATCACCAATGCTGAAGTTTGACAAATTATCTGTTTCTTCTGTGACTGAAGCAGAGACCCATGGTGGTGGATGAGTGGGAGCCTGTTCTTTCTCCACATCAATGCGTTCAGTATTTTTCATAAGTTCTGTTGGAGACTTAAGTTCCAACAATCTCTCCGAATGCTTGCTGCTGGAGAGAGAAAGAGATTTGTCACTGAGGTATTCGCTGATTTCGCCATCACTGCCAAGGCTCGTGGATCTGCTTCTGTTGGTCTGTGTGTGCTGTGACTGCTCTCTCAGTGAGTGAGTGTCCCCTTTAGGGGAGAGAAGGGACGCTTCAAAGTCATCTTTGTAATGTTCCACAGCAAGTGTTTCTTCAATTGCTGCCTGTTTCCTGGAGGAGGATCCTTCAAAGTCTTCAACGTATGATGGCTCTTTTTGACTAAACAGGTGTTCTGAAAGCTGATCATCTTTTTCCTCTGCTGATTTGCTCAATTTGCAATAAGACTCCTCTACGTTTGGGACAGTTACGGCATCTTTGTCTGCCAGTCTCTGTTCTAAGACTTCCTCTTTACCATGAAGGCTTTCCACAGACAAACCAAAAGGTTCCTTTAGGGAGTGTTCATTTGCAGAATGGAGGACTTTCTCTGGAATAACGCCCAATGAACTCTCCTGTTCTTTATCTAAAGTCAACAACACATCAGAACTTTCCAAAGGTTTAATATAAGAATCTTCAATCTCGTATTCTTCTGATTTTATATATTCCAAGTCTTCTGGTATCTCAGATTTATGACTGAAGACAGCCTCCTCATTGGGTACACTTATTGCAATGCTTGTTGACCCATGGGATATCCTACTAATATCTTTTATGTCTTTGAGAAGAGCTGATGAGGACACGTGATCTAGGGAATCACCAGATGCTGCTCTGGAACTCCTTGGTGATGTTAAAACTGAGGAAGATTTTCTGGAAGGTTCTTCTGCATGAACATCTGTCACCTTCTTGCTGTGCACAGACACAGATCTCTCGGTTCTTGATGACACAGCATCTTGAAAGAAAATAAAAAGTGAATCATAAGAAGTGAATCACAACAGATGGCATAGCCTGCACTGTCTCATTGATGTTGGCAACCATAGCCAACAAAATTAACATCAAGGTTTCTACGCTAAAAGATGCAAACTGGTGCCTTGGAAACACAGATTTCTAACTGTCCCACAAGCATTTGTCCAGTTCCAGCACTATAACATTTTCTAATTCTGTTTCTTGTACCATTACTTTATAACACTACAATACTTAGCCCAACATAAGGACTTAGCAACCTCATCTAGTGAAAAGTGTGCCTGCCCATGGCAGGGGTGTTGCAACTAGATGATCTTTAAGGTCCTTTCCAACTCAGACCATTCTGTCATCCTATGAAAACAACCAAGCTTAGAACTGCAGACAGAATCACAGAACGGCTTGGGCTGGAAGGGACCTCAACAATTACCAACAGCAAAACATTGATAAGTATTAAAAAAAGGAAACAGCTGTTCCTAAGTATCTACTTCTAAAGCCTTACTTATTTTGGTTTCCTTACTTTCCCTCCAGTGATAAAGAAACAGGAAATAAAATAAAAGGAAAAAGACTGTCACATAATTATGATTTTATAAAAACCTCACCAAGAATAAAACTATATAGTGAACATTCATGAAACAGCAAAAGCAAATGCCTACTAAGTAGAATTAATAAAGCATGAACAAAAAAACTTTATTTAATATGTAGTGCTATACAAAATATATAGTTTTGTATACTCATCATTTTCATCAACATTTGTTCTCAACATTTGTTGAGAACATCAACATTTGTTCTAGTACAAATTCTTTAAAATAAAGAACTCAAATACTATGATGTTTCAGAACTGAGAGCTGAGGGAGTAAGAGAAAGGAGCTATAACTTAGGGACCTCCACTCCCCAGGTATTTCCAAGACCAAAACAAATGTAAACGTAAACATCAAAGTAAAAAATATAGCTTCACCACTGTGGTTTTATCAAGTCTCCATGCTCTCTTAAAACCTCTTCGTGAATAAAGAAGAATAAGATTAAAGAAGTTTAAATAGCCAGGCTTCAAGACTTTGATCTGTAGTACTGATTCTTCTGTTTACATACCTGCATACTCTGCAATGGATTCCAAAGATGCTCTGGATCGCTCTGATTCAGTCAGTGATTTCCAATTTTTAGCTGTCTCCGGCCTAAAGTTGAAATATTGAGTTGTGTGAACCATTGTTACATGAGAAAGTGCTCCATTTTGATTTTAAATAGATAAAAATGAAAATATGAGCATCTATAATTCTATCAACTTATTAATGATAACAAACAGTTTGGTTTGTCAACATACTGTTAACTTAGAAAACAGGAGTGGGGACAGAGTTGGTGGTTTGGCAAACTCTGGAAAATAATTTTTTAAAAGGTTAATCACAAACCTTGGCCTTTTTGCAGCCAAAAAAGAGAAAAATACTTTTTTTTTTAAAAAAAGAATGCACTAAAATTGCACCATCTGCTGGAGAAAATGAAACACTTAATACTGTGAGAAGTGCAAAAAGTCAACTGAATTGTCTACTTTTTAAAACATGAGATCCAAAACAGATATAAGTTGAAAAGATGAACAGTTTGCCTTACAGTGCAACAGGCATAAGAACTCTTACAGGTCAGTGATCTAAACAACTGCTTTGCACATTCTTGCTCAATCAAAAATTATTATTCAGAACGAACTTGACAACAGGACCTGAAAGGCTGGGCAGGACAGAAATAAGATGCATATGATTACAGGGACAGCGCATCTTATCTATTTTGGGCCAAATGTAACCAGCGAATGTGTCAGCAGCATACTGCCACTGTCCAGTGCTTTAAGGAACAGCAGTTAGCAGCTTTGCTTGCACCAAAGGTCTCTGCTCAAACAGCAATCATTGCAGTTTCAGAATAATCTAAGCAAGAAGAAATCCCATTTACCTATGGAGTGGTGGTGCCTTGATCTTCGGTTTTTCAGTAGCAGCTGAAGATGGAGTTTTAATCTGAGGTTTGGCTGTGGGTGATAACTCCAGATCTTGGCTCAGCTCAGCTTCAGTCTTCTTGATAAACTCATCATATGACTGAGCATAAAGAAGTTATGACTGTTAATCTACTAAATTATAACTACTACAATTTGGTATACAAAACCTATCAAAATAAATAAAGCATAGCCTCAGCCATTTAAGGACACACTGAGTTTCTCTGTACTGTTTTACTTCCTAAAGCTCCATATGTGTGAATCCTGGGAATCAATACCTTACTTTCAAAAACAAATTACGTAAGCACCACTGTTTAACCCAAGCTGGGATACTAATGCGTATGAACATATATAAACCCCACCGAACACTGTAACCAGTTAAAAGTACCCATTTTAAAGAGTGTGGTTTTGCCTCCAAGGTTCTGGTTCATTACTGAAAGCAGTTAACTAGCCAAAAACAGTCCCACTTCCATCACAATTAACATGCCTTTCACAGCTGTTGATACAATATTTTGCCAACAACATCCATAATAAAATGATTTATCCATAGCTTTTACTTTGCCCATCTTCCTATGGTTCCTAACCTCCAGTTGCTTGATCAAACTGGCCTCCTGGGCTTTCAGTCTCTCCTTTTGCCTCTTTTTCTGTTCCTTTTTCAGCTGGTAAACCACAGACTTCCTTTTCCGTAGTTCATCCTTCAGGGCCCTGATCCGTCCTTCAATATCACTTTGATCAGATGTGGTTTCTGAAAAAGGATTTGTTTTAGCCTTTAAATAACTTGTAAAACAATTCTATATAAAGCAGTCAACAGTCATTTAGTATACACAAAATATGGTCCAAGTGAAATATTCAAGAAATTAAGTTAATTTCAACATATTAAGTGGGATCTTGGATTCACAACACTACTGTATAGCATATGAAAGAAAAAAGCACTGCATCTTATTTGATTTACAAGAGAGAAAGGCTCTGATACATGCAGTAACTTGTTACCAAACTTGTTCACGTCAATTGCCCACATTGACATTGCTCCCTCATTAAGGGCTTATCACATCAGCTGTGTCAGAAATTAACCTTTGCTGACATTTAAAAATATGACAGCTCAACAATGCATACCAAAAACGTAACTGAAGCATTTGTTTACAGTCACCATACACAATTTCAAACTACAAGGTACACTTTACTGATGAGAATTTCTCTTGGAATAGCAGGCTCCAAAAGCAGGTTAGGTTTCCAGCCCACTTCAGATCTATTTAGACAACGTGGCAAAAAAACTATGAAATGGCAGGCTGACTGGCTGACAGCTGCAGGGAAAGCCAGTTTGAACGATTAAGAGATTTTTACTGTTGTCAGGTTTTGGACTGACGTTTTATTCAAGGTGAAGGAGGGTAGTGTTGAGCTTAGACACATGGCAGACTACTCTACAATTGCTTACACAAAGCTATGTGGCACATCCTTGCTCCAAGTTCTGTTTCAAAGACCTTCCTAAGATGCCATTACTGACTGGGGCTATTTTTTTTTTTTTTCTTCTTAATCATTTCCTCTCCATCCCCTGCAGTCTGGCCTTCAATCCTTTTGATGATTTTCTGCTTCTGTTCCATTGTAACGCTGTCCCCAGCTGCTCAGATCCGTTCTCTGCAGGATAACCACATTCTACCAGCAACTCTGCCATTTTCATAATTCCTATTCTACCAAGTTCCTGGTCTCACAGGGCTCTCAGACTTAGAGAAAGACTGGCTCAGTGCCTCACTACTTTTCTTCCCCACCCACCTGATTATGTCCACCTGTTTGTTGCTTTTCACACATATAGCAATACAGTGCAAAACAAGATCCTGGCCTCAGATGGTGCTGCCACAATTAAATATGAGAAAATTTCCAAAATATTTATCTGATACAGTCTTATGGGAGCTGCTCCCTGTAGCTGATGCCCCCTTTATCTTCTACAGCAGCAGTTTCTAACAGAAGGATCTAGAGTGGTCTGCTTTTCTAATGCTTGATATTATCAATGCTGTTTTATGGACCAAAAGGCTTGGATGCCCATAAACTACAACCAAAGGCTCTAGAAAGTAAGTTTCCAGTAATATCTAGTCAGCTAGTGGGAACAGCAGGACATTTTGCTAAACCATTTCACTTCTCAAGACAACAAACAGCCATGAAGAATGATTTCATCATCAACAGCCAGCAAATACGATCAAACTACCATATTTATTTTCTGCTAACAACGGCTGTTAACCATTTACAGAAGTTTAAAAAAGCATGGAAAGAATGGATCTCACTTGCTAATCACGAGTACTTTACGATGCCACTGTACTTAATTCCTCCTGAATGGTAAGTGACCATTATGCAATTATAGCTTTTATTGATCAACTCATAAGGGAAAGATCTGCACATGCTTTCATCTTCGACAATCCTGTCTACGCGTGCATCAGCACTGACATAGCGATGACTTCACTACTACTCAGCAGCTTGGAAGATTTGCCTCTTTACAATGGAATGATTTATTGTGAAACCAGCATCATCTTGACGGACTTCCCCTCTCTTATACAACCATCAACATTTGAAATTGAATCATGGAATGGTTTGGGTTGGAAGGGACCTTAAAGATCATCGTCAAACCCTCTTGCCATGGGCAGGGACACCTTCCACTAGACCAGGTTGCTCAAAGCCCCACCCAACCTGGCCTCAAACACTTCCAGGAATGCTGAAGATAGCAAATACTCCATTTTAAAAGAGTTTATTTTCATGACCATTGTTGCCTGCTATACTTTTCACTATGGGTTCCTCGAGTGGTTCCTCATTCAGAACTTGAACATAGCTTGAAGGCTTCACTGGGTTGCAACCTGCCCTCCAGACAGAACACAAACACAAACTACTCAGTGCCAGTATCTAGGTGTTAGGTATTCTTTTCTACATCCAACAGAATATCTGCCTCAAAATTACTGTTATTGTTGCCTTTACATACATATTAAGCAAGAAATGGCATAAAAGATGACTAAGCTTGCTACATCAAGCACAGATGTCTCCAGTCTTCATAGTGTGCCAGTGAAGTTCTCTCTAAATCACAAAGAACAGCCAGTACATACAATAGAACCACCTCATTCTTTTTCCACCAAAGACTTCCTAAGCACTTAAGGAATTAAACCCAAGAAAAGCATATTCCTCTGTGGCTTTTATCTCATTTGCTAATAAGAAGTATCTTGTGATGCTGTAACAACCACACTGTGGAATACAAGACGTTTAAGAGGCTAAAAGCAAAGAAAGGCTCAAGATAGTCTTCAAAGCTCAATGGAGTGGACGATGGTGACTCAGAGATGATGGTTTGCGCAGGAAGTCCTGGAATTCATGTGAGTAACAGGCTGTGAGAACACATTAGGGAAAGGACTGCTCTGTACCAGTGCATTTCTGTTATTCCTTCCCTCAACATTTACTGGTAGCCTGCTTAGATACTTGGCTGAAAGACTTGTGAGAGGGGTATACACAGATCTTGTATTCTGTAGCTCAAAAACACAACCTTAGGTTCTATTTTACTGCACACAGTCCAAATCCTTCTCAAAAAATGGGAAACAAACAACAAATATTCATTTTCTTGAGCACATTAGTATGATATTAATTACTCCAGTTAGTGATAATGCTTACACATTTCTAGATTTCTTCTCCCAGGTCCCAGGAGTACATATTGTACCCACAGTACCAAAGCAGACTTAGGACATGAGGAGGTAAGAAACTCAGTAGTTTTTAAAGACGAGCCTTATACACCGAGAACAACTTTTTTTCTGATGATCCACTGTCTTACAGGCTGATTGTCCTGGCTGTGGACAGACATTCTGCATATGGCATGAAGCATCCAATTGCTATGCACATGCCTGTGAAGGTTCAGTGGGCTCACTTGTACTGCCAGGTAACAGAGCTGGATGGCTTCCAGCGCCAGATTGTGTTCAGGAGGAAGATGATTGTGTTTATATGGTGCTGAGCCATATTCTGCTTTCTTACAATAAAAGCAGTGGAGAATAGTAATTTATTAAAAGCACATCTAACCTTGGCATTTTTAAATTCTAGAGATACCTTAACTATTAACTCTCTTTTCATGCCTGTTTGCAGGAACCTGTGCAAAAATATATACCTTATGCTGAAACAATTATGCTGAAACAAGTGACAGAACTCTAAAACCTAGCATTTTCCAGAAATTTCTGTCTGCCTCTCCACATATAGGTCTGCATTTTTAAAAAATTTTATTTACTCATTAAAATGATTAGCTTTGAAAAAGCAATTAAACCCATGCAGATATTACACTTACCTGACTGTGTCATAGATAAAGATTCATCAGACCAATTGTGGGATGTCTGATGAGACTTCACAGGTGAACGCAGCTGTCCTCCAGTTCTATGGCTGCCTTTGCTGGAATCTTGCTTTGATACAGATATGCTTTTGGGAGGAGACTATGTGAGAAGAAAAGGACAAATAAGTAACTGCTTGTAAATCTCAGATTTAAAGGAGATCATTGCCATCAGGACTAGTTACAAGGAAAGACTGGCATGACTAGAGAATTATAAGCAATGGTACATATCCAGCTGCCTTAAAACAGCTTTAATCTTAATTTGCTAGACAATAAAACAAAAATACCAACAGCAGCAATAGAAGACTGCTTGCTTTGAGAGTGGACTTCAGAAAATGTACTCAGACTACCCCGTTACTACTTAAGTACTGACATGGTTGTGACTCACAGGTGCTCAATACAGTGTATGTAACTGTATTCGGTAAAAATTAAGGGAATAAGAACTCCTACTAAATATACCCATGAATCCAAAAGGACCATTTCATGTAGAGGAGTGAGATGCCATTCTAAATTATTAAAACAGAACCCTATTTCTCTGTAGCCAGGCAAAAAAAATCTAAGAACTATTCTGGCAAAATGCTGCTTACCGCTTCAATATTATACCACAAACCTTTCCCACACCTCAAACATAACCTCTAGCTCATATTAGGTATTTTACTTCACTATCTTCTCAGAGAACTCTACGAGAAGAAAGTATTTCTACTAGAAATCTAGATGAGCAGTTCTTTTTCCCCTCGCAGAGACAGCAAATTTTCTGTCTCTCATTCAACACAGGGCAAAGTTATCAGGTTGATATTTACCAAAATTATCAATGAAGCAGAAATAACAGAACGCTAAAATGGATTTAGCTAGCAAGCAGACAATCCAAAACCCAATGGACTGCGTTCCAGGTTACAGCTATGCTTCTTCATCTTATAGCTATACTTTGGCATACATCACTCGCAAATAAAGCAAGGTGGAAAAACATGGCATAGTTTCCATGGCCTCAAAGAATTTACACAATGGTAACAAGCTAGCCTACAGCTAATTCACGTTGATGAACTGGGTCAGTGTTCCACCACTTAATACCACATACCTTTGTGACATATGCAGAACATTTTGCAAGACTACCCATGGGTTTAAAAGCATTGAAACTCTGTGCTCAAGTGATTTTTCCTCACCTCAAGACTTTAAAGAATATATCTGGTCACAGTGTTTATTCATAGTAACATGCAATGGTATTGCAAACAGAACAGTTTAATCTCTGCTTCAACAGTTGGAAAGGCTGTACTTGTGTTTTCTGACAATCTTTTAGAAGCTTAAGAATGCATACAGCATAAAAATCTCACTCACAAGTTTGCCAGGTGTGGTAGAGGACTTGAACTCCTCAGAATAAATCATTTCTTCATTAATTGTACTCTGATCTGGGCTTTCTGGCTGTCCATGGCCCATTGTCTCTGATGGGACAGACTCAGCAGCTGGACTGCCAAGATCTTCTGGGACAGAGCTTTCACTGTTCAGACGAGAGCAAGAAGGCACTGGAGACTCTTCTTCACTGGCTGTTTCTGAGGTAGAATAATGAGAAAAGACAAACCACTTCAGAACTTGCACCGACTTAAATGCCTTCAGAGAAACTGTTGCCTGCGTATAAAGTAGGAACTGCTACCAACACATCAAACTGGTGTTATTTCACTCACCTACACACCAAGAGAGGAACATCTAGCATCAACAAGCATGTTTACCAAAAAAACATGATTTAAGACTATCAGTCTTAGCGATTGCTGAATGTCTAAACCAAAGTTTTTCAGGATATTCTAACATTTTCCAGACAACATACTCCAAAAAGATTATTATTAGGGAAACCTGTCCTTCCAGTTGCCCACACAACAGCAAGAGTCACTATTAGTCTGAAGAAGTCATGGTGGAGCATATAATCTGCAAGTCAGATCTTGAATTTAGAATTGATTGCTTCCTTTACAGTAGTTGCAGAAAACATTTTAATGTTATGATTTCATCATGAGTCTCTCAAATGGCAACAAGTAAAATAATAAGTTGGGTTTTCAATATTCCTGTTTACTAAATTCCGCGGGAGTCACAGCATTATGGAAGCAGCCATGGAGAACTATTTAATATTTGAGCAACGGCTGGGGAGACAAATTTCTCTTTCTAAAGCAGGACCATGCTCCCATGCTTACTGGTAGGTACTGGTAATACAAAGTAGTGTATTTTTTTCATCCAAGCCTCTGTCTTCAGCGTAAGGAGTTTTTGCTCATTGGAACTTACTGACTCACACACATAACATCTTTAAGCTGTCTTACAGATGCCTAAAATCCACATGACTTTTCAGTAACAAGGGTAATAGGAAATAATTCTGAATTCCTTTTGCACTCTGAAAGGATATTCTCCTGCTTTCTACAGTGGGAAAAATATATTATTTTGAGAACAACCCCTAAAGTTTTATTACCTTCTCCCACTGCAATCTGGTCCTCTGTAGTTCATACTGAAAGTACAGTCTACTTAAAACAGAATAATAAAGCTTTAGCTCCCCAAATCTGGGAACATTTTTCTTATAATAGAATCACTTATACTAATTACAGTAGTATTTGTTTTGAAAAAAAATAATAAAAAAAAAGAAATAGACTCTAAATTGTATGTAGAAACATCTGGCTGGCCTTTGCTGCACTGCATGCTTAAGAAGGTACACAGCAAAGGAGGAATACCCATATAACTAAGGTTTAAGGTTTAAAATAGGTTTAAAAAGAACAAGGCAGGAGATGACATTAAAGAGCGCAGAAATCAAGAGAATCACCACCACCAGATCAAAAAAGGCAGGAAGTGGAAACCTAAGCAATCGTGTCAGATTGTTTTACTCCTGTCATTTGCATCAGTTCTCCTCCACTTCCTATTACCTTTGGGCTCAGTTCTCTGATCCCCCAGTTCTTTCTTGGCTACTTTGTTTTTAAGCAACTCTTTGTCCCAGGCAGCCAGAGCCTGCTTTTCTATCCGCCGTATTTCAGCTTCCTCTGCATCTAGGCGGCGTTTCCACTCCAGCAATTCTTCAGCATGTTGTCGACGCTGCATAAGCTTCTGTTCTCGCTTAGTTAGGAACCTGACATACAGAGCAGAAGACAATGGAAAAGCAGTCGACCACAGGCAAAGATCCCAACAGCCAGAAGCTCTATGGCCACAATCCCCAGAATTTTAGCTGTTCAGATTGTTTCCTAGGGTAATATCCATACTAATAACTATGTCCTAGACTTCTGATGTGCTGCTGGGGAAAGAATGGAAAAATATTTTTTTCCTGTAAAACTGCTGCTTAGATTTTAAGAATCTTCAACATCATTAAAAGTGCTACTAAATACTCAGTAAAATGAACAGGGGCAGTTCCCAGTTTTAGAACATGAGAAGTACCTGTGGCATTAAACTGGAACCCTCAAGAAAGCAGTGACTGTTTGAAAAATGAACCTTTCTTTTTGCTAATTCCAATGACAGAGAAAAATATTGTAGCCCCAACTGCCCCACAGTTCTTTCTAAATACATAATTATAAGAGAAGGTGTTCCTGTATTAATAATCCTCCTGAAGGATTTGCTGGAATTACTGGAGCTTTTATCCTTCTTCCTTTGAGTATCATCTCTGGATTGCCACACTTGGAATGTTAATTGTTAGTTGACAGCATAAAGAGCATAAGGATGCAGGACTGTTCTTCCCAGCTACTAACAGATCTGGCTACTAATTTAAAACTAAGAGAAAATAAAAACCTCATGCTGAAAATTTGCAATATTTTTTCTTTGTGACAAAGGTTTCTCAAGACATCCATGAAGCCTCAGAAATGAGGAACTTGTGAGTTTGAATAGGTCTGTGTGCATGTACTAATTCTCTTTGCCAACCACTGAACAGAAGCATCCCTGGGCTTACTTCTAAATATTGAAGTTACCGAGAAAATAACATTCAACCTTTAAGATAGGAGCTAGAAGCAACTTCAACATCAGCTGCATGTACTTCCTCTCCCATGCCAACTCTAGAGAAGACTGTATATCAATCCTTTCAGCTCTTGCAGTCAAATTCTTAACACGTCACAGAATCACTCTTCAGAAAATAGATGATTTGCCAGATAGAGAGAGTTTTCAAATCAGTACAGAAGGTGTGGTGTCTGAAAATGCAGTCTTCAAAGTCCTGTGATATTTCTCCTTGAAAGTGCCTTTATAATTTGCCATTTTTAATACAACCTAAATACTTAGCATCAAAGTTTTCAAGCTGCAAAGCAGTTACTAATTTTTGCTTTTTGATCTCCTATGTTTCAAACAATCCTCTTATATAGAGGGACTGCAATGAACAACTGGGTAATCTGCAGGTCTCACCTGCTGAGGGACTTTTCCTATTTACTCGCTTAGTGTTGCTCAATCTGTTCCCTGGAAAAGAGAGCTGGCAGTTCATCGGAAAGATTAAGATTCAGATGAGTCCTCCTCTATGAGGGATTCAGATCAGATGGAAAAAAGGTGATGATGTGAAGATAAAAGTTTCAGAAGCCAGTAAGACATGCCCACAGATCCCCTTTACTATAGTCAAAGCAAGGATAAATGGAAAGCAGAAGCACCTCACAGACTGTCTGGAATACCTGCCACCTTTCAGTTCACAGGTGCTATGATTTCATGTATTATTTTATCACCTGCTGTAGATAAACATCAAACATTGTCTACTCTTAGGGAAAACTGACAGATTTATATCACCAAATCTAGATTATCAATGATAATTGCACTATAAACATGACACAGACAGTCATGGTTGTCGATGTTGTCTTTAACCAGCACTATCAGATTTATCAGCTTTTACTTTCAGTTACACATCAGTTCCAATTAGTCGAGCAGGTCATAGATTTGGAACTTGTTATGTAGGTCATTACTACAGCAATGATCTCAATGCAAAAGGCAACTTCTTCCTTCACTAGTTGTTTCATTTCATTAAAATATCTGGGTCTTTACGGCTGGCCAGATCTTGAGAAAGGCAAGTCCGGTTGGAATAAAATCAAAGAGAAAGGCTGAAATAAATGGATTCAAAAGAGCAAGATTCCTCAACAGCAAACGTCAAATGAATTAACCCAGAAGGCCACAAGCAGGAGCAGAATTAACTAAATGACCATAAAACTAATCACCATACAAACACTAACTAATAACAGACTACCAGTCAGTCAAAAGGAATGTTAAGAGAGAGAAAGAAAATTCCAACATTCATCCTTTAGGAAGAAGCAGATTAAAGCAGCGTGGCTAAAGATGCAGACCCTTTTATAACCCTGAGGTATAAAAGGTCAGAACCACAAGGCAGCGTGCATATTGCCTTAGTATTCACTACAATCTAGAGGGTTCCAGTTGTAACACCAAGGGTATCCATTCATCCTCACCAGAAGGGGTACCTTCGGGGGGGGGGAAGGCAAAAAATACATCATGTATTTACAAGGCAGGAAATCTAGATGAGCAAGGAGGAAGCAGAAGCATTCACGTTACATCATACAACGTGATTTTCAAAGTCTAACTATTTCTCCAGTTCTAAGGTCCAACATTTTATCTGCCCATTCCAGAAGTGTTAACCTGTGTTTGTACTGCATTTATGCCCAACGTGCACTGAGTTTAAGGTCAAATTAGGCAGTTCAGCAGCTATTCTGAAAAAGACAGTGGGAGAAAAGTGAACTGTCTGCTACTCAGAACACAGTAGGAATAATAAGAGGTTAATCTGGAAACGGTAAAGCGTCAAAAAATGTTCACTGATGCATCTGGTGAAGAACTTCTTGACTTTTTAGGACTGAACAGAGCATGCTCTATCAAAGAGTCTATCACTTGAGAAAGGTACAGTTACCTGACCAATTGGTTGTAGATATACAGCTGGAATTTGGGGTGGAGGTTGGGAAAACAGACACTGAGAGAGGCCCAGTGGTGAGACGTAAAGACAGAGAAGAAGTAGTGAACAGGAGAGCAGTGTCTACAAAATAAGGAGGAAGAGTTTAAAACTAAGCAAAAAAAGGCAGAAAGAATGAGAAAAGGACAGCATCTAGCAAAGAACTTTTAAATTAATTGCATTTAACCTAACATCTCAGATAGAAAAACTATACATTGTTATGCAGAAGGTAATAGAACACATACACTTGTGCATAAGTTAGAACACTTCATTTTCTGTTAGTCAAAGGCATGCTACTTTCACATCACTGTGTTTTTCCTTAAATTTAGGAAGGACTTTTATTACTCTGATGCAAACTTCCACATGCACCTATTGAAATCTCAACCCGAGCTTTTTACAACTTTTGATAATTCTAACCCTTGACAGAGAGCATTGTGAGCACCGAACAGAATGCTGGGTTTGCAATATATACAGCTTTGCTAGTCTGCAACTGAAAACACTTCCATTTGCCCAGTGAAAACTCAATGAAACTATTGCTCCAAAGGTAAGCACCAGTGGAAGGCCAAAAAAAAGATGAAATAATTTATTTCAAAAACAAGCAAATCCAGAAGTCTGAAATATACCTGTAACTCAATTTTCAGATGCTATTTTGACCCTGTGATAGAATGTAGACCTGGTCTCAAAATACTCACATATTGCCTCTTTTATCTGAGATGCTAACTGCAGACAGATAATGCCTACCCTTTCAAAAAAATCTACATAAACTTAACACTGTGATGAAAATGATTTTTCCAAATGAAAGACTATTTTAAGCTAACTAATTTATACTGAAATACCATGTTCCATATAGCTCTGTAGCAACTACAACACAGGGTAAGCAGCATATTAAGGAAAGCAAAAGCAAATGAGCATTCAATCAGTCCTTCTGTTGTACAGATTGTCATTAAAGCTGCATATGCAAGAAAAGCAAGGGCAGACGGGTTAATTCTCTTTGACAGAGCATGCTCCTGTTCACATGCAGGCTATGCAGGTTCATGAATAAAATTAAAACACAACTCTTTCGTTCCCCTTTTAGCAGAAAAGCTGTATTAAAGACGCCTCATAGGTAAGGATTTTCCCTTTGCTACAGAGTACAGCAAGTCCAGCTCAGCAAGGTTTCCCAGTTCATTTCTCTAGTCATCATTCAACTTCTTTTCTTTTGTAGTATCATGCAATCTGAACATTTCTCTTCAGAACAGACAGCTTCCTATCATTACAGCCTAAGCAAATGTCTTACTCAACTATGTTATTCTTTTGTATTTTATAAATAAGGACACAAAAATAAGGTACCAAGTTGGCACTGCTTTTCAATCAATAAGTGCTGCTATCGTTATCAAGAATGCCTCTAAAATGCTTGAAAAAGTTATACAGTCAGTAAGACTGAAGTTCTAGGGAATTATTTATGTTTACAAAAAATACTACGTCCTCTGACCATATATAGCAATCAGACAAAACCATAAAAAACGCATGACCACATGCATTGCATCACATGTACATACAAAATCCACTTATTCTTCCTCAAAGCACTTGTTTCAGCTAAAATCCTGACATACACCTTTTGAAAAGCATACGCTGGGTGAGCAATATTTTAGACTTAGAATTAAAATGTTTTTAAGGGTAAAACATACTGTGTATCTACTACGATCCTTTGTAGTACTAGGGACAATGATTTACTAATATGCAATTCTTACTGGAATTGTATGTGTTGCTTAGGATCAAAGGTACATTGAAAAAATAAGATTTCAAAACTGATATTGACTAAAAGGGTAACTGATAAAAAGTGGCAAATCTTGAATACAGAAACATATTTATCATCTCTTAAAGGATTGATATCAAAATTCATAACCTGTAATTTGGTTTTGAAAAAAAAAAAAGAAAAAACATGACAAAGATCACCCATATGAACTAAAATGTAGTGACCTACCTTGGTTACAAGTTCAGAAAAATTGTTTAAGAAATGACTATTACTCGTATTAACTGGCACAGGTCAGACTAAGAAGAGGTTAGTCTCAAATAAGAATTTAGAGATTCAAACTAATGAGCACATGCTGCTAAATATTTTAAGATGTTTAAAGCATACAAAGTAATTCCTGCACTGAAAAGATGCAGAAACAATTTCTTTGATTCAAAACAATTTAACAGGTGAAATCAACAGATTCCATCTTAATTTCCAGACCCAGGAATTGCACATATACTTGATTATTTCTTCTGAAGACTAACAGATGTTTTCAACATTTTTTCAAACCTGTGGACCATGTAGGAAAAAAAAAGAAAGGTCTTATTAACTGCCTTTCTGAGTCACACGCATATTTCCCGACTTTCTGTGAACCAGAACTCAAACTCAGTTACCAGTTTTTCCACAAGTCCATCATTATTGACTATCACTATTTGTAACTCATGCTTCAATGCCATACAAATTGGCACTAATTCCATAGTCTCGTTCCCTGCATTTTTTTCCTTTAAAATAAAAGGGAAAAGGGGAAATACAAGATATAGGTACCACCATGATCATTTGACTTCAGGTATTTCATTGCAAGAGGAACTCTGACAAGATTAAGCCAAAGTCAACTCAAGTTCCTTGTATGTACTGATGCCATAGTCTCTTCAATCTATATGCATTTACTGACTCAATTTGAATCTTTGTAGTAGTGAAAAAAAAGTATCCTATGAAACACTCTCTTCAAAGATTACTACAGTTCTAGTAACACTTATAATCAGCTATTTTGCAGGCAACTCAGATCAAACTGTGTCTTATATCTATACCTCTGTAGGCTTTCTGATGGCCACTTTTAGTGCAGATACTGGCCAAACCACTTTTTTAATTAAAATAGTAAACTTTTGTAAAAGAAAAGGAAACTTAAGTTACTTTTCATCCATTCTGCTGCGCATTTTTTTAAGTTTCTGCATGATGCTACTAGTCTCACTGCTGGAGATTGAGATTGGGGAAGGGCTGCGTGTTTCTGCATCAGTTGGAAGTGGGCTAGAACCATTGCTCTGTTTGATGTCATCCTCACTGTGAAGGTCCTGCAATTAAATGTTAAAAACAAAACAAAACACAACATTAGGAGTATTAAAAACATGGTAGAATAACTTTTCAAACTGTGTTAATCAATCTCACTTCTCAGATCATCAAATAATACTTCAGGTAAGTCTGTACACCTGCAGATGTTATCTTTATTCTCCAGCTTCATTTCGTTTGCCACCATTTTTAGTAGCCCCCTTATCACCATAATTTAAGTTCTCCCTTTACTGCAACTAGAATAAAAAATCCCAGAAGAATTCAGTTAACCAAACAGAAAATCAATTCTTACTCTATTACTAAGCTTGCATCTACAAAATTTTCTAAGAAGTCAGCCACTTATCAAACCCTGTCCTGCTGTCTCAAAGATGTAAGCAACTTAGTTCAATAACACTGAAACACACAAAGAAGCAAGTTTGAGTTTTAGAGCTTCTATTTTAGTTCTTTGGGGTCTGTTAATTAATCAAATGGAATCAGAGCCTAAGACCAGCTACCACCCAGTTAAAAGAAAAAACCTGAGACTTTTGGAAATGTGTTTCCTTTAACAACAGTTTGAAGAAATTAAACAACTAAAATTGCTGAGATGTACAGGATGAGATGGTTTGGGGAGATAAATGCTTCCAAACAATAGGTCCAATTTAGTACTTTCTAAGCCTGTAGCTGAAATCAAATACCAACTGCAAAGCCAAAGAGAAAAGACTCCAGTTCCTGTACTGAACACTTACCAGCTTATTTTCTCCTGCAGATTTTAATTTTTCCTGCAGTTTCATCGTAGTCTGACGGATTCGTTCTATCTCTGCCTGCTGTTTAAGGATCAGCTGTCTCTCCTTCCGAGCAGCCTTGTTAGCCTCTTGAAGACGCTTAATTTCTGCCTTTTAGGTATAAAAGATTAAGCAAAAGAACTGTGACATACAGCTCTTGAACACATTCTGAAGCTGCCAGTGTCCATGATATAGGATTACTGAAATTACGTGATGAAATTAGCTAGCCTGCAGCTTAAGTAGCGGAGAATAGAAGACCAATTAATACATCCAAATCTCAACCTGTGAGATTATTGATACAGAAGGACCCTTTAAAACAATGTGTTAAATACTACCAAGAAGTAGATAAAACATATGGTTGAGAAATACTACTAGTTTCCTATCCAAAAACCTGGCACGTCATTTTCTCAACTGTAAATTTGTAAAATGTCCAAAGCAATTAATGACCACACAGAGGTATCGACAGGATTTTCCTAGAGGGCATCAATTACCTTTTCCTGCTGTAACCTCAGCAGCAGACCACGCTGCCTCTTTCGAATAGGGGGCATCTTATCATCCTCTCCCTTGTCTCGCAAATGCCTGAAAAAGACAAAAGGACACCTAGGTCATTAACTTATTATCATTTGTCAGGCCCACAATGATAAGCAGTTGGAATCAAGTATCTGGTGGGAAATGTCTCTGGTCTTCCTCTCATACTAAGAGAGCAATCGTCACAAAGCGCTACTGATTAAATCCGGTCACCACTGTTTAGGAGTATCTCTAGGTTACTTCAAAAAGCATTTCAGGATAAAGATACTTAAGGTTGGAAACAAATTATTAATGACAACACATACCCAGATTCATGAAATTGCACCTGAGTCAACTAAAGAGCAAATAAATGCAAAATAAAATCATTAAAAATTAAAAAAAAAAAAAAAAAGCAAATAAAATCATAACCAGGTGATAGTAAAATCATAACCAGGTAATAGTTTTATACATTCTTGAATTAAGACTTGTAGAGCAATGGATAAGAAATATCTTCTCTAACTAAGAACAAACATTGGATGTTCTACTGTTTCCATGAAATTATTGTATCAAGCCATGTTCAGTGTAAACATCAAAGCACACTTACAAACTGGGTTCTTCTCTTTTCAAGTGATAGTAACATTTGCACAGATTACAGATGTCAGAAATTCAACCATTGATATTAACAAGGGAGGAGTGGGGTAGAACCAAAGCACCACAAAAAAAAATTAAGTAGAAGTATAAGAAAATGGTCAGTTAGCAACAAGGTATATTCAGCACTATCTTACTTCTTCTGATGTTCCAGCCAAGCTAATTCAGCTTTTGTCTTCTCTTTCAGAGCCTTCTCACGGAGTCGAAGTAGTGAGGACTGATGAGCTGCTCGCATTTCCTCCTCTTTCATGTACTGCCTTACCATCTCCATGGTAAATTTAGAGAAACTATCCTGTCCCCCTGAGAATGGCATGCTTAGCTCCTGAAAGCCAAGACAAATTTGGCATGATTTAACAACAGAAATTCCAAAGCATTTTTCAATTACAAACTGTGTGCACATGTATACACATGCACACACTTAGATATAAAAAGGGAAGCTTTTTTTTTCTCCTTTCTAAGCTTTTGTAGACCAGCTTTTTCTGCATTGCCTACGTAACAGCTTTGGGATGTCCTCTCATGGGGCAGAGAGAAGCATCCTCTTGCACCTCCTACCTGTGAGTAGACAAGGCAGAAGAATTCATCCACTGGGCTTTTGTAACATACCTCAAAAAAATCACTCCTCTGCTCCAAAGCCACAAGAGAACAGGTAGAGGCCTGGATGGACTGTTCCACAATACAAATCATCTCACTTGTACAACACTAACATCCAGAATAGTCACACAACTTTGTTTTCAGATGCTCAAGGAACCAAAGTTTGTAAAACACAAGCAACAAAGAACAGCTCACCAAGCTCACCAGCATGACTGAACTGGGATGGTTAATTTACCTTAACTGTGGTTGATTGACCTACCTTGATGGATGACAGAGCTGTTTTTTCTGGGGAGACTTCCTCATCAGAATCATCACGACTACCCCGTTTCTTCTCCAAGTTAATTCTACGATGACTCTCTGAGGGCAGCAGAGACCGAAAAGACTTCTCTTCAATCTCATCCTCTGTCATGGACTCATCAAATTTCAGGGAATACTCTGTTGCAACTGAAGCAGAATCTGAGGAAGAAATCACAGAAGTGGGTTAACGCTCAGGTACATGTATGTACCACAAAGGTCATTTTACTCTGTCTCAGCCCAGTAAATTTGTGAGGGGTAAGGGCAGTAAAGACAGAGAAGACTAATACAGAAAAATAGGTTTTTGGAAGAGTGACCTTGAGTTAGAGGACATAATACTGTTATCTAGCCTAAAAAGACTTAATAAAATTCTGTATACAGGTATAAACACATTTTTGAGGCTCCTGAAACATCTGGTGTTCATCTTGTTTATTCAGCATGTGAACATCTGGTTATAGCAAAAAGCAGAATAGCCCATAGACTCCATCGCTCTGATTTGCAAAAATTCAAGATTCCAATCTCACTGTGCCATCCTCTGTTTAAGAGGCTACCAATTCACCCGGGGCTCAGCTTTCCTTATGCTTATTCCCTCATTTATTTCAGAAACTAATTCTGAAATAGCACCTGCCTTCCCCCCCCACCCTTACCACCTACAGATTCATCACATGCAAATACAGCTAACCTTTTTCATCCGGCAGGGATAAAATACTATCGCTCGGCAAGGAATCATCCACACCAGTATGAGCCTGCTCTTCAATACTGCTGGTTATCTTTTCACGACGGGAAAGTTTTTTCTCATTCTCCTTAGAAGATGGAACGGAAGGACTCTCTTGGCGGCTGCTGGTGCTACTGTTTGATCAAGAAATATTTTTTTTTAATTAAGATATTACTTTGTACATTTCAAAATATTTAATTAAAGACAAGGCAAATGTCAGTAGGGATATAAATCTTTGAGTTCTGGAATCTAAGACAAGTTTACCTGCTGAAGGTCTAATACCCCCTTTACCTCTTTAAAAAAACAAAACAACACTTCAAGGAAACATCTCAAATACCACTTTGCAAGTATTTTCACAAACAATATTTCTTATTTATAGCACAAACAAAACAAATGAAAAAACATGTAATCTAATCTGTTCTCACCTCCGATCATGAACCTTTGATCTTGAGGATTCAGAATAACTATCAAACAGTGGCGAGTAAGTCTGTTTGGAGTCACCCATCTCCTCTTTACCTTGTGACATGGCACCAGATTCACATTTCCTAAGAAATAAAAGTGGTTTTGGTAAATCTGTGTTGTCTTAAAGAAAAATATAGTTTCCATATACTTTTATCAGAAGAAGGAACAAACAGCTAGAACTTATGAAAAGACCACTTAAAACCTTAGACAAGTTAAATCATCCCATAAAATACTTAAAGCACCTTTTTCCTACTTTTTTATATAGACCTTCACAGAATTGGTTAGCATCTCACTTTTGGGGTACACTATTAAGGTTATAAAGATGGAATTTAAGTTTTCTTAAATGCTCACTTAATGTGACATCTTATAGTTTTCTTCAAGAGTAAGCTAAGCAAAAACTAACAAATCTTACTTCCCCATTCCCAAGATGTGAAACATTTGGTAAAACCTGTCTGTATCAGTTCGGGCTCTCAGTTGTTTCATGAACTCCGAGTGATGCTGCCGTTGGTGGTCAAATAACGTGGTGACTGGAGCAGCTGGAGCACTTACAGCGTCTGAGATCTGGGTTCGAGCTAACTCTATCATCTGAGTAGAGTAAAAAACAGAGGAATATAATGAGCTTCTCAGCATCAAGATGTTTTTGAAAAAAACAGTCATTCTTGCAGGCAATTCACTGATTTGTTGAATGAACATGTAAATGTTTTGAGATGGTTGTAATTACATACATGTCAGTCTTGGTTGGAAGAGGTGCATATTGCTTTATAGATCCATATTCTTTAACTTATGGGGAGTGGGATTGTTAATATGAAACTAAGATATGTGATGCAAGACACCAATGATTATCTTATTCTCATCAAGTTAACAAAACTGTTCACTACACTGATCTTCACAGAGCAAAGTAATAATGCAAAGCAAAACAAAAAGAAAGCAAAGGCCTAATTATAACTAATTTTTTAAAACATGCTGGAAACAGCATCTTCATTTGCATTAGAAAATGCATCTTATCCCAGAAGTCAGAAATATTATTTCCCCTCAAAAGGGAACAACAAATGTAAATTCCAACGTCATGCAAACTACCAGGTCTAAAATTGGCTGCCTTACATCAACAGATAGCCATAAATCTTGCTTTTCTAATGTGATTTGCATGTGAAATAGATACAGGAGCAAACTTGATGGGAGTATAATGCTTACAAATTAAAGCTGTTATGTTCACTATAACTAATCAGTCCTGGAAGAACAAACTGCTGACTGGTTAGTAGTTAACTGGAAGATCATAAGAAATGCAAGCAGGGATTTAAGGCTGCCAACCAAGTTCCAAATATTGATACCAGAAAAGCTCCTTTAAAGTCCTATCATTTGGCATGTTATGAAAGCGAAGAAGCTATACCGAACAGAGAATAACTGAGAGGCAACACAGTATTTGAACTAATACTAAAATTAAAACAACTTTTTTTTTCAGTCAAGATCTCACCTCACGGTGAGCTGCATCTGTAGTGAGAAGTGCAGTTTCTGCCTGCTTGGCTGTAACCTTGCACGTGGGCTCCTGCAGCACATCTACAGCCTCCTGCCGTGACTGGACAAGATGTTGTAGTGACTCTGCATGGACCTGTGCAGAAAACACAGAAATTTCAGCCTGTCAAAATTTTCTGTCTATAATATGTACTATTTTATTTCTCAAAGCTTGGAAAAATAAAAATTAAAAAAAAAAAAAAAAAAACTTTGAAATTTGCCCCAGGAAGGATTATTAGTATTTAAGATATATTAAACCCCTTCACCATTTTAATATGTTCAGAGCTTCAGATTAATAATACTCATAGGCACAGATTTACTTACAGCATTTTGCCTTTTACACACTCCACATTTTTTGAAGGGCAGCATTACCTGAGCTGCCTTCTGCCTTGCCTCTTCCAGTTGTCTCTGACTTTCTAAAGCTTCTTGTTCAGCTTTGATTTTCAAAAGAGCTAAGTCCCTTTCATGGCGCTGCTGCTGTGCCTACAGACCAGGGGAAAAAAAAAAGTTTTAAGCACTGAAGGTAAATGTAAAGAATCTTTTTGCCTTAGGCACTTGCTGCAACTACTGTTGTTAGATTTTCTTTACTGGTGCCTTTTCTGTTAAAGTCAAATTTTTATCCTATTGACTGACCTTCTCCCTTTTAAGTAGACAGTTAACTATGCACAGTCCTCCTACTCTTCCACAAAAGCGTAGAAAAGATTTATGAAACCAATTAATTCAACAAACTAAAACAAGCAATCTTGTCAGCATAAGGAAATTTCATCCAAACCCATCCTTTTAATGGAATACGACAAATGATCCAGCCTAACAATCACAACACATGGCATCAGTGATGGGGCTTTGAGCAACCTGAGCTTGTGGAAGGTATCCCTGCCCCTGACAGGGGGTTGGAGCCGGATGACCTTTAAGGTTGCTTCCAACACAGACCACTCTATGACTAGGATGCAGCATCAAAACCAGTAAATAGTCAGATCTTTATTTTATTGATGTATACAACCAAAGCAGCGCTTCTAGCTAATGGTATATTAATGACATTTTGTACAGTCACCAGTTCTTTGGTGTCAACATAAATACAAAAGTAAACAGACATTAATCCTAAAAAATGGACCTTATCAAAGATGCTTAGATGCTTGAGTATGCCCACTAGGATTTTTCTGCATTGACAAAAAAAGCACAATTCAACCTAATTTGATTATTTTCTCACAAAATATAAAAAAAAAAAAAGGAATGTTAATACAAGGAAGTATTTTTCCACTACCTTTAGAATCTGAGCCAACGAAACGCTCTCCTGCTGGGCAAGTGATATGCCTCGTACACGTTCTACGTCTGAAAGCTGTCGAACAGACTCCTCGATGGCACTGAGGTAGTTCAATTCTGCCGACAAACGGTGCTGAAGACCAGCAGGGGAGAAGCGCATACATCCTGCAGGACAGGACTCAACAGTCAGCCTCCATAGGACTTCAGTACCCCACATCATAAAGAGCAAAAACATAACAGCTCTGGAATTAGCATGGCTTTAACAGAAGAACTCACCGCTCGCTGAGGCTGCTCCTGCTGCAGGCCTACTAGTTCCCAGACTCAAGTCAGAGAAGGCTAGGTTAGGCTTCAGCCCCGATGCTGCACTTCCAGAAAAGCCAGCAGGTGACTTGGCTCTTTCTGCTGTATTGCCTATAGAATCAAACTGCAACAACTTTTGGGAACCTGGAGATGGGGAAGAAGTTGGTGTCTTCTGGGATCTTCCCTTGTCCGAGAAACTGACAGAGAAATCAAGATAGAAAGGAGTCAGTATTCTCTTAAGTCCAGTTATTTGATAAGATGACAAACCGAGCTCTTTCATTTATACACACTGAACAGAACTATGCAGAAGGCCTCTTCTTTTTAGATCGCACAGGCCCAGTCTGCTTTTTACTTACCTGTTTCGAGAATTTGGGTGAGGAACTTTATAATTGCAGGAAATCAGGCTAATATTTGGTATCAGAATATCATGAGCAGTATTTTGAAAAAGCACAGTTTTATCAGTATGCTCATGGTAACCTATGCTGACAGATAAGCTGCTGCCCCATGTCTTGATCTCTTTCACCAACGTGCAATGAAATGCTGGAAGGCCAAAACTTGACTTACAGAGTCATTAAAAATTCTACTGTAGCATTTCTTGTTAATAGAAAATTAAATATCTCACTTTCAAACATATAGAAAATGATTCAGGCACTTCTGAAATTTACTATTCTGATTTGATTAAGCCAAGAAGGGTTAAGAGCGGATGCTTAAATCCGTTAGGAAGACATTTAGCAATACATACTTGGCACATCTTAAGAGGGCAAAGAACCTTTCAAACGCAATACTACCAGTGAAAGCCACTAATGTTAAGTCAATACCTCAGAACCATTCTGTATTCACAGAGAGTGAAAGACCATTATCTGTTGCTTTTTAGAAAAACATGCAGTGAAAACTACACTGAGTGTATTTCAAAACTGTCTTCATTGCACAATTAGCAAAAAAACAAACCACATTCATAACCTGACAAACAGAGGATGCAACAGGAAAATTAGTAAGTTTTTCTTCCTGTACACTCTTCCTGAGATGAAGTTCATCTCTTAAAGCATAAGCTCACAGTGATAGACTTATGCACACATTGGAGCGTCCATCTTACTAACAATTGATTGTTTCTGTTACTTCCCTTTCATATCTAAACACAGTTATTTTTGGTAGCATGCCATAGCACAACCCATCTTAGTTGTACTCACATACAGTCTTACAGGGTTCATATTACCTCAGCAGGGAATGTCCAGATAAATTTTCTAATGTGCTGTCTGTATCTGGGTTCTGCTCATGGTCTTTATTAGAAATTCTACTACTCGATAAGGACTTCTTTGCTTGTTGGGATCCCCGCTCTAATTCAGATGGCATTTTGTCTTCTTCTGGAAAGTGGTGAGAACTTCCATGGTAAGATTCCAACCCTAAGAATGAACAAGGTTGTCAAAAAAATTATATTTAGTATTTTAAGTATTAATATTCTAGCCAACAGGAGCCCCAAAACAAATAATTGAGAACTTTCTCCCACATCCTCCACTTAGAGATGCCTTTGAGTTACAAGTATGCAAATCCAACAGGCAAGAAATGTAAATTTGACAGCTTCCTACAGGAAATTAAGTTCTCTTCTGCATATTGCATCCACTGTCAAAAAAAATATATCACTCAACTTTCACTTCAACACACTATCAGTTTAAACACAGAAAACAGACATTTGAGTTCTTCAGTACTGATAATTAAAACCTACCTTTCTTTTGGTAAGCTAGAGAATTTTGAAAAAATAGGAAACAAAGGTAATCGAGAACACCCAATCTTATTTTTTGATTCTTTAATTGATTTTAAACCTAGCTTTTCATTATATTACCCACTTTTTATATAGCAAGAGCGTAGCAAATCTCAAGTTTCTTTACACTTTTGTAAAACGTACGATTTACTGTAGAAAAGAGTGTATTTATTTCTACAGCGTATAATTCATGCACTGAAGAAAACTGTGATCCAAAGATGAAGCATACAGGCAAAATCCTCCATAAACGTGGCTGTAACCCCAATTTTACAGCACCCTATTAGAATTTCCTCAATACAAAGTCTGAAAACAGTTGTCACAATATATTAAAGTATAAAACTAACTAATTTCTTAGAAAGCTGGATTAGGAGGAGAAAAAAATCACTATTGTTTATAACCTTCTGGCTATTTACTTTCAGACAAATACTTTTTAAGGTCAGAGAAGAAAAAGTCTAGAAAATTTACAAAAGAACTACAGGATGAATAAATAGATTTTGGTTTCTGGACATAAAGACAGGCCACGATTTCCATACCAAGAAAACCTTAAAACCTTCCTCAAAAATGTTATATCCTTTAGCCAAGTGCTGCACTTACGTTCCTTTTTCCCCCTCTTTTTAGAGGAAGCAGATGAGCGAGAGGATGCTGCAGATCTTGGTCCAGATGAATGCTGAGAAGCAAGCTCTACAGATCGAGATTCATGGGGAGACTTTCTACTAGAAAGTTCTTCTTGAATGCTTGAATTACTGCTGCCAGCAACACTAAAAAGGAACACATTAACGGTGATTAACTAAAGACTTTGAAGTCCTCCCCATTACACTGTGTACAAGAAGTTTGAGAGAAAGGACTAAAACTGCACTAAACGGCTCATCTTGAAAAGCATAGATTCTGAAATTAATAACTATAACATTCAAGGCATTAGGAATTTTGACATGATATTCAACACGCTGAAATACACTTCCAATAATATGATCAGTAAAGAATGGGTAACAACCATCTCTTCCAATGCAGACTCTTAAAAGCTACTTGACTACTGACTTGGACAACACAAGAATGATTTTGACTATGACCGCATCTTTGGGCGCTTAAAAATAAAGATTAACAGCACATAAACACTATGTGTGGTGTTCCCAAAGGTGCACAAAAGATGCAAGTGTATCTCATTACAAAACAGAAGATTCATGAAGCCACATGAATCCAGCAGCAAGCCACTAAACATGGAAAGTCTAAGATTAACAGTCTTCTGATTTTAGTCTGAAGAAAAGGGCTTAAAAAGTTCTTACAGCTGATTTATGTATCCATATCCTGTATTACTAGAACTAACAGTAATTATAGGCTCTTTCTGAAATTACAAACTAGTGGATGTATTTTAACACTTTCAAATCTTACCTCTTTCATAGGTTTTACAAACACTAACCACTTGAGCATCCTAATAGCCACAAAAGTTGGAGAACTGATTTTCACCTGACTACAAAGGGTCAAAACAATGCTGAATGCTATATGCCAGACTATGGAAAGTATAATGAAAATCAGGCAAAGATCAGAAGCACTCGACTCTAACCTTTGTGTCTAAAAGCTGTGCTGGCTGTCTGCTAAATTAACTGCAAAATCCTAAGGAAAAACCTGACCACTTTGAGTAGTGTTACCATACAGCGTATAAGAAAAGCTGTGCAGCATATGAAACACATTTTGAGTTCTCTTAAATTCTGCATTTTGATTTTTTTTTCCAGGAAGTCTAACATACAGTTACCTGAGGTCACGTGCAATCTTTTTGTCTGTTAAAGTGCCACTTCCCTGAGATGAGGCAAAATCATCTTCATAAGAAACAACACTTTCTGGAGGGCTCATGGCAGGCAGCAAAGGGCGCAGAAGGGAAGAGCCTCCATTTGACCTTTCATCAAACACTAGTGGGGACAAAGAGAATAGAAGAGACAGAAATAATACTGAATGCAACATCCATCAAACAGGTAATAAAGACGCAGAAGTTAAAATGCCTCCAATTACAAGAGTTAGAAATGCTTCCTTTCAAAAACAAGAAAGATCATGAGAACAACAGTAGAGATATCCCATGGAAGCTTTAACACAAAATAGGCAGTCTTCCTCTTTTGATAAATTACTGAGTACTCCACTTCATTAACACACTCCTGATAAAATATTTTTGAAGAGGTAACTGCTTGAGAGTGCAGTCATCTGCAGAAAATTTAAATGCAATCATATCTAAGGGCCATTAAAAAATCAAGGAAAAAAAAAAGAAAAATTAACTTCTCAAAATCCATTCACTCCTCAAAACGAGGAACTGAAGTTAAGAGAATGGTACACTGCAGGAGACTTTTGTAAAGTATGCCTTAACACATCAACACCTGTGCTTGTTTAAGTACCAATACACTAAATTCTTATCTTAAGATACTGTTACAGGAGTTTTAATTCATTAAGAGCGAATGGGTCACACTACTTTTAGACATTTATCAAAAAACTCATATGAACAATGATGCAAAATAAAGTTCATACCATTCACCCACAGAAGTTACATGTTTTTAATAATCTACCACAAGGTGTGTGTAGCGAGACCTCCAAATATAATGCAAGCACTCATGTTTATGTCACTAAGTAAGTGCTGCATAAAGCATGCATTTCATCTTTCTGCCTTAAATTAAATAAGAAAGACAACAGGAAGATATGTTAATTCCAGATGATCTCAAGTGCCTACATAATTGGAGGATGCATATTCCCAACGAGAGGCTCTGTTCTCCTTTGCAGCTCCGTTTACTCACACAATAAAGAAACCTAAAGCCAAAAATGGCAGGACTATTTTCTTCATCACCACAAGGGCCTTTCGACTTCTATTTATTTATAACCTTACCAGGTTAGGAACTGGGAAGATGGTATGAGATATACCTTAGTCGAAAAAAAATATTAAAAGAACGGTATTTGTACAGAGTAGAGTTAAACAGTGGGAAAAGACACAGATAAGTGTCTCATGGCAAGGAGACTTTAGGCAGGCTTGTAGAAGTGAACTGTTTGGTACTGCATGGAGTAAAGCTAAGCATCGTAAAACACCGATTTCCAAACTTAATCTGAGAAATTTAGATGCAGTATGCAATTTTGGATACAGTAAATGTAAAATTGACATTTGCAGTTCTGTAACTATGAGAGTCCTTAACACATACAATCCAACATATGAATATGAATTAATGACTGATTTGGAAATGCACAGCAATCAAACACAACCTCAAAAAAAAAAAAGGGGGAAATGGATCATTTATCCTCTAAAAGTTAAGCGAGAAAACATTATGCAGACTGATGTTTGATGCATCTCAAAACCCATTCTCTAACTGTGAATTAACAAACGTATGGAATAGAACTGAAAATAGTAATTCAAAAGACCTTTGAATAATTCTTCCATTTTTCTCCTTACCCTTTCCATGAAGCTGATAGCTTTTCGCAAAGATGTTGATGACGCTGTGTGGGCTTCCCTTCGCTAGTTCTTCCCACGGCCCCTTGCTGTGCACACCACTTGTCTGAGTGTAAAGTGGCAAATACTTCTCAGCTTCTTTCTGAAATTCCTTTATGGGTTCAAAAGCATTTCTCTCCCGAACACAGAAATCCGTCTCTTTCAATGCCTCCAGCATCTTCAGCGGCAGCTGCTTGTGCTGGCCTCCTTCCTCCTCAGAGAGGCTTCCATCGCTCAGGAGGGGCCCTTCGCTGATGGAGTCTATGCTGGACTCTTGAGGAATCACAGCTTTGTTCTGCCCGTAAGCCTGGTTTTCACGGCCCAGGGAGTCGGTCTGTCTCTTGGACAAATGTCCCAGTAGCCCCTCATGCCGGTGACCGGCAGGGGACCTCATTCCCAGGCTGACCGCGGCAGTATGAGGCCTGATGGCCTCAGGGAGCTTTTTAAACTCACTAAGGTTGCCTACCCCAGGAAGGTTGTCATCAAAGGCTGTGTGAGACATACAGGCACCCAGCATTTTTTGGATTCTGGCTGAAAAAGCGTCTTCATTTTCCTCTCTCACAGGAGGACTCACAGCCTTTGCCCACCGCCCATCATCCTGGTTTTCTTGCATAAATTCATGGTCAGAGTTCCACATGGTGCCATAATTGATACCAGCCCCAGCCAACTTCTTGGCTTCGCTCTCAATTCGGCTAGAAAGGGAAGCAGCTGTAGCTTTCAAAGCCTCAATCCGATCTAATTTGCTCTTATACTGGTTAACAGTAGGTTTTCCTAAGAGATTTTGCTGTGCAGCAGCTGAATTCATGTACGGCTGAGACATCAAGGTCAGCGAGCCCACAGGTGTAGCATGGCTCCTCCTGCCTGCCAACACTGCATCACATTCCTTTGACAGAAGGCCCATCTGCTCCAGAGTCCAGTGCTGGGAGCAAGGGCCTCCACTTGAGCCCGTGAGACCTTGTGGGTGGACTCTTGGGCTCAACCTGTCTGGCTGTACCCAGGGAGGCTCCATCAAGTCACTTCTGAAATGGAAAAAATGCTTAAGTTGATGACTTACAAGTACTGTTATTTTAGATGAAAGTCTCATGGTCACAAATTTATTTTCTACAAACTCTTTCTGGGAACCAGAGGGGCAGGAAACAGAACAGAAAGCAGTTGCACAGAATGTTATAAAAAGCAGAGCACCTTCCAAATTTGAAATGCTGTTTATGGTGTAATGTGTGTTTTAGAGATGTAACAAGCTGAAGGTTTTCATAATCAGCAGCAACCCTTTTCCAAAAGTTTCCTGACTTCCTAAAGGAGGAAACTTCTAATTTTTTCCCCTCATCCACGTGGGATTTCTTAGCCCTAGTCTTTGCCCTCCAGTTGTATTCAGTCCACGTTTCACTGGAGCTGTTCACGCTGTTGCTTACATGACATGGTGAACATTTAGAAAGGACTGGAAATGCACGCATGTTTGAAGTGCTGTAAAATACCTTTTTTTTTTTTTTTTTTTTTTTTATTCCCAGGTAGCTACCATATGCATGATAAAAGCTCTGTAGAAAGATACACCTCTTCCAAAGCTGCTGCCTTGGAGCTTCCTTTGCTATCACTTGCATGTGTTCTGAATACTAGGAATCCTGGAAAAGTCCCCCACAAAAATCTGTTTATTATGAGCCTTGCTAAATATCATATGCAGCCTTTTAAGTAGCATCTCTCCCTCTCTACGAGTACCTACACTTATTTTTCCTTATAGTGCAACACTAAAATACTTACCAGCATATGGTTTAGCAGCCTATTCTATATACAATACTAAACAGCATTCCTGGTTCTTCTTTGAACTTTTCATGAAAGAAAAGCCGCCTCATTGAATTTACAAAGTCAATGTGGATTTGAACAAGGGAAGGTTAAGGTAACAAAGCCAGTTTATGTTTATGCATAGATATTGATTATGTAATTAAAAATGAAGACATACGCACAACTGAGCAATTAAGGACATGCAAGAAGTTCTATGATTTGCAATTCCTTACCTAAGTGTTAGGTAACCTAAACTTTCAGTAAGAATAAAACCTCTGACAAGACACCAAACAATTATCAACAGGAAAATTATAGATCGGAAACAGGGCAAGGCTAGTTCCAAGCTGAAACAGAGGTTTTTGGTACTTTAGAGTTTTTTAAAAAAGGCAAGATTCCAAGACAGTAGATGAAATGGAAACACGGAACAAATCAAAAAGAAAAAACAGCAGATGTATTCATCCAGTCATCTCCTCTCGCCCGCTGCCAACGGCAGAGGAAACAGTCTCCCAATTTGAAACACACATCTCTCTGATGTCAGCAAAAGATTAGCAGCACCCACCATTCACTTTATTTATAGACTCAATAAATACTAATAGCCAAAAATTTCATATGCTTTTCTGCATCAAATTCCTCCTTACTGTGAGAAAACGTAATTGCCAAGAAGACAATTACTCTCTATAGAACATGAATGTAAAAGGCCAGTATATTTTCATCTCTCTCAAAGTTGAAAGCTAGAATATTTTCTTCTCTCTGAAAAGGCCCGTAATGGCTCACCTCAGTAGTGGCTGCTGCGGTTCCGACAGTGACATGTCACTACTTGAAGATGCACTAGGAGGACGTTCCTGAGCCTTGTTTTCTTTGTCAGATTCCCCAGATGGCTGATAACCAGGTTTGGGCTACAAATGAACATAACGAGAAAAATGCATTTTCAGAAATCTGTAGAGTTTTGAAGCTCATCTCATTAAAATTGAAAAGGTTTGAATTTCTAAGTATAGTATCTTTCCTACCATGGAAAGATTTAAAAACACAGGACATTTATTTGTGTCTCAGCAGAATGGGAAAGGAGCTTTGCTCATATACTGAATTAGCTCAACTGAACACATCAAATTGATATTAATCTTTTACTGTATGTTAATCTTCATTTCCATTCACCTTTCAAGAAAGGCCTTGCTGTGCTGAGAAGCAGCAAGGATGTTCTGTGTATTTAAGCAAAAGCTACACAACTTTCTTTGTGTCCTTTCTCTCAACTGATAAGCAGACCAGGACAAGCCACGCCCTTCCTAGATACATGACCTCCTATTCTTGCAAACAACTGCAACACACAAAGTTAGTGAATCAGCTATACCTGTGATTCCTGCACTGTAGGCAGCTGAGATGGCTCTTCTAAAAACGTATGTTCCAGCAGTATCTTAGAGTAAGTTTCCTGTAACCGTTTGGCTGCTGAAGGCTCAGAAGGAGGCACATTCTTGACTTTAGTGAAAGCTTCCTTCTGCTTTCTGTAGAGTTCTTGGAGCCTTTTGTTCTTCTGTTCTGTTGCCTCCTTTTGTGCTTTCTTCTCTTCATTCTGCTTCTTCTTTCGCTCCTCTTGCTGCCTGATGATGTACTGACGAACCTCGTCTGTATCATAGTGACGTTTCTTAGAGATCACTTGAGGTTCCTCACTAGCAGCTACCTTCTCTGGTTTCCTTTTGGTTGGACTGTGGCTCCTAACATTTTGAGCAGGCAAAACAGACTTCTGATTCTGCTTTTCCACATTTTTTTCTTGTTTTGTAGTCATGGAATCCAACTGCAAGTCATCAAGAATTCCACGGATCTCCAATGGCAGGAAGTCTTTATTTACAGAGGTATGATCATCTTGGTTATCATCTGGAAGAGCAGATTCCAGTTTTTTCAAATTATTCTCAGACCGTACTTTACTCCTTGATCGTTCAGAACTTCTTGAAGAGGTTTTCCGTGTAACATCCAGTCTAGAATCTGAACCTGTCCTTCCAATACGGCCTGTTGAAGAAAAAGACTTGTGGAATATTTCAGGTAAAAATCAAACTTGGGAACTACATGCTATCACTGAAACAGCTGCAAAAGTGAGGATGAGGAAGGAGCGAGCTGTAGTGATAAGAACTCGTGGAAAGTAGTGCAGTCATGAAATGGAAATGGTGATAGGCACACTTAAAATTATACAGCTCATTTTGTTAAAGCCTTATCCCTAATTTCTTGCACGCGAAGACTTCCCCATTTTTAACACTACATGTAACTTTGCACAAACAGCCTTACACTGGTATTTTCACCAGTTAAACTAAATTGGTATAATACACCCCCCTCTTTTGCTAATGACACTGAAGCACACACCACCAAACAATTCCATTAATTTTCTGCAGTATTTCAGGAAAGATTCCCTTGCTTTATAACAAAACACTGCTTAGTCACCTCAACTGCAATTCTCCAGCATGATATCACCTATGCAGATCTCACTGTAAATGTGTTTTTGCTTCAAATGTTTAGTGTCATAGTCTGAATTCAGCAGCCTCTGCTTAAACTGAGCTCACACCCTTTATCCTCTTACCAGCCTCAACACTTCAGAGGAGTATGAAGAGCAGCAGCTACTACCTGCTGCTTATTTGCCCTGTCTGAGATTCTGGACAAATTCTGAAAAGGCCTAATGGAACAATGAATGAAAGACTTATGACGCCCATGGATGGCATTACACAGTATCTGGAAGAACCATCATTCCTTTATAAGAAGGAGATGTCCAACCATGGCTTGCATATTCTAAGCAGCACATCTGGAAAATTCATCTGTCTGTGGACCACTTCTAGCCATTCCTTTCCTCACTAGCCTCAAGAGGCAAAGAGAGTGCAAGTGGTCTGGTTTTTCTGGTTGCAACCTACATCCTATCTTTCTCAGAGCTCCTGAGCACCTTCACATCACAGCATGTGCTGCAGGTCAACTGCATGGGCAGGGCTGACTTCCTATGGCACTAAGAAAAGTACTGAATCCACCCAGGGAGAGGTTATGCATGGATGTGAATAAAATTCTCCCCTTGGATGCCCCCAAGTTAAAAATAGTTATTTTAAAGGAAACCAATTACACTCCGTATCAGCCATTTATGTAATTCTGCAGACATGTGAAGTTATACAATAAATTAAGACCAATGAAAAAAGCACAGAGATAAAGTACAGTACAACTCACCAGACTTAGCAGCTCTCTCTCGTCCTGTTCTGTCACTAGATACAGCTCTTCTGTCCTGTTCTATTCTGGGAGCTGGACCCAGTATCTTTTTTACTAGCTTTTGTCCCTCCCGCCAGGAGGATGCACTTATTACATAGTTTCCACCTGCATAATAAATAATAAATAAAATTCAAGCACAAGATGGATTTTTCCAATGTATCACAAAGCAGTAAGTATTTCTTGCAACTGTCACTCATTACTGTACCACTTAATTCTGTGTACGTGGTACAGCTACAGTTACGTGGTCATGATAACAACGTACCATGAAGACACCCAAGAGCTGAATCACACAACTATCAGTGCTTCCTGCCTAAACATAACACAGCATGAAAACCCAAAATATACCGCAGAACATTACAGCCTTATGAAACCCAATTAAAAAAGAAAAAGGGTTATGTAGGCCTAAAACGTATAAGCAAATGTTACCTGGAAGAGACATTTATAGAGGACTGAGAAGCTGCTGTTCATCTCCACTTAAGACAAGAAAATATATAAAAAAGAGATGGAGGATCTAAAATGTTCAAATAAGAACAAATACAAAAGTGGTGGGTGAAGAACAAAGCTAATATCTTTTTAATATGAAGATGAAGCATTTCCTAGAAAGAACTTGCAACAGATTTCTACAGATAATTGCTGAGATAGGTGTCTTGTGAGGAGGTTAAAAAAAATACTGAGCAGCAGTTGTCTTACACAGTGCTAAGTCACTATCCTCTAACTGACACTTCCGTACCTTGACTGAATAAAAATGAGGTATTACCCTAGTAGTTAATTCACTTAATTAACCTGGTAGTTAATTCACAACAGACTGCTTTGCAGATGGCATAAACCCAATCACAATGGTATTAGTACTATTTATCATACTACATGTAATTCAATTATGAAAATTGGTACTGGAGTATCTATACTTAGTATTAATGCTAAGTTCATTCATCTCATCTTTCCTACCACTAACTTCAAATATTATTAATCATGTTTTGAAATGTCTTAAAGCACTTTGGAGAAAAGCATCAAATAAAAGAGTAAAGTATTAATAAACTACTTCAGACCACCCCGAAATATTTAATTGCTAGAAAGATACCTAACTTGAATATTTTATTTGCTGTTGATCTCTTATCATTCAATTTCAGTTTTTGTCCCTACCAGGATTGCCTAAGCTCATTTGCTACAGCTTGAACACAACAGACAAGCAAGAAAGGATTGTTCTCCAGGACCCTACAGTACCAAAGCAACTTAAAGTGAAATCCAGAAGACCAGACCACTAGTGCTCTGGCAAGCATGGTCCTCGATCTTTTTCCTCTCCATTCATCCCCCTATATTTTTTTTTTTTTTAAACAGAAAATCCATTCAGTAAGGAGTCTGTAACCCACTATTCATTTACTAACAGTCCTCTTCGCTTGCATCATAAATTATCTGAGTATTTTATAAATCTGTTATTAGAAATATGTCACTACAAGACTCTTTCAAAGAGATTCATCAGCCAAAGGGCTTCTCTTGCCTGACTTGTAATTCTCAATTACTTCTATGCACATTTAAAAAGGCAGTGTGGAGTCTCATCTTCCACTTCAAGTCAGCTGTTCGACCTAAAACAAGCTAACAGAGCAGAACATGAGCTGTAGCTATTTATAGCCTTGGCTATGTTAAGCAGTTTCTTACTGCGGCTGGAGAAGGATGGATCACCACTGATATGCCACTTAAATCTGGTTCACATTTAATCCACTACAGAGGATAACCAATACCACTAAAACTTGTGGCAATCTCTCCTGCCTCCTTTGGGACTGTCACAAATACTTCCATTGGTTTAGTATGTTTCCTTATGTATGAATTGATCAGCATAACGACTGCTAATTTTCTGTTTCCTATCACAACAAAATACCTGCATGCACCACAACGACTGCATGCAAAAATGCATACTCAAAACCCTTCTGTAACAGTTTATAGAGAACAAGAACACACGCATCCTCAGTGCATCATACAATCTACATAATATTTTTGCACATCTGCAAAGGCATTGAAAGCAAGAGGCCTTATTTTTCTTTATTTCTGGAGACAAAACTCATCTCTGAAGCACACACAGCAGTCTAGAGCTAGTCACCTTGTTTAGACTCCGGACTTGCCGACCGTGTCAGTTTTTGAACCTTCCGCACTGGTCTGGTTGCTTTTCTCTCTTTGTTTTTCTCACAAGGTTTTTCTTTCATTGTTGAATCCTCTAAAAATAAATAAGAGCTATTGAGTGATATTTCATGGGAAAGAACATATAATGGCAAGCTTGCCTCAACATTTATCTTGAAGAAGTGAAGCTCAGAGAAACACTGATTTTCCCAGATCATATACTGAGATCAACTACTCCCAGCCCAGCATTTTGGTATTCTTACAGCACGAAAATATTGAATCAAGTATTGTTTACTTATGCAGTGGAACACAATGAAGCCACAGCAAAGCTGTAATAAATCTTTACAAAGTTCATTTTCTATCTCAAATGCTATTTTGACAGGAACGATTCTTTGTTCTCTTCTACTGTAACTATTCCATTTTAGAGCATTCACATTCTGTAAGAACACCCAGTTCCTTCACTGCTGAGGTACCCAGGCTGCTGCCTCCACATTAACACATGGCAGCACATCTGCTCACTGCCTCCGAGCTGCAGCATGAGACAGGACACCCGTGTGCTCTTCCTGCAATATTGGCTGCAGAATTCACCCAGTGACGCAGAACTATTCTGTATCACTGAAGCCCTCATTTACGACATCATTAGGTTTTGGGCTTTAGAGATGCCAAGAACACATATCAAAATAAAGTCATTTTACCATGTTTTTACAGTTTTACATACAAAAAGGAAAATCGGATGTGGCTCAGTCACTACCCCACTGCCTGGGTTTCCCAGCTGCCGCAGGCAGAAAGCAGAGATGAGCAGAGCTCAGGAAGCTTTAAGACAACAAGCTGTATATTCAGTCTCAGCAGTCCACAGCAGGCAAGATACTTCTCCTAATCCCAGTAAAACCAGACTGTATCTAAGAAACGCCATGGCCACTATTAGCATTTTTTGCTCCTCTATTCAACATGGATCAAGATGAAGTTTTATCAGTTTGATGCCAATACCAGCTTTTATGGCCTCTAATTTCAGCTGAATCTACTCTGATGGAGACACATAGGAAGGATCGGAGACAGAACAACAGGTGATGCTAAAGGGAATTTGAGGATTCTTTCTCCTCCTCTATATCCTTTCCCTACCAATTTTCCATTTATGTTCGAGCCTGACAATGAGCACGGGGACAAGAGAATCGATGCATCAAGAACCAGAGGCCTCAGTGACTGCACTTGCAGAAATCTATTCTGTCTCCTCACCTCTCAGTGCCAGACAGTTCCTTCCTGATACCAGGAAACGACAAGCTGCTTCCCACTCACTCTGTTCATATTACAGAAATTTTGTTCAGTGACGCCAATTCTGAACATCTTTAAAATGGGATTACTGGAATCCTGGGATCAATATAATATCCTTCAGCCTAACTGGTAAAGATACTCTGCGTGGTCTGTGAAATCTTAGAGCTTATTTAAGCACTAGAGATTATGGAATAGTTTCAATCTAAGTGACTATACACACCCAAAAGTCCACATGCTCTAACTTTATTACAGAATTAACGCATGGACAGATAATCCTAGAGGCTAAAAATACATTTATAGTACATATTATGTGCAGCTCCAGCATTTGATTACTCGGAATCAGCTATTCAATATAATCTCCTCAGGTCAGAAAGGAGACACATTCCACTACAGCTGTTCTACACATGGCATCACAACAGGCATATGGCTGAACATACACACAGCTTGCTCCTTTTGCAGACAGAAGTCTTTTGAAAACATGATCCAAATGCCTATCTTTTTAATTGGATCTCTTAACTGGACATATGAAACTTCAAAAATTCCCATTTCTATAAAGAGTTCATGAACCATTCATATTACGTTTGCCAAAACTAAGAAAAAAGCCAGCGTAGATTAAAAGTCTTTAGAAATTTGGCATTAAACACAAGAGCTAATGCTGGACAGAGTATTTACAGAATTATTTTATTGAGAAGAAGTAGCTGCCCTTCTGAACTTTTTTCTGAATGATTCCAGAAAAAAAAATTCTTGGTACCTCAGTATCAGAACCTTTGTTTCAGCAAGACCAAGAAAAAAATTCTCAAGCTGTACAAGCAAAACAAAACTGAAGTCTAATCATTTCCATATGAGCCACTACACTATCAGCATTCAAAAAGATACCTACAGTTTTACAATAGCATTGCATTTTCCTCTAATTTTAAATATGTTTTGATCAATGTGAGAAGTTATTTTTTAATATGTAATAAGCAAGCTCTTAAGCTTCAAAACTAGAGGTTCTCAGGGGATGTTATTTGCTGTTCCTTTCTTTTTTATTCATCTCATCTCTTCCCCTTCCCCCCAGCTTAGTCAGTCAAAAGCAATTCAACCTTACAGCTCTTCACTCTAACCAGTCCAGCAAATCAAAAAGCCACTTGGGTATCCTACTACAGATTATCTAGAGAAAAGAGCTGTCAATGGTACTACAGTTTTCCAGAGTGAAAAACGAATAAAGATTGGGTCTTAGAGCAGTAAATCTGAAAACATAAAGCACATGTTACATCTCTGGTCTCTTAGCAGCTTAACTTTAAAGCAAATTACAGCAATTTTTATAATCTTTGCTCAGTTTTAAGCATCAAAATCTTGTGCTACTAAATAAGCTCATTACCTAAAAAAAATAAAAAAATCCTTCTTCCTGTGTTTCCAGTCTCCAAGAACAGTATTTAATGCTTTGCAAAAGGTCATCAAGTAAAGAAGAATGAGTAACAATTTTCTAAGCTTTTAGTATTCAACGCTCCTTCCCACACTTTCACTTGGAATAAACTCCAGTGGTAATGGTCTGTTAATTTACCACTGCAAAGCTAGGCACTCCCTCCTCCCATATTTCAATCAAACCTTACCAAAGGTGACTAAATTGTAGAGGGAATAAAATCTGGGTTATTTAAAAGGTTTCTTATGTCTCTTTCTGCTCTACCTGTATCTGCTCACACTTCTTAGGGGAGCTGTAGTTAAACAACACCACAGTAGTTATCCTAATAGCCTCTGCAGAACAGAAATATGACTTTCTTCTTGGGTCCATTCAGAAGACCCAAACACTTTGAAAGAAAGCTGGACACAGCTGAATGTTCTGTTTCCTGGAATCCAGGGACAGCCTCTAAAAAAAAGTCTTTCTGTACAAAACTCTGGGACACAAATTTCTCCAAGAACATCAAGAATTGGATTATTCTCATATAAAAGCACTTAAATTCTACAAGGCCAGAGATATGAAATCAACCTGATGTGATATAATCTCATCCCCGGATATAGCTGAAGACATACACCTTTAATGCAGGCTACCAACTGCATTTTAAACAAGCAGATCCCGGACACTTTCCACAGCAGATGCCCTCCCTCTCCCCTTTACCTGCCTCTGTATTCCAACTAAACCACTGCTGTACTAACAATTCCCCCAGTAGCTTCAGGACTGACCATTTAACACCACACTGAAGGAAGCAGGATTCAGGCTTCAACATAGTGTATACAGTCCACATATCACTTTAATGGTGTTAAAAATGGCAAAAAATGTCGGAGTTGTTCCCATGAGACAATCCAAAGGTCTCATCAAAACCAAAAGTGTTCTGGTTTTGTCCTTTTCAACAGGAAATTGAATTCATTCATGCAAGCATGTATAAAGTTACAAAATTAAACAAAAATTGTTTTATTAAAGACTTTTTTTTTTTAATTCCTGTTTCAAAAGATGTCTCTCTCTTGATTCATTTCAATATTGATTTTCTATTATTTCTATTAAATTAAAATTAGAAAAAGATGGAGAAGGATTTCTCTTGTTATCGTTCAACAAGTTACCCCTCCTATGAAGAGAAGTACAACGTATTTAACACTCATTATTTCTTTTTCTTGTGTTGTTCTTGTTTCCATGACTTTGTAGACTTGTGCCAAATAAATTTCTCTGCCTCTTAGAGAAGGCTGTGCTGCTTAATAAATGCAGTTTGCATATCACCTGTTAACTGGAGTGCTATATCTCTATACAGCTCCCGACTAATATGAAATTCTTCCTCATGCCAGATCTTCCCATCTGGAGTGCGAATCTTTGTTTCAGCAGGATTGAAACCTGAAAGTAAACAATTTAGGAGTTTAAAATAGCTGTTTAAGATGTAAATAAATATTTTGGGGGATGAAGGGAGTAATTACTTACTCGGGAAATTCCCAAGTAAGAAAAGAACTACTTGAATTTCTAATAATAAATTAAAATAAAGCAACATACCTGTCTGCTGCCTGCTCATAGTTCAAAAACAGCAGACTGGATGAAGAAAAGACTTACCAAAAATGCTAAAGGCTTCCTCAGTCTATAAAATGTTACTAACAACTTGGAATGTAAAAAATGTATCAAAATAAATCCAAATAGTAATACAGCAAGGTTACTTTTTATAGTAATTTGTAAGAAGACGGGAAGAATTTTGAAGGATTTCGTATTTTAGTAGAGTGGCAAGAACTTCTTTGCTTTCCTGACCATATTTGTGAGCATACCATTCTGTCCACTCCTGTACGGCCCAAACACAGCAGTGATTAATTTCCATGCTATAACATGGTGCTGTGCTAATTGATCTTTGCTCCTTCACCATGAATAACTAATAGGGGGATTCTGTGCCTCCATACCTTTGTATGCTGGAGCAGCAGGTGCGGCTGCCACTTTCCTGACTTTGGGAGTAACAGCATTCTCCACATTTGTGATCACTACAGGTTGCTCAGCGTATCCTGAGTGTTGTCCTCTGCCACCCAGCTCTTCAGAATGCTCCCACTGCTTTCGAATCCGCTCCTTCAGCTTCTCCAACTTAGCATCATGCTGCCGCCGTTTCAAGATTTCCAGCCTATGAGCACTAGAAGTACTCATAGTAGAAGGGGAAGACACTTTCAGTTCACTGTCCTGGGACGTGTTACTCAGAGGAGGTTTAGTGCTACACTCATCTCCTCTGGAGCCAGCAGTTTTTTCCTCTTCCAATCTTGGAGGTGTGGCAGCTTTAAGAAATGCCTCATTTTGCAAAGCATCAATTGCTGGTCGGTCATTCAAATACCTAACAACAGTCTCATCTGCAGCAGAAGATGATGGGCTTTCAAAATCTCTGCCGTGTAGATCTCGCTCATCTCTGTCATGCATCATACGGCCCATTACTTCAGTCTTCCCTTCTGCTTCACAGAAGTCCAAACTAGACAGAAGTTGCTTGGCCTCCAATTGGCTGGAACCGTGATACGGCAGAGAACTGTATGGATCCCTGCTGTAATAAAAGCAAGAAAAACTTCACCATCAGAAGCACAACTGTAGGACCTTCCAAGCCAGCTATCAGCATGCTCATTAACTGAAGGAATGACTTGTCTCCACTTTAAAGGCAAGTTGTTTTAAAGGTTGAGCATGATATATTTAATAATGCAAGTCTGACAAAACCAAAAGAAGTTGCTATTCAAAATTTAAAGTACTTTCTGCACTCTCTGAATAGGACTATATAGATAAAATTGAAAACCTAAATTAGGGCACAAAGGAAAAAAAAAATCAGGAAGCAGTGACATCACCCTTTAATTAAAAGAAAGCTTTAAATAAAAGCCAAGTGCACAACTTAAGTGACAAGCCTCATTAACATATGTTCTCTAAAACAAAGCAGTGCACCCATGCACAGTTCCTTGAAAGCACGCTCATTAGCTGAGAAAACAAATAAATTGCACAAAGACCCCTGCCACATAATTGAGCATTAAAAAGGCAAGCCACTCACAACACCTTCAGAGTAAACTGTATTGCAACAAACGTAAATGTTACTGAGAACAGAGAAGTTCAGCAAGCATTGTGTGCAGAGTTGTTCAGTTAACAAAACTATTCCAAGATTACAAAACTGATCCAAACCAGCCTCCCATGAAAGGAAAGAAGGACAACTCACACAAGAAGTGAAACAGGAGACCAAAACTTCAGAGGAAGGATAACAATTATTGATAGACATGAAGATGAATTAAAAAAAGGAAAAACACCACTACTGTTCCAACTCTATTCAGTCAGCAGCAATTTGACTTCACTGAGAGAAGACTTAGCACAAAAAATGCCAAGCATGTGTTCAAATCCATCCAAAAAGTATTACCAACCCAATCAAGCTATTCATGAGGGATAAGGCCTGTGCTTATAAAACACAAGGAGTTGAAGAAGGTACAGTAAAAGTCTTCTAAACTCTGATGTAATAGCAAGTTATAATCACTTTATTTCTGCTGCAGGTTCTCTTTCTGAAAGTTTTTAAAGCATCCTACAGTAGCTTATAGAAGCAGTACAGTACTTAACACGTAGGGAAAAAAACAGGCTTGCTGTATTTATCTTCACTCCTCACACCCCTCCACATTCTCTGGCCTGTAACATTCTCAGCCACTTTTCTCCTTGATCCAGCCGTTCTTATTCTTTCAGTGACTAGTTTTTGGGTGATACACAGACAGACACCAAACCAAATGCACATTTTGTACTACTTTCTTGTTCCACACTGTCCTATGGTAATACATTTGGAAACGTGCTAAAGAACTGATGAAATAAAGTTGGAAAAGCATGAGGAAATAATCTTTTTGGTCCTTCTTACAAACCTTATAACTTAAGAAACGTATCAGGCCACTGTTAGCTTGGTGAGATGGCCCCAGTTCAATGCATTTGACTTTAGACTCATTCTCTGAACAAAAAGTAAATTTGTAACATTTCTAAAAAATGAATAAACTTTTGTTCAACACCACATGGTGCTCATGTAGGTGGGCAAGGGGAGGAAGCAAATCAATTTCTGAGTTGCATTCAAAAACATCAGAATTAAGTTAATTCTGATCTGAGCATATTTGAACTGTCAGTTGTCTCAGCACTAACCTGTATGAAGCCAACGGTTCACGAAATTCCACGCGGTTGTTTTTCTTCACATTGCTTTCAAGGGTTGTCGCTCGAAGAGGGCTGCGTGAGGACTTCTCCTTGCTTGATTTAGTTTGGCTGGAGGACCGGGAAGCTGAAGCAGAAAACAAAAAATCATCTATATATGCCTATTTCCTCTCCACAAGGAGAAGACTCTTAGGGCAGAACAATTAAGCAAAGAGTTTTGGGGGGGTGAGCAAGCAGCAGAATAGCATCCGAAGTACCCTTTCTCTTTCAACAATTTGATCACAGGAACTAGAAGCAAGCTAGCACATGCTTCAAGCAATGAAATTTATAGAGAGAAAATAATTCTTAAACATTAACTAGAAGTAATTAAACCTATGGATGCTGGTGGTGCTGCCACTAGAGGTCGATCTGCCACATGCACTGTATTCAAAACAGCAGTACCAGGATGTTCTAAAAAGTTGATGTTAAAACAAAATAAAGTATCAGATCAGCATTCATTCAGGGTGTAAGAGTTGACAAACACTAAAAATATAAACAGCTTCTCCAGTGTAAACACGGGCATATACAACTGTTATCCAAAGACTCTCATGAAGTATCTGGATGCAGCAAGCACTCAGCAACGGGCGAGTCCTGTCACTCCCTCCGGCCAGATGACTATGTTATCACACCTTCTTTCCCAAGCTAAGAAAACATTAGTTTCTCCTGGGCAATTAGTCTTTCATCAGTAAAGATCATAATCAGGAGACAACTTGGGTGCATGAAGGAAGGGGAAAAAATAAAACAAAACAAGTCTTTCCAGAATGCAGTGGCTTTACCCTGCCTTGAATGCTATATCCTAAATTATACATACCCTTTCGGCTTATTTTCCTGCTTGCGCTAGCAGAGGGCTTCTTGGCATCCATGACAGAATCAAACACAGCTGTGCTGGTGGGAGCTATTTCCAACTTGTTCTCTATATGACGTAGCTAGAATTTGAAGATAATACATGTAAGAATATTGTTTTCAATTTTTAAACCACAAGTATTTTCTCCTAATGTGACAATTTTTTCCTCATTTTTCATAAAGAATAAAACTTCAGGCAAAAGCAACTTCACAATGCTCATGCTGCAAAACTGGCCTTATGACCAGAAACTGTAAGAGTATTAAGATTTATTTAAAAAGACTGAATTAGGTTTTGCTGCATAGTTTTGTTTCCATAAGTAGGCTGTTGTGAAGAAATTAATAACAACATGCCATTCAGAGTCTTAACACAGCGTCAATGAAGTATTAATTCCACTTGGAATAAGTTCTATAATGCTCTTTTCAAAAAGAGAGCATGATACAGGATTTCACAAGTAAAATCCCACACTGATGCTCGGCTATTTGAAGTGACGAGGCTCTGGAAAAGAGCTGAATTCCCCCCAAATTCAAGCTGTTTGGCTTTACTGAAGTCAGTTTCTTAAAAAATACAGTGCAATTTCCCAAGCATCTAAGTTAAGTTCCCACTGAAAGACCTGAAAGACAGCAATTCAAATGCTCAAAGTAAACTGAAGAACTATAAAACACCCTGGCAGAGCCCCAGTTTCTGACTGTTTTGTAGTAAGCAGGAGAGAGCAGTTGTTTTCAAAATTAAAAAAAAAAAAAAAATAGAACTCCACATTTTCTTAGATAGAAAGTAAAGTAACACTAGTAACACTATACTTGAGACTTAGCAGGTAGCACTATACACTCAAGACTAAGCTTGCTCTGGCAAAAATTTCTTCTGTTGCATATGGAAAACATTTTCCAAAATACGGGACTGTTCAACATGCAGATACTCCAGCCATGTGCTCAATTTTCAACTCATCTAGCAGATCACTGAGTAAAACAATATTTAGTTAATGCTATTGCAAAAGCTGATTTGAAAAGAGGTAAGAAAAAGAGTAAGTACTTACAGCAGCCTTAGTCTGAGAAAAAGTAGCCCATGCTGCAGTTGGATCTTGGAGAGAAGAAACAAATAAATACATCTCTTATTAATAAATGGAAAATAATGAAAGAAAATGTCACTTCAAAATAATTTTCCTTGGCTCATTAATCAAGTTCTCTGAATGACTCAATTCCAGCCTGTCAATATCCTCAGTGAGAGGCTGTTATCAGTCAAGATTCATCTTAACAGAGCAATAAAGTATTTAATGTGAAATGTAATGAGTTCAGCAGGTTAGGTTGAATGCATTATTACGCTTGGAACCAAATCTACCATTCATTATAGAAGATGTTTAAAAGATAACGTAAAGAGAGTTATCTACCCCAACATAAATATCTTACGTTTTCCTATTACGCTATAGTTTAGCTAATTTTTTGTTTTTGTTTTGTTTTTTGTTGTTATTTCTCTCCCCTTTCTTCTCCAGTAAACTGAGCACGAATACATGGTCCCTGAAAGACTACTCAAAAAACTTCGAACACGTGAATTTTGAATAGTAACCCTTTTGAACTCTACACCCTACAAACAAAAGAGATGTAATGCTTGTGAAGAGCAAACAGGAGGCACTAATCAACTCTCAACCTTAACAGATAGCATGAGCTCTACGCACAACTGAGGTCAGTAGGATACAGTAGTACTTTCCTCTAAAAATATTTACATCTTCAGTTCCATTCTTTATTTTAAGAAAAAAAATAATTAATGGTTTACAAACAGAATGTGCAAAACCTTAATGTGGATAGGAGCCATGGAGGATAGTAGTATTAGAAAGTTAAAAAATAAAAAATAAGAGTCTCCTTGCAGTAAAAAACAAAAACAAAACAACAAAAAAACCCTGCCAGTTTCATTTCAGGTAAGATGCAGCAACACCAAGGAATAGGAGGGACAGGGAAGTAGCACAGAAAAGACTTTGCTTTGTCCTTGAAAGACAGCGCTTCATGTCTACAGAACACCTCAGTCTCACAGTGTATGTAATTTGAAAAGAAACTGAAGCTATCTCAAGAGACAATCAACAATAATGTCCTCTCACAGATAAAATATTCAGCCGTTTCTACTTTTAAAATATTTTCTGGCATTCAGTTTTGTCATAGTGGCAATCATATGCTTGATCTTGAACCACAGACTTAACATGTGACTCAGCTGCTCTCCCAGACAAGAACCTTCTTCCTCTTACGGATGGCAGTGTACTCACTGCCTCCCTAAATCACAGGCTAATCAGGACACTAAAAAGCTAACTGGATTCCTCCAACTCAGGGCGACGTAAGCACTGGCAATCATCTTAGTGGTGATGTACTGCTGCTTTTCAACAGCCTTTAGCTCTTTACCACTTTGGAACTGAGCAAGAGAATCGGGAGTGGCTGCCCCTCAGGCACTTCTTTCGAGAGACTACAGTTCCCAATTTATGTTCCTGCATTGCTCCCCCTCTACAACAGTCCAAAAAAAAAAAAAAAAAAGCGTCTCTGTGCTATCTTGGCAACTGTACCACAGGCTGGCAACTCCTACTGCAGATCAGCAAATACTCTGCAGATCAGAGCACAAAACTGCTACCTCTGCAGAAAGGAAGCTGTGTAACACATGGCCTTAGCTTCCACACTGAGGCAGAAAAATGCTGTCTATAAAAACTCCACAACATTTCAAAGCAGTCACAATGAAACATCTTTTAGAATAAAGTAAAATAAAAATCTGTACCTCTGGTAGAATCCTTGGCTTGGTTATGCCTTGGACTTTGTAGAGGCACCTCATTTGACTTGTTGGTCCACATCATGTCAATTTCTCTAAAAAAATAAGAAATATTCACATAAAAAACAAAGGTCATATGCTAAACAGTGTATGATCTTGATCACTAGGATGAATATTCTCCTTATACGATTTCAAACCCGCATCATAAACAAAATCAGAAATTCAATAGCAAGCTACAAATCCATTTACAGCCTGCAGTTGTTCAGAAACCACGTAATTCTCTAGATAAAGAGGGCTTCGCTTTTGTTTTCTTTATTTGTTGCAAATAAGAGTGAACTTGATAAAAAAAGAAACTCAGAGGTCATCCAATTCAGACCACAGCAGTAAGTATTCCCGCAAAGCCAACAGAAGATGACCACGCTGAAATACTGCACTTGAAGGGGAAACAGAGGCAGTACAGCTTGAACCTATAAAGGTTTGAGGAGAATACTCAGTTCTGCCAATGCCAGACAAGTGTGTCACTTGTCCCTGTTGAAGACAGAACAGAACCCCACAGCAGGACACTACAACCAGCAAAAAGAAAGTCAGGTAATTTATTGAAATAGCTATTTCTTATTGTTTTCATTGCAGATGGCAGATTCTGCTTTTAGGACAGGTGCTGCTGAGCTCGTTCACACACACCCACAGCTGGAGCCTCACATTACTTACACTGCAAAGCATGCTACTGCCTAGCCCTGGAAATCATCTTAGTTATCTTCTCCACCACTGGAACAAAGAAGCGTTATGCTAGAGAAGTGGAAAGCGAACATTAATAAAAGTGGAGGAATTTTCCATAAAGAACCAAGTTTGAGAGCTGCTGCACATGTCATATCATCCCATTATCAGGTTTCTGCCAAAGAGAAATGTGACATAACCCACCTGATAAGTAAATTTAGCCTAAGAGAACTTCTGGACAAGCAACCATTTCTTAAGGGATTTCATTATCACTCCTCAAGTAAAGACTTGGGATTTATTCTTATCCTTTGACTTGCCAATATATTTAAGAGAACTTATCCAGGACTAGAATTGTTCTCATTATTATAAACCCTATATAGCCTATTTTATTATGCCCTGTGAATGCAGTATTGTAATATACTCTATGTATTCCTAAACTCTTCAAGGGAAGTGCCAGCTTTATAAAGATGTGTGAAATTATTCATTTTGTCTTTCAGCCTGACACTTGAGCAGAGGCTGCCAGCCCTTTGCCTGCACTAAGCAGAGCACAGGTCAGGCTGAAGCAGCAAACCCGCCTTGCGAACACCTCAGTGCCACTGCTCACTCCCAGCTGTGTGCTGCTGCTCAGCAGCACTGCTGCAGTGCCTCGGTTCAGAGCATTGTGCTGCCCTACAAAAGGCTCCTCAGCTGCTTACTGTAAAAGCCAGGGAGCGATCACACAGCGCCCTGCTGTATTTTCCTAACAAATCCCTGCAGTGCCAGCCCCAGGTCTATGGCCAGACCCTCGCTGGTTTCAGCACAGCCTGCTGAGCTCCACTGAGCTGCTTTGCTTAACTCAGGTTGCTGTTGTTTGGGGGGGAGAGGAAAGAAAAAAAAAAAACACAACATCGAACTGAGAACTCCGGAGCTGTCTACAGTTTCAGGAAGCCAACGCTGCAGTCGTTCTCGTATGCAACATAATTCATAGCTATAAAGGTTTGGTCTTTAGATGTCCCTCTCCTCTCCTTTGCAGCTGAGAATTTATTAACTTTTCAAGATCTACCTACAAACAATGTCGATTTTCACCATTGGAATTGCTGAAGATTAATAATTTCTTTCTAAACAAGTACTCATCTAAGTCAATGCCCTGCCCCTGCCAGAAGTTAAGCCAGCCAGCAGGCACTTCAATGCTACCAAGAGTACAGCCAGGGGGCAGGGGAGAAAAAAAGTAAATCAAGATACAGTTGCCAATCTATTTATAGGATCTACATGCTGGGTAGTGGACCAGTTAAACACTGAAATGCTCTGAAATTAATATTGACCATAGAATAATACTGGGAAGTTTAAACTATTTTTGAAAACACATCATATACCAACACAAAAAACGTCCCATGAGCAACGTTAAGAATAAACACATTGTAAAAATTGCATTCTGAAATGTCTGCTTCAGAAATATAAATATTTTTTTTTTAAACTGAATGATCCATCATCATCTAACACATAACTTAAAAAAAGGAGATTGGGGGTTGGACAAAAAGCAGCTCAACAACCGAAATTCCAAAGAACTTGTAGAAGCCAAAGGTTATCTGCAGGCTGGATAAGGCCATGAGGATCTCAAGAGTTTGTGACCAAAGGTAGGAGACTGCAGATTCAGCAAACCTGATCTCCTGGCTATCTGGCTGCTCCCTGGTTGATGCTGCCTGCCTGCCCAGGTTAACTGCACGCTGCTTTGCCTAGCTTGGTCGAGTGAACAGTGAGGCTTGAGATGACACCAGAAAGGAGGAAATAGAAATGAAGATAAGTACATGGCCAAATAAATTAATTAATTAATTAAAAAAAAAAAAAAACGAGCATTGTATTTACTACACATACCAAGGATGGCACTGAACAGCAGATAACAAAATAAAAAGTCAATATAGTAAGAGAGCAGCATTTGTGAAAAGAAAGAGCGATGCGAGTATAGAATATGCTTAGCAAAGGTCCTCAAAAAATGTCAAGAGACAAAACCAGGACTAGGAAAAGAGACAGGAAAACAGGATGTAAAAAACAAAACGAGGAGGAGAATGGAGAAAAAGACAGGTACGACAGAGAAATGGAACAAACTTGTGAAGAACCAGCAGAGAGCAGCAAAAAGGAAGAAAAGGAACTAGCACAGTGGTCTCATTGTGCAGTTTTTCAAGTATCCTCAGGAAGATTTTTTTTTTCTTGGTAGCACAACCTCAAGCAAAAGAAAGAGGAAATTCAGAAGTCATGACACCGAAATAAGGAAACAGGAGAGGAAACTGAATCATACGGATTCAGAGAAGGCAGAGGCTGTGACCAGGAGGCTGCTCACTGTTTTGGTTCACACTTAGTGGTTATGCAAAATGCCAAAAAAAAAAAAAGCACGGTGTGCAGAGGGAACACTGCTGCTCAGGGCTCTGTGTCTTATTACAACACAAGGGATGCCAAATGAAAACGAATCAAAAAAGGAAACACAAGAGGAAAAGACGAAGCTTTGCTAAGGGCAGGGAAGGAAACAAATTATTAATATTCACTTCTGAGGGATGTTCTTAAATGTTTAACCCTGTTAAAAGGGGTTTTGTTACAGCCTGGGAATACATGAGGCCAGCACTCAACACAGGTTAACCCACCACAAAGCCGTGGTGCCAACAGAAGAGCCGCCTGCCTTTCCTCATGCCTTGCTCAGGCATAAAGTCAATGGGGTTCTGCGGTAAAGCGAAGTTGACTGTGAATATGGCAAGGACTAGAAGTAGCTTTTTGGTTCTTTTTTGCTGTTTTAGCTGTGTTGCACCACAAGCTCCATCTTCAGGCAAGCAGAAGGAGAGGAAAGGAAGCCTTGGGGAACATGATTGATCCCCCAGTCCCATACCGGTGTGTGACTCACAGCACAACCTGCACCCGTCACCCAAGGCTAAGGTTTGCAGTTACCCATACCTCGAGGAGCAGGAGTGCAGCTGGTGGCACTGCCACCACCTCCTCCTTGCTGTGGAGACACCACTGGAGCTCAAGCACACATGGGGAGGCCATGCAGTGAGCTCCAACACGTCCAACCGCACCCGAGCCTCGCACAGCGCCCGCAACGTGGCCACGGGGAAAACGCACGCAGACACAGAGGCCTTGGGGACATTTTGCAAAGTATTTTAAGTTTTCCATTACAAAGAATGGAAAGCTGACTTGGGAATCCCAAAGCCCCTCTGGAAGCCCAGCCAGCTGTGGATTGCTGGTAGTAACAGACGGGCACAGGTGGACACGCACGGTCAGACCCTGCACACGCTGCTTTGCTGGAAGGGGGGATTGCTATTTAAAGATGCCAGAAACACTTTCCACTTCTCCTTCAATACCGCAGAAAACAGTTTCTAGTGACATGCTGGAGTCTGCAATACAAATACCTTTACCTACTCATTTTTCTGGAATCTGAGCTTTTACCATATTGCATTACCCCAAATAAACAGGAGCTCAAAATAGCCATAACACATTGTTCTAAGACTTTGTTATTCTCGTATCAAATTAACATTAAAAAAAAAAAAAGCCTCTAAATATGTTGAGAAAACTCTCACTCTCAAGGCAATTTGATGTGGGTGATTTACTGACCTTCCTCAGGGCTGGGGACAAGTTCCAGTGCAACAATCTACGAATCAAATTTGTGTAATAAATAATAACAACAAATTACAGCCTGCTCTGCACAACCAGCCGGTCCTTCCCCTGCCTCTCAGTGCTCACTTATTACATAAGCCTTCAGATGAAACACATTTCAGGGGCTGTGGCTCTAAAAGGACGTTAATAATTCAGAGCCCAAGTCCAACCCCAACTGGCCAGTGCTTCACAAACTTCATCTCAGCATTTCCCCACCATACCACCTCTGAGCCTGCAACTTCTGCTTTGCTCCTCCCAAATGACTTCAGTCCAAAAGTTGGGGATTTTTCTTCTCGGGATTTTTCACTTGTGCCACAATACACAGTCAGTGGGTTCAAACCACCCAGGGTGGCTGTTCAGGTGGTTCTGCCTGGTATTTAATCTGCCCTGCTGCTGCTATTACTCAACTCGGGACTATGTTATTGGTCCAGACTGCACTGCACCCCGTGAGGGCACATACAAAGATAACGATTACTTGATGTCGATGCAAGACAACACTGATAATAACCAATGCTGCCCAAGGAAGCCTGCAAATGTTAGCTGCTAAGCATTTCAAGTAAAATTTTATAAAACACTCAGTATTTTGTCTTGCAGTGCAAACAGTAAATACACCAAAAGATCTCTCACTGCTTCTTATGGCTTTGGAAAATACTGATTAAAAACAACACCCCAGAAGATTTTAAAAGCTATGTATATACGACATTTGATCTGTTTTTAAGCTAGAAAAACATTTAAAAAAAAAAAAAAAACTTTTAGGGATATTAAAGCAGTTGTAAAAAAGAGTGCAGCCAAGATGCAACATACATTTGCAGATAGAAAAGCAGCAAAAATGTCAAAGCACATCACTACCTGTAACCATTAACCAGTAAGATAAATGATATCAACAGTCCCACATCCATCAAACACCAGAAAATATAGCTGAAAAATAGGAACATGTTGCATGAGATCTAAGACGAAACCACTGACATAAGCCAGCTACTAAATTTGCATCCCAACTACACTGAAGATTCCTCTATAAATGAAACCTTACTGAACAATTCTGTCCAAGTAGAAGCTGAGGATGGATATTTACAACACACTTCTGCTGAGAGAAGATATGGCACCTTGCAAAAGCATCCCTGCTTCATCACAGGCGATATAAAAACAGCGGCTGGAAGTAAAAAATAGATGAGTAGTTTAACCAAAAGTAAAACGTACTGTATGTCTTACTCTGCTGCATCACATGCTAGGAGGTGCTCTGAGGAAATCCATTGAAACGAGTGTTGTGACAGCTAACGTAACTTGATTCATTGTTCGTGAAGAAATCAGAGTACAAAGGCACAGACAATGCACCATTTAGTACGGAGATGCACACAAGGCTTTGCCTATCCATTCAGGAGTTCTGTATTGCCTTTGACTAGGAGGATCTCTGCGTTTATGACAGAGAAGGGAAGAAGCAACACATCCTACTTTCAGGAACGATAAAACACTCTGGCATTTGTTGCCTCGGCCTTCATAAAACAAGTTCACTCACTGCATCTCCAGTGACTGCAAACTGCACGTTGGAAGATCTCACCCCTTGCAGCCCAGAATAAATCCATTCAGCAGAATAAGCTCAACTTCTTCACCAAGCCCTGCCTTCGAAGGGCCAGCATCCTACACCGTTCATCCCACATGGAACACCACACCAAGACAGTCTTAGACTTTATAGGCAACTCCTTTGGCTGAGTACAACAACCAGACCTGCCAATTTTGAGAGTGTACGATACAACTTGCAATCTTCAACAATACGAAGGACACGTGAGCAGAGCAGCAACCTCATCTGCAGGTCAATCACTGTGTTCTCCAGCGCATCACTGAAGTGCATGAAAACTTCAGGGAAAGTCGCTTTCTCAAGTCTTTGCTCTGAAACTGTGTTCAGAAGCACAGTGTCTCAATAGCAACATTTCAGAGGTGAAAAAAACAAAACAAAACAAAACACCATCAAAGAAAACAAACAGCAAATTCAAAGTAAACAAAAAAAACAAAAACAAACAAAAAAAAAACACCAGCTACACACAAGCTGAAGAGTAGCCACCAGCACACTGCTGACTGGCACTAGGGCTGAGCTGAGATGACTTTTTCTTGAACTTGCTAAAAAAATATATATATATATATATATATATATATATATATATATATATATATTCTCTCCTATTTAAATAATTACTGTTCCATCCCATTAAATGCTGTAAGAGCCTGACCACTAAATTCAGATTTTTCTGTTTTGGTATGACAGTTCCACCTGCTGTATTTTCCTGCCAGCAAACCTAACACATCACATTAATGTAAGCAGGAAATATCAGAGAAAAAGGTCTGGGTTTTTGTTTTAAACTTGGGCACCTTTTTGCCATGGATCACACTTTGCGTGAAATCTTGTCCTCAGTGAGCCTGTTCTTAAAAAGCTAAAACACAGCCAGAATCTGTCAGCAGTCGGTAAGTTTCAATTGACTCCTAGAACTGATCAGTTAATTTATTTGCTGTATTCTTTCTGCAGTATATTGACAAAGGTTTCAGACGTAAGCTTACAAGTAATTTTATCCTCGACAGAGTTGTTCATTAAAGTCTGTTACATCATTAGAACAATGATACACAGATCTTCCACGCACTTATGTCTACAGATAAATATTACATTGAGACATTCTGATCCTAATATAGTAACTGTACCAGGGAAGTTCTCTCTCTGCTCTCAACTTCTGTTATCGTAATTATACCACTCTATTTCTTCTCATTAACACAGCGTATACTGGTTTATACAGCACAAATTGTATTAGCCTTAGTACCTCTGCAGCACATTTTAAACAATGCTGTACTGATTTAAAAAAAAAAAAAAAAAAAAAAAAAAAACAAGCCATTTTACTCCTTCTTCTCCTTTACTTCCTAAGGTAACACTGAGCAAATTTAGCAACTTGATGACAGTGAAGGAATCCATACATTCCTCCCTAACTATCTTGCTGCTCCTCTGTGATAGATGCAATGCTCGTCTGACTGCATGATGAGCCAGTTCAACTCACTAACCCAGCAGAAAATTATTCACTTTTTTTTTTTGGTCGTTGGATTAGTTTTCCACCAGTTTAGCAGACTGAAGCGGATTGCTGAAGGGTCGATGCCAGCACAGCTTAAAGTGGGGAAAGAAGCAGCAGCAAAACGTTACACTCACACACCTGACACTGCGCAGCTTCGCTTAACTGCCATGGACACGGTACTATAAAACAGAGATCTTTGTGCACCAACACTTCAACTGGTACCAAGCGTGCTAACTTCAGATATGTCAACTGGACTACAGCCTCAGCTGAGCACCCAAAGTCAAGCAGACTAATCATGTCAGTGGCTTTTACCTTCAGGTGTCTGATACAACAAACCTGTCCCGGCAGAAACCAGCAGTTAGTCCAGCAGAGAGGTGTGAGAAAATGCTAAGAGTACTTTATACCTGAGTTGCCAGAAGAGAAGTTGACTCTTTAGAGAAGAAGATGCTGCAGTTTCAAGATTGGGCTCTTTTCCATTCTTTAGTTCACAAAGGATAATTCTATCACAGTGGCACACATCACTGACAAAGTTATTCCAAGACTTGAAAGACACTTCCCACATTAGGGCTGTTTATATTGGTAAAGCCTTCCCTGCGTTCCAGCGACAAAACTGAGCTATGCAATAGCTTCGTAGAACAAATACGTGCAGACAAAATGATTTATAATTTATAAACCATGTTTCTTCCAGTTCCCACCACACCTAGCCTAGGCAGCGCACCACAAGATCTAATCCAATCAGCAGTAAAGTTTCCACAGTACCCTGGCCCGGTGCAGAAATGTGTCATACTATCGAAATTAAGTTGCTCCACTTAGTGGATGCAGCATACCTTTGTTTAAGGCAGCGTCACTAGCAGAAACTGAAGCCTTCGACAGTTTACAGTGTTAGCGTGGCCACACCCTCTGTTTTATTTAATTAGTTGAAGCATTACCTAATGAAACTGTTGTAGCAATCAGAACTACACGGAACAGCGAGCAGTTTGTATAACCGAGCCTGGCCGGGCTGACAGCACGCTGAGCTCACCAGCCACCCACCGAGCGCCCCACCAGCCGCAGCTCCACGCGCGTTTGGGCCACCCTTTTGGTGGCAGCGGGCTCTCAAGCCAGCCTTCGAGCCTCTACGCTCTGCAGCCCCACGAAGGAGTCTCAGACGACCAAAGCACAGCGCTGCCTGGTCGAGCTGTCAAATTCCAGCCCCCAGACGCCGGGGAGTTCACCTGTTCCGCTCGGAAACCTCGGCGAGCGGGCACGCAGCGTGCCAGGAGACGCCTGGTTGCTGAGATACGGCTTCCATCCTAAGGCGGGCAGCGACCAACCGCTCCGGGCGTCTGCATCAACAGGAGGCATCGCGTCCAACCCCATCCATGGGGGAAAAATAAAAAATAATAAAAATAATAATAAAAAATAAAGCCGCAGTCACGCTCGTCTAGGACTCTTGATGCTAAGGAACGGCCTGAGTAAAGGCAGAAGGCGCTGGGGAGGTCCGGGCACAGCCGGCGCTGCCCTCCCGCAGCCCTGCCCGAGCCTCGGCGCTGCCACGGGCCCGGCGGCACCGGGGGCACCGGCTGCGGGCCCGGTGAGCGGCTGGGGCAGGCGGCGAGCCCTGCTCGGGGCACCGAGCGGCTCCGGGCGGTTCTCCCAGCGAAGGGAGAGGCACCGAGAACCCCCCCCAAAAAAACGAAGCAGAAATCAAGCGGACAGACCCAGCGGCGGCCGAGCGCGGTGACAGCCGGCAGGGCCGCCAGCCCAGCCCAGCCCGGCCCGGCCCGGCCCGGCCCGCAGAGCCCCCGCCAGCCCGGCCCGGCCCCCGCCGCCGGCCCCGCCCCGGCTCCACCTCAGCCGGTCCCCGGCGGGGCCGCAGCGAGGCCTGGGGCCGCTCCCGGCGCCTCCTCACCTGGCGACGACGACGGCGGCGGCGGCAGCAGCAGCAGCGGCGGATCGACGCCCGCCGCCCCGGGGGCAGGTCGCGGGGCATGCCGCGGGGGCGGAGGGAAGGGCGGCGGGGGCGGGCGGCGCCCCGAGCTCGGCTCGGCTGCCCGCCGTTGCGTTGCGCGCTGCCTCAGCGCCGCCGGCCCGCCGCCATTACCGGCCCGCGCCTCACACGGAGCGGCGGCGGCGGCGGCGAGAGCGGGAGCTGCCGGGCAAATCTCGCGAGAACCGGCCGCCCGGAGACCTCACCAAGATGGCGGCGCCGCGCCGCTCCGCTCGCCTCCCTCCCGGCCTCGCCGCCATCTTGTGTGTGGCGCGGCCTGCCCGGCCCGCTCCGCCAGGCCTACCTCAGCCAGGGCCCGGGTCCCCGCCTCAGGGACGCCGTCGTCCCGCGTCCCCCTCCCGGCTTCTCGCCTCTTTTTTCCCCCGGTGTCGGTGCCTCGGCCCCCGTAGGAGCCTTGTGGCAACGGGAGCAGCGGCAGGGCAGGGTGCCCGGGTTTTGGTGTGAGGGGAGCGCTTCGCAGTGCTTCTGTGCTGCCGCGTTCGCCAAATAACTCCCGTCGAAACTAGAACCCCATCTTTCGGGCGTTTGTATTCACAGCCAAATCATCGTTATAAAAACAGCAACTTTTTTTTTTTTTTTTCCAATAAAATGAAAGCAGCTCTGATTACTCCCGGTTTCCAAATTTGAGTTTAAATATTAACAAAAGGTTTGCCAAACTTCACAGAGGTGACTAAGTGCCACAGACCTAATTTCACTTTTAATAGTTATTACATATTACACACCAGGAAGAGTTTGTTAGCATGCTACCTGCTGCTACATATATTCCCCCAAAAAGTGCATTAAAACCACCCACATTTCAAAAATAGGTCTAAGATGTTATCCTACTGTAACAAAATAATTTCCACTGAAGAAGGAAAGTCATTAGAATAGGAAAAAAATAAATTATTCAAATTATTCCTACAGTTATTTTGGGAATGCCTCCTTCAGGGCTTGTCTACAACTCCACCAGACTCTGGTTTTCAATCATTAGTAGGGTTGTTTGATTACAGGTGCCAAATTTCTTGGGGGAGCACGGGGGCGGAGAGTTATCTACCCCAACCCCTAAAGGATAACTAAAATTACTCGAGCTTTTTTTTTTTTTTCCCCCTCCCTTAAACTGAAAAGGATTAAATGACTTTTACATAGCCCCTCCTCTTGCAAATGGTGAACATTTTGCATATAAATTATGCCAGTATGGGAACAAGATTTGAAAACACCCTAAACACAGAGAGCTTTACAGCTACAAAGCTTAAGCAACTCAAAACTTAATCATGTCACAATTACAGGATACCCATTTAGCCTTAATTTGGCTCCTTTACATACACAAACTAATTACAGAGCATGTTTCCCAGAGTAAGCATACCTTCTTTGAAATGAGGCAAGCTTGAGATGTCAGTGGTTAAACCTTTGAAAATTGTTTTTGTTTTTGCCAGGTGAGGGAAAAAAATACAGGAACACTGAAAGACACACACGGCTCCAGTAGGAAAAAGTGGTAAGTGGTGCCTCGTTCCCCCTGAGTTCTCAAAGAACAAACCTGTGCCTCCCAAATGCAGGAGACAACTGTTAGTTATAATAATAACAATAATTTCAGTCAATGAAGGCAGTAATACTACAGCATATGGGAGCTCTAATCACAGACAAGGGCAAATTAAATTATTGCATTCCCCATCATCACCTAGTGTTTACTTAAATTCAGTGCTAAATATTGCAGGCTTGGCAGCCTTTTTAAATTATTCAGCACTTTTGTAATGCATTGGCTTTTTAATTATGCTTTTAAACATAGCTTCTCTTTTCTGCTTGGAAGCAGTTAATCTAGTTTCAAGCTCCTTTTCATTTTCAGGCAAACAAGGAATCACATTAGGATTTTCTCAAACACGAAAATCATTTTTCAGTCAGTCCAAATTAAAAGGCAATGTTTGACTACTCTGTTTTTGCTTCTGTACAGCTTCGGTTCCCTGTATCAGTGGAACTTAATCATAAAACCTTGCATTACTAAAGATTCCTTATCAGTGTGCATAAAGCTCTGACAGGCAGACCTAACACACACACACAAAAAAAAAAAAAAAAAAAAAAGGAGAAAGAAATTCTTATGGCAAATTACTCTTAGGTAATTCTCTAAGATTAGAAATAAGGACACCGTTTACCTGCAAACAGCCACAGCTGAGAGAAAAGGAAGAACTGAACACTCCGGTCCCGATCCAGTTTGATGAACTGCTCGTTAATCTGCGAAGCAATGGAGATAATGCAGCAAGCACTCCCCAAGCACTGGAAGCGGCGGATGGAGACAGATAGTAAGTTAAGGCTAAGGAGCCACAATCTCATCTTACACTAACTTGGCTATTGCAGCTTTAAGAGAGAGGTTTGGAAAGTTTTCCACTCCATATTACTCTTGCACACCCCTTCTAAAATTAGAAAGGGGCAGCTGGCTATTGCAACTGAGAGAGTGAATGGATCCCCCCAGCCTGCCTCCCCCCCTTTCCTTGACTGACACGGCTCCCAAGAGCCATGGAGGAATTTGGGGAAGGGTGCTTCCACCTGTTGAACGTGGAATGAGGTTGTCCAGGCACTCCATTATAAATCCAACTGTCAGGCGCTGACAATAAAACAGGACACAGGACAGCTGTGAGGACTACAGGAACCCCCTCCCTTCCCCTTCTACATACTCGTATAATTTTGCAGCTTTGTCTTACAGAAGAAACAATGCATGAAAAATTGTTCTGTGTGATTTGGGCTTATAAAACAGAAGGACTCACTATAGATCACTTCAGATTTGGTCTCAGTCTTCCAGCTGTGCTACAGGGTCTTAGCACAGAATCTGGCACTATGCACCTCCAAAACCACATTTTTCTCTAAATACATAATGGCGATTGCACCACAGACATTGCATATAGCTTCATTCTGTACAGCAGGTACTTGTGCGTCTACCGTAACGTGGAGCTCACCTTGCCTTTTACACCCAATTTGTGTTGAATCGATTACCATTTCAAAGTATTTTTCACAATAAGATATCAAAAGCATGACTTTAAAAAAAAAAAAAGTGGAAAATGAGTAAATGCTATTGATGGTGTAAAAAAAAGGGGGGGAGGAATTATTCCTTATAATAACCTGTTTAGCATATTCAAAACTCCTCTGCTCAGTGCAAGGTGACTCAGAGCAGGGTGTGCGAGACAGGTAACAACAGATGAGGTGATGCATTGTGTTAAGTCCCTTTTACATCAATTGCTGCTGAAGGCAAAATAAGTATTGCCATCCCCTAGGTGCACAAAGGCAACAGCAGGAATTGCAGAAAAGGGCCCCTGTCCTTTGCTCTGCTTGGACTGGCTACCTGCAGGGGATTCTTGCAAGCTCCCAGGCGTCTGTCCATCTGCTCACAACATGAGGAACAGTTCGACTGCCCTGGGAAAAGATCCCTAACGGGACAAAATCCCAGTTTCTCTTTCCTGGGTGTCTCACTCCAGGAAAAGCAAGCTCCTGAGTCGGTTGGTGGAGAAAGCAATAAAAGCAACAGTAGACAGGTAATTTCAGAATTTTGTATTAAAGGGTTAGAAATCTATTTCTAGTAATGCACACAGTTCACTGTTCAGCACAACCAAATGATCTGTGCTGCTATTTCTTATTACCAGAACAGCACAGCATTTTCCAATCCAATTTGCAGAGTGCTGGGAAATAAGTGTTCTGTACTGTTTTGTCTACAAATTAGAGCTCGACTGGTTCTGCTCCCCTAGAATCACGTTCTACCCAAAGTTTACATGATGTAAGCCCACGGAACAAGAATCATCCCCTTTTCAGCCTCAAGGCCAGACCTGGTGTCTTTGCTGTCTATAACCACAGCTTTGCTATCACAGGCTATTTGATTTGCTGAGTTGTTGACAATTAAGGAGTCAACTTCAGAAATGAGATTTCTCTGGAAGTAGCCAAAGCATTTTATCATTTTGAAAACATCAGCTGGCTCTCTATCTGCTGCAGGCAATGAAATAATAATACAAGGAGGATAGTAATCAGCTGCCTGTGAGCAACAGACAGGTATTACTCTTCACCTCTGGCTGAGGAGGAGTTACTTAATGAGATCTGACTTAACTACCTGCTGATACTTAATGAGAGACTTTTAGGGACAAAGCCACAAACAGGACCTACTTCTTCACCAGCAGGAACTGTCTTCTAATTCCGACCCTTCCCACTCCTCCAGAAGGGGCTTGCTTTTACTTTGTCCAGAGCATATATATGGAAATACATTCCACTTTCCCTACAATTACCAAAAACGTAATTCTTGTCTGTCACAGCACCAAGTAGAGCATTAAGTCTTTAGCTTCCAGACACCTTTCTATTTTGTCTTGAAATAGGGGAACATCATTCTTTAATATCCTTTGTCTGGGAGGGTGGGATGGGGGGTGGAGTTAATAAAAGAGAGTAAACTGAATTATATATTTTGTTAGTATAAGAGCATGGAATCTTCTGCCTTCATGTCGTAGCTTTTTTTGTGTGTGTGTGGATGGCAATTCTGCCAAGTGCATCCGTTTTTTCTAAGCTATTTTAGCTAAGACCTGCCCCTCCAGCCATTCACAGCACACTAACTTGGCCCAGAAGGTACAGGAAGATGCGGCTAGAAATGGGACACGAGTGAAGTCATCTCTTTAGTCATCTGCTGACTCTGGTATCAAACTAATGAAACAAGTGAACTATACATTAACATAAATTCCAGCTGAAATGAGACCTGAGAAACACTACAAGAACACCAAGTAAGAGAAAATTCAGAGCTATTACAATTTCCTGAATCACATCCAGCTGGAGAACAACCCAGATACTATTCACCCCACTCAAGTGTCTTAGAACTTCTAAATTTCACAAAAGGTCTTATTTTAGTTGTATGTATCTGGTCAAAGATAAGGGAATAGCCTTAAACATATAAGCCAGAAAGTCTGAGCACATATAATTCAATGGACAAATCTGAAAATGTTTTATAAAACAAACAGGTAAATTTATTTTTAATGATTACTAAAATAGTTTACATAATATACAAGCAGATATGCTATCAGGGTACACTCAGAAATAAATCACAGTTTGTTTTTTTTTAAAATGCATTTGTCCAGTGAAATGTTCAAAATGTGAATGCCATCTTGTCCTTCCTGAGCTATTCTTATACATCTGGAACAGCAGCACTTCCATGTCAATGCTGGACCTCAGTGGTCAAAACAAATTCACCACTGCTTTAAGTGACCACAGTTATGTGTCTCTCAAACTGTGTTCTTTTATGTTTATTTATATGCTTAAGGTGATTTTGGTCAATTCCACATCACACCCCAAACCTTTGCTTGCGCAGAGAAGTCTGAAGCTCCAGCACCTCCAAGAGGCTTTCCTAGTTAACGAGGATGTTTACAGGACAGCTCAAGGGACTTGTGAATAAAGGATAGGTCCAAGAACCACTAATCTCAGCTGATACAAGAAAATGTCCCACTAATTTGAGAACAGTCTTCACACATTCATTCAAACTCAATAAAACTGAATGCACTTAGACCAGTGGTTCAAGAGCATACACTAACAGCAATGAAATGGAAGTGCTGCAATTCACTTTTTTTTTTTTTTTTTTTTACACAAAATATTTACAATAGAAACACATACATGTTTTTAGTTTGATATGAGGGATTCTTGGCAGGAGGCACTCTAAAAATATGTTTTAAAAACACGCGTTGCAAATCTGTTCTTCACTAAAAGCTTATGCAGCAAGCAGCAGGTTATATGCAGACACATGAAAAAAGATCCGTCTTCTAGTATACTGAGTACCACAAATAAATAAATTCTCTCGATGCAAAAATAGTTATCTTATTAAAGGAAGAAATAATTACATCTTCCTAAACTTTTGTTTGGAAAGATGTAACATGTCTTTAGTACACATGTGGCTGACTTTTTCATTTTTCCCCAAGTTTTAAGACTCGCAAAACTTTGACAAACAGCAGAGAATTCTTGGACGCAGTGAGGCAAAGAGGAACTAAGGGATCATTTACCTGACATCTACTACTAACTTCAAATTAATGTCTGAACTCCAGCTTTTCTCACTCTCCTGACTGGTTGGGGCTGTCTCATTTTAGAAAGAAATGCTTGCTGAAAGGTCCTCCAAAAGTCACAAATCTCTCAAGCAATTCTCACCATTTCTAGAAGTCTCCAGAGACAGCTGACATCTACGCTGTAGTTAAAGGGACCAAGAAAAAACTTGTGTTTAGACCCACATCACTTTATAATTTTCACTGTATTATAAGAAAAGTAAGCAATTCTGGAAGATGAAGCTGATGTTTTTACATTCCATTACCTTGTTACATGTGATATTAGTTTTTATCCACCAGCAGAAAGGGATCTGATCTTCACAGCAAAGCCAACAGTGCACCAAAAGTTTCATGAGCAGATGAGTGTTTCTGCAGTTGCGGATGCTTGCTTCTAACTGCAGGACACCAAACCTGAGTAAGTTACTGAAGACAACTTACCAAGAACAATCACATTCCTTGTTTACGTTCTGCAGTTTATTTAGAGAAGTCCCAGTTACTTTAGTAGAAGCAACCCTGCTACTTGGTGAAATTTCTTTGCACAGAAAGGACTTTGTGCTGCCTGAGCTCAGCAGCCACAGTAGGTTTTTCCCTGTTCAGCCATTACAACATATTTTTTGTCTTCCTCCTTTCCAGAGTCCTCTCTAAGAACTTTTATGTGCATCCCTCCATAGGAAGGCCCTCTTCAGGCCTAACAGGTAACACAAGGTGAGAGATACGGCTCCACAGTCCACTCAGCTTATCTGTATCCATGCTATTGTAAGAACTGGGAACATCCGAACTGGTGAACTTGGTCTCAAGGAAATCCCTCACTTTCTCCTCAAGTTCTGGCACAGTGAGGCTCTTTCCCAGTGACTGCTCATCCAGGAGAACAGTCAGCAGAAGAGCCACATCCTTAAATGCTGCATTTTCATGGTCACAGTACTTGTAAAAGATCAAGGTGGAGCCTGCAGGCAGTAACTCAAAACGATGCACCACTGCTACCTTCTTGCCTTTGCTGAACCCAGAGCTGAGCTGGGTATCTACTTCCATCTTAACATCGTCACTATCCATTTCGGCTTTGTCTGCCCCATTAATTTTGATTGCAGTAGCATTCTGGGAGAAGGCAAAAGCATCAGCAATCTCATTACTGAGGCACCTCAGCGCTTTCTCAGCTTCTTGGCCAGCTGTGAACAGTAAGATGGCTGGCTTCGTGTGCAGCTGGGAAACGTTGAGGTATTTCTCAAGGAACATGTGGGTTTTTCTCCACAGACTGGGGTCCTGACTTTGATACGTTTCTTTGAGTTTATCCATCCGGGCCCGAAACACTTGCAGAATTTGAGTAGTTCTACTTGACGAAGTTGTTAACATTCCCGTCCACCAGACATAAAATGCCACTGCGACAATTAACAGAACCAGTAAAGTCCATCCCTTTGGAAATCCACTCCTTGATCCACCATCCTCTATAGAAAGGAGGTGCAAACAGGAAGAAAAAATAATGTTTTTAAAAGGAATAAGAAGCCAACAAGTAAAAACAAACAAAAAAGAGCATACAGTAGAGGTCAATGAAATCATCCCACTCTCAAGCTACTGGTACAGCAGTTGAAGAACATAAAGATGTTCTAGGTTAAAAGAAAACCTTTCAGGTTTCACTTTTCCAGGTTAAAACAAAGCCTTTCACTTCTGCAGCAACTTAGTGAAGAGTCATCATTTAAAAAGGACATTTTGAAGGATTTCCTGATTGACTAAGAAATTGGACATCCTTCTGAAAGAAGGAGCTCTTCTGGAAAATCCACCCTTTATTTAACCAAACCCAAACTAACAATTATAATGGTTCTCAGGAAGATCAAGTTTGTTCCTACATTTAGTTTCCGTAGAAAGAGCCTGATAGAAAATCTGGCAGCACCAGGATTGTTTGTGTGTTGCTGTTTGTCCTCCCTGTACTCTTACGGAATAAAAATGGTCTCTGCAGCAGTATTTGCATCTCAAACACTGGTGCTCGACACTATCAGAAAACCTTTGCGTTCTTTGCATCAGCCAGCTTCACAAAGAATATACATGGCAAACAGCGCACAGCAAGCATACAGAATATCAGATATTTTGATTTGGTTTTGTGTTTGAACAGTTAAACTAACACTTGTTTGACCTACTGCAAACATAAGGCTTGATCCTGTCTCCAATAAAATCAGTAACAAAACACACCAACTACCCTGGCAACAGCAAAGAACTATACCCCACACTACCTTTTTATGTCCTAACCTTTACCAGGACAGCAACACAACAGCTATTAAATAAGAATAAAACTGAGGCAGGCCTAGTGATGATCTTGCAGCAAATCTCACAGACGTTACAGATTAAAGACCTTAAATTTGGGTGGCAGCATTACCTATTGTACAAGACTCCTTCCTTAGCACTGAAAACACATGCGCTAGTGAGCAAAGCATCTGTTCTGGCAAGGACCATCAGTTTAACACCAGCAACCAAGAAATCTACTACTTGGACAAGCATGGGAATAGCTTATGTAACACAAGCATGAAATAAAAGTGAAAGCAGAAGTCTTACTTTTGGCCAAACGCTGTGACTGCTTCTGTGACTGCTTCACTATACTGGGTTGGTCTCGAAATTTACTTCTACCTGTTAAGGGATTAAGAAAGCAACATGAGAAAAACACGTAAGACAACAATTAGAAGCAATCTTCCATTGGGGAATTTGGCAGGGAGTTGAAGTCACAGAACTGCATCACCTTCGATGGAAAGCTTCAATGGAAATTCAAACATTTCAAGTACAAGATGACAAAATGGCAGATTTAACAACCTGTTATGGTCTGCACAAGGATACCACGCCCCATTTAAGTTCCCCCATATTGCTCAAGAATTTGAGGGACAGAAAATTGAAACTTAATATAAGTTTAATGAAAACAAGGTAATGCAAGATTTAGGTAGGAAAAGAAAAGCAGCATTTTAAAGGCAGTCTCACATCCCCTCCCAGCTAGCTTGGTTGAGAGACCTGCTTCACCGTCACTCAGTTTATTGGGATGAATTGTGCTTTTAAAGAAAAATGCAAGCTTTCAACTTAAAATATACTTTTGGTCTGTTTATTTAAATGGGTTCAGACAGCAAAGTAGTACAGACACAATCCATCAAAGAGCGCTACGGACAACTTTCCCAGGAGACCTGTATGAATATATACAGAGCAATTATTGGTCAGCATGTTTTCTGCATTTAGGCAGTTAATTAAAAAGACATGAGAATTTCTGGCTCCTTGAGAACTACAGCCACTGATTCAAAAGTAATATATAGCCAAATCAGGATACTGTCAATGACACTACTAAGAATAAATTGAACAAACACGCCCTGTAGTAGTTATTTCAAGAAAAGTAAAATAAACACAACAACCTTGCTTCTGTATGAATGTAATAACAGTAGGTGCTAAAAGCAGTTCTGGTTTAAGCCAAAGCTTAACCAGCTTAATGAGCTGCTCTGTTCTGCAATTTCCCTCCACCCTCAGTAGGGCAAAGACATGGAGCTTGTAGCTGGCTAAGCTGTCACAAGTCTAGTAGTTAACAGATCAGAATCATCCCCATTCTGTATTTTACAGGGTACCCTGTTTGCACAGACTAGTTTTCACATTTAGGAGACGGCTGTGATTCATATCCTTAAGGAAAACATATTTCAATGAACAATCTAATAACAGATTCTATCCTACCTCTAAATCTTGCCTGATTTACAAGGCAATTTGCAATGAAAGCCAAGCAAATCATGTGTTTTGCCTAACTCAGAAGGTCTAACTTCTTTAGGCACATTGGACTTTTCAGTGTCAATTGATTTTCAAGAGTTCTTCACCCAGCAAGCATTGATTTGTTCAACAAGCACCCAGGATCTCTCATGCAGCGTATATTGCCTCTGGCACAGGAATGAAAATATCAAACTAGCAAGAACAGCCTGCATCAATTCATATTTTCAAAGGTGTTTCACAAATGTGCAGCTACCACAAAATGAGCTTCTCTTATGGAAGGCAGTGTGGTTTAAAAAAAATTTCAAAAAATGTCAACTACCAAGTTCTCCAAAATGAATTCTGATTTACAAGACATTGTTTTTTATCTTTACTGTTCAGGATAGAAACAAATGCTGAGATGGCAAGAACTGAAGATTACTTAGAATTCAGAACTTTTTTTTTTTTCTTATTTCAAGTACTCTTCCAAGAGGAAAAGGAAAAAAAAAAAAAAAAACACCACAAGCTAATAAACACAAAAGAGTCCCCCACCAGCATAAAAATCTGAAACAAGGAATTGGTCATTGGATGAGCATTTGCCAGTATAGAAAAGAGGCTGCTCCTGTCTAGGAGTATCAGACAGATAATTTAAATCACAGAAGGCTGACATTACCCAGGGAAAGTCTAGAGAGGAAGGTGATGTGGGTACACTCCTACCAAAAGGTGAAGGTTGTGTTCCCTCCCTCACGCCCACAATACCACTGCTATGTGCTCTCCACTTATGACTGCCCCATGAACCAACTCAGCTTCCTAACCCAGCCAAAAAGCAAAAGGGCCATTTTCTGTTGGGTCGGCAAGTTGAATAACCTCACAGAAAGGCCTGGCTCTGGAACAAACCAGCTTTCCAGCTCCCATTTGTGTCTCCCTCCTGGGTCCCTTTCTACTCTCCAGGACTGAGAGTTACAGGGCACAAGAAAAATGTAAGCAGAGGAAAGGAGAAGAATTCTGTACTTATCACTTACCAACAGGGAAGGACTAGCTATCTATTTTTCTACTTACTCTGTGGCTTAGGTGAGTGGTGCTCTTGATTTTTCTCAAAGAAGTCAGCCTTGCTTTCTGAAACCAAAGCAAAAATAAAACAACTTGGTCATCACATCAGAGTTCAGAATAAAGTAGACAACCCAAATGCTTCTAGCTCTTGCTGTGCAATCTTCAAAGGTTATTAGGGAAGGAGCGTGTACTGTACTGACAGACCAAACCTGCTCCATATGACAGCCTCTTGGACTGCTCTGTAGAGGGAGAAAGCTTCCATATCTAATGGAAAGGGCTTAATGTGGCCCTTCACCCTGCTCTTCCCAACATGCCACAGGAATATTCTTCCCACGTTTTCTTTAAAATGCAATGATGATGAAAACACATGATTCTGTGATCACTACTGGAAGGTACCAGGTCTGACACTTGAAACTGAAACTCTTGTTCAGCAAGAGGGAAAAACAAAAACACTATAAAGTTGCCACCTTAACAGCAACGCTATCAAACCCAGAGGAACTCAGCAAACGGGTGCATTTTTCTAGCTGCCAGAGTAAAATGCCTGCATGTGCTCCTGGGAAACAACAGGCTGACAGAGATCTGTTCTTGAGCACATCTCAGTTACTTAGTTTGCGTCTATATTTTGTCAGTCTGCACTCCTAATTGCTTTCAGTGCTCTTGCATAAGCAATGAATTTAACTGTGTGATTAGGACTGTTACTGACTGACTGAATGCAAACAACTCCCTTACTCTCCAACCATTTACCAGCTCTCCTAAAAACCTCCCTTACGTGGCTTATCTATTTAGATGTATTCAAATCACTTTCAGCAACTGAACTACCCTCTGCTGGTCTAAAGGAGCCTGTACTTTTTTCCTTGTTGTATTTTCCTATTGCTTCTGTAATATAAATCAACAATCCCTGAACAATGAACCCTTAAAACACTTGGTATAGTTAGCTTCCCCCTGCTAAAGTTGAAACTAACTCATCTTTTTAGAGAAGGGATGGTTTTGTTTTGCTTTGCAGGGGGCAGTTAAAGCTCCACTCTTGTCAACATAACAGTTTTGGAAGCAGGTATCACATTACTCATCTTGATTTGCTTTTCAGAAGACAGAAGGTTATGTATTATCAAAGTTTAAAACCACACTTTCTTGCATATTGGGGTTTTACACCCCAGCAGATGGTTGTCATACTACAATCAGTTTTGGCTCACAGGCAGGAGCAGACCCTGAAAAAAAATATTTTCAACTCCTTCATCTGTTCATGTTTCAACTCAACAACTCTCTCTGTTTTAAGAAAACTGAAGGGATGTCATTTTAGTACAATTAAGCAATCACTTATTACATCATGGGAAAGACATCGACAAAACTAGTGTTGTTACCTTTTAATGGTGCATGAACACTTGGTTGATGCCCTGCTGGTTTCTTGGGTTCAATGCCATCATAATCCTTTGCTTTTTCCTTTGCTGAGTTCTCTGGAAGTAAGAAATTTGAAGAACTGCCTACTAGGAAAAAAAAAAAAAAAGGATTGTTATAATTGCCATATCATTTGTGTTCGTGACATCACGAAACTGATGAACCAAGACAGTTTCAGAACATATATGATCTTAATCTGTGATATTTCTAGTTACGATCTCATGAGAGTTACTTTCTAGAAAAGTAACCAAAAGAAACTAAGAATTGAAAAGTTTATGGCAAGTTTGAGTTCTACAAACACAGCTGTCTGCACCATACAGACTTTTTTTTAAGGAGTCTTTGGCTTAAAACCACTTTAAACAAACAGACATCAAGATACCAAATGCTAAGAGCTAGGAAATGCCCTACTAAAGGAATTCAGCGTAAACTAGTAAACACAAGCCTGGAAGTAAAGCGATTTTTTGCACTGGGCACACAATTTACAAACAAACAATAATTGTCCCATGTTTTCCATAGTGTTATGGAGAGGTAATAAGAGACAGAAGCAACTTTAGAACGTAATTCCCCTTTTTAAATAGCCCAAGCTGTCCTTTATCTGTCTCTCTTTTTCACCTATCAACCATAAAGGAAATCTGAGGCACCTATGCTCCTAATTTAATCCTCAGATAGCTGGGAAGAAATCTAACCCCCCTTTATATTGTTTGCCATAAATCACACAGCCATTTAGATGCTGAAATCAAACTTAGTCAACATAGAAGTAACAGAGCAAAGGTCAGGGCTGGGAAGCCAGTCAGAAACAGAAGGCCAGCAAAAGAGGTTTGAAAAGACAAAGCACAATCAGATTTAAGGAAAACAAATCCCCTCGGGTATGGAGTAAAAGCTGTAGTACTGCTTGATCATGATACAGTGACCAAGCTGAGGGCATAAGCAAGAAGAAACAGCAAACAGGAGAATACAAAGTGGTAAAGCTTCCTCTGCAACATCCACACAGGGCTTTGTTAAAATAATCAAACAAACCAGAACAGTACTGTGTTCTCCTATGGTTTCACAGATATTTTTTTTTTAATGTGCTTCTAGAGCTCTTACTGCATGTGTGAGGACAATACACATCTTGCCACCTACTGTTTATTAATTTTACCTCAAAAATAGTGAGCAAAACCTTTTCTCTCATATGTTCTGGCGGCTCTAGCATGCCAGTGTATATAAAGAGTATAAAGGAGGAAAAAAAAGGTAGAAGAAAACCATAAATTTTAAACTGAGATGTCATGCCACAGGTAAAACAGTAAAGTACTTGCAAGTAGTAAGTGGGACAATGTATTTTCAAATTTGTCCTAAAAATCAGTTAAATGACTTATTTTCCACCAGGCTAGAATGGAGATTCTCTCCCATTCACTTGTTTCCCAAGAATGCCAAACAACACAGCTGTGGTATTTCACTACACACTGAGATTTTGCAAGAAACTCTCACCGTCAGCATTGCCTAGTAATCACAAGACCAGAACGAGCTATGAATTTAAAGAGGGCTGCTCAAGCAATCTATACTTCTTCATTCCTCTCCTCTTCTAAGCACCATTCCATAAAAAGTTGTTGCAAACATGAAAGCTATAAACATACTTCACTGCTTACATTAACAGCTTGCAGACCAGCATCTTCTGTGTCCAACAGACAGGTAAAGTATTGGTGCAAGCAGACAGCATACACAGTAACTTCTACAGAGGAAAGTAAGCCTCCCCTGCATGGTTTAACTTCCATAAATATGTACATATAAAACTTCCAGTCCAGAACACACCTGTTGTACCCTCACAAGGCCTCGAGCCTCCTGCCCTAAGGACCATTTTTGCCTCCTGAGCAGCTAACAAAGATTTACTTACACCTTAAACCTGCTAGCTAGCCACCTCCTGCAGTCACCTGCCAGGAGATCTTCTTGCAATCCCCGTTCCATAAACCAGCTAAATCAAAGCGTTTAGAAATCTGTACATTCATAAACTACAGGCTTATAAACCAAAATACAAAGCCACTACTTTACCACTGCAAATTGGTCATTTAACTCTGGTACACGTTTGCTCCTGTGGGTTCAATCTTCTTCAACACAAGAGATGAGCCTGCAACATTCCACAGCAACTACAGACAGCACAAATTCGGGTGCCAAAAACATCCATCACTTGCCCTTTGCTTGTACAGTCATAAATTCTACTTGCTTTTTTTGTCTTTTAAGACAAATTCAGCGTAGGTCGCTAGTGTGCACTGTTAGCTAGCTGAACAAGAAGATGCCTGATCTGAGACAGGGTTTTTACACTCTTAAAGTTCTTTAACTTTAGAAACAGGTTTCCTAATTTATATTTAAAGCCTCTAAGCATAAGTCAGAAGCCAGTTCCCCCGCTCATGGTTTCATTTCCACGCTGCTCCCTAGGAAGCATGACAATTACAAAGAAACAAAGCCCTTATAAAAGCCCTTCTGAAGATCCACCCTCCTTGTCCTGCCGCCTCACAGGCCCTGCATTCCCCCAGTCTTCCCTGAGCTCTGCAGAAGAATACAACATTAGCTACAGAGAGCAGCACCGTGATGGGGGTAATTACTCCTTCACTTCTATATCAAGCAGTATAGTCTCACATTTTACAACATTCGTGTACGTAACTGTCTTTATCAGTGTAGCGATAGGGCAAGGGTTAACAGCTTTAAACTAACAGGTAGATTTAGATTAGAAATAAGGAGGAAATTCGTTACTGTGAGGGTGGTGAGGCCCTGGCAGAGACTGTGCAAAGAAGCTGTGGTTGCGCCAGCCCTGGGGGTGTCCAGGGCTGGGGGCAACCTGGGCTGGTGGGAGCTGTCCCTGGCTATGGCTGAGGGAGGAACCGGGTGGGCTTCAAGGTCCCTTCCAACCCAAACTGTTTTGTGATTTTATAAGCAAATGCCACTGATGCTGAAAGCCTGGGGAGGTGGGGGCATCTCTCCCCCATCGTCATCCTTTGAGATGCCCTCAGGAAAATAAATAAATAAATAAATCCACTCAGACGAACTTCCTAAAGCAGCGGCTTCCCACGGCTTTTCCAGAGACGAAGCTTTTCCACCTGCTAACCAGCTGTGCTTTTTTTACGTTGCGCTTTACGCGCTAACTAGTGGCACCCTGACTCCTAACGCCGCTTAACGCCGAGGTTCCTCCTTCCCCACAGCCTCCGCCTTCCTCCTTCAGGGCGAGCCTTCCCCGCGGTGAAAGCTCTCAGGCGGCTCAGGAGACACAACGGGAAGGGAGCGGAGCCCTCTGCCCGCAGCCCTGTGACGGGGCCGGCGGCACAGGAGGGTGTTAGGCACCGCCGGGAGCCCGCACTCACCTGACGCCCTGCAGGCTCGGATCGACGGCCGGGTCAGGCGCTCCGGGCTCAGCACGCCGAGCTCGCCCCCTGCAACGACACACGCGTGAGGCGAGCGGGACCCCCGAGGGGGCTCCAGCTCCACGCGTCCCCTGCCCAAAGCCTCTCGCATCCCCCACGCCGCTCACCCTCCGGCGCCCCACCGGAGCCGTGCTCGGGCTCGGCCTCCCTCTCCGCCGCCTCCGCCAAGCGGGGGCTCTTTCGCCGCCGCTTCAGCTCGGGGGCGTCCGGCGGAGCCCGCTCGTCGCCGTCCCCCACCATGCCGCTGGCGCTTCAGGCAACCACCGCTTTCCCCTCAGCCCTGCCCTTCCCTGCCGCCGCCTCGCTCGGAGCCTCCCCGGGACCGAAGCTGCCGCCTCGGCGCGGCGGGGGCGGCCCCGGCTGCCTCATTTCCCGCAGCGGCCCCGCCGCTTCCTGCGGGCTGAGGGGCGGCCCCTGGGCAGCGCCGCCGCCATGTTGCGCGCGGCCCCGCTGAGGGGGCGCCGCCGCCGCCGCCATGTTGTGCGCGGCTCCCCGCGCAGAGCCCCTCTCGGGCACCGAAATTTGGGACTCTCTTTTATTTTTTATTTGTTTTGTACATGTTGTCCATTATTGAGCATGGAGGCCGTGTGAGGGAAGCGCCAATCACTCCCCTGTGACAGCCTCCTGTATCCACACATTTCACAATAAAGTATTTTAATGCTATCCCAGCCCACTGTAAACATTCCGGTTTCGCCTAGAAGCAAGTAAATATTTGTGAACTAAATTATGCATGCTCTCACCTGTACCGGCAGGTGTCATACAAGATGTAAATGCTGAATGTAGGCATTGAACAATGTTTTCTAAAGCAAAACCAAATGAGGCAATAAATGCCGCGTTGGGAGGTTTCAAAGTACAGCCGAACTGTTAGCGCAATTCAAAGTAGGGAGGAAAAGACCTGCTGGAGGCACGGCTTCTAATCTCTGACCTGGCAGGTGACCTGGTGCAACTACAGCTACCAAGCTGTATCACGTTGCCCACAAGAAGAAAAGTGAGGGTCAAGATTAATTAAACTATTAATTAAAAGCAGTTTAATGAAAGAAAAGCAAAGGCTGCTCACGGAAGCAAGAAAAAAATCTCTCTGCTTTCCATCAGCAGGTGATGTCCAGCCACTTCCTGGGAAGATCGGCTTCAGCACACACAGCAATTGCTTCAGAAGACAAATGCTTTCATAGCAAATGCCCCTGCTCCTGCTTGCCCTCAGTTTTTAGGGTTTAGCTTGAGGTTATAATGCATGGAGTATCCCTTCGGGCGGTTAGGGTTAGCTGTCCCAGCTGTGTCCCTTCCCAGACTCTTGTCTGGGACTACTGGCTTTTGGGGGTCTGGAAAGAGAGCCTTGATGCTGTGCAAGCACTGCTCAGCAACAGCCAAAACTCAAAGCACAGCACTTTTTGGGATGCCATGAGGACAGTGAGCCCCATCCCAGCCAGACCCAGTGCATCACCAGTACAGGAGTTCAGGATGCTGTGGGAGCAGAAGGAGAGCAGACCATGGCATAGGGCTGGGCTTTTTGCACTTCACCTAAATGATATTTCCCCACCCAGTCCTGCACTAACTTTTTACAGACCTGGTGTCCAAAAATGAGTCTAATCCCGAAACTCTTCCCCCATCACCCCTGTGCCAGGAAGGTCTGGAAGTGTCTTGCACATAGCATAAAAAAAGTACTTTTTTTCTGTTCACTCAAACCTAACCTGCTGCCTGTTTTGCAAATGTCTCAAGTTCTGGTAATGAGGGGTTTGGTGAACAATAACTCCACGTGGATCAGCCCTCCCCTCTGTCAGCCTTCTGCTCCCCAAATTGAAGAGTCCCACTCCCAGACTCTGCCCTGTACTGGCACTGCTTCAGTCACCTTTCCCTGTGCCTTGTGTCAGCCATTTGTGGATGGTAAAAGGGTTCCAGGCTGACCTGGGGGCTCTGTCCCTTGCATTGATGCCTTTCCCCCGTGTGCCCTGTGCCATGCCACCTTTTCCCATGAAATGGGAAATATTCTAATTTTTTTTTGAAAAGCAACGCCTGGATGTATTTAAGCCTACAGCACAGAAATGCAGCCAGAAACACAGTCCAAAAGGAGTTCAAAAACGCTGAGCGCTTCCGGGAATGACAGCCCGGCTTCTCCTGCTGGAAGAGCTGCCAGCACTGGAGAGGAGGGAGGAAAACTACAGCTCCCAGCAGCCTGCCTGGGCTGCCGTGGAAGGGCAGGGTTCACCCTCGCGCCGACAGCAGCGGAGGATTTAGGGCGCGTTCGGGAAAAGGGCTGTCCAGCCAAGCCAAAGGGCCTCCGGGAAGGACAAGCCCCGGGGCTATCACTGGCCACCTCGCCGCTTCTCTTCACAGCCCCGACAGGCTCCAGCCCTGCCCAGGTAAGTGTCCGAGGGCACGGCGGCTTTGTGCTTCCCTTTCTGCAAGTGGGAATGGCACAGAGAAGGGAGGGACGGCAGCCAGGCCAAGACAGCCATAAATGAACCCCCACACTCCTGGATCTTGTTTTTAGCAAGAAAACTGAGCTGTAGAGGAGCCAAAGGGAAAGGTTCCCCTCCAGCCGCTGCGACGGCTGGGTATTGAGATCTTTGATCTGCATGAACCCAGCTCCAGCGGGGAGAGTTTCTCTGGAGTTTTCCACGTTGCCTGTGGCTGGTCAGCAGGCAGGCGTTGCCCTTGTCGCTGAAGGTTCGTGGCATACAGTACTAGTTACATGAACCCGTTTTCATGCCTCCCAAATAATTTTGAGCATGGAGGGGGGATTCTCCTCTTCCACCATGAATCACCATGGCTGTGTTTGTGCTTGTCAGGTCTACAGATGTTCAGCTGCAGTTCCTGAGGCCAAGGCAGGATGGTGGTCCTGCTGGGGGTACGACTTGGTCAGCCACCCCACCAGCAGGGAGACAAATCCCTGCACAAGCAAAGGAGAAAGTGAAGTAAAAGGTACCGAGACCCCACAGGAGCAAGAAAATGGAAAAGAATCCAAGTGTGGATCTGCCTGGAGGTAAGCCAACCCTGTGCTTGCTCCATCTCCTGGGAAAATCCCATCATGAGAGTATTTCAACAGTGATAAAGGAAACTGAAACAAAATCACAAGCTGAGAAAAATCCCTTCTTCTCCAGGCCACGTAGTTACAATTTGCCTTCACTTTTGGATTCCGGTCAGCAGCAAGTTTAGGCTCTGTGTCCAGAATGGCAGCACAAGAAGGGCTAAAGATAGAGCTGTAGGCTAGGAGAACTTTGTTCCTGGTATCCTAGTGCTTCTCCCTGGGAAACAGCTTTGTAACATGGGCTGCAGGGAGGGGAACACCTCCTCTGGGCCAGCTGCCAAGTATAAGTGCAATCAGGTAGAGCAGCAGGGTTATGCATGGTATGTGGCAGGGGTAGAGTCACCTCCCTCTGGTGACCAGTCAAGGAGGAGGAGGCTCTGTTTAACACAGGTGTTTCAGATGGACCTGCAAGGAGAAGCAGAGAGTTAACAAACAGGCTTCCAGTGAAGAAGTGAGTCCCATCGGGTTGTATCTGCCAGGTGGGCATGAGACAGTTCACCTCAAGTACAGGATCCAAATTCTGCAGAGGCCAGAAGCCACAGATCTGCAGATGTTAAATAATAAGGCAGTTTTCCACCACCCAGAGATACAAAACCTGCAGAATAGGAAGGGCAAGGAGCACTGCTTGTGCCCAACTTGAATAGCAGGATACCTCCACGTTCACTGCATTTCAGTTCCTACCATGCACTTACATCCTCCTGGTGCCTTAATACATGAACATTTCAGTGATACCTTGATGCTATAATCTTATCAGACCCGTCCTAAGCATTCAGAATTGCTCCTGTAACAACAGGAACAAAGCAACAAAGAATGTAAAAGTCCAAAGGACAGCATGTTCTGACATGTGACAAGCACAGCTTTTCTCTGTTTTCGAATTAGGAGAGAGTTCCTTCCATTTTTGTATTTTTTTTTTTCTAATTTAGCATCATTATTTCTCTGTCATTGCACTGTAGTTTTCTCACTTTTGGTCACCCCAGGTGCTCAGCTGTGTTGTGGCCAACCCACCACACTGTGAGCTTTCACACATTTGAGCTTTAAAAAACCAAAGCTACCAGCACTGTACAGGTCAAAGTTTGGAGAGAGGATTGCATCTCTGAGAGTGATCGCTCACTGTATGGCCACTACTACAGTCAAAAATCGTAGAGGGCAATTTGAGCCGTCTGCCTGGACAGAAGGCAGTGTGAGTCCCTGGTGATGATGGCTGATTGTGGTAAACTCTTCTCCAGAGCAGCACGTGTAGATGTTTCTGAAATGCAGGACCCGGGAGTTTTACAGGGTGGTGGTGAAGCCCTGGGTATTCCCATGTCCTGCATGGCTAGCTGAGCTTGTGAACTCTGATCCCAACAGCTGGGCCAGCCCAAGATGAGGTGGAGAGCACAGCAGAGCATCCTGCACACCAGGAGCCCCCCAGAGAAACACTTGAGCACCAAGAGACGAGCAGGTGCCCTGAGACCTCCTGCAAACCAGAGGAGGACTCTTCGGTGAGTAATCCACCAACTGCTTTTGGGGAAGAGGTGAAGCCTTCAGGGTTAGCTGGCCCCACAGTGGAGGAGAAGGTTCCTCAGGAATCTGAAGCATCACTGGAAGAGTCTGTGGAGACGAGAGATGGTGTCTCCGAAAGACCTCAGGAAGAAGATGACTCGGACAGAGGTGAGTCCCTCCCCATCTGCCTGTACTGCATTTCCAAAATGCTGATAACCTGGGCCTTTTCTTTGAGGAGGCAGAACAGGAGAAAAGGTGGCTGGTTCTTGTGCTGAAAGAAGCTAAGCCTAGGTCTATGAATTTCATTCCCTGCAGCTGTGCTGGCCCAAGACAAAATGGACAGCAAAGGAGACAGCAGTGTCCTCCAGGAAACTCAGCAGGACCTGGAGATAAGCAGGCAGTGTGAAAGCTGCACAGCAGAGGAAGATGCTTTATCAAGAAAGGAGTCACTGAGCTCTGAGAGCAAAACGACACATTCAGATTTAAACGCCACAGAAGATGTCACCGAGGGCCTCTCAGCAGAGGAGAGCACCAGTGTCCCTCTGCTAGGTCAGGAGCCAGGAGAGCACAAAGAGCCAGAAACACAGGAGAGGGAATCCTCAAGCTCCGTAAGGAGCAGACTTGGGACAAAAGGTGAGCTGGTAGTGCTCATTGTAGTGCTTGATCAGTCATAAGTCATTTCCAATTATACCAGTTGAAATTTGAGCCACAGTTCAGTTTTGTAAGATTCTGTATGTGTTGCAAATTCTTATATTCAGCCTCAGAATGTCTCTATTGAATAATGCCCTAATATTTGGGTTTAATTTCCTGTTTCTGTGTTAACATAGCCATTTGGAAGAGTAGCCACATCAGCAATAAAAGCTGGGGTACAGGAAGAAGGTGGCGGAGATGGGGTTGGCTTCCAAGGTGGCCATTGCATGGGGGCAATGAGTACTATGGCCAATATTCAACAGAAAGAGACTGGATAGACTTAAAATTCTTCAAGTCTATCATATTAATTTACCAGCCTAGGAAAACTGCTGTTGTTTGGGGAAGATCTGGCAACGTAGCATTTAATGAAGGGACTGCCAGTCCCTGTAGGATGCTGTGCACTGGGTCTGGCCAGCACAGAGTTAGCTTCCAGCACAGCAGCCAGCAGGGGGTTGTGTTTTGGATTTGTGGTTAAAAATAAAGCAACAGAAAGTGTTGATAATGCACCTGTGTTTGGGCTACTGCTGAACAGGGCTTGCACAGCCTCAAGGTTTTCTCTTTCTGCCAGCATGTAGGATGAGATGGGCAAAAGATTTGGAGGGGACACAGCTGGGACAGCTGTCCCAAGGTAACCCAAATTATTCCATACACTATAATGTCATGCTCTGCCATAAAACTGAGGAACAGGAAGAAAAAAGGGGGAGATGTGGTTGGCTTTCAAGTTGGCCATTGCATGCAGATTCTCTGGTCATTGGTCCACTTGGGGCAGATGATCATTAGTGACCTCCACTTCCTTCATCTACTCAGTTGCCTTGACCTTCACCCACAAATTTTCTCAATTTTGGTCACCCTGGGTGCTCAGCTGTGCCGTGGCCAACCCACCGCACTGTGAGCTTTCACACATTTGAGCTTTAAAAAAACAAAGCTACCAGCACTGGACAGGTCAAGGTTTGGAGAGAGGATTGCATCTCTGAGAGTGATCGCTCACTGTATGGCCACTACTACAGTCAAAAATCATAGAGGGCAATCTGAGCCCTCTGACTGGACAGAAGGCAGTGTGATTCCCTGGTGATAATGGCTGGTTGTGGTAAACTCTTCTCCAGAGCAGCACGTGTAGATGTTTCTCAAATGCAGGACCTGGGAATTTTACAGGGTGGTGGTGAAGCCCTGGGTATTCCCATGTCCTGCATGGCTAGCTGAGCTTGTGAACTCTGATCCCAACAGCTGGGCCAGCCCAAGATGAGGTGGAGAGCACGGCAGAGCATCCTGCACACCAGGAGCCCCCCAGAGAAACACTTGAGCACCAAGAGGCGAGCAGGTGTCCTGAGACCTCCTGCAAACCAGAGGAGGACTCTTCGGTGAGTAATCCACCAACTGCTTTCGGGGAAGAGGTGAAGCCTTCAGGGTTAGCTGGCCCCACAGTGGAGGAGAAGGTTCCTCAGGAATCTGAAGCATCACTGGAAGAGTCTGTGGAGACGAGAGATGGTGTCTCCGAAAGACCTCAGGAAGAAGATGACTCGGACAGAGGTGAGTCTCTCCCCATCTGCCTGTACTGCATTTCCAAAATGCTGATAACCTGGGCCTTTCCTTCGAGGAGGCAGAACGGGAGAAAAGGTGGCTAGTTCTTGTGCTGAAAGAAGCTAAGCCTAGGTCTGTGAATATCACTCCCTACAGCCGTGCAGGCCCAAGACAAAACGGACAGCAAAGGAGACAGCAGCGTCCTCCAGGAAACTCAGGAGGACCTGGAGATAAGCAGGCAGTGTGAAAGCTGCACAGCAGAGGAAGATGCTTTATCAAGAAAGGAGTCACTGAGCTCTGAGAGCAAAACGACACATTCAGATGTAAACGCCACAGAAGATGTCACCGAGGGCATCTCAGCAGAGGAGAGCACCAGTGTCCCTCTGCTAGGTCAGGAGCCAGGAGAGCACAAAGAGCCAGAAACACAGGAGAGGGAATCCTCAAGCCCCTTAAGGAGCAGACATGGGACAAAAGGTGAGCTGGTGGTTGCACCCTGCTGCTGCTTCTGTGTGTACATGCCCATGCTTTGCATAGGCATTGGAAAAATGTAATAATGAGATTTCTAGTGGCTGTTTTCAGGTTTTTGGAGTATTTGCTCCTTAGCACAAAATTAACTGGCTTCTCTCTCTCTGTCTGTCTGCTCCCTCCTTCCCCCTCTCTTTCGGTGCACTCAAAGTACCATTAACTCAAAGCAATATTAACTTCTAACTCTTTTCCACAGCTGGGAGCTCTGGAATGCTCTGTTACTTGTCTCACAACCCAACTTACCCACTCCCTCAACAGTGAGTGACAAATTTCTTTCTCACTGTAGGACGTGCAGCCCCACAGCCAGAGGCTCAGCCATGCTTGCAGAACATCACCACTCAACATACAGAAAAGAAGACAAAAGAGTTCAGCTTACTGAAAGGTGAGGAAAAGAAGCTTCCCTTGTGCGTTACTCATCGACCAGAAGGCCCCGATCCACCAGGAACAAGTAATGAAGCACATTTAATTCTTCTTCTCTCTTGGGATCCTTCACAGCCTTCTAAGGGTTCGAGGGAACTGCTTCTCATCAGGCAATAGGGATTTGGGGGAAACAGCTCACAAGAAAGCAATCCATCCCCTTAAAGACAGGGGAATGTCTGACCCAGTAGTAGGAGGAAGGCAGCTTAGGAACACTTAGCTGGGTCTGCCACCTCCATACATGGAGGCAGGTGCTCCAAAGGGTAACAAATCTTAAAGAAAACAGAGGTGTGTGTGGGGGAATGGGACAGGAGAAAGCTTGGTGCCAGCTGTAATTTCCTCAGTTTTGCACTGTAATTACAAAGCTGGAGCCCTGCCTCCATCTCTGGAGCTGCAGCCCCCCCAGCTGGTGTGAAGGAGCACAGATCCTACAGCATGGAGCAAGCATCTTCTTCACTGTTCCTGGGATCCCAGAGAGCGTGCCTACCTGAACCACTTTGCTGTCACGGGGGAAGGTCAAGCAGGGGGGAAAAGAGCCCTTGTAGCCACTTTTCAGCATATCACCGTGGGTCACTTGGGACTGACTGCTGTTCTCTGTTTGTATCTCTTCCCTGCTGAGCAGGACTTCTCATTCTGGGCCTATTATTGCTCATCTTCTGCATACTCTTCTTCATCAACCCAACTGCCGAGTCCCAGCCGGCCCCCAGGAACCCCACGGTGGAGGCCTTCCTGTCCCATTTCAACGAGCTGCAGGACAAGTTTCCTGGGCAGAATCCCCAGGTGTGGTTTCGCGGGCGCAAGTTCTTGCAGAAGCACCTCAACACATCCGAGCCCACGCAGCCAGCCACCATCATCCTCACGGCCACCCGCCAGGGTGAGCGGACCTTGCGGTGCCTTAGCACCCACGTGGCTGACGCCTACTCGGCTGCCCTGCATGCCAGCACAGTGCAGATCGATGGCAGGGACATGTCTGAGCTCCAGAGTGATGAGGCCAAGCTGCAGGTAGACTCAGAGCTCAGTTCAGCTTTCCAGGCTGGGTACCGTGCTGCGGTGGTACACCGCTTCGAGCTGCTGCCAGCAGGGGCCACGCTCATCTTCTACAAGTACTGCGACCACGAAAGTGCTGCTTTCAAGGACGTGGCCCTGCTGCTGACCGTGCTGCTGGAGCAGGAGGAGCTGGAGACCCAGATCAGCCTCCCAAGGGTGGAAGAGAGGGTCCGTGACTTCCTCTGGGCCAAGTTCACTGTTGCCAGGACCCCCAGCTCCTATGACCACGTGGATTCTGACAAGCTGAGTGGGCTGTGGAGCCGCATCTCCCACCTGGTGCTACCAATCCATCCGGTGCAGAACATTGAGAAGGGGGGCTGCCACATCCACACCAAAACCTAGGGACAGAGGCTGCCAGAGCCCTGGGAAGGACTGAAAAGCCAGTCCTGGCCAGCCCCGGTGCAGGCAGAGACACAAATGAACAAGGAACTCACTTCGTAACACCCCCGTGCTATTCCTCTGCAATTTATTTCCCATTCTTCCTGGGAAGAGTTCAACAGGTACAAATTGATCCTGGCCTTTTGGCCAGCTGACTGTACGCTTCCTTCTGACAGGTGGGAAGAGTTGATATTTTAGACTGCTAGTTGCACAGGAGCACATTACAATGCGGGGAGGCAGGAAGAAAAACAGTGCTTTGCAGGCAGTGGAACAAAGGAAGGTCAAATTCCCTAAACCCGACATTTTGAAGTCATGCTTCAAAAAGAAAATCAGTTTGCTAGTCAAGGGTTTGACCAGTCAGTCCTGATACAGCTCCACTGACCAATTTACAGCCAAAGGCCAGATCCTAAATGCCATCTGGCATTCAAACAAACCTGCAATCCAGAATTCCCCCAAACATCAATTACAAAAAGTTTAAATTTGTCAGCACTTAAACACTACATAAAAGCAAGGGAATCCCACACACAGAGCAGCCCTTACGCTGTTCTGGAAACAGAGAACGAAACACAAAGCACTTCATTATCGCTCTGATGGTGCAAAGCCTCAAGGGATCACACAGGTAAAGGAATGAGTAATAGAATTTAACTTAATACTACCTCTTAAAAGAGTTCAGTTGTGATCCATTTGCCACCACAGGGCTACAAGCACCTCTTTGGGCTGATGCATCAGCCTTGGTACTACATGATTCACCCAGGCATCTGATCTGCACTTAGGGCTGGAAGCCATCGGAGGCATCTCTACAGTCATTTCCTGACACAGATGGTGAGCCCTCAGGCTCATGAGAGGAGCGAGCTGACAAAGTGCCCCCTCAAGCCCCTCCATGGCTTTTCCAGGGTAATTCCTCACACACTAGGCCTTACACGGGGACGGTGTGTTTGCAGCCCAGCAGTTCCCTGGCTTGCTTTCTGCAATTCTGCCTGCCCCTCCCCAGCTAACTTTTATTGATGAATGTAGATGATGACACTGATATTTATTTCAGACCACGTAAGGCAGCACACCGGCTCCTTGCCCACCAAAGGTACATTTCCCTTCCTGCCAGGCAGGTGGTGCTCTGGCTGCTACTGGCAGAGCTGATACCAACTCGTAAAGACAAAATCTCTGGCATAAACACCAGAAACCCTTAAGCAGGCTGGTTTCTTACCATACCTCCTCTTCTGCACCCCAAGAAGAGAAAGCCAAGTCCTGCAAATGCTGTGGTGGCCCCACACACTGAATTGCTGCAGGAGTGCTGGGGCAGAGCTGCTAACTCAGGGAGCACCTAGGAGCAGGCACAGGTTGAAGTATTTATAATAACCCAGCAGCCTGCCCCAGGTGTCAGCCCCTCGTGCCTACAATCCTGCCTGCTGGAGCACAGTGTGGCTTCTCTCTGTACAGACAGCACAGACTGAAGCCTTGCCGAGGCCGAGTCTGCATCTGAACAAGACACAAACCGAGAACAGGTCGCTGTTTTTACAAGCAGTGCATCTGAGTTCTCCAGACCCCTGTGTTGGCCAGGTCTCCTGCCCACGGTGCCTTGCTGATCTGCCCAGCTGCTGGCTCAGCTGCTCATGCCAGTGCCTGAAATCACAGCCCGTTTCTCCCGTCCTCTGCCACGTGCCTTGTCCTCCCATGGGAGATTTGTGGCCATAAACCTGGAGCAGGGGACAAAAAGAGGGAAGAAGAGGGGATTATTTGTTCAAAAGGGAACCAAAGAGCAGACATTTCATTTCTTTAGACACCAGTCACAGGAAGACAAGACTTAGGAGGTGTTGCCCACTCTCTCCACACCTGACAGCACTTTATCCACTACCCCAAACTTACTGATGTTTATCTTCATTGGAGACAGGGAGCTGAGTTACCCCTGCAGTGTTAGCTGTGGGTTAGACATGAAGTGTCCCTTTGCAGTAGTTTTAACCACGCCAAACAGCAGGCTAGACATGCTGGAGCCCAGCATCAGCAGACCAGCCTCAGGGCTTGATTTTGTACAAGATACCGGTTGCTTCCTCCCCTTCCTCTTTTTTTTTTTTTTTTTTTCCACTGCTATCCACTACTTTGGTAACAGAAAACAGTTTCTGCTCTGCATGGTTCAGCATTGGCACTGATGTAAGAACTGGCAAAGCATTAATCATGTTATTGTTATAGTATTTTAAAGTTAACTCACTACCAGTTTTATCTACTGTGTGTATAATGCATACTCAAGGCAACTTCGTGCTGCTTGGGCACCTCGCTGTAAGCATCATCCAGCAAAGCTGCTCTAATACAGATATATTTTTATGACCTTTTAAAGATAAAAAAAAAAAATCTGCTTGCTTCTGAAACAAGATTTCTATTTAAAAATAAATGAGATTGTGAAAGAAACCAGCAAAGTCTTCAAATTGAGATGTAGCCTTACTGTATTCTGTTCTTTTCTCTAGCTATTTTCAGTTCACTAAGCAAAAGAGCTCATCATATTGGACAAAGTTTTATTTAGGTCAGGGCTGTAATTGTGCAAACAAAGTGAATACTTGCTTTTCCTGGAAGAACCCTAAACAACCTTTTTCTCAGTAGTCTGGGACAAACATCCACAGCTTCTTCAGCTAAGCCCAAAACTGAAGCCCCACAAACTGCTTTGGAGAGACCCAGCTGCAAAGTGCAATCCCAACTGAAACATACTGAAGTTTACATAATAATTAATGATAATAATTAAACTGAAGCCCACTGACAACTGAGAAAGTTTAGACAGCAAATATATCTCATTTCAACACCCTTCCACTGTACTCATGGTGGAAAAAAAGTCTGTTCCACGCAATTTCACAACACCTCAGCACACCCAAATTTTAACATTTATGCGGAATTGTTTTGCCTGGCTCCAGTTTAAACAGATGGAGCTGTTTTCAGTCTTGCCTCTGAATTCAGAAGTCAACCAAACAGAGCAGACAAATGTTTTTCAAGAGCAGCTCTATCTGGAAGGGTGCATTGTTTTGGGATGTTTTTTCCCCCCCGGATGTCATGCTCATCCTGATGTGTGTTGGTAAACAGCATGATCATCCTTGCACCTGATGCAAGGAAAGGCTGAACTGAGAGCAAGAATGGTGGCTGCTGTTGTAACTTGAGGGCTAAATCTGCAGCAGCACAGAGAAATGCTCTTTAATGCATACCAAGCAAGAGCCCCCCGTGCCCTGGGGCCAGCTTGAGGGGGGGACACAACCTCAGCAAGGCCCTCAGCTGTTTTATCCCACACAGGGATTTGGGTTACCATCTCCTTTCTGGACTAAACTTCATTCAGAAACACCACAACTCGGGCAGCAGAAGGTGGGTGCCTCCCTAGGGCAGGGTGACAGCGCGAGGGACACCACCAGGTGACACCAGGGGTGTGGGGCACAGTCAGACGCACCCACAACAGCTCTGGAGGAGGGAAACCTTTCCTCTTCCCACCGTCTGCTGCATGCAACTAGTCAGTGCTGGACCAGGACGGAGCAGGACACGGTCCTGCTCTGCACCCTTCCAGGTAAAACAATTTATTCTTCCCTGGTACCACATCTCCCCATGCCAAGCGCAGCTCCTCCCATCATATCTCCCCAAACACTCATCATCCATCCCGGAGCACATCTCCCTGCACGCATGCACACTGCTCAAGCACTGCAAGGCCATGGTTTGGGCTGATTTTTTGATTCCTAATCTAGAAAAGAATGAATAAATCATTTTCCTATTTGACCTACTAAAAAAAGTGCACCACCACTCCCCTACACTATCTCTGTTTTATTCTAATCTCCTGTCACTAAGAGAAACTGTTCCACCAAGAAGGAAAAAAAAAAAAGACAAATTCCTGAACGTGTCTTTCCTCCTTTCATGATGGAAATCACGTTTGGATGTCCTTTGGTCACGATGACACCAAAATCGGCCAATGTGTTGGTAAAGACACAGCTGTGATACACACAAAATTACCTACAACAACTGTTTGTGCCAAGAGAGGAGCTTGGGGTTGCAGGACACCATGATCTCCAAGGTGAGAGGTACTGGATCCCTGCACTGAGCCGAAGCAGGACACAGCCGTGTTTTCGAAGGGAAGCAGGGGAGGGCAGAAGCTCCCCCTGCAGCTCTAATTCTGCAGGGAACGATGTGCTGCAACAAGGGGTTCAGCAAACCTAAAAATTACCTTGACTATTACACAACTGCTCAGCTAAGGGGCAAAACCACTTCTGGAAGGCCAGGCTGGACTGCTCCGTCACAGCATTAGCGCTGATTACACGTGTGAGCGTGCCGCTGCCATAACCATATCATCCCCCGTGCTTAAAGGCCCCTGCTCTGCCTGCAGCATCCCAGCCCTGAGACAGGCATGCCCTGCCACATCTCTTTTCACCCCTCTGCACCAGCACAGACCGAAGCTGGAAGAAGGCAGGATGAGGGGCGATGGGCAGCGACTTCGGCTGTCCCAGTGCTCCCAGCACAGGGAAGGGGCAAAGCACCGAGGAGCCCCTCGCTGGCCTCTCCCTGCCGTTAGCATCTTGCTCTGAGGAGAGGGCTCTGCAGATCCCTGGCGAGGGCACTCGAGAGCTGATAATCCTCAGGGCCAAAGCACAGGCAGCAGCATGCTTCAAAATGGGAGGTGGAAACAGCCTCCCCTCCTTGGAGGCCTGCTCCTTCCTCTGCCCCAGCAGCCCAGGACCACCCAGCTGCCTCCAAGAAAATTTTAGGACGTTTTGCCCTCTGCCTCTTCCATGTTTTCAGATTAAGTTGAATGAAGCCACTCTTTTCTTTGTGCTGAAGGGGATGAACTCCTGGAGCTGCAGAAGGAAGGACTCCCCGCATTTCCATAGTCAGAGCTTGTCTGCGGAGAGGAACCTTGGGCCACACAGGTTCCTTCTCAAAGGAAGAACAAAGCCCTGCTTGGGGGCCAGAAAGGTGCATCTGTGCTGGGTCAAACAACAGGTACAGCCAGGCAAATTGCTGGAACCGTGTGGCCAGTGGGACAGCCCACAAACCCAGCACAACATCCTGCACATCAGGATGTTGCAGAAAAGCAGGAAAGACTGCTGTCAAAGCCAGGCTCCCTCCAGCTGCCTGGTCAATGGGACACGAATGTCTGAGGGCAGGGAAGAAAACACACACAGAAACAAAGGGGTGTCCAAAGACCTTTACACTCCAGGCTGAAGTCTTGCATGCATTCGTCTAAACACTCAGCTTCTATAATTAATGAACATAAGGCTGAAATCCTAGGCAACTCCCAGAAGGCAAGGGATGAGGGCAAATCAGTCCCCTGCAAGCAGCCTACGCATCTGAACATGTCTGGCACCTACAACGAAATATGGGGAAAAGCCACTCGTGGCAGGGCTGTCACGTAGGGAATGTAAAACCAGAAAGGGCTGCTGCACGTGCAGAGATCAGGCTGCTCACACGTAGCGGGGCTGCACGTAATACAGCTCACAGCAGAACCAGTCAGCACAGTCACCAAGTGGCAACTTTACAGACTAAATAAGACAGTACGAAAAAAAATCAGTAGAGGAGGGTTACAAACACGCAATCAGACGTTGGTTTTGGTAGCTAGTGATGGTTTTATTGGCAAGCATTTCAATGTATTAATCTGTTTAATGGCATCATCAAATCCTTCCCTACAATAGTTATCTGGAGGGTCCCAGGACCGTGGGGGAACCTTTAGATTCCACACCCCTGCTTCCACATTGACTGAGAGTATTCAAAATCTTCCACAAACATTAAGAAAACAACCACACTGCTTAAAACTCAGGACCTAAAACAGCAAGCAGCCTTTTAACTCCATCTAGCTGCATTACACATTACATTTGCCTCACTCCTGTGACCAGAAGAGGCTCAGGAGATGCATGTCTGGGTGAGAGCAGGACTAGTGAGAAAGGTCAGGCCAGGCACTGAGGGGCCCTGCAGGGGAGAGCACTGCAGTTCACCTGGATTTGCCCTGTCATGCTCTGGTAGTGCCTCACATGCAATCCCCCCTCCCCAAATCCTCTCTGCACCATATGTTACTCAACAGCCCGCTGCTGCCTCCTGCCCTTCCTGGGGCCGCAGCTCAGCAGCTGGTGGTGAGGGGCTGAAGATCAGCCACAGCACAGCTTGTGTGAGAGCAGCACAGCACCCAGCAAGCTCATGCAGCTGGAGCTGGCCTCCCTTTCCTTCTTACCCCCAGCCTCTCCCCCCACCTCTGCACCTCCAAAGGGCTCTGCTTATCTTCAGGGCAGGAGCTGCCTCACGAGGAGCATTACACAGGCCTGCAGCAGGGCACAAAACCCAAGAATCGACTCAAGCTTTAGCGGAAGGCAGCTCACAGAGAAACTACATTATTTCACAACTCCTCTCCCTTGTTTTCTGTGGGATGGGTCAGTAGCGGGTTGCCCTCCTCCTCCCTTTGCCCCCCGCCTGCTGGCAGACGGCTTTGATCAGGAGCCCCGCGTTGCTCCCCCCTGCTGCCACCCCTCCATCCTTCCTCTCCCCTACCGAGAGGCCGAAGCCCTGGGTGGGGGAGAGGTGTGGAGGCCTCGCATCACCTTCCCACTGCAGGGGGATCCAGCAGGGAGTGGGGAAGGTGCCAGGAAGCTTTTTAAGCCGTTTCCTTCCTTTTTGAACTCGCACAGTTGACTAGCTCAGCACATCAGCCCAAGAGCAGTGCCTGGAAGACTGGGATCAACAGAGTCCTTTAGTCTGGGATGCCCCAGGTCGCTTATGGGGGCTTCACTGCTTCCTCCAGGGCCTCGTGCAGTGCAAGCAGGATGCGGCGGGCTCGTCCTGTCACTGCTGACAGGGAGCTGGAGGGGAAAAAGCAGCGAGCGAGGCGGCGAGCCTCGTGTCCTCCCATGAACCACGACCCGCTCCGTTTGCCATATACACCCCGCAGCTCTCCCTCCCGCTGAAACAGCGAAGCCCAAAGCCAGGCGATCGCCTAGCGAGCAGCATCTCCCCCAGCTTTTCAGAATAAAACACCAAAAAGCAGCCCCTGGCCGGGGCCGCCCCCCTCCACCTTCCCCCGGCGCCTTCCCCTCAGGAGGCCGGCGGCGGGGCGGGACGGGGCTGGGGCTGAGCCCCGGGGCTGCCCGGCCCCGCCGTGCCCCGCTCCCCGCCCCCGGCGGCTCCGAGCGCCGTCTCCCCCCCTTCATCCCTCCCTCCCCCGGCGGCTGCGGGCCGCTGCCGGCCGCCCGGCAGGTTGTAAAGTCATTAAGCCCCTCAGCCATGCCGGCCCGCGCCCCGGCGGCTCCTGCCACGGCCGCTGGTGGGCCGCCACCGCGCCGCCTCCTCCGCGGCAGCAGCAGCAGCAGCGCGGCATGGCCGCCGCTCCCCGCCGCCTCCTCTTCCTCCTCCTCCTCCTCTTCCTCCTCCTCCTCCTCCTCAGCGCCGCCGCCCCCCTCGGCGCTAAGGTAAGCGGCGGCGGAGCCTCCCCCCTGCTCGCCCCTCGCCCTTCCCCTCAGCCTCCTCCGCCAACACAAAAGGCCGGCGGGGCGAGAGGGGGGTCCCCGGGGGGCTGCGGGGCCTCGCCGCTCGCCTGGGTGCCGGGCGGGGAGGTGACAGCCGGGGGGGGATGGAAAAAAGGGGGGGTCTGTGCTTTGAGACCCCCGTGGGGGCACCTTGATCCCCTGAGGTGCATGTGCGGGAGCCGGAGCCTGGTGCTCCCCTTGTCCCTGGTGTCAGAGCAGCACTGAGAGCCCGCAGCGAGACCTTTCCCCTTACCCCTTTCTCCTTACCCCTTTCCCCTAACCCCCTTCCTCTTCCCCTTCCTTCCCCTGTGGCCAGACCAGCCTTCACAGGGCGCTGGCCGAGCCCCCCGCTTGCAGGGGTGACCGCACACCCTGGGGCTCCACGTGCGAGCTTCCCGGCCAGGTCCCTCTGTGCACGAGGGATCCTGCGCTGCTAGCAGAAAGAAACAGGGCTTGGAGTGGTTTTTTTCCTTCCCCAGACAAAGCCACGGTGAGGTGAAGCAGTCTCAGAAGAGCTGTCTAACGCACAGCGATAGGCACTGCAGCTTTACACCCAGCTTTGTGCAGCAGCGTCTCCTGAGCTGGGCTTATCCTTGTTTTAAGCTCAGGCGGTGTCTCACTTCCCCTGTGCGTTCACTGCCTGCTCTGCTTACCCCCAAACTATAGGGCTCTGTAGACAGAAACTTCAGGCAGAGCAAGCCGGGTCAAGCTGAGCAGCTGTGAAATCCTTCATCTAGGCGTGGAGGAGTCCCGCTCAGATCGGTGACTGCGTACACAAGCCAAGCTTGGGGTCCTGCTGCCACAGACCCCCGTGGGGGCACCCAGGACTCCGTGGCTCTGGGTGGCCCCGTGGAGATGAAGGATTGCACGCTGCAGGAATGGCTGGTGGTATTGCTGCATGCCCTCCGATCGCTATCTGCCGTGCCAGGCCGCGCACACAGCGGTCATTAAGGGATTAACCTGCAATTGCTTTTGCTCTCTGGTTTTCTACAGCAGGGTTATACAGGGAATGCGATAGAAAGCCTCCATCCCTAGATAAGCAAATTCCTCCCTGTGTGGAGCTGTCTCGGCTCAGTGTATTCAATGCCTCTGAAAAAACTGGTGGTAGAGATACCTCTCCTGCACACCCCACATTGCTCCCTTCTTTCCCTTCAGAGATTTCCAGCCGTTCTACTAGCTCGTCCCAAAATAAGCGTGTTCTCCTACTTGAAGGGAAGGACCTAACCAACTTGGATCAAGTATTTTGTAATGACATGCCTGTGAACTTTCTTTCATGGCAGGATTATAAACAGTACTTCATAGTTCTTTGCTGGCTTCTGTTTACCAGCTTTCTAATTTGCTTCTCATCTGTGCCTCATTATATGTCCAGATTTCTGTTACTTATCTGCTGCAATATCACATCTTTCGCAAGTTTAGCGTTTTTCCCCAGATTGGTCTTCTTCCTACTCCCATAGAAATTATTCTGTAGGTCTCTTTTTACCCCTGGGTACTTTCCCATCATGGGAAATTCCTTCTGTGGTATCATGTTAAAATATTTCTAAGCAAAATCTGGTTTTGTATCTGTGTCCGACAATGAATCTCTCATACAAACTATCAGCTCTATACAAATAGGCTAAGACAATGACAGAATAAGAAATAGCTTTACACAAACACCATTTTTGGGGGTAAAACATCAGGGCACAATTGCAAACCCTATTGTTTTTTTTTTCAGGGCTTGCGGCAGAGTTTATTGCCACAGCTTTGATCAGAGCACAACACAGGGAACCCAGACCAGGGGGGCTGAGCATGGCCATTCATTTCCAGGAGTGTAAGATAATAATCTGGCGGCCGTTCCAGGCATTAGGACATCTGAAGCTACTTAGTATTTCAGTAAGTAGCACAGTTTGCTGTAGAGAGAAGCCCTTAGGTACAGGATCCTGGAAATTTCTGGTAGAGGACATGCGGTTAATGACCTCGGGAAAGGTCTGTTCGGAATTTAGTTCATTTCCAGCTGCTGTTTCTTGTTGTCTTAGAAGCTCTGACAGGGCTGAGCTTACAACAGCTACTTGTGCCCTTCAGTGGTGGTCAGGGCCCGAAGGCATGTCAGGCTGCAACAGAGGGCGTACCCCTGCGAGCTCCTCTATTAAGGCGAGCTGAACAGGGATGTTTGTTGTCTCTCTTCCTAGAAAGCCTTTTTTTCCCCAAGACACAGACTAATGAATCCCGAGATTCAATATGGGAGACTAAGCCAGTGACACAGTCATTGCCATTATTCCCAGGCTTCTGGGAAACCCATTGTAGTTCAGAGCTGATCTGACGCATGGCAGAGAATCATTAGAGGATTTATTTTGTCCCTTTCTGCTCTTCAGAAAGACTGCCTGGAAAACTGATAGGATGTCAGCCTGGGCTCGCCCTCCTGTGCTGGGCTGCAGCATTTTGTTTGTGGCAGCCTTTGTTTGGTGTCGATGGGGGGGAGAAGGGAAACAGCTGCTGACTCTTTGGGTAGACAGAAAAAGCTTTCAGTGGTGCTGGCTTAGCGACCGATGTTTCCATCATTGATATTGGTAAATCTGGAGGCAGATGTTCTACCCTGGAAGAGTTCCCCACCCTGCTTTATCTTTTCACTCTGGGCAGGAGGGCTAGAACAAGGTTTGTGTGCATAATTCACTGCAGAGTGCTCCTGGTGCCCCCCTGCACCAGTCCACGCAGGCTGTCCTACACGCCTTGCTCCTTAGATTACAGCAGGTCGGGTTTTAAAGCTCTGGTCCCCCACAGCAAGGGGACAGGAGGGCAACCTTCACCTGTGTGTTTGCGCGGCCTCTGTCCGGTGAGGCATGGAAACAGCGTGGTTAGCCTCAGAGAGGAAGAGCTGCAGCTGTGTGACCACCTTGTGCCAAGCCACAAGTGCCTCGAGGGAAATTCTTGCGGAGAGCACCTGGCTGAGCTGGAGCATGGTCTGTCTTAGCTACTGGTGGTAATTTCTAGCCCTAACATTTCGCAGCACCTAAGGAATTGTACCTGATCCTCTTCCCTGCTTTGGGCAGAGCCCCCATCCAAGCCCAGGCAGAACCAGCCTTGCAAACACTGGACCTACGCCTGCCTCCTGCTCCAGCATTTCTAGCCTGCTCTGTGTGTGGTTCTGCAGCACAGCACAAGTTAGAGCAGCTTTAGCATCTCCCACAACCAGGGCAGTGCAAAAGAGTTGTTTTAAAGCCCGTCTGACTTTTCTTTTTCCACGGAGTGTGGGATTTACTCAGGGGCTTGGGAAACTAAAGCTAGGAGCTTATCTAATCTGGAGTCTATCCCACAGCCCTTAATTTGTTATCTGGAAATTTGGAAAACGCAAGTATCTCTAATTGAAAACAAGAGCCGTTTGTGTGTCATGGTTAATGCAGATTTATTTCTGACAAGAGAGTAAATTCAGCACAGATTGGAACCAGCTGCCCCAGCTCTAAGTACCTGAGTCTGCCCTCCACATCTCCAGGCCTAGGACTCGGATGCTGTCATGCCGTAAGTCTCACTGGCTGAGGCGACAGCTCAGCATTGTCCTTGCTTGCATGAGGAAATAAATGCTCCTGAGCAAGGACCGGCAAGGGAGCTTGGTCATGGAAAACCTGAGAGCCAAATCAATCTACTTAATGTGGGATTGATTCCTCCAGCGAGGGGAGGAAGCAGGAACAGGGAGTGCAAAGGGGCTTGCAGATAGAGAGGAACACATTTTATTCCAAATCTGCTGTCACTGCTTGAGCTGCGGCAAGAGCCTGTGCCCAAGGCATGCCCGCGATGGAGGTGGGTAGGAGGAGGTGAGCACCAGCGAGCTGAAAGCAGGGCACTGACCCGAGGAGGATCCAGCAGGCAGCTGTGGCTTGTCTTGCTTTTGAGAGCAGCGGGGCCTGTGGATCATTTACTCCAAACACACAACATCTCTTTCATAGCAGGGTAGGTCAGTAGAACAGGGCATTTCGCTTCTCTTTGCTCATTTCCCCTCTGTACTGTCTCACCTATACGGACTGTAAGATCTGTGGAGCAGGACTATCTTGTAGGTTACAAATACACCGATTTTTATTGCCACTTTGGGAAAAACTGTGTCAATCCTGCAGCTTCTGGTCCACATGCCTTCCCCCAGGGCAGTGCTCGCGCCCCGTAGTGCTCTGTAGCTACTCAGTCACGTGGAAAGACGCCAGCTCTGATTAATACCCCAGCTACAGGAGAAGCTGCTTTGCACTGAGCTCCCCACACAGACACAGATAAATCACCGTTCTTCTCCTTCCCTGCAATTGCGAAGAGCTCTTCCTCCACAGGCCTTGAGATGCTTATCACAGAAGAGTGTAGGAGGGGTCAGGGAAAGACTTGAACTGAAAATACCTTACAGCAAGAGATCTTTAATTTCTTTCCTGGGTAGCTCTGGAGGCTACACCGTCAGCATTTCCATTTGTGGTCTGATCATATGCACTCAGACAAAAATTCTCATAGGACACAGGTTGAAATGAGCATTTGGCAGAAGAGAAAACGGTCCTTTTGAAAACATGCTTCTTTCTTTTAAATTTAATTTCAAATTTAATCCTTCTCTTGAGCAACTCTGCTGCTCGCCACAGCTCTTGCTCTCAGTCAGACAGCTCAAATCCAGCCAGGACATCCAAGTACATCGAAGAATTTTGTTGTATTGTTTTCACAGTTAGCTGTTGTAATCATCAAAGAGTAAAGCATCAGGTAACGTGGTGCTGTTTCATGCAGCAGAGCAGGTTGTTTCCAGCGTGCTCTGGCTGCTGTATGATCGCCAAGAAGAGGCACTGCACGCACTTCAAACATACTAAGTTACAACTTAAAAACATTTGCACAAAAACAGCTGCATCTCCTCTGCCCAGTGGATGTTCTGTTGGCAGATGCTGTAGAAACAGCAAATTCTCGGGCAGGAATTACACTACAAGATGAAGAACACTTTGGTTTTATTACACCAATAAAGAGCGTCAAGCCAAGAGGCAGTCAACCAAAGTAGTGAACAGAGCACATTCAGCAAGGAGCAAACTCTGCTGAGTTTTCTTTCACATCCATCAATTATCCTTCTGCAGAACAGTTCTCGACAGGACTATCAGCTGCAGCCACAAGCCTGCACATTTTGCTAAGAGTAGCACTGATACTGCTTCTCCATGCCTTTACTTAAACATAACAGATCTTACACATGCACAAATTATTCATTTTCTTCTGCTAACGCCGATAAACCGTGAGCATTTTCTGCTGGGTAAATCACTTCCAATCACTGCCCTGTGGTAGACTCATGGCTGCATTTAACAGCATTCACAGCTGTATTTCAGCAAACAGCAAATTCGTTCTTGTATGTGCTAGTTTGCAAAAGTCCCAAGGAGCTTTTAGGCCATCAGACACAGAACGGGAGAACAGTGCAAGGAAAAAAATCTTGCTAAAAGAAAGAGTCACTTACCTGCTGGGAGTTACAGAGGCAGAGCCAACAGCAGCCTGCTGCAATGACCTTGTTGGGGCCAGAAGAGCTTAGGTTTGCCAAATTTAAAGGATCAGCCCCGTCGAGGCATGCTGGGTCGGGGAGAGCCCTCTGGGGAGCACATTGTGGGGTGGGTGGCGAGAGGTCAGCAACGCAGTGGTGAGATGGGATGGCTGCAACTGCAAGGGGCTCTGCTTCCGAAGCACTCTTGAAAATGACTTTCGTGAGGGTTGCAGGGTGAGGAGCTTGGACCCGAGCCGACTTGTGCACAAAGGGGAGTTTATTCGTTGTGGTGCAGCTCCAGCAGAGGACAGATGCCTCCCCCAGCCCCCCTCAGCCTTTCTCCTCTCTCCTGACCACTCGTCGGAGCCAGCTGGGGCTGCGATCTGCTGGCATATCCGCCTCAGAGCCAGGCCTTGGCTCAGGCTGCAGCTGGGATTATCACCACATGTCCCACCTGAGGGCCCTTCTCCACATCGCACCGGTCCCAGAGGCATCCCATGGGTGCTGCCTCTGTCAGGCCTCCCTCGGGCCGAGGCGGCGGGCCGCCGGGTTCCCCCGCTAACCATCCTCTGTTTCTGTCAGGACAGTAGTGAGGCAGCTGATGGAGCTGGCCCCTGGGATGAAGAAGTCACCAAGTGGTGGGGAGAGTGGAGCTCCTGGTCCACCTGCTCGCGGTCCTGCGGGGGAGGCGTGATGTCCCGGGAGAGGCACTGCCTGCGACAGAGGTACGTCTGTCCCCACCGCACCCCTTGGCCAGCCCTCAAGGGACACAGGGGTGCCCCGACCCACGTTTTGGGCTCTGGGGCCTCAGAAAGGAAGGCAGGTGGGCAGCCAGCAGGCTGTGGGAGACTTGAAGATGACAGGGTTGTGGGCTGGAGACCAGCTTTATTCCTCCTCCTCTGTCCTTCACAAACCCTGCTTCTCCACGGCTGCTCTGAGCAACCTAACCCTGACTCGTAGCCAGTTCCCGTGCGTAGGATTTTGGCCCTTATTCCCAGACACCTTCTGGGGACTCGGCTGGCAGCAGCCAGCTCAGCCATGCCTCAGCAATTTCCCCTTTTCACTCCCTGCAGAGCTGGCAAGATTTTGTTCCCCCTGTCATTTATCTGGCTGTCACCTGACAGCATCTCCATTTGTCCCCTGCAGCTGCTACAGCCCTGGCACTGATTGAACGAGGTTTATGGGGAGCTCCAGCTGTCCCCTGTGGGTCACCTTGCCACCAAGCCCTCCTCCTCGGGCACCTCACTAACCTGCTTCTCCCGAGCTGTTAACGAGAGCCAGCATCCTGCAGCACAGCAAGCTGCAGGGGCTGCCCGGCCCCTTTCCCTTCTGCGTGAATGCACTCGGGAGTGCAGGAAGCTCAGACAAGGGCCCCCCACCTGCTCTGCCTCCTGCAAAAGGAAACTTCTTTCATGTGGGCTGGTTGGCAACATCGGGAGGGTCCAGATGTGCTGAGGTGCCGTCCATCTGGATGCGGCCTCCTCACTGATGAGGCTTGCCAATGTCTCTGCCTCTGCTTGACACAAAACCCAGCCAAAAGGTGCTGCAGCGCTAAGCAAAGCGGCTTGTGAGCCAGCTGTGCCCCATGAAACAATTTTTGCCTGAGTCTCTGGACTGCCCCTGCTTCAGCTGAAAGGCAAGGCATTAAATTTTGTGGTGCAAATTTAAGCTTTGCCTACACCACATAAAGCATAGCTCTGCAGGGATAGCTGCAGTAGAGCTAGACAGTCCAGCCTGAGTATGGCTACTGTGCACCCTAAGTTCCCATTGTCTGCTGCTGATCTTCACCCAGAGCACAGTGCCTTACTCTGCAGTCCTAGCCTTTCTCCCCACACCTTCCCAGCTTTCAAGAATTTTTTCAGCATTTGCACATCAGGAACTTGGACAGATGTTACTGGCCAGAGCTAAAGCATCAACTGCTGAAAAACTCATGTTTTTTTGTCCGTTACCTGTGCCAAACCTCTCCTGTTAATCTTTTAGGGTGTCCATTCCCCATGGGAGGTGCCATCTCTTTGCCTACTGCTCAGTGAATTCTGAAATCAATCCCCCTGCTCACTTCAGATCATGGGAGTGGTGGATCTATTGGTCTATTGTCCTTCTGTCAGATCAACCCTATGGGAGCTCAGAGGTGAAGGGGCACAGCAGTGCCAATACTTCACTTGCTCCCTGTTCTACTCAAACTGCCCCAAAAAGAGAGTAGCCTAAAATTGCATTCCACCTAAAAACACTGAAAATGCATTTCAGAGACAGTGGCTGGCATAGATACAGAAAGCTTTGCTCTGATAAAACACTAGCCTGGCTTCTCCTTGTTAAGTCAGGCCTGACTTCTCAGTTATCTTCAATTTCTTAGAGTTTCATGGACCTCCAGCTCATTTCTGCATTTTCATTCTGCTTTGCAGGCTCCAGATGCCCCAGGGAACAAACAGCACCATGTGTGTTGGCCAAGCCAAACACTACCAACTGTGCCAGCAGCAGGTGAGAACCACTTCCAGCACTGACTGGTTCTTACTGGGGGATGTGGGATGCAGGGGTCCGCACTTGGAGCTTCAAGAGCACCAGCAGTCAGGGTGCGACTGGTCTGTCAGAGGCATGGGCCACTCCTGGGGCATCGTGCCTCAAAAAAAAAAACAACAGGGGAGATGGGCTCTACTCTCTGGGACTGAAAAGTGGGGGAAAAGGATATAGATAGGTTAGATGAGATTATAGATATATTTGTTGTGGGGTGGGGGGAAGGAAGACGTTTTTCCAGTATGCTTTTCCCTTTGCTGTAAGTAAATTTTGCAGTACTGTTAAATGCAGCTGTCTGAGGCAATGGAAGCCTGGCCCTTCTGCCTGTATTATAGCACCTCAGAGTCCATCACTGATTCCTTCCAGGGTGGACTGGGCATTTTCATCCTCCAAGGATGCAGCAGGGACAAGCAGCTGTCACAACCATGGCTGCGACATAGGGAGCTTTTGATCACATTTATTCCCTCCATAGCCCTGCCCAGCCAACACAGCAAGCTTCAAACAACAGCAGTGCTCCAGTTTCAATGCCAAAGCCTTTGGGAAGCGCTACTACCACTGGATGCCCCTCTATCCAGGTGGGTTTTCACAGCTTCACACAAAGGATCAGGGTGAGAAAACACCTACAGGATCTCCTCAGACACAGGAGAAGGACGTAGGGGGCAAGGGATGGATGCTCCTCATTGGTCTGGAAGTACTTTCCTCTGCTACCTCCTTTGGAGAAATCATTCCCTGTTTCTTCACAGAACCTCTCTGCCCAGCCAGGCCTTCTCTCTCACCACATTGCTCCTGTTTTGGAAAATACGTCAGCAAGTGCTGGCGGGCAGACAGGACACAGGCTCCTCTGAGGTGTCTCAGCAGTCATCCTGGCAGAGCGGCTGTTCAATCCCTGCGTGCCTTCTTCCATTTTGGCTGCCTCTTTTGCCCAGTGTGCTTCCCACTGGGCTGGTGGTGGGTTATTCTGAACAGGATGTCCATCCGTTTCCTGTGCAGAGGAGATAAATTGCTTCACGTGGCTTGCCAGATGGCCCTTGAGGCCCAGAATCAGCTCCTCTGAGACACGACTGTCTTTCTGGACCTGCCTGTTTTTCTCTTTCCATTAGCTGCCAAGGGAACGTAGAATATCTGTACCTCTTGCTCCAGTTATCAGCTGGAAGGGGTGTAGCTGGCCACGGTTGGTACAGTTGGTGCCTCTCTTACAGGTCTTTTTTGCTCTTGTGTATTTATGTGTGGCCTGGGATCTGCTGAGGCAGATTCCCCTGTCTGGCACAAGGGATGGCACTGTAAAGGGGAGAGGGTATGGCAAGGAAGTGGTTTTGCCATCGAGAAGCACTTCTGCCAGGCCTGGTCCCCATCTGCAGCCTCATGCCACAGCCCCTTTACTGCCGAAACATCTGTAGCCTTGGGGTCTCATCTCAAGAAGCAAGAACATCAAAGGTGATGTCAAACCAGCAGCATGGATAAGAGGAGAGTCCCCTTCTTCACTGCCCATCTCTGATCACCTTGCTCTGCCTCTGTCCCTTCAGATGACTACACCAGCATCTCCAACAAGCCCTGCGACCTCCAGTGCACCACTCGGAGCGGAGAGAGACAGCTGATGGCCCGAGCACAGGATGGTACCTCCTGCAAGGACAGGACCCATCAAGGAGTCTGCATCAATGGGAAGTGTGAGGTGAGGCTCTGGAAGGAAATAACACAGAAATGGAGAGTATAAATGCATGGTGAAACCTCCAAGGCCAAGGGCCCCAGCAGGGAAGTGAAACCAAGGCCTGGCAGGAATAATTACGCTCCCTTTTGAATGCCTACGGACTAGACCAGAGCACAAAAGACATTAGATTCACATTCCCACTGAGTAACAGAACTTTCCTCCCAGTACAGAGAGGACTAGAATTGAAGTGACTATGCTTTCATAGTCATCCAAGTTGAAAAAAAAAATCTTATATTTGATTTATCCTGCATGCAGCAAGGATGAAGAATGGGTGTGTGTAGTGTTACGCTGAGGTGTCTTAAAACCTCAAGTAGGCCTGCCTTTGATGCAGCATCTCCTGCAGAGTGATGCTGAATGTCACTAGTACAGCGCAAAGGATTGGCTTAAAGACAGCTACAGAATGAACTGAAACAGCTTACCCAAATCTTACTCCAGTCACCTACACACACACACAACCCTACCCCAGCTTCAGGGGCACAATGCAAATGGTCACAGCTTGCACCAGTGAATATCTCCAGATATCTGGCAGATATCTGCCAGATTCATTCATTAACCACCCTGCTCCAAGCTACCCTACACCCACACCCAGAACCTCACCTAAATAATGTGGTAGCGTTTCCTTGAAAAGACCCTGCCCCCAGGAAACCCTTTCTTGTTTTATTCTTTGCAGCCAGTGGGGTGCGATGGGAGCCTGTATTCGCCCCGGACGATGGACAGATGCAGGGTGTGTGGAGGGGACGGCAGCACTTGCCACCGTGTCTCGGGCAGCTTCCGAAAGGCAATCTCACAGATAGGTACTCCCTGCTACCACAGTCCAGAGACTTCACCTGCTACTCCTTACCACCAACTGGCATGAAGGGTGACTGGCTTGAATGCGGGTAGGAGTTTCCCAGCTGCTTGGTGGAAAGAGCTGAAGAGTGTCGCCACCTCTGCTTAAATGCCTTTGTTTTATCCTGTTAGCTTAATCAGAGGAGATAGGTTTTGATGTGCTGTATATTAGCCTGGCAAGTTTTCCCTTTACCTCTTTACTGGAGGAAGCAGCTGGGGATCTATTTGTTCGTATTGATTTTGGCAGCTCCCCCACCTCAGGCGATGTGAAGAGGTCAATGAATCTTCTTTATTTGTGCTAGGTGTTCACTGGAAGCTTAGGTTCCTGTGATGATGGTCACGGCATTTGTTTCAGCCTGCACTTAGTCTCCAGCTTTCCCCAGCCCTATGGTTGTCACAGCTGTGGGACAGTCCCTCTGAAACGGGGCTGAGATTAACGGTTCATCTCCTTTCACCTCATGGCTCATTCCTCCACTCACAGAAGAAATAGACTGTGGTATACTCATTAGTAATTAACTATGGTTTGAGGATGTTTTAGAACATCATTTCACATGGCTGTAGTTCCACTAGTCTACCTCATTCTCCACAGATGCTAGACCAGAGAAGCACTCGGGCTCCTTTCCAGGTTGGGGTAATGGTGCCGACCTCTCTAGCAGTACACAAACAGTCTTGGCATTCTGTTCCAGCTCTCATAAAATCTTACAGGGCAGGAAGAAAACAATGAATTTCTATTAGGAAAGACAAGCTGGCAAACCCACACAACTTTAAGAGCCTTCTCACTTCCTCTCCATTTAAAGGTCAATCTTTAAGCTCCTCTTGAGACAAATTCTGTTGAGTCAGGAGCTGAGGGGACCTCCAGTCTTCTCCCTCCTCCCTTCAGCATTAGCGTTAGTCACTAGTAAGCTTTTTCTGTGCTCTTGCCAGAAAACTTGAGAGCACATTCATTGACGCACCTAAAGCCACACAGTTATACTTGCACAATTCCTTTTTAACAAACCCAGCTGTAGTCAAACTGAGCCTTAGAGACCTGTAATGGCCATCTGTAAAGGGATTTCATAGGGGAGCTAGGATTGGAGCTCACAGCCTGGCATGATGTGTTTATGTCCTTAAACAACCTGCTAGGGGTAGTTCTGCCCTCCTACTTGCACACTTATCCCACAAACTTCTTTGCCTATGTACGCCTTTTTATTTCGTCCTCAGGGTTTCCTCACCTCCGTTCTGTTCCTGCTCCTCAGGTTATGTGTTCATCACCAACATCCCTGCCGGTGCCACTGACATCCTCATCATTGAGCGCAGGAAGACAGAAAACATCCTGGGTAAGCAGAGGATCCACAGGGATGTGGATGTGCCAGTTCAGCTCTCCTTATTGCCAATGCAGTTTCAGTGCTCTGCATAGAATATCATATTTGTCTCTTTTGTCTCTTCTTTGAAGCACTTGCTGATGAATCTGGGCATTTCTTTTTCAACGGCAACTCTGCCATTGACAACCCCCAGAACTTCAGGGTGGCTGGCACGATCTTCAAGTACCGGCGGCCCTCGAGCCTGAACTCAGATGGGCTGGAGTATATCATAGCTCAAGGGCCCACTAACCAGTCTCTGAATGCCATGGTAAGTGAAGAGCTAGTTTTAGGCCTTCCTGTCTTGCCTGTCCCAAAATTGTGAGCCTCCCCAGACAAATGGAATATTCACCTTGTTCCCAAACCAATTGCCTGGGGCTGAGGAAGCCAGGTACTGTCTTGCAGGTTTCCAAGGATGCTATCTTCTCTTATCATCTGTCACAAAGTAGCTGCGGTTAGAAGAGATCTCTGTGAAATACATGCCCTTAAAATAAAACAAGTTTTGTTTTCTTCCCTGTTTCCCCCAGTACTATAACTTCAATGGCAAAATGCCACATATAACTTACGACTACACTGTACCACGGACACCACCACCTCTCCGAACTGCAGCCCCTGCTGTAGACAGACCTCACTATCATCACCTGCTAGAGACCAGCCAGAACTATCCTGCTCCAGCCAACTCCAGAGCTGCCAAGGACTCCAATGCCACATGGCTCTCCCTGCCACCAGATGACACCAGCGAACAGCTTAAGACAGCCTTAAGAGAAAGGCATGAAGATTTAGGCTTCAGTCATCCGCACTTCTTCCAGACCAACTCCACCAGTCAGCCTCGGGGCTGGGTCTGGGAACAAGGTGAAGAAAAGGAGAAATATGACTTCCAGATAAGACAGGTCTACCATGCAAACACAGCAGGAGAGGAAGAGGAGGACGAAGCAGCAGCAATCGGTGGAGAAACAGAATTGGGTTGGTTGCTTTATTTTTCTTTCTCTCACAAGTCTGCATTCATTGATAGTGGACGTTCCACATTGGCTTACTTGAAATCTAGAGTGGCTTTCCCATTGGGGTTGCCAGAAGAGAAGGATGGTTAATAACAGGGGTGGACACTGTCAGGGAGCAGTAAGGGCTGGTTGCTCCTTAAGGGAAGGTGAGTAAAGCTGAAGTTGATCTGGGAAAGCCAAACAATTCAGGAACAGAACTAAGAGCAAAACTCACATACAACATAGGTGAGGCCAGACCTGAACTTAAATGGAGCTCCTGGGCCATGGGTAGAGAGTGCGTGGGGATCCCACGTGAGGCAGGTCAGGGCAGTTAAGGTGCCATGCTGGCACCTTATGATTTTAAGGCCAAATACTTCATGCTTTTTTCCCCTTACTGGACACCTAAACCACGTGCTGAAGTCTAAGTCATACAAGACAGTGAAAGCATCCCCCTGTTTCTCTTCCAGCCCTCAGATTCAATCAGATTTCCATCAGCACAGCTGTACCCTACAGCACGAGGAGATCCGAGCTCTCGGAGAACAGCCGCGCAGTGTCCTCCAGGCTTCGTCTCTTCAGGCGGCTGTGTCACCGAGACCTGCACCACACCGCCTTCTGTAGGGAGCTGCAGCACCTGGCAGCCAGGCTGGCCCAGAGGAACTCCACAGCAGGACTATGGACCCAGACGGCTGCCCGGTGGCCGCAGGGCCTCCACAAAGCACCGTCCCGTAAGAACTCAGTGGAGGACTTGAAGGTGGAGGCATATGCTGGGAGTCAGGGGGAAGCAAGCAACTACAGCGTGATGGCATCTGTGGAGAGCCCTCTGCTAGGTGCCAGCACAACCACGGACATCAGCCAGGCAGAGCCTCTGCAAGCCCCTGGCGCTGAAAGGTGGCACTTGGTTTCCTGGGCAAAACAGGAGCGTGGTTAGCTGGGGAGGGAGGGTTGAACCGATCCTCTGATAGTCTCACTGCTGTCCTTGACGTCCCCCTTCTCCAGTGTCTCTCCATGGCAGCTCTTGGAGGTCCTTGAGCAATGGTGTGTCCTCCAAAGACTGATTGGTGTAGCTCCTGGTGTGACACAGAGCTTCCAGAACCTATTTTGTGTCCTCCTGCCTCAGAGGGATCCATTTAAATAGGTTCTGAAGGACCTGCAGGGCTTTGGCTATTCACAGCCTTGCTAGTCGAATACAGGAGGTGGATCAAGGCTTTGCACTCTCTGCTTGTCATTGGGGCATCTTGTCCAAGGTGGGGGGAGATGGTGGTGGAGAGCAGGAACAATGGGTTTCATCCCGTTTTCAAAGAAAGTAAGGAGGAAATTTAATACATTTAATGTTTGCAGCAATTTTCATCTTTATCTCATGCCACCTCCTCCTCTCTTTGCAGCAATGAGTTTAATGTGAGCCCCGTGGGCCACGACGACATCAGCTTGGCTGACATGTATCGCTGGAAGGTCTCAGCCTATGCCCCCTGCAGCTCCACGTGCACTTCAGGTAGGTGAAGACTTGATCCTTATTTTCAAGACAGGTTCATCCTGGTAACTTCCTTTAATTGGAATCCATACAACCAGCCCCCAGTTTCTTTGCCATTTGGTTCCCTGTTTTTATGGTATCTAGAGAGGGCAGATGCATTTTGGTGGAAAACCAGGATATTATTGCAATGCCATTGGTCTTAGAGTGGCATCTCGAAGTGATTGACTCTTGTAATCAGTGGTGCAATCGTGAATTTCCGTACTTTGTAGGATGAGTTTTGGCGTCAGTTTTCCTTCCCAGGATGGGAGGTTAGGATGACAGCCCTCAGAGGAGTCTGGGGAGAGAAACAGAGCCATCCAGAGCATCTGGCTGATATTTGTTTGGAACCTTTTATCAGTTCAAGCCTTTCCTAGGCGACTGATCATGCAAGGGAGATCCTTTTTGGCTGCTGTTAGAGAAAACACTGGTATTTTTAAAATTGCAGGTAGAGTTTCAGAGGCTCTTTAATAATTTAATCATAGTTGAGGGAGGCTTTTGCATCTGGTAGAGCCTGACCAAGAGAGGATCTTAATTGTCCAGCAGGTATCAGCGCCTCCTACGCGATGTGTGTCCGGTACGATGGAGTGGAAGTAGATGAAACATACTGTGATGCCCTAACCCGGCCAGAACCTACTCACGAATTTTGCACAGGCAGGGACTGCCAGCCTAGGTGAGTGGGAACAACATCAGCTATCCGTGGCTACCACACATCTTAGTGAGGATTATTTCTGGCTCGGCAGCCATTTCGGGGCTGGAAGTTGTGCTTAAATAGCTAAACCCACATACCCTCATGTGGGAAAAAAAGGGAAGGAATTTGTTGTGTCTAAATTACCTGCTAAGCACAAGGCTGTCTTTCAAGACCAGCCCCCCTTAACATCACCATCTACGTGATCAGCAGGTTCACAACAGCAGTGACTGGGTCAGGGAGTCCCAGGAACACACGCACTCCCCAGCCACCCTCTGTCCCTTGGTCCCCTTACCTGGGTTTTCCTTTGTGCTTTCTCTCCCGGTGCTCGTGGAGGTGGGAGACCAGCCGGTGGAGCGAATGCTCCAGGACCTGCGGCGAGGGCTACCAGTACCGCACCGTGCGCTGCTGGAAGATGCTGGCTCCAGGCTTCGACAGCTCCGTTTATGATGACCTCTGTGAGTCAGCCGGGCTGGCCAGGCCCATGGAGAGGAAAGCCTGCAAGAACAAGGCCTGTGGGCCTCAGTGGGAGCTCTCCGAGTGGTCTGAGGTAGGCGGCAGGGGGGCTTTGCATCCGAGGATGGGCTGGGGCCTGGAGGAAAATGACAAAAGTTGGGCGCTTCCCTCTGCTACGTGCTGAGGAAGCGCTGCCCGACTATGCCCTGGGGAAGCAAGTACTGCCTTTACCCCCTTTTTCTCTTCCCCTGCTGGGGTTCTGCCCCATTCCACTAGTGCAGCAGGAGGAAAACACCTCTGCTTGTCCCTCTTGTGCTCTGCTTCTGAGCCCAGGGGCTGGCTCTGTGTTGTTGCAGTGTTCAGCCCGGTGCGGCACCCAGGGGACGATGAAGCGGGAGGTGCGCTGCTCGGTGGAGGCACCCCTCTGCGACGAGTCCCGCAAGCCCAGCAGCGAGAAGGCGTGCTCAGGACCCCCCTGCGACCGCCGCTGGACCGCTTCCGACTGGGGCCCGGTGAGTCCAGAGGGGCTGCTGCTCCCTCCCCCAGTGCTGGGGGTACAGGGCTGGCAGGAGAGGGCAGACAGGCAGTCACACTGCTGGTCTGTTGGCTTTTGTTTGGCAGAGGCTAGAGAATCGGTGATAATCTGCATTTTTGCCTCTCCATGCTGCAAAAATGCAGATAATCACTGATTAATTTTAAGGGACCTCTTTAATAATTTGGGATCCTCCTGGCACCTGAAGAATGAACCCCCCCGACCAGATATACCTCTAAAGACCCACGGGGTCGAGTGCCACACAGCCTCAAATGCAAGCCTAGGCTCCAGGCTCAAGGCCCCCAGCACACCGCAGACCGTGGCCCCTCAACCTTCCTGCTGTAACTAAATGCCCTCTGTTCCTCCAAGTGCTCAGGTGCCTGTGGTGAGGGACGCATGAGTCGCTTTGTCGCGTGTCGCAACCTGGAGGGCAAGGTGATCTCCGACACGCAGTGTGACCCGGCCGCCAAGCCCCTGGCTGTCCACCCGTGTGGAGACAAGAACTGCCCCGCGCACTGGGTGGAGCAGGAGTGGGACCAGGTAAAGCCCACCCCACATCCCACAGGAGCTGGTGGGTGCTTGGCTCCCTTGGTAGATCTGTACCCTTGGCACGGCTCCTTCCACAAAGAGGGAAGTAGCAATGCCCCAACTTGCCCCCCCCACACCTCAAGGTTTGTGGCACTTGCTGCCTTCCCAGGGAGCTCCATCGGAGGGCAGCAATGTCCTAAGGAAATCCTCCTCCTCTCCCACCTCTGGCTCCCAGCTGGCAGTTGCAGGCACCTCAGCAGAGCTCTGTCCAGAATCTGCGCTCCCCTCCACAAGACCTTGGTCCCACCACTAAAAAGAAAGCCCCAGAAAAAAAACACGTGGTTCTCTGATTAATAATAGCCAGAGGTAAGCCTGGACCACAGCCCGAGTCCCTGCCCTGGAAGTCACATCCAGCCCAAGAACGCTTACTTGCCTCAGGACTCAGTCAAGTGAACGTGGCCCAGGTGCCTCATTCTATCCAGCCGTCATTCTCACCAGCCTACTCCCTCTCTGTTGGTCAAGGGGCTCTGGGCTTCCCATGACAAGCTGGTCCAAATCCCAGAACATCCAGAAGGCACACATTGACTCACTTGTGGGGTTTGACCTTGTAAAGTCTTGAGAAAAACAGGGATTCACAGAGCATTAAGGAAGAAGGTCAGAAAAACAACCAAGCTCTCCCTCCCCTCCAACCATAGCTAAGCCTCTGTTCTCCTTTTTGTAGCCTTCCTAGCTGTTGACTGCATTCAGCTGTGTCCCTCCAGCACTGGTTAATGAGCAGAAACTGGTTAAACCTGGGGACCTGTGGCAGTTTTGTCAACCTTTCCAGCTCTGGCCCATAGTGTGGGTCACATACAATGCTGTGGTACAACTTTTCAGTTATGCCCTGGTGACTAAACTCACCTGAACCCTGAAAGGCCAGCTGGGCTCCCCACCTTTGCCTGCGCCAGTGTCTTTGCTGTGTTCTCTCAGCACAGGATGACTCAGGAGGGATGCAAGCCAGCTGTGCTGGCCCCGGCATGGTGAAGACAGGCACAAAGCAGTGAAATCTCAAGCTGGCAACTGCTGCTGTGGGCATCAGGGAGCGGAGCAGAACTAGAATCAGATCCTGCTTCTCTTGGTGTTGCCCTGAGAAGCTGAGCCCTGCCACCTGTGCCTGCATGGCTGTGGGCTGAGCTCGGGTACTTGTCCGTGCAGGTCTCCTGTAGCGCACCAGTTTGATTCCTTTGGCCCACGCACTGCTTGTCAGTGTTCCAAGACACAGGTTGCTGCACAAATATGCTACACGGTCTTTGAGGACATAGAGGTACATAAATTAAGTCAGAAACAGCCTTTTGTAGTCTTACCTTGACTCTTCCAGGTCCCTTGTGGTAGCTGCTCTCAGGCCAGCCGAGCTTCAGTTCAGCATCCCCCCCGGATGGATTGTGCACAAATAACCAGCTCCTGTCCCTGCTCCCCAAGAAATTCAGCTCCCTTGCAGGCAGCCGTTGCTCCTGTGACTGCCCCCTTTAGACTGGTGTTAGCACACTTTAAGCACACTTTGCTTCTGAGCAGGATGCCATCTTACCTGGAGCTGCACAGCCGAGGAGCATCATTTGTTTTGTTTTCTTCCCCAGTGTGATGCCAGCTGTGGGCGAGGGATGAAGACCAGGGTCGTCTTGTGCGCAGGCTTGGAGAATGGGGTGTACAGGGAGTACCCTGAGAAGCGCTGTGAAGCCTCCCAGAAGCCTGAGGAACACGCTGCCTGTTTCAAGAGGCCGTGTTCAACGTGGTTCACTACCTCCTGGTCACAGGTAGGGCTCAGGGAGGTGGGGAAGGGGGAGATGAGGCCTCATAACCCTGGTTGATGGCGTACAACCTGCGCTGAGGATTTCTAGCAGCCTGATCTGCCGAGGGCTCTGGTAGGACTGGACAGGACTGTGAGCTCTCTGTTAGCAGACCAGGCAGCAGAGGGAGAGGCTGGCACACAGGAGCTGGAGAGCATGTGGATTATGGCCTCAGGCAAGAGCACGCACTGCACTGCAGGCATTACAGCCACGTCTCCTCTGCCAGGAGTCAGTGTTCTGTCCTTCCCTTGATTTTCACTAGTGAGCATTTAGGGAGTGGGGGTAGGCAAAGCTGTGGCTGACTCACAGCAGCCATTTTGTCCATCGTCAATCATAGCATCAGCGTTCAAAGCAAAAGCAACTCTGAGCTGCGTTAAAAAGCAGAAAGCCAACTCCTCCCTCGCCCTGCCCCAGCTTCCAGGGGCTCTCCTCCAGCAACCAAAGGGGAGCTAAATCTGAGATCAGTGTGGGATCTGACCCAAGTCTCCTCAAGAATAGTCTCCAAAGGGAGGCCTTGCTGGAAGAAAGAACTCGGCACCCACAGGAAAATAAAAACCTGCCTCTCATGATCCCTTCCCTCGATCTCCACAGTGCAGCAAGACATGCGGTGCTGGTGTGCGGCTGCGCGAGGTGAAGTGCTACCAGGGGGAAGCGTTGGCTCAGGGCTGCGACCCCGCTTCCAAGCCAGAAGCCAGGCAGACGTGCCAGCTCCAGCCATGCCCCACAGAGGCACCAGGTGAGGCTGGGAGGGCAGGGAGGGAGGGAGAGGAGCCCTGGGAGCCCTTTACTCCCCCCAGCTCTCAGCTGGGGGAAGCACATCTCCCTTTGTAACCCTTTCTGTGGATGCTTCTGCTCCCCAGAAGAAGACTGTGAAGACAAAGCGACGGCCAACTGCGTGCTGGTGCTGAAGGTGAAGCTGTGCTCTCACTGGTACTACAGGAAGGCTTGCTGCCGGTCGTGTCGGCTCAAGTCACCCTGACTACTACCAGCCTGTAGTTCCCTTCCAAATTCAGGGGCAAGACCCCCCTTGAGCCAGACTTTACCACTTGAAGCCACACCACTTGGCTTGGCTATGGAGCCAGTCCCTGTAGACGAGCCTGCTCAGCAAGGAAGGACTCCTAGGACTTAGTCATCACCATTCCCTCTCCACCAAGAGGTTTTTATTCAAAACAAACCGTCGGTTCCTAGAAAGCTACTGAGAAGTGAGTTGGGAAAGCCTGTTCCTGCTGTCAGTCATCTCTGAAGAGCTCCAGGTGGAGGTGGTGGGGCGCAGAGGCCAGCCCACAGCAGGGCACAGACCACAGCAGCAGTCGCTCTGCCCTGCCCTGCTGATTTTTCTACTACAAGGGTTATTTCCAAATCACAGCCCAAAAATTCTGTGTCACAATAAAGAGCTAAACCGTAAACCTGTGTTTTTGGGGGTGCATGTACCTAGGTCCAGGCAAGGGAGGAAGAGGGACATGAGAGGGACAAGAGCAGGAGCAGGTAAGGTGGGGTGGAAAAATCCTTGCACCAGGACTCTTGACCAAAGAACAGCAATCACTCCTGTTTTGTATTTCAAAGTCCTCATTTATTTCTGACATTGAGTTTGGACCCATAGCTCAGCAACAAAGACAGAGAATAATAACAGGGGAAATCTGAAGTGGAAAAAATCTGAGATCCCTGCCCCCACCCTGTGCTGTTCCTCCGCCATTCCCCAGACTTCATAACCCACAGCTGTATCTCCCGTGTCTCCTGCCCTTTCGGACTCACCCATCCGTCTGCAGCCACGCCAGGCCAGGGGTTTGTGCTGGCTGCCAGGACGATCCTTGCCTTGGCCATCCGGCGACTTGGGATCTGCCTCACCAGCTGCGGCACCCTGTTAGCTGGCGACATTTTGTTTGCGTGTGATGGTGATGATGATCTGGTTGCCTTCCTCTCACCAGAGGGGTGACCACAGAAGCAAAGCCTGGTGTGTTATTCCCACCCGGAGCAGGTCGTGGTAGGAGGCCTTGCTTCACGCCAAGAGGTAGAGTTGGGTGCCAGGAGCTGCCGTGCCCTCGGGTCGTGCTGTGATAACTTCACGTGGCTCCGAGCAGGAGGGAGACCTGGCTGAGCTCTGGCAGGAAAGGACAGGATTCACCGGGTTAGTTTTAAGAAAAATTGTTAGAGATTATGTTCCTGGGAAGGAGGACTGGGTGGGAGCCAGGGACTATCATCCAGGGAGCTTCACTGCTGCTAACTTTCTTCTTTCCCCTGCCTGCCCTTAACGTGAGAGGCCATGAAGGCCTGCTCTCGCTATTTGGAGAATGGAAGGAGACTGTAGAAGAGATGCAGCTAGGCTGAGGCTGGGGATAATGGAAATGCAATGTCTTTCTGGTCCGGAGATGGAGGAGACAGTGAATAATTGCTCAAAAGGCTGTGTAAAATGCGGGCTGGGGCACGGTGGTGGGATTGGATTTGGCATTCGTCTGGCTCCTTTTCTTTGGGTAGTATGAGCAGAGGTGCCAAGCCATGAGGAGGTCAAGCATGTCAATTAGCCTTTGGCCTGCTAACGAAGACATCTGAGGCACGTGCCTCCATACCGAGACCTCCTTCACCTGTGCTTGAATGGGGGAGGTCAAGAATTACCAATCCAAATCCTTCTGGTAGTCCAATTTCCAAACTGTGGAGGTGCAAAAAATCCCGAAACCAAACCATTTCGACTTCTGAGCAGTTCTGCCTGATATGGCAAAGGCAAGGCAAGCGGCTCCTGCTCCTGCTTCTAGCAGCATCCGCACGGCCAGGGGGGGCTGGGCCGGCTGCATCCCTCCCCCTGCCATTAACAGGGAGCGCCGGTTGCTATGGGAAGTGCCCGTGAACGATGGAGACGTCCTTTTGGTCATTTTTCACCTAATTTGATTTATGGAGGAAGAAGGAACTTTCCCACGTTCGTTCTGCAGACGGAGCTGCTGGCTGAGCTGTCGTTAGCAGCCGCGGAGCCACCGAGCCCAGGCTCGGGTCTTGCAGCCTCTTCTTCCAGAAGTAAAGGAGGGGGGACCCCGAGCACCTGGAAATCACGCTCCGTGAGAGGTTGTGATCCTTGCACAGGAGGAGACCTGACCCGGCAGTCCCTGCTGTTGCGAGCAAAAGCCATCCTCAAACCAGCTGTGCTTGGCTGGGGGTCCGGGCAGGGCTTTGGATGCTGAAGGTGATCAAACTGCAGTTACCTAGGGGTGCAAACCTCCTCGTAAGTAAAGTCTCGATATCTGTATGGGCCCAAGCTAAAACCGCTCCTAAGGAAGCTCGTGAGGAGTGGAAGAGGTGGGGTTTTGGCTGCAGAGGGATCTACCTGTGCCCGTTCGCGTGGGTCTCGCAAGCAACTTCGCCTCCCCTCACGGCGATCCAAATCCTCTCTGGTAACTTCTCCTACATGCGTGCAGACCGACGTGGCCGGGAGCCGGTGCCGTTTTTGGCACTAACACAGAAGCAAAGTGCTCACGGTGCCCCTGCCTCGCATCCCCCCGTGCTGCGGGGGCTCCCCTCTCCATCCCTCGGGGCGGCTGCGTGGGGACTCCGGGGAGCCTCGGGTAATTAGGTTGGTTTGTACTGTACATAGCCCTCATTAGACAAGTCCCTTCAGGAGATAGAGCAGTAATTACACTTATTGTGGGTTCGGAGACCGCCGTCTCGACATCCTCCCTCGATGATGTCTCCCTTACCCGTAAAGCTTCGCCGTGCCGGCTCAGCAGGAGGGCTGCACGGGTGCCGCGCTCCTCCCTTGCACGGACCCCAACCCGGCCAGGGGGGCGAAAATCCCCATCCCCGAAGCGGGGCGCATTGCGGGGGGGTCACACCTCCGTGCTGATGGCCCTCGGCGGGGGGAAGCTCTCGCGGAGGAGGCCGTGCCGGCTCAGCGCGAAGCCCTGCAGGGCCGCCAGGTTGACGGGCGGCCCCATCTCCTTGTAGCAGGCGGGCGCGTAGGCCACCCGCTCGCCCCCGTTGCGCACCATGTCGGGGGTCCGTATGTAAAAGGGGGAGCCGTAGGGGGAGCAGGTCGGGCAGCGGGGGTGAGCCCCGTGCTGGTTGAGCTCGGGGACGGGCGTGGGGCTGCCCTGCCCGTCCACAACGCGGGAGTTGCAGGCGTTGCACGTGCCGGGGTGAGAGTGCGCGGGAAGGTCGGGCTCTTCCTCTTCCTCCTCCTCCTCCTCCTCCTCTTCCTCATCGGAGTCATCTTTCTTGCAGCAGTAGTACTGCGGGAGAGGGAAAGGAGTTTTATCAGATGGGCACAATGAGTTAGAGAGGAAGGAACGGGGAGAGGCTGAAATCCAGCCTCATCCATCACCTTTGGCTGCCGCAACTTAAAGGCCAGCCTCGCCTCTGTTAATAAATAAAAATAATTACAAACAAACAGAGTAGAGGTGGAAAAAGTGGTGAAGCAGGAGTGGTTCAGCCGGATGAAACCTGGCAGGATGCAGCCGGGGGGGGCTCATCCTTTCCCCTGGCAGCGAGGTTTGCATGGGGAAGGCGTTTTGGGATGCCACCCCCCCAGTAACCGCTGTGCTGCCCGTCACGTTGCTGCATGGCGCAGACTTCGCATTAACTTTTAAAAAGCAGGAGGTTGTAGCCGGCCGTTGTTGAAAGCTTCCTCGTCTAATTTACTTGGGGAAAAAAAATAATAAAAAAAAAGCTCTCCATCTGGTATTGCAGCCCCAGCCGAGCCTACACCTGAATGAGCAAGCGCTGCAGATCCTCAAAAGCCTTGGGGGGAGGAACAGCAGCACCCGGGGAGATGTGGTGCTGCAGCTCCCTGCCCATCACCAGCGAGAAGCCCCCCAGATCCCTCCTGTGCCAGCGATGCTGCTGGGACCCCCACAGCCCCCCGGTGTGATGGGGACATCCCCGGCACTCACCTGTAGCCTACAGTAGCAGAGCACGGCAATGATGCACAGTAGGATCACAGTCGCTAGGATTCCCCCGGTGATAACAACAGTTCCCGCTGTCATCCGACCGATTCTCCATCAAACTCTGAAAGGCAGGATGTGACCGTAGGGCTTGGGGGCTACAAGGACACGGGGGCAGGCATCGCGTCCCCCTGCCACCCGGGGGCCACTTACCCAGGAAAGCGGTGGCCGAGCCTCGTGGTCACGCCGGCCCCGGGGCGGCCGGCCGGGGTTGGCAGCTCCGCATGGCCCCAGGGAGACGCCTGCGGCCCTGGGAGGGGGAAGAAGGAAAAAAAGGTGTCATCAGCTCATCCCCCTGCCCTCTGTCCCCTTCAGTCCGTCCCCAGCACCACGGCAAAATAATTCACTTCTATAGGGAGAACAGCAGGGTGCTGCAAAAATGGGGAAGACCAACCTGCCAGGCTGGGAGAGGATGCTCCAAAATCTGTGATTTCAGCCCAAATGAGTGAGCTGCACCCAGGAAGCCCTGCTGGGCCATCCCGTGCCTCGGGTGATGCAGTGGCTTTGGGGAAGCGTGGGCAGGGCTGGCGCAGCCGCACTTCATTACCGGCCCCGCAGCCCCCTAATTGATAGGGCCCCAGAGCCAGCCGGGGAAATCTAATTACCCGCTGCCCACGTGGCCCTGGCTGATGGAGGGGGGTGGCAGCTTCCAGGCGAGACCTGCCGACCCCGCTCCTCTGCAGCACGGCCCCAGGCATTATTGTCCCATCTCCCCTCCCTCTCCATCCCTCTGCGCATCCCGATTCTTGCTCCCCGAGCCCCAGCCTGAGCTTTGGGAGGGGCATCGCTCAGACCAGAGCCCTGGATGGGGCCAGATGAGGTCCTCCTGCGGGTTTTGCACCCTCAGGGACCACACAGAGGGGACAGGGGACAGCCAAGGAGGGATGTGACACCTCTGCCACCCACTGCGGGGTTTGCAGGAGACCGACCCCCGGCAGGTCCAGCCTGCTGCAAATTGATTTCCTGCGCTCAGCCAGGCACCATGCGAAGGCAAGAGGATGGTTCGTGTTTAATTTCCTCCTCAAGCTGCTCTCACATGTGAAACAGGGAAAAAGAAAATAAAAAAATCCAAGAAATCGATACGTCCAAAAGCCAGCTGATAGCACCATCCGTCAGCAGAGCTAACGACGGGGACGGACACGCGGCCGTCATAACCGAGCAGCACCCTGAGATGCTGCCAGGAGCTGGGGGCAGCAGGGACGGCTCGGGGACACGGGACAGCGCCTGGTGGTGTTATCGCATCCCGAGGCAGCTCCATTAGGAGGGAGGAGACGACAGTGGTTTGGCCGGGAAAGGCGAACGCTGACCTCTGGCAGCCCCCGGGAGGGAGCGCGCGGCGAGCCGGGGTGATGGATGCTGCAGGCAGCCGCTCGCATCCAGAAAACTTCATTTCATGGGAGCCGTGATCTGATTTAGAGCTCCGAGGGCAGCATCCGATTAGCCCCAGGTCCGGAGAGAGCGAGTGGGCTGCCGCGGGGAGCAGCTTCAGCAGGGAGGGACCAGCCCCGGGGATGGGGCATCTGCTGCCCCACCGCGGTGTGGGGACAGGGGACGGGTCCCCAAGCTCTCCATGTCCCCAGGGTGAGCCCAGCTGCCCCAAATGAGCCAGAGGAGAGCCTGGGTGGCTCAGAAAGGGCTTCAGCCCCAGGGTGGGCATCAGGATCACCAGCACCCAAGCCACAGCCTAATGAAAGCAATATCTCTACCAGCATTAGGAGGGTCCCCTCCTTGGGGCTGCACCACCGCACGTCCCGGTGACAAGCGCGGCTGCAGCGTTTGGTGTCCCCCATCCCCAGCGGGGACACAACGCCCGGAGCAGCCACCTCCAGCTCCTCCGGGCGTGCAGGCAGAGCCGCTTGGCGCAGAGATACATTTCCTTTAATTGATGCCGCGTGGCAGCGCAAAGTTACGGCCTGGAAAGCGACTCTGGAAGCGAGCGGCTTCTATATTTACTCCCCTCGCCGTGCCGCCCACGTCAGACGCGCGCAGCTGGGAGGCGAGGCTCCAGCTCCCGTGCCCAGAAAGCAGCCGGCTGAGGATTTGTTTTTTAGGACGCCACGCACGGAGCCTGGGGCTCTGCCCCCGTGCCCCCAGCCCCGTGCAAGGCAGGCTGCTGTGGGCAAAGCGCCGGCGCGGCCCCAGCCCGGCTCTGCTCCCCCGGCTTCGCTCTGCAGCGCGGGGCTAATTCAATGAGATGTCTGCCTGGTAAATTAGCCCGGCCGCTGCCTTACCAGAATCCTCTAACAGGCCTAATTGGAACAAAACAGCAGCAGGGGCTGCCGCCTCCAAGCAGAGCGGAGGGCAGCTCCTGGCCTCTTTCAGGTCACGTTTTTTTTTTTGCCTCACTTGGGTCAAGCAGCCGCAGAGCCGAGCCGGGGCTTTGCACTGCAGGGCTGCAGGTCAGGGCAGAAAGAACCCCAAATAACAGAGCCCCCCTCTCCCGCTCCGTCCATGGATGGCCCCAGCCCAGACAGGGGCATTTCAATTGGATTTTTGGCTGCAGCCAGCCCTAATTCAGAAACGGGGGGATCTGGGCATGGCATCTGCAACCCCATCACAGCAGGGTCAGGAAAACTCTGATCCCAGGCTGCTGTGGAGGGCAGCGAGGAGAGCTCCTCACAGCAGAAAGGGTTTGGGACACCCACTTCCAATATGAGTTTTTTTTTGTGCTGTGCCCTGCAGTGTCTCAAGCCATGTGGGTTTGCCCCAGAAGCGTCGTATGGGAAATGAACCCTGCTTAGCCTCATGTTTGCATGCATCAATTGCGAAAAAACAAACAAACAAGCAAACAAACAGAAAAACACAACCTCAAGAAATTAGTAAAAAAGAAATAGGCTGGGGCTGCAAGGCCAGGATAAGGGACAGAGACCTCCGCTTGATCCCCAGGGCTGCACACCCCGTGCCGATACGATCTGCTCTGCTCCCCAGTTCGATTTTCTTGCCACTTCCACCAAAGGAACGAGCATGCTGCGGGGCTAATCCCATTAGGGGATTTAGTGACACCAAATCTGTCTTCATCCCGGGCGTGAATTGAACAAGGAGGATCAATCCCGGCAGGGTCAGGGCGCTGAGCATCCCGGAGCATCCTGGTGGATCGGCCCCAGCAGGATCTGAGCGAGCACAGCAGCCAGCTCCCATGAAGGATTTTTTTTTTTTTTTTTTTTTGCATTAAGCCGATTTCCCACTGGCTTTTTAAAACTACCTCCGTGACAGCCTCACCTCCAGGCTCTAAGAAACACCTTGCTAGCTCCTGCCTTGCCCTGGACACACCGATGCTCTCACCCTTTCCACCTTGTTTCCATCACTCCCGTGAAAACCCCATGCTGGCCACCCAATTTCCAGCCAGACCTGCTCAGCCTCAGCACACCGTGAAACACGCAGCCCGATGCACGAAACACAACTCAGGCAAAACCTTTCCTTGCAGCTGCCGGCTCTGCTCCTGCAAGCTATGCCCCGGGGGAATGCTCTCTCTGAGCTTTTGCAAAGCCAACGGCTTCAGCCCCCGGGCAGTGCTGTCCCAGTCGGGTCTGCTGTGGCTTGAAGTCACCCAATTGATTTGATTTGCTATAAAAATAAATAAGTTCTCCTGCTCAGGGACGGTGACCGCGCATCCTACGGGGCAGAGAGGAAAGGCGACGGCGTGTTTTTGGAGCAGGGACGGTGCCGCTCCTGGGGACACGCAGGGGACGTCCCCCACATCTCCAGGAACCTGCAAGCGTGCCAGGGAGCCAGCGAGTGCTGAGGCTGGGATTCGATTAGCAAAGACATCGTTAAGGGGTAACGAGCATTCAGCAGCCAGGCGGGGAGAAGGAATGGGAGCTCTGTGGCCGACGCATCCCTGCCAGGAGACACGGGGGCTGCAGGGAATTTGCCTCCAAGCAGGGGATTCGGAGGCCCCGATGGGGGGATTTGTCATCTTTCCCTGCTGCCCACCCATCGTGGGCACGTCTGGAAGTCATCAGCAGCTTTAAGGAACCCGGAGCCAAAAGGGCTGGCTACACCTCTGTCACTGCCTAGCCAGGGGGGTGCCTTGCAGCATCAGGGAGCAGAAAACCCTCATTCCACTGCTCCTCCCCAAAAATACACCCTGGGGACGGTTGTGGTTGTAACCCCTCTCCTGCAGTACCTGCGGGGCTGAAGGGTGCTCCGCAGAGGTCCTTTTCCATGGAAAAGGGCTGCAGGAGGGGGTGGCGGGGGAGCGCAGCCTCTTCCTGCGCATGATGCAAGACCTGCGGCTCCGGCTGCCAGCACCCCCCCGGCGTCTTCGCTGGGAGTATAAACAGATATTTATTTTAATGACTCATTAAGGCCTAATCACATTCACCGAGCAATACAGAGAGAGGAGCCTCCCACGTGCAGCAGTACTACAGCCGGCAGCGCTCCGCGGACCTTTTCCTCCCCAAAAGCACGGGCAGACAGAGCGGCGCTGCGGTGGGGCTGGGTGCCATTCCTGGAGCAATGGCAACACGGTCAGGATCCCAAAAAGCACATAAAAGTCTCAGTTTTCCTCTTCCTCCTACCCGCCATAGGGGAAGCTGTGGTCCAGGGAGAAACCAGGACCAGCCGGGAGCTTGGGGCGAGCTGGGTGCCCACCTGCAAAGCCTCAGACCAGTTCCTGATGGGTCCTGGCCTTCAGGACCCGTGTCCTCTCCCGTCACTTTATTTAGGGGAAAATTTCAAGAATGAGGTTTGGTGACACTTTGGTTGCCCTCAACGGTGGTCACACCAAGAACAGTCCAAAGTGGTGGGGAACCAGCCAGAACCACGCTGCCCTGCCAGGGTGCCAGTGCCCAGCCCCAACCCTGCTCACCTGGGCTAAATCCCAGCAGAATCACTCCAGGAGCACTTCCAGAGCCCTTTCTCCACAAAGCATTGAGAAAACCCCATCCACGGCTGCTTCTCAGGACCACCCGCTCCTTTTGGCCACCGCGTACCAGCAAGGAGAGGAGATGTAACGCAGCCAAGTGTGAGCCAGCTTCGCAGAGCAAAACCCCTTGTTTTCTGCTGGGTTTCAGAGCAGCTGTTTGGTTTTCAGGTTGATTTGCCTGCGGTGGGGCATGGGCTCCTCCATCCTCGCCCAGCCCTCACTGCCTGGCCGGTCGCACACACAATGTCACACGCGGCACCGAGGGAAATGTGGCATGAAGCCTCTTAGCACTGTCAGCAAGCGAAGTGTGAAACGCGCTTTCAGGAAAACACGGGTAACAGAGCCTCGATAAATATTGCATCTGGGTGGGAAGGCAGCGTGGGGCGGCTGGGCTCAGGGGGGATGCAGGCTGGGGAGGAAGAGGAGGCAGCCGGGGCAGGGACCGGCTTGTTTCTGCTTGCCCAGGGGGTTTTGGGGTTTAGGCATGGCCACAGAGAAGACCCCACAAAGGGAGCAGGAGCAAGGAGCTTCTCCCTTTCTAGAAATCACCGCTCGGCTTTTCCTACCCCTGCCCTCCAGCCTGGTTCAGTTCATGGGTGGCCACAGCTGAAACGGAGCAGCCAGGCCCCAAAAAGCAATCCCATGGTGGAGGAGCCACACGCTGCTGCTGGGACCCTCTGCTCCCGGGTTTGGGCACAAACTGATTTCCCAGCCTTCGGCTGCGCCCTGCTCATCCCCTCCGGGAGCACCATGCCACCGCGCCCAAGGCGAATGGCTGGAGGATGCTCTGCGTTTCTCCAGGGAGCAGGGTTTGCTGAGTGGAAAACCTCCTGCACCTGATTCCTGCTCCATCTGGGATCTTTCAGCCTGGAGCAGAACCGTGATGACGGGGCTGAAACCTGTACCTGCTGGGGGCAAGCTCACCATCACCCGCTGCTCATCGCCCCACTGGGAAGAGCAGCCTGCTTCTTGGCTGGTCAACAGGTGAAAGCCCTCCTAGAGGAATTAATCTGCTCTGAAAGCCCAGCTCAGAGCCCTTCAGACCCCACTAGGAGGACGTTAAATGCTAACGAGCAGCCCAAACGCAGCCGGTGCCCCACAAATGGCTCCACGTTGGGAGCTCCGCAGCTCGGAGGAGCAAGGGGCAAGGCTGGGGGTGAAAAACCAGAGGGCTGGTACCACAACCCTCTGTCGGGTGGAATATTCCACGGCACATCAGAAACCCTCTCTGCTGTAGAGAGGATCAATAGCACGCCGACGAAATCCAGCTGCAAACACGAACTGTTTCCACATGCCCTTTTCCAGGGAATACAATCCTCCAGGATAACCTTAAGAGACAACAAAAGCCAGACCACTAACTCGAGCACAGGTCTCCTCTAATTACCGAGGCTCGGCGAGAGATAAAGCAGAGATCCTTGGGACGAAACAAAAGGGTTTGATTTCCCTCCCTCGGCCAAGGGCAGCCATCATTCCCACTCGGTGGCGAGGCCGGGGGCCGTCGGGGCGCGATTCCCAGCCTCGACGCTTCCCAAACTTCACCCCGAGAAGCTCAGCAGCGGAGCGGGGCGAGCTCACCCCAGCCTCGGGTGGCCCCAACGAGTTTCGGGTGCCTTTGGGTACGCACCTGGCTAGGCACAAAGTTGGGCACCGGGACCCCAAGGAACCAAACCACAGCCCCGGCGCTTCGCCCTGCTGAGGCTGCAGCCCGCCCTGCACCCCCTGCCCAGCCTCCCTTATCCACGGAGCCCCCAAATCCCTTTTTCCCAACCCTATTTTATCCGACCTTTTTTTTTTATTTATTATTATTTTTCATTTTCTTTTCCCCCAAATCCCCGAGCCTTACCTGGGAGCCGGCGGGGGGCCAGGAGGGCAGCACCGGCGGGGCGCGGGGAGGAAGGGGAGCAGCGGCGGAGGCTGAAGATGAGGATGATGAAGAGGACGAGGAGGAGGACGAGCAGCGGCAGCAGCACCGAAGCCGGGAGGCAGCGGGCAGCCGGGGGGGGCGGCGGGGAGGAGTTTGCCGCTGGACGGAGCCGCCCCCGGCCCCGCACCGCCCCCGGCCCCGCCGCCCCAAACCCCAAACCGGGACCCCCCCCACTTCCCCGACAGACCCCGGGTGTCCCCACTCAGCCTGCGGCACCCCCCCCAGATTCATCCCCTGAGCGCTTCAGCCTGCACCGCTGCTGCGTGCAAGCACCCAAGGGGCACAAACACACCCCCACGAGGGTTTTGGAGCCCCCCAGCACCCCCAGACCATGACGAGGGGCAGACAAACCCTGCCTCCATTCCCCTTTTTGTAAGCCCAGGTTAACACCCAGGCTGTCCTCGGACGGACACAGGAGTTTCTTCAGGACTCGGCCAACACCGGGCTGAGACTGCAAAGCCCCAGGAGGGATGCACGGAGCGGTGCTGAAGCCCCCCAGCAAAACCATCCCCTGCCACCACCCCCAGCTCCATCCCAAAGCACACGGGATGCCGAAGATCCCAGTGAAACGAACACAAGCCAGCGCTGCTCTGGCGAGCAGCAACATCAGCCTGCTGGATTTGTGCTGCCAGCAGCATGTTGCCCATCGCCGTTTCATTATTTCTTAAAGCAGGGGGAAAGGACATAAGACAAAAGGTGGGATTCACGCCTTTGTGGCTGCTGAGAAAAGCTCAGGAAGGGGGGCACCAGCTGCTCCACAGCAGGGAAGGAAACGGGGAACAAAGTTGGTGGTTCCAGGCGGCAGGGTTTTAGATAAAGCACAAGGATCGGGGTTAGCACCCCCAGTAAACATAACAGCAGCTTGAGCCAGGACACTTCTTATTTCTTTTTTTATTATTATTATTTTATTTTTCTCTCTCCAGGGTGCGGAAAAGGAAGCACAAAGCTCCTTGTGACCCAGAAATTGCCCCTGAGGCATCATCGCTGCCTCGCTGGCACCTCCATTTCCACTGCCTCCAGCCCCCGCGCGATGCAGGGACCAGAAACCTGCCCAAATCTCACCCTCCGACACGCAGTGCTCACGCATGCAATCACCCTTCCAGCTTGTGAGTCTCACAACTCGATTCGTGTCAGCCCAGAAAGTCTGGGGAAGGTTTGTAGGACTCCTTCTCCCTGCAGCTGGAAAAGATTTCACAGCAGCAACTCCCCTCCTGCCCAGAGCATGTCCCAAAACACCGATGCCCAAGGATGCTGGGGAGCTGAACCCCCCGGCTGCTGCCATTGGGATTTCTTCTCTTCCACTTGGAGTTTTGCTCTTAGGTATGTTTTGAGCAGAACAGCATCACTCAGAAAAAACCTGATGGTGCACGACGCCGTCCCCAGCCTGCTCCTGCCCAGCACAAAGCCACCGAGACAGCCAGGGGGGTACAAACACGCCCAGGGGACACCGTGGGTCCCCATCCTGTGTCACTTGTGGGGTCGGGAGCAGACTGGGGGCTGCTCGCAGCACCTCAGCACGATGCTCACTGCCCATTTTCCCCTCCCAGGCAGCCGGCCCTGCTCCCTGGGGAGCTGGGAGCCAAGGTGCAGAATTCCCCTGGGCAGCACAGCCCTGCCAGCTGTGCCTCACTCATCGCACACCTCCCTGGCACTGCGCTTGCCTGTGCAAGCACTGGAAACAAACCCAGCCCTTGGCACGAGGGGTGCTCTGAGCTGCCCGGCCCCCATCTCCCCGTTATCGGGGCTGGGGATGCTCCCATTGCTCCCAAGGCACGGGCAGGAGGGGAGACCTGGCATCTCCTTAATGCTGCAGATATATGTTTGTTTGATTTTTTTTTTTTTCCCCTTGGGAATTGGGGAAGGGAGGTCGTGTTCCCAAAACAAGGATCCTTCTCCTCCACACCCAACCCCTGGGAGCTTGCCCCAGGGCCGCCGCCGCAGGGGTGATGGAGGAGAGGCAGGAGGAGCCGGGAGTAATGTGGTTAGGCCAGAGTTATGCTGTCTCCTTCCCAAAGGCAGATAAATGACATTAAAGAGGAGCCCTTGTGTATTTTACAGCCAGAGACCAATGGATATTCCCCCTCCCCTCCCCGGGTGGGGGTTTGCAGCTTCTCCACGCAATTAGGCAGCAGCGTAGCATTAACCCATCACGCTCCCCCAGCTGGGAGCACGAAGCCTTTGCCCATCAGCCCCTGTGCGTCCGTCCTCTCCTCCTTGGGATGGCTCAGGCTTTACTGGGGCTGTGGAAAACTTCAAGAAATTAAAACCCATAAAAAGAACAGCATTCATTTTCACTCCGAGCAGGATTTTCCCCAGCCCTGCGGGAGAAGCACGGCCGCTGCCCCGATCAATGTTGGGCGCAGCGCAGCTCCCAAACGCACCTTCCCTCTCTCCGGGTGATGAACACGAAGCCTAAATATTTGATGAGGACGAGCAGCTTTTTCCGGCCGCTGGAAGGAAGCGCTGCGCCGGCCGAGCGCCGCTCGATGCGGCAACACGAAGCCAGAGCCACAAACACCTCCGTGCCTCCCTCCTGCTGCCCGTTGCATCCTATCTGCACCACCCCCGCTTGCTCCCAAATCTATCCTCTGCTCAGGTGTCCCCCCTCCAGCCCCGTCTTTGCCTCTCCTGGTGCTGGGACGGTGGCTGCCAGGACGCATAGGGGGATCCTTTTGGGGCTGAGCCAAGCTGGGCTCCGTGCCACCCCTGGCACTGTAGCAAAGGATGAAGCCCAGGGGGGCTTTGCCCTGCTCTGCCTGGGGACTTCCTTGGGCAGCGCCGCGCGGTGCCATCGATCGTCCCCGCCTGCCAAGCCGCAGCCCCGTGTGGCATGGCCGTGGCATCGATCCCCGCTGCAGGATTGGGTTAGTGGGGAAAAGCTGCCCATGGGGAGCGGTGGCGCACGTGGCGAGGTTAACTCCTTCCAGCCAGCTCTAACCAGTACCACTGGGAGCAGCTGCACCGTACTGGGGACAGAGCCCCTGCTGTGGTCACCAGTGGCCAAGCTCAGGAGCCACCAAAGAGGGGATGCAGAGGTGCCAGCGCGACCCCATGGGCAGCAGCATCCCTAAATCCCAGCGGAGAGCTGGGAGCCTCCACTACAGCCCCAGGAAGATCTTTTTGAAGCAGGGCTCTCCCTTTCCCAGCTGCAAAGAAACATCTCAGAGCCACACTCTGGCCGCAATCAATGCAGCAGAGCTGTGGGAGGCAACACCCTCGGCCAGCCCCCGGGTGCCTTTAGGGCTCTGCCTCTCTGCAGGGCGTTGGGTGAGGATGCCCAGCCCCTGGTTGTGACCCCCTGCCCGTGGGGGTCCTGCAGCCCTCCCGCTGTGGTGCACGGAGCTGCCCCGAGCATCCATCCCATCCCTGCCTCCCGTGGAGCCCAGCCTTGGCCTCATTTCAGGCTGGGCGAGCGGCGGCCCGGCCCCAGAGGTAGCGAGCTGATGCCAAACCTCCTAATGGAGCTTGACAGCAGTGGGATTAAAAGCACAAGTGAGATCGCAACCCCTCTGCAATCAGCTTCTGCCTTGAAAGAGCTGAACCAGAAAAGAAACCTCCTGGCAGCAGGACGGGTGGGAAGAGGAGCGCGCACGCAGGCACGCACGCCGCTCGCCCCGGGGCGCGAGCGCTGGGACCCCCCCTTCCTCCTCTGCTCTCCAAACCTCTTCCACGCTCCTTCCCACAAGCAAAGAGATCCCGGCACCAAACCGAACCCAAAGGGGCTTTGGCAGTGATTGGGCACACTTAACTAGCACAAACCACAAGCTGGAAGCTGCAAAAATCGCCCTCCAAAAAGCCATCAGTGCCCAAGCACCGTCCCCACCGCCGCTCACCCCAAAGCTGCCCCTGCTCGGCCCTGCAGCTGCTTGCTCCTGGCCACATATGGGGCAAAAGGGGCTTCTTGCTGCACAGGGAGCCCCCGCGGGGACTGCTGAGTGCGCTCGGGAGCGCTGATGGGTTTCGGCACGGCGCTGGGGCTGAAAAGGCAGCTCCGGCTCCAGACCTTGTTTTGCAGTGACCTGTGCCGAGAATTTGCTTCTCCCTTTTTCCTTGCTAAATGGAAAGAAAAAGAAATCCTTCCAGGTCAGAGGAAAGAAAAGCATTTACTCGTGGGTCAAGTGAAGCAATCTGATGCAGGGCTGAGTGCAGTTTTACCCTCCCTGAACCAAAGAGTCCATTTCCATCTGAAAAAAAAAAAACATAAATCTAAAAATAAAAGAAGAAAGGTTTTGGTGTCAGAAACACTTTTTTTTTTTTTTAAAGCCCAAATGACTTGCTGGATCAAACCCCACTTTGTAAAGCATGGGTTGACCCGAAGGTGCAGGGGGGAGCGGATGGGCTGAAGCATCGAGGTGGAAAACGGGACGGCCGGGGCAGGGAGGCGGTGGCACCGGGCAGCTCGGGTACCCCAGCAGCGGGACGCGGGCACTCAGCCGGCGCCGCAGCACTTTGTTCAGCTGTCGCTTCCAGCCTCCTGCCTGACAGCCAAATGCTTCCTGACAGCCCGTTTAAAGCTCAAAGCTCCCGTTTACCACCGCTGCTCGCAGACACGGCGAGAAACTCTTCTGCAGCCCACGCAAAAACACCTCCCCGCCCCTCGCCTCCCTCTGGAGCTGGACCAGTTCTGGGGTCATCTCCACACTCAGCGGCTCGGCCAAGAGGACCCCATGTTCCCAGCACCCCGATTTGGCCCCCTGTGCCCTGTCTGGGTGGGATGAGCCATCCCCCACAGCCACTTGCCAGGACCCCGTGCACTGCCCCCGTCCATTATCACGTCCCCAGAGCATCCACCTCACCCGCACCCTGCTTAACCCACGCTTTTAGGAGGGCGGCAGAGCTGTGCCGCTTCTCAATTTTTAATTTCCTCTAAACATCTCAGTCCTCTGCCCTGGGGACCGCCAGTCAATAATCGCTGCTGGCGGCACAGCCACCCATTAGCTGGGGAAAGCTGGGAGCAAGGAGAGGAAAGCTGCCCCGTCCCGAGAGCCGGAGCCCTTTGTGGGCACACCTCGGGGTGGGGGTAGCAGCTTTTTTTCCACTCCCTTAAACAATAAATGTACAAACAGGGACCTGCCAGGCATGAGGGACGTGACCTGAGCTGTTCTGGGAGCAGAGAAACCACAGTGCTCGCAGACGAGGTGCAAATGGCCAAAATGTATAGGAAAAAAAAGGTATAGATACACTGACCAGCTCAGAGCACCAGGAAGGATACATGGGATTGCAGGAAAACCCCATAGCCTGCCTCCTGCAGACAACCTGAGCGTGAAAAAAGGGCGACATGCAGCGGTGATAGCCCAGAACATGCTCCCTACCTCCAAAACTTGGCAGCCGAGGGAGCTCTCAGGCCACAGGGGATGTCTCGATCCTGCTCAATGCCTGCTGGCTTCTTCCCATCAGCTCACTCGCTCCTGTTCCCCACAGATCTAGGCTCTTGGTGTGCACATCCCCTTCTCCAGGACCCCATTTGTGTCCCCCAACCCCAATTACAGCTGATATCTCCCCAAACCAACCTTACCTCCACTGCTGCTTGCTGAACCAGAGGGAATGCGGCTGCCCCAGCTGGAGGCCAGCAGTCCCCATGCAAGCTGTGCCCGTGGGATTTGGGGTTTGCTGCGAGGGCCAGCCACAGGGATGCTCTGCACCCTGCAGAGTCGCTTCATCAGCTCCTCGCCCTCTGGGATCCACCAGGAAGAGGAGATTTAGGCTGAAGTGAGCAGAGCTGTGCTTCGGCTGCCACCTAGCAGCCACCTGACAACGCTGGGGACACGGTGACAGGCGCGGAGCCCTGTGCCAAGGTGCTTTTTTCCCTTCTCTCCGCTTCGAGCCCAGTCTCCAAACCCCAGCTGCCTGCCCCAGCCTCCCTTTGCCCTGCAGAAGGGCCAGCAAGGGGCTGCCCAGCTGCTAATTAATGATTTAAGCAATTAGAAGAGAAGCAGTGAGGCTCCCCAAGCCCCAATTCTTGTCTCACAGAAAACAAACTGGGTCCTGCTGAGCATGTCCCTGAACAAAGCCGGGCAGGAGCAGAGCAGCCCCAGGGCTGTCCCGATGGCCGTCTTAGCCCCACAAATCACCCACTGCCCGGGTCACAGAGATCCACACCCCATCTCTCCCCTGCTCTCATCCCAGTAAGGCACCACCGTGACTGGTTTCCTGCAGAAATGGGAACTCTCATCCGCCCTGGACCCAAGAAACCTCCCTGACATGCCAAAACCAATTGAGACAAAAACAATTCCACAGAAGTCTTCCCCTTCGAGAACTTTTATTCAGTTACAGCGAGCAGAAAAACAAAAGATAAAAAGCATTCACATCTCGCCAACTCCACTGCCCGGAGAACTCTGCACAAGCTCAGCTGTTCCATCCTTCCCTGTTAGGAGGCAAACGCATCTGCTACAGCCCCGTGGCCTTAACGCAGGACCAGAAATGTCCGGCAACTTCGGGCACTCCCCACAGGGTTGTACAGCCGCTGCTCACAGCATAACCCCCAGGGCTCTCAACCTCTCTGCTTCACTAACTCTGTCCAGTTCTTTCCTAACAAGAAACGGCTTGGCTTAATCTTGCTCTGTACAGTTCTAGCCCTATCCACATCCCAAACCATCTAAACCAACTAAATGCTGAAATTCCAACAAAGCAGTCATTCTTCCCTCATTGGGTCTCAGGGACAACTCCCCCAGGCCTGAGCTGTACAGAGCCCTGCCCTGGGCAGTTTATTCCTCGAAAAGGAAGTCCCTGCCAGCCCCAAGAAGTGCCCCAGCTCACTTTCCTCTCCGTGGCCTTCCACAAATGCTCTGCTTGCACGATGCCAGCGTGAGCCGTGCTCAGCCCCGGCGCTGTGAACACCCTGCAGGACAACACGGTCCTGGGCTGAAGGTTGTCTTCGCATGAAAGCCACCAATGCTTTCGGAGGCCAGGACGTCTCAGCCTCTCCCTCCATCCCCAGGCATTACATGCAAAATATTGTTTGTGCTGGACACCAATGATATTATCATCGCTCTGTTAAAAAAAAAAAAAAAAAATCACTGAAGACCCTGAAACAGAGAGGCTAGAGAGGCCAGACTAAAACAGCAGTCGTGACTGTAGAAGCCAACACATCCAGCTTGTTCTCTCGCTGCCTTCTTCCTTACAGACCTCATTTGACATCTGTAAAATGGGATTCCTGAGGCTTTGTATTTGTGGCATCCTAATTCATCCCCAAGTCAACGTCTTTGTCTTAAGGAAGGAAGTTTCTTCTTGGAGGTTAGCGGCACTTCGACCAACAGAGGCATGAGCTGGCATACAACCACCCCTCCTAACAGCAAGGATTGTGCAAAAGCACCCACTGTGATAGAAACAAAACAAAACACAACCAACCCCCTGTACACACAATGATAAACCTCCCCATGCACCGAGTGAGGAATGTGTTTCCAGTTCCCCTCTCCTCACATCAGTGGACAAAACAAAATGTGATATGGAGATGTTTTTCCAAGGCACTAAAGAGCAATAAAACAACACCAGCAAAAGAAAAGCAACCCGTTTCCCTGAAAGTAAAAGTAACATGCATCACAGGCACTGGGCACATCTGAGAAGATGTCAGACTCAAGTTTTAAAAAGGATTAAACGCTTCTGAATGAAGAGTGGCAGCATGGTGATGTCGTGCTGCTCCCTGCAGCCTTCCTCAGCAGCAGCTCCAGCTCTCCCCTCTTGTCACGGCTCCTTTCTCAGATTTGGGAGCCACTGGAAGTAGCCACGGGAAGTGGCCAAGCGTGCAGTAGCTGCCAGCACTGCAGACAGCGTGGTAGGAGGGACACAGAGTTTCCACGATGCCCCCTGGTCGTTCAGCCCACTGGCACTGCGCGGGACAAGTGCGAGACTCCCCGGAAGGTCTTCGGTCTTCGTTTTCTCATCATCTGCAAAAGGAGGGAGACAAAAGAAAGATCCACAGGGTAACTCTAAGGACGTCAGCTTAAACTGGAAAACCCATTTGTCTGGATGCTACCGAGGCATGGCGTGAGGATTTCCTACTGCACACCTTCTGAATGAGCCCTGAATACAGCACAGCCCGAGAGGCTCTCCCCCTCTCCTCCCATCGCTCTCCCCTATTTCCTCAGAGGTGGGAAAGCAGACATGAAGTAAGTGGGTCCTATCTGGAGGACTGAGGCCTCCATTACACACAAACAGCTCTGTTTCAAGGAATGAACAGGCACCACCTTGGGCATGTCACTTAATTGAGCTTGTAAATTGGGCAGCTTTCACGTGGGGGATGTAAATTCTTTCATCATTTTGAAAACGAAAGAACATCCCATCTTGGATCTTATAAGGTTAAAAAAAAAAAAATGCTCTTCTCCATTACACCCGGGAGGAGATCCTCTTGTTATGAAATGAACACAGGGTAATATAGGGAGTGGAGAAGCAAAAACTTCACCATTAAAAGAAGCAAAAGTCCAGGAAAGACAAAATTAACAGAGAGAAACAACTCTCAATTCATTTGTTCCCAAGAAACACTCAGAAATGCATCCTGCTGCACAAAGTTCAAGCCAAAGCATTGCATCCAGCCATTTATTATTACTACTTCTCATCCCAAAGAAATGCCAACATTTCCATCTGGTCTAGCAAACAAACAGCACCAGTCCTAGGATACCTTACATCGCCTGCAAGACTCACAGCACAGTAAGAGATTGCTGAGCTTTCCTCTACCTTAATTCTTACTGACAAATCTATTCGTACTGTTACGGTTATCCAGCATAAACGGTGTTGCCATAAGTAGAAGAGAAGGATGCAGAGCTTCATGAAGCTCAGTCTTGCTGGAAAATTCTTCTACGTTATTAGGGTCATCTTGGCTCACGTCTGCTGGTTGCTTGGCACAGACGAAGGAGGTGTAAAAGTCTTCCAGTGACTTGAAGACAACGGCAGGCTTTGAGGACTCTTCAAGAAGTTGAGGTGTCTGCAAGTGTATAAAAGAAAAAAAAAACACCAGCCCTCAGGAGAGGGTGTGATTAGCGCACACTTGGTTCATTAGCAACCCTGATCTTTGTTATCCCTCAAAGTCCATTAACAAGTGGAATGTCAGCAACAGGATTTTTTTTTTTTAAATTACAGTTACTCACAACCCTGGCCAAAGGGCAGCTCCTCCTGCACAACAAGCTGAAAAGACTGACAGATTATTATGACACAGATCACCATGTCTTAGCAAAGATTTACAGCTGGCTCATCTCTCAGCAGCCCCACGCAGAACAAGTGACAGCAATTACAGAGGGAGTTTCTCCACAGGAGTGGGAACTGAGTCAGAGGAAGTTCCCCTGCATTTTGAGTTAAAAATGCCAATTAAACTTAAATTCCCGAGATGACCACCCATGTCTCTGTCACAAACTGGGATTGGAGCCAGTGTTTCTATTACTGATTCAGCATGAAGGGGAAAAATAGTGAAACAACAGACAAGCAAGAGTGCAATTCATTGTGCCCAAATGTAGCTGCTCAGAGATTAGGTGCCTGCTCTTCCAGGCTTCTTCTGGTATCAAGGCAGCAGAAGAAAGGCATCCACCTTCAGAAGAGGTCCATTGGTGAGAGTGTTCAGAGGCTTAGCCCAGACCAAAGTGATTTTTACACAAGTAAATTTAAATGGTTTAAATTGGCTGCTCACAAGGCGACTGTGAGAAGCTCCTGGTGCACCAAGGAAAGCTACAAGGCTGGACAGCAGATGTTTAGAGCTGACAGCATAACAACACAATCATTTGAGTGACAGGCATCACCAGAGTTCAATTAACCAGTTACTCAGTTTGATATCATCAGCCCACTGAAAACTCTTACCTAACATGCAGTGAAAAATGATGTTAGAACAAGGAAAAGAAACAACATTACAAGATAATCATCTCCTCTTGCCACCCACACTGCTCTTGTGGGGGGACTGGCAGTGTCACTGCCACTTCAGGGCAAAGCAGGAACATTCATGGTCCAAGGGTGGACGATGCAAGTGTCTACTAGTACTGGAAAAAGAATGGAAGTAATTCAGAAAGAGGCTATTTATAAAGAAAGAGAGAAGAGACAGAATTCCTTAGAGTGCTGTGAATGGCAAGAAAGAAGTAAGGCAGTATCTACGCTTCCTCCTGATTCCCACAGTTACCACCATCACCATTAAAAAGGAAAGCGTGAGCAGCAAAAATTAGAAATGGGGGAGTACCACCTGGTGATGCTGCAAGTGCCAGAGTTCTACAGGGATGAAGAGATGAGAAGGATTCAGAGAAATGAAATCCTTCTGTTTGTCATCATAACCAGCTGACTGGAGCACATTTTCCCCTAATATGTACACGTAGGATTTAGTTTTCCATTCCACAGTCTTCCTTAAAAGATTTTCTTGTCACTTTTTCTAAAGCACTTAACAGAGATGACAGCCAGGGACAGACCATGTGCCCATGACTTCTGTGATCCAGTGAGGAAATTCCTATGCTTCTAAACACACAGTTTGACATTTGCAGGGGAATGTTTAGGAGTGAAGAAGGGCCAGGTTTGATCCATGAGGTGCCGAAATTGTCAGTCATGCATTTCACTTGCGTGTCAAGGTATTGGGGAAGCCAGCATAAAATCAGTGGCATCAGAAACAAGAACAGAAGGCAAACGTACAGCTCTGAGCCCATGCTAACAGCCAGTAGTTATTTCATTGCTAGCCACTTTAAAAAACATTAAAGCAAACAAAGCATTCTTCAAATAATCTAAAAGCTAAAACAACCTCCCCCTAACAGCAGCAGCTGTGAAAAATGCCCTTACCTTAGCTACTGCCACAAGCTCTGTGGGAGTTTCCTTTCTCTCTTCCTGTACAAATTCAGGGTCTTGATCTGTTGTTCCTGCAACGTTTACTTCATCTGGAAGTGGCTGCACATCTTCCCATTCCTCCTCAGCAGAGGAATGGCACTGCTACAGAGGAAGACAAAACAAGAAGAGGCACAGCCAGTGGGGGCAGAAGAAAGCAGGAAGCAAATCCAAAGGGCAGCTTACTGAGCAAGCAGACGATGCCACTCTGACAGATTAACGGAGAGAAATGCAAAGGAGCCTTTTCTGCTCTGCTCAGAAGTTTTTAATGTTTCTTTCTGGAGAAGTTTTGGCAACTTGGAGAAAGAACATTCAAAGAAAGGCAATAATGTGATCAGGGAACTAGCTGTCACCTTAACTTCTTTCCACCACCACAAAACGTATTTCTTGAATAAAACTGTACTTGCAAAGGGACACCTCCCAGTTCTTGCAGCCTTCTGAGAAACCTCACCATGAAGACATGACCCAATCTAACAGAGCCGGTACAACAGTGTCCAACCTTTTTGCATTTAAGTGGGGACAGGACAAAACTTCAACACTCGTGCATTCCTCTAGTCCCCAAGTTGCCAGCCATGCCTGCCATTTACACCCGGTTATAGTTAACTAGTGAGCATACTCCCAGATTTTTCCAGTAATACCCCCCCACCCCACAAAAACAAACCAAAAAAACAAACAAACAAGAACACAGTAAACTCAGATTTGCAGAGTCTTGATCACACTAATTTCTTCCAAAACTAGGAATTACAACATTGGCTTCGGACCTTCAGTTCAGATGATATATCAAGTTTTTGGCAGCGGAAGACCATTAATAATCAAGATATACAACTTATATACAGTTTCTCTAGCACACAGACTTTGTCTGCTAAATCAAAGCCTCAGTAAAATGACTGCTTTACAACTCACTAGCATCACATGAGGCTTTAGCAACACTTTCAGAGAAACAACATTGAAAAAAGTCCTGGAACAGGCCCACTATTGAGCACTCTTCTGAGCACTTCAACAACTGACATTTCCTTGAAAGGTGCTTTGGCCACTGCAGCAAGGTATGTCGAGAAGAAAAAGAAAACCAAAACACCACAATATAAATAACGGGAAAGCAGAGAGTCTCCTGTAGAGAAACACTGTTTGGTTCTCATGGTACTACATTAGATTGCACTCAAGACCTGGGTTTTACCACCTGCTTAACCACTTTGTCCACCAGGTTCTCTGTTAAATATTAAAGGGCTCTCCTTTTTAATATGCTCTCAAATCAAAGGTGTACAGCAGTATCCAGATCTCGATATCATTCATCCTTAGAGTATTTTTTGAATTAAATCATAGCTGTGTACAACTCCAAAACACTCAGGATTACAAATCACTTCCTTTTAGAGCAAGCAAAACCCTTAACACAAAGAATGCTGCTAGTTTTTCTGTTGCGTTTCCACATTTGAATGATATCCTTAGTTGTTACACATCCTTTGCCAAACCCCAGAAAAACAGGAGAAAAGCACCCCACTCCTCGGCTACAGGGCGTGCATAACAGGAAAGTGTTAAGCCAAACTGAGCTCAACTGATCTCAAGAATCAGGTACTGGTCCCAGTTCTTACAAGAGTCCATTCACTCTCCCCAGGAGATCACAGAGGTCAGAGGAAACACTGACTAGACAGACTCCACAGGGTCTGCAAAGGGACCAGAGAACATGTTGCATTTCTGATCCATTTGTAATTTATTTTATTTTTTTAACATCATGGTGGTTCTGGAAAAGAAACTCCCTGAAAAGCTGCACAATATATATGTATTAGCTACACTAATACAATACATGTCGACCAACCCCTGGAGCTGATTTCATCGAATGATGGCCATGCCCTAGCCAAATGCCCACCTGGTCACACAGCTCATCCTCGTCCAGCCTCAAGCTTGATGTTTCCTTGTCTGCATCCAGAAATTCCTGCTGCAAGCAAGAGTCTGGCTCCACCAGCTCAGAATCCTCTAGCTTAGCATTGGGTTGAGTATACAAGGCTGACAGATTCAGCTCCTTGAATCCCTGGTAACAAACAACAACCCCAATAGTAAAGAAAACTGTGTTGTAACTACCACCACCACAAAAAAAATAAAAAATAATTCTAATACATTTTTAAAAACATCACAGCAACCACAGGTTGGCACCAAATTCTGGCAGAAATTGTCTTATTGCAAAAATTAACTCCCTCCTGCCCTCCAGCAACAAAATTACTGAGCAGTGCTCCACTCCCTCCCAAAACTGGATATACTCATGCAAAAACACAATTACAGGAACCAATCCCACCAAATACTCATTCTGCATCTGCTGAATAAACAATACAAGCAACCCATGCTGTCAAGCCTGAGTTTCTGCTGAGATCAAAAATCTTGGCACTACCTTTCTAAGGGTTTTCAGGTCCACAAAGTTCTTACCGTGGAGCTGAAACATTCAGGTAACAATAGAAAGGGGCCTAAATCACAAGCACTCTCTGCACTGGTTTACAACCTGAATGTCTGTCCAAGGTACAACGTGCAATCCACCATGTCTACACCACTTGACATCGTTCATTTCAGTGGTAAAGGAAGGTATTTTTAATCAAGAGCATTTTTGTAATTCAGCCTCAAATTATGGCTACCAAAACTTGCTGGAATTAGCAATGCTCAGCAAGCAATTAACATCTCTCTTAACAACCTCTCAATGCCAGAGTTTGGCCTTCTCCATAGAACACCTACAGCTATTTTACTTCTTCCTATTACTTACGAAGAGTGTGTATCAGCTCCAGATGAATCTGCAGTGCTAACAAGCTCATGAACTTCACAATAAAAACCATCTAACAGCGGATTAGAAAATTCTGAAGACAGGATAAATTTAATTTGTTTTGTAAAACCAGAGTGTCTCCGTAGCATCAGGTTTCAACTTAACCAAAAGCACTCACGATGGAGTTAGACACTGTGGGAGGCAGTCACAACATGTAAGTTACCGCTTAAACTAAAGATCTTCCTGCAACAAGCACCCAGCTGACCCTCTCCTGCCCTTCCTCTCAGCAGCCCACGTATCCCTCCTGACCTGGGAAGGAATGTTCTCTCCGCAGACGTCTGCATGTCCCTGGTCCCTCAAGACACAGTGAAAGTAGACATCCTCCTCCGAGGATGTGTCACACAGGAAAAGATGCAAAATGCCATCCACGTATTCATCCACAATGCCCACAAGTAGCTTTGAGACACACAGCTTCTGGAATTGGAGGGTTGCTGCACTGGTCCACGTACCCTCAAGAAGAAACAAGAACATAAAGTTACTATAAAGAGACCAACTGCCATCACCTGAGACTTTGCCTTGCAGGCACTTCTCATAAAAGCAATTACTCTTGGTCAGGCTAGGGACAAACACAGGAAAGTCAGGCAAACAAGCTTCCTAGTGCTGAACGAAATCAAAGTACCCCAAAACCTGCAGTGCTAGTTACCCTGGGAATGTCTTTTTACCCCAAGTATTCATTTTCAAGCACAGTTCTGTGGCATTCAATAATGAGTTTACCACAGATGTCAAAAATGCCATTGTGTAGGGCTCTTTTGTGTATTCTAGTGGTTTTGTTGTTGTTTTTGCTTTTTTTTTGGTAAATTCCTTGTACCACAGGATTATGAAAGTTGACTGTTAAAAAGTTTTTAAGACACTGCTAAGCCTCAAAGCAATGCAAAATGTGAATCCTTAGCCCTCAAAAAAGACGACCAAATAAAAAAACAGAGGACAGTTCTTTTAAAATATCTTTAAACCACAGAAGTTTCAACTCTGCTCACACTTTCCTTTGGAAAGATGGTGTTTCTCAGGCTTCTTGACCAAGAGTTTTCTCAGCGCAGGCTGGCTTTATTGATTGCATCAAACTCACTTAAAGTTTGGCCACAGAAAAAAAAAAGGATTTGAACAGGGCTGGAGGTAACAAGCATTCAGAAGGACCCTGAAGAACTACTGAAGGGGGAAGAAGTGAGTTGCTTAACACAAGAAAGTCAGGGTGGAAGGGTGATCGCTTGCAGAGGTGCAGTGATGCTCCACCGACCATTACAGCAGAATTGTTTCTGTTAATATCACAAGGACATGAAAAAAATCCAACTATTTGCCCTTAACAGGTGAAAAAGTCAACCTCTACCTGACAGCTCTCATATACACATCAGTAAACAAAACTGCACGTGAACACACACCTCTATGGGTTTCACCCATGCCAAGGAACATGGGATGGCCTGAGCAGGGAGCTTCAAGTAGCACCACCTACAATATGAAACAGAGTCATGACCATTACAGCAAACAGAGCAAAAACAAGCAGACGAGCAGAACTTAACCCTCTTGGGGGTTTTAAAATTAACTTAGGAATAGAGAGGTACTTATTGGGTTTTCCATTTATGAATAAAAACCTGCAGTAGCTTTAGACAACACTCCATATCCAGAGAACAGGAACAGTAGGAACAGCAGTAACAACTGGCCCCTTATACCCTTCTAATATCAACCATTCTGTGATTCTGTCAACCATGTTTCATTTACTTACTTGAGGAATCTCAGCCAAGACTTTCGGACAATGCCTACGTTTCCATAGTCTGGGTAGAACACCTCCACTTCCTGCTCACTGACGACACGGTGGATGACAACCCGGTACCACCATTTCGAGATCATTACGCAGCAAAGCTGTCCAGGCTGTACTGAAGACTCAGGCATGATGTAACGATCAGAAACAAGTTTATTTGAATAACAGCGTCTGCAAAACATCATAATGAAAGACTGTGTTTGGTAGGATGCAGGAGACGAACGAGGAGAAATAGAGTGTTTCAGAAGAATCTTCATTTCTTAAAGTCCCAACTACACAAATTTTCAGGATTTGTTTTAGTGGATGCTTTACATCTCTGTTCTGCTGAACAGAAACTGAAATGACAATAGGAAATGCAAACTCAAACTCTAACATTTGAGCGTTCTTCCTGGGGTCCAATGAAAAGTAAACTCAGAGGCTAAATACAGTCAGTCTAGTCATTAACTTTAAACATTACCTTGACACATCACTTTTTTTTTTTTTTTTTATAAACCAGTTTCTGGAATACAGGCTACACGTATAATATTTGTCTTCAGAGTCTGTAACTACCCTTACCTGTGCCCATGGACAGAAGTGCTTACTTTGGCACACAATTAATAGGAATTGTAGCATGGCTGTGGTGGAACAGAATCCCAAACGCACAATGTAACTGACCCAAAGTCACTGATGGGATTTTGCTTTCACATGTAGATAACGACAAAGGCCTCTTTCCCATTGCTTTTTGGTTAAATGTTAGAGATCAATGTAAAAGTCTTAACTGAGCTCATTAATAGTAGCAGCACAGAAAATATGGAGGTGCAAAGGAAGACAAAAGTTCCCTTTCGTTTCCTTTCCAGTCTTTTAAGGTTTAGAACTGTCTGGGACACAGCCACGCAACTGTGAATTGTTATTAACCACATCTGCTTGCTAGCTAGCAGGAGTGGGCATTACACATTTCAGTACAATATAGGCACCTCCACTTCTTGTTATCAAACCAGCTGTGACCATACCTGCCCTATCCCCTCAGCACAAACACACACACACACACACACACACGCACCAGGCAGCAGCACTATCAAAAGGTTCGCACCTCATCTCCATCATCAGCTGCTGCAGCTTATCAGATGTTTCCCTGCTGCAGATGCGGATGTAGAACTGGCTGGGAGAGACGATGAATTCCACAAAGACTCCCACCAAGCACCTGTTCTCAAGTGGTGGCAAACTGCAAAGGCTTCGATCCTCAACAGCATCTGGAGGGATTTCTGGTGTCACCATCATCTCGTCTAGTCTTTGCGACTGCTCCAAATCTTGAGGCTACAAAGGGGTAAGAGGAAAGCGGTACTAAGATGTCTCTTCATGCACTGAACACACATGAACGACCTTTACATTTAGGTTAAAAATACAGCTCTGCTTTCCTGGGAATTGCTGAGTATCAGCAAATCCCACCAAGTTGTGCAGACTTGGATTAAAACTTCCGCTGCAATGGGAACGTTTTCACATTTTCACACTCACTCTTTCCCTTCCTTCCTTCTTCCCTCCCTCTAGAGGAAAAACAGTGGTGTATACCTTGCTTGTATTCCTACAGAGAATAAAGGAGAGGAATTGAAGTCATGTCCCCTATTTAGACAATGTTAAATGGCTGCTGCTGCTAAAAAAAAAAACAACCACCAACTCTGTTGAATTTTATCCAAAGGATGCTATTTCTATGCCCCAGGACAATGCAAGTACATGACTGAGCCAGCAAAACTATCTGAAAATGATTCAAGCAACAGAAGGCACAACACATCTCATTTTCACACTAGAGCTACTTCCCAAGGGCAAAAACAAACAAAACCTACAAATTCTGTTCCTTTCGCGCTCTGGACAAATTTGCTAGCACAGCTTATGCTTTTTGCATCATTCTTTAACTGTTGTGTGCTGAGAAGATTATTTCACTTGAACTAGTGTGGAGGGGAATCTTAATCGTACATATGCTACTTTCACTGCCTCAAGAGCTTTCTTTCAGGGCAATGAACAGTGTGCCTCCAAAGATCAGAAGTCAAAACAATTTCGTTTTTACTCATAATGAATATGCTACAAGTTAATGCTGCATTATACATCAGGCCATGTATGGGAAATGTGTCTTCCTGCACACATACCTTCACCTGTCTGCCTAATTCAACTTCAAATATTGTTTGTAACAACACTTTTAAGTCTCTTCTAAGCATTTTTTCAAGGAGGGAGGAATCTTTGCTTCTGCAGACTGAGTCATGGCTAATGCCCTTGAAATTTTTAAATTAAAATTTTGAGTAAAACATTGAGCTAAACATTGAGTTAACATTTTTAAATTAAAGAGTAGCTGAGGGAATTCTTGCCTGAGCAGCACGACCTCTAAAAAAAAAAAAAATCCACACTTCATGGAGTTCCTCTAAGAAGTGCCTGTGAGCACTGCCATTTTTGAGGAACAGTTTCGCTCCCAGAGTGCTCTTATCACCCTGGTAAGGGCACGCATGATCTTTACCATCTAGTTCACGCACTGGTAGCAACAACATTTTGGCGAGGACAGAAAACATGTACTTGAGAACAGGTTTGCAGACTAAGCAACAAAATCATAAGAAAAAAAAGAACAATACACTGTAAAAACAACACTTGCAGTACCTTGTGGTCTGCAAGACTGGCTAACTCCTTTCCCTAGGACAGACTGGCAGCTGCCACAGCGGTGCGAACGACACCTTTCCTTCTGCTCAGGATGAGAAAAGCTGCTGAGAGCAGCATCTCTGTATACTTTCCCCTTCTTAAGGCCAAGGGGATTGACTGAGCCTGTGCCCCTCATTCGTCCCTTACGAGGCTTCCATTATTAGTTCCTCGTGATAGGATATTTGGATACCTTACAGCAGGGCAGGGATCAGGTCACTTCTTTCCCCTCTACCTTGCAGCACCCTGATGAACAAGCTTTCATTGCACATACCAGCCAGCACATTCCAAGCAGCTTTCCTCCCCTTCAGGGCCTTTCTAAAACAAAATAGCAAGCTCGGCATTTCATGAGGAATAGTAGCTGTACAAGCATCTTTCAAGACCTATCCTGCTTGGGTCTTTAAACAGATTCCCACTGTGATACAATGGAACAAAAACCTAACTTGAGGTCAAGGTTACCAGGACCCTTTTTCACCCTTCAGGACGAGCATGCAGGCTTTGCTTGAATTAGGAGAATTGCTGGTGACTTCATCACACCAAACCAAATTTCCGTAAATGATCAGGGCTGACTGCCAGGGGGCACGTTTTATGAACTGCCACGCAAAGTAAAACTCGGTCACAGGCTTTCAAGTTTACAATCACACAAAACACTGAAGTCAGTAAGAATTCCTGGGACTCCTTCCTGCCAGCGCACTCCAATCCTCCGGTTGCATACAGCCACAAGATGAGTTTGGCAGAGAGAATAACTCACTGCAGGAGGATTTTCTGGAGAAAGGGAAGGCCTGAAGTGGCTCAGAAGAGGACAAAAAAAAAACCACAAAACAACAACAACAACAACAAAAAAACGGAGGGCAACAAACAAATTCACCTAAACAGGTTTGGCAAATTCAGAGCCTCTTAACTGTTCCTCTCCATCTCCTTGTAGGAAATACACTGCTAAATTCAAAACCCTCGAAATCCAATGAGGAAGATCAGGAATGGCTATAACTAGACGGTGAACAAAGCATTACTGGTTTCCTTCAGTAAGAGATTTAAGGCAAACAAAAAGCCCCAAATCATGCATACCAGGCCCCACCATTCAATCTACAGAGGAACAGGCACTCCCTGCTCCCAACCACAGGCTGCCCCTAACCACCAGGACCAAGCCCATGCCCTCAGCAAAGGTCAGCTTCAGACATAGGTGTGCTGCTGTAACCACCCACGCCTGCTAGAGCACACCTTCTTCTAACCCTCCTTCTCCGGGGAACGAAAAACATGAGCAAGGTCCCTTTCAAACCACAGCATAAACTGGAAAAATACTTCATCCTTTTATATCTTTGCAGATAATGTTATTTGGTCACTAGAACAAGCCCACAGGAATCAAAGTCTCCAGGAACCATTGTCCAGATCTCCTCTCTTGAAGGCTAACATGACTGAACAAGACACAAACCCTGCCTACAGCAGCCGAGGAAGTTTCACAGAGCTGGTCTTCAGGTTACTAAAAAGTGCAATTACAGATAAATGCATCAAAAGGCATCACTACTAGTATCAGGGAGCAAAATGATGCTTAGCTGATCTTAGATGATCTGTAACACAGATCTGGAGACCAGCGAAAAGACCTTGGTTTGGATGGCATATACATGTATAGCTACATAGCTGCCTAACATGAGTCTTACCACCTCCAGACTCACCTGAAACAGGTACTAAAATTTTTGGAAGCAGCAATGACTCAACAAGACAATCTCAACAGAAACAAAAGTACTAGAAGAGCATCTGTCCTGAGATTCAGACACAAAGAAGCTACAGGTGGCTCATCCAGCTGCTTACTTGTTTTAGGTGATCATCAAAGTGTACTGCTTGTGTTTCCAGTGGCTCTGGCTTTTCTTCTGCTGTGTCATGGAAGCTCTCTGTCTCACAGCTGGTCTCTGTCTCACAGCTGGATTCCAAGGGAGGCATCTCAACTGCAGGGGCTGCAGCAAAGACAGTAACTTGTACGTTATTCTTTCTTGGACTGATGCAGAGCTACATATTAAGCAGAAAGACAAAACATCTGAAAATGAAAGAAAGCACAGGTAGCATCTTCCTGATCTCTGGACCATTCACAGTCACCACATTCACGTATATTCACTAGAGAGGCATCATTCACTGTATTGATACATTTTAAAATAACTTCTGCTGGCGAGCATGCTAAGGGTTGAGCTAATTCCTATAATGATGCAAAAATGAATTCTCCCCAGACAAGTCGGGAATTTGGCCAGAACTGTATGGGATTTTCTGCCCTCTCTCATAGCTGTTATGGGAACACTGAGGACACCTGCAGTCTCTTCTGTAGAAAATCATAGCTGAGCCTTTCAGACTAGCACTGCTAGATTTTCAGTCTCAAAAAATGCATTGGAAAGGCTCTACTAGCCTGTGGAGCAGACATTCAAGAGATTCCTACAGTTTTGTTATCTGTTGCCTGGAATGACTAGAAATTCATCCCATGCACACTCTCAGAAAGCCCACACGCTGAAGCATCTCAGCATTCTTTCTTTCACCTGCCACCAAAAACCAGTAGCAACCTGTAGAAATCTTCCAGTAAAGGTCTCTGCTACTGAGACAACTCCCTTTTAACAACCACTTCTGCAGCACCCCACAGTCCTTCTGCACTAAGCTGTAGGGGAACTGGGACTACTACTGCAACTAGAAATGCAGCAACATCTACCTGAGACATGGCTGCTTGGCCATGGTGCTTACGAGAGCTATGTTTCAAGTTAAATAACACAGCCTCACCTTGTGGCATCTTTTCCTGCTCTGTGTCACTTGATGAGCTCTCCTTGAGGGTTAACAAGGAACCTCCTCTTGTCTGCTTAACCACAATGATATCCGACACGCTTCTGAGGACTTCAAACATGGAGAGAAACCCATACTGCGTGTACTGAAACGTCCGCCCAAAGCGTCTGGAGTATGCATTATTGAAGTCCAAGAGCAGAAGCGGTGAGGAACTCAGCAGCTCCTGGAGCTCCTTCTTCACTGCTGCTGGCAGAGCAGGAGTCCTGCCCCTTAGAGAGAAACTCTGCTGCTTCCTGAAGGCAGCTGCACTTGCCTTCTTAGCAGCACTCCGTGCCTTACTGCTTATTCTCTGTTTGGCAATCAGTTTGGAAATCTCTTTGGTGGTCTCATCTGCAATAGCTACAACAGGGGAAAAAAAAAAGAAAAAAAAAAAAGCTATTAGAACCACTAAAAGAGTAAACCATTAAAAGCTCAAAATAGGCAAATTGCTTTTTTCCACTTTTCTCTCCTTTCCACCACCAGCTTTTTCAGAGACAGGTACCTGTTTCAAAAGCAATCACACTAAATCATGGCTGGCTTCCAGCATGACAAACACTTCTCCTTTCTTTTTGCGAACTGGGCTGAATCAAATTTAACAACCAACAGTCATCCTGAACCCTCAACCCTTTAAATCCAGATCCAAGGTAGGGTGATCAAACACTTGTGTACAGGATCACAAGAGGAAAGGGCTGTGGGTTTTGCTGGTAAAACAGTAAATAACTTGCTACTCCCCTTAGCAGAATTAAGTAAGACTTCACCATAGCCTAAGAGCATCAGGATGTTGATGGACTCAAGTGTCATTTTTGAAAGGGCCTACAAATGAAACAAGAAAACTAATGCAACCAAAAACCTAAGCTTCTCTGACCACTTTACAAAACTAAGAGGTGCTACCAGTGACACTTGAGAAAGAGCCATGTTTGTGCAGCTGTCCTTCAAGTTCATCTTCAATTCTTACTCTCAGCTAGAGGCAAAAGTGTTGGAATCACACCATAAAGCGGGTTGGAAAGCACCTCTGGAGGCCACGTGGTCCAAGCTCCACAACTCAAAGCAGGACCGATACCAGACCTTTGCTCACCTTCTTCATCCACTGCTTTTCTGTGCTCTGCCACTCAGCCAAACAGCAAACAGCTGAAACAGAAGGGATCCCTGGACAGGGGGCCTTCAAAGCATCCCAGACAATGCCAAAGTGTCTCGTATAGCCCTCAGCACCTGCAGAAGCAGGCAGTTACAGCCTGGTTTTGGCTGGGCTCCATGTGACAGAGTATATCCAGGCGAGGCCTCCCTTGAGAGCAGCCCAGGTGCTCCCCATGCCTTTTAACAGCCTTTTCTTGTTTTGTAGGGCTCTACAAAAATAACATTTCACTCCTCCCAATCAACTTTTTACACCTACAGCTATTTCCATAGCTCCTCCCCAAAGCTAAGGAAAATTAGAAGTCTTCTTTAATACAAACTAAGCTTCCCTCCCTTGGGGCCAGGAAAGGAAATGTTTACAGCTTGGCCCAATATGCCTTACCCCTGATTATGTTCCTGCTGAAGCCTGCGTTTATGGGAAAAGTGGAGCTTAACAGTTCTGGTGCACCCACAAGAGACAAAACTGAATTAAGTGCAGAACGTAAAATGTACAAAAATTAGAAACATATGTTTTTTTTCAAGAGGAAGGCACAGAAAAACATTACAAAGTAGACTGAGATCTAGGAAAAAAACATCAAAGACAAGGAACAAAACAGTAACGTGAGGAAGAGTAACAGAGATGGGACCCAGAGCTCTGGGAACGCACCCAGCAAACCCTCAATATTTTGGGGCATCGCCTCCTCCCAGCGCGCGGTGCCGAACACCCTGCGAGGAAAGGAAGCCTCACCTTTGAGGACAATGCTGCCCTTGCCGTTGGGACAGACTCTGACAACTTTGGGCATCTCTGCCACCAGCTCCATGGTGGATCGGAAGCCCAGGTCGCGCAGGGGGAGAGGCCTGCCCACCATGGCCGCGTACTCCTGCTCCAGCTGCTCGGGGCTCAAGCCCTGCTTGGCAGCCATCAGCAGCGACCTCACCTCCTTCTGCAGCACCTCCATGAGCCACCCCTGCTCGCACTGGGAGACAAAAACAAGCAGAAAACGCCTCACAGCACGGGGACAGTGGCTGCCCAGAGGCAGGGAAGAGCCTTTTTTAACCACCTCACACCCGCGGGGCAGCGGTACAGGCTCCGCTCCCTCTGCCCGCTCCACCACCCCTGCTAACCCCACGACGCCGCCGCCGCCTCGCTCCCCCTGCGCCTGCGCGCTCTCCTTCCCGCCCTTCGGCAGTGCGAGGGCGGGGCCGCGCTGGGCTGAGGGGCGGCGGCCGCCATTTTCCTTGGCGCCGCTCTGTGTGGGGGGGTGTCCCTCCCTCAGCCTCCGCCAGGAGGAGCGGAGGGGTTAGGTGCGCGTGGCTTCTGACAGGAAAAGTCAGAGCTGCGGACTAAAAAGTTCCAATTTCTTGAAGAAAACAATATTTAAACCCTAATGACAATATTATTAAGGGTGGCCTTGCGTGTTTTAGTCCTGTGTGAGAGGAGAATCTGTGGTGGAGTGCCTTTCCCAAGGCTAACGCATCATAAATTGTATTGCAGTAGCTGTTTTCGAGGTTACTTAAGAAACTTGCTTGAGGATCTGGTTGATTTCCACCCAGGGATATATTTCAGGGTGACAATGGGGACTAAAAATAGAGGTTTCAGGATAATACTCTGCAAACCCACCTCAGCACATGACCTCAAAGCACCTCCTTGGTCCTGAGGTAGCACCCCAAAGTGCCCCGCAGGGACTGAGGATTTAGGAGTCATTGGCTGAAAGAACGTCAGACACAACCAGAAAGCTGCAGGGCTTTTTAAGATTTAAAGAGCCTTGCGGAGCTTTTGGAAGTAAATGGGCCAGAGTTTGTGCTGCCTGGCCAAAACCAAGCTTGAGACATTGTTCACTGCTTCTTAAACCACCTGCACTTCCAGCAGCTGAAGACTGTCTCCACCTCTCTGAGTGTTAAAAGTAAAACAAGTCTCTGGAGCATCTCCAAAGCAAATACAGGCAGTATGAATTTATTAATTACAGCCTATTTGCACCCAACTTTTCTCACCATCCATTAGCCCTCCACATTCATCACTCCCCCAGTGACCTGCTGATGAGGCACAAAGCATGACAGAGCAGAGAAAGCGACGAGCTGGCACTTCTGCCATCCCTGCCTCTAATATCTTGACTCTGGGCAGGCCAAAAGCCTCCAATAAGACAGGAATCTGTGAAAAAAACAAGAGCAGCACCTCCCCGACTGTCTTCCGGGCTCCCTCCAGCAGCTCCTCCGCATAACATACCTCCCTGCCAGAGGCCAAGTGGGAAACCCTGAGCTCAGCACTGCCTGCCTGACGGGGAAGTCACGGCTTTTATGTTCCAGCCTTGTCTTGCTGTAGTGTGATTTCCAGTCAGGTGCTGATTTCTTTAATACAGTCAGTGACATAGTGTGATCTGTAGCACTTTAGAAGTGTTTCTTGCAAGGTTTCCACAGATGCCACCACAGCCTGCGCAGCGTGGCAGCTCTCTTTGACAGAAAAAGCTCCCGTGTTTGTGCTGCCTCACTCCTGCTGTGGAAAACTATGGAGGCATTTTACACACAAACTTTTCTGGCCATTTAGAAGAAAGATTCATTGACCCTATCCTAGCAATGACTTCCCTGCTTGTCACCCATTCTGGAAAGTTTGGGGCTGAACTGGGAACAGCTAGTTTGGCTCCCTGCTAAAAGGTGCAGCAACCCAAGAGAAATTTTGCAGTCAATATCACACCACTGTGACTGCCAGGTTTTTTAAGGAACAGACTTAATAGCATGAGATGCTATTCACCTAGCTGTTCTCTGCAACAGCCCTCCCAAACACTCAGATAAGCCACAGATCTCACCAGTATGGTTTTTTTTTTTTTTTTTTTTTTTTTTTTTTTTTTTTTTTAACCCTGGTGTTTATTGTACCAGTCACATCTCAGGTCTTCAGAGCCAAATATCTGCCAGTTACTTTTAGGTTGCTTTTCAACAACTTTGTAAAAACCATCTGCTAAAAATCACAAGGGCTTTTGATCATACTTTATTTCCAAGGGCAGGAAGATACAAACAGAAAGCTACCCTGGAGTCCACCTTGTCCAGGTCTAACTTTCCTTCCCATCTCCACAGCGGTGTGAGATGAGAGCAGAGCAGCTGGGAAACAGCTTGTTCACTTCACTGCCCATTATGTCTGACAAGCCTGTGATAAACTTGGAACAAGCCTCCTTGATCTGACACCTCCCCTTCTTCCCTCCCTTGCCTGCAGCAATAAATTCAAGCACAAATTCATCCTACTCCCACAGGAAGCTGTATGCTCCTCAATACAGAGAATCAGATGAGGATGGATGAGAGGTCTCGGAGCTCTTCCAGGGAGTCTCGTAAGAGAAACAGAGAGCCCCTGGCTACACGGAAGAAACGAGAGAAGAGGGAGAGCAGCAGAGAAGCCAACAAAGAAACAGGAGATGTAGAACAGGAGAAAAAAAAGGAGATCAAGAGCATTGCAGGGACTGATGGTCGGGTGCACACATCCACGGTGGTGGACGTGGATGATGTGATATCTGATGAAGAAATGGAGGCAATGATGTTGCTGGACAGCGAGCGTCATGAAGAAGGTATGGCTTATAGAAGGGAAGGGGCAGAAAACTGTGTGGGTCACAGTGTGACTTTGCTTTCTGCACAGTGAGTGTTGTCACGCTCACCTTGCACGGCTGTGTAGTTATTCTCAAGATGGATAGCCAGCCCAGCCAGCCTCCCAGCCAACTTCTACAGTCAGTACAGGAAGATCAGCACTGCCTAGCAAAGCAATGAACTTTGCAGCCAGCACTTACATCCCCAGAATCCATTTTGCTTCAGCTCACTAATCCCCAATTCTATTCTTGTTCATAATTTTCTTGCTTGCCCTTCTTTAGGTGGACACAGATAGCTTTACAGCAAAGTTCTTAGGGCCATGAACTCGTAGCTCCCTTCTAGATAACCCTTGAGAACAGCTCCTCTTCTCTGGAATGGGACTAAAATTGTCCTCAGGATATTTTGGATGCCCCTGATAGAGAGGGGTACTTACAGGCTGTGTGTGTTGAAAGCTACCTCTTATTTGCAATCCTTCTCTTTGTCATTAGCTTGTCTTTCTAAATATGCTTCTGGGATCCCAGCTCAGCCAGCAAGTTGCCCATTCTGAGCCTTCCAACACTGCTTGGTAGCCACAGGCCTTCAAGCTGAAAAGTGCTCTTTAGTAAAGGCACCATGGGGAAGCGTGGCTCCATTGCTGTCAGTAATGCAGAGATAAAATTTGTCAGTCTGTCCTGGCAGCTCTTGGCCCCCTGAGACAGGGACTGTTTTTTAAACACAGATCCAGAGAGCGCCAAATGGTTCACACATGCCAGGTCTAGGCAAAGGACGACACTGACATTTATCTGTGCAGGCAGTTGCCAGGCCATCAGTATTCTGGGAACTGTCCTCTCCTAACTCAACCATGTTGGATTTGATTTCTCCCTAGGTATAAAGTCACCAGGTCTCGGCATCTGCGAGTGGCTGCTGACTATCTTGTCTTTCCTGTTCATCGTAATGACCTTCCCCATTTCTGTCTGGTTCTGCATGAAGGTGAGAACAGGCACAGTGCCTCTTTACATGTGGTATTCAGTGTCTGGTGTGGATGTGCCTCGCTGGTACATATTGGCATAAAGCTTTGGCTTAAGTTCCTGTTTTTAAACAAATTGCAGGTCTGTTCACTTTTAAACACAACCTTCAGCCTACCCAGTTCAGAGATGGCTGCATTGCAGCAGCAGGGTAAATAGGTTTTGCATTACAATTTTAGAGAGATTGATCTCCCAGTTAATAGCAGATTTCCCCTCTTCCTCCAGTTTTCTCAGATTTATAGCATGGCAACAAGTAGACGTATTTTTATTACTGCTTCTCAGGAAATGGAAAATTTAAGCTCAGGGTGTTCAAGTTCAGCCAGCCTAGAAGGAAGCAGAGTGCTGGCCTCATCCTGGGAAATCCTGGGAAGCTCTAGCACAGGCTGCCTGCTCCTACCAAATCTCAGGCTGCTCCTCCACTGCTTGTGCATGAGCCAAGCAGCAGTTTTGGGCCAGGCTCTCCGCTGGGGTAAAGGGACTTGGTGACAGGAGACTCCAGCAGCTCTCAGCCTGCTGAAATCCTCCCTTTGCAGGGCTTTACCAGAGCACAGGTCTTCCCATACCGAGACTGTTGAGGCTTCTTTTGCCGATCCTTTGCCTTCCCCTCCAGCCTGGCTTTTGTCTCCCTCTGCAGGTAGTGCGGGAGTACGAGAGAGCCATCGTTTTCCGCCTTGGGCGTCTCCTTCCTGGCAGAGCCAGAGGACCTGGTAAGTAAGATGCTCATTGAGCTGCCCCCAGCCATGTCACTCCTCTTCATCATGCTTTACCAAAGCTCACTTAGTGTGCCTTCCAAACAGGTACAACTGGACAGTAAACAGTATGTCTTTGGTCCTTCTTCTTGGGTTCAGTAGTTTCTAACAGCTTTTCCCAGTACAGAAACAGCCTCACAATTGGAGCCCATATATTGCTGGTCTTCTGTAGTTCTGCATGCTGACCCTTCCCCAGCTCCCCAGAGTAGAGGAGGCAATTTCTGTGGTTCTGATGATCACCAACTGCCTTTCTTTTCCTCCACAGGCCTTTTCTTTTTTCTTCCCTGCCTGGACACATATCACAAGGTGGACCTCCGCCTCAAAACCCTAGAGATCCCCTTCCACCAGGTATGACTGCCACCCCTTCTCTGTGTTAATTTTTGGGTCTCTTTATCATTGTGACAGTTCCAATTTTGCATTGCTATTAAGAAAGTGATGGCTTCAGATAGCGATCCTGGAGCCAGGTCACGAAGGACCAATCCCTTGGCCATAAGGTTCTGCTTAGCACTGCCCGTGCTTCGGATCTCACTGCAGATCTTCCACTAGGCCTTCTTTGCAAAGCCCTAGCTCCTGGAATCCAGTGAGTGAATGAGAAGTCCCCCTTAACTCCCTGCTGCTATACTTCCAGCCTTCATGGCTGCATGGAGAAGTTTGAAAAAGTGTCTCAAAGTAACCCTAACACTTCAGAAAATGGAAAGCCAAAAATTCACCATAGTATTTGTTTTTATTTATTTTTATTTATATTTTAAAACCACTGCGTTACAAATTTAGAGATTCAATCCCATTCGATTTCACAAGCTTTAGTGGTAACATATACCAATAGGAAGTGGCTGGGCCAAAGCTATTGGACCTTTTTTTTTTTTTTTTTTTAACCCACCACACTGAGGGGTACATACAGCAGGGACAGAAGCACAGACTTTACAGCCTTACAGGGGTGTTCCTCAATGAGGCTTCTCTGTTCCTGTACAAGCCTGAGAAGGAGAAAGGGCAGAATCCTTGCTGCTAACCCTGGAAGCTGCAACCTCCCTAGCCACAGTCCCCCGGGTTTAAGCCCTAATAGCCCCTCTTTTCCTTCTAGGACCTGTTCTCTGTGCCGTTGCCTTTATCTGGTACCCACGCTGTACAGCAAATCCTTGTGGTGATGGTACTGAGCAGCACTGAGCACACACCACAGAACAGGACTGGACTAGGCAGCAGTGGGCAGGGAATCACAGAGTAGGATGTTCACCTGCTCACAGTTCCTAACTCAGTACCCAAACTGAGGAGGCAGACACGGTGATGCTCTGCAGGGAACTGAGATCTGGAGGTTATATAGTTTCCCCCCAAGGTCAGAAAGTAGTAGAGGTGGAAATGACAAAGATTTAACCATCCAGCTAGTCTCCCTCATTCCCAGAGTCACACACTTTTCTCTGCTACCTTAAAGTTGTCAGAACCAGCTCTATCTCCCCTAACATCTTTTTAGGTGGTGACTAAAGACATGGTTACCTTGGAGATAGATGCCGTCTGCTACTACCGTTTGGAGAATGCCTCTCTTCTCCTCACCACCCTGACCGGCGTCTCCAGTGCCATCCAGCTGCTGGTACAGACCACCACGAAGCGCCTCCTGGCACATCGAGCCTTCTCTGAACTTCTCTTGGAGAGAAAGAGCATCAGCCAGGAGATAAAGGTGCTTCAGCAGGGGGGAGAGGGCAGAGCAAGGGCTGGATTCAGGCTCCACTAGGAAGCTCGGAGCATAATCAGTCCTCCTAAATCACAGACACTATTTTCCAGAAGGGTGTAAAAATGTGTCTCTTTCACAGAAAAATGGGAGTTTTAAAAAATTATTTTTGATTTTCAGTCATTTTAGGGGAAGAATTTACAGAGTGGGTCCCACAGGCATGTGTGTAGTAGCAAACATTACGGTGTGAGGGGCAAGAAGGAACGTTTTGATCACCTTCATCAGTGCTTTGCAGTATCCAAGCTTCAGTACTTAGCCCAGAGAGGAAATGCTCATGGGAACTGTCTTCTGCTCCCTCAGTGAGATGCCATAAGATCTGAACACATGGGATCTCCAGCAGCAGCTCTCTGTGGCCGTGCCACACAGACACGATGATACCAGTCAGCAGCTGGGTGTTTCCTACGGAACTGATTTGCTTCCACAGTCAACACAGAAAGTACTGGTTAAATCTTGCTAAAATCCCAGGGCAAATACAAATCAGAAGTGAGGGAAATAATTTTATTTCTGAGGGTTCTCAAGCAATAGCACACACAATCTAATGAATATCTTGAATTAACACCCCTGCACTAACTCCCTTTGAGGGGTCTGGACAAGGGCCGGTGTTCTCCCTGTGCTCAGAAATACTCTCTTCTTCACAGGTGGCTTTGGATGCGGTCACAGGCCTCTGGGGCATCAAAGTGGAGAGAACAGAAATGTAGGTAGGAAATGCTGGTGCAGGCAGCTTCCCTGGCCTTTTGCAAGTACCCATCTTGCCCTGCTCACGTTTCTTTAGCTCTGGCTTTTTCCCTGCAGCCATTCTGCAGCAGGGAGAGCCTCACCCCTTGTCTCTCTGTCCTCCCTTCCCTTTGCAGCCTCTGCCACATGTAAAACTTCCAATGTGCAAAGCTGGTGCTCACTCCTGCACTGGCAGGCAGGGCAGGATCCATAGCTAGGATCTCATCACCACTTCACTGCTGCTGCAGGCAGAATTTGCAGCCAGTTCTGGTAGCCCAACAGTCACAGCGAGCACCAAGCCTCTAGATCAAAGGCCTCGGTGTCTTAGCACTGGTTGGGATTCCAGCCTGAAAGTTTAAAAACCAGACTGGAAAATTAGGATGGGAATGGAGGTAGGAGGCTAAAGAGAGACAGCCAAAGGGGGACAGCACTGCAGAGGCTGACAGACAACATCCCAAGCCCCCAACTGACTGTTCATGGCTGCAAGGTGAGCCGAGAGCCCAGCTCATCCCTGTCCCTTACCACCACAGCAACAACGTGCAGCTGCCTGCTGAAGTCCGGCAGTCCCTGGCGGTGGAAGCAGAGGCCCAGAGGCAGGCCAAAGTGCGGGTAAGCCAACCCTGAAGACCTCTTAACTCCTTCCAAAGCATCCCTCCTTCCTTTCCCATACCTGGTTTGAGGTTCTTGGAACATGCCACACTAGGGTACAGCTTGGGGAAGGTCTGGTCAAGATCTCCAGATCCCGTTTAAGAGCTGTGTCTAGCAAAGGGAGCTGGAGCAAGAGCAAGGGCCCGACCAGCGGAGTCCCAGATCTGGTACCTAGCCTATGGGTGGGACAGAAGGACACAAGAGATCTGGGGTTATCCCTGGCCCACAATGCTTATAGGAATCTCTTCCTCCTCAGTGTTTCCTTCTGCCTTAGGGACCCAGCCAGGTGACCTCCCTCTGTAATAAACAGTCCTTGCCCCCTTTGTGCCCCCCTCACAAAAATATTTATTTAGGTGATTGCTGCTGAGGGGGAAAAGGCTGCTTCTGAGTCCCTGCGCATGGCAGCTGAGATCCTATCGAGTGCCCCTGCTGCTGCTCAGCTCCGTTACCTTCATGCCCTGCACTCCCTTGCTGCAGAGAAGCCTGCTGCCTTCATCTTGCCCCTGCCTTTGGACCCCATGAATCTGATCTCTCCAGCTACCCACAGCTCTCCGGGAGCGAGCAGCCTCACCACAGACACCACAAAACTCCCAGAAGGTGTGAAAGACAAGAAGGACTCCCCCATGCTCTAGGAGTTGTCCCAGAAAAGGCTGCCACAGCCTGTGGTCAATCGTGCTCAGAGAGGAGCAACAAAGCTGATCTACGGGCAGCCTACCAGCAGGTACTGGCCTGGAGGCAGGAGGGGAGGCAGCCAGGCCTGTAATATAAAGTAGATTGTACGTGGAAGAAGCTTCTACTTGTTTTGGGAAGGGAAAAATATGGAGCATGAGGAGCAGGGCTGGTGCCTGTGTGAGCAGGGGATTGAGGGAAAAGGGTTGTCATCCCTTCCCTTTCACCTGACCCTGACACCCAGGGTCCGGGCCATCCTGCTGTGTTTTCACACCCCCATCCCCAAACTGACGACCCGTCTCTCACTCATGACATTAGTTACAGGGAATTAAGGTGCAGAAAGCCCCACACTGGGATAAAAGGGGCAGGCTCAAGCTGTCCCACAGGAGGGACTTATCAGAGGCATTGGTTTCCTGTGGTTCTGTCCTTACAGTCAGACTCTTTAGGATTTCCCTTCTGCACTGTTGGCTTTCTTTTTTAAAGAAAAGCAAGTCCTACAGCTGGGTGGTAAAACAAGCCAAGGCAGAAGTGCTTGCACAGGGGCACGTTCCTCCTTATAGCCCGTCTCCGTGTGCTGTGTCCGGGAAAGGTGGGAGCGCTCGGGTGGTACAGAAGGGATCCTTTTTCCCTCCGTCTGAACGGGTGATGGGGTGACAACGCCAGAGAGGCAGGGGTGGGAGCCCGACAACTGGGGGAACGGGAAAGGACTTAACACACGGGGAATTTGGAAGGTGCTGCCAGCCTGGCTCTCCTGCAAGGGACAAGAGAGAAGGGTCCTGTCCGTGGCGTACTCTTGGATATAGGATTTCACATCAGCACCTGTGCACATATACATACACACACGGGCAACCAAGGTGTTTAGTTAGCTCTAGTACCAAAAAAGGAGGAAAAGAAGGAAAGGGCAGCATTTATAGTTTGGCACTTTTCAGCTGTGCAGAGGGAAGGCAGGCTGTGCTGCTGCTTGCTTCCACTGGGTGGCGAGGCAGGACAAGATCTGAACTTGTGGGCATCTGCTTCCAGTAGCACTGTCTGAAAATATGAGGTGATCCATTTAGCCAACTACCACCGGGCTGGGAAGTGGGAATCCAGCACAAAGCCAGCAGAGAGCCTTGAGAACAGCAATACCCAACAAACAAACAAACAAACAAACACCAAACAGTGATACTTTTGTCCACTGCAGCAATCTTGCTAAACTCTACATGCAGGAAGTCCTCAAAATTCTTATAAAATCTGCCCAAAGCTATTTGAAATAGTCAGGGACCTACACATACTGTAAGCCTTTCCCTTGAAGGACATGGGTTTGAAAAAATACCATGCACTTCGTTATCGCCAAGACAGAAGGCACTTTGTGGCCCTTAATCGCCCACCCAGCAGTTTCTCATCACACATGCCTAGCAGGGGTAGCCCAGCCAGTCTGTCACTCTTGTATTTTCACTCATTTTTTCCAGTCTCTCTGCCTGCTGGTAAGACACACACTTGGCACCTACCATTTGTAATATTTCTGTTAAATGCAGCTGTGTCCCACGGATGGCCAGCAGGTACTGGCTTAACACTTCTGCAAGGGACAAGGAGCCCACTTCCACTACGTACCACCTAATTCTGTATTTTATCAGCCCTTTCGTCTCCCTAGAGTCCCCTTCTCAGCACACAATGTTCCCATAATTCTCACCACACAAATATTTGCTGGCCTTCTTACAACAAGGACACTCAGCAAACCAGCCCCTTTCCAAGTGGAAGGGGAAAAAACCCTCATCCTTAAACTCAGTGATCACACAGCATCTGACCTTCAGGTGTCACCTCCCATCCAGGTCATTCTGTCGCTGTAACCCTCTCAGGATGCCCTCAGCTGCTGCTTGTTGTCTGCAATAGATCTCAGTTGTGAAATGGAACAGCTCTGTAACCTTCCACTGATGAACATGAGCTGTGTATTCACTTCTCTAAGGCTGGTTCTGTTTTTTAATTTTGATGCTAGGGTAAGCCCCTCTTTTCCAGCCTAGAGCAAAATGGTGTGATATTGCTCATAGCTGCAGACAATCCTTTCTCCAAACACTTCTTAGGCTGCATTTCTAACTCCCTGTAAAATAATCCACCCAGACCAAGGTTCCTTGGCAATCAAGGACCATCACCTGCAAGTAATGTCTGAAAAGAACAACAGAGCCTGAGGATTAAGACTTTCAGAGACACATGGCACCGTGCCAGGGCCCACATCTCTCTATTTGCACTCCTATCTGCAGAAGTCAGGCATATTTTTTTCAAACATGTAACTTTTCTGCAAAGTTGCAGAAAAGGCAGATGAAAGCTAAGAGCATCCTCAGTTCCAAAGAACCCTTGTTCCAGCAGGATCTTTTCTCTTTGACGTACACAGAGCTGGCAGAAACTTGTCGTTTTACCTTCAGGAGGTATTACATTCAAAAACCTTGCAGAAGGAAACATCATTTAAAAATGTGCTTCAGTATTACTGATATATGATGGTTTCAAAATAGAATTTACTCGGGGGGAGTTGGCAGGGGCTGTCTGGAGCAGATGCAATTCCTGACAGTTTCACTGCCTGCTCTTCAGAGCTGAGACTGGGTCAATCTGCAGTCGTGCCAAATCCAGGCAGCTGCTGCTGTCCTTGCAGAGCTTTATAACCACACAGACTGTCCTGGGCTGGGAACTGACAGAAGCAGCAGCCCTGGGCAACCGCCTCGCTGGGCAGTTTGGCTTGCTCAGGCTGTAGGGGTACTGCATATGAGGAGCCAGGGGACTCAGATGCCAAGCACAGAATTCACAGGGAGATGGAGCGTGTGTTTTAAATGCCATCTCAGTACAATGAGAGGGTGAACAAGCTGTAAATGCGTTAGAGTTGTGGAAGGAAGTAGTGAATAAGCAAGATAGGTGTGGAAGTGGTAGAGCCAGCTAGAAAAATGGCATACACGCTGAGATGGCACAGAGAGGGGAGTAGCAGATAAGGAGCAAAGGCACTGGACTGGGATCGAGATGCTATTACGAATGGACACTAAGAAACTAAGAAACTACTCAGGCATTGCTGTTCTTTAATGGTTGCTTTTTCTGGATCCCTTGGACTGTCCAGAGGCAGAAGCTTTGGGACTTGAGCAGGCCTCACCTTCTGACACGCTTTCTTGGAAGCATTTTTCTGAAAGAAAAAATGAAAAAAAAAAAAAAAAAACACAACACAAACCAAAGCCATTAAAATGCAGAGTAATATTGTGCCCAAGGTATTATATTTTCAACAAACCAATTAATCTCTCCTACTTTGATGTCAGAGAGGATGCAATGAAGGACTAAGGGAAGAAGTTTCAATTCCCACTTTTTCTCCTTCTCCACGTTTTATATCTGAGCAGATCCAGCTGAGAAAGGAGGCAAGGACATGCATTCATCCCCAACAAACGTGCCACCTAAGGAAATCACTGCCACATCACATGGGCAGGACCAGTACATGAGCAGTGTTCAAAGAACTGGAGACAGCAAGGGTATCCTGTGCTACAATCACAAAAGGTATGTGAGTGTGAAGGGACCTGGAACTTTCTTTTCTACCCAAAACCTAGTGGTCCTAAGCAGATCTTTTTGACTGTAACAGGGAATGCTTACTTACAAGGAAGATGAAGCCAATTACAGTGGTTTCCTATATCTAGAGTAGATACAGACCCTGTGTCATATGTCAAAATCAAACCAAATGACTTTCAAAAACAGATGGATTTCAGCAGTTCTTTCTGCCTCAATCTGGAATTATGGTAAAAGCCTCCTTGCTTGGCCTCTGCCAATGAGTCTAGACAAAACCCTAGAAATTGTGCAGGAGGAAAGGGGCCTGCACTAAATGGAACACATGAATGAGGTACCCTCAAAGATTGCTTCCCTCTCTCAGTCCAGGAGAGGGTCCAGAATACTGATTATCCTGACCTTGCTCTTCTTTGGGTGTAGCTTCAGGGACAACTTTACCCTTTTTCTCCAGCTCACTCTCTAGCTCCTGGATTTTCTCCAGAGCTTCTCCCAGCTTCTTCTCAAAACCTTCAGCTCTCTCCTCTGCTTTCTGAGCACGGATCTCTGTTTCTCTGAATCAAAGAAGCAAAGATAATGCTGAAACCTCAAATCTAAGCAGCTACTGGCAGGATACCTAAAAGAAAGATTTATAAAGCTGAAGCGTTCAGTAGGATTGAATGACTCTATAAAACACATTTATGGTTTCAGAGAAGGGCACTGTTAAAAGATCTATAAGGGACAGGGACTTCATGGCACAGCTATGTAAACCCTGCAAAGTGAATTCATCTTAAAACTCCGTTTGCTAGCAAAGGGTGAGATACTGATCTGCACTGTGCAAGGATAAACACAGAGTGCAGTTAATTCTATTAGCCAGGCTAACGGGCAGGGTTGCCCCAGATAGTAGCATCCTACCAGTGCTAACAGGACCCAAACTATTAAGAAGTCTTGAGAGAAAAACAAACAAACAAACAAACAAAATTATCATGAGTATCTCTGCAATGTACCTCAGGAGTACACAAAGCAAAAAATCTGCACACGTATGGACAGCTGACAGCAGCTCTGGTCCCAGAGTAAAATGGGTCACATTTTTAGCTAACATAAATCACAATAAATCTCCCAAGACAATCAGTAGGGAAGGAAACCCAGAGTTAAGCCAACAGAGATGGGTGAAGCCCAGAGTTAAGCCAACAGAGATGGGTGAAGCAGAACTTTACAAGAAAGCAGAACAGCCTGGGGTGAAACCCTGCTCTGCTCATGCCTCCAGCATAGGACGAGTACTTACAGGAGCTGCACTTGCAGATGTTCCAGCATGGCAAGGGATTCAAACTCTTTCTGAGAAAAGGGAGTTGACGACTTGCTGGCAGTCATCTCCCTCTGGTTGGGAAGAACAAAACCTTCCATAAGTGAATGTGCCTGATTTGGTGCTGGTCTCAGTACATGGTCACAACACAGACAAGAGCTCAGTATCAGCAAGGCATGTAAAAACAGAGCCTAGTTCAAGCATTTTGTTTTGAATTGATCTGATCATATCTTGGCATTAAAAATAAAGTAAAATCATTTTCTGACTTAGGCATGAATACCCCACTGGCCTATATTCTTGCGTTGCCCACACATCCACTGGGTTATGGAGGTTGAGATGGCTGTAGCCTGACCAGGAGCAAAGAAATTAACAAACCAGTGTTCAGAGAAGAGAGAGGGGCAGCTCCCCAAAGAGTCCAACAGGCGTAAGTTAGCTTTCTTCATCTGAAGAAAAGAACCATGGCTTCTCTGGAAAAGTAACTCTTTAAAGGCTCCTACTCTAAACTTAGGAAGATAGCTGCAATTTCCAGAGACTTATTTTTGGAAACAAACGAAAATCCACAGGCACACTCCTGAGTCTCCCACTATCACTCAGCACTAGCTGCCTGCCTCCAAAGCATGAAGGGCAAGGCACGCCCAGCAACACCGTATGCTTAGGGGGTAGGACTGGCCAGCGACAGTTTGCTAAAGATCCACAGTTTGTGTACATCGAGGCTCTGCTCTGGATGTCTGACTGGCCAGCATGACTGGACAAGAATGATCCCTATGATTCTGAGGAGCAAATTTACTGACAGAGGCCTTTAGCCTGGAGCCCTCTTCCAAAGAGTACTGTCCCAAAGGAAAGTGGAGAAATCAGGGACCCAGGATGCACAGCTGGCCAAAAGCAACTTGAACTTCTTGGTTCCCTGTTGTTAAGGAAGCTCTCTGAATCCCTCCTCCTACGTGTGTCCAGCACCAAATCGTTTTCACCATCCCAGGAAATGCTGCCAGGACTCCCCCAGTCTCTGCCGGTAGTCCTGGTTCAGACTACACCCATCCTGTTACTGGTCCTGAGTCCATGGTACAGGGCAGTAACACATGGGTCAGGTGGATAAACTGAGGCAGCAATAGCTGTGCTAATGAGTAGTTTATAGTGGCAAGAAGAGAGGAATGAGAGAACACCAGCACCTTGCAATGCCCCAGCAGGTCTGAGATGAGCGTTACACTGCCTGACAAGAGCTAAAACCCAGCTGCAGAGCTCTGCCATGCATGCTAAAGCCCTCAGTGTAGCAGAGACTCCTACCCCTGTAACTGAAATGATGTCCGACTTCAGGGACTTCAGGTGGATATTGGAGTCGTGTCCTACGTATCTGATCATGTCTTCAGTAGCTTCATCACCTTCACTCAGATCATCTGCACCAGCACTGGGCTGCTGCTAAGAAAGAAAATGAACAAGAAGTAGGAGAAATAACACAAGCTTAGTGACATTCAGGGCAGCTAAGAGGATGTGTTTCACATGCACCAAGCAACAACAACAACAAAAAAAAGGCCCTGCTGGCACGTGGCATATTGCAGCTTGTAGTCACCTGTGTAAGAGCTATTTCCTCCTTTACTGCTAATGTTTCTTCCTGTGTTATGGGTTTCTTGTAGCTGTTGGCATCATCAGCTCTAAGCCCCTCTGAAATGGTCGTGTCCTTAAGCTTCTTCAGTTGCAATTCCTGTAAGGCACCGTAAGGATTGGGTTAGTAATGCTTCCTTTGTCCATCCAAGTAACCTAGTCTCTCAAAGCTAACCACTCTCTGACTTTCACTTGGACACATTTAGATCTAGACTTCAGCCACCAAGGAGGTCCTCAGTACGAATATATTTTAAATAGCAAAGGAATATGTTAATTACTGAATGTTTCATAAGCAGGACCACTGTGGCATTCCTGCTTTGTACAGGCCATGGCACTGCCTGGGGGTTAATTTCAGAGCTGCTGCAAACAATTTGTTCAAGACAATAGATGTAAAGCCATTTTCTCATCATCAGAATTTCAGCTGTTATGTATGAAATTAGACCACCGTAAAACACATCGAGTTGTCACAGACAGTGTCAGGCATCCATCTAGCCACATAAGGAATTAACTAGAAGTTCAGTCTGACCTGAGCAAGTCAACCACAAGGATTCCAGCCAAAGTTCACACCGAGGGATGAAGCAAAAGCAAGGTGAACTGATCTACCAGCGGGTAATAGCTTCTAGCTTCAGTGAAACTCCAGCTTTACCCTCACAAGAAGCACTGTGGCTTTTAACCAGTCTACAGTCATAACTCTTCATATCTCTAACCACAGCTTTGAGTGCATGGAGATCTCCATGCTGAACCTTCCCTCAAACTGAACTGTAGCTCCTTCTTTAAGAAGTTTTGAAGCTGATCTTCATTCAAACTGGTTCAATCCAGAGCAGCAAACGCAGTCTATATATACCTCTGATCCAAAGAGCTTTCTCAGTTCCTCTAAATCCAGAAAAGAGACAGAAGTGCCTTTGATCTCTGAAAGGAGAAGGCTGCACACTTGAATCCAATTACAGCACTCAGTCTGAGAAGACATAACAGAAAAGAGGGATTGCTGAGCAAGAAACATAGCTGTGATCATACTCATTCACAAAATTAAGTAATTCCATCTTTCTATATTTATCTGTTCCAGGGACATACCTGGAACCTTTCATCCACACCCTAAAAAGGAAATGTAAGACACATTTCTCCAAGCTTTCAGAAGTGGCATCTATCACTGGCTAATTACTCACATCAACTAATTGCTTCAACAAGCTCCACCTTGAGCCAGTGCAAGAATGTCTGTCAGGCCACTGACAGGGCAGAAATGAGTGCAAATCCCAAGGTTACTTTTTCAGTCACTAAGCTAACACAAAACAGAAGCACAAGCATTTTCAGTTTCTGCAGAGAAGCTTCTTAAGTTCTTGGAAGCAATACCATTTGTCCTCTGCTCAATGCGGCCTTGGGCTTCAGGAAAGGTCGACCTCTCGTGCTCCTGAAGTGCAGGCAAAGTTCAGCTAAACAGCAGAGGTCACACTGGTAGTAATTACTGAAGGAAGAAATATACATTATCATGCTCCCCCAGCTGCTTCAAATGAAGATGCTGCCATCAACATGTATTTTGAGTAAGAGCTTTATCAGCAAGTGTAAAGTAAAGAGGCAGAACGTAGGCTATTTGACTTCAAAAGACTTCATCTAATTATGTATAGAGATATATTGCATCAAACACTTCCAGGAACTCCAAAGCACTGCTCGGGTCTAGATGTACATGGCTCTGACAAGCTTAAAAGCAGAGGTGAATCAACTGCCACTCATATGGAATAAATCTAGCAGGAGAGCCTCAAACAGGGTAAGGAAAGTATTAAAACTGAACATGACCCAGGTTTATCTGCTTTCCAGGACTGTGGGAAACTTGAGGGACCAGGGTAATCCACTGGAGTAGCAGGAGTCTTCCTCCTTCTTGAAACCCTCACGCATGTTTTTCTCTACCTTTCACAAAGTAAATGTGGTCTCAGCTACTCCAGACCTAGAGAGTTGGAAGTGGTCACCTTTTTACCTTGATCTTATTCAGCTCCTCCAGCTCAAAATCAGCTTCTAAATCCATCTCCGACCGTTTCTTTCGAACGATTTCACTGACAATCTCATGGCAGCAGCTGCAAAGAGGGAAAATGTCATCAGCCCTGCAAGAGCACCTTCAAATGCTTTATTCCTTTCAATCAGCATCCTGTTGCTGTCTGCAAGATGTATGAGCTATCTCTAGACTTCTGCACTAGAGAAGTCTTCAGAAGAGCAATCCTCACCTGTCCCACTCACACAACAACCTCCCAGTCAGCTTATCTGTGCCTGTGCTGCACTAATCCACGGTGAATGTGTGAGCACAGATGCCGAATAAGGTGCAGGCTTTGGTCCAGGTGATGTGGACTCAGACTCACCGCCTGTACTGCTTTACATCCTCCAGAGGTCATGCTCAGAAATGTAGGCAGAGCCCACATAATCACAGATGCCAGCATGATTTATGGCAGCATTAAGTATAAAGCAGACACTGCCATTCCTTTTCAATGTACCTGTCTTATTAGGTTCCCACCAAATTCCAGTAAGACCCATTTAGGATTTGGGAAACGATCTAAGGAAAACCACATTGGTGGGATCTATTGCCCTGAGGAATCTCTCTGCACACTATACATTTTTTCCTCAATAAACCCCCCTTAGACTAAACTGAAAACCTCAATTCATACCTAACTATAGAACCAGACAGCCTGCACATCTTTGCAACCAGCTCTTTAGCTTCATCCTGTAGTTTATGAGCACTCAGAAGCCTGAGGTCCTTGTCCGTCTCAGTTTCTGACTCCTGCTGCTGGGGACACTCACAGGACAAGCGGTCTGCTATCACATGTTGCAGCAAATTCACCAGCCACAGGGTCAGGTTTCTGTGCAGTTCAGTCACCTGCACAAAACATCGGAGCAAATCTAAACCAGTAATAAATGACTGGTCTTGCCACGTAGTATGAAGTCAGTGTGTTTCACATACGTCAATGTCCTGCCTAATTCAATTTGCAAACTGACCTAATGACAGAAAAATTTACCTTTACCACCTTTTTTCTTCTATATTCATTCATATTACCAACACATCTTTTCCTACTGTGCATCTATCCTTCCGCAAGTTTTTGTTTAGCGTCATGAGTTTTTTTTTAATCAGCCATGTGGCACTCTTTCTTGTCCAGAATTCTGCAGCAAACCAAAAATCTCACATCATACTTAAATAACATCCAAAAAATGCATAGCAAGAGCCTCCTGCTCTACAATCCGAGGAGAAAAATGAAAAACAAACAAACATACACAAAACTAGCAGCCAAAACAGCTCTCTCACAAGGAAATGTCAACATTATTCCAAAGGAAATTCTTGCTAAAGATTAGCACAAATACATTGTGTTCATGCACTGTTTTGAGACCTTGCAGCTATTTTTAGGAGTCCTGCTATGCTTCCCTGGCTGGAAGACATAAGCCAGAATTTAAGCAGGAAAGAAGGCATCAAAGGAGAAACAAGCGTTCCTCACAGCTGTGCTCTAGCCAGATGAAACTTAAAAGAAAGAGCAAATGCCAGATACGGCGCTCTTCTAGCAGTTTCAAGCTTCCACTTACATCATTAAGATGCATGATGCTCTTCTCAACCTCACTATTCATAGAAAGAATCCATCGCTGAATCATCTTAGAAAATTCTCTAGGTACCACCCTGAAATAACAAAAACAACAAAAAATAATCCAGAGACAAAGCGACATCTAGTGCACCAGACCCAAGGATCTCCTGGCTCAAAGACACCTTTTGCTTGCCAGCTCAAGGACAACATTTAGTACACCATATACTGGGAACATGACAGACAGATTTGTTAATTTGTTTGTGGATGAGCTTGTCATTTGCAAATAATCTTTAACATATATGTTATGCATTTGCTCTGAAAATACTTTATTTCGTGATGATATTTACCAAAGACAATGGAGCACTACACGGAAGAGTATGCCCCCACAAATCTGCCTGTAAATGAATCACATATTGTGTTTTTTTTTTTTTTTTTTTTTTTTTCCTTCAAATGTCAAGATTTCCAAAACAGGTGGCAGTTTTGAGAAAGACAGTGGCGTTCCAGGAGTGATATTGAAGCCACCAACTGTCTCCACAGATCTTGCCAAATCAAAGCAAATGGCCAAATCAAGGCAAATGAAAGACAGTCACCAATCATTTTAACACTTCAGCTGATCACATTTATCCCACTGCCAGTTTCCTGTGCCAGGATCCTCACAAAATAACATTTCTCTTTTCTTATGAATGTAGTTTAATGTACAGGGCCAGCCCAGATACAATTAACACCCCTGTCCTTACAGGAGATGTGGTTCCATATCATTCTTAGCTTCGTGCAACTGGCCAGAGCCTATACAGCTCATCACTGCATCCACCTGGGCCAACCATGAAGGAATCCTGTGATAAAATGCCTGCAGCTCAGCTTCGTGCATGCCAGAACCTTTCTTCAGCTTTTGCACCTTAAATAACCAATCTTCCATACTTCTCACCAAGGCTGTCAAAAACGTAGTTGTGCCTGGAGGGAAGAAAATATGAACCTTTAATTACATTCTTTCAGCCAACAAAAACAAAGCTCAATTCAAAGTCCTTTGCCAAGAGGGATGAACAGCCTATGTGGGAACTGGCTACGCTTGGTATTAAGAATGAACTGTTTTGTAAGCATTGAATTAAAAGCAAGCTGAAAGAAAATGGGCTTGATTTGGAGCTCTGACTTTTCTTCTTGTCTTGGCAGATTTGGCTCCCTTACTACAAAAACAAATGTGATGGCTTAATAGAACTCTTTTTAAAAAAAAACTTTGCAGTTACAACCCCATTCTTCAAAAGTAATACAATGTACACAGATATGTAAAATGCCTGGATAAGGTAGTAAATTACTTGTTTGTTCACTCAGCAGGCATATGCTGATGGATATTCTCTGTTTGTTGGGAGTATGCTTAAAATGTAACAGTAACTGCTTTTGATGTCCAATGTTTTAACTTTAAACCCTGCTAAAGTCCTGGCCTCCATGATGTCTTGTTGCAAAAATGACATGTTACACATATAGAGGTGGATTACAATTTTTTTAATATTTTAATGAACCAGTTTCCCTACTGTACTGCAGTGTTGGGATGTTCAGTCTGGTAAGAAAGGGAAGAGGTTACCCTCCACTTGGTGAAGCCTTTCAGAGTGCACTATAGGAGCCCGACAACCAGAAATGAGACAGGCTTGCTTTGGGAAGATTTCATGATTGCATTGATCTTTTAAGCTTAATCATCTCCAGCAAAAGAGAGGACATAATTGGATCTCTCAGGAGATGTCACTCAAATTCCAGCTGCCAAGTTCAGTCAAAAAAATCTTATCTTCCCAAAAAGGTACAGCTTTGAGGAGTGATCAAGGAAGAATCGTTAAAAGCAAAGACCTCAAGCCAAACCTTATACACTTCATATAAGTCCTTTCATATCTCCTGTCTAAAACAATCTCCGATCTCTTTGCTTGATCTGCATCTCTAATCTTTGTCATCAAATACCAAACTATTCGTATTTCTGTCACATGCTGCTTGACATCAGGTAGTCAGATCTTAGCAGATACTAAATAGTTCAGGTAAATGAATACCATTGCCTTACACAACAAAATTACAATGTTCTCAGTACTGTCTCTTACCTTTTCTTTATCTTTTCTTTATATATTTATTTATTTATTTATTTATTTATTTTACTGCAGCTGCAATGTGAAGGGAAGGGATACCTTGTCTCTTCTACTGAGCAGCCATGAAATTAAAGTGCAGAAATTACTCCAAGCAATTCAAAATATACTGCCTTGTACAGAGGAAGAGAATAACTTTATTGTGGTCCAGTTCCCAAAGCCTTTGTTAAAATCTAACACCTCCCACTCAATCACCCACCCTTTTTCTGCACTTTATTGATGGAAGCAATTTTATATCAGCTGTCTGCACTGTGCCTGCCCAGCTTTTTGTCCAGATCATTACTAACTATCAAGGCTTCTGACAATCTGCTGTTAACTTTTTGCCTTGTTGGTATCTGGCCAATTTTGTCCCTGTTTTTTCTTCCTTCTCTCACTTTCTAATGAGAACTACTGGGAGTATTTACTTCCTTTAGCTGTCTTTTAGGTTGGACAGACTTATCATTTTATCTCAGCTCCTTTAGTAGGCTGAAATATAACATGCAGCATAAGATCATGTAGTAAAAAGCACAGGGTAACCTTGAGTGAAAGGATAAGGTGGCAGTACAAGAAGCAGCTTAGCAAACGAGCAGCAGTTCTAGACAGCGCATGTTCAGTTTAGTTTTAGTCTGCTAAAAGGAAATAAGATGATTTAAAAACATCAGAGAGAAAATGATTTTGAAATCAGAAATGAGTCAAGGCCTTTGAGAGGCAAAGGTTGAGAAGGTTAGTTGCAAATTACCTAACAAATGTTTGTTATCTCACACAGAACATGATAACTTTATATCAGCAACAAAAACATTTATTTACATAATTTATTTCCAGGATAATTCATTATCTAGATTAAGATAACTTTGTTTTAGTGATAAGGCAATAAAAAAGTATTACACTCTGAGACAGTATTATCTGGTCAATGATCTCCAAAGTAACGTTTTGATTTAAAACATAAACTTGTATTCTTTACTTTTACATTTATTTACATTTCCACACACTATCCACATAGTCACAACCTGCACACAATCCCTCTGAATTTATCATAAAACTTACATCTTACTTGTACTGCATTTTTCTTTGATTGCACTGTATTGCATCTCAAATTCCAGATATCATTTTTATATGTGATTGTGAGTCAAGTTACTTGGAGTTTATCCTTTCAGTGCTTTTGGTTACCAACACATATCTGGGGGGTCAGACTTTAGCTTTGCAAAAAGCTAATGATTACGTCAACTGGTCCATTTTTTTTTTTACCTGCTACCTCCCTGACATACCCAAAGAAAGCCTGAACCACAAAAATGGTTATTTCTTACCATTATTCCCACTTATCCTTATATTGTATTGCTGGTAGAGTTCATGTGCACTTTTGTTTATTTCTTCCAGGGCAGCATACTGTGGAGGCAATGCCCCAGTGAAGTCCCGGTGTCGATTTAGCACTGTTTGTCCCAGCTCTGTCCAGTGTTCCTGTAGCCTGGCAGCACTTCTGAGACTTTCTGTCTTCACTAAGTACACCTCTCCTCCATACTGCTGTACGTCTTCCTTCAGCATCTAAAAGAAAAGCAGTGAGCTTATTGTGTCTCCAAAAGTTGGACCACCTCTTGGCTGCAACAGAAACGTGGTGGAAGTCAGGTAAGAGAATTATGAGGAATCCATGAGCATAAAGATGCCACAGTGAGTAAACAGCATAATAAGTTGACAACTTACTCCACAAGGGTGACAATGGTGAGTGCTTCTACAGATTAATATCATTTATCAGTCACCAAAGCTGTCAGTCAGTGCTCAAACGTGTGACTAAGTCTAATGCACTGCCTGAGCTTTGGCATTGGTCACAACTTTTCATGTGCAGACTCTTAATTGAAGCTTCAGCACAAAAATACTAAGCTGATGTGTTTTCATTCACCTTTGTGATAGGTATAGACACTTACTGTGCCTCAGCTAACAAGTGGTAATTTGCTGAGCAAATACCACTCAATAATATGTTCAACCCCCAGAAATCTTACATTTATCAAGATCTTCATATCCGGGATGATTTCATCCAATAGCCCTTCATTCATCTGAGAGGACCTAAGCAGAGAGAAAGAAGGGATGAGATTTGAGAGAAAAAATCCAAGAGACATACTGTATACGCACTGAATATGTGATACAAACTGTAACTTTGAACAAAAGTAGAAAACAACAGGCACTACTCAGTGGTGATTTTTGTTCTATGATTCAACATAATGCCAACTGGATGGCAGTTAAGAAAATTAAATTACTCCCACTATAGTGGAAATATATAAAATGATTTCTTTTGTTAGTGCAGGTGGTGTGTGCATTTCTGCATTTTGCCCGTGCATTTATCCTTTATTTAACATATCATGATGAACTAACAAAAAACCTGCATTATACACAATAACATACAAAAAGACTTTGGGTTTGGAATCTCATCTCTTAGAGTCTTGTATCTGTACTGCTCTACTGAAGTATCAGTGCATGTGCCTGCAAGTTAAAATGAACCAAACTAAACAGAACAATTCTGTCGCAGCAATGACAGCTGCAAAAATGAAACTCTGGTTCATAATGGGAGGGTAAAATCCTTGCTCCACTGGAGTCAACAGCAACCTCTCCACTGAATTCAGCCACAAACCTACAGAATCACTTTAGTTACCATTAGGGACCTGATTATCAAAATAAATGTATTGAGCACAAAAGTGGAGCAGTGAAGTATGTGAAAATTGCAGATTGTACCAAATCTCTTTACATTTGAGAGTCAGGAAGTCAGTGCATGCTTTGTGAAACCTGCTGTCACAGGGCTAAAGTTGGTGAAATTGACTACTGCCCCCAGACACTTTGGGCCTCTCACAGGTTACTGTCACAGTACTGAAGCCACTTGTTGAGACTGCGGCACACAATTTGCAGTTTTTCCTTGCTGGACTCTTCCAAATGCTCTATTTCTGCTCCAACACGACCCAACATTTCTCTGAACTTCTCTGCCTCTTCCTGCAGATCAGCAAGGTCGCTCGTGTCCTGCAGGCATTGGGTAAGAGGATGGGAAAAGGAACTGCTGTAGTGATTGTTTTGATGTGAGTTGAAGGAATTCTCCCCTTCAGCCTGGCTATTTTGAGATATACATATATATCAAAGATCTGGAAAATTTCTGTAATTCCACAGCACAGTCCTTGTAAACCCTTTTATGTGGGACTATGTTGGCTCACCCTCCCTGGTTACACAGGAGCTGAGCACTTGAGTTCTCGCAGCTTGTACGCTACACAGAGGCCATGCAGCCCCATACTTTGAGGCCAAAATTACACTAGCCTGGATCTGTTTCAGTTTTATGGATCTGGAACAGGAATAGGGACGAAAAACACAAAGATGGGAAAACAGAGAAAAATAAAAGTTTGCGGTAGAGTAAGGAAATATGGAGTAATGAGAAAGAGAAGTGGAAAGAGAGAGAACTAAATCAAGTTTTAGTACTTATTCTAAACTAGACCAAGATTTGAAAGTCCAGGTAACAGTGAAATTACCGAATGCTTGACTGAGAACCAGAGCATGACATACACCACACGGACAAACACTCGGGAGAGGTACCCATCACAGACACATTCCTACCTTTGAGGCCAACAGGACTATGAAATGCTTGAGAACTTTGGTAAGTGCCTTCCCACTAACATCGAGCCTGCGTACCAATGTGAGCTGGTTTCTATCTATTATCTGAAAGAAATATTATTTGCACTGTTGTCTTCTGAGAGGAGGAACATCTGATAGTAACACAGGATCTTTACCATCAATGACATGCAGCTCAAGCAGTTGAAGCCACTTATCTTAGCAATAAAATTCTTATCCCCCAGACAGACACAGAAGGTCTAACAGATTTTAAACTCGAACAGGGAAAAGTGGAAGATAACAAGCAAGGAAACACAGAATTAACCAAGAATGCTATTTTGTGAAGATCTTTAAGGAATCTGGCTAAAATATTCCAAATTATGGGGAAATACAAAACTTTTTAGTCAAGCCTATCAATGAATGGAAATATTCACAGAATTTCTTCCTTCACAGAACCTGGAGGTCTGTACTAAAAACACTGTGTGATTCATCTGGTTTCCATTAAATAAATAAATAACAAAAAGAACAAGAATAAACACCTTCATGAAATACAACAAACCTCAGTAAATGGTGGGATGGCAGGTACGAGGTGTGTTAGTACCCAGTTGTGTTAAATAAATAAAAATGTTCCTTGGGATGAAATCTGCTCTTAGAACAAGACTGCCTGCTATGACAGTTTATACCTTCAGTGTACCACTGCCCTCCTGCACCTACCTTCAGAGCCAGGTCATATGCAGCTGAGTTCCAGATGTCTCTCTCTTGGGTTACCAGCAGAACCTGGTACTCCAGTCGTCTCCTCTGTAACTCATACAATTCCCGATACTGTTCCAAAAGGCTAGAAGAGAAAGACAATGAAGTATGTACACACATTTCTTATCCATATTTATGGTCTTTCTCGTAATTCCTAAACTTATGACTTTTCATCCCCCTCATTCACCTCTCACACGTCCTGTATATTCACGGTACCTTTAGCCTGAGCCCCTACAACACCTTTCTGTTGGTATTTCCATTACAAGTTTCAGTACTTACACAAATCTCTTGGGCCTAGACAAGCTGTTTTCTCCGTGATACGAAGTTCCTGTAAGTGAATCTCTGTGCCTGAGCACTCAATACAACTTGGTACCAACCGTCTAAATCCTCAGTTTCTTAGGTATCTGAAGACATCCACAGACCTCTTATAAGTTCAGAGCTGCAGGCTCTGTTGACTCAGAAGAGCTTACCAACTGTGAATGTGGGGTGAAGGGAATGTCAGCACCCGAGCAACAAATGCTCAGGTGCAACTTTCATGACTTAAAAATAGAAACATTTTCAACAGCTTTGGGAAATTTAGAATTTATAAGAAAACAACCATATTTGTCACAAGCAGCCAAGCTCTCTTCCCTAGAAGGAAATCAATCCTTACATCTTCCCAGCAACCCTGCCAGAATGATACCAGCACACTGCAGAAATCTCCCAACCTCAACTTTGAAAGCAACTTACTTTGCGTTTGCTTCAGCCTCCTGCATGGCTGCAGCTAGCTCCTCTTGAGCTTTTTCTGCTTCTCTGGTCGCCTTGCGGTCATGTTCTCGTACCTCGTAGAGCTCACTGAAACAGCAGGGAACAGTCTTAGTGCAACTTAACCCAGCCCAAAGGTTTGGGCTAACACAGACTGGTCTGTTCAGCATACAGTAGCATCTCACTGCAGAGGTGAAAGACATCTTGAAGACATCTTCCTGTGTGCACAGATTACTCCTACAGCCCCTTTCTGCACAACATGCTAAGGAAAGGAGTTGGCTTTGCCCTTATTCTGTGCTGCCACGCTGCACAATTGGCAGTAAAGGGGTAAACTAAGAGTGTGAGAAGGCTCAAGTGCAGTCTCTGTAGCTCTGATTCAAATCAGAAAAATAATGTCTTTCTCCTATGGAAGGAAGATTAGAAAACTGGAAAAAAAAAAAAACACACAAAACAACAATATGCTAAGCTGAGTACATAGAGATAATTGCTTAGGATCAGTCAGGATTCAGACCTGGTCAGCTGTTCAACAGACTCCTTAAAATAAAGTAGTTCTTCTGTAATATGTCTGTCAATCAACCGCTGTGCCATCATTTTTTTGTAGAGAGTCTTCATCTGTTGAGGAATCCGCTTCAGGAGATCCACATACCTCTGCCTACAGTAAAAAGAGAGTAAAAAAGGAAATTACCTGAAAGTGCAGATCTCTCTTACCCCACTTCAGGACCATTTCCTTTCACTGCAATGGAAGCTATCAAGAGGGCAATCTTTTCACCATGTGGACATAGAATTTTAAACACTTTGGAACAATTTATTTGTCGATGCTGATCAGAGTGTGAGGTGAAAAAAAACACACATGGGAACCTCAACTGTGAGAGAAGTCCCAGCTATTCTATGTATGCAAACTTCCATGAAATGTCACACCGATAAGGCGTCCACACTGTCAAGTGTTGTGGCACTGCAGCAGAGTTCAAGCTCCCAGTTACATAACTGAGGCTCATTAGCCCTGGGTGTTAATTAGGCAGGACAATCCTATTTCACTCCTGGCATCGGACCCCGAGCCAATTACTTTGTGTCAGGCTGGCTTTGCTGGGCAGTGGCATTAGGAAAGACCCGCAGTAGCTAATGCTGCTCCTGAGAGGATACTGCCATAAATCGAGAGGGGGATTAAGGGTGCTTGGCTAGTGATGACCTGAGCTTAGAAAGCAGCTGTCCTCTCTCCACGCAGTCCACGCTGACCTGCCGAATCAGCTCATGGAAAACTATGTTGTAAATGTTCTGCTCCGCCTTCAGTAGCTCCAGCACATTGTGAAGCTGGCAAAACATGCAAGAAAAATCACAGCTTTGCAGAACCTGGCAAACGTACTCTTTCAACAACCAAGAGTGGCACAGATCACTCATTTCTTCTGAATCTAGTTTCCCTTTGAAGACAAAACATTATTGAAGAGGTAAAGGGGAGATCATCCTGCATCATCCTGCACACATTCATTTTCAGATGTGTTATGCACTATCCTGACTACCCTCCTATCAACATCCATGGGAGCTTTCCTACTAATTCCAGCTGGAGTTCTTCCTGAGACAATGCTCTGTGTTTTTCAGAAATCCTGCTTCATCCACTTAAACCTTCCCCTTTACTGTACAAGAGTAACAGAGAATAAACCCAAGCAAGGTACGGAAACTTTTTGGACATCTGCTCTTAGGTATTCGAACGTTTCCAGAGGCCCATTTTTTACCACAGCAGCCTATCTCCTAATGAGCAGATGAGACTGCTGTCTTTCCTCCATAGTAATGCCAGATGCATCCCTTTCTGGCATTTTTGCCAGAAGTGCAACTTCCTACAAGCAAGATAACTGTTCTTCATGGATCAGATGAAGATGAACAGAAGCTCAAGAAAGGAATCCCCAGTTGTGACAGGACGTACAGACAGATGGCTTGGGCAGAAACTAATAGCAGGAAGACACCTTAAGCACAGCAGAGGTAAACACTGGGGAAAACAGGATACTATTTTTCTGGGTACATGTGATTTATCCACCTGTGAAGGTCCTGTTACTCTGATTAGCTCATCTACTCCTGCTTTTTCCAACATGTTGTCCATTGCCTCCATCAGCTGGATGACCTCGAACCTCCCAGCAGGTTTCCTGACAGAGCAGAAAGAGGTGCACCATTATTCTGTATAGCATGGTCTATTTTCCCAGGAAATGAAATTCAAACAGTTTTTTGTTGTGTTTTTGTTTGTTGGTTTGTTTCCTAGTAACAACTTCATTCAGGGTGGTACTTACATGGATGGAAACAGCCGTAGTTTCTTTTTATGGTCTTCAAGCAGAGTTGTGTATTTACTGAAAACAAGTATAAATGTTAAAACTTTATTACAAAGCAGTCCTTCCAGTGGTAGCTAAGCAATCTCACCCTCTGCTTCAGTTTCTTTGCCCCATGCACAAACCGATCACAGTGTTAGAGGCAGAAAATTGCCTATAGAATTGTTCCTTAGTAGGAATATTCAGAGACTAAGGTAAGAATCAGACCTCCTACAGCTGTTCCCACAGCTGACAGACCAACAGGAGCTCCTCCTTCTTGCCACCAATGACATAAATCTTCCAGGAACCTTGTCCTTTTAAGAACTCTCCCTTTTCCATAGGACTTGGCTAAAAAGTCATCAGTGGGTTTAGAAGTTACAGGTGGGGCCAGAAAAATCACCACATAGCCACGTCACAGCCACCCAGAGATCCACCGCAGGAGCCACATGTCATTGGAAACTATTGAAATAATTAGAGAATGTTCTATCATGTTAGCAAACAAATGGCGAGGATTTCACTCCTGATCTGGTATTTTAATCCTTGAACAATGATAAAATCTCCTTAAAATGTAGTCAGTTTTCTGAAGAGATCATGGGAAGTACTCAGTAGCCGTTTTGGATGAGGCTTGGTAAATTCCATTCAAAACTTACAGCCTGAAAGACTAAAGATCCCAAACAAACAAAAACCCACTAGAGTGGTCAGATTTATTATTATTATTATTATTTTCTGGAAGAGCTCCAGTGAGAATAAGAACTACCCTGTGCCCACCCAGCTTTGCTGCATAAAGCAGTTCTAGAAGGTAGTAGAAAAACAGAGTAATCAAAATCACTAAAAAAGACAAGTGGCAACTTCCAGAAGTTATCTCAAGGGATCATACCAGACCTCAGCTTCCACATTCATGTTCAACCACAGAAAAATTCTTTAGAAGTAGTAATAGTGTACAGGAAATCCTCCTTTACCCTTCTCAAAGCAGCAGAGGCAAAGAATAGTTGGCTCACATTGCTCTGGAGGGCTGGCTGTAGCCATGGCATTAGTGTGGGATTTGAAAACCACCCTTTTTGTGCTCTTCCCAACTGCAAGAAGTGCATTTTTTTTGCAGTGCTCTCAGCCTCTCATCATTTTATCCCCTCATTCTGAACAGTGGAAGCTCCACAGCTTGGGGACAAATGCTGGTAAATCAGAAAGCACTTACTCATCGAAGTACTTCAAGGGCAAAACTCCCCTGTTCTTCACAATGTGAAATTCCTTGGGAACCAGACTATGTGCTAGGGTTGCCTGCTAGGAATAGAAAAGGGAAAGCATGAAACATCAATATTGAGGATACACGCAAATTCCCAGTTCCTTGCCAGAGAGTTCACAGTTTTGGCAGCCTGGAGAGCAAAGCTCACACAGTGACTTTTCATGGTGCTTCTCCCTTTTGCACTCAGGGCACAAAAGAAATAATCTACACCTGGAAGCAGATTAAAATAACTAATGCTGAACTGTGGTCATGACCGAGGGGCTGTGAAACAAAAGGAGAACTGATAAGCCTTAGGATCAAAGTAAAACATTACAATTGTTTTGGCCCAGAAATCAAACAGCCCATGACAACATCAGGGAACGTACGTGAAAATTTCCTTCCTCCCACCTCGTGTTACATGCAGAAAAACAACTGAACAGCAGCACTCACAGGACTACTTGGGACCGTATGGCTGCTCTGTCTCTGTTCCTGATGACTCTCAGAGAAAGAGCTTTTGTGAGCCATCGTTTTTCTGTCTTCCTGGCGAGTTACAACATCACAAAGGTAAGAGACATCCCTGAAACAGAGGGAAAGAGTTTGTTCACTGACCCAGCCTGAAGGCAACCTACCGTTCACTTGCTATCAGCCCAAACCACATCTGAGTTTGTTCCATTCAGTCAGAGGTCAGGCTTACAGCCACAACTCCCTCTCCTGGGCCAAAAAAAAAAACAATGAGATAACGTTTGTTAGGCAGATTAATCTCACGTTGCCTATCACTGGCCAAAGACTATTTCTCATGCTTGTTGCCAATGCCTTATCACATAAGTACCCAACATCAGATAAAAGATGGTAGAAGAGCTGAACATTTTTCAATTCCTAGTGCCATTAAGCAATGCTTATTTACAAAGAAGTGTAAAGCTATTCCATTCTAAATCCATTAAAGCCAGAAGAGCTTCTTTTCTTAATCCATCTGGATCACAGAGTATACCAGTAAGTCTGGGATCCTTTGGACACATGCTTCCAAGAAGAGCTCATTTAGCAACTCTTTTTATTTATTATTCCTGAAACATCTTTCCCTTGAATGTCTCCAGACTAAACTCAGTTGGGATAGCTGGTCCATTCATCCAGCCACATCAGGCAGCACAGTCATCTACCACGAGAAAGACCAACAGAGAGACCTATCTGCGTTCCCAGCTCTAACATCTTGTCACCACCCTCAGCTCCTTATCCCTTCTTTGCTTACCTTCCAGCGCCTGTCAAGCTGACAGGGTGGTCTGTCAGGTGTCTGAACTTGCTCCGACGATTAGGATAATGCCAAAGCTGATCTGGAGTTTGCAGGCAGCCCTGCAGACAAGGCACACGTGGCTGTCATTTCGTAGCCAGAAATGTGCCAAGGAGTGGGAGAGGTCAGAGTGACTGCCTAAACAAGCTCCACAGAATTATTCCTGTCTTGGGACTAAAGAAACCAGTATGGACAGAACATTTGCTGCGAGGAGTTCACAACACAAAGGTACAAGCACGTTTACCATTTTGCAGGCATTGGAAGACAGTACTTTGGATCTGTATCAGATGGTGTGAGCAGAAAGCTGATGGGAAGGCAAGATAAGCTTGTACATGTATAACAAGGTTGGCAGTGCTTTCCTTTTGACAACATGACAAACATGTGCCCCTAATGAAGAAACAATTCTGGAGAGAAAAAGCAGAAGGTGGAGACACTTACCCTGAAGCCCATTGTGTTTTTTGCTGTTTGGTGGGATTTTAAGTATTCTGGGCTGCTGAGAGAACTGCTCGCACAGGTCAGGGCTCGGAAAATCTCCTCTGGAACAAAACTGTACTCCAGGGAGGAAGAAACAGGCCTCGTGTGGTCAAGCATCCTTGATGTGTCCCTTAACACAGGGATCTCTGAAACATAACATCAGAACTTATTTGGTAGGTGCACGTTTATTCTGCTGGTGAAAGAGAAAGCAAACACCTTCACAAAATGAGACTGAGAAGAACCATGAGAAGATGCCCGCTCCCTTACCTCAAAGCAGGACCAATTGTTGGACATAGGTAGCTAAACACATGTTTAGCAGCTCTTGGATCTTCGGTGAAGCCTAGGACAGTTACTTTCAAACTACAGGAGACAGAAGCACTAGTGTGACCGTGCCAAGCTATCAGGCATACAAGTGCCAAGGGATGCTGTAAACAGCTTAAGTTATCTATTTATGTAAATCCATTTCCCTTCCTGTGGATTGCTACCAGTCAGCTTTCTGCAAAAACATTAACACCCTGAAATATCAGGGAGCGACAAAACAAAGGCTAACCTTAACACTCCCCCAGAAAAGCAAAGCATCCTGTTGCTGTTGTAAGGAACCTGAAGGGACCCCATTCTCCATCAGGTGTCTATCCCTGTCTCCAACCCCAGCCCTACCTGTAAGGTCCTTGTCGGCAGGTCCCACGCACAAAGGACCGCTCATTTTTCTTCCATCTGCATTTGGTCCAGGAGCTGGCATTTCATTGGTGGGCATGGCGAACAGGTGCTCGTGTTTTTTTAATGCTTAGCCAAGCAAATTTTCAGTAATGATCTAGAAACAGAGTTGAACCCACATTTGTACTTCACAACAGTTTTTTGTGTTATTAAAAAAAAAAAAGTTGTGTGTCTGATAGCAGTAGCTTGATTAGGAAGAAGCACCCGATGCTGTAGTCTGTAGTTCCAGTGAGGCAATAACAACCAGGAAGCTCTTAAATGGCTCTGCCAAGGGAGGCACTTGGACAGTCCCAACTTGTATCCACTTGGATGCAAGAAAATGTATTCCATAACCAAGACTGGTAGGGCATCAGCTTGATTCACAACTGCCTGTGGCTATTTCATATCCAAGTCAAATACACCTTCAGCAAATTATTTACTTTTAGCATCACAAAATGTCACTTCTCTGCACTTAATGAGACCACCAGATGAGTTCTGCTCTCTAGACACTACATCCACCATGGGAGCACTTGCTTTTTCCATTTACAAAATGAGTTAAGAACTGTTACTTTTACACATTTAACAACTGAGCCAGAGGTTTAACTGTAACTGGATTTCTTCATTATTAGTCTTAGCACTTTTTCTTATCAATATCTTGCTAATGAAGAACTCATCTTTCCATTAACTTCATCTCCAGGAACTCTCATGTGAAGCCTACCCTCCACCCCAGCAAGCCTTGCCAGTACACAATGTTCTTTATAAATGCTTTGGCCTCGTTTATCAGCTGCATCCTGGTTCCCAGTTTGGTTAACTGCATTTCTTTGACCTTATACGTGCTTTTGTGCATGTAGGTGTAACCAAAGAGTAACCCAGCCAGCCACATCATTTCTTGCTTTGTCAGGTAAATGCTTTCTCAGAAAGAAAATAGAAAAAAATTGCTAAAAACTTCTGATAGAAAATATTGCAGTGATTTCCCCCCACCCACCCCTCCTCTTTAACAACTCTGCTTGGCAGTACACTATATTCCCCCCAGAAAGGATAGGAAGATTGATTAATGGCACTGTTGTGTAGCTGCTACAGCTTGAGGACACAGACAAGACTTGACTTTAGAGCATGTGGTGCACAGCTGGGAGACATCACATTAAGTTCTTGGCACACAAACCCTCTTCAGGCCCAAAATAAAGGCAGAAATCACCAACATGATGTATGTTTGGCAGTTGGTCCAATTTAATATGCATTGAACTGAGAGTTTTGAAACTCCGTCCTGCTCCAAGAGCTATAATCCCCTTCCCCTGTGCTCCTCTCCAGCTCCAAAGAACATCCCCTGACCTAATGGAGGTGGTGAACTGGGCTCGGGCTCAGCTTCAGGCCACCCCACAGCCCTCAGCTTGCAGCCCCTGCTGTAGGCCGCCAGTCTTCTACCCCCATGGTACACCGGCTCCCCGCTCCCTACACGGGGAGCAGCAGAGGCCCCCCATACCTGCTAGCCCTCACCACTGGGCAGCCCCGCAGTGGTTCAATCACTATGGAAACAGAGCTCTCCCCACCCTTGGTGTCCCCAGCATTCTGGAAGCAGCCAGCCCCACACCACCCCATGGCAGCCACCTTCCCAGGAGAGCAACCCTGCACACCTTACACCCTGCACCCAGCCCCACTCCTCTTTGCCCTCTTGCAACCCCCCCATTCTCCCTCCCCAAGCAATCAGCGAAAGAAACAGGCCAAGACACTTTTTCTTCCTCCCCTAATAGCAAAATATATTTCAACTGCTGTAATAGATTATAAACAGCTCTTCTGCATGACAGAACGTGGTACAGGTTGCATACATGGAATCGCTGGTGCTGGGGCCAGCACACACTTGCTGTGCAGAGCCAGCTGCTGTGCTGTCCACTGCTTGCACGCCTCTTCTTGCCACCGCAGCAGATGAAGACCCAGGCTTCTCTGCCCTGGAAGGGGGAATTGGCCCAGCTACAAGCACCAGAAGAGACGAGGCTGAGCTCAGCTGGCTGAGGCACTGCACAGAGCTGGTCCTGCAGGAGCTTGCTCACAGGTCACACTTACATTGGACTTCCATGCTTCCAGCCCATCTACGTTCAGAAGGTGGTAGTTTAACAGTTCACTTGTCCGTTAGCTGGTGGGCTGATCCATGTCAATGACACCATTTCATACTAAAAATTACATTAGGATTTTGCCCCCTCCCAGCACAGCAGGTAGCACGTGCCTTATTCAGGCATGTCACAGGACAGCGTACCGTTAACTGCTCAACTACAGGATTACTTCACTTTGGAAGGCAGGAAGCAAAATATCCCAACAGAATGTACGAGGCATGAAGACTACACAGATTGTCTTCTTGAGAACAAACCATTTTCTGCATGAGAACTGGGACACATTTTGGACATACTTCACCAAATTAATACTGATCCTTGTGATGTTATTGAGCAATGAACTGCAGCTGTACTGGCTGCCATTCCAAAGCTGGAAGCTTCTTACCTCAAAACTTAAGGAGTTACCATGGAAGCAAGCTTTACAATTCTTGTGTTGGAAAGAAACACAGGGAACAGTATATACCGTTACTGGGCATTTGAAAAGGGCAGGTTGTGAACCTCAGCATTCACTTAGACTGCTCTTAGACTGCCAGCTCTGGTACTCACAGGCTAAGAGGAGTTCTCAAAACAAGCATGGTGTAACTGACTAATTAAAAAAGTAATGTGCAAAGGACTTCATATTTCCCCTCCAGTACTCTCAGAAAAATGGAAGGAAGCCTATAATCAGAAGCAATTAAAAAACCCCATGAAATTGAAAATAATTCCCCGACAGCACATTGCCAGATGCCTTGATCTACAAGGCTGAAAGCCTCAAACTGTCAAAGAACTAAGACAAGTTCCAACAGCTAGGCACCATTTTTGGTTGCCTTTTGCTTGCCAGGTGCTCAAGCCTTCAGGCTTTAACCACTAAGGACACTGACACAGTAAATGCTGATATTTTTTGTTAGGGATATGACAGTGCCAGCTAAAAGGGAAACACCACAAGTTGGCACAAAGTGCCATGATTACCTTTTGAGAACACTGAGATAGTAGCAAGACCTGACACAGGCATCAAGAAGAAAAATCAAGTCCCAAATCTGCCACACCCTATCTGAGTGCAATTACATCTGTACAGAAGTGTTTCAAGCACCACAACTCAGAAGTACCGGACTGAAATTTGAAATTCATCCTATATTAAGGAAGTGACAGAGCTGTTTGGCCAAAGGGTTTGTTTGCTTTTTTTTTTTTTAAAAAAAAAAAGTTTGTTTGCTTTTTTTTTTTTTTAAAAAAAAAAAAAAAAAAGCTTGAGTTGACTGACTGCTTAATTGCTCCAGCACTACCCCTTCCTCCCACAAAGGATAAGGTAAAAGAGATTTAGGATTATTCAAAGTGAACAAGAGGAAAGTAATCCATTTAATTCTCCAGATTTTATATACTAATACTGCCACATTTGATTATATGCATGAACTCCTTTCTTTGAAATCAATTCAGCTGTTTCAACAAACAAGTTCCAGTGTGAGGTATTTTTAGAGGATAGCCACATATGCACATGCTGTATTTGGCAAAGTTTACCTGACAGTGTCCTTTCTGAAGAGTGGGATTTCCTCTTACAGGAGACTGAAGGCCAGGACAAATTTAAGTATCATCTAGCTCTCATGAAAGTGCTTTTTTTTTCCCCCTCAAGTTAATAAAAATAGAAGCCCAAAGGACAGTGTTAAGTGGATTGGGAGACAAGTCCATCAGTCCCAATACTGTTGGTATCCAATACTTAGGCTGTATGTCAGTAAGGAAAAGCTGTTACTGAAAAGTACCAATTAGGAACATTTAAGTACTTAAGAAATTCCTGTGACCAAAGTTAAAGATAATTCTCAGGTTACCCTCCCCCTCCAATAACAGCTGTAATTTCATTAGAACTAGACAGACCCAAATCCTGTGTAAGTCCCTTTCTGTGCTTACCATCTGACAAAGGAACTGAAGGGGCTCTGCCCAATAGGCAGGGTAACTGCTGTTATAAATAGATACCGAAACACCACAATTCACCTAATGCTTCTCCCTTTAGCAGCGTGTGAAACGATGTCCTACCTCTTCAGAAGAGGGAAGGTAGTATCTAGGAAACTGACCTTCACCTGAAAACCTCCCTAAGGAGAGCAAACAGGCAGATGAAAAGCAGCTCCGACTCCAGCTGGGTGAACCCTTACTCCCCACTGCAGTGCTAGAAGCTGCTACAGTACGCATTGGCAAGAGGCACCACAACTTCCTGGTGTTGAATTTGACATAGCCATTTCAAATGAGAATGCACTATGTACCTGTGAAGTCAGCTGCATTTTCTTGCAGTTTAGTCATAGTATTTCAAATCTTTCTCACTACAGAAAGCCTTAACTTGTATACCTTAAAGCACCTGCCAAATTAAAGAACAAGCTGTTTTACAAAGAGGTTGTGTTAAAAGAATTAGTTATCCGGGAGGAACAGAAAGGGAAAGCTACAAGAAAAACTACCCCTTGACTCACAAGGGCCTTCTGAGAAGAAAAACAAAACAGCGTAAAGTCAGCTGGGAACTTAATACAGAGAAAACCTAAATTTTCCATGTAAAAAAAGAAAAAATGCACCCACTGTGCCCTGCTTCTGAACATAGAAAGATCTGAGTCTCCAATGCAGCCACAAGTAAATTGACAATGCCCTCTTCCTCTGCCCACTTGAAATCTCCAGGCAGCCAACGTACATAGAATGCAGTTCAAAGCCATCCAGGAATACTTTGGCTATTTTCACAGCAAGGAGGCAAAAATCCTGTTGCTCTGCCACTCGTCCGTGTCATAGCAACGGACAAGATCACAAAGAATAGAAGTTCTGTTGACATCCCATTACCAAAAATAAGAAAAGATGCAAAGGGATGGCTAAGGAAGATGGACGGAAGCCAAAAATGAGCTACTAGCAAATCTGACTAGTCTATCTGTTTTCCAGAAGAGCAGCAACTTGGGGGACCCCTGGATGAGTAGGATTCCAGTAGATTCCACCTTCAGCTCAATATTTCACTGGCATGGAAATGGCTCAAAGAGGGACAGCATGTAATAGATGCTGCCTATGAAGCCTGGTGCAATCCAGTTCAACTGGGTTGCACCAGTAATGTTTTTAAAAATTACAGTTTCTCCCAAATAATCAGGAGGCAAATTTTCCCTTAGAGAAAGTCCATAGTGAGTTAGGTCAATGGTCCAAATACTCAGAGGATGATTCTGATCTTCTGTGGTGATGCGGCCCAGAGCATACCAGTTTTACATCTGCATGTGACATGACCATGAACGTGGCTTTAAGTAATCCATGAACGTGGGCTGCAAAACAGAGAGGCAGTATGTTAGTCACAGGCAAACGCCACCAGCTGTGGCGTGGTCTGCTGAAGTCAAACTTCCCTAACAGGGAAGATCAAGTAACATTTTCATATCCCACAACCCTAATCTTATCCCCACTGAAAGGCACAGAAGTCTAGCTGCAGCTGCAACGAGCTGCCTGCCTTCTGCCCTGCCTGTGGTTCTGACACATCAGCTCAGTGCCAACTAATAGCTTATCACCTCATGAAGCCTGTCATTTATGACAGCGATCTCTTAAGTGGGAAACAGACTTAAAATTGAATTTGCCTGAGCACACCTTTGGCTAAAACTGAAGTCAACTAGCACAGAACAAACTTTTATGTAGGAAGAAGTCTGATGCCAAGGAAGTGTCAGAGAAAGCAAGTACAACAAAAAACCCTGACCATTTATAGGCAATTGATTCTTGTTGCCACCCACGCTAATCCAGGAAAGGCACAATAGGCTTAGTTTCTGTGGGCCTCCTAGACAAGTTTCTCCTGACCTCAGTGGCTGAGTGCTATAATTATATTCACACAGCCAGAGCATACTTGGAAGTAGCGCCTTATGTCCTCTCAGATGTGGGAAAAACATCCTCAGTTTCACTGTCAGCAAAGAGTACTAAGGAAAGCACTTTTGTTAAGAAGAGCTTTCTGAGATTCTATGGGTTTTAGACTAAATACCTATTATTTTAATAAACTAATAGAGCAGACTGTCAGAAAGGCTTGTGCCATTTAATTCCTGCCCTGTCCCACAGCAGTAAAAACAAGCTGCTCATACGGTCAATTATCCCACAGGGCAGGGTCAGTCACTCACATTTTCCATAGGGCAATACTGGCGGGCATACCACTCCTGGCTATACAGGCAGATGATGACACCTTGGCCTAGGAAGAGGGACGTCCACATGATCACATTCCAGATGGGCCCCTTCCGACGGTCGTTAAGAATGAAGTTGAAGACCACTGGGAAGAGGTGAAACAAGAAAAGCGGCTGAAAATCACTTGGAAACCAGCTGATACCAGTGGATACTCCCCTTCCCCTTCATTCCCAGAACAGAGCTGTTCCCTAACACTGGTGTAACGCACAAAAATCTGATTATGCACTGCATTAAAGCAAATACTAGGACTTGATTCTGACCTTTACTTCCAAGAAGTTCACCAGCAAGCTAGCACAGCTGTATGCCTCTCTGCCTGGGGATCAATACCGATTTGTTATGTATGTGACCAAAACACACTGGCAGAGGTGGCCTAGAGTTCTGAAGCCCTCTAACTTATTCTAGCTCAAAATCAAAAAAAAAAATAATCCAAGAGCCCTGTGGTGTAAATGCCTGAAGTAACTAGGAAAATAAAACTAACATTCACACTTTTAAGGAAAAGGTACAGCATTGAAGAGGCTTTCAGGGTAGGGCATAACTGCATTATCTGAGCGTTCCCTAGGCTCCCAACCTTAGATGCTATCGCGCTGGGGAAACTTGGTGTGCTAGCTCTAAGGAACACCACGGAGCGTAGAGTGGAGTGGAGACACCACGGCTAGGCTCTGTAATCAGGTGGGGCCTCGATTGTTCTTGTGCACAAAGCTGCACTTTTTGCCACCCTAAGCCAAAGACCTGTCATGTTTTGACAAATGCTGTACCCTAGTGTACTTTTTGCTCATTATAACATCATTATAATACCAAAACACACCTCCATCCCAAAAGCTACCCGCCTCCAAGGTGCGACCACCCCTCACTGAGCATGCGCTCTGAATTTCTCGGAGCCTATTACTTTAAACGGAGACGGGAAAACTTTACACCAATCATAACTAAGATATGCTTGACTAGAGCCACTCAAGCTCCACCTAAAAGATAGAAAATAATATAAATTGGCCCAAGAGAGAGGGGATGTTAGGGAAGATACCATCGTCAGGGGAGATACCATCCCAAGGACATACAACATCCTTAGGACCTCCTGACTCCTGGGATCAGTCGACGGGCTGAGCCTCTCTTCCTCCCCCCATTGGGACGCCTTTGGGTGAGATCTGAATATTTGCTTATAAATCTCTATAGAGTCTTTGATCCTTTTAACGCGTTTATTCCTAGAACCCGCACCTAGAACCCGCACCTAGAACCCGCACCTAGAACCCGCACCTAGAACCCGCACCTAGAACCCGCACCTAGAACCCGCACCTAGAACCCGCACCTAGAACCCGCACCTAGAACCCGCACCTGCTGACATGCAGAATTAACTAAGACTTTGAAAAAAGGAAGTAGTGCTACTAAATATTTATGGTGTGACATGAAGAGTAGTATGCATCATACACAGTCTCTTCCTCCCCATCCATATCTTGCTTGTTTAAGTCCCAAGTTTAGCTGCACAAAGCCATTTACAAGGTTTGGACCCACAATTGCAGACTCTTGGAGAAGAAACAGTTCCATACATCAGTGATGCCACAGCCCATTAACATACTCTCTCCTGGGAACTTACTTCCAAAGCACATAAACAGGCAGAAGAGAACTGGATAGAAGAAGCCAAAGCAGATGCTCAGAACATACTCGTGCACAGCAGCCGATACTGAGAAGACAGACAGCATAGCTGCTGCTCTGAACTTCTTACCAAAGAACTGGAAGACAGAAGAATACCAAGTGTTATAATCTGTTCTGCTGTTGTTTTAGTTCAGTTGTTTCAATTTATTTTTTAATTTTTAACAGCCTTAGCCAAAAGGGCCTTCTCTTGCACTGACATACATAAAATGCTAAATTCTTTAGAGAACACCTTGGAATTTAGGTGTTTCTTTCTTAAGACATTTCCTGTCTTCTACATGAGTTCTCAGGTTGAGCCCGTGCATGACTCATCAAAAGCTCATCAAAATAGAACATGAGTTCAAACTGTCAAGTCAATCACAACATTCCAAATAGAGACCAGGCTTCAGATCCACGTTTTGTGCACACAGTGGACTTGGAAGTGAGCAACAGATACTCTAAGTAGTACAGCGGCTACCCAAAACCAGAAGAGGCAAACCGGTTGCGTGCTTCTCAATGGACAGTGATGGGGCATTTGGAAAAATGCACTGTCTTGTAACTTACCCAAAGGAAGTCCCTGTATGCGTAGTAATAGAGCCAGTCGTGTACTACCACGTTCCAGGTTCTGTAGTAGTTTGCATAGGATGTGGAGTTCCACCAGTCCTGAAAGCACAGTTGAGTGTTAAATCTAATTCAGCACAACCCATTCTACAAATCTATTTTAGGATATCAAGAAATGTTGATTGAAATAATACCAAGGCAATATAGCAGTTTGCACCATGAAATAATACATTCCATTGGACTTTGAACATTTTACTCTTTTTATCAAGATTTGGTTTTGTCTAAGTCTGCAGTGGTTGAAATGATGAAAGAAAAAATGCTAACAGAGCTATTAGGTATGCCTGGTGGGTGGATCTGTTCATGCAAAGGGAAGACGTATTGCCCCACAAATCATTCAGAATTCCAAGTAAAACTACAAACTGTTCTCAAGTACAGCAACGAATTTGAGCCCTAACAGAATAAAACAAGCAAAATCCTGTAGTTGCTTCATTAAGAAAAAGCTTCTGTTTTCCTTCTCTTTCCTTTCCATGACAAAAGCATCTGGTTTGGAAGCTTTATAACGCATGCTTTATGAATTGTAACTCCTGGTTCTTACCTTGTAGAACATCCTATCTGCAAAGCGCATCATCTCAGCAAATGCATTAAGCCAACAGTGAAGGAAGGCAAAGAAGACCAGGAAAAGAATAAGTACACCTAGAAGCAAGACAGAGTGAGATTGATTTTGTAGTATTCTCACTCAGCTACACGTTGGAACATGTAACACAGTCAAAATTGTTCTGATAAGCACTGACACAAGCTTTATGCCACCTACACAAAAAGTAAAACCATATCGGTTTCTTATTTCAGACGGCAAGAGGGCCTAGAAAACTTAATTCAAAAACCAAACTTTTATTTTGTGCTCTCAATTCTGAAGTTTAACACTGAAGTTTCCTCACAAGACCTCCTTTGTGCATCTTTTGCCCATTGTAAATACAGCTTGTATCAAGCAGTTCCCCTCCCTTCTGTCTCTCCCATAAAGATAGTTACTTATGGATCCAGGTCTTACCTGGCAGAATGGAGTTGAAGATGCAGAGGACCAGCCCTCGTAAATTAAAGGTTTCTTGGCTACTATTGCGAAACTGAGGAATGCAGAGTCTCACAAAGATGTAGTAGGCATAAAAAAGTGAACCAAGCACCTGAAACAGAAGAGTGATTTTAAGAGAAATGCACAATTAAGACATTACCACTTCGCAGCTCTAGAAGACAGGAACAGAGGAACAGCAGCTGCCAGCACAAGTATAATTTTACTATGCTACTAATGAGCTTCCGTAAGGGTCTAGTCAAAAAGTGAAGCAGCAACCATTTCTGGAATGTGTTCACAGCCAGGAAGGAAAAAAATAATCAGCTTTTCTACTAGTCTTTGCTACTACAGAAGTTGCAAGTTTCTACTTGTCCTATCAACTCAGATATCATGACACAGAAGACTTATGTCAATGCCAAAGTAAGTGGGCAAAGTGCTTTGTGATCTAAGTCCAGGACAAGTTTAGAAATAATTGAAAAATACATGCTGTAATTATATCTAGTATTAAAACTTACTCTCTTATTCCAAAGGAGATAGTAAAAGCCAAACTACCTCAGCCCTTCCCCCGCTTACAAATCCCTGCTCTGAAAGTTGAAGTCAAAATGCCACTGCTTTAAATACTCCTGTAAACCAGGTGTGTGCTTTGTCATTCTTTTGTGAGAGTGAGCAGCCGAAGGCCTACGATTTTTTAAGAAAAAAAACAGGAATGCATTGTATTAAAGTTTCAGTCAGGCAAAGCCATTACTTGGAAACAAATCCACAAGAAGCCACTGAAGCTCACAGCCCAGACAGGTTCTCCTTTGACACTGAAGTGAAGATCAGGTCAGACTTCAGCTCAAATAAGCACTGAACTTCAGGCCTTATTTCAAAATCGGTTTGAATATCTGCAGACCAGTTGCTGTGCCAGTGCATTACAATGCATCGTCAGTATGAAGAAAGAGGGACAGAGCATGGATATTGCTCCCCCTACACACACAGCTCTGTTTGTATAGAAGGGAGTCTGCTTGCTCAAGAAAATAATTCTAGAGGGTTGTTTCAGCAAGGATTATTTATTTCTGACAATTATTAGTACAACATCATTATCTTTTTTTTTTTAAATCCGTAAGTATTCTGTTCCAGTAAACCCACAACACAGTGAAGCAACTTAGTGCCCAATGGATAAGTGTTTAGCAACACATTTTACATGACCTCTGAAAATCCATTCTTCAGAAAGCTGTATTGCTCACCTGTGCGAACTTGGTAGCTACGTAGCCCCATCTTACCATAGGATTCCTAGGAAAAAGAACAGTGTCACATCTAAATAGGTCTTCAGCAAAATCCTCCTTTCAATTACTCATTTTCCTGATCTATTTTCTGAAAAAGACTTTTTAGAATTCAAGGTTCTTAATCTCTTGCCATTCAACAAGAGGTGCCTGGACCAAATTGCTGGTTCCTCACGTTCAACCACAGCAGGACAACTATAGCAACCCCATAAATGGGAAAGGATCTTGAGGGCAGCATTACGCAATTACACAGGAGATGGTGATCTGCCCAGTAGTCACAAAACTGCTGACCTGACACTACCAAAGTTCATCACAAAGTACAGAAAAGTTGGTGAGTTCCTAGTTCCAAAGGCTTTGCCCTGCCTCCTCAAACTCAGAGGTAGGGCTTTCTATGAACACCACATGAAGCAATGCACAAGCCTGCTGCAGGAACAATATTCAGTTCATCTGTTTCATGTCCTGTGCACTTCCCAAAGAAAAACTAGAACTGCCAAATTAAAAAAATATTATTAGTGGAGTTTCTATAACCACATCTTGTCTTTCCCAGGTTAAAGATTTAACCACATCTTTAGAAAAGATCTAATTCATTAACTTAATAGATAGCATCCAGGGAATGTTGGCTTCAGTTCTTAGACTACTTTAACGTTCTACTAGTGTTGCTCACATTACCTGGGATAGTTGTCTCTATAGATGAGGGTGGGAGCAAAGAGGAAGTACAGGTATTGAGAAATTCGGGGAATAGGTACTGAGCCTAGAAGAGGAGAAAAGAAAACTCTTCAGTCTTGTTGCTTACCGAAGGGTTCATTTCCCCAGTACCCTCTCCCAAAATACAGGTCTCATCACCTCAAAAAAGAGCAGACTAGAACTAAGGGTAGGGGATTCCCAGGGGATAAAGCAAACTAGACATATCAGAAGGAATTATCCTTGTGAAGCACAGCTAACAGGTCAGGGTGGCTAACAGGCAGTACAGTGCTAACACCCGGATATCACGTTTCCTTTTCTCCTACGGAAAAGAGAACTATAAGGCCAGCACGAAAACAGGGGTTCATGTTCAGCACTGGCAAACGTCACCAAGAGAGCTTCTTGGATGTTCTTCTGGAATTGCTGTCATTTCACTAGAGCACTGAACTGGGGATGTGCAGGCACCCTCTACGTACTAATCACAGAAGCAGAAATAGAGTCCTGCTGAAGCAAGACAAATCTGAATGGTCTGACTCATTGCCTGATACCAAATGAAAAGGTTCAGACTGAAGTCATGATGCAGAAGACCATCCCAGAGCCTCACCACCAGGGTGATCTACTCAAATCTTACTTCTTTCCAACTCATGACACCAGCTCAGAGAAATGGAGGGTAAGCATGAGCTGGTTATGCACAGTTGTTAGCAAAAAGCAGGGCAAGTTACTCACTAGACTTCTCCTTTACAGATGACAGCACTCGAGGTACGTTTTCCCGGACAAATGAATGAGCCTTCATAACTAGACGAACCTGTAATATTAAGAGAACATCACCTTAATACTCACTTTAACTTCCCAACAAAGATTGCATCCAGCATCTTAGGGCAACACCTTTAGCATCTTGGCTCCTCTCCAATTTACTCCTACCAGGAAAGAGCTCCTTCCTCTGCCCATAAGCCTGTTTAATTGTCAGGAATTTAAAACACTGCAAGGAGAAACAAACTGTAACAATCATGACTGAGGAGAGTCAAAACACATCTCATTTACGCTCATAGGACTGCAGTATATGGTGTACACAGGGATTCCAAATCAGACCAGTAAGCCACTAGCCAGCTAACCAAAAACTCTGGCTAGTAAAAGGGAAGCAAAAAAACCTATCCCTTTCAATAGGACAGTACATTTCAAAGTCCTGAAACTGTGCTGTTAAAGTTAAGTGTCCTAAAGCAACAACGACAAGGCTGAAATACAGTGGTACCACCTATAGATCTGCAGCTGCCATGCAGGGTTTTTTCATTCTTCTTAAAGTTAAGGACCAAAAGGAAGGCTCAACCAAATTTAATTCTTCAGGCCTACACACTGATCTCTGACCATCCTTGGATTAACTCATTTAAGCAGTCCTCCACAAACTCATATGCCTTCCACCACTCTAGAAAAAGAAGATTACATTTCCAATAAAGTTCAATAAAGACAAAGAAAGAGGAATTGCTTGCTGACTATGTATCTTTACTTAAAAGAGGAGTGTTACAGCTTCCTGGTGAGCTACAGCACAAGTCCCTACAGTTGCTTTTAGGCATTTAGCATCCACAGGAAAACTAGAAATACGATTTCAGCCTTGAAGCATGTTCAGAAAAAAAAAACACATGCAAAATCCTAGGGTAAAATAAAAAAGTGGTTTCCACATCAAAACAAAGTTTGCTATCGGTAGTTTTTCCTCATTAGACCTGCCACATAAAAGTGTTTAAGTCAAAGATTAACTCCATCCACAGCCCTGGCTTAATTTAATGAATGAAACAAACACTTAATCCCATCAGAAAAAAGGACCCTTTTTATTTTGAAGAGAAGGGTCAGCACAACTATAGGTAGTAGATAGGCACCTACCTGTTCCAGTATTACAATAAATCGGGAAGCCGGAGGCAGGGCGTATGATAGAGCAATATAGGTCGGCCCAAACCCAAGTCCAACTGTTTGGAAGAGCGTGAACAACATCCCATAGAAGAGAGAGCGGATTACACGATGGGAGGAGCTGCAGTAACCTTGGGCCCAGTGGAAGAAAAGGCCGTATGGAATGATAACCGTGGCACAGAACATGCACAGCCAAGTACAGAAGACAACTGGGAACTTTCCAAAAACGAAAACCAGGAGATCAAATCCGAGGACCAGCCTGAAAGGCACAAGGGAAGAGACAATACTCAGGGCCCATTGTTTCATTAGGAAATACTTCCACTTCACTAAGTGGTGAAAGGTCAGATCATCATTATTTTGAAGACCTTCACAAAAGGTCCGAACACCATTATTTTTAGTGAATAGGCAGAAGTGACTGTGGCAGTTTTCAGCTCAGAAAAGAGGGCTATCTGTGGTAGGTGTAAGTGACCACCCACCAGCACAGCAGATAAAAGCTAAAGGACACACGCCATAAATGCTGTCAGGAACAGCTTACCTTCAAATCCCACAGGGTTTAAGTTCATCTTTAAGATGAGAATGTGCTTTGAGAGTATGCTCAAGCTCATCCCTGTTAATAACAAGCACGTGACTGAACAATGCGCTGCTGAATCAAGGTCCAAAAGAGCTTCTGGGGAACACTCATAGGACAGCACTAATCCATGAAGAACCAGTTCTTCCCAGGGAGTTTAACATCTAGAGAGGCTCCCCTCCCCACACGCCACCATAGGCATCTAGCACTCAAACCTAATTCAATTCTGCTTTGTGAAAACTGTATACATTCCACATGGATTCATTTTTAGAAGTCACACAAAAGGCTTACAGTAATTGGGTGGTCAATGTGAACATATTTGAACAATGCACACTGAATGATTTCATTAATCAAACTTAAACATAAGGTCCAGAGGTTCAGTTGTAGCCCAAAGTCACCAGAGCTTACTCTTACACATAAGTAGCTGTTCTAAACCCAGCTCAGAGGAACGGGTAATGCAGAGTATACCAACACAACTTGTTCTTATCTGTTAGGCTTATTGCAAAGTGAATCTAAATTATCAGATCTAGCTTTTTTTTTTTTTTAATTAAATAATCACAGATAATACAAGAGGAAATGACCTTAAGTTGCATCAGGGGAGATTTAGGTTGGATATTAGGAAAAAAATTATTTCCTGAAGGGTTGTGAAGTATTGTCACAACTACATCACTGGGCAGCCTGAGTCACCATCTCTAGAGGTCTCCAAAACCTGTAAATGTAGTGCCCAGTGACATGCTTTAATGGTGGACTTGGCAGTCCTAGGCTAACAGTTGGACCAGGCGATCTGAGGTCTTTTCCAGCCTAAATGATTCTATGATTCTAACCCAGTCCTTCAGCTATTTTAGAGGTAATTGCTGACTTTCCCCCAAAATCCATACCGCTGTTAAGTGAGGATCAGCTAAATGATGTTCAGTAGTGTATGAACCCGCTCTTATACCTAGACAACCAAGATAACAATTATAATCAAGACACAGCTCTGGCTTTTTACACTGAAGACCAGATAATCAGCAAGATCAACATGTAATCCTACTTGTGTACATGAGATACAGCCTGCCAAAGAGATACTATTTAAAGCAACAACCAAGCGTGAGGAAAGCAGTCTTTCACAATCCTGTTTCGAACTGGCTACCTTCAAAGAACAGTCTTAACAGAGGCTGTGCAAATATCCTTGAGATTCTTCCACAGGATAAACGAAGTTCTATTTTTAAGCACAAGTACAGCATTCCAGGACCATCATTTCTAAACAGAAAAAGGACTGCTAACATATTTAAAGTATTTTCTTCAAAGACACTGTCCTCCAATCAATGCAAGCAGCTGAAGGCTGCTGTTTCACTACTGGTATTGAAATAAAGCACTTGTCCATAAGATTTTCCCAATGGCTAGGTAATTTCATTTGAAACTTCCATATCCCCTCAACAGGGATTGCAGCATATTCAAAGTACACCAAGCTGAACACCCCCTTCTAATAAGATCAAGGATGGATTCCTTCCTGCTCCATTCTGCAGTTTGTGTGTAACTCTGGTTCCTTGGGAGCAAGCACTTCCTAGCCCCGGCCCTTCTCTTTCCAAAGCACTCTTACCTTCCTTCATCAATGAAGTCTACTAAAAGCGTGCTGAGGATGAAGACGATGAGAAGAGCGATGAACATGTGGTAGATCGTCCTGATGTGACTCACTTCAAACAGCTCACTAAGGGAGAGATTCAAATGCTATCATAACATCCACGTAACAGATCACACCTCCAGTAAGTTGCTTTCAAAGCATTTCACAGTACGGTAACATGATATCACCATTCCAATTCAAGAGACTGCAATTAACACTATTTAAAAGCCAGTCTGCATGTCAGACACTTCTTTGGTTTATCCTCAAACAAAGAATAATTAGCCATTATCCAATGGTACTGAGGGATTGTATATTTACATTAGGGGAAGCCTGCAAGCTGTAGGTTGGATGTTTCAGAAAGAAATGGAGAAGTTCAGGTGGATTAGTCCATGGGGGATTGAACACTATGGAAAGCAGAGCACCTCTAAGCAAGGGCTAGCTTGTTTGTTATCAAGGGTATTTTCAGTCAGTCAATTTAATGGGAAGGGTGAAGCTGAACTACTCACTCCAAGAGGGACCTCCTCGCAGTAAATATCTTCCCATGTTCTGGAGGGGCTCTCAAGGATCTGCAAACAAGGAGAACATTCAAGAAAAATGCAATTAGGGATTTCAGGAAACAACATTATTACAGGACAAGCCTAGAACTGACTTACTTGGCTTTATGTAGCTCCTTCTCAGAGCAGGAAGCTGGGAAGAGGGAGGCTGAAGATGAGGAGTCCAGGAATGCTGATTTTGCCACCAAACTGTTCACAAACTCTGTGAAGTGACTGTCCACTTCCTTCATGAAAACTGGCCTCAATTGCTGACAGAGTGAAAACAGGGCAAGTTATTTAAGTCTCTGGGTATAAGTCATAAGTGACTTACATTTCTTTTTATGCCAGAGCAGGACAGAAAAAGGCGTCAAGAAAATATTCCTGTACCATTGCCCTACAGATGGAGCCAACTTGGACAAGATCAGAGGCTTATCCAGACCCGTTCACACACCTCAAGCCACAGGACTTTGAATGATGTTTATCTTCCCTATCAGATGCGACAGGAACAAAGCAAACATACTGACCTTCACGTGTGTCTGGAGAGGCAGGTATTTCACATTTTATGGCGCTAAGGAAGTTGAGCTAAACTGAATTCATGAGACCCAGAAAACATTTTTAACCTGTTAAATCCCTACCACACAAAACCAAGTGCAAACAAGATTTGTATTTTAGCCAATCTAGTGCTACTGGAGAAAAAAAGGCTTTTGTTGCTTGTGGTTAAGCAATCAATATGGAACTTCTCATGCCTTAATGCAGGAATGATCTCAAAGATATGAGCAAAGAAAGAAATATTGACTTCGCTCTGCTACTGCTGTTCAGATAAGAACTTCTCTGTACCACTGAAGCTACAGAACGCTCCAAGACTTCCTTAAAGCAACAAAACAGGGCCACACTGCCAAAAGCATTAAGACTGGTGCTGTGAGAGAGAAAAAAAGGTAGGTAGCAAGACAAAAGTTAAAGAATTAATGGAAACAAACATCCCAGCATGATCTGCTACGCTCCCAGGCAGCTTCACATCAGTTATTTTCTCTAATACAGCCAGTTGGGACCAAATCGCACCATTTCCAGCATATTCGTGTCCTCCCAACACCTCCCCAAGTTATCAGAAAACTTGGACAGCATCTTGTTTGCTAGAGCTCTTCATTTCTAAGGGTTCATAAAAAATGCATGAGCATTTTCCTTATCTACCGTTTTCTTGGAAAAATACTTAGGTATAGCACAAAAAGCTGATAACTGGCTATGAATGAGGCACAGGCCACCCTGGTCAAAGACTGCCTACTTCACCTGATAAAAAAAATTCTTTCTAGAAAGGAAAAGATTATTATTGGGATGTTTAAGTAACTTATCCAGACTAGGACTAGAATTCATCTTCAAATGACAAACAATGCAGCGTTAAGATTATAGCCTAATACCACTTTTGTCTTGCCTAAAGACTAGCGTGTACGATTCATTCCCCTATTTTCCAGCTTACAAAATATCTCAATGTGCTCTCTTTAGCCTCACATCATGAACTTTCAAAGACCTGATCTCCCACACCCCAGGCAGAGTTTTTAAAACAAGATGCATTGATAAAATATTTAAAATTACTTATTTATGTAGAAAATGTTACATTGAGCTCAGGATAGCTCTTCCCTACAGTACAAATTCTCTCGCTCTTTATTTGCAAAGAGGAACCCTAGATTTGCACAGTAGCTTAAATGTTATTCTTATGACTAGGAAAGAAAAATTATTTCCCTCAAGGAGGGGAAAAAAAGGAAACAAGTTCACTTGTATTTCAGTGACAGCTTGGGCAACCACAAGATCCTAAGACTGTTAGCACTTCAGAAGCCAGATAGTTATCTTCAGCACAGGAGATAAGCAAGTTTCAAGACAGCTCATAGGGCTACAAGCTTAATTATACACTATGGGTGGTTTTTGTTTGTTTTTAAATGCAAGTGTTTATTAGCAGCACTTGTCTGACCATCATTTTGCATTGGACTTTCAGTTTGCCTTCAGATTCAAGGCCCAAGTCTTTCTACATGGTAACTAAACATGATTTCATCTACTCTTCCCATTGATCTTCAGCTCAAGAAACACTTCTCTAACTGCTTTCAGAATTCCTTACCAGCTCTCGTTCTGTAATCTTTAAGGCTGAAAAGTAACAAAAGTCTATTTTCAAGGAGGGAAAGAAAGAGCCTGGAAGTTGTGCACAGAAATGATGCTCCCTCAGAACAGCATTTGTGATGCTTGAACTCATTTGTCAGTTGATGTTTACGTTTCGGTGCTTAACAATTACGCTAAAGAAAGCTGAAGCAGCATTATTTTTGCTAAGAAGGAACTGGCACAAAGACTAATAGAACAAGGAAGTACACACCAAAAGCTCATCTAAAAAGCCTGTTTCAGTAACAGAGCTTTTAGGCCAGCAAAACCTGTTAACAGATGATGTATTCATAGAAAATGCTATTGTCTAATGCAACAACAGCCAAACAGCCAAGCTTAACTCTTGCAGTAAATACAAAATAATCTGAAATGAGACCACAAAACCAGAAGGCCCTGAAGTCAAGCCACGCCAGAACTCTACATTCTTCCTGTTTCACAGTGGTCAGATTCAGAGAGATCTCTTGAAACAGAAGCTGCAGTAGGAGAAGGGGCAGATTAATATTTAACTTAATAAAAATATTTTTCCCCTATTTGGCAGCTGCCAATATAGAATAAACAAACTTCACCAGCACTTAATGAAACAGCTCTTAGGAGCTGGCTACATACTGCTATCTGGGAGGCAGAAGAGGCTTCTCTTGCAGAGAAAGTGATTTATTCATTTAAAAACAATAGGAAGAGTTAGTTGAGTACTTCGGAACTACGGCCTGTAACAGAAGACACCACTGCTCTGTCACAGCCTGCTTTTATACCATGCATGCACACGCATATGCTGACCAAAAAATAAAATACAGCTTTCTACTCCTCTTGAAGCGCTCACATTTCCATGCCAAAATAAAAGCACTATTCAGTTTATTTTAGTTCCTCCCACCTCCCCCACCACTTTTTTTTTTTTTTAAGCCTAATCACCTCTCAGCAAGATTTTAAGAAATTATTTCCTTAAATTACCTCTTCCCTCTCAGCTAGCACTCCACTGATATTGCCTTCTCTTAACACAACCCTTCAGGGTCAACATCAACATATGCGTGTGCTTGGACTGGGAAAATAGGACAGAAGTTCTCGCTAAATAAAATACAACACAACTGGAGCACAGACCCTACAGTAACCGTAATTCTGTACAACAAAGCTACACAACATATCATGCTATACTGGCTTCTATTTACAACTACAACTCAAAGGGCAGTCTGAGAAACTGCCAGAGTAACTGTTAGTGCTCAAGAAGCCAGGTGACTCAGTCACCAAAGAAGTGAAACAGCAGAGGAGACAATGTACCTCCCACCAGCTTACGCAATGACAGGGTGCATACACACAGCTGGCCTTGTAGTGTCCCCTAACTCAGGGCACTTCAGTAAGAGTTTCCTAAATCACAACTGAAGTTTTAGACAAGTGATTGGGCAGATCCACTCACCTGTAACCATCAAGTTTCAATTAAAAGAATCTGATCGTTATAAGAACAAGGACAAGAAGGGGGACAAGAATAAAAAATGCTATGCGATAAATAACAGAAGCTGGCCAGCAATAGGCCACAAGTTGGAGAAAGTTGAGCCAAGTAACCCTGTAGCTTACTGCTAAAGAGAAAATTACATGTTTCCTCTTCATTGTACTCCTTCTAACAGGTTTGGTAATTTCAGTTACTGAAACGTCACAACATTAAGCCCTGACCAAGTGACAAACACCATTCCCAACTCAGTTCAGGATTAACAGAGGACTAGATCCTCCAACTGGACTACAAGCTACAATGAAGGCATCCTAATGGAAGTAACACCTGCCAGCCACAATTCCCATTTGAATCAGTGCAAGCTGTCAGTGACCAGCACTTTTCAAGCAAGCATCTGTCTAGGCCTCAGATACCCGCCACCTAAAGAATAAACCGGAATCCAAGCTTCTGTTGTGTAAACCACTGGACAACAGGAGCAGGCACTCCAGGAATTCTGCAACATATGCAAGTTTTTACTTAGCCTTGTAGCTAAGTTTGTAGCTTTGAGGCACCTTAAATTTGCAAGTTGCTAAACTCAACATTTAGAACCTGAACTCCCTGTGTTTCAGGAGCAACTTGAATAATTAGAAATGCCACTGACCCTGCTGGTTTTCTTTGATTCTTATTATGGATAAGAAATCACTTTGACTACAAGCTAGTATGTCTCAAACCTAGTGGCCAGAAAACATTTAGAAAGAAAAGACTTTCCTGATGAAAGAAATCCAAGATCAAGCTGTTTGCTTGCATCCAGCTAGTACCCCCTGAAAACTGGAGCTTACAAAGCTCCGTGTGCTTAACAGTCCTTTAAAGCTTGCTTGTGCAAGCATCTGTTGCAAACAGTGATTTGCAAGAGCTGTGTTTGTCTGCAGAGAAAAGATATGAGGCAGATATGAGGCTTGCTCTATCATGCCCTCAGTAAGAATCACTCAGAGAAGACAACGTATGAAATAAAATTCAGGGCTGACTATCCCTCTCATGGGCTGAATTTTAGGAGTTTCAGCATAACAAACAGGACACCCTTAGCAGAACCCACTGACATACACTATAGTTATCTGTTGTAAATTACCACTGATAGAGAGACAGAAAGGACTTTAAAGCAAGGAAGTCTCAAAGGTCTCAAAGGCAGAAGATAGTTTTCTGTCCTACAAGTATTCATCTCCTTGAAATCTATAAGGCAATTAGATGACTTCATCTTTACCATGGAATTCTCCACAATAAAATGAAGAAAGAGTGCAGGACAATTTGCCCTGAGGAACAAGCCTGCTGCGAAACAATGGTTAGCAAAGAGGGTGCAGTTCATTGTTAGCTAACTTCAATTAATTTGCCTATAAATCATCTTAGCATAAGCTAAGACAATGGCAATTCACACAGACGCAAGATGACGTTAGAAATAAACAATATTATTTTTGAAAACATTGCTCACTGAGAAAAAAAAGTGGGACCAATGCTACATGTAAGAAAGATCATCTTCACAGCCAGGGCACCAGAAGCAGTGGGACACAGGCTAGGTGCTGTACATGCCTTTATCCAGTGGGTAGCAGGTCACAGAGCATTTTAAACACTAAACTTGCAAGCTGTCAAAAGGGAACAGGCTAGCTGACAATCACAGTGTTGTCAAAAGTTAGTAGTGAGGGAAGTTTAGTTTTATTCAAAGTTTATTCAAAGTTATTTTATTCAAAGTTTGAACTTTGAATGCCTCAAAGTTCGTTCTTATCACTGGACTCTAACCTACTGGGGGGTCAAGACAGAATTGTGTTTGATAACACTGCCTCTTGTGCTAAGTCAGGAGAGAGAAGGAAAAGAGAGAGGGCTGTGTAGAAGTCACCATACTCAAGTTATGACTGAGTAGAGATTTGTGTTCAGCACTAGCCAGCCTCCAAAGGAAACAATCTGGGTCAATCATCCCGTTCCTCCCCACAAGGAAACATTAGAGTGTATTTACCTCAGCTTCTGCTATTAGCTGCATTTTCCTGGTTATCACATGGTCAACATCAACCCGGCCTAAGGGAGGAAAGCAAATATTTAGCAGTTGCATCTTCAGCAATGTGACCACATATAAAAAATACAGGAAGAACAGCATGCAGTAGCTTATCCATTGATTTTTCATTAGAGCTCTTGATTTTTAGTAAGGTCCCTGTAAATTCAAAATAAAACTGCAGAAAATTCACAAAGCATGAACAAGTATTTTAAACAGCCATTTAGGATCACAGTATTAGAAGGCAGGCAACAACTGATAGCGTGCTGGATTTCTGAAAGCTTTGCAACTCCACAAATCTTCCCAAGGTCCCTAAACGTATTCAACCTTGAAACAGCAATTAGAACAACCCTTGGAAGGTCACATCCAAGTGTGCTGATCTTTTGTCAGAGTTTTATCTCAGGCACAGTGAACTAGACATAAGATTAGGTTGTCTGGAGGTCTCTACACTGCCAATAGACAAGGCAGTCAAATCACAGCTGTCTGTAAAATAAAGCAACCAGCTCTGAAGACAGGCTAAGTGACAAGTTGGAAGATGATCCTGCATTCAAACCTGGCTACTCCCCCCATGTCATCCCCTATGAAAAGGGCAGGCATCAGTTTGACTGCATTCCTCAATGTATTTCATCGCTTAGCCAAATGGGTCTCACCATGCCATAGCATTATGGTCATTAACAACACCTTTGTCTTGAATATTAAGCCTCAAATATTGCCCTTCTTTTGCATATAAAACTATACACATCTGATACTTCTGTTGCATCAGGAGGAACACCATTCACAAACCAGTCATTTTGGGGCAGATGAGTTTTAAGACAAGGTTTGTCTGCAGCAGTTGCAGAGAACGGGTAAGCCAGCTGGCATTTCACTTCCATAATTAACTTTGATCTTCTGTTTTGTTAATTCTTACAAGGATCTTACATAGGAAGGAAAAGCAGGATTAAACCAGCAACATCCACCCTCCCCCCTAAAATACGTGTTAGGGTGAAAAGATGCCAACAGCCCTTGCCTTGTGCATATCCTCTGGGAATTACAGCTACAACCATACGGCTAACATTACAACTTCTGTGTTCAGTTTCTATACAGCATTATCACACTTGCAGTGCTCTGTGCTGCTAGCAGATTCACAGCAGTTTGATGGCTTATAATGCCATTCTTGTACGTGCACATCCCATCCACACAAAGCGTATGGTGTGCTTTAAATAGAAGCAAGGGCTTCTGCAAAGCACTCATCTGAAGGTGCTCCTGTGAGCAGACAATTGTAATAATGTTTAAATACTCCAGGGAGAACTGCAGCTCCGATGTAGAAGAGTGAAGTGAAACCTTACATTCAGTGAAGCAATGCTCATTTGTCAGCATTCATTTGAAATCCCTGCCACTCTGTATCAAGCAGGCAGGCAGAATAGTTTCTACCCTTAAAAAAAAAAGATACACAGGCTGCAGACCCACGAACAGACTGGTGATAAGTCTAATACTTCGCAGCCTTGTAACACAAACAACGCAATTACTAAACATCATGATTTTTTGGGCTGCACAAATAGATCACTTCTCACAAAAATAGAATTCTTGGTTGCTAAGCATCACACCTCCAAAACAACAGAAAAAATATTACCTAAGCATTTAAGCCTACCACACTGTTGTACTTGCTGAACAGCAGCTGTTTGTGGAAAACAATCCAAGAGTGTAAGACACCTTGTGCTACTCAGCTCATGCACTTGGCTGGTCTCAAATGGATCCCCCCACCCAAAGAAAAACTGTAAAAACACATCAAGCCATTCCATAAGCAGCAGAACAGTACACCCTTCACATCATCTCAGGGGATCTACTCCCTCAATGCACCGCTCTGCAATTGTATTAAGAGTACAGCAGTAATGGGGGAAGAGGGCCAAGAACCACCTGACACCTATCTGCCAGCAAGCAAGCCACACAGATGCTGAGCTCAGAGCAGAACCGACCTTTCCTGCAGAAAGGTAAGGATTTGTCTCTTATCCAGCAGCCAGTCTTCAAGACTGTCAAGTTTACTTGAAACCATCCAACAGGGTCAAAGATGACAGGACATGTGAGACTTAGGGGATTGCACTATTTCCTTTTTAAACTAAGATAAAAATAAGCAGCAAGTGCTTTGGCCATGTTATTTCCTGCATCTGAGGCCTTGGTTACCACTGCTACCCAGGAGTAGTTCTCTCTGGAACTAAGGTATCCTTTCTGACTTACAAGGCCTTAAGAGATGGTTACACAGATTCCCAGCACACAGCTTTATTGGCTGTACAGGACAATAGGCAGGTCTCTGACCTGCTGATGTTGCAACTGCTAAATTGTACGCAGCGCCCCTCCTATCACTTTATCCACCCACACACCAACATGTATGTAAAGACTACACTGCCTAGAAACTTGGCTAGTTTAAAAAGCCTTTACATCAAGACCTCAGTATCTTCAGGATACAGATCTCACATAGCAAACCAGGCAAAACCACCTGTAAGCTCAGTTACTTCTTCTCCAGAACAAAAAGAAGACCCCTGTAGAAGAAAATCCACCCCAGAACAACTCATCCTGCTGTTTCGCATTGCCCAATAAACTCCTGCTGGATCACCAGGCAGGTACCAGGGAACATATAACATCATCACCTTGAATCAGTCATCTCCTGTTGTGCAAGCTGCTCCTTGTGTTCCCTAAAGTCATTCAAGAAGAGAACCATCACATGATTTTGAGTAAGAGAAATTGTGCACTGAGAAGTCTACATTTTCTTTTTCCGTTGACATTGACCGATTCCTTTGTATCACCCTGGGATTACACTATCATTACGAAAATCAGATTCAAGGTTGCACAAGATAAGCAAGCATATCTAGGATTTAAAGCAAAGTTGGATATGCCTTAAGAAAACAGGAAACATTTAAAATAGTAAGGAAGAAAGTCTTCTTTGAAGACTAGTATGAAATAGTAGCAAGTCTCACAGGAGGCTGAAGCAAGATTTGCTTTCAAAGAGCTTTGCTTACAGGAAGAAATTTTAATTAAAGACTCGATATTCCCTTCCCATCAGCAGAGATGTGGATAAGATCCTTATCTCGCTGACCACTTGTCTTGGGCTTTTAGAAACTGATCCCTGCAGGATTTAACACCTCTGTGCAGCCCAAATTCAAAACAGGTTCAGAAGTCAAAAGAAAAAAAAAGAACAATTTAAAAATTGTAGTTTCTTTAGGAAACCAAGCTTAAAAGAGATCACCTGATTATTGACAAAGCTTCCTATTGTTGAAAACTTGGGCAACTTAAATTTCACAAAAGAATTACAAACTTTTAAAAATAGGATTTCATTTTTCTTTTTTCAGCCTTCTGTTGTGGCTGTTACAAGCAAATGACATTGAGATGAGAATTATCCCAGTGCATATGGCCTGTTAGTGCTGCACCTGGGGATCCAGCACAACCGATTTCTACAGGAGACACTAGCCAGCACTCTGCTGAACAAGCTCTCAGAAATTAGCTGTGTCAAAAAAACTTTCATTTTAACTGCTACAGTCTGTAATTACAACTGAGAGCACAAGTGGGAGTAAGTCACTTGAGCAAAGGCATGGTTTGTGTGCAGTGTTACGGTTCCAGCCTGTAATGACTTCAGCCACAGAAGCTGCCTGAAGATCAGCACTCTGAATCACTCCCCCTCAAACTGTTCCTGCATTGTGGAGGTCAGTTTGCTATTAAGGAGCTACAACAACCCAGGACGATGACTACCATTTAAATCACTTGACAGCATTCAGGACAAAAATATCTCTGCAGAAAAGCTAAGAACAGCATGCAGAGATGTGGCAATAAAGTGAAGCCTATGTGTCACAAAAGTACTTCTCAGGTAACATTAGGACAACCAAGCACACAAGACAGAACTGTATCTGACAATCACTCAGTTTAGAAGTATTTTCCCCCAACAACATCAGGATTTGTTTAACTTCAAGATCTTGGAAAGTCACAGATACAAATACCCAATACTGCCCTTCCCTAGAAGGGGTTAAAAAATTGTTCAACTGAGAAATAATGAAGACAATATATCATTCAAAAGACTAAAACAACACAGGCAGAAGGATTTCCTGTTACTGTCAGATACCTGGATTCCAAGTGTGTTCTCTAAACACACTGAAAATATTGTTATCTGAAGGACCAGCTACGTTAAAGCCAACCTAGCAGAAGGGTACTGAAAAGGAAGGGGAGTGTTGTATTGCACCAGATACGGAACATGAGTTAATAATTTGATACTAATAAGCCTTATCCTGAGTTATGCTGACTTATGTGGCCACTCAGCAGATAGAGGCAAATTATGCCTAGATTGCCCCTAGTTCAGCCCATCTGCTTAAAGCATGCACAGGCCCTAGAGGTCACTGCACTGCAGCTAGGCAAGGAATCCAGTTAAAAAGCCAAGTTTGCAAGGACACAGGACCCTGACAACCTCTTCACAAGGAGGAAACATTGGGATGCTCCAGGTCAGGCTAGCTCATCTCCAGGCTCTTCTCAAGAAACCTCCCAGCCTTCACCAAACCCCTGGGTTACAAAACATGCCAGAACCTAGTAATTATCAGAACCCGATCTTAAACAGGTTAACTTCTTCATCAGCCTCCCCACAACACACCCAACAAACTCAATTCAAGCAGCTCACGCGCACTTGTTGCTGTGCCTCAGACACCCAGCTCTGTGAACTTTTGCTCTGTGAACGACCAGCAGTAACCTCCTGGTTAGGAGATAACAAGCCCTTTCCAAGTCCAGCATTACCAGACAGGCTTACTCACACCAGACAGAGATACGCTGCAGAGCTTGTTTGCACACCAGGCCCCTTCTGATTTCTGAGGAAAGAAGGGCAGACTCCACAAGCATCAGTTTACTGGTTTGAATGGTCTCATCTCAGCATTTAGATACAAGTCAAAGAGCCGTGTCCTCTCTAATCTTCTAGATCTTTCTATCCAGTTTCCATTACAGCCATTCCAGATATGTTTGCATGCAGCAAGTACTGCCCAGTACCAACATCCCATTAAGCAGAACAGATTTACCTCTGCGTATTTCCCTCTGAAAACATGTAAAACTAATCTTAAAGCAGCCTGGATTTTGACAAGGGATTATTGCTGCCTAGATCATTTGCTGACTATATGCCAAGACCAAATTAGTTGTTTAATTAATATACTAAAGCCAATTCAAGGAGAAAAGATGTGAGACTAATGTTCAGCTACTCTGTCAAAGTGAAGTTACAGACCAAACCATTTTAAGATACAAACCCACCTAGGGACAACCCAAGTACAACCAAAAATTATCCAGTTTTAGAACTCAGCAAACAATGTGAGCTTCCAGCAGCACTCATGAGGCAAACATAGCCTAAGCTACGCAAATGGAAGAGTCTGAGCCATTGTGGTCTTGAAGCCAATACAGGGATTAAATCAGCCAATGCTTTGGGGTTTGAATAAAGAAGGGATTAATAGCCTAGCAAGCCTCCGTAAAAAGTTCACACACTTCTGGAAACTAGTCAATTGGCCCTTGACACTAACTCTTAATTTAAAGAGCAGATTGTGGCTGCTAATCGGGGAGGATTGAGAGTGGGAAGTCACCTTAGTGATTGAGTTTTTCTACAAAAAGAATTGCTACAAAGATACTACATATTTATTTGCATATAAGATGCCATCTTCACCTGTCTAGAACTCCTTGGCTGCAGTACCTGTCTTGTCTAAAACTCTACATACCAGAACACTGGCCTCAAGCTGCCTTTGTACATCAGCACTAATGCCTTAGGAATAGTTATGCACAAGCTAGGACAAAAATCTAGAAAAAGAAATATACAGGCATTTCTTTTGAGCAATTCTTCCACCTTAGCTGTGCTTTCACAGAAAACTGTCCCTACTTACGCAAGCATATTGGACTATGTTAAGAGTCTGCTACATGAAACACCTGAACTTTGTAAACACCTTGGACTTTGTAAAACTTCAAACTTTGTGACGCAGAGCTGCAGATCTAACCCCACCATAGAGAGAGATTCCTGACCCGAGGGTTTTACACGGTCCTGTAATGCACTCAGTCAGAGGCTGACTTGTCCCCTAGCTCCCTGTGGCATTCTCACTGTCACCATCACTGTGGTGAGCAGAGTTTGCAGTAACCAGTCTGAAGTCTTACAACCCTTTTGCTGAACTGGCAGCAACCTTGGAAGATAAAAGGCAGCTAGCTGTAACTAAACAGGATGTCCCTCAGCTGTCCTTGCTGTTCTCCACTGCAGCTTGGACTGTAGTAGAATACAGCACTTTGTACTAAACCACCTCACCAGATCTATGAACACACGAGAGCCTGGTACACTTCCAGGAGACCTGCCCCAGAATGTTTATTTGCTATCCACCCATAGCGTCTCACCTGCAGTGACATTATGTTGCATTTCAGAGTTATTAAAATGAAGGGCTTTTTAAAAACAGGCACACCCACCTATCAGGTGCTAATTATCACAGCTCTATTTATTCTTTACCCACAAGCTTGCAAGAACTCAAACTCAAGCATAACAGTTAAGGTGTTTACCTAGATAAAGAGGTAGAAGTCCACTTCTAAACCCATCCTAATTGTTTTCCAGGAGTCACTAACTCCCTGCAAGTTTCCAGAAACAGCATTGACAAAACAGTCCCATTCTACTGAATTAAACCATCAGCAGCACCAACAGCTGAACAAAAAAATAACCTCAATTCTTAAGTAGCCTGTGGGACAAATTTCTCTCCAAGGTATTTTTTGTAAGAAGAAATCCAACTTGTTCTAAACTAAAACTTGCTCCAACTCCCATTCCAGCTTAAAGACATAGAGCAAAATAGTAACGTTAGTCAGAACTGCCTCAGTAAAAATTATCTCCTTGAATCACTAGTAACAGGGTTTTAGAGCATATATTCGCATGGCACATTGTGACAAACTAGTTTAGCTTTTTTCTTATCCCGTCTCCCAAAGAGAAAGAAAACGAGCTGCAATTCCATCACCAGCAGGCTGGAAAACGGTACAGCATAACCCAGGAGTTTAAGACAGTCACAGTATCCACAGGCAAAACCACTCCAACTGCCACACAATTGTCCCTGCAAATTAAGGGACAGGCCACAGCAGCAACCCTCGCAGCCAGCCAACTACAAGCCACATTACTTTCTAGGCAGCCACAATATAAACTGCTACAAACCCCACTAAGCCCAAGCAAAAGAACCTCACCATTGCTTGCGTTTTGGAAGGACCTCTCGCCGTCTGGTCTCCTCTGCACCTCCTCGTTCTCAGGGGGCTTGTGGGCTGTAGCGGAGCCAGACTGGCGCTTCCTTGCACAGTCTTCACCTGCCATTGCTGCCTAGCTAGACCAGAAAAGGAGAGAAAACAATTAGTGACAAAACCTCATTCTTTAAATGGTTAAAGAACAAATTACATAGCCTTCTTTGCTCTATAGTTAAGATTTTTCCCCCCCCCCATTATGAATTCAGAGTAGGGTTAAGGGAAAATGAGTACACACTTGTATTAGTTATTTACTACAGGTCACACTTCCCTTACTACAAGCAGTGAAGGAGCAAAAAGTATCCAAGTTTCTAAACCACTACAAAAACAAAAGACAACACACATCTTTCATCTCCCCACAGCTCCCTCCTTTTCCCTACAGATTTAAGTATTTAAAATGACTCGAGCCTTTGTGAAATCTTTAAAAGTCCCAAGAAGCCCTTGTAAATGCTTTCCAATAGTCAGTCTGACAGCAGAATTTGTCTTCAGAGAGCTCTGGCACGTTTGCTTTGCAGAATCGACCACATGATTTTACTTGAGCCAAGCCCCTTCCTGTCAAGACTTCAGTCCTTACTGAAAGAGCAGTTTCCTCAATAGATCCTTGTACTCTGGTTGGCCAGACAATGGCCGTATTGCAAATAAAGGAAAAACAGGAAGAGAAGATCAGGTCCGAGCTACACCAGATTCGATGACAAAGGTCACTGCTGGGGACAGAGCTGCTAGCTAACAGGGAACACCTGAACGGCTTGGCTGAAAAACTGAAAATCCTTCTTTAAAGAAAAGTGGGAAGGGACTCTAGTTTGGTCACAGGGTGACATCCCAGCGCACTGCCCACAAAGAACAACTCAAAGAAGCTCATAGATACGTAGCTATAACCAGGGTCAGTTTTCAGAACTGGAATTCCAGAAAAAAAAAACACGCAGGCACCTACAGAACTAGGTTTTCAAACTAATGCTTTTCCTTTTTGATACATTTCTCCCCCACTCAGGGGGGAGAAATCAACCACCACCACCATTTCCTGCAGGACACTGCCCCTTTTAGCCCTGTGTCACAAGATCCCAGCCAGGTCAGCCTACACGCTACAAAACCAAGGACCATAAAAATGACAAACTCCCAAGCTGGCTTTGTAAACCAGCCGATAGCTCACAGCATCATAATTTATGTAATACAAAGAGCGCTCACCTGAAGAACACAAAGGACCAGGCATGGAAACAGTAAACCTTCCTTCAGTTAAGGTGCTCAGCAGCACAGAAAGCTAGCTGGCAGGACTAGCCCACTTCTAACAGCTCTCCGCACCTATTGCTGCCATTGTTCTGAACAACTCGCTCACCTTTAAATGCAAGCCAAGCACCACGGTGAAGACACTGCTTTCTAGCTCCCAGCCTTCCCACTGGAACCCCAGTGCAGACACCACCACATCACATCAGAACAAAGACATTTTGCCCACCTGGGGCTTACAACTATATGGAGATCACAGGCAGGCAGCCACTTCAAGCCTCCTGCTCTTACACAAGGGAGGCAGCCAAAATCCTATCACGTAAGAATGGGTCACTGATCACAGCGCAGATTTTAAAGAAAAGTGAGGGAAGGAGGAGGGGGGATAAAGCAGCCACATTAATTCAATCATTAACAGTCTATCCCGAGCCACTACAGAGCCTCTCCACTGCCTCCTGATGCAAGTCAAGTTGTTCTCGTGAACTACATCCATCCTTGTGGGGCACAGCTCTCCGGCTCCAGCAGAGGACCAAGTTTCCTCCTATTCAGCGCACGCTCCCCATCTTCAAGAGGCACGGAAGGCAGCCTCCTGTCCAGCACACACATGGGAGTTGTGAGAGTATCTGAGAGACTGACAGAAAGGAAGCAAGGATAACGCATTCCAGGACAGATGAAGGCAGAACCACGTACACAGAAGAAGAATTAAGGGAATTAACTCAGGGAGCTGGTACCCTGAGTGAGCTCTGCAAACGCGGTACCACAACAACCCAGCGGAGGTCAAGCCGTCAGAGCAAGGGATTTCTGGCACAGCAACAAGAGCCGTGCTGGGGAACCCTACCACAGCAGATACCTTCCTCGTGGGGTTTCCGCACAAGCAGTACACCACCACAGCACCTCCTCCTCCCCCTCAGAAGGCAGCACCCTCAAGCCAGCAGCCGCTCCCCGGCCCCGCTCCGAGCACCTGAGCGGCGACGCCGGCGTCCCCCAGAAGGAGCAGCCCCAATAACCCCGGGCTGCGCCGCCCTCCAGCTGCCAGCACCACTCGGAGCGAGCCGGGCGGGCACCGGGACGCGGCTCGGGTCCCACAGCGCGGGGAGAACGAGGAGGGCGGCGCCAGCAGCCGCCTCACGCAGCCCCGCCCCTCCCTTCCCCCGTCACCTCAGTCCGCTCCCGCCGCCAACGGCCCCGCGCCGCCGCTTCCCGCCTCCGCCGCGCGCCGCGCACGTCACCGCGCACCGGGCTCGGGGAGGGGAGGGGGGGGGAGCTGAGGCGCCGCCAACGCCCATTGGCTGAGGGGGGAGAAGGGGCGGGGAGAAGGCGGGAGGGAGGCGGCACGTGAGGCGCACGTGGGGGGCGCGCGCCCCTCCTCCCCCCTCCCCCCTCCCCTCCCGGTTTCCCGCCTCTCGCCTCCTGTCAGGGCCGCCCCCGGGGCCCCTCAGCAGCCCCGGGACCCCCCTGAGGGGCTGGGGGGGGCCCGGCTGCCTCGGCCGGCTCCCGGGGCTCTGCAGGGACCCGACTTCAAAGGGTTTGACCCGAGCAGGGGCAGATCTGTTCAGTACCCGTCCCCTGCAGGGAGAGGAATTGGGTGAGAGGCTCGGCCCCCCCCCTGCCCGCTGCCTCTCCCCAGGAAGGCGCAGGCACATGACGGCCGTGAGTCAGCGGGACGCGTCAGCAGCAAACAAACCCGAGTAACCTCTCAGGAGCCGCAGTTTGCGGCAGAGATGGGAAAGTATTGCTAAAATAAGGACCGAGCCACTAACCTGCGTGTCTCTTCCTTCTCTTCGCGGCTTCAGAGCAGTGCCGTGCATGCTGCCTGTGCAGGTACACCTCGAGAGGTTGTCCCAGACCAAGGTGCAAAATACGCTGAGGTACTAAAACGTTTCAGAGTTGCTGTCACATTTCACCTTACTGTTACTACAAAAATATCATTTTGGCCAACGCATACCCATGAAATGCTTCTTTAAACCTGTAGCTGCTGGAATTGTTATTTTAAAGAATCCCTGGGGACTCTGAGCAGAGCCACTGACTGAAAGATTTAATTTGCATTGTTCGCACCACCCATCTTTGATGCCATTTAATAAGAAAACTTGTAAAAAATGAAAAAGCAAAAAATCCTATAATTGCAGCAATGCAAATAGCAGCATGGATGATAGCACCGGGAACTTTAACAAAACTGAGCCCATTTCTATTAAGCTGTTTTTAGCACAATTCTCCTTAGAGATGATCTAAGTCGGGCTATCCATGACCACTGGTGCCCTCATGCTGAAAACGCTGTGCTAGCTTTTTACACAGAAGTGTCTTGTGGTGCCAGCATGACCTGGGTGGATGAGTGGAAAAGAAGAAACAAAAAAAAAAAAACACTCTGAAAGTTTGCTAAAGATGAAAAAATTGTTGATGAAACTGTTGCATCAAATCAGTAAAGCCCCAACTCCAGACAGCAGGAAAATGAGATGCCTTTAGCAAAAAGACAAGTACACCTAACTTTCAGAGCTAGTCAACTTGCTTTTCTTATTCTGCCTCAGAAGGATAGGTGCCACCATATTTTAACACCTCTTGAAAAATCTCTCAGGCCAAAGCAGCATGGTGTGACAGGCACTTAGCTTTCTGGTCACTCAGCCTTTCCCTAAAAGTGCTGTTTGACAATTTATCCTTCCTTTCATTCTGAGTGTGTTTCCAGGCAGCTCACCCAAGGTGCAGAGCAAAGCAACTCCCCTTGTTACATCTCTTCCCATCCTTTAAAAAAATAGAAAAAGCCATTGCCACCTGTTTTTTGCCACTCATGCCTATCTCCTATTGCCGTCTTCACAGGTCCAACCTGCTGTATTGTTTCATCATTTGCTATGCTTGTCAGCAAGCTGCTTCTTGATTTCCTTGAGTGTTTTCCATTAATCCTGCTGTTTGCATTGCTCAATGGTTACCTAACCACAACCGTATCTCAGCACCCCTGGATGAATCATGGCGTGGTTGCCCCCATTTGTTGGCATGGCAGCTGGCGTCCCTGACGTTCCAACCCTTTACTTATGCTTACTTGCTTCTGATGTTAATTCACACGTGCTGCCCAGGGTGGACAAATATATCTGTGTGGTGACTTCTGGGGTCTGTGAACATGGCTGGTGCTGACTGAGTTATGGCAGGACAGGGACAGTCAGGGAGCAGAGGCAGAGGGCTGAGGTCATTGTAGCCCCTGTAGAAAACCTGTGCCCAGTCCTGTTCCTTTCCATCTTTCTCAGCACTGTTGCAGCACAGATGTGATTAACGCTGCCTATTCCTAATTCTGTATAACTTTGCTTTATTTGCTATTTTTAGTCAGCCCAGGTACTAAGTAGCTGTGGCTATTTCTGATGCCGGCATTGATTGCCTCTAATTTTGACTGGAATCATTAATTCCTTTAAAACTTTTTTATCTAGGCTTTAAATACAGTCACCTGGAAGCCTCAATACTCTCACATATTTCGGTGAAGTGTAGTATTTCCTAGAATGTGCTGTTTACAAGTATGGTTTATAATTTCCCAATATGCATGCACCATAACAGCATCCTGCTGTATAAATGAAAGCACTCCCTCAAGTGGTAGAAAATACTGCTACACGTTACATTTTTCAAATGTTGATTTTTTTTTCCTTTAAATAAAAACACAGCAAAATGAGAGTAAAGTTAGAGCAATGAGGTAACGCCTATTTTAAGTACCGCAGTGAATGAGCTTTTGTTTTTGCACAACCAGAAAAAAAACGGTGCTGATGTAAGACTGAGGCCAAAACTCAATCAGGCAAGTGCTGCAGTTAAAAAAAAAAAAAAAAAAGGCATTTAAGAAACTGTAGAGGACTTCAGCCTGATCTGATAACGCATGACTGAATTTTGGCAAGAAAACCTAACACTGGCTCCAGCAGACATCACATCGCTGAGCATGCCTGAAGTGTTTGTAAATCATAAGGACTGCTTTTTAAACCTCCAATGCAAGTTTTCACAGTTCCTGCTATCATCATGTCAAGATTTTGTGCGTAATTACCCTTGTTCCTCTTTACTTTGTATGCGGCCTTGGGAGTTTTCAAAATATTTGGCAAAAGAGATGCAGATTAGCACACTTCTGCGAAAAGACAAGCAGCAGGAATTAGGCTCCAGCAAACAATTCCTCGTGCAGCTACTTTCCAAGCAATGAAGTTGCTGTTTTTGCTGGCAGTTGAAACAGTCACAGAAACAATCACATCTCTCTCGGCAGAGGGCAGTGGTATCCTTGCTTGTGGTATCACACCACTTTTTGCTACTGAGCTGAAATCATCCTTCTAAAAAAAAAAGCAAAGCCCTACTGCCTGGCAGCAGCAGGGTGCTGGATTTCTCTGCAAGCTCCAAAATTCAGGTGCTGAGCTTCTTGCTGCGACCATATGCTTCTGTGAAACTTGCATTGTTTTCTGAGAGGCAAATCATTTTTCCTTTCCCTAACATTTTGAAGTAATAGGATGAATCTTGCCAGCTCTTATAGTTTCGTTTGTTTGCTTGTTTAAATTGAGGGGGTTCTTTCTTCAGTATAGTTAAAAAGGAGAAGATCCTTCTAATCTGGCATCAAATCATGAAAGATATTGAATCCATATAGGTATAACCACTGTTTAACCCTGCTAAGATGAACTGTTTTTTTCTGCTACTGCTCTTTATTTCTGTAACATCCCAGCTTTCTCTTTCTGTTAGGCTCAGAAACAATTTTGTCTGTGTCCCAACCACATTATATATGATAATCACTCTCCTCGTGACATGAGCTCAAACCAATCTCAGATTTATTTTGCAGCATATGCTGCTGCTTATTAAAATTGCATGAAAGTATTGAGCTGCCTCAGTGAGGGGCTCTGAAGTCATTTCAGCAGGAACACACCACATTAAATGTGCAGTCAGCCCTGGAAGAGTGACTTCAGAGTTTAGTTCCAGAACAAACAGGCCTAGCTACTGGTATTGACTCTTCTGCTTCTAAGGGCTTTCAAAATATTTTTGTGGAAACACAGTGCTGAACTTGGCCACTGTCTCCTTCCTGTTCTTCCACCAGCAACTCTACAAGTTTGGTCTTCAGTTCTGGTGTTAATTTACAAAGGGGGATTTAGTGACAGATTAAAGGTAAGGAGAAAATAAGAAAGAGGAATCAAACAACTGCAGAACTACACAAATAGATACAAGGAAGAAAAAACAGGGATGCAAATATCACGTGGTATAATCCTGAAAGACGATTCTGGCCTTTCTGTGTCCTCTTTGTGGTGTTTCTTCTGAACCAAAGGGAGCCCAACACCATCTCCCAGAAGCAGCTAAGCATTTCTCTGCCATAGCAAGGCCCAGAGCTGAGGAGGAATTAGCATGACCTGTCAGTAAAATCCATTGCTTAGCCAGTTTGGACCAGAAATCTCTTCCTCTCAATACTTCATAATAATTTGTTTCCTTTCTCTGTTTCCTAGGTAAAAACGAAGCACTCCGCTCTCCCGATAGCTGCTAAGATGCTTAGCTGGACAAAATATTGTAAGTCAATATTTTCTACCATTTCCTTGCCTCACATTTATTTGTAACAGTATAAAAGCACTGCCTGTTGGTGAACATGGAAGAGAATTGGAGCTTTTGTAATGACTGAGGCAGGAGAATTCCAAGGACTGGCATTTGAAGGTAAAAATCACAAAGTCCGACCTATTCTGTATGTTTCAAATTTAGTTTACAGGGACTAATAACTTTCTGTGTGCAGTAAGCAACATTTTAATTTTCTGATGTGGGAGACTTCCATGGCTTTCTCCACCCCCCAGTTTCAGAAACACCAGAATGTTTTCAGGTCAGGACTTTGATATGAAAACCATAATATAATCTCTTGGTACTCTTTTAGACTGTCTTCAAAAGTAACGTTATGAGGCTGTGGGGAAAAAACACTGAGCTGCTGTGGTGTGATCAGATCAGCTGGGGCTTCTCTTTGAATATGAGATCCCTGGGGTCATCAAGGAGAGATCTTACAGAGAAATGTCATTTAGCCACTGTGCTGGCTACTTAAAGAAACTCCATGGGGAACACCATGGAGAAGTCCAGGAGAGTCAAAATGTCAGCTAAGATCAAAATGCGAAGAGTGTTTGGTCTTTATAGCAAAAGCCCTCCTAAAGTAGCAAAACTCTGACATATTTCTTGGAGGAGAAGATTGACTTTCCATTGTAAACTGAGAAAGGAAATGGGCTTTCAGCTTTCAGCATGAGGCATTTCCTCTTTTCCATTTTGTTTTAATCTCTGCAGAGATAGATGACATCTACTGAAAGTAGTCCCAAGCAGGAGACATTTCTAAATCTGCCCAACCAGCTCTTTGGCTGTTTCCATAGCGATGATGCAGCCAGGCCTGCTGCTCTCCCTTCTGCAAGAACCTTTCCCAAACCTGATACGGACAGAGAACAGCATGCCTTTGTGGCTCCCCTGCCAAAACCTTCACTCTTCTCTGCTCAAGGCCATTCCCATTTCTTCCTTTTTGCTTCTCCTTGACTTTGGAAATACCTGGCCAGAGAGGGAACCTATCCACATGTTCTCTGCCTGCCTGATCTGGAAAAGGAGGGAGTGCTGTGGGTTATACAACTTGAGAGACTGGAGAGGGCAGTACTTTCCAAGTTTCCAAGTTGCCTTGGAAAGAAGTTTGGGGTGATGGTAAGGGAGAACAGTGTAGGGGCCAGGAGCAGAAACAAAGCAGAAAGAAAGAAAATCCAGATTTCTGTCTAGTCTCCCAGAAGAATTGGACTGAAACTTGGCACCTCTGGCCATAGCAACAAGTAGAGCAGTAAAGAATGTACAGACTTGGTACAATGCAGTGCTTTTTGAAGGAGATGACAAGCGTGAAGGAACACTTCCAAAACCCTGAATTCAGATAGATCTATGTCACAGCTGAGTCTCTGGCAGCTCTGAACAGAATTTCACTGAAAGTGAAAAAAAAGAAATAAAGAAAAAAAAGTCAGAGTTACAAAGCTGAAAGAGGAGCTTTAGCTATCAGCTGACGACCAGCAGAAATGGGAGATTGTAATGAATCTATACTGGGAGGTGAAACAATCTGCAGGGTTTGCTGCTGCAGTTGATCAGCATTGGGCTGAGATGATGTGGTTACAAGAACATCTTTGTGCTCAGCAATATTCCGTTGTTGGCCTAGTGCCTTGAGGCTTGCATGCTTTGGAAATATGGATGAGGAGATGAAAACTTGAGTTTGTTTAAAGGATTTAAATCTGAAGATGGCAGGCCCAGGAGAGGGATTCTGAGCTCAAGCATGTAGGTCATGCAAGAGAGGTCTTGTCCTCGCTAGCAAGTTAATATGAAATATAGTAGAAGTGTTCCTGTTAGTTCAACCCTTGCCCCCACACACAAAAAAGTCCCCTCGTTGCATAAAGTGGCTGGAGAAAACGAAATCAACAAACCAAGCAGAGAACAGGGTAAACCTTGAGTGAGTTTGGTTCATCTTTTGCCACTGCTATTTCTCTACAGTATGGACCCACATTAGAACCACTGAGACAATCAGCAGCACTTACTCCACGCAGTTTTTCCACTTGTGTTTTCCTCACTGTCTGCCAGCTCCTTGCTTCCCATTTATGAGCTTATTCACCTAGTTGCAAAAGGCTTCCAGCACCCGTAATAGCAACCACCCATCTTTGACGCGGAAGTCTGTGCTTTATTATTCTGAAAATGTGCCTCAGAAGACCTCATTTCACTGTTGCCTGCTGATCCAGCACCAAGTTATGGGAGAATCACTGGTGTGATGCTACTGTAGTCTGTGATTTCAGGGGGAAGGATCCAGGCTGAGAGCTTTCTGGAGGTGTTCCAAATGAGCTGTCACGAGAAGAGAATCCAATACACAAGACCTCAGTGCTGAGGGAAAATCAGAGGGTTTCATGTACTCAGAGAAAAAGTGTAGAACTATAAATGCTAACTCAGTAACTCCCCAGGAATGAGCATGTGCCATGCTGGGACTTAATGCATCATTAGCAAATCCCCAAGGCCAGCTCTCTATTTCAGACTGCACTGTATAACAACTCCAGGGAACGTACAGACACAGAGGATGCTGATAATTTCACAGCTACTGCTTCCCTGTGAGGCAGAAAATAGAAGTGCTCTGAAACTCTTTCTCGGGAACACAAAAGTAATGTTTTCCAGAGCCATCAAAAGCTGGAGCATATAGGTGTGTTCTCTGCAAACTGGGAGAAAAGAAAACAGAATAGCCTGCTGCCGTCACTGCGAAAGGAGCCACTCAGCTGATCAGGCAAGCTTCGTGGGCTGAAACTATAGAACTGGTCCCTTGCAGAAGAAATACTGAGGGATGTAAAGTTGGCTTATGTAAACAGAAATCTCAGGGTCATGTACAATCCACAGGGGATTCATTCTATATCAGCGTCTCCCCCGGCAGCACGGACCGTTAATGCACGTCATAAGTCTGCCCTTTATCACAAGCAGCCCCTGGGAAAAACTTTGAGACAGATCACTCAAGGTAATTTTGTAGTGTGACTACATCCTGAGAAAGAAGAGACAAAAAGGGAAAGGCAGACAGCAGACAGCCAGGCGGTCTCTAGCATGCTGAGGTCAAATTCCCCTTTCTGTCACTCTTGGGTATGAGAAAGTTGAGGATGACACAGAGAGGTAACAGACACGCTCCCATCTCTGCTGGCAGAGACGGACAAGGCAGCAGGCAGACTTAAGCGTACACTCGTGTGAGCACAGCGATATAATCTCTGACTATCAGAAAGAAGATGCCCGGGTTTCAGTCTTAAATGTCTCAACTTCTCTGCATAGTTCCCATTGCACAGTAAATATCTCAGCTGTATGAAATGTGCTGTTGGCTCTGGGGAGGTATTATTTCAGGTTGGCTGCAGCTGGGAGTAAAGGGTATGGCTTCAGGCCTCATTAGGTGCACACTTGACAAGTTTTCTGCACAAATGCCAATGGAAGAAAGGTTTTCTTAAGAAGACAAGGCTTGTACAGTCATCCTGTGTGTGTGGTGAAGGGAGTGTCTGTCTGTCAGCCCCATCTGTCTTTTTACCTTCAGAAACTTTCAAACCTGTTGGCTAATCTTACACAAATCAGATGGAGAAGTTGAGGTTCCAGAAATATTCAGTTCCTATGAGTTGAGGCTAGTTAGAGGACAGTCTTAATTAACACTCTGAACGAAGAAAATCTGTAGATGAAGAAGAATTTAGGTTGGTAGGGGTCACTGGAGCACATCTAGGCCAGTCTTCAGCTCAAAGTGTAGCCAGCTTCCAAATTAGATCAGGTTGTTCAGGGCCTCATTTTGGAGACCTCCAAGGTGTCAGAGAATCCACCCCGGACCTCAACACAAACGCACAGAGTGCAACTCCCTTGGCTCTGCTGAGCAGGCCTCAGCAAACTACTTTTCCCCTCTTAAAGAGGGCTTGGAAGTGGCAGCCGAAGGCAAAGTCTGCAGTGATCCCCCACACCAGGCAGCCCACAGGACTCAGCTTATGTTAAATATATTTAACCAGCAGCTAGTTACTTAATTTTGGCATTCTGTGTTAGTTAATGATTAAAAGTACAAAGGTCAAACTCAGAGACACAAGGCTTTGTATATCTCATTATTTGCTTTACCAGAAGCTACAAGGGAAGGAGTGCGGCTCTGTGTGAGTAGGAACTACAGGCTACATATCCAGCCTGACAGGCTAATGAGAACAAGTCATTCATTAACAGAAGACTTGCTGCTAGGCAAACACACACAGCTGGTATGGGAGAAGAATTTGGATGTGAAATGAGACAGTGTAGTTGTTTTTTTATAAGACATTTCCTACTTCAGCAAGTTTACAGTCTAAATAGAGACCACACAAAACACATTAAGAGCCTGATCAGAGAGAGATTAGGGCTTATGTATTTTCTGAGAGGCTTGGTAATGAGCAGAGAGGCAGAATTTGCAAAGAGAATGGAAATATTTGCATGTTTAACAGAAGGAACAAGTTTTAAACTTAAGTGAGATTTGATTACAAGTGTATATGCTGATCTCTTGGGTACTACTCTGTTCTGTGCACTCACACAAAGAAACACATTTGCAGAAACATCTTTAAAAACCCTGGTGCTTTCTCCTGCTTCATTTCTACAATTACATTTTTCTTTGGTTAGTTTCACATAACTGAGCACTTTTTAAAGAAACAACATTCAATTTGAAAACTAAAAAACTGAGAAATTTAATTCTGTATTACAGTATGAGGCAGGAACACTGTGTCATTTGAAAGACACAGTAATTGCTTGCAATTCTTGCATAATTAAATAAAAAAGGCTGCCAAGGAAGAGTCTACTAGGTCTTTGTCAAATTAAACAGCAACAATACTTGAGACTGAACTTTCACTTTAAGAAGTGATTTAATTGTTTCGGACCATTGTATAGAGCATGGCATCAGTCATGGCCAGGGCACATGAGCATTTACCAAAGCAGTCCACAGCAAGGTTGGATCCATGCCACCCTGAATTTGTAACAGAGAACACAAAACAAGTTGGATTAGGTTTCTTGACAAGACCAGAGACTAAATTCAGAAATGTATACGATTCAATACTGGGAGTGCAATCACAGAGAGGCCAATTATTTTAACAAGGGCAACATTGCAATGTTTGGGTTTCAGTATGATTTAGAAAAGCGCAGTGAGGGTGCTGGGAACTCTGGCTGGCAAAGTGTCCTGAGCATGAGTGACAAACAGAGAGGGCAAGAAAGAAGACAGTGGTGAAGGAAGCATGAGGGGAAATCAGCATGTGAAGCAAAGAGCATGGAGAGGAATCACTGATAAGTCTTAGTTCCGTCTTATTTTAACTTCACATCTTAGAAAACCAAGATAAGGATTTTTTTTTTCCCCTAGCTAATGTAGCCTTTATTTTGTTTCGGACTACTATTGTGCTTTGCTGACTCTAATTTAAATATAGTACAGTAGTCATTAGAGGAATCTATGGTGGGATGAGTTTGGTCTTAGGGGCATTGATGGAGCTACCACAGTAAGCATTGCACTCTGAAGCATTTGCTATCCTTTAGCTAAATGTCAGCTCTTTGGCTACAAACGTCTCAGTGAGAAAAAAGCAAAAACGCAAAACAAAAAGCTTCCATCTGCAGACTAGAGATCTTTCACTACCCAATGAGCTAGTAAGACTTCAAATTAAGAACCAAAAGAATTAGGCTCCTAAACACGAATTAAGGCAATGCTGAAAGTCTGGTGGCAAAACACTGCTATTGACCCTCCTGCAGACAAATGCCTAAAAGGCCTGAATCATCACCAACACTGTCGAGGGACCTCGTATTGCCTCAGCAAATGTACTTTATCTGTAGACACGCTGTGCAAGTTGAGTACTAATTTGCAATTGCCAGCAGGTGCAGAGATTCGTCATCATTTTCTGTTTGGTAGAGACATCATTTTCCAGAGAAAAAGGCAAACAAACACCATTCGTAATGTTCTTATTAGCAAACCCCTCTACAACCTTTCATGCCTTAAACAGATGCTTGGGAAGGGTGGTGCAGCTGTAGCACTCACACAAATATCTATCAGTCAGGAGAACAGTTACTGAAGAAGTCCTATAAGTTGTTTTTTCCATGTCCCCCCACCTCTAGCTCTGCTCGGATGGAGGCCATGACAAGGTTAAGGCTCCACGATGATGGGAATAGTTCACGCACAGCCTCAGAGTAGTTAATATGTTCCAGTGCACAGTTAATAGATAGACACACAATGACCAGCCACGCTGTTAGGATCCTGTGAGGGTGGTTAGTTGGACAGTATGCCTAATGCAAAAACAGAATGGATGTGTTTGTAGAGTTTTCTTTTAACTACCGTGGAAGAAAAGAACAGTTATTAGCAGAAGAAATTCCATCTGTTAAGGGCTGCACATGAACCTTTTGTGCTGTTGGGCAAAATCTGTTAGAAAGCTGCACTTCCTGAGAAAGCTTTTATGTTTGTAGCTGCTCATTGAACAGGCCTGCAAGTACTTCAAGCAATCTTGCATGCACTGTGCATACGTCCTAATTTAAATCATAGCAATGATTAAAAATAACTTTTTAAACAACACTGAAATGCTACCTATTGTGCCACGAAAGATCTCTGTGGATGGCGTATGTTAAGAGCTGTCAGTGCCAGATGACAGGATGAGCGAATGTCAGAAATTACATTCTCCTTTGAAATGGCTCAGCACTTACAAGCTTTCAGTGTTTATTGCAGGGTAACTAACTTCGTGTCACAAAGCCTTTATCAGATCTTAAAATCTTTCTTTCTCTTTTTAATGTCTTTCCCTAGAACCCTTTGTTCTGGCTCAGAGGTGGCTGCCTGCTGTTCGCACAGCTGAAGGCTGGGTGTTACAGGTAGCTGAGCGGCCATGCCGGGGCCATCTAGTGGACATCACACTCTGCCTGTGCAGATATCCCAGGTGAGTTACAGTTGTCCTGATTTCCATGATTTGTTCCGATATTGTAGTAAAAGCACAATAATCTTGACATGGGAAGCACAGGTATCCTTTATGCTTGAGGACTCCCCAAATGCCTAGGATCAGGCCCCTTCTGTCCTAGGCAATTCACAAATACCTCAACTAATTCTGGTCATATCCTAAACACAGGCCAAATATTTAAAATACATCTGTTACTCTGTGTTGCTTTGATACACTGAAGGTGTATGAGCTCGAAGAAGAGCAAAGATTACTCCTAGAATTAATTTTCAAGCTGCCAATACAGTAATTCTAGTTAATTTTTCCCAAGTTACAAACAAAAACTGCCCAGTTGACTCAACACTCAGGCCCAGGAGTGTCCAATTTATCCACAGGCTTCTTCTGGCATAGAACTCACACTTTAGGCAAATGACAGCTGTGAGTTCATCACATAATGTGGAGCACATAGGACTGCTCATCCAGCAATTACTTGATCTTGTGATTTTTGGAGCACGCTGTGGATGTGGGGCAATGTATTGTCAGCGCTTAGAAGAAACGCCAAGAAATGGGTACATGGTAAATATTTAAAGTCAGTTCAGAAGCAATTCTAGAAATGCCACATTTCTGGTCGGGCATATTACTGTAACCTCAATGCTGCCTTTGTTTCTTGGTCCTATTATGCCTTACTCAAACAGCTCGTGAGATGGCAGATTGACTGGAAACCCAAAACTGCCAGGAGGGCAGTAACTATTAGGATACCACACTAATGCAAAGCTGCCAGCCCTCTTCAAAAGAAATTACCTTCAGACAAACAACCTATGTCTGATAATGCATGAGCCTGATAACATCACAGCTGATAATAACAGGTAGCATTGATACACATTTTACCTCTTCAAAGTGCGTTGTAATCTTTGCATAGTTAATAACTGTGACACTCCATGAAGTAAATACTCATTAGCCCTTGCTCTAACAATAAGGAATGGCGTGGCTCAGTGTCATCAGTGACTCAGTAGCAGAGAGTCATTCTTGGTTTGGAAAGTTTCTTGTTTATATCCCATTGCTCTTCTAGCAGGCAATCCAGAAGAGTCATCACCAACAAGGGCTTGGCATCCCCTGCTGTGTGGGGCCAGAGGACACGATACCATTTAAAAGATGTGGCTGAGAGCAGCCACAGTGGGGTACAGTCTGAGGACATAGCTTGTTTAGCAGACTGTCCACAACCAGTAACGTCTTGGGCACTGGTTTTGAAGCTTTTTAAATAGGGTATGGCACAATCTAAAAATACTATTATACAGTAGCAAACGGTAACCATGTTGCAGACCCTTCCCTTTGCAAGACCTTTTCAGAAAGCCCCTGCTTGACTCCATCCCCAGCTAAGACATATCTGTGTCAGACAATTTCTATGCAGTCAGCCATTAAGATATCCCACAGTAAGCTGTTAGATGTGCACAAGCTGCTGATATGGAGAATGAGGGATTTCATAAGGTCTGAGGAATAAGAGCAGTGATTAAACCCAATTCTCTTTAGTGTACCTACGTATAATAGTCTCTTGATATTGGCATCTTCTTTTAAAATGCTAATGGCCTTCTTCTGTGTAGTTCTTTAGGATCAGTGAGTAAAAAGGCATTAGGAAATAAAAATACTATTCCTGTTGATTGGAATGAGTGGTTCTATCCTGCAAGGCAGCTGCAAATGGCACGAGGGAGTTTTATGTTTGTTGTCTCTCTGCAGTCTCTAGAGAACACAGATTTTGATTACAAGGCAAACCATTTACAAATGCAAAACCCTGCAAATTCTAGCTGGAATGAGACCAGGAAAAATCTCCACTGCTGAGTGTACCTATGTGGACTGGTTCTGCCTGTGACTGTCTGTTCCGCAGAGACACTCTCTGCTCATAGCCACATAGCCGTGTCCCTTGTAGGTCCCAGGACTTGGCAGTGCGTACCCCGTGCTACACCCCAAATACTCCCAGGGCTATTTTAGGAACTGTTTTGTTGTGTGTTATTAGCAAGCTTCTCTCTAATTCCTGATCTCCCCCATGCTCTTAGTCCATGAGTGCAATAAGTGAAGGCACTTCTGGCTCACAGGCTCCTTGCTCCTGTTCACCCTAGCCCATGTCAGAGAGCACACAAGCCCAGCTGGGTGAGCCACCCCTATTTCAAGGCAGAATTGTCATTGCAGCTGGGTGCATTTCGAGTGCATGTGAGAGGATGGATAGAATTTTGGTAGTGCCTGGGAAGGAAGAACGTGACTTCAGAAGTGTCAATGGAAATTTCATATGCGAAAGCTGACTTCCATGGAGGAGCTTCTCCTCGCCATCCTAGTCTAGGACAGCCACACGAAGGTTGGTCTAGGTGTGGGTTGCTGGGGCTCCAACAAGCCAATGTGACACTGCTCTTGGTGATGTGGAGAGGGAATCTGAGACTAACAGCACTGCAGCTCATCCCCAAAGAGGCAAACATGGCCAATATATCGCTGAACTAGTAGCTAGCTTGGAGACCAAAATACCACCAAGAACCTAGGTCTTCTAAACTGCAACAAGCACCGCGATCTCTCAGGATGAAACCTCCTTCCTTCTGCTTTGAATTGGGAAGCCTTATGCTAGGAGTAGAGAAGCTGGAAGAAGAGAGCTTAATTGCACGCCAATTAGCGACGGTGTGTGCTCAGCCACCTGATGGCAAGATGCTGCTGCCAGCCACGCCTGTCCAGCGACACGCCTGATGTTACTCACACCGCTGGGCCTTCCTGGTCCTCCCTGCCCTCAGCACGGGGAGGAGGAGGAGGAGGAGGAGGAGGAGGAGGAGGAGGAGGAGGAGGAGTAGGGCAGGTGACATGCCGCAGCCCAGGGAGTTCACCTGGGGCCTGATGAGCAGCGGAAGAGGAGGCACACGTGGTGCGGGCAGTGCACAGGAGCGGGAACATGGTGCATGCACGAGGAGGGCCTGGCGGTTGGGTCAGCCATCCCGACCCGCGTGCTGGGGCCACGAGGAGGGCGTGAGTTTGCCTTTTGGGACCAGACCGCATGGCAAAGCAATCCCATGTTTAATCCACCTGCTTGAGCATGTGGGCTATGGCCCAGGTAGGGGCCCAGCTTTAGCCTTGTTCTGAGACTGTGGGGTCACAGCCACCAGTGGGATATCCCCTGGGGACACGGCGACACCGACACAAACACCAAAGCTCAGGCTGCGACAGACACAGCCCGGCATCGCCACAATGGGGCTGGGCAGCACCAGGACGGGGCTGAGCCCCCTCCTGGCAGGGCAAACACAGCGGGGCCTCGTCCCTGAGCGCTGCAAGGCGTGAAGGAACCCGCTGCGGTGCGACATATCGCGATATGGCACGGCCACGAAAACTGAACAAACACTCCGAAGGGACAGGACCCAACGCCTGGCGGAGCACAACACGCTCCGCCTGAGCCGCGAGCTCCCCATCGCCGCTCCCCTTTTCCTCCCCCGCGCCACCCATCGCGACCGCTGTCGCGACGGGCGGGGGCGGGCTCCCCGGGAGGACCGGAGGCGGCCGCGGGAGCCGCTCTGCCCGCTCCGCCGCCGCTCTGTGGTTTAAGATGGCGGCGGGGGCCGGGGGGGCGAGGCCGTGAGCGCCGGGCCGGGCCGGGCCGGGCCGCGCCGGGCCGGGTTCGGGGGGCGGCATGTGAGCGGGGCGGCAGCGCGGCCATGGGGCAGCAGGTGGGCCGCCTCGGGGAGCCGCCCGCCGGCCTCCAGCAGCAGCAGCAGCCGCGGGCACCGCGAGGGAGCAGCGCGGGCAGGCCGGCGGGCCGCCGGCGGGAGGCGGCCGGGCGCACGGCGGAGGGCGGCTTCAACGTCTTCGCCCAGCACGGTGAGTGCGGGGAACGGGGCTCCGGGGGCTCCGAGGGCTCCGGGGGTGGCGCTGGGCAGGGCACGGCAGCCCCGCCGCGCTGCTGCCACGTCCCGGGGGATGCTCGGCTCGGCCTGGCAGCGGGCTCGGGGCCGGGGGAGCTTCCCCGGGGCTGGGGGGAGGCCCGGGCTCGCCCCCGGGAACGGGAGCTTGCAGCGCTCTGTAGCTGTCACCGCCGGGGTGCCGAGCTCGGGGTGTGTTTACAAGGAGAAATGTGAAGCATATTTACAAGGGTAAACGTTACATGTGCTTGCAAGAGTTTACCGAGGAACTTAAAACGTGCCCTTCCAGGTCTGTAACTCGCTGTTGGTGCTATAGAGCCTGAAACAGGAAAGGATTTGGTTTTGATTGAGGTATTACAGCTGCCCTCCGCTTTGCAGCTGAAGTTTATGCCTATCCGCTTCTATCTTATCGCTGTAAACTGATACCAGAAATGGGCAATGCAACATGAACCATTTGTAACCGCTCACAGAAGGTGCCTGCGACTTCTAATCCCCAATGTTTTGTATCTATTTTACTATCATCGTCTCTGTGGCAGCTCCTTAATAAAACACAAAGATTTTGGGAAGGTATGATGAACCGAAACCTGTCTGCCTCAGCAAGAAGATTGAGGCTAGGATTGTGGATGCATCCGCAATACTGAAGAACTGAATCTGCTATGGAGAGCATCCCTGGTTTGGCTGGTTGTAGGTGGAGGGAGGTGTCAGTGTTTGTAGACGACTGCTTCTGACAAGACATTTTCTTTTGCCCACTAGAATAAGCATAGGCAAAAAGATTAAGGAACATCCAACCAGCAGCCTAAATGTAAATATCATCTGCTGTGACTGCTGACATGTAAGTATCTATCAAAACAGGAGTGCAGCACTAAATCTGGTTCTTAAATTCTCAGTGTTATCACAGCTTTTGAGTTCAGGGAGCAGTATCAGCTCGGAAACCAAAACAGAACTCTGTGCTTGCCGAAATGCCCAACCCACTCTTGCCACTATTAAAGCTAGGGATTACTTTTTCATTGCGTCTTTCAACCATAGTATCATCAACTTTTTACATGTTTTAGGTCGTCATCGTATTGTATATTAAAGGCACTTGGGGCGAAACATTTGTCTAAAAGAGAATATTGTAAATTCATGATGTTAGAGAGCAGATCTCAGAAGCTACGCACTTATCCTGGTTGTTTCAGTTTGCTGTAATCTATGTCTTCAGCAGCAGAACAAAATTGCTGTGTAGACTGCTAAGCATGACTTAGCAGGCAAAAGTACTGCTGATGAGAGTCTGTCTTTAGTGTTTTGGTACCCAGCTGACTACTTTGTTCTTGTTCTTACAAGGCAAGTGTATTATGAGAAACAGCAAGGACATTTGTGGGAAGTATGGGTCAGCATGTAGGGCCTTACAGTTGCATCAGAGTAACACAGCTAGGGTTTTCTTTACTCAAGTGCATCTTTTCATTTATTGCTGCATGTTTTAGTAGTAATTTAGAGCAGCATCCTCAACATGTCCTTCTAGCTCCTCCCTCTGTGTTACTAAATTTTAAAGGCAGAAGGTAGGGAGAATTAGTTACTTGTAGTGGCAGGGAAATTGAAAGAAAAAGCTTTCTTAAGCAGGCAGGCGCACGAACCAGACAAATTAATGTGTTCTGCCAACCCTTCTGCTCTGTCTTCCATAGAACTAGAAACAAGAATAAGCTTGGAAAGCAAATAGGCTCTGAATAAAACTGTTCAGTGACATATAAAAAGAGCGTTTCTCTATTGTAAGAGTGATGATAACTTTTAAAGCAATTTCTCTACTACTTATATTGCCTAGACTATTGCTTCAGTGGTAAGGTAATAAGTATAATTTTACTTAGTTTTTTGTTGCTTCTGTTATTTTCTTTGTAAAGGAATATTGAAAGTGTCTTGAAAATAAGATACAGCTTTCCGTTCTTTTAGATTACAGAAACATTTTTTTCCTTTTATTCTTTGTTTCCAATCTAGTTTTTTTGAAGGTGGGGCAGACTTCAAACTCTCGTCCTTGCTGAATGCTTTGACCCTGAGTTCCCATATGTTTCACTAGACATGAGTGAAAAGCTCACTTTTAATAATCTGTAGCAAATGCTAGTTAAAATTGGGTATGTATTTAAACACTTGTCTTGGGCAATAACCAAAGACTTTTGTCAAGTTCCTGGATTTGGAGTTAACTTCCTTTCTCAGAGAAATTGTTCTCTTGCGATCCTGATTGCCCTTGTGTCAGATTTTTTTTTTTTCTCTCAACTCCTATTCTTATTTTTCACTTACTGACCTTCTTCTGTTTTACTTAACCTGGTTTCCTGCTGACTTTCCTTAAGCGCCACCCTTCTCTTACTGAGACACTCTTGTTGCTGGTGGTATTTCTTGATCAGCATTTCTTTCTTCTAGTCGTTTCTTTCTGAACCTGACCTGTCCTGTCTCCTGTAGGAGATGTATTCACAGGATGTGGAAAGTGATGGAAAACACACAGGATTGTATGCTGGCACTCTTGGACCAGTGACTAAACCAGCCTGTCTAAGGATGAGCCTTTAAGGATGAGGTTATCTACCTTCCTTGAGATGTTTGTTGATGTGAGGAAGACAACCTCCTAACTGGGCTAAATGCCTATACTTCCCTGTTTTAGCTCATGTTGGCAGGTTTCAAACTGTTATCTCAGGACTGACATGAACCTTGCCAATGACTCTTGCCAAAACTCATTTTGATGGGTTGCTGCTTCTTGATTGTTTATGAAAAGGATCGAAGTAAACAAGGTTTTCAGCCTTAGACCAATTTTGCCACAGGATTTGCAGAATAGGTAGTGTTAAATGAATTAAGTGTAAAGTCTCTTATGCTAGGCTACCAAAAACTTCAAGTTAACCAATTAACTTGACGTACATTTGTGTACAAAAAATGGAGATTGAGTTGAACCAGTTTGTCCCAAACTCATTTGCTGTGTTACAGAGGTTCTGGCTACAGCTGTGTACCAGAAGCAGTGCATATATCCAGAAGTAATGCCTGTATGTATTTATGGAAGAAACAAGGAATTTGAAGATGTTTTCTGCTTTATGGAAGGAATATGGACATCTGTATTCTGTCATGGAAACAGACACCTAGATTCCTGGGGAGTTCAACTCACCGTAGGATTGAAGTTGAACAAATAAGACCTAAGCAAGGTGATATGCACACATTATTTCTTATTGGTGGAGCAGAGTTCTCCAAGATGTAGAAGATGATGATGGATTTTGCAGCCTTTTGCAGTTAGGCCTTCAAAGTGCCTCGCTCTAGCATTCCTAGCACATAATCTGTGACATATAAAAGCAAGCAATGGATCATCAAGCATGTTGGTTGCTAGTAAAGTAGTAGAAAGGGAGAGTGTAAACTGAAGGATTTTTCAAACACTGCTGTTCCCATTCATAGTGCTTCACAGTTAACTGGTACTACAGAGAAAACTGAGCTGGGAGAGGCTGCAGTAAATGCTGGTTATGATCTAATTCCTACAGTTCAGTGCAGCCAGGAAAGAGAAAAAAAAAGTACTCGGTGCTGTCACAGGTCGAGCTTGCTTTCCCTTTCAGAGAAGGAACAGGGTAAAGAACAGGAACGTAGTTTATCTCCTTATCCTTTCAGTGGTTTGTCTGAGAGAAGGGGTACAACCAACAACAACTGACAACTTCCAACTTGTGTCGGCTCCTTGCGTGACCTTTAAACAGTGACATGCTCTAATTTTCTTTCTGAAGAGCAGTGATAACCGTCTACTGTACCAAGATATTCTTCGGAATGGTGTTAGCATGCGTTTCATCTCTGAAAAGACTTGCTGAGTGTTGTAGAAAACATACTGCAGGAAAATCAGATTATTTAAATCCTGGCTGGGAAGCCTTTGCTATACCTGTTTGTGATACTGCTACAGTTGCCTTGGTGATATATTTTGGGGTAGCGGAAGGCGCTGCCACACTTGAGCTTTTGATCCAGCAGGCGCAGGACATTTGTTCCCTGTTTTGTTTTCTAGAGGAGGAGTTAAGCAACCTTTTACTCAGTGCATCAAGGTCAAGCAAGATAAGCCTATACTTTTAAAAATAAAATTATCATTAAAGCTCCCCTAAGGCAGTTGGAGTGCCGTGCCACATGATAAAGACATCCTAAAATAGGAAGAAGCACAAATAACTATTCCTTTGAAATTCAGTGAAACTGAAGGGTTGGATACAGGAAAATGGAAAGAAGGAGAGAAAATAGGGTCAGTTTAACAACTGTACTTTGTGGGCCTCCTAAAGTGTCCTTTATTTTTCATCCCAGTGAAAGGCAGCAAGCTTGGGCCAGAGCTACTTGCCCGCAGACTTTCCTGTCAGTAAATGCCCTACGCAGATGGAATATAATCACTGTATTCAGCGCCTGGCTCTTTGTACTGTAAATCAGAAATCTTGTGGGACCATAATGTATAAATAACTCTTAACTAATTATTTGGGGAATAAAGGATAGTTCAGCTAAGTATCTAGAGAAATGTCTCCTGCAGAACATGAAATCATAGGCTCCTTGTTCTCTGCTGCATCGTTCTCCATGATATCCGAATTATTCCTGCAAATTTGGTTGCATTCAGTGCTCATTTTCATAACTGCTCTTAAGTTGGAATTTTTGCATACTTTATTTTACAAGTGAGATGACTCTACCGACTCAATGGAAGGGACAATATAACGTAGACTACGGACCTGTTTCAATTCCTGGCATATATATGTGTATATATATATATTTCTTACGTACTTTTCACATGTACAGGGGAACACAGTCTGAAGATGACTGGAATGAAGTTACTTCAAACCGTGGTAATCGGAACTATCTTAAAAATCAAATTTCAAAGCCTAGGCAGATCTCTGATTTCTCAGTTCTCTTGTAGCAGATGGTGTGGTACAAGTTGTTCTAGCAATATTTCACAAACTTGCTGTTGCTTGCAAGTGCAATGTTTTGAAGAAAAAAAATGTTGGATTTTTTTTTGAAATAAGGACACGGCCAAGTGAACAAATCAATGGAAAGTGACTGTGTAAGCTATTGGACACAAATTGTCACAAACAGTTTAAATCATCTCCTTTAATCTAGCTGGACTGACAGCTCACATAATTAAGAGTTAGGAGATGGTTGGACTATCTCCTAGAGGTGCTGTGGCAGGGTTGGCTTCCGGAATATGTTATTGCTAGTGCTAATTACAGATTCTGAGACAGTAGGCTTGAAATCATGTTTTCACTGGTGTTCAGAAGAAGTGACCTGTTCTGTGACCCACTTACTTCAGCATATGTCAGGTTCCTAAAGCAGGCCAGTCCTTGCTGAAGTCAAATCATACTTTCTAGATCTTTGTTTTTTTTAGGATAAAGCTAGATGATCATTAGCATGATTTATTCTAGCCCATTTCTGTTAATTGTCACAACTGAATGTTTCCAGTACACTTATTGAGCTGCCTTCTGAATGCCACTAACAGCTGACTAGTTCGCACTCGAAAGAATCCAACTAATATAAAACCAAGGGGAAGAATTTCATACGTATTCCAGTAGGGATAGGTGTGAAAGTTATTAGAAGTAGTGCAGGGAAGTTGTGTTTAGTGACTTGCCAAATTTATTTTCACCTAGTTGTATTTCCAAAAAAAAAAAAGCCATGGATGGATGACTGCAGCCTAAAGCCCCGCCTATATTATAACTGTTTCAGAATCTGATGCCCCAAATCCCAGCTTGCCAAGCAGTTAGTTGTTCTTTCAGCAGTGTGTAATTACGAGTGACATGGAGCTTAGTAGCTGTAGCATGAATGAGTGACATGGAGCTTGGTAGCTGTAGTGAAGAGGTAGCTCTTGGTTGGCTTTGCAGGTGAATTTGCAAAGGAGAATCTACAAGGTGAATCTGCAAGTTCCTTCTTAACAGCATTCAGAAGAGTATTTACTGATACAGTAATTTTTCTCACAGTTGCTCGGACCACCAGGAGACTCTCTCTCTCAACAGAGCAGGAAAGAAACACAAGCTCGCGCCAAGTGTGATAACACAATTGAGTTTCTGGGTCTGAAAAAATGTTTTTGTCACCATTACTGCATCATCCCTGGCATCTGTCTGGTTTTGTGGTTATGAAATACTTTGTTTTATTTTAAAGGCTGATCTTGGTATTGTCCATAGAGATTATTCTCAGTAGAATAAGTGACTGTTAGAAAACCATTGAGGCTTCCTGTTGGTAACACTGAAAACCACAACAACAAAGCTCAGTTATATTACCAATATCTGCTCAGGAAGTTTCCTGTGCTTTGTGGTCTTTATATAAAGACATACACATCTCCCAATACCAACTGTTTATCTGCAAGCGTGTAAATTAATCTTTTAGTAGGCAGCTTTCATTAGCAGCTAAATCAGCACAGGAGTTTCAAAAAACAGCCCCAAAGTGACTTTGCCATTTCTTTTGGGAGAGAGGAGATGAAGATTCACAGAAATACTTCACTAACAATTGGATTGGTTTCGTTTCAATTTTTTTTGTGGCTCTTAAAAGGCCATTAAGTTTATTTCTCACAAGAGTAAGCTTTTTTTTTTTTTTTTTTTTTGGTAAATTCCTTTCCCTTTCTCCTGTCTCCCTGCTCAAACGTGTAGAAGCATTTTTGTCCACAAACACTGTCCTTAGAATCTTAATCTTACTGTGCTACTTCCATTAAAAAATAATTATATGTGTTAATAAACTTGGAGCTTCATTTATGCTGATTTGCAATTACTCTGTGATAACAATCACGTGAGAACTGGAACTACAATTATGTAAGAGGAAGCGGTCTTCAGTGAATGAAAACTCATTTTCCATAGGGCAGTTTTGCAATCCCCCATCCTTCAATTTGAAGGATGATTACTGGTTTGGGGCTTGGCCTCTTTTCTGTCTCCCTCCTCCTCCCCTTTAAACAGGACAAATACTAAAGTAAAAGTGAAGCAGCTGCTTCTTGATATAAGCTGTGTGTAGCAAAGGCATGGGAACCATCTCCTGGTGCTATTTGGGTCAAATTAGGAATCACATTAGAGGAGTTGAGGATGAGAACATTTTGCATTTGTGACCCTATGCACATACAAGCCTATTTCTTCCTTTTTTCATGTAATAATTCCAGCAACAAAGGCACAGCGGAGACACACTTGATGCTATTTGTCATCATCTCACCTTGGCTATGTAGGGTGAACAACTACGGAGAAGAGTTAACTCCAGAAAGACAAATAATGCTGGGAAGGGAGGAATGGTAACGAGCAAAACTGGAAAAAGAGAAAAGCATAAAATATCTTGTAGCCTCTCCCTAATACTGCATTGTAGTACATGCAAGACTTTATCTCAGTTGCTCAGTTTTGGAGATGATCCTTTAAAATACCATCTGTGGTATACTTAATGTTTGTTGAATGAGACAGGTGGGCCTTCCACACTGATCAAAGTTAGAAGTGGGTTACTGCCGAGGTCCCTGTAATGGGTGGCATGCCAACAGAGGGATTTCCTCGTACCTAATGACTGATAGCAGATACTAAAATAGAAGTCCTGAGGTGCTGGAGCACAACAAACCACAAGTCTGCAGCACTGGTCATGTTGGGAAGGAAAAACTCACCGGCAAGATCTCTTCCTTTCATCTTACCAGAGGTGGAATCAAGAACAATGGAACAGTGAATGCACATACACTGGCCTTTTATAAAGAGTTTGCACATGGGATTTGCAGTGGCTTGTCGGAAGATACCAACAATCATTTTTGTTGCAGGTTGTGCGCTCAGCACCACAGCTAATTTTAGATCAGGTGGCAGGCTTGGCTCTGGGTGAAAGAAATGATATCAAGATTGATCGCTATGGTGGTAGTATGTAAAACAGGTCATGAAATACTTCAATTTTTCAGATTCTGTAGCCAATTAAATCCATAATTTTTGGAACAGTTGACCATAGAGGGTAGCATGCCTGTGCAGTAGATACACCAAAACATATAGGAGCTGCCAATTGAAAAAACACTTCCCCATCACAAATCTGTGACCACTCCAAAATGGCCCTGCCTAGAAGCTTGCTAAAATATTGTCATATCCAAGTAGATTTGTAAATAAACTCCTACGTTTACTTGAAACATGAGAGGTCCAAAAGACCTTTACAGAGCACGGATAATGTTTTCTAGAGGAAAAACAAAGCATTGTATGTTCTAATTTTGCAGCCCGTGGATTGTGAAGATAACCCTTAAAATCCAAACCAGAGTGTGAATTAATACAACAAGGCTTTCCTTAGCTTACGGTGTCAACTCAGTTTCTCAAGATTATTTCGAAGTCTTTGCTGCCCTGGGTTCATTTTGCTAACCAGCGATGTCACGGAGTTAACAAGACTGTTCAGTTTTACTGCTGCTATTCAGAAACCTGTGGGAGGCTGTGCAACTGATGAGAATATCAATTTTGTGTCGCTGCTCAGAAAAGCAAAGAGCAGAAGTAGAGGCGAGATACAGCTCTGCTAGTATTTCGGAAGTGTTTTTAATAACAGGAGGAGACTGGAAGAATGATTGAGATAGAAGTCCTTGAAGGGATTTCCAAAGAAATCATTTTGAAGTGCTATTTCTGGTCCAGCGATATAACATGCCAGAACTCGCCAATTAACAAAACGAAGATGATTGTTAAGATCTAAATGAAGTCTTTGTTTATGCAAACTTTTTAAAAAACCTGATACAAGTTATATCATCTGGGAAGAGTGAAATGAACCCTTCGTAGCCATGCAAATAGCCTTCAAGACCTTTTGAACTAGCGTGCAGCATAGCTTTCTTCCCCTACTAAATCACTGGCTCCAGCAGAACTTGAGGTTATGCTGGCCTGAGCCAGCACAGACTTACTGCTTGTGTTTAATGCAGTTTCTTCTTAGAGCACCAGTTTTAATTGTAAAGCTTTCTTTGTGTCCACAGTTCACTTCAGTACAAGCGAGAGAAACGTGTCCTTTGTCTCAGAGCTGATTTGTAGTTCCTCTCTCCTATAACTTTTTTTCCATCTTTGGAGTAGCTATAAAGCAGCAAATAAAACTGCTCAGTCTAATAGTTGGCAGTTCCCTGACTCAGTTATCTGAAGTTAAAATAGCAACTTCTTCAAATTTGAACTTTAAATCCCCAAGTGTCCTATGTGTGCTTTTTAGAATATCCCCGTTACTAACGGAGTTGTATCTCGGTCAGGTTGCCATTCGGATGGCATGCTGATTACAGAAAAGAGGCTGTAGTACAGATGCTCTGAAATGTTCTTTGGCCACTTTGTGGTGGTATCACTGAGTTCTAGTTTGTTTTCAGACTTTTTTACTCTCTGGATTGGCCTCAAGTAAGCAGTGATGAGGTCAATCATTTGTGGCAGTAATATATAAAAACAGCGAGAGCCTGCTTTCTGCAGGCTCAGGAGAATTCTTGCACTGCGTCCTGACTAGAAAGATGAGGGGATTTTTTTTCTCTCTCTCTCTTTTTTTTTCAGCCAGGGAGAGTTGTACAGCCTGGGGAGGGATGAACAGTGTTTTTGTAACTGATACCAGCTTGAAAGCTTTGCTCTGCCCCAATTACCCAGTGAAGCACAGCGGAATACCTTTCACTAGTTACAAGTTCTGTGCTTGTTATTCAGTCCTATATTTGTTGGTTTTACTAAATTTTGATTTATGGGTGCTTTTAAAATCCCAAGAGTAAACAGGGAAAGCAGAGGTACTGTATCAGATGAAAAAGGCTTTCTCTGAGAAGATCCTTAGAATAAATGGGGAAATGGTATCTAATGTCTGCTCAAGAAGCTACGTGGGTGTTGAGGTTTACAACGTAGTTGTAAAAAAAAGAGCTGTTTTTTCATGTTAGAAGCTGAGACTTTTTTTTTTAAATCAAAAATCTGATTTGAGCTACAGAAGAACACCTAGCCTGCTTTTCATAGTTTTCCAGAGATGCATTAGGTGGTGTAGGATTGGTGTGCAAAAGCAGTGGATGCTCAAATGACAGTTTGCATCAGCCCACTGTGGCTGTCTAATGAAATGTATCTAGCAGGTTCAACTCTTGTCTTTGTCATAACAGTACTGCTACATTTATTTTGTCAGAAAATGTTTTAATTTTCTGGCTTTAGATCATCATAGTTATTAAATACTTAAATTATTTAGGGCAAAACCAGGAGGGCATTAAGGTATAAATCCAAGCCTTTTAGCTGAGCAGTAACTCACGCACGTTAGCACCACATTGAAATAAGCCAGATGTTTAAACCTGTCAAAGCTGAGCTTGTCTGGAGTCTTGCGCAGAAGTTCTAATTCTTTCTTTGATAAGTCTTGATAGCTTCAGTCTATTTTTTTTGTCAAATAGTTAAAGGTAAACTTCAGTGAGACACTTGTGTCATACCATGAACACAAGCTTGCACCATAACAGTAGAGTTGCAACGATTTTTTTTTCCCTTTGTGTGCCTTGCAGAGTGTTTCTGCTAAATCAAATATTTTTCTTATTTCAGGTTTAGTGGCAAGGCACATAACTTTGCTTCTAGGTTCAGCCTAGCTCTCGAGTAGTGCTCACCTGGCCTCTCAGGACCTGCACAGCCCCAGGTGGACGGACTTAGTGCTCCTATTACGCTCACCTGGATGGTGGGCTATGGAAACTAGCATGCCTTACAACAACGTAATTATAGACTGTTTAGGCTCAGGTGAGCTTTGCTAGTTTTCTTGCTTTACACATGGGGGATGGTATCCCCAGGTGCTAATTAACAGCTAACATGCACAATTAAATTGCAGCTCATAGGTGAAGCACTCCTAGTTAGCATTTGTTTCTGGACAAGGACAACATCTAAGGAAGCTCTTAGTCTCTTTTCTTTCTTTTTCCTTTCCCTCTCCACACCAAGTTCACCTCGTTGCTTTTCTTTGGAATGCCCGTCACGTTGCCAGCAGGAAGCAGGTGAGTTTGAAGCAGAGCCATCATGGTAGCTGAGGAGCAGGGGCAGTACACTGAACTTGAAGTAAAAAGATAAATTGCAACTGCTTTTGTAGAAAATTATTTTCCGGTTTACCACGAGAGGGTGCTACAATGCTTTGACTTATATCTGTTACTAAAAGGTTTTTCTGTTAGTAAATTAAAAGTAGAGTGTTTCAACAGTAGTGTGTTTTAAGTAACTGTTGCCTTATGAAACTTTGATCTTGTCTTTCCTAAGGCTGATGATGTAGCTGTTTCTAAGATGTAGCTGTTTTAAATTGTAGTGGATACATGTTTATTTTGCTTTTGCCTGTAAGAGCTGAACTGCTTCCTTTTTAGTTTTGTTTCTGTTGGGCTTTATCCTAGGTAACTTCATCTGCCAGAAAGGAAGGTTTTCCAGGCTGTTTTTGTATGAGAATGCAGGCAACCTTTCGTGCATGAAAAGACAAAGTCTGATACTTCTGATGGCTGACCTGAGCCCTCGAATTAGAGCTGCTTCTCTTTGCTTCTGTGTGCTTTTCTCATCATGGCAATAATGCTTGCCTGTTTTGTGGAGATGTTTAGACTTAACTTTAGCATAAACACACACAGGAAAGCTGTCTGCAGGCTAGAGGTTCAGTCACCCACTCTTGTCTCATCCTGTAGGTTGTTTGAGATGTGTTTGTTGTGGTTCTAGACTATTCCAAAACACTTGTGGCATGATAATAGGTCTGAAAGGTTAGTGCTTGTGTTAGTTGTTCGACTTGTCTTGAAATGCAAACTCAAAACACTTCTGTACTGGGTGTTAAATCAAACTTAAATCAAACTTGCATAAAGACGTTGCAGTTCTAGTGACTTGGCACCAGTTAGTGAGCTTCAGCGTGCTACACTTGGTAGTGGGTATTACTCCACCACCAAACAAGAGTGAATTGCAGTAGGCATTCATGTAGTGGCATTGCTGGCTGGGAGACAGGATCTCTGCAAAGAGATCCTAAACTTGGTGTTAGGGTTTAGGGGTTTAGGCACATAATTACTGAAAAATCAAATCACCCAACACTACTCTGGTGTTCATCCTTGACTGCTCAGCTGTGGGGTAGTTGTTATACTACATTAGGACACATTTGTGTTTTTCTAAAAGTCACCTGTCATTCCCTTTAGTAGTAGTCAGTGACGGGCCACATCAAAAGGAAAACGTAAAACAGACTACTGGGTCATAAAAGTCATAAAACAGACTACTAGAAAGGACATAGGAAAATCCATTTAAAATATAACTAAGACTTTCTCTGGCTTGCGTATTATCATGTAAATGCAAGAGCATGAGTTCTGGTATGCAACAGCTGTCCTTTTCTTCTTCCCTCCCACTTTCTTAATTTGCTATGAGGTTGAGGTGTAAGTGCATTTCAGGCCTTGGCATCTGGCTTTGTTACATCCACCCACCCATTATTTCCTCTTACAGAAAGATTAAAACACTGTTCATCACAATTATCCCCAATGCTCCACCCCCTTAGCCTCCAGGGAGATGAGCTTGTAATTTTCAAAACCATAAAAGCTGTTATAGAAGCAGCATCTTGCTTTGTTAATAGAGAAACAGGCTTTAGTGTATGAACTGCTCTGGCACAGCAGCACTTCAGATCACCAAGCCGAAGGCTAGCCTTTCAGGGCTTGCTCTAGAAATCTGCTTCTAGAAATTAGGTAGTTACGCAGTGTGTTGAGAAGCAAGCAGTCTATTCTGAATACCCTGTGAAATGAAGGTTGTCTGAGGCTTAGGTAAAAAGCAGCAGAATCCAACGTCCAGCAATAGGTGCTGGTGACGAATTAGGAAGAATGACTTTCCTTTCTCATGAGCATTTAGCATTCTTATGCAGCTGCCTGTATCTTTGTTTTGAGCCATATCCTATCTGAAAATGAGGTGAAAATAATGACAAACAGGTTAAGTCTGGTCTTTCTGTTCCCTCAGTATATAACATTCAAGTCTGTACTGTGGGATCTTCTATTACATGCTGCTGTACCACCCTTCCTTGCTTTCAGTCTGCTTTCTGGCCCTGCAGTTCCTCTCTGTGCTGTTTAACATACATGTTCCTTGTTTATTCTGAGCTTTTTATCCTTCCTATCACTTAATAACTTATTTTGCCTGTTTTTTCCTTATGTTCTCTTGCCTGGAGCAGGTCAGGCCCTCATCCTTCTTGTCCTGTTAACGTGGGGTCTTCCTATGTGACTGTCCCTGCTCTCAATATAAGAGTTTGTTCCCTAATCCCTTGCCTTTGCTGACAAACAAAGGCTGCCTGCTTTAGAACCAGGAATTCATACACCCAGGGATGGAAAAAAAAAATTCTCCATTAAGATACCATCTTTGCTTAAATACAAAGAAGTGATATTGATAAAAAAAAAAAAATTCCTGCAGTTAAGAAAACTACTTTCTGCAGTACTTAGCTGTTTAATCTTTTTTCCTCCTGTTACAGGTAGGATAGTAAGCATTATGAAAGGAAGACAGTTTTATCATAGAGATGAGAGGCGTGAGTAGACAAGATGGTTTGTACAACAGATCTCTAGCAGAACTACTGACATTTTGAGTTGTATGCTACAGTGTCCTTTCCATGGGACCATGCTTTCTTTTCCAAGTTCAACCCTAGAGGCTTTCTATTGTGCTTTGTCCTATAACAGAATTTCTTCCCTTTTTTTGATGCTTGAATTTATCTTGTTTTAATCCTACTTCATTAGTATGAGGAAGTGTAGGGGAGTTTGTGCAGACAGCATCAGCAGTTTGAGACATGACCTGTTTTCAAACTCTCCTACGCTGTCTTGAAAGCATTATTAGTTAGGTACTGAAAGGATTTTGTTGTTAAATCTCTAAATACTGCATTTTAGGAAGGATGGCTGCCCTGCACCAGTTTTAGTCCTGCTTTGCCACAGCTTCCAGTGTGATATTTAGCAAGTGACTGTGTTTTGCTTTATCCCTTCCTCTGCGTAGTAGGGATGTCTCCCTACTCTATAGCACCATCAAGAGAATAAAATATCCAAACTGTGAGGCTCTGTATCAAGTGCTACAAAAATATCCCATGTAGTATCAAGTCATAATATTAGCATGCCCTGACTGAGAGTGTTCTGTAGGCTGTGAATTTAATGCATGTGTGAATAAGCATTTACTGCTAGCAGAAAGCACAGCACGCTTAGCTCTAGTGAGGGCCATCACCCACAGAGCAGGTTCAGCCTCAGCAGCAGCCCGTGGTCTGGTACCTTACCCCTCTCTTTTCTCCTTTCCTACCTCCCTGCTGGGATGGAGCTGAAGACAGAGTGAATTCCTTCAGTTATTAACAAGTGTTTCAGCCAAATTTGTGGATCTTGCTGTTAATTGTGGACACTCGAGCAAGCCAAAAGGTTACCTACTAGAAGGTTTGGAAACAAGTCTGGGTAGAACTTTTACCCTCACTGGAAGAGATTGCTGCATCTTGTGACAAGTCTGGAGAACAACTTTACCCCTAGAGAGCGATCATCTGCTTTAGAGAACTTTGCTGTTTGGGATGAGATACTCATACTGCTGTTTCCTGACTGCCTCCTGTGTAAGAGAACAGGCACACTACCTTCTGACACATGTTCACTCTCAACATTACAAGTTAGCACTCTTACAATTTTAAGTCTGAAAAAATAAATAAAAACGATTGCATCTCAGGCCTGGTCTCCGAGGAGGAATGCTCAGTCCTTTCAGCAGCGTGCCTCTGACGACAGCTGCGCAGTTAGCGATAGTGTCTGCCAGGGTCTGCACCCTCCACAGTGATCCCCACCCCAAATCTCCAGACGAAAACAGGAGACGAATCTCAACAGCTGCAGAAGGCTCAGATTATGAATCTTAATAAGGGTAAGGAGTTATTTGAAGTGCTTCTTTTCATAAGTCTCTAATGATGGCTGTAAGGGCTACTACATATTCCCATTCAAGTTGTCAAGATAATGCTAACCTCTTCAGAGAGACAGAGTCATGGCAGTGTGAGCCACGTGCCCACAAACATAAATAGTGCTCGTACGCACCATTGTGGTGGTTTATGCTCTACCAACGTGCTCTTTTCTTCTGCCCAAGTCACACCTTCTTTACACATGCTGAGTTTTCCTTAACTAGGCTACCACCCTGACATGATATACTGCTTTCATAACATTGGAGAAGTGCCCATTAAAACTGGGTTGAGACCTCCACGCCCAGAGCTGAATATTTTTCCTCCCCAGTTTAAAGGAATGACCTGCATTTTATGTATTTGTCTTAGATTACAGCAGCCACCTTCATGTATTAAGAACAAAGCCAAGCCTGTCGGTTTCTCCGTAATTATGTTATACCTGTCATTACGTAGGAAGCCCTGCCCTGTCTTCAGAAGTCAAGTCATTAGACTCCCTCTATTTTAGTTGGATGAGTCATTTTGTTTCATTCCTGCTGTTAGTGGGCATCTATTGTCAATTGTAATTTCACCCTAACGGGGCCAACTGTGGCAATACCAGCCATATGAAGTCCGTTATAAATAATCTCTTCACAACATTCAGTTACATAATTTTCAGAAGTTGCAATGAGGATTTTCAAAGTAAGAATAGTTGTCTTATTTTCTAAAATGGATGGAATTTGAAACTGATGCAAGAAATACTCAATCTTGGAAGTAAACTTAGCCAAATGGTCAGCCTGCACCCTCAAAACCAGAGAAAACAAGTACAGTGGTTTTGTCTCTTGTGCCTGGGGGAGAGCTTTGTGAGTTGGGTTTAGGATGACTAAAAAAAAAATAAAATTGAATAGACCTTGTTAGCATTGCATCTCTTTAGCAAAGTTGCTATCTGAAACAAGCCCCTTAAATAATGTCCTTTAACTCTGAAATTCAGAAGTGAATTAACTCATACTTCAAGAGTGAAAGGCAGCATCTCTTCTAAGGCTACTCCTCCAAGTTTCTAGGAATAGGGATACCTCTTACCTGGTTTAATTTTTTTTTTTTTTTTATGTTTGTGCTTGTTAAGTTCTTAGCTCTAATGACTTTCTGCAGTGCTACACATGTATGCCTGTAATGAAAAGCTGGCTACAACGCAGTGCCCATGGGCAGCAGCTCTTCATTGCTGTAACTGAGCTGGTGAGATTGACAGCTGAAGGAAGAGACTGGCTGTCCTTCAAGATGAGTTAGGTGTGAACTTGAAGTAGGATAAACAAATGGATTATCTGACCAATTTTTCTGCCAAAAAAAACCACTCAGTTCTGTGAACAAATCTGTTAGTCTAGTTTCTCTAGTAATTAGAAATGAAGTTCTTGCACTAGTAATATTCTGCATTTTAATCAGACCAAATTCCCGGTGTAGCTTTTTGACTGAACAGTCACACTTGATATTACTAATAAAAGCACATAGCGACCTAGTTAGTCAGTCCTGCTGAGGGCCGATTGTTTGATGTATTTGATGTGACAAGTTGATGTATGCCATTACTCAGCTTTTCCAGCTTCAGACCCTGAGGTGTGACCCTGCGTGTTTAAACTAAGGGTCTTTTGAGTGAAAAATATTTCAGACTCCACACAGGTCTCTGCTATTCATGATATGGGTATTCGTGATGCTCTAATCTTTGTATTTCAGTGCTGAATTTATCTGCTGTTTTCTTCATGGGTACTTCACTCTGCCTTTATGGGTGCTTCAGGGGGATTTCACTTTTTGGTCTCAGGCAATCTACTCTTCGTGGTGAAAGCGTAACCTTAAGGGGTGATTGCCCCAGAATTTCTGCTTCTCCTTCATGCAGCAGCTTCAGCATCCTTGGTGAAAGTGCTTAAGTGTGCTGAGTGCTCCTAGGTTTCTGAATTTCAGCTCTTGGTTTGGTTTCTCCAGGGACTGACTATGCGGGCTGTATAAAAATTTAACATTGTTATGCTTATATAATTTATTTTAGATAGTGAGAGATTAAGATCTGAAAGTAATAATATGGTCATATAAATATCTTTCCTCGCCTCACTTCCCTCACTGTTTTTGACAGTTTTGGCTCAGTTCTGTAACCTATCCAGGAAGTTGTTACTCCTAAGCACCTCGTGCAGCACAGTCATCTTGGCTTTAAGTGCTTAAAGCAGCTTGAAGGCAATGGGGAGGCTTTCTGGCAATGATGTTGATGAGCAGGAAACGTGCCATTAATTCTAAAGACCCTTCAATTAGCTTTCAAATATTAGCTAGCTTCTGGTTCTCTGAAGTCTTCCTGACCTGAGAGACCCATTTGAAGCCTACATGGTGCAGCAGCTTTCAATCTCAAGTTAATTGTATCTGCTGCTGGATGCCGCATTGCTTGGAGAGTTCTTCACCCGCAGCATGCCTTGTAGTTACCTCAGAGGTACTTTTTCCAAGAAATTTGGGAGTTAGTTAAAACATCCAAACAGCATGGAATTCAAATAAATGCCTTAAAAGGCAGGGGTTACATTTTTATAACACAATGACATCTCAAAAAGCCTGCAGCAGCTCTAAGAGGTCTCCATAAAGATGAGATAGAAAAGCCTCGATCTATGGAAGCTATCTGCATGGGATAGAAAATGTTCTGCTTTAACTACTGCACTGAGGAGGGCCACAGTTAATTTTGGGAAAAAAAAAAAAAAAAGAAATGCAGGATTGCCATAGATAACTGTTGCAAGTAGTAGAAATGTAACTGAAAATATCTTATCCCTAGGTACCAAAAGCCAGAACTGCTTTAGTTTCCAGTACCTGGACAAAAAGTGTAAGGCAGAATTTTGTCCCTCCATTTTAAAAGGCAAAGCCAGATGAATTTACATTCAGTGTTTTTCGTTACTCAGACATCTGATTTGGAGTAGGTTTGTATTAAAGAGGCTCAAGAGGAAGAATGATTTTGCGAAGCAGTTGCAGGACTGCCTGTTGCCTTGGAATGTCCAATTTCAAGACAGCACCTGGCATGCTGCTATCAGCCCAGTAGTGAGCCCTGATCCCAAAGGAAGCACTTAGGGTGGCTGGTTCTTGAAGGGATACAATACAGCCCTGTGTAATCCAAGCAGTCAGCTGTCCTGACAACCTATACAGGCCAGCAACAACTGGGAATGTTTTTCAGTGGAGTGGGAGGAGGAAGGAATGAGGTGGAACTCTGTCAAATTTGAAAAAATCTTAATTTAAGAAGATAAAGGAAACTTTTCTTGGCCTCTCAACCCAGAAGATGCAGGGACACCCCATGCAAGTTCCCTTCTGGATGGCACAGACGTTGGTCTTAATCCCAGCTCAAAATTTACATTTCATAGAACTCCTAAATGAAGAAGCAGTTTTACATATCAGCCTCAAAGCTGTATGGCACAACTGGCAGAAGCCTGGCCAGGAAACTGAAGGCAGCTGAAGTTCTGTTGTCAGATCTTATTTTCTACCTTAGGTTAAATCATGTTGTACTTTAATTAATTTCCCCACTGTTTGATGTGATAGAGTACAGACAGCAGTCCTCCTGTGGGCTGGGGGTACTCCTTTCAGCTACTGGGTTTGATTTCTCTGCTGCACGACTCATACAAGGTCACGTTTTTGCTTTTGTTGCTGCATACCCAGTATCAGTAATAATTCATATCAAATTAGCAGCTTGTGTTCCTACTTGCCACTGCTACCATTGCTGCTGGTGGATGAACTTCTCAGTGCCACAGGAGGCAGGGTAGTACTGGTTCATCCTCCCAGTTCACGATGTGCTCTATTCCCTGTCTCTCCAGAAAAGCCCGTTACAGACCTGATGTTGTAGATGGATGCAATTCAGGAGCTAACCAGCGCTTTACAGAGCGAGAGGAAATGAACTGCTGAGCAGGCAGCAACGTTGACCTCCCATTGGGAATTTCCAGCCCTTTCCCTCTTCCTTCCTCCCTCAGTATGCACACAGTAAATAGAGTAAATTAACCATTTGGAGAGGTGGCACGAAAGCAGTTATGGAGGACAGAATAGCAGTCAGTTAAAAACTACTGACAAGATAGTGCCCGATCCTCTGAGCATCCCAGTCATGCCACCACAAATACTGGCAGCAGGAGGGAGGTCTGACAGCACTGCCAGCATTAAGTGGGAGGAAGGCTCTTTAAATAACTAGCAGTGGGTCTTATTCCTGGGCTGTGTCAACATGGAGTTGTTGTTTTACCCTCTGAACAGAAGTTAGTCATGTAATTGTGTGGCAGGCAAGTGACAGAATTAAATCATTCTTGCTGCTTCTGGTTGCTGGGTCTGTTTTAGAAGTGGATACTGCCTATCATTTCACACTTCAGTTCAAGAACATCAAAGCAACAAATGAAAAAGAATAGATTTGGTTCAAACTGGAGGAGTAGCACTATTGAACTTTATCAATAAGCCAAAAGAAGGCTTGTTCTTTTTAAGCTCAAAAGCTTCTGCATTTTGAGGGGCAAAAGCAGCATTAGTCCCTTCCCCTGTCGTTGTTAACCTTGAAATGCAACATGTTGAATGTTTGGGAAGTGTTGTGGAGTAATATCATTAGCCTTTTTCCAGCGGCCTGTTGGCAATCACAAAGCAGGATGCTGGGTGATGTGACCCAGCGTGGCTGTTACATGGCTGAAGAATCCCACTTGGCAGCTAGCTGACTTGTGTGGACATCCTGAAGTGTTCTGGTAAATCCGAGAGGCAGAACTTGCTTTTCCTGTCTCAATTCTTATGAATGTGGTGTAGCTTGATGTTAATAAACAAGAAGTACCTGGGCTTCTTATTAAGAAAAAGTCATCAAGTTGGTGCCTAACTTTACAGCAGATGCTACCTCTACAGAAGTGCACATACATAAAATACACATTTGTATCTTAGCTGCATCAAGTTCCTTCAAGTTGAATAGATTGGCTAGTATTACCTTTATTTTAAAGCTTTTATAATTGTCTAAAAATACCAGATCTCTCCTGAATAATATCCCTTACAAACTTCAGTTATACTTAATCATAGTACTTTATTAATTTGCCTTTATCTTTTGTAAGGAAACTGATTATTTTATTAATACACCAGCAATTCAATCAGTGACTTTTTGTAGCTTTGATTACTTTGAGATAATGAGTATTGGATGTGCTCAGTCTTCCTACTGACTCTTTTCCTTCAAAACTGTATTAATTCTGCCATAACCCAGAAAGGATCTTCAGAAATTATTTGAGTATATTCTTGTTTTAATAAGCTACCGAGACACACAAGGTCTAAACAATGCTGTTAGGAGATCTGAAAAAGCAAACGTAGTGGCACAGGCTGAAACTGAAAAGCCATCTGAACTGAGCTAGGAATTCTATGGCTGAGGCTGGGGTTGTGTTACCCTGGTTATTTAGCAGCTGTTGGAAATAGCACTGGTGAATGGAGTCCCTTGTCTGGTCAGCAGAGCCAATTACAAGTGTCTGGGTTTAGCCAACAGGAAGTGGAGCAGCAGCCGGTAACTAAGTTTAGTGTGATGGATGTGTTTCTGACTTCATCCATGTGTATTTACGCTGCCCCATACGAAAGTGAATCAGCCCATAGGACCGAGAAGGAGCAAAACAACTAAAGCTCCCTCAGCCAGGGCTTAGCTGAAACTCAGACTGGGGCTCTCCTAATGAGAATCCATATTAAGAGTCTTCCCTGGTGCTGAAGTTAAGACAGCATGCAATATTTGGGCAAGTATTCATGCTCAAGCTGGGATTTTCTCGGATAAAAGGAAACGCTGGTTTATTTTCTAAGGCGTATGTATTTCAAGGAGACAAGATCACAAGAGTGTTTTAGTCAAGTGAAGTAAATATTTTAAGAAGGAAAACTCTTTTTTGTTTAAGAGAAGAAAATGGCTTGGACAATTGCTTGAACAGCATCTTGGTTGCTGACAATTGAGGTTGACAGCTTTGTGATTTATTTTTAGCTAGAGAATTTTGTTTAAGACAGAAGTACTTCAGGCTGTGTAGCTTTGGCAGTTGCTGCATATTCAGTGTGGGTGGATGGAACTGAGAAGTCGCATCTGTGCTAACAAGCATTTTGGGATTGCATTAAAAAATTAAACTCATGTACTGGAAACTGAAGCTGTATCAGCTCACCTGGGGAGCTCTACCCTCCGAATACCCTCCAGAAGGTAAGTAGTGCTGCCTGTCCAAGGCAAAAATAACTACCTGGGCCTCAAGTTGTGACATCAGCTCAAGTTTGGGCTGTTGGATTGGCATGTTCTTTGACTCTTGAGATTACAAGTCAGTGAGTTAGACTCTACCCTCTCCATCCCAAGTTTTCCCTCTAGCTAGAAAGGCTAAAAATAAATTTCAAAAAGCCAGCTGAGAAATAGATTAATGCGGTCATTGTTCCAGGTGCTGAGTCTAAGGAGAGTTCCCAATACTGTAGGACTTCTTATTAGAAGTAATTATGTCACTTGGAAAGCAGCTTGGACATTTATGTCATGTTAACTCAAAGGTCTGATCAGTTGCTTTACATCTGCAAAATAAACCTCTCGCCAGCTACACGTTGTTACTGTAGGTATTTCTGGCTTGCTGTGGGGTCAGTTGAACCATGATTCTTTAAGTAGTCTTTTTGCAGAAGAGCTCTTCAAATGTTTGTCCTAACACTGTGTGAATAAATAGCAATTCATTTCTTTTTCTTAGAAGTAGATAATGCCTTGACTTTGATCTGGCCAGTACTACTGACTCCTCAGGAATTCCGTTGGAGTGAAGTATAATCCACATTAAGCAACTTCTCTCCCAAAGTAGTGCTTAAAAAGAAAGCTAAATGACTTGCTGTGAGCTGTCATAATGTTTGGCCATCCCACCTTTCCTGGAGAAGGACTGCATGACCTAATCCTTACTCTTTATACTGGAGAGGTTTACTGGAACTTACTGCTACTAAGGATATCAAGTAAATTTTTGATTTACATGTATGCAGTTTCCCAGTTACCTTGGCTGGTGCCTCTTCATAGCACCCCTTTCCCTGAAACTATCGTTGTGGCAGTAGTTGTAGTCCACTCTAGGCAGGATTCAGAGGAACAAAGATTGGGACTTGATTGTACTGAATGGAAGGAGGTACGTAATACAGAGCACCTAAAGGTGGGGGTCTCTTCGCTTGTTTCTAGATACCAGCAATTGCAAAGCTAACTAGCTTTACAGGAGCTAAACAAATCCTTGGAAATTCAGGTAACAAACATTTTGATAAAGTATTCAGGATCTGTGAAAGGTTTCATGGATAGTTTTTCATTCTAAAATCCCACTTTGTCTGTCACTTTCAATTGCATTAAAATCTTTCCCACTGCAGGAGAGTGTTTTTATCTGACATACTGTTTGGTTTTGCTTCCTTACCCAGAGGCATGCTCAAAAAAAGTCAGATTTGTGCTTTGAGTTGTGTTGCCTCTGACTGTTCCCAGTTCCTGTGGTCAGGTCCATTGTGCCTCTTTCGTTAAATTGATGCTAGGTCCAGCTCCCCTGTGATCACATGAGTTCCTCACCTTAAAGCATTTCTAAATGCATTTAAAAACCTGCATCATTTTGCTAGCTGTGTTTGTCCCAAAGTCACCTTCCTGCCAGAGTTCCACAAGGACAAGAAATCATCAAGGTAGTAAGAGCCAATCTGTTGAGTTAGCATTTGTACTGAAGATGACTGATACTCATCTGCTTTGAAATCACTTAAGCATTTTATAGCATTGCAGTTTTCAGCAGAAGGTTCAGTCCCTTACAGCCTATACAGCTGATGATCTATGAAGAGATTCGTGCATCTTGCATTTAGCAAGGAATGGATGAAATTTTTCAATTAATACTTTGGAACTTAAGCTTGATTTATTTCATTCTGGATTCTGTACCAAAGTAACACTTTACCAAGAAGTGGAGAGAAAGTGGGGAAGTTCTACATTAGGTGATTGTGGAGGAGAAGAACGGCATACCATGTGTGTCACTAACATCTGAGCAGGGAAACGGGCTGATGGGCACCTCAGGGTGTTTGATAGCATTAATAACAAGTGGAGAGGATAACTGGAACTAGCGAAACAGAGGACAGGCAGTTCTTTCATTCAGCATCTGTGTTTTCTCTTTTAATGGTTAGCTAGACGTGACAAGATCTTGAATTTTTCATAGTGGTATAATTAGCTGAGGTTGATGTCTCTCTCTTTCCACCAGTTACTTCCATTCAGTGATATCAAATACCCAAACCTTGCCTTCATTGGGATTTTCATATCAAACTAGCCCAAAAGCACTACTGTGTAAGGACCCACCACTTTCACCAAGAAATAACTGCAGGGGAATACCTCGTGCAGCACATGTTCAAAGTAAATCTGTTCTTAAGAGGTGAGCTATATGGGGAGTTTTGGGCTTCTCCATATATTTCACTCCTCAGTTATGTATTGATAATTAAGACAAGAAGTCACTACCAGCTTGGTTTGAAACCTGGTGTGAACATGATGCAACTTTGTCTCTCTGAAGTCTCCTCCCATTCTGTCTCTCTCAGCCTGGGACCATAAATAGAAACCTATTCCTTGCCCATCCCAAGCTCTTGGCTCGGAGCTGTATTTCTTGGCTTTATTCAGTGGGTTGTTTACGGTACTTAAACCTTGCACCACTCTGTGGGAGGCCCAAAGACTAACTATGGATCTGTGCTGAGCTCAAGCAAACCACGTTATTAAGAGTCTGGTTGCTTACAGGAGAGGAACACCTAGGAACAGCATTCAGTCAGGCTGCCTCTATTTCACCAGAGCCATCTGGGAGCTGTCTGAATCCCTCTAAGCTGTTGTTTTTCATGGCCACACGTGTGTCAGCAGAAAGACTAGGTGGTCTGTTGAGGTGAGGCCTCAAGTCTGGTAATAGGGCAAGGAGAGTTCAGAGGTCTGCTTCTGTGCTACCACATTATTAGACAGCAGTGACTTGGCCTGCTCAGCACTGGTTTGCTCCTTAGCACGGGGTATTTTTGGTAGTAGGAAGCACTGAGACTTGGCTACGGTAGCCTTGTTTCTGAAAAACTTGATCCTGTTCCAATCATGTCAGCAAAATAGGAAACCCACTCGCTGCTGTGTTATCAATTTTGTTTCCTCGTTAAGGCAGAAAGCCTCCCACTAACAAGCTGGTTGAAATTCTTACAGTCTAGTGTGTAAGGTGATGTACATTTGGAGGATTCAGTGGGAAATGCCAGTTACACCAGGAGCCACCGGTTGTTACGTGACAGCCTATTTCCTACACTCCGAGTTGACCAATGCCTATTCTTTGGTAGTCTTTGAAGCTAGCACATAAAATAAGTCTTTGTGTAAAGTAATAGTGTGGATATTTATACGGATATTTAGTTTGAAAACCCCAAGTGGAAATAGAGTAAAAGATGTGGTATGTACAGGGGTCTTGGTGACCTTATATTAAAGTGTCCCTTTGTATTAAATATATATATATGTATGTACACACACACCCACACAGTATTGTTTTTGGTGTAAAATAATATATCAAATTGACACTGTATGTAATAATCAGCATTTACCCTATAACCCTTTCTTTGTCTCTCTTCCTTCTATTGAAAAACCAGTCACTTTGGGCTGCTGCCAGCAGCCCCAGATCCTTTCCAGGGCTGTATTGCTCTTTGCACGTTCTTTTGTTTGATGAAGAAACATTGACAGTGGGTTCATAAATTCAAAATGGAGCAAGGGTTTGTGTTTTTTTTTTTTTTGGTTTTTTTTTTTGAAGCTGCTTGAACTATACACTTCAAAGTAGTGTAGTCAGCAAGATTTCCTTGTACTTAACTTTTCCCCATTGCTGGAAAAAAAATAGAGAAATACTTCAAAAGGGATGATTTAAGTGGTACAGGAAGGGTAACCACTCTCAGGAAACAGCTTTGAAGGGCACCACAGGGAATAGTCTGAAGAGCTGTTCTGCCTGAAAGGTTGCTTCTTCCACCGAGGAAGCTGAGTGTACCAGGACGAAGAGCCTGGCTCGTCCATTGACAGCCAAGGGAATAGGAACAGGAAGCTTGTCGTGGTGGATGCAAATGTCAAGGTAACGGCCTACAGGGTAGAATAACTGTCTAGGAAATCAATTGTAGAAGAAATAGCGCTCGTCCAGAGGTTAGGAAGAAGCCTGAATTTACTCTGCCTGGGTGCACATGACAGGACCTTACAAACATCCAGGCACTGTGCAGGGACACCCCTGTCCTTCCCATGCCACTGGTGGCACCAGCTGATGGCCATCGGGAGCTCTTTAACAGGCCTGACAGTCACAGGGCACCAACACTCAGCGAGGGGGGCTAAAAGTAACACATTCAATGCACTGGTTTGCAAGCTACCTTTTTCATTTAGCTCAGCTTTCCCCTAATCCTTCATTGTTCCAGAGATATTGGTTACTCATCTGATATACTTTAACTAACAAGCAAATTGTTTGTTACCTTGCTTAATTATTACAGCTAATACTAATTGACATTTGCTGATGCTATTGCAGACCCACCTGGACAGTCTGTTTGCTGCAAAGCTCATCTCCATTTTTCTCAGGCTATGCTGCCTTTCCCTACAAATTCTGCCTATTCTTTGTGTATCAACAGATACACTAAGACTGCTTGAAATACCAGTGTGGCTGAAGGCATCCAGAGCACATAAAAGAGAGTAGAAAACAAACTGCAAGAGAAAAACAAATGGGGAAAAAGGTAGCCTAGAGACTCCTAAGTAAACCTGAGTATTGGGTAGCATGCTGCAAGGTTCACCAAGCCTCATTTTGGAGAAGGAGGAAAGGTCACCCAGTTGTCCGAACTTCTGGAAGATAATGGCATGTTCCTGTCCGAAGGTACTTCCTTTGGCTATGTTTTTCCACTTGCATTAGGTGATGGTGGAGGCACAAAATTCTTGGTACAGGCCACACAGGGAGAAGTAACTCCTTGTCACCACAGCGCATCTGTGGGTTTTTGTTTTTGTTTTTTTTTGGAATGCCTTTTCTCATTCACAGCCTTGCACAAGACAAACGCTTATAACAAACCCGGTTGCTCGTTTCTTACCTTTAGTCAAAGCTCTGTCCTCCTCACGTGCTGCGGCTGCCTTTCTCACGTAGCAGTGGAGTCTGCAGATTTAGAGATGCTGGTGGGCTGCAACAGCCTCTCTCCCCCTCCCAGAGGCCAAACCACTTGCTTCCCCTTCCCTGCTCCCTTTTATACCCCTCTGCAGCCCACCAGCCTCCCAGGTGTAAGACTACCATGGTGAGTGCTTGTTCTTTAACCCTTCCCCCTCCACATGTTAGGAGGAACCTGGCCTGCTGCAAACCATACAAATGTAGCTAGAAAACCAAGTCTTTTAAAGAATTCATCAAAGAGAGCTTAGGTTTTTGAAAGGTAATTGATGGCGTCCTTTCACAGAGCTGACCTGAACACTATTAAATCATTAAATGTGCAGCTCAGTCTGGGCATACTGTACAGCTCTTGCTTTCGGTTTCTTTCTGAAATCCTAAAATATGTAACAGTTTACTCTTTCATTGCTCATACAGCTCCTAGACTTATATTTTCATTCATGTTGTTTCCTGTTGATTCATAAATAATGGCATTTATGTGGAGTGGAAAAATGAATCAATCTGGGCGGTCCCCGTAATGGGTGATCTGTTTTGTAATTTGTGCAAAGGAACTTCTCCAAGGAAACGATTTATTTTATTCCAAACACTTTGTTGCCTAACCCTTAGCGGCACAATATTCTGTCTATAGCTCATCTCAAAAGCGTTTCAACTCGCAGCCTGGTCCCCACATCCTTTGTTTGTTCAGCGTTTCGTGGGAAGCTCCACCCTTACTTCCAGCTGGTAACCCAGTAACCCGCAGCTCGATTTCCCTAGTTTTTCCTCACCCGCTCGGCAGCGCTTGCTTTTCCATTGGCCACCAGCGCTGTGAGCAGCGATCGCCTGCACGTGGTGGCGTTTGTGTGGGCACTCCGGGACTTCTTGTGTCAGCCTTCTGCCTGCTGTGAGGCGCAGCATGATCGTGGGGACCGTCCTGTTCCAGTCTAGCAGCTATGGCAAAGAGAGCAAGCTGCTCTGCTGCCTTGGCGATGAAGCCTCTGAGCCCGGTGTGTCGAGTTTCACAGGTAGGACATGTAGGGATGTTACGCTGTGCCATCCCTTTCCTGCAGTACTCGGCGAGCTTAAAGGAGGACGTGGGGCCTTTCAAGTCTTTGTCTTGTAGTACAAGACTGGGTGCAGGCAGGACTGAGGTTGCCTGCTTTTATCCAGGTTTGAGGATTATTTAAAATGCTCTGCTTTTATGAGCAGTTACAGAGTCAGTATTTCAGAACAAAAAAAGACTACCAGCACCTGATGTGGTTCTGAAGTTGAAGATTTAGCATTTAAAAGACTTGCCCTGCACTTGAGCTGAAGAGATTGGTAACAGTAGCCTCGGTGGCAGAGGGTGGGAGGCAAAACGCCTCTTACGTGTTGGCTGAATAGGAAAAGCATTCGTGTCTGGAGAGAAGCAATTTGTATTGTGGGAATACAGAAAAGGAAGGAGGTGGGTGAAGCATAACATCCTTGCTTGATCATGCATTTCTTACTTTGCGCTAAATGATGATGTAAGTTTCCAATTGTCTAGGAAATGAAAGTGGTCACGTATGATTTATGGTTAGGCTTCCAAAGGAGCTGGTACAGAACAGGACTTCCCAGCTCATTTCCTCACTGGGTGTGAATAGAGCTCACAGACTCTTTGGTTTGAAGGGCATCATTTGTGATACGCTTCGCTTATCTTGGTTTCCTCACTGAGGTCTATGCGATTATCACATTTAACTCTCCTTTCTTATCCTTGCATATTGGATGGTATAGATCCCATGCTGTATGAGCAGCACAGGTTATTTCTTAATGGCAACCTGCAATAGGGAAATGCCCCTTTGGCTGATACTGATTTACCTTACTGCTACTTGGGCAGCTGAGTCACTCTAAAAATCAGAGTTCGGGAAGTTAGTGAGACATCAACTCTTAAAAGCAGTTGATTTTTAGGTAATGGGATTTCTAGGTAAGCGCTGTAGCTAAGTGATTGAAGCTCCTCATCAAACATTAACTTCTGCAGGCTTTTTCTGTACATGACGTGGGTGTTGAGAACACGTACCAACCTCCCAGGCATTCCCAAGGAAGTGGTGGAAGTCCCACATCTGCTTTGAATCCCGGCTGGCAGTCCAGCACAGCACCGCAAATGGTTTCACTTGGGCAGAGCTGCTCAGCGCTGAGCAGCAGGTGCCACTTCTGCACATTTTGCCTTGGCTGAAGTGCCTGGTGCTGGACTGGCCGGGGGATTTGCTGCAGCAGCTCGGGAGTGGGGCTGACACAGGGCTTGCCACTGAGTACACGACTAAATGCTTAGCTCTGTGGTCCTGCTTAGGAGGGGGTTGGATGCTCAGTTCCTGAGCTGTTGTGGCTCAAAAAAGAAAAACTATACATTGGTTATGCAATAAAGCAAATGCATATATTTTTGTTTAAGGCCTTTGCCGTTTCAGCAGATGTATAATTGAAAGTAGGAAGTTATTCAAACAGCATTAAGGTATTCTGGAGCTGAAAGGTCAGGATATTTTTTTTGGAAACACTGCCAGCTTTTGTGTTTGCTGCTTATGGCTAGCAGAGATGTAACTCAGCTCTTCTGGATAGCAGACTTGCTGAGTGACTTAGCTTAAGGCACCAAACCCCTCTCTTTTTCTAACACAAGTCATTGGAGGCATGTAAAGAATATCTTATTTAATTAAGATGTGTTTGTACTCCATAAAGAGAGCTGGATTTAGGAACCACTGTTCTTTTCTCTTGCCGTTTCATCTGTTCCTGATGCTTAATAACTGCATATGCACACAGCCAGCCCTAAAACAAATGCAGCAGTAAGTTGGCAGCCATGCTGTGTGTAGGTAGCAGGGCAGGCACTGGTATTTCCTCTCTTCTCCATGAGAGCACCAGTCCTCCTAGACTCTTTATCTGATAGGTCAGTATGTTGTAAAACTAACTGCAGTTGATAGCTAGCAACAAGAAGCGTGTCTAAGTACCGCATCTGCAGAAACTGAAATTAAAGAAGGGATATTTTGGTAGCTTAGTCTCTGTTTACTTCTGTTCTTGGTAGGAGAACCTTGATGGGTGCTACTTTGGCAAGGCTGGGAGGCAAGAGTTCAGTAATTGCATGATGAGCGGGTTACGCCAGCAGTATAACCCCGAGTGATTACCAGAAATGCAGTCAAAATCCACTTAGTGATGTGTTTAAGAACAAGCCAGAACAAACCTCAGCCATTTCCTTTCTCACGTACATATAGCTTAAAAAAAAATTGAACGTGGACTCTAGGAAACACCCCTGACGTTCTAGTTTTCCAGACTTGAGCTCTGTCACGTGCACAGATTTGGCCTGCGTTTGCCTATTGCTTGGCATAGGCCTCTTCCTGTTTTGTGTCTCACTGACTTCCCAGTATTCCTCTCCTACGTTGCATTTGGGCTCTTTGTTCTCTTACAGTGCCTTACAGACTAGTTATCGCTCACAAATGTAGATCTCATGAGAACGTGTGTGTGTAGGGGGTGTAGTTACATGCACATGTTCTCCTGTAGTGGTCTGCTTAAAAATATCCTGTGCCTGACTTCCCAGACCCACAGAAATGGGCAAAGCCTGTTTATAATATGGTTTCAAACCCAAGTTCAACAAGAGGCTGTGGGGCAGGAATGTATGTCAGTTGTGCCTTTAGAGGAAATACTTATTACTTTGTTACCCTTTCATGTTTTTGCCCCCTTGAGCATCCCACATGTATGAAACTACATCTTGGCTCTTTCTTGTGTCCTAACATTGAAATTTAATGGGCTACATGTTCCTGGAAAACCCCACTATGAATTAGAAAGCCAATGATGGTCTTGACACTTTTTTTTTTTTTTTTAACCACAGTACAACCAGTAAGTGTTCAGATACTTTTGCTTTTTACTTTAGTTCTTTACAAAACCTTGTATATTTGGATTACTTTTCATCATCACAGGAACTTTTTTTTTTACTTTTGTCTGTAAAACAAATTCAAGACTGATTCTTCTTCCCACTCCCTTTTACTAACAAGTATGCATCCATTTTAATTTGAAACAGAAAAACAGAATTGCCTTGGAACACTGTTGCTAAATGCTTAGCATCATCCTCACTACTTTCTGCCCTGTCTGCTTTCCACCTTCTTATTTGCATAGTCTTGAAATGTATCACAAATCACTGTCATTTCCACTCATACTGAATCAGTTACTATTGCATATTATGTGTCATAATTCAGTCTGTCTTACCTCTATTTCTAATTTTGCTTTCAAATCCAAGCCACAGAAACAAAGATGACAAACACGACATTTCCATCTTGAAAAGGATTCCTTCACTACTTCACATCGAAAAAGCACTTCTAATTTCTCCTCCATTGTTCTGTCTGTGAATACCTAAAAGCTTTTAATTACATGTGTATGTAATTAAAATAATAAAATAAACATTTAGTATAAACATTTTGTACGCAGCTTGCTATTTACTATCTATGAAGTTAATCATCTTCTCTAGTCTCCTTTTAGCACTAACCTCTGATCTAAGACGTGCACGCGTTGTGCTCCCTTTCCATAAAGGGCTTATTGTGCAGTAGCAGCTTTGCTCTGCACACTGGGTTTTGATTTATTTACAGTTGCACACAAAGTAATTTCCTCTTTTGTCCTTTCTTCAGAGGCCCTGCACCGCCCCTATGGTTGCGATGTTGAACCCCAGGCACTGAACGAAGCCATCAGGTGGAGCTCCAAGGAGAACCTGCTTGGAGCCACTGAGAGCGATCCCAACCTCTTTGTTGCACTTTATGATTTTGTAGCAAGCGGTGACAACACGCTCAGTATCACCAAAGGTAAGACTCGAATCACACGGCAGCTACTAGGCTGTAAACTTAGCAAGAGAAAATAGAAAACAGAAATCCTCTTCTGTTGTTCCGTTTAACAGAACGAGTGCAGCTAGAGAAGGTTGCTCTCTAAACTGATGGATTACAAGCACACTCCCTCTCTCACTTGTGTTGGAGCGACACCTGATGGGCAGTTCTAGTACAGATACAGCTTCGTATAATACCAAACAATCTATCGCAGCTACATCCAGGCTCCCCAGATCACTAGTCACATGAGACACCTATTTTGGGAAAACCTTTACATTACTGGCAAAAACAGAACACAGCACTTTCAGCTGGAGCAAAATCAAGAATTAAGAATGGCACAGAGATTTTCTGTTCAGTATGTATGTAAGAATATGCCCTGCTGCACAACTGGTAAAAAATGAAATGCCATTTTTATATCTGTATTTATATAAATTATTTATTAAATGCTATTAAGATGGACACAAACCTCATCCCTCCAAAAAAAAAAAACCAAACAGCTTTCTAGTCCAGAAACATGGACGGCGGGAAGGTTTTTGAGTTGATCATTCACACTGTAGTACTAATTTAGGAACAGTGCATAAGGAGTTCTGTCTGAAACTTTACATTATAAACTGTTTATATATAGCAATTTAGTTACAAAATCATTGCTGCAGACTTTTATTTGTTAGCTACAAACCCAGGCTTAGAGAGACATTCCCTGTCAGCCCACTCGATGAGACCCAGTAGATTGTATCGTGCTTACTCTGCTTTTTTCCTTCTGCTCATAGGTGAGAAGTTGCGAGTCCTGGGTTACAACCAGAACGGTGAATGGAGCGAGGTACGTTCGAAGAATGGGCAGGGCTGGGTACCAAGCAACTACATCACACCAGTGAACAGCCTGGAAAAACATTCATGGTACCATGGGCCGGTGTCACGCAGTGCAGCAGAATATCTGCTGAGCAGTCTCATCAACGGCAGCTTCCTGGTTCGTGAAAGCGAGAGCAGCCCCGGGCAGCTATCCATCTCGCTCAGGTACGAGGGACGCGTTTACCACTACAGGATCAATACCACCTCAGATGGAAAGGTAAGGATTTCTGGACAATGCTGTGAGGAAAGGAAATAAAAATATTAAGAGATGGTGTAGAATTGCAAGTTGCAGGCTGTTAGTTAAAGAAGGAGTGTGTATGAGGAAGGCCCGCTGGCTTATTAGTATAAAAAACCACATTTTTGGTTGTAATACCCAACACCACTTTCAAAGGACTGCAAACTGCACTTTTATGGCTGAAATAGTAACTGGGGATCAAAGCAATTGTGTTTTTGTTTTGATGTGGTGATACCTTTCTACTGGTCTTCTTAGAACAAGCAGAGTTTTGGCGAGTCAGCAGTTTTAACCCTGATCAAATGGCAGTATTTTGTGCTGCGAGATGTAGAAACTGGACTCAGGTGTGGCTACAAGAATTCTGGTTTCTAGTCCTGTAAAGCACAAAGCAGGAGTCAGCACTGCTCTAGCCTCCCCTGTATCTCGTTTCCTTCTGCAAGTAAAAGTCCCGTGGAGGAATACTCATCTACCCAAACAAACTGAGAAAAAGTATTGTAAAATCTGGTTCTATTACTTTGTTTTTAACCCGTGAGAATGTCTTTACTGTACCTGTTTTCCAGTGTTAATGAAAGTTCTCAGGTGCCTTCAACTAAGTAGATTCCTGGACCTTTCTCAACAGGTTTATGTGACAGCAGAGAGCCGTTTCAGTACACTAGCCGAGCTAGTGCACCATCACTCAACAGTAGCTGATGGCCTGGTGACGACTTTGCATTACCCAGCACCGAAGTGCAATAAGCCCACTGTCTATGGAGTGTCCCCCATCCACGACAAGTGGGAGATGGAGCGGACTGACATCACCATGAAGCACAAACTTGGGGGCGGGCAGTATGGCGAGGTGTACGTTGGTGTCTGGAAAAGATACAATCTCACGGTTGCTGTGAAGACATTAAAGGTGAGTTTTCAGATTGTTGTGCACTGTTCATTTAGTAACCTCTTATGATAAGGAAATTGTCGCATTCTCAATTATACCACCTAATGATAAAAATATATGAAAATGGAGTGTACTGGTCTACATAAATTCCATACTTGAGGGTTGCTCAAGCTAAGTTAGCTTGTCAAACTTGCAGCAATGCACGTGGCTTAAAAACAACTTGGAATTTGGTCCAGCAAGTGCCTGCAGGAACTGCATGGCCAAGTCAGATCTGTAGAAATGATTACCCACACGTCCACTTCCCTTCCCTCAAAAGAGCTGTAAGTAATGAAAGGTGTTGGAAGTATGTTCTACCTCTCCCTTACTTCTGGAAAAAATCAGCATCTCCATTTATATTAATTTTCAAAGTCTTCTGTTTGTTTGAACATCACCATTGTTGAATGTTTACCTTCTAGGTACCCCCTAAGTAAGGGAGATTGCAAGCTTAATTTTTGTAGCTAGACAGGCAAACTAAGTCAGTGACTCCTAGAGTCATCCCCTCATTAGCCACAGCTGCTTTCGTAGCCCCAGTGGCTACCTGCTTGGTAGAGTCTAACACTTTCTGGGTACTGCAGATTTCTCATTTGGCCATGCTGCAGGCTAGCTTTTCAGGGGTGTTAAAGACCCTTTTTTGCTTTTGTAAAAGGCAAAACGGCAGAACAGAGATAAGAATTATTTATATTCAGCTAAAATATGTAGTGTTAAGCAGACCTTGGTCATGAAGATTAATCTTCCCTTTTCTATTCATCTAGGAAGATACCATGGAGGTGGAAGAGTTCTTGAAAGAAGCTGCTGTGATGAAGGAAATCAAGCACCCAAATCTAGTGCAGTTATTAGGTTAGTGAAATACCTTGGTCTTTATATTCTTACTCAGGCTTCTGCCAAAATGAAATCCCTCTCCTTTAAAAGGAGTGGCAGATTTTATGTATTTATATAACTTTTTGAACGAAGTCAGGTTATGAGGTGATATTTTTATAGCTTACTCCTTTGTGTAGTATTGAGACACCAATTTTAAATAAATCATCAAATATGGTCACTTACATTAGTAACCAACTTTGCTGCTGATGCATGACTGTGCATTATATAAAGTTTGCAGTATCAGTCTCCTGTCAGATTGTACCCTTGCCTTTAGCCATTCTCCAGGATTCAGAAATCAGTGAAATTAGACTTTTTTTCTACTTAGTTAACTAAGATTTGTAAAATTATTTTCCATTAGTTATTTTTCTGATAGAACAGAACAAGAAAACTCAAAGTTTTAAAAAAAACAAAACCAATGGAAATACAACAAATACTGTTCTTTGTAATTCTCAACTCAGAGACTTTTATAGAAAAAGCTGCAGTGAGTAGAAGCAATCAATCTGTAACTGAGCAGAAGACAGCCAGATCACTACTGCTGCAAGGGACCATCGTGTTACCACCAAATAAGTACATGAGATCAAGGCAGTGGAGACGCAAGTCAGATCAAACAGCACATGAGTGGAAGAAAGCTGCAGGCTTTTCAGTTTGGCTGTGCCCTGTTTATCTCACTGGCACGTGCATGATACGATGATCACTAATACGTAGTCTGCATAGCTGTTAATTCTACATGTACAAAGATTATTAAGGGGACACATTAAACCTTCGCTAGTGTTTGGTTCCGTCTGGACTTCTGCTGCTTTCAGGAGCAAAGCTGTCAAGCCAAGCCTAGGATAAAAGGAGAAATGTAAAGAATGTGAAGGATTTTAATAATGTCACCTATTCTATGCCCATTTAAAAAAAAAAAAAAAGGACAGAGATGAAGTGTCTGCCTAGCCCTGTCTGGTTCCAGCAGTAGACACGAAAAAGATTGCTCATCAGAGATGCATTTTTGCTCTTTCTGATACGCAGTGTAGTCATGTTTTACTACTGAATGTGGATAACAGTATCAGCAGGAATCCAGCAGTGCTGCAGTGGGAGTTCACAGATTTGACATGAGTATCCTGTTGCCCTCCTCCTCTACTAATACATACTTTGTACATGATTGCAATGACTGTAGCAAGGAGTCATCTGAGGAATGTGTGAGAATGCTGCTTCAGGAGCAGGTCCCACCGTGCTGATGGCTTACCCAGCTAGCACACATGGGAGTGCTTCACATTCCTCTGTAGTGACATTTCAGTCTGGAAAGCTGGCCAGCTGACAGGTACCCACTTCCACTTGGCCACTGTTTAGCTTTAAGAAAGAGGAGGGGGGAAGAAAAGCAGATCGTAGGCCTTCAAAATAACTCCTATTTCATTCTGTAACCCTCCAAACAACAGTGTGTAGTAATATTCTCTCTATATATAGTATACATCCTTTATGTACACTATATAGGAATAGTGGTGCTTTAATGGACACATTTCTCACTATCCAGAAAGTAGATGGCCAGATAGATAGAAGCACTGAATTTTAAGTTGGGCTGCATCGATCCAGGTCTTGTAGATTAAAGTCTTCAATTTTCAGAGAAACGATTCTTGGTACAAAATGCAACGAATGGGTATAACATTGGGACCACCGCTAAGCTAGGGAAGCAATGGCAGCTTCATTCACAAGCCCTTTTCTCCTCACTGCCAGGTGTGTGTACCCTGGAGCCACCCTTTTACATAGTGACAGAATACATGCCATATGGGAACCTACTAGACTATTTACGGGAATGCAACCGGGAGGAAGTGAGTGCTGTTGTGTTACTCTATATGGCCACTCAGATCTCCTCTGCTATGGAGTACCTGGAGAAGAAGAACTTCATTCACAGGTGGGTGAAATCACATTAAGCTGGTACAACCTCAGATTGTAATGGTGGACAGGCCACCACTGTGAGGGCCTGGGAATTCTTGCTTTTGGGGAGATTTTTTGCAGAGTTGTTTTACAGTAGGTCATGCGTTTTGGTTTTAATGCTGTCTTGCAGTACCTCCGCCCCATGGCTTTCAATCTTGTGCACGTGTGCCTGATGGCTGTGAAAGTTGGTGGTGTCCTGTTCCAATGCCCCTGCTCTGGGCAAGACCCTGCCAACCTATCCAGTTGGATAAAGCAGTGCCATGAAGATGAGCTGCTGCTCTCATCCTAGTCTTCAGAAACATAAACCTCTCATTGTAGCAGCTATCGTTACTGGTAATTTACTGGAAAGAGCCCTAATCCCAGCTTCCAGCTCCTAGGAATACATGCGCTCAGTGTCTGACACTGTTTAGAACAGAGCTCATGTTGTCTTTACCTGCTGTGTAAAGGGAGTGCTTCCTCCTGCAGGAGCAGGGGGCAGGCTGTGCTAGTACAGGACTGTATTCAAAAGCCCTGCTCTTGTTCCAGTAAAAGAGTGTGTTTCTTTTCTTTATACAGGGACTTGGCAGCACGGAACTGCTTAGTTGGAGAAAATCATGTGGTGAAGGTGGCCGACTTTGGCTTAAGTCGACTTATGACTGGAGATACGTATACAGCTCATGCTGGAGCCAAGTTTCCAATCAAGTGGACTGCTCCCGAGAGCTTGGCCTATAACACCTTCTCAATCAAATCAGATGTGTGGGGTAAGAAAACTCAACTTCAGTGTTCCTTTTTTTTTCTTTGCTAGCCTAAAGAGTAAATTGTGTTCTGGCCTGGGCAAAAACACATGGGGAGGCGCATGCCAGGCGTCAGCTTCACAAATCAATGGGGTTTTTAGTGTGTGCTGTCTTTACCTAGGCTGACCTGAAGCATCTGCATCAAAGAGATTCTGCCTCAAACTGCAGTAAAGGCCACAATATAACAAGCAACATAGGAGGTGGGCAGTCTTATGACCAGGAATTTTGTTTTTCTCCTTTTGCAGCCTTTGGGGTGCTGTTATGGGAAATTGCTACCTATGGGATGTCACCGTACCCAGGCATTGACCTCTCTCAGGTGTATGATCTGCTGGAAAAGGGCTATCGGATGGAACAGCCAGAGGGGTGCCCTCCAAAGGTTTACGAATTGATGAGGGCATGTGAGTATCTTCTTCCAGTCTGGGGAACAAAGCCTGGGAAGGATGGGTGAAATCTGTGGTTAACTCTAAATCCTTGCTTCTTACGTACTGTTTTGTTAGCTAACGTGGAAAAGTCCCTGTCACCTGACACGTACCTGGTCACTAATGTAAAATGAGTCTGGTCTCTAAGGAACAAGAACTGTCAAAAACTCATCTCTGATTACAGCTGGATAGCATTTTGTGGCAAATTGTACTGTCCTTTTGTGAGCACGACTCTTACAATGGAATCCCCAAAAAAGAAAGAAATTGAGTTTTCCACAAACATAATGGCTCTGCAGGAGACAAGGAGTTGACATGGTTGCACAAAATACATTTTTCAAGTGTGTTGCTTAGTATTTGCCCCAAAAAGCTCTCTGATGCTGCATAACAAATGTAAACTCTATTAATAAAAGAATAAAAAATCATCTCCTACCTGCTGCAGGCACTGAGCCTTAATCTGCGCTCTCCCACTGCAGGTTGGAAGTGGAACCCGCCTGACCGACCTTCCTTTGCTGAGACCCACCAGGCCTTTGAAACCATGTTCCACGACTCGAGCATCTCGGAGGGTGAGAGCCCCTGTTACTTGGTTTCTGAAACAGGAGAAGTGCTTAATCCCCTGGAGTGCTCTTATGCACAGGCTCTTAATGCTCATCTCCTAGCTCTGGAGGCTGCAGTGAGGCTTCATCCCTTACTTCCTTTGTTATCCATAAGTCTGTCAATACATGCTCTTACATTCTGCACAAATACTGAATAACATTTAGACACTTAATACAGAGATGGCATATTAATTAATTTGAGCAGCCAGATAACAGAGTTCATTTAAGGAATATTGTCTCTTCTATTAGAGGAAGCCTCTTGTTTCCCAGACTAGAGAGAAAGGAATAGTAAGTGAGAGAAAAAGGTGCATGCATATCACAGTCTATTTTTGACTGCAGAATTTAGGTCATGTAGTAGTATTCTACCAGCTTTCATTTAAAAAAAATAAAATCTGCCTTAACCTCTGCATTTTCTACCTAGCTACTTTTAGCAGTGAATCTGCAATGAAACTTTCAAATCTAGTCAACTAGGAGATAAATATAATTGAGAAGTGTGATAGTAAGCAGCAGACAAGCACAACTGTCTGAACATCTCAAATTTGAAATTAAATATGAAGCCCATCCATCCACTGCCTTGCTACCAAAAAACACACAAGGGGAAATTCTACCAGGGAGGATCTATAATAGGCACATCAAGTAGCCTACACAAATGATAACCTGGGGGTAGCCAGGAGGTTTTTTTTTTTTTTTTTTTTAATCACATACCTTGTGTTAATGTTGGGAAGGAAACATGTAGTCTTCACTTCCAATAGGCAGGTGCAGTGCTTTCTTTCTGACAAAGCAGCTTAGGTCCAGATGCAGAGAGGACTCAACCTGGAGGGGATCAACACCAGGCACCTTAATTAGAAACAGAAGTAAATGTATCCAGCGTGACCTTTAGCTCTTGGGCCACCTTAACCCAGCATAGAGCTCGTACAGATCCTACCACCATTTCTGGCTGAATTTATAAAGATGTAAGTGAGTTGGAAGTCATTATGTAAAACATCACTTACCCTAAACATCTCTGGACTGGAATAAAAAACTAAGTTTATAAACTGCTTCCTCTCTCAAACACGTATCTCTTCGTGCTGCTCTGGGTCTGTAGTAAAGACCCGTATTTGCTTTTCCTCCTCTTCTGCTGGTCTTTGTTCCAATGATTCTGCTTGCTTTTTCCCCTTGCAGAGGTAGCAGAGGAGCTTGGAAGAACGGCCTCCTCCTCCTCCATAGTTCCTTACTTGCCCCGGTTGCCCATGCTTCCCTCCAAGACTAGAACACTGAAGAAACAGGCAGAGAACAAGGAGAACATTGAAGGAACACAGGATACTCTGGAGCATTCGACTTCCAGCTCAGCACCAGGTATGAGCACAAGGATGGTTGCACTGAGGCCATGTGGGTAGACTTGCTCCTGTTGTGAAGTACCGAACAGGAGAGAACAGAACATCCACCAGCTGGAGATCTGCAACCCAGTATCCCGGCTTGTAAAATTTCATGTTCCAGTCAAGATGATCAAGTGCTTTGGCTTTTTTCAGTTTGTAGCAGGATTTACTGTGGTACTGTGGCAGGAGAGGCAGGGCTGGACACCCCATGGCTGCATTCACTCTTCCTGGATTAGAGGTGGAGAGGTCAGAACGATGGAAGATTTGCTGAGAGACAAGATGACTCCTGGGGAGGAAATCAGCATGGCTTTGTTCTTTGGTAGCACAGAGTGGGAGCTCTTGTCACAGTATAGGTGTCACTTCTCATTCTAGAGAAGGCAGAGACTACTCTTGAGAGCTAAGATGAGCCCACATCTGTACAGGCACAATTCAGACTTCTCTGTTCTGCTCTCAGGTTGTAGAGCAAAGAACCAAAATCTTGAACCAACATATTGCAGGCTGGTGCCTTGAGCAGCTGTGTCATTAGGGCTGTTTGCCAGCCCACTCCTTTGCAAGCAAATAGAAAATGCTGCAGCTTTTTCAGTGGTTTTCTGGTAAACCCATTGTATTCTTTTCTTTTAAGTTTGGATTTGCTGTATTTTTAAGATGACAGCTTCCAAAGTAAACTTGACAATGCAACAAGAGATTGTCTTTTATACTTGCTTTATATTTGGGAAGGAGAAAAAACTACAGGAAATGGGTAAGAAACTGGGGAGAAAGAGCCAATTCACTTTCTCTTAACGTCTCTCCTAAGTAGTTTCCCCAGTGTAGACAACAGACAAGTCACGCAAGCAGAACGGAATGAATAAAATCAAAAGCAGATCAGCCTTGCACAAAAATAAAAGTGCTAACTTCCTCTCGCAGTCTGTCTCTGCAGATCCCAGGCAACTGTCTGCCAGGCCTTTACAGCCCACTGCAGGACAGGGGGGTGGAAATGGAAATAGATTTTGAAGAGTCACGCTTGTTTCTTCTGTCTAGGTTTTATCAGAAGCACACAGCCGACAAGTGGGTCTCCCGCACTGCCTCGCAAGCAGAGGGACAAGTCACCCAGCAGCCTGCTGGAGGATGCCAAAGAGACCACTTTCACCAGGGACAGAAAAGGCGGCTTCTTCAGCTCCTTCATGAAGAAGAGGAATGCTCCCACACCTCCCAAGCGCAGCAGTTCCTTCCGGGAGATGGAGAATCAGCCCCACAAGAAATACGAGCTAACGGGTAACTTCTCATCTGTTGCTTCCTTGCAGCATGTGGATGGGTTCGCTTTTGCTCCCACGCAGCAGGACGCGAGCGTGGCACCACCCAAGTGCTACGGTGGGGCCTTTGCGCAGAGGACCTTCTACAACGACGATGGCACTGGTACCAGCAGTGGTGGGGGCATAAGCACTGGTGGTGGGTGGTCAGGCATCACAGGTTTCTTTACACCACGGTTGATTAAAAAGACACTGGGTTTACGACCAGGAAAACCTACCGGCAGTGAAGAAACTTCAAAGCCTTTTCCAAGGTCAAACTCCACATCTTCCATGTCCTCAGGGCTTCCAGAGCAGGATAGGATGGCAATGACCCTTCCCAGAAATTCCCAGAGGTCAAAAATTCAGCTGGAACGGACAGTGTCCACCTCCTCTCAGCCTGATGAGAGCATGGGGAGGGCCACCGACCTGCTTCCCAAAAAGCTGGAAGAAGGCCCTGCTTTGACCAGAGAAAGACCAAAAGCAAAACTCTTGCCACGGGGTGCCACAGCCCTCCCTTTCCGAACCCCCTCAGGTTTGGAAGAAAAGGAGAGCCCAGGGCTAGCAGCAGCTCCTAAGAGCAAAGAAAAAAACAGTGGCCCAAGGCAAGGGGCCCTTGAAGATGGCGAGAGACCGGGGTGGTCCTCTCCAGTCAAGGCTGCAGCAATACTTCCAACCACTCATAACCACAAAGTGCCAGTCCTAATCTCACCCACTCTAAAACACACTCCAGCAGACGTGCAGCTCATTGGCACAGACTCTCAGGGTAATAAATTTAAGCTCTTATCTGAGCATCAGGTCACTTCTTCCGGCGACAGGGACCGGCCCAGACGGGTAAAACCAAAGTGTGCTCCACCTCCACCACCGGTGATGAGGCTCCTCCAACAGCCAGCTGCTTGCGCAGATGCAGCAGAAGAGCTGAGCAATGGGGCAGGAGCGCAGCACGGACTGGAATCAAGCGAAGGGAGTAAGAAGGCAGCAGCAGCAGCACCTGTTGGTGGAAAATCCGGGAGGCCTGTGATGCCTCCACCTCAAGTGCCTCTGTCATCGTCTTCCACCTCCCCAGTGAAAATGGCCAACGGCACGGCTGGCACAAAAGTAGCACTAAGAAAGACCAAACAGGCGGCCGAGAAAATCCCAGCAGACAAAATCAGCAAGGAAGCGCTGCTGGAGTGCGCAGACCTCCTCTCGAGTGCCATCGCTGAGCCAACACCAAACAGCCAGCTGGTGGACACAGGGCATCAGCTGTTGGATTACTGCTCAGGCTACGTGGACTGCATCCCACATACACGCAACAAATTTGCCTTCCGGGAAGCCGTGAGCAAACTGGAACTCAGCCTGCAGGAACTGCAGGTGTCCTCAACAGCTGCTAGTGTCCCTGGGGCAAACCCCGTCCTTAATAACTTATTGTCGTGTGTCCAAGAAATCAGCGATGTGGTGCAAAGGTAGCTACTGTCAGTCTGGGTAAGAGACGTACACATGGGGAGGGGGGGACTTTTTTCTGTACTGATTGCTTTCAAAAGGAAAGACTGATACTTGAGTATGTGAAGTACCTCAGATCACTGAGTTCTCCTCACGTTTACAGGTTCATCTCAGAAAATGGGGATGGAGAGGGTAGATTAAAGCTGTAAGGGGCAGAACAGCAGGTGTTTGTCCCTACCTAGTCAGTCTGGTCTGCTTGGTGTGGCGAGGAAAGGAGGATCCTTGCTCCTCCTGTTGAGAGGCAGGAGAACCGACGGCAGGTTCTGCCTGGGAAGGACGGTTTGGGGCTGGTGGCTGGAGTACTGCAGTGGCTGCAGAATTTGCCCCATCTGCACTACCGCATGCTGCGGCCCCCGACACCGCGCAGAAAGGCGCAGGGGTGCTGGTGGTGCCAGGGGTTGAGCAGCTCTGCGGGAGGGTGCGTGCAGCTGGGGCAAGGTCTGATGCACTGACAGTATTCAGAGCTGCTGCAGGTGGATGCACTAGCCCCAGTGGCGTACTGCCACAGTGCTGTTTGCTGCTGTAACGAGAACTGCAAATTTAGTTAATATATGAACCTATCCCTTTTCCCTCCTGTCCACCTCATCCACCACGTTTGTGTCTTCGTTGTAGCTGAACGTCAGGAGTGCTGGGCAGACTTACCACTGGAGTTACCCCCACCCCACCTTCACTCAGTTGATTCCTATTTCTAGTGGTCTAGCATGGGTGCCGCTTGATAGTCATGTGTGAGTAGTTTGGGGCTCTTGCACAACTTGCCAGTGTTGTTATTGGGACGGGGCGGGTTGGTTGTTTTTTTTTTAAGCTTTAAATTGTTTTTAACTCGTTACCAGGTTGATGCCCCAGTTTAGTTTCAGCGCCTTGAGGCCCTGTGGTAGGTGAGGCAAAGCCTCTGCCCCAGCAGCCCCTGGCTGGTCTCTGCTCTCCTCCAGCAGCCAGTGCTGTGCAGCCAGAGGCAGGAGCAGTGGGTCTGCCTGCCACCCACCCTGCACCTCCTGCCGTAGCACAGCCACCTCACCCAGATTTCTGGGGTTGGTGCTTCCTGTTGCTTACTAGGCCTGCAGGCTTCCACCTTCCCTTGGCATGGAGGTGACTATGTATGCCAACATGTGAGTCACGGCCATCTTTTAAAATTGGTTTATGTGTTTTAAAGACTGGACCAGGATCTCATGCTGTGGAGCAGGAACACGCACATAAACTGTGCACTCTGCCTGAAACGTGACAGAAGGTGTTACCGCTCCACTGGGTTATGGTCCCTGCTGTTTGTTGCCTACTGACAATCCCAGAATGAAAGCAATTGTGTGGTTGGTTGGCTTCCCTGCTCCTAGTGCTGGCTGTGGACTGCTGGGGGCCTCAGAAAGCTGGCTGCGTGCGCACAGCTCCCTGAGATCGAAGTGTACTGCCAAGTAGGAGGACCTCAACTAGTTGTTGGTTTGAGAGGACGCAAACAGGCCTGATACCTGTCTCCAGTACCCGTTACCCCTGCATGCTGCTGCTCACTTCACACTATTTGTGATGATAGAGGATCTGGCTTGCTTTGCACCTTAATTTTTTTTTTTTTAATTTTTTTTTTGCTAAAATGCTTTTTTTAAAACTTGTTTTTAAAGTGTGACTGTGCTGCTTTTAGTTTGAGCATTTAGAATTGAGCTGGGGCCCAGGTGTGACCATAGACACTTGGCACTCCAGTTCTGTCTAGAAGCGATGCCCTGCTGGTGCTCGGAAGTAGGCTGGGCCGTCTCAGCCCACATCCCTGTTCGTTTTCCATGGAGCACGGTGAGACAGTGGCCTGAAAAGCCTTTAGAAAGGTGCTGGTGTCTGAGAATCCTCACTCTATTACTGGTCTGTGGTAAACAGAGGTGTGTGGCATGACGTGTGAATGCACACCAGTGGAGCAGAATGTGAGGTAAAATGGACCGTGTGAGCTTCACTGTCAGAGTGAGTGAAATGGTGAGGGGAAAAAAACACAACACAAACCAAAACCCTCCACCTTAAGTGACAGGCATTAAAGTGAAGCAGTTGTTCCTATGGGTCAGTGAGCTGGTACCCAAGTGACAACAAAGGAAAGTCAGGCTGACTAACCCACACTGTACACCAGCCTACCTGATGAAGCCGGCTGTCTCCTCCTGCAGTAGGATTTTCAGCTTGTCCAGGATCTCCTCTGGTCCTTACGCTCCAGCCCACACGTCAGCGGGGCAGGAGGAGGCTGCACCAGGCTTCTTCCACCGTGACACTCAGCAGCAAGGCAGAGTACCAAACCGTTATCTTTCAGACTTTACTGAGGGCTTTTGTGGTTTACCTTATCTCTTTCAGTCATCTTTACTGAACCTGGGCATCACTGCACACCAAGCTAACTGCCTTTGGAAAGGTCACCTGCAAAGGGAAGAAGTCTGATGGTGTTGCTTCATGTTGCCTTTTAAACAATCAAGGGAGGCAGGTTGTGTTTGCCTTGGCAGACAATCGTGTGGTTTCATCATTGTACTACTTCCCAGCCTAGTACAAACAGACTGAAACTGAAGTGGTTACTCTCAGGGGAAAGGTATTTTAACCAGAAAAGTATATGAATATTAGTCAGTTCTGATGAGTGTTTTGAAAGAAGCTTTTTTTTTTTTTTTTAAACACCAGTCTTCCAGAATGACTCCAGCAAAAGTGATAAAATAGCAAACAATTCTTGGCATTTCTAGTTATTAGAACAGATCTTTCAAGCTTTCTTACTCTTTTAAAGCAACTAATTGTGCCCCAGCAGAGGACTGGTTCCCCTCCCCTGGTTATCCATGCTTTCTCTCCAGATGCTGCCTGGTTTCTGACCCCCCCCCCCCCCCCCCCCCCAGGGTGGTAGTAGTGGGACAGGGCTGAGGCTGTGTTACTACTACAAGCCGAAGAAGCCACCTGCTTTTAGAGACTCCCAGACCGCTTGAGGCTGGCAGGGACCGCTGGGGCCCATCTGCTCCAACCTCTGCTCAGGCCACCCAGAGCAGGCTGCCCAGGACAGTGCCAGGCAGCCTCTGAAGCTCCCCAGGGACTCCTCAGCCACTTGGAGCAACACAGAAGCCCATCCAGTTCTGGTCCCTTCAGTGGAGGTAAAACACCTAACAGTGGAACTGGGGGGATTTGCCGGTCATCACTCCTACAGGGAGCATTTTTTGTGCTGTAGCTGATTGTCATAGTCATCAGATAGGTGGATGGTGACAGAGGTACTGCTGACTTGACACTAATTTTATTTTCTCCTAAATAAGAGACTGCAGACTTGCCTCTACCTCCACTGCCTCTCCCGCCCAATCTTGTTTTATTCCCAAATGAGAATTTCCCCTCACCCTCTGGAAGGACAGCAAAAGGACGCTACCTGGAAAAGCCTGATCATGCTGTAGCTCTCATTCAGTCTTTCTTCCTTCCACGTTGTTGCAGGTCCTCTTCCCTCTGCTAGATTTGACTTTGTGTTCAGCCTTGAAGGGCTCCACTGTAGCAGCTTCTCTGCGTTCGCCGTTGCAGTGTGTGTGTAAAGCACCGGAGGGACAGTGAAGCCCTGTTACTGCTCCAGCACAGAGCACCTCTTGCTCTGCTGTTTATGGAGAAAGCAGAAACTCCTGTTGCGTTTCCTTTCTTCACCACTGTGAGAAGGCCTCGTGTGGTAAAGATGCAATCACAGCCAGGCTCTCTAATTAACTTGCACTAGTATGGACTAGAATTTAAAGTAGTCTCCTTTGCAGCAGGGGATGGGATCACATAGGGCCTGGTAACGGCGAGCACAAAGCATGCGCTCGCGGGGCACTTTCCCTTCCTAGCTCCCGGGGAATTGGCTGACTCAGAGGCGCGGTTCTCCCCCTGCACTGCACCTGAAAAGCAAGCACCTGGCTGGCAGCACTGAGGGTTAATTGTACTGTTCATTAGTGCTGGCAGGGGTGAAGCTGAATTAAGAGCTTTGAGCTTGGAACTGCATCAAACTCAGCAGCTGGGAAAGCGGAGCTGAATGCAGTAGCATACCTGGCGCTGAACATGGTGGGGAAGGTGAGGGTCTGCCTGCTCCTGGCCTCCTCCCACAGGACACCTCTAACACTGCTTTGTGTCCGTGTGACCCTAACAGCTGCACGTTGGCATCCCAACTGGGGGTACTTACCCTGGAGTTTTATGGCACACTGCTCTCTGCGGGCAGCAGGAACAAAACCCCTCAGCATGGGGCAAGAGCTGCTCCAAACCTGCTGTTACCAGAGCAGGCCCTCCCCACCAGGCAGAGGGTGCCCGAGCAGCACGATGGGCTGGGCTGGGGCCTCTGAGGAAACCCGAGGCTGGTGTCTGTGCTGCATACCCAAGGCAGGACCCCATGCAGCTCAGCCTTTCGCTCATTGGTGCTCCTGGGCAGCAGCAGCTGGGACAAACACCAACACTTGGGAAGCTGTTGTCTGCAGATGTAACAGAGCACTACCTTCTCCTTTAAAACCCTTGGTCCAGGCCTGCTGTTCACCAGGAGCTGCCAGAAACCGAGGGGCAGCAGCTGCAGTGTGCTCGGAAACCTCCCGCGTCAGCGCAAGCAGTACTATCCAGCAGCTCCTGCACATGGGTGTTTTGCATGGGTGGGCACCGGGGTGCACACTGGTCACCTGTAGCATAGAACAAAGCCTTGAGCCTGTTCCCTGGGGGGAGGAAGTAACAGGTTCGGGGGCACCTGGACTTAGCTGCAGTGTCTAGAAAAGAGAAATGTCTGTACCAAAGGAGGTCACGCTTCCAAACGTCTCCGTTGTGTGCAGGGGGTAGAGCCCGCTCAGCTTGGCATGCTGTTTGTGTCAGTAGTGAACTCACTGAGGGCAGGAATGGATTAAGATGAAACACGTTAATCACCAATCACTCTACCAGTGTTGTCAACTGTTTTTGTTTTTAATTGTTATTGTAATATATTTTGGTTGTTTTTCTAATTTAATTCTCTCACTATCGTCTGACTGTGAACTGCGAACAGTGTTAAACTTGATGTAAATAAGGCCCTCTGAAGGGCCTCTTTGCCTGTCGTTCCACAAAGTTTTGCCAATTTGCATTTTGTTTTAAATAAAGGTTGCAATATTTTATTGGCAAAAAAAAACACTTGACTAGATGATGCTTTATTTTTTAAAAAGAATATTTAAACCCGCAGAGTGGTAGCCTGAAGGCTGTTTTTTGGGTAGAAAAGACAAGCTGGCTGCAAACCTGTTAGAAAGGGACGTAATATAATTCTGCCAGGTTGCAAAGGAAAACATTCACATTGATCTGAGCGTGTCATAGAGCAGTCAGAGGAGAGTGGTTCTCGCTTAGTTCTCAAACGCGCGCGTGTGACCTGGCGTGAGCTGGTCCTGCAGCATCAGTTTGAGAGGTGCCCTCGCTGGTGGCACCACCCCCTCCTTACTCAGTAACAGAACTGCACAACGTGCTGACTTCAGACCTGCCAGCACTGGCAAAAAACTCAATAAAGTGACTTCCTTCCCCCCAACAACTTAGAGCCTGAGTTGTGCCCTGCAGGGGGCCGCAGCCTCCCTCCACCAGCTCACCTTCCCCAGGCACAGCTCCCTCGGCTGTTGGCGCTTCAGGACTGACATGTGGCAACACAAGTGCCCACAGAGCAAGTCCCAGAAACACCTGATAAAAACAGACACTAGCACAGGCCCTAAGGGTCCAGCCTAGAGTCAACAGCCCGGTTTAAACCAACTTTGCACAGAGGAGCAAGGGGTGAGACAGCAGCCAGCTCGTCTGCCTGCCTCAGGCTACGAATCCTCATCCTCCTGCCTCAGGCTTTGAGTCCTTGTTAGGTAACAGCGCCGGCCTGCCCGGAGGGAAATGCGGACTCAAAGTCTGTGGGAGCAGTAAGTGTGTCTGGTCAATCTTTTCCCAGGGTTGTGCTGCTCATTGCTGGCACGACAGAAAGGGTCAAAGCTGAAAATAGCTCAAAGGTCTGCACATGTGGCATTCAGGCAGCTAAAGCCCGTCCTTGGCATGTGCTGATTCACCTCACTGCCGAGCACAGCTGTGTTGGAAGGGAGTTTTGACCCAGAGGTCACAGAGTGATTCCTGTAACACTGTTGAAATTTTTTGGTCCTGCTGTTAGGTACTTATCACCTGGCAAGTACCCAGACAGCAAACAGCCCCTCGGTGTAGTAATGCTGATACCAGCCAAAAGCTGCAGCATGCATACCGGGGGAAAAAAGAAAAAAAATAATCCATCTCTGAAAGAACAGAATTCAACCGCAACCTGTTCTTTCAGCCACCATCCACCTCAGCTGCCCTTTGCCCATGAAATGGGAGACTGTCTTGTCCTAAACCAGTTTCTGCAGTGAACCAATCAGGCTCTTTACCAAATTGTTAAAGAAACAATTTCAGCAGCAGCTCACCTCACCCCCACAGCTGCTTCCGTAGAACAAAAGTACTCCAAGAGAGGGGAGAGAGGGACTGGGCAGGCCAACGCCGCAGGCTGTGGGTTTTACAGCGCCAGAGACTCTCAGTCATTCTATGCAAAGGCGTCCCTGCCCAAACCATGATCCTGGTACACGTCCCCGAGTGCCACACACCTTGTGAATGCAGGAGAGCAATACAGAAAAACCCTCAAAAGCAGCAAACACGTTCTACCCAGTCTGAGAGCTTGCAGAGTGACAAAGCTGCAGCCAGGGAAGAGGCTGTGGCTTCTGCTGGACTCTCAACAGGCCCAGGCTGTTCGAAGCCCTCATCACAAGATGACAAACCAAAGACAACCCCTTTCACATGAAACAAAGTCTGTCAGCACAACCAAATCGCTACATCAGGCTAAAAGAAGGAACTTAAAAAAATACCAGAGGGACTTCAAACACAGCCAAGCACAAGCTGTGCCAGTACCCCATAAGTAAGGCTGGGCAGGGTGCACAGCCCACCCTGCTGACAGCCCTCAGAGCAACGAGGAGTTAAGTCTCTGCCCCTGTGCAAGTGTTTGGCTGGGTAACCTGCTGCTTGCCTGACCTTGTGCAAGGAGAGCAGCTCCTAGTGTGCAAAACCGCCTTCACCACCGGTATAGTCCCACCTGGTGTTCAAGGAAGGAAGTAATTGATGCGCTGGGATACAGATTTACAGCCCTGTGCAGAGAAAAGCTTCTCCTCTTTGGGGACAAACACCATCGTCCTGGCCACCTCGTCGAGGGCTGCCTCCGTGTACGGCAGGCCACGGGCCAGGAAGGCGTCCCGTGCGCAGAGCTTCACGTGGTGGTACTCCAGGGGTAGGAACGGCACAAAGAAATCGATGAGGTTCTCTTCAAGCAGGTGGCTGCGGGCGTAGCTGTTCTCTGCAGCAAAAAGCAAGACAAAAGCTTCAGCCACCTGGGAGCGGGCACCCCTCTGAGCTGAGGTCTGTCCTCTCTCACTGCAGCCAGCTGTTGTGGTGTGGAGGCAGCCACCCCTGCACCTGCAGAGCTGCCCAGCACGTAGCCTGACTGCAGGCCAAGGGAAGCCTGAATTCACTGAGGCACGAGGCTGCTTGTTACAACCCTGCTATTTTCAGGGCTGAAGGGGGCAGAACAACCAACAGCTCCTTTTCTGCGGGCCTCGCTGCTGCAGCAGTGCCACGCTTGGGGCCACGTGGATGAAGGAAGGGGCACACAGCAGGGTGTGGGGGACACATAAATGCTTGTTCCATGGCACAGATGTTCGTGCAGCACAAGGCACACGGCACCTCATAAGCAAGGCCCCAGGGCAGGGTGGAGGGGCAGGTTTGTGGCCTGCTCGCAGCGAGCCGGGCTCCTACCTGCGGGCTGCAGCAGCTCCAGCCGCAGCCGCTGCTCCAGGAGCTCCAAGGAGATCTCCTCCCGCGCCCGGCCGGCCCGCCAGAAGTCCAGGGCTACCTCATTGATGGTGTTGCCCCCAATATTGCTGTGGACAGAAGAAGTCACTCACTCCACCATGCCACCACAGAGAAAGCGCTCAGAGGTGCCAGCAGCACCCCCTACAGACAGGTCTCAGCAATTCTGTCCATGATAGGATTCTCTGTGTAGGATCAACATCTGAAACACTCGCACATGGAGAAATTTCTTCCCAAAAAAGCCCTTTCTGTAGGCACCTGCCTTCCATTTTGCCAGCCCAGCCCCCGTGGCAGCTGCTTTCTCCCGCAGGGTGGGACTGGCAGTCAGCAGAACCCCCATCCCTGTCCTGGCCTCTCAAGTGCCGCTTGGCTCCACACCAAACCCTCACCAAGTCACTGCAAAGTCCAGGCCAGAGGGCAGAGCACATGGCAGGAGTCCCACTACCAGTAAAGGTCCAGGACTGGGACATCCCCTGCCTGAGGGACAAACCCTCACCACCCTCAGGTGCGGCTGCCTGCTGGGGGACACGGGGTCCTGCCAGCCATCGAGGCTCCCAGGGCAGCAGAACAAAAAAGCTGCCACCACCTCCCCGTGCCGCCTTGCCAGCACAGCTCGCCTGCCCCTGCTCCCCCCTGGCCTGCAGGAGAAGTGCCCTGAGGGCTGAGGGTGACCAGTTCCCTCTGGTCCCCATCGCCCAAACCTGGCCACAGCCGCAGGCCCAGGGCAGCGCCCCAATGAGTGCTGGGGGAGAGCCAGCCCTCCTGTGCCAGGCCGGTGTCACCCTGCCACTGTGTATGATGAAACCCCCCAGATTACACAGTGCTGCAGTTCAAGACACCCTGCTCCCTCTGCTCGGTGACATGGGGCCTTGGCCCAGTGTCCTGCTGTCCCCATGCCTGCACGGCTTGCCAGGTAGGGCAAGAGGGCAGCTCAGCCCGGCCAGCAGCACGTGCACCCTGCCCAGAGCAGGTGGGAAGGAAGAGCAAGGAGGGAGAAGCTGCCTCCTGCACCACGGACCCGCCAGAGGCCCACGGGTAGGACAGACCCGGTCAGCTCTGCAGGCACCAGGCACAGGCGGGTCTTCGTGAGCAGAGAAGCTGTCCTGGGGAACCACCAAGCTTGGAGGTTAGAGCACGGAGGTTGGATAGCAGGAGGCAGGTAACAAATCCCCTTTGGACCGCTGAGCACGGTTTTGGAACTGAACATGGTTCTGGAACTGAACATGGTTTTGAACATGGAACTGCTCACCTCCAGCCTGCGGGAACAGCTCTTGCCAGAACAAGGCTGAAAGGCACAAACCAAAATGAAGGGGGACTGAAGATGTTTGTCTCTCCTGGGCATTTCTCACTGGTTAGTTCAGGCACCTGCCCACCTCACGTCCTGCTGGTGGTAGATGTCCGGTCCCACCAAATCCTGGGTGAGGGACAGCACTGCAGCGTGGAGATGCTGACAGACAACCTGTCTCCCTCCGGATGGGCAAGGAGCCACCCTCCATTCCCCACGCTGCAGGATGAGCCGATGCCAGGAGCAGCCCTCACAAGCTAATGGCACCTCAGTCTGCGGCCAGGGCCAGGCAAGTGGCACGTCCCTGCTCCCAGCTACAAGTGCTGCCTTGCACAACTTCCCAGTAAGAGCTGCAGCCCCAGCTGTGTTCCCCGCAGTACAGGATCCCCCCGCTCAGCAGGGTGCAGGATGACACCAGGCTAACTGAATCTCATTGCTTCCTTGCCCCCTGACCCAGACACCAATTCAGCTGCCCCAGCTAAGCTGGGCCTTGGCTCCTTCTGCAACTGCCCCGTACCCTGGGAGGATGCCCAGCATCAACAAGGAACACTGACCACGGAGACAACCACTCGCTGGAGGAGTCAGTCACCTCTTCTCCCTCCTCTGCAGGCCCGTCCCCTCATACTGCACACCGCAGGGGATAAACTCTACCATTTTGTCCCTCCCCATGTGTTTGGGGCCTCAGAAGTTACCTGAGGAAGAGGAAGATGGACCTCCGGTAATCCACCTGGCCCTTCTTGCCATCTTGAGCCATGAAGGGCTTGATGGTGTCCAGGAGTCCAAAATGAAGTTTTTCTGCCTCATCAAAGATGAAGAGGGACTGCTTGCAGAGCTGCACAGTCTCGCTTATCTGCTTCTCCAGTTGAACCTGCAGGGCAGCAGGCGGCAGAGTGAAATGCCTGGCAGCAGTCGATGGCACAGGGGCTGAGCCTGGATGTGCTGGGACAGTCCTGGCCAGCCCCGCTGCACCCCAAGGCCACTTGCTTGCTCCCTCCTGCCCAGAGGGACAGGGAAAGAGAATGGGAAGAGCAAGAGAACGTGTGGGTCGAGATTAAACTAAATATGTGAAGAAGGGGAAGAAAGAACAAACCGATCGATGCAAAGACAACTTACCACCTCTCACAACTGATGCCTGGTTGGTCTGTGAGCAATGGCATCCTACTCTACCCCAAAGCCCGCTCCCCTCAGATTTTACTGCTGAGCTTGGTGCTACACAAAATACCCCTCTGGTCAGCTGTCCTGGCTGTACCTCCCCCACAGCTTCTTGCACACTCCCAACCTACTGAGGGAGCAGAGTAGGGAAAAAGGGATACCCTCAATGCTGTGCACACACTGCTCAGCTCAAACCACCCTTATTTAACCCTGTTTTACTCATAAATCCAAATACAACGTGGCGTATAGCTGCTAGGGAGAAAGAGAAAACAAACAACTCCGTCCCAGCCAGACCATCCCCGCGGCACCAGGCTGTTAGCTCTCACCTTGTACGAGTCCACGTACTTGTGATGGGGGAAGTGGAAGAGCGCGATGAACACCCGGACACACTCACTCTTCAGCCCGTCCCGGTACAGGTGACTGGCCACCATCCGGGCCACAAAGTTCTTGCCTGTGCCAGACCAGCCATGGAAGGAGAGGACCAGAGCCTTCTCCGGCTGCGGGCTCTGCAGGAAGCGCCGCACTGCCTGGACGACGACTTCTTTGGCCACGTGCTGCCCGTGGAGCTGCCCGTTGAGGTCCATTTCGAGCCCTGCAGGAAAGACAGTGAGAGCTCAGCATTAATCTGCAAGCCCAGTTGCTGCTGCAGGTGGCAGCAAGAGGAGAAAAGCCCCCAGAGCCCTGCTGGTGGGGCTGCCTGCCCGGGAGGTGTCTGGCCAGGCATTAAGGCTGAGGCAGGCTGCTTACAGAAGCCTGGGCACTGCCTGTGTTGGCCAAGAACTGCAAAAAAAAAGAACACGGATCTTCTGCTGACTACTTTTTTCTTTGAAAACTGAGCAAAGTATTTGATGCCTGCAGAGCACTGAGGCCTAAAGGTTTTATTTAGTATTTACTGGGCTCTATACACTACTCAGCAGAGGGTATGGCTACCACAGGTCTCAGGGCCAGCAAACGAATAACACCAGTGTAGGGCTTGCACACAGCTCTCAGGGCACCCTCCTGCCCCAGGGCTGGATACTGGGAATACTGGGGATACTGGGCCAGCCTGGATCCCACGCTATGCCTGGGAACTGCCGGCTGAAGGCAGGGCTCGTGGCAAACTGGAGCAGCTACACTGCACTGTAAGGAGCAAGCTTTCTCACAGTCTCAGAACTGCAAATGAGTAATGAGAAACAGGGCTTAGCTTGGCCCCTCACCCTCTCAGAAATGCCCTTTAGCTATATCACTTGCTGAAACACACTTTTTTAGGAAAAAAAAACAAACAAACAAACACATAACAGAGACATCAGGGAAAAGAAGCAGAGAAAAGCCCAGCCCAAGCTCTCCCAAGAAGCAGCACAGCACCTACCTGTGATGTTGTTGACTATCCTGCAGTCTCCTGTCTTGCAGCACTTGCCGAAGCTGCAGTACCACGCAGAGAAGATCTCCAGGTAATCCTGGCCCACCAGAGGCAAGCTCCAACCTGGAAAGACAGGGGTCAGAGCAGAGCTGTGCCAGCAGGTGCTTTTCCTGTGCTGTGTGTGGGCGCTCAGGTGCTCACAGTTAACTACTGCCCTGCCTCAGGTGTGGGGGCCCACAGGGGATAACGGGCTGCAGCTGGCTCAGACAGGGACATGGAGCCACACGAGCTGCGAGCACACCCCCTGCCCCAACACACGTGTTTGTGGCACCCGCTGTATGCCGAGCAATGGGGGGAGCCCCATCCCCGCAGCAGCCACAGGAGCTGGGGGTGCAGACCCCCATGCAGGCACAGGGAAGCGTTTGGTCCCACTGCTGTTCCCAGGGCACAGGAAGGGGAGAGGAGGGAGCTTACCTGGGCTGGGACCGGCCTTCCTCTTCCCCTCCTCTTCACAGCCCTCCTGCGACACCTTGCAAGCCAGGTACTGCCAGTACTGCTTGGAGAGAGCTCCCACAGCTCCCAAGTGCTTCTTCACGGCTTCGTACCTCGCTCTGGCCCACGGGGCCGCCTCCGTCACGGCTCTCCGGTCCTCCTCCCAGGGTCCCTGCTGCTTCTCTTGGCTCCCCAGGCTTTCAGAGCCCCCCAGCAGCAGCAGCAGGCAGGCAGCCAGCCCCAGGCGGGACAGGAGCCTGCTCCGGCCCATGGCTGTGGATGCCCCGCTGGGATCCTGTCCTGCTGGATCCCTCTGGATCCCGTCCTGCCTCAAACGGCTGGAGCCGTGATCTCACTTCCTGGCCGCCCGCAAACGGAGTCGTGCTGGGGGAAGCCGCGGGCTGGCGGCACCACCACACCTCGCAGGGCCCAGCCACACCACCCCACGGCCCCTGCCCCGCGCTGCGGTCCCCACAGCACAGCACTGGGCTGGGAATGGCTCCTCCTCCCAGCGCCACGCAGCAAAACCAGCCCCTGGGATTGTCCCAGCTCAGGCTCCTGCCTCCCTTTGCCCAGAAGGCACCCAAGGGTGCCCAATAACCTCTTTTAGGGAGCCCCGTGGCCCGGGTGAGGCCTTGCTGCTGAGCACATCACCAGGACGGGGCGGTGGGTTTGGCTTCCAGGAGTGGGATTTTTCCAGCAGTGTGCTCGGGTGCTGCTAGGGGACTGGACTGCTTTTTGTGGCAGCTGAAATGCACACAAACCTGAAACACAAATCTAAAACACTCACCCGTTGCCAGAGATGTGAGGGGGGACTTTGGGAAGGTCTCTACCTGCCTCTGGGCTTGCTGTTTTGGGAAGACAGCTGGCTACACAGGCATGGGTGGTTGTTCATCAGGGTCATTTCCAAGGGGACACAAAAATAACTGGCACAAACAAGGGAGCAGGAGACGGGGATGAGTCAGACCAGCAGCACGCAGAGCTACCATGAGCTCTCTGGGCGTTACTTGCTTGCTGTTCAGGTGCGAGTTCGGTTTAGCAATTGTGCCATAGCTCCAGGAGAAAAGATTTTGTGGCTGACTCTGGGATGGGCGTGCTGTGACACGCGCTGTGACACATTCCTCACCTACAGTAAAGAGTTTCGCTGGTGATTTTTACATCAGCGCGTCTCTGTACACCAGTACATAAACAGGGACAGGGGGGACTCCATGAAAACAGGCAGGAAAATGGTTCAGATCAGCAGAGAATCACCATAAAATCATGTAGGAGGGCTGTGGTACAACTCGTTACCACCACTGACCTCTCCACCACCAAACAATTTTTCTCCAAGCAGCTGTAAAAACCCCCTCTGTATGGGGAAGCAGCGAGCAGTCCCTAAGACTGGCTGCTCTTGCTTTAGCAGGGTGCAAGGATCCCAAGCAAAGCTTGGCTGCAATTTTGGAAGCAGGCAGTAGAGGAAAGGCACACTTGAACCCTCCAGAGGAAAACTAGTTAGCACTGACATGCCAAGTACACAAACTCAGCTGTGTGGGGGAGATGAAAAGTGGATAAGTGCCTTTTATCTTGCATTTTACCCCGAGGTATACCCACTGCTGGCTTACTGTAAGAAACTATTGCTTACACGAGTTATCCAGCATCAGAACAAGTCCTCCCACAACTTACCCTAACCAAAACAAAGCTGAGACGCATTATTTCCAAAGTGGAAAGTTTTCAAGGTTATCCCAAGTGCTCAGAAAAATGAAGTGGATGCTTAAATGCGATTCACTTGTTCAGGTGGATGGGGAGCAGGATTGCAGCACCACCAGGGCATGGAGTGGAGCAGATCTCCATCTACAGGTGGCCATAGATATTGCAAATCTGCATGAAAAAGATACTCGTACTGATTAGCATAATTGCCCCCTCCAGTTTAATAATCCTTGAGGCTAAACCCTTAACACTAGTTGCTGTAATTCAACTAAACCAGAACTAAAATCAGTGCACATAAAAAACATCCAAAACCAAAAGCACTGCAGCTACAGAAAAATGAAATTGCCACCAATCTTTCTGAAAACCATCGGAAGCATCTGAATTGAAGCCCTTATGTGGATTTATGAAAAAAAAAATACATCACAGTTGTGACATTCAAGCCCTGCCCTCCTGGGATAAATGTTTTAGCTGAAAAGAGCTGATCAAATGGGCCGGTCTTCACTACAAAAAGCAGATGCTTCAATGTTCCAAAGAAAAAAAAAATAAAATAAAAAGCAGATTCGGAAAGATAAAATGACTGACAGTCCCACAACAGCTCCAGGGAGCTACAGCACAGTTCCTGGGGTGTCAGCTCACGTAAGTGTAGCACATTGCGAGAGCTAGAGAGGAAAATGAAAGTCGTTTTTCAGTAACCTGCCAACTACATCCTGATGACCAGGCTGAGGTTAACAAGGAACTGAAGGAAAAAAAAGTAACATAAAAAAAATCCAGAATCCTTAATAATTCAAACCCCTTTGCAGGACCTCAGGCAAGAAATTATGCCCAAGGACTAGATAGGAAGGTGTAGAAGGGCGGAAGAGACCCTGGTGCTCTGCAAGGGAAGAACTCACTCATACCTGGCTAGGAAGGACAGGCTGGGAAGCACAGCAGACAGGCAGTGCCCTAGTGCAGCTTGCTGGGACTACATCTCTATTTTTTTTTTTCCTTCCTCTGCTGAATCTCAAGCTCTTGCTATAGTATTTGCTGGTCTTCAGCTGGCAGTCTCACAGGAAGCTGCAGGGGGCTGCACAGCCCCAGACATAATGTAACAGTTATTCCAAAGCAGTCCAGGCGAACAGCATCCATCTGATTAAAAATCCATGATCTCGGGTCAGGTTGGGTCTGACTGCAGGTATCATCTAAAGAGAAAGAAAAATCAGTACTGCAAAAAATGTGGAGATGCCTGGCTTATTCAGCACCTCTGACAAGCAGACAGAGGGCACCTTGCAGTCTGGGATTTTAAGCTACAGCTGTATCAGCTAAAGGGGAAACGCTGTGCATCCACCCTTTTACGGTTTTTCTCAGTTTCCACACAGTAATTCCTGCTACGCTTCCACAGATGAACTCTGACAGAAGGCAGCAGGAGGAGAGCCTCTCCAGCAGCTCAGCATAATGCAGACAAGGATTAGATCAGCAAATAAAATAAAGACGTGGAATAAAGGAGATTGGGGGATCTCTCTCCCTCTTTTTCTCCCACCAAGTTCTACCCCCAGTCTCCTAAAAATATTGAGGCTGCAAAGAAAAAACAGAGCACCAATGCCACACATGCCACAAATTTCTTTTCCTTTCTACTTTTTAGAATCAAAAAATTGTAGGGAAAGCAATCTGAAGGAAATTCAGGAAGAGAGCTGGTTTTCAAAACCACGTTCTTTTCCACTGGCTTGAAGTTGTTTCTTCGTATTCTGTAAAGCCAATGTTCATTTTATAATCAGAAACATTTCAAGCTTTATGGTTACATAAACTCTCACCCTGTTACGCAGCAGGGTGCTTCCAACAGAGAAATCAGTTTAAGAAAAAACAGAGCTCCTGGCCACGTACTGACACCATTCTGATGGTGCAGGCCAGCTCAGAGCGTTCCCACATTTCCATGAGCACGGTGACTCGGTGGTTTCACGGTGTGCCGGTCCCCAGAGCCACACGAGGCCGGCAGCTCGTCCCGAAGTCATCTCAAGGCCACAGCAGCAACCAGCGGCTTCCTTTGCTTCCAGATGCCTGACGTTCAGAGCTGCGAGAGTCACCTTGACCTCTGAAAAGCTCAGTGCAGCAGGTTATTGCAAAAACAAGCTCCGATCCAGCAAGATGAGATCTCCATGCTCTGTGGGAACAGGTCTTTGATGGCTGTTTATTTGCCGTGTCTCATAACAAGGCTTCAATAAAAGCTTAGAAAAGCCAACCACAAACACTTGCCAATTTATATACATACCTTTTGCCAAGTGAATACACCGTACAACGAGCCAGCCTACTGGGACACAAGCAAGAAATCAGCCTAGGTGTTTGGCAGATGCAGGGCCCTGGGATGCACGCTACAAAGCCAAATAGATTTGCTCTCTGGAGACCATTTAAGCCTGGCTGTGTTTTGTTAGCATCACTTTGGTACACTCTTCTTGAACACATCCTGCCTTACCAGCAAAGCTCTCGCAACCAAGCTGCGCATTTGATCCCGTTCTTGAAAATAAATACATCCCTGGAACAAATGCCATCGGTAAGCATCAGTGAAGGAATAACTGGGAAACACCAGTAGCAAAACGATTCAAACGTTCAATCCAGCAAATGTAGGAAATGGGGAGAGGGGGAAGGCATGGAGAGAAACTTAAACAATCCATCAGCGTTGCTTTATTAAAATCTTTATTCACACAATGTTGCTTTATGTGGGATTTGACCCTGGGGGATACAAGTAGAAAGTCATGATTGCATTCCGTTTTCTTATTAGCAACCTTCATTTGTGCAGCTGCTCCCAGGGGCAATCCTCTGACAGCTCCAACAGGGGTGTCTGTTTCAAGCATCTTGCTCCAGCTGCCGCAGCAAATAAATTACCTTCTTAATAAATTATTATTTTGCAGTTGAAGTTTGTTTGGCAAGACACACTCCAGTTCATTAGCTGCTGGAAGAGGAGCTGATTTCAGTGTTTCCTCCAGCCTGACTGCTGCCTTCGGAAGGAGGAGATAAATAGCAGATGGCTGATGATGCTCTCTTTTTAATTAGTTCTTGATTTCTGTGCTTCAAGCGCTCTGATATTACTAATATCCACAACATAACCATTTTGTAACATCTGGAGCCAGCGAATTACAGTGTGCACAGTGAACAAGAATTAGAAGTGTCATGAAAACCTCATCAACAGACAGCATAGCACCTGCCTCACAAACCACAACATTTTTTAGAGGTTCAAGCAGACTCCGTTTTGCATCTGGATGTTGCTTCTTATTTCCTTTGCAATGGTTACGACTGACTTTAAAATTCTCAGGGTTCCATATTAAAGCGAAACAACAATCTCTGCCAAAACACCAATGATTACAATGCCAAAATTGGATCTTCCTGATTCTGGGTAAGAGAGGAATTGATTCTTTTTTCCTGCTGCAGGACACCAAGCTCCAGTGACCACAAGAGTCAATATGACCAAAATAAAACAAAAAGAAAAGAAGGAAAAAAGCACCTATTTCCTGCTTCCTCCTAAATGATGATGCTTGACTTCATGCCCTTTGTTTACAACTAAACCAGTACAGTACTTTAATTCTTTGACATTCATACTGAAGGAAAACTTATCCCCAGATCGGATCTGACTGCAAGGTTCAGCTTAAAAGCCCATAAACAAGCAAAGCATAAGCCTTGAACATGAATTTCATTTCATAAAGACAGAGGGTTTTTTAGAATTTGTAACTGAGTCAAATGTGAATCATCAGCAGTGCTGAAATACAAATCTGATCTTCAAATTTCCACAGACCCTTCCCAAAATATTAAGTGCTCATGATTTTGCTCAGAGAAAAAAAAAAAAAAAAAAAAATACTTCAAGCCGCTCTCATGTGCTTCGGTCTCCCCTCTCACGTAAATCACCTTGAACTTTTTGGGAAACAAGTTTATGCCAAAATGGCTTAGTGTGGACCTATTCTGCTTCAGAACAAAAGCATTCACTCACCTCCTGCTACTCACAGTACCTCCCAGCCAGTGAGATGTGGCTGCAGGCTACACAATGTGTCAGCCCAGGGCACTTGGTGCTGCACTAAGGGCACCCACCAGGCACCATCCACACGGGTTAAACGCACCAAGGACCACGGCTTCCTTAAGCTTCTGTTATATTATCCAGTACAGCCACAGAGGCACCAGCTTAACACCAGTGTCCAAAAAGCTGTCTGTGCATTGGTCCTGACTAGCAACACCAATAAATAACTCTGGCTCCAGTCCTGACTGTGGAGTGAGTCTGTGATGTAGCCAAGTCCAAAAGACATCTAGAACATAAAAGCCCATTTCAGGAGAACAGCTGCATTCTACTTTCAAGATATTCTGCTCAGAAAATGACAAAAAGACATCAACAAAATAAAACTACATTTTAAAATAACCTCTTTCACTCACACCTCTTTGATCAGGTATGGCAGCAGCTGCAAGCACCAGTAAACAGCTCTTCATTTCGTCTGCCTGCCACACTGCTGCAGAGGTGGAAAGATTTTGACAGACACGTCAAGGAAAAGGGCTTAAACTGACGTTTTGCTGCTCTGGCTCACAAGTCCAATAAGATATAATCACTTTGGGAAGTGATATGTTCCCTTACTTATAAGGACCATACTGTGTGAACTGAAAATTGATGTAAAGTCTTTAAAATTGGAAACCTGCTGAAGAAAGTGCTTCCCCTTCTGGAGACAGATTCAGACCTACCACGAATGTGACAAGTTTCACGGCCACAAGCTTGTCTGCAGTGCAGACTGACGCAGTGCTGAAGGATGACAGGATTAGCACAGACGAGTGCTGTGAGGCCACCCCAAAAGGCCAACTTGCACAGACCTTTCCTCACCTTATGGCGAAGCCATTAGGAGTGAAGACACCAGGATGAACACCCAGCTCCATCAGAGCATCCCAGTGGGGGCTGCAGGAAGCAGCAAGGCAGAAAAACTTACTGGAAATGCTCAAAGCCGCAAGACAGGTCAGGTAGAAGGTCGGACTGAAAAACTGCTGGCATTCCACACAACGGCAGCACTGAGCTGTGACTGTAGCATCAAGCAGCATGAAGCTCTCTCTGTGGGAGATGATGAGGAAAGAGCACAGCTCAGGGTTCTCTCCACTCTTCAGGGCCTTGTCCACAGCTGTTGGTTACTGGGGAAGTCCAGCAACACATCCAGATTCTCCAAATTAAAAGGGGCATACAGTAAGCAGCAGGACCTCGCTAAATGGAACCTGTTTCCAAGGACAGATTCTGTCCTCCTCCTCAGCTACAACATAACAAAAATTTGGTTAACACAGACACAGGACTGCAAAGAGAGTTCCTCAACTCAGACCAGGTTCCCTACTAACGGAAAAGAGTGACAGGACATGTGGAAACTTACTTTAACCCCTTAACTATCAAGTGCTATATAACCACCCTGTCCTCCTTTAAATTTTCAACCCTGTGGATAAATCTTTGATAGGACTTCAGTGATAACACTAAACCTTTATCACAAGTGAGGCAGCCCCCTTTCTCAGCTTTTTATCGAGGAGAGGGCAGCTGAGCAGCAAAGGTCCCCTCTCCCACCCCTAATGGCATTCAGAAGAACATCCCACCCCCCGGGGTAGGGGCGCAACTCTTCAGTCTAGTAATTATTTTATTCACCACTTCCTCATTCTCTAAAGAAGCAGTAAAATGCCTAACCAGCTCACAGCTGATTACATACAACCCTGAATCAGACAAAACTCACACAACCGTATGTGGGGAAGAGAAGGGGAGAGGACCGTACTGTTCACCTCCATTTCACCCCTCTAGAACCAGTCCACAACTTAGTGTCTGTATTCCACATGCTTCCACCAACACCAGGAGCCATTTTCATCCAGTGCAACGTCCACTGCCGGCAATGGACACACCGCGATGGCCGAGATGCCACTACAGGTACCGAGCCATCCAAGGCTCAAACTTCCCACCTCTCACTGCTGTCAGCCCACGGTAAAAGCCAGCGTCACCTCTGTTTCTCTGGCTCGGAAGCTTCCTGTTCATTTCAGTCCATCGTGGCCACAGCCTGTCAGAACTGATTGTGCTGTTTTTCTATCGCTTTTTTTTTGTTTGTTTGTTTTTTAAAAAAAAGGAGTTTCATCTGTGTTCCACTACAATTACAAATGAGACAGTGTCATCCTGTCTTCCACCAGCACAACATCTGGCCCAAACTGGTCTGTGCACTGCTTCACTGTAGCCAGAATGCTGAGAAGCCGCTGGTCTAGGGCATCCAGATGAGGGTCAGAAAGCACTGGTGAGATGGGGTCATGCGACATGGCAGTTTTTAAGGCAGACTTCAGTACTCCATTCTTCAGGTAATTGAGTCTGTTCCAGGTAGAAACCCGGATGCTGCAGAAGAAAAACAAACACATCATCATACCACTGTCCGGCTAAAGTCCTGTCAGCAATACAAAAAGCCAGCCTCTGGAAGGAGCCTGTAACATCGTGACTTTATCTAAACAGAAAGGAGTTTATCACAAAAATGGTTTGGGGAGGGGTGGGGGCCAGTTATAACCACAGCATAATTCTTATGTTATACAGAAACACTTGCAGCTCCTAGCAAGGAACTTTTTTTTAGCCCTGAGGCATTCTGAACAAAGTTCAGAACAGAAAGAAAATACACAGTCTGTCTGTTAATGCAAAAACAAAACTCACCTTACCTCAGGAAGAGTGTATCTGACCAATAGTTAATCACAACAGACACAAGTCACTCAACTGAACTTCCACAGAAAGTGAGTGTCAGTGATCTTTCTGCTTCAATTGCCATTAGCTTTGTCATGTTAGAGTATCCAAGTAGTCTTTTCTGTGAAGTCTCTTGGGATTTACCCTCCACTTTTTGTGTCTTAGAACCACTAGTCTAAACTCCTTGCTTTTGAGGGCCTCCAAAGAAACAAGCAATGAAAGCAAGAGAAACAAGCAATGAAAGCAAGTATTGTAATAAACCAATAGTTAAAACTTATTTCTTCTTATATGAAGTGTGCCTGGTATCACAAAGAAAGGATATCTGAAAAGCAGAGAACTGCAGAGTCCATTACATAAACATCTCTTCTGGTTACATTTGGGAGAATGTAGATGAGGAAGACTCCAAAAGATCCTCACAAAACAGGAAATTAAAAATGCATTCAAAATTAATACAGGAAAACTAAAGAATTTAAAAATCAATTAATTTAATTGTTCTCCATGTGGCTTCTGCAAAAACGTTGCAAAATGTAGGTCAGGTGTACTGTAGCATGCATAGAGCCTTGCTTGGAGCAAGCAGTAGGGCGAGAACTCAGACTTTCTGCAGAGTTCCCAGGTCTCCCAGACTTTTTTCCAGGCTGAGGAGTTCATGAGACAGAACCCTCCAAGGACAGGCTCAAGGAACTCTCAGCTAGATGCTTATTTTGGAAGGTTTAAAGGAGTTTATGTTATCTTGAAGTAACAGATGCAGGAAATAGATTTATCAGTAATTTTCTTCCTGGTATTTGTATTTACTTGTTAATGAGAAGTAGCAAGGTCCTGGTGAGAAAGGGGCCACAGAAAACAGAAATCAACAGCTTGCAGGCAATAAAAATAAAATGAGCAAAAAACACAGCTCACAAGGCCAAAATGAAAACCAAATCCTGCAAAAAACTACAAACCTCTCTTTGAAAGCCACACCCTGAGCAGTGCTATAGTCCAGTTGAGAAGGAACACTTGGAAATGCAGGTAGTTAAGTTGCCAGACACGTAGAGTCCTTAGCTTCTGTCAGGGAGAACTCAAGCCGTGATGTGAACTTTTATTCAGCAGAAGCTGGATGGAGACAGCTGCAGATGCAAAGTATCTGTCATACTGACTCAGAATAGATTTGACCAGTGACCTGGAGGTGAGACTACTTCCTATAGTCTACCATCTGATTTACTACCTTAATAAAAATGTATTTCTGAGCTTCTTGAGCACTGACAGTACATCAAACACACACAGTACTTCAAAAAAAAGAAAGTACTGTGTACCTGAGTGAGTATTTTCAGGTTGCCAGAAGGCTTCAAACTTAATTGTATCGCAAATCTAAGAACAGAAATTTCATAAGCCATGTGAACAGCATCCCTGAATTTCACTTACATGCAGCACTGATAAAGAGGAGCTAGAATGCTTCTTTCATCCAGGGCAGGGTTTCCAAAGCTGAAAAGCAAAATTAAAAAAAAAAAAAAAAAAAAAGTGAAGCAGTTGAACACTTAATGTTGTTCTCATCATCAACAGACTTGTAAAGAATTCAAAAATCAATACGAGGCACTTTAATGCTCCAAGAGCTTAAATCATTTAAATTAAAACATAAACAGGCCATGACCAATTACAGATATAACTCTCAACAGCATCAGTTAATGTACCAGATAAATGGAAGCAACACCAGCGTACCTAGTTCTTTATCAGACCAAGGCACCTTAGAAACAAACTTCAGAGGAGTTAGGAAATTGGGCTCATCTTGCAAAGTGAGGGAAAGGAATAATTGGTATTCTGGACACAGAGCATGAGTCTTGCCTTTCTGACACAGCTGGGCAGGGAATGAATGAAACATTAGCCCTATAATATTTTAGATGTCCAAGTTTAGATCAATGGTTCAATATACAAGGTGATCAAGCTTAACGCTTCATGATCACAGTTTCTAAGGGAGGCCTGCCAAAAGAATTTCATAGTATTTTAGCCTTCAACTACATACATGCTTTTTTTTTTTTTTTTTTTCCAGTTTTTGTAAAATCGTAAAAAAAAAAAAAAATCCAGTTCCAACCCCCTGCCATAGGCAGGGACACCACCCACTACATCAGGTTGCTCAGGGCCTCATCTAACCTGGCCTTGAACACCTCGAGGACATCCACAACTTCTCTGGGCAGCCTGTTGCAGTGCCTCACCACCCTCTGAGTGAAGAATTTCCTCCTAACACATAATTTAAATCTCCCCTCTTTTAGTTTAAATCTGTTGCTCCTTGTCCTGTCTTTGTCCGCCTGAGCAAAAAGTCACTCTCCATCTTTTTAATAAGCCCCCTCTAAGTACTGAGAAGCTGCAATGAGGTCACCCTGAAGCCTTCTCTTCTTCTGGCTGAATACACACAGCTCTCTCAGCCTTTCTTCATAGGAGAGGTGCTCCAGCCTCTGATCATCCTTATGGCTTCCTCTGGACCCCCTCTAACACCTCCACATCCTTCTGGTGCTGAGGGCCCCAGACCCAGACAGAGGGCTCCAGGTGGAGCCTCACCAGGGCGGAGCAGAGGGTGACAATCCCCTCCCTCTCCTGCTGCCCACCCCTCTGGTGATGCAGCCCAGGACACAGTTGCCCTTCTGGGCTGCAAGCACACCCTGCTGGCTCACGTCGAGCTTTTTTCTTCTACCACACCCCCAAGTCCTTCTCTGCAGGGCTGCTCTCAGTGAGTTCTTCACTCAGTCAGTCCTTTTGTCTGCGATTGCCTCATCTGACAACAAAAGTTGACCTCAAGAAGGACTTCTCATCAGTTCCTCCCAGTTACTACATGTTTCTTTTTTTTTTTTCTTGACAATAGTTACTATCTAAAATTACTTAAAGTCCCTTAAGTATTTTCAAGTGCGTGGTTCTGCAAAAAATAGCATTACTAATCACCTTATCACACTTCTATGTTTTTTCCTCACCTGTCACAGATATTACCAGACTTCAGTGGCTGGTGGATCCCAGCAGTAAGCACCTAGGACACTCACATCGTCTTATTTTGCTCTTTTTTTTTTAAACTTTAATACTTTTATTGCTATAGTAGACACATCGAGAAGGCACAGAATGCCAAATCATTCAGAATGACATCTTGAAGGTATCTACTTGTACCATGGCACTCACTAACACTTGCTAGTAAATAGTAAATCCTAGAAAATTACAATCTTCTACCACTTAAATGAGTACAACTCTGGGGGCAGATCTGTGGTAGGAGGAGAAACACATAAACGTTTACAAGCTGCTTTTGATAAACAAATTGTACTGGCCTAATTTGGGAGTTTCTGTAGTTTGATGAAGACTTAGCCCAAAGCAGGCACAGCTATGTATCTAGACCATGGAGTAAGTACAACAGCCCTTGAAAGCCCCTAATGTTTGGTGAGTAATTCCTAATAATTTTTAGCAAAAATGTACTAATGGAAAAGTGACAGAAAGAAAGAAAACAGAGACAGAGCAGATAATGTGTGCCCTCATGCCTACCGAGGCCTGACCACCAGGATTTCCCTTTGCCTCACCTTTTGGCGTTATCCAGAAGGATGAGCATACTGGCTCCTTCATCATCCTGAAAACTCTCGTAGTGATGCCGGTCAGCGTTCCCAATCAAATAGTCAAATATTGCGGTGTCAATGATATCAAGCAGACGGGGACCAGAGTCGTAAGGTGAAGTCTTCTTCACAGCATCACAATAGCTATCATCATACTCCCACCTGCAGGCCACCAAAAGAAACCAAACCAAATCTTCAAGGAACGCTCACACCGCAAGTACTTAAAGTAGTCCCTCTACTCAACTATCAGTGCTTAAAGAAAAGTTAAATGCAGCAATCAAGGCTCTATAAAAAAGAAAGAGCTGTACAAAAATGTTTTATTAGAAGAGTAAAACCTGTATTAACACCCTAGAGTATGGAGCTATAGTTTTAGTACAAGGTTACACACCATCTTCCTGCAGAAAAGGTCAGAGTTTGCTTAATTCCTGCTCACAAGGCAACCGTGGTTGGGCTGCCTCACTGCAAGATGTCCATTGTGACTCTCCTCCCCTCATTTTCTAACTAAGGACTTTGAGTATCAAGTCTGTTTCTACTGCCTTGATCAGCTGCCACCAGTCTTGCTTTCCAGCAACCCTCTGATCCTTTTTTTCTGCCTACTGTAAATAACCTCATTGTGGTTACTAATGTCTTCCACTGGCTTAAGTGCCCCACGTGTTCATTCTCTTCCACTCACAGTTGCTTCTTTCCTCCCCATTTTCCTTTTGGAGTCTCTCACCTTCTTCTCCACTGGCAAGATTTCAAGCTTCTCTTTTCTTTCCTCTTCTTATACACATAGCCTATGCATGTACCTGCAGTCTTACAACATAGTTGTCATGTCTCAATTCTCCAAAGCTAGGATTTTAAATTTTTCTCATTTTCTTCTTTACAGTTTTCAAAGCTATTCACCACCACCACCAAATCAGCCAGATCTTTGGCGTATATCCTTTCCATCTGTCTACTTAAATAAAAAGTACTTCTATAACATCTTCCATGTAAGGACTGAAACAATCCTCTGCAAAATAGCAGTTAACTTGGAAATGCCTTAAACCATCTGTGAATTGGAAAAGAGAAATAGAGGAAATAAAAGCTGGAGAAACTCACTGATATGCTCAAAATCACACACAGTAATAAAAGCAGAGAAAAAGATAAGAGCTTAACTACTAGAACTGTCACATGCCCCACCTCATCTTCTAGAGATCTGGACTCCAAGCTCCAATATCCCATCTTTCCTCCAGTTATCCAAATCAGAGTGGCAAAATTTTATCTTCTCAGTGTTTTGGTTAACAAATCTCTAGTTTCCCCTTTCTTTTGCATCCAGGTCAAACCTGCATTTAACTTAGAGCACAAACCCACAAGGCAGAAGTCTCAGAATGTGCTCTTCCTCGTACTTGATACACTTCCTTTATGCTATATCTCTCTCTCCCTCTACTGTTTTTCTTTCTCTTATTTTACTTTAGATCAGTACTTAATATTCTTGGAACAATTTTTCAGATATACTATGTGCTCTTCTCATTTTTCATTCAGTCTTTCAAGACAGATCTTTCTCTGACATTTATTTCTGATCCTTAATATCATATTAGCCTAAGACTTCAAAGGTGAGGAATTTTATCTATCACGTTTCCATTAAAAATTATGTAGACTAATGATACTAGACAATTTATGTTCAAAAGGCCAACTCAGGGCAGAGTAGAAATAGCGAGACTGGGAGGAAAATGCCTACAGTTATTTTTCCATGATTATCTGACACAGAAAAAGGAGAGCAAGGCATCTAGACCTTTTAATTCTCCTGATGCCATAGAAGTCAGAAGTGCAACACACTAAGGTGCAAAACAGGACCATGCAATCCCATCTGAGCATAAGTTTAAAATACAATGTATGTCAATCAAGTCAGCGTAGGTATCAGGGAAAACTCCTACATAAGCAGGCAGTGTACAATGAAAAACAGTCCTTCAAAAAAAAAAGAACACACCTCCACAAAATTCAGTCAGTTTGACTTTTTTTTAGAACATTGACCATGTTCTAAATTCAGCTGCTTCTGACCTGCTGAAAAGGAGATAACGTCTACTGCTCAAAAATCAAGCTATACATTTAATGCTCTAAAATAATTCAGTGAAGCTTTTGGATGAAACTAAGAACGACTACATTACTGGAAATCAATGGAAATCTTAGATCAAAGACTAAAAATCTCTTTCTAATCACTTGTCCAGGATACAAATTTGGAAAAAATTACTAAGGTCCAAACCATTTGCTCTGGTCATGACAAAGACATCTTCAACCCAAACATTCTGACATGCTACGTCTTTGTACAAGACCCTAGATCCCACGTGTACCCTCCTACAAAAGCATTCTTCAGATGCGTGGTCCCCAAGCACTGATGGTATCAAAAGGAGGAGCACAGGAATCTTGCATTTTCAGAGCTTGGAGCATGGTGGAGTTAATGTACCAGGCAAGAAAAAGAAGGACAGCTCTTAGCATTGTCGAAAACAATGAAGATTTCTTTCTTGCTCATTTTCATTTAAATCACACACTAGACTTTTTGACTTCTACTGTTGTATCAAGAAAGCTGTTGGCAAACTCTGGGTTTAGAGAAGACTTGCCCCTTTAAATTAGCCACTGTATTGTGAGGACAATTCTAGTACAGATTATCACGTACAAAGATTAACCCTGTCACGATCTCATACCTGGCAAGTTTGCCTTCACGGTAAGTCCTACCCCAAGGGTGCCGATGCTTCTGAAGAGGCCAGACATCTGGTAGCCACAGAGTCACCGACCCCTCCATGATGTCCCCATCTGCACAAGCTGGTTCTGTTTCCCGACAATAGTAGCACTTTCCATAGAAGCAAGTATTATTACCTTAAAAATAAATAAAAATAGAGTAGAACTTAATTTGAAGGATGACAACTGAAACTCAGGAGCATGCTGCTGCAGCAGAGCCTCCCCTGCAACAGCATTTCACTGCACTTGACCTCATGCTTCCTCTCTCTAAGAGAGAAAGGCTCAAAAGGGATTAGACAGACATCCATTCATTCAAAACAACATTAAAGACTAATACTTCAAGGTGAGAGTATTTATATTTTCTGCTGTATTATCTCTCAGCATGATAAAAACAACACTGCACGATCACCAAGTTTTTTGTGATCCCTTCCTAATCCTCTGGACCTCGACTCTGCAACCTTAGCACTGCTTGTTTAACGCGCTGGTCAGATTTCACACTTTTTTGAAAAAGTTGACTGTGAAGAGACAACTGAAAAAAAGATTAAGCAGAACACAAAGTTGGAGTCGTAAGACTTGCCACACAATTCAGCTACTTGAGCTGACCCAACAGGAGAAACAAGCCAACATTCTTAGGACCCAAGAATGCAGCTCTGTCAGAAGTTTCACTGGTGTCTTCTGACAGAAGAGAAATGATGAAGCCCAGCAGCCTTTAGTCTGTTAAGTACTATGTAGCCTGTAGGGTAAAATAATCTTTGTAGTCTGGATTAACTTCTTTAGCTTAACCTTTTCTGCCACATCCTCCTAACCTGCCTTTGCCTGACCCCTGCCAAGTCAATTCCCGTTCCATTCCCACAGATGTTCTTCCAAAACATTCTTCAACCATGTCTCACTTCCTTGCAACACCTCTTATTCCCCGTCCTTTTTCCTCCAGCTCTACATCCAACATCCTCCCCAGACACCAACATGTGCTTCTCACTTTCCATCCTTACACCGTGGGTCCCAATCTCTCATCACAATCATCCACATCACATCAGCCAGCACTCCTTTGCAGTCCCCCATCCAGAACTGGCTCTTGTGCTCTTAGCATCCCACTTGGACAGCTGGAGGACATCAAGCAGATGATCACTAACAGTACTGAACTTGCAGCCCAGCAGATCTCAATTTGCATGGACAACCCTGCAAACCTCGCTTCCTATGAATGGCTTACAGCAGGTCCAGCATCTGAGATTCTAGCCAGAGCTCTAGCAAATCTGTACTGAGCATTCATGAACCATCTTTCCTCCAAAACTTCAGAAACAGAGACAAATTTGTGTTGACAAGAGATTCCCCCCCAGTGCAATTGTCACAGTTCTGACCATGTATTTGGTTTATGCTCTGTAGAACAAGGGGTTCCAAGGAACCTAAGGGAAGGCAATGAAAAATTTCTGGAGCCACACTTTTCAAGTCAGCATTTGTGCTAGAAAACTGCTTAGTTACTTTGGCTGAAATGAGAAAAAGTAAAGTCTGCCTGCAGCAGACACCCAATCTAAATGCAAGAAGTTTGGCAAGGCAAAGCTACTCACTTCTGAAAGTTCAAACTTATAACTGAAAGCATTAAGCAAGCTTAGAAAGTGAGATTACCAGCAGTGTTTCTAATATAGAAATAAATACAGACACATACATCACACAGATCAGCTGTAATGAAGAATCATCTCTAAATTCTGAAGAAAGAATCATCTCTTTTTTTTTTTTTTTTAAATTAAAGAGTGGTTATTAGGTATTTTATAAAAAGCCTGAAGGATTTAAGGGTGGAGGCTGAGTCCCCTGTTGGTGCTTAATGACCACCTGGTAGGAGCTCACATTAGGAATTCCCATTCGGTCCCCTTTCCAGCATTGTGACTGCAAACAACATAAGGAAGTTCTGACACAGTTATGGATACTTAGCAGACTGACGTGGCACAAACACCACTGAACACCAACCAATGCACCAGCTCTATAAATTATCCCAAATAACCCGTGTCAGCATTAAACAACTCCATTCTTTTCCTTTCAGGCCTAGTAACAAACATTTCTAACAGCCTGTGACAAAAATACAATTTTTACTCAAAAAAAAAAAAAAAAAAGAAAAAGAAAACTCATCTGTAACAGCAGCATTTTGGAACAGAGAAATTACAGATGAAAAACCACTTGGAGAAAGCAGTCCTCCTCCCCCACCAGCTGGGGTTATACAAGCGTTAGGATCTCTCTTGGCACAGAAAGAGGCTTACCAGCTTCCTGTCTGATACTTAACTGTTCTCTAACTGTGTTAGATTCCCACAGCTCTTTTTTTTTTTCCATTAAACAGATTTTTCTTTACTGGGCTGCACAACCCATGGAATCTACTTACCTACAGTCATGAAGGTGCCCAGAAGCTGCTCTGTGGCAACTGGTTTGATCTCTGTACGTAGATTCACAAACCGGCCAACCACTAGCGGAGCTCGTCGGAAACCTAGAATTCTGATTTGGGGTAAAACACACACAAACAAACAAAATGACAAGAGAAGGGATAAGAATTAGCAACACAGGCAGCAGTTTTAAATTAAACATAACCGAACAATACACTGTCTCTGTGCCACTGTGTGAAATCAAGATGATTTGAGACCAGGGAATAAAGCTGGAATGCTGCAGCAACCTCCTCACTTCTCCAAGGCCAAGTAAATAAACCCCTCTTTCTGAAGTGTCTGGGTGTTCAGTTACTTTACAGGCCATCAGTGGCACTCCTTTATTAGACTATTTGCAGCAGAGCAACACAGGATGAATCATGCTCCAACTCTGAGAAATCAGACCTGATGCCAGAAGTATCTATCACGTCTTGTGAACAGGCTCAGGCAGTAACCATATGGCCTCTGGGCTGGTCACCTGGGAAGATCATTCCTAATTTGTGGAAATTACAATCTGATAAAATGTTATGTATAAGCCCAATTCAAATGCACTTGAAAGTAAACAATCTAGGAGTTTAGAACGGTAGAATAAAACCACATGTTTGAAAAGTGCCTGGAAAAAAAAGGTGGGAAGAATAATCATCAGACTTGCAATCAAGAGATCCAGGTGCTACTCTCAGGTCTGCCACAGACCCAACTCTCTTAATGTACGCTTGATAGCCATTTGGTAGTCCTTGCATCTCAGACTCTCGGTCCCTTTTTTGAAGGGACAACCTCCATTCCACAGCAATACTGGCAGAGTCATTCCTTAATAGCTACAAGGTTGTTTAATTTTTTTCAATATTTAACAAGCAGGTCCCATAAGTATAAAATAATTCTAAGGAAGGGCTCCACAAAACGTCTACCTAAACAAACCATGTATGCAAGAAAACAAAGCTCACAGCCAGTACAGATATGCACAGTTTGAGATAATGCAGGCATTACAAATAGATAAATGCAGAAATCATATCCAGAACACCTGTCCCTGTAGTTTCAGGCCCACAGCTGAAAGTCCAGTATTTGGGGTAGCACAGCCTCCCCACCGGTGGTAAACACAGCATGATTCGGGTCCTTCTTGAAACAACAACACTCTGGGCCAAAATTTGCAACGGTCACGATTAAAACAAATGTGCACATATGTTATATGGGCACGTAGTTTTTGCTAGATGTTCTTGAAGAATACAGAGGTACATATAAAAGAAGAGAGGAAAAGGCCTCCAAAAAAAGCCAAAGAGATAACAAGGAAGAAAGAGAAGGACGGGGTTGGACACTGGGATGGGGCTTTGAATTGCTGTCTTACAACGTTTGGTCTCAGCTTTTTCAAGGAAACTGCAGTCTGTATTTTTCTGGAAAACACACATGAGCAACAGACATCTGGCTCGATCTACAATTTTTTGTCTTAACACACACAGGTTTTGGCCCACCGCCTGAAGACTGCATCAACAGTGATGGGAATTATGCAACTAGTTATCACCAAACCAATTTCCATCACCTGTGCAATGAGTTCCACAGATGACCTAGGATTAGCAAAAATACCTTTAACCACCTACAAATTTACTCACAGTGAAGAGCCTCTTATTTATGTACCGATAAGGGAAGATTAAAACTTAAATTAAGTAAACTGCTGTATTATTTGTCCCTACCTATCGCCTTGACCAAGGATTTACATCTCTTCATCTAAGAATTAACATCTTTAAATGTCTTCAGAAGTCTTCTGCAAGGTGCCCATGCCATCCTCTTATAATGAGGAGACCAAGACTACACTCAATTACTCAAGGTGAAACTGCATCTCTAACCCACATTTCACAACTATCGATACTCAGTGTTCGGTATTTTCCATCCTGTTCTTCGTATCTACTGTAACTTTGGATTCTTTTTTTTTTTTCTGGTAATTTTACCTCCAGCTCAGCTCCACAGCACAACCTCAATACCCATGAACACAATTAATAGATAAATAGCTGCTTTTCCTCCAGGGTGCACCGATTCATATTTAGAACTGTAAGTCTAGACGTTAACCTTTACTTTTAGCATAGCGGACATTAATCTATCACATTTGGCAGTTCAGACTCTCGCACAAAATTTGGCTCACTCTTCCTTCCGAATATGTTATAACAGCAGTTTCAGTGCTTATTCTCCTTTCCGAGTATCTCACAAAAATCCTTAATGGTAGAATCTAGCCAGATCTTTGCAATGCAGTTTCACAAAAAATTAAAAACATCACTTTTACTTTTGGCTTCAATGTGACATATTGGCAGGTCAGAAACATCTCACATGTGAGATGCTTTCTTCAAGGGACTCCTTTTCCTTCCACTCTGAGAAAGAATTTACCAGAAACAATAAAACCACGTAGTCCAATAGTTGCATACCTATCCAAGTGAAAGGCTGCCACTTCTGCGTTGTGTCTGTCATAGCCAGCATATGGTTCTCCTTCCACTACATAATCCCTGGCATATCTGTAATGGAAGTAAATCAAAAAAGTGATTCAGGCAGGATTTCCATCAGTTTTGCTGTTCAGAGAAACAAGTACAATAACTGCTAAGCTAAATGGTCTCTGGGTCACTTTCAAAATGATTGCTTATGGGAGAGGGAGAAATTAGTGAGATTAAATGGTGTACAGACTACTGAAGTAGTAAATAAGGAGGCAAGGTCAAAAATTTACAGTGGTCTCAAGAGCCTGGGAAGCAGGGCCCATTCAAACTAATGAGTTCAAATTCAACCATATGCCAAGTCACATCTAAGAACAAAGAACACAGACCCAGCTACAGAACGGGGGCCTATTTATACTGGAAAGCAGCAACTCTACAAATGATTCGGGGGTTAGAATAGATTGTAGATTAACAAGAAAATACAATCTGATATTGTGGCAGAAATGTCAAATGCAATCTTTTGTAGTTAGAAGATCAGCAAGCGTGAATCTGAGAATAACAGATACGGAAAGTCCCTTTCTTTTGGCGAAGAAAAGACACAATTAACAGCAAGAAGTAAAAGATTGACACTCATTACAACAACAGCAGCAGCATACCACGGTGAAGTGTCAGGCTTTTTTTTTTATTAGATGTTAATTAAATAGTGGAGACAAATAAAAACTTCAGATGTTCATGACACCTGAATCAGGTCTAGATACTGCTTAAGAAGCGTAAAGTACCACTATTGATACTGAGAAAATGAGTGAAATGCAACACACAAAGCAAGGCCAAATTAGATTACCTATTTTCTCATTTCCATCTATAAATCTAATTGTGTAAACTGGATGATTTTTCAACAGACTTGGGGTTCAAGCAGAAGCAGCAGTAGTGTACGTGAAGCCACAGGGCTCTAGTTTGATGTTTTAAACCTGTTCAGAGAAAATCTCTGGGGCCAGACAACATTTCACCAGTCTGAGTACCAGTCAGTCTCTGCAGGGCAGCTCAAGAAAGCATTAACCTGTGCTGGATGCTATGTAGTTTTTGGAAGGAAGATTTGACAGATGCTAAATTTGAATTTAGCTCCAAACAAGCACTTTATTTCACTGGCATACAATGGTAGCAACCATTAAGCATATTATCTTAAGCTAGATTTTGAGTAATTCTGAAATTAGATAGCTACCAAAAGAACACAGCTTCAGAGTCAGGTCTTCTGCATGTACTTACAGCAGGCTTTTGAAAGCAGGGTCACCTTTTGAAAGCTGCAGAGCTAAAACTGATCAGTAAAACACAATCAACTTCTTGCTTCCATGCACAATAGGCATCTAGCACCTCCCAGGGCAAAGGTGGTAAATCAAGAGAATCCATTCTTTTCCAGCCAGTGAGCTCTCTCAAAAAGGTTGTTTAATACAGCAGCTTTCATACATGTTTCAGGTCAAAAGCTGAAAGTTAAGTAGACTCTCCTGCAATGACAGAACAAGACTCTACCTCCACATCTAGCTAGTCAGCAGTCACAAACAGACAGCCGCAGCCATACTGTCTGGCACTCCTATAAACTGTCTAGCACTCCTATAAACATTCCCAGCAGCACATGTCCTTGATGGAGCATAGTCAGGGATCGCCTGCACGGACATTGGAGCGTAACGTAGTGTTTGGTGAACCTCTTTACAGCACTCACTTGGACAGAAAGCGCTATGGAAATGCCACAACTTGTTATGGCACATATTGGATGAGCTGCCTGCCATACCACCAATGCTCCTGTGTGAACGGTTCACATGGTTAAACACTGCCTGGCCCCACAGTGAAGCTCCAGCCAGGCCAGTAGCTGAACATACAGAAACAGGAGTGCAAGTTCAGGAAGTGGAGGGCAGATGTCTTTCCTCATCCTCTAATCACTCGTTAACATGTCAGAAAAACTTCGTAATTTCTCAGTCCAACATCCTTTGGAGAAAGATGTACTCATTCTGGGAGGACAACACTTCACATTTGCAATGCACTCCCATAAAACACCTTTTTACATCTTTTTCTCCTACTTTCTTTTCCCCCAAAGGGGAACAGTTCAAAAAGTTTTATAGATGTGCTCAAGATTTCATAGATGTCCAATCACATCAAATTTCCCTTCAGATCACTGTAAACAGAGGCCTTACCGAGGAAACATCCCTACCTGCTCATTCTTACTTTGCTCCTCCAGTACTTGCTACTGCCAGACAAGAAACTCCTGAGTTTTCGTTCTGACCTACCAAGCCATTTTTACAGCCTACATGTAGCTACACCAGACATCCAGATCCACTTCTAAGAGCACTGTGAGCTTTCCCTCCTTCCCTGTTTTTGAACTGCATTCTCTCCTGGCAGTTTTAATTGAGAAAGAGTAGGCAAGACTTGTCTCCATGCTGCCAGAACAGGCACTTCCAGAATCGCGAAGATACTGCTCAGAAACATGTTGATTTAACCAACACTCCCTGAGGACTGAACACAGTGATTATTCTTTTAACCTGCAGCAAGGCTGGTTCAAGCACCAAGCCGTACAGCCTGACAGACAGCTGGCACAGCAACCTAGTGTTACCAGGGGACCAGCAAGGCTCTGTATTGTCTCACAAATAACAGAATGACCTTTCCGTTTGTGTGCAAATTTGTAACTTGGGTTAATGCGACAACGTGGAGACAAAGAAATACATAAAGCAGTTATTAACCCAGTCACTGAAGGCAATATTTACCTCTTGGGTTTGAAGACAACCTTCTGTCCTCCTTCAAGTATTAGCAAAGCTTTCAGCTGTGTCCCTTTGTATCCCACGTCAGCTTTTATTATCTTCTTTGTCGACATGGCGTGCATAACAGCCCCTAGCTCAGGCGTCTCCTCGGGATACACCTCCCGGGGCACCACCCACTGGGCTGCAATCTCCCAGGGGGACTGCAACGTGTGGTCGAGGCGGGGGTCCAGCTCTACGCGCAGGCTCGCCATCATGCGGTGGAAGGCGCGCTGGTCCTCCCGGTTGGCAGCTGAGGTGTCCAAGTTGTCAATGAGGAAAACTTTTGTGAAGATGAAGATGACAAGGAGGATGGCCAGGAGCACGACTCGCTGCTTTAGCTTCATGGTGACTTTCAACCCTTCTCCCCTGACTCTTGCTTCCAAGAGTTCCAAGAAGTCTATCGGAGAGCAGGGTGAGGAGCGGGATGTTAGTTAATGAATTCATTCATAACTTGCATTGTAAGAGAGAGATGGCCACTGAAGCATCTTCTGGTACTCCTAAAAGGAAACAAAATACAAACTTAATTGTCTTCCCACAGATCCCACCAAGCTGAAAAATCAAGTCTGTTCTTGGAACATTAAGTCTGGATTATCTACACTCATATCCTAAAGCCCACGCGTTTCAGTTAAACCACGTGTTTTGCTGCCTCCCTGTAGCCTTTAAGCGATCTACAAGAAAGGGGAAATTGCCTGATAACATCTCTACGAAGCCAAAATCACAACAGCGTGTGTTGCTAGCTGCAACTACAACGGGTGAGACTTCTGCAGAGAATTATAGTGTAAGTCAGTGGCTCCAATTTCACAAACTCCATTAATACAAGAACCCAGGACCTCCAGTCTCCTAGGGATTCATCACTGAAGAGAGGTGTCCCAGGTAGATTCTCTAACACTAATAAGCAGCTAGAACAGTTTCACTGCCTAGTTCCTGAAGCTGTAAGGACTTAATTTATTGCATTTCATTTGCAACCACTGTAATTGACTCCTCTTTTCTCCATTCTCAAAAAAAAAAAAAAGTGACATCTTTACTTTCTTGTGGTTAACTCTGCATCTCAGGCAGTCAACTGTAAAACCAGTAACCACAAAAAATACATAAAGTGTCTGTAACCTCAACAACAAATTAACAGGAAAAAACATAAAACACTAGCACCGTAGTCCCAGAAACATCACCCAAAACACAGTTAAAGCCACATGTGCTTCTATATTTACCTTGGGCTGCAAGATGTGCCCCACCCCTCAACAAGTCTTTGCCTGTTAAGTTTTACCATGTAAGGACAACATAACACTGAGTTAAACAACTTTATTTCAGTTATGAGGACAGGAATTATCTCCATACTATCAACAACAGTAGTTAAAAACCAAGTGGAAACAGACAGTATGGCACATCTCTGAGGAGCACCCAGAGCCAAGAGAGATTTCTCTTTGCCCAAGCTATGCTAATCATGCAAACCCCAAATGGCACCCTGAGCCGTGGTAGGACTAATATAGAAAAGCTTTCTCATGCGATTTAACAATAAGCGTATAAACCAGTCATTATTAATCATGTCACTGGAAAAACAAGCCATGCAGGCTAAGTTCATTTACCAGCAGCAACCAAAGGACAGCGAGACCACAAGCTGCCAGCCAGACACAGATGACAGCCGGCTGAAGAAGATGAAGCCGTGCTGAAGCACCTGCATGGACATCGTGCCCTGCTCACACAAGTCTTTGGGGGTGCAAAGGTGCTGAGGACCTGCACGCACTGCAGAGCTGCACCTCCACTGAAGACGGAGGCTGTGCCAAATGCTGAGGTGCACTCTTTGACTTTGAGCAAGTCATCAGTGCAGAGGCAGGTTTGCCACGGTGTAAGGATACCGGTATAAAACCACACGCGAGCCCAAGAATGACTTCATGCACCTTAAACAAATTTGCAGAAGGCAGCCCCACCCTCCCTGCCAGCTGTGGGGCTCCCCCAGCTCCCTGTGCGTCACTGTCAGCTTTCATACCGCGAGGCAGTTCGGTGAGCCAGGCTGCACACCCATCTAACCACCGACCGCCTTCTTCTGCCAGTTTTAAGCCAACCCGAGGAGAGCAGCTCTCAAAGAGAGCTCCCCTAACGGGAGACGATGCAGCAAGCGGTGACAGAGCTTACCCAGGTACGGAATGGCACTGCTGTCAGCACCACCACCCGCGGGGTGGTCCCATACTCCATCCATGCCCAGTGCTGCTGGCAGCCTAACGTGCAGCCGAAACCCCAGCACAACAAAGGTGAGCGGCTGAGCCATCCGTTAGCAACCTCGTTACAAAAAGCCCACCAACAGGGACGAGGAAATGCTGTGACCAACTGTCAGCTCTTATTTTCACAGTGACCTTTTCCAGCATAGCCACCAAGCTGAGCACGAGCCAACGTACAGGTGACAGCCTCCAAAGCTGTGAGAGGGTGGCTCTTTGCCCAGTTTACCACCGGATTATTTTTTTTGCCCTCCTTTAGGTGACAGCTCAGTGCAGTTTGGCCTTTCCCAAGGTACACATTTTGCCTCTTAAATACTTTCTATAAGGCCTGTCAACAGAGGCAGGGAAGAAAGTGAAAGTCTCACAGCAATGAGTTAAAAGTGAAACGTGAACAAGGGGGTTAACGTTAAGAGCAACCACTTGCAGCAACATAAAAACCCTCTAAAGAGTAGTGAATAGGGTGAAAGAAGGCTTTAACCGAGCGCTGTGGTCCTGAGGTAACCATGAGGTATTAACTTTAATCTACTGGAAAACAAGCACTTGTACCAACAGTGAAAGACAACAAGACAGACGTTTATACGGTAATTAACACAGATTATTGTTCATCTCAGCTCTGTGTAGGCAGCCCGCATTTCTCCGCACAGCATGTCAATTTGCATACTGCAAGCATGACAATGAGAGGCACAGACGAGGAAGATGTAGCTGACCTGAGAGCCCTATGATTTAGAAATAAAGAAAAAATCTTCCCAAGAGAGCCCAAAATAATGATAACATTCTTAAATCTAAGAAAGGAAGGCAGATCAAGCTACAACTGTTCCCTCCGATCGTAATTTATTTATTTAAAACTAGTAATTCTGTCATTTTGAACACTGCGGTTGTTGGGATCTGCTTTCATTCATTTTTAAAATCCATCCAAGTTTGTCAGAAGTCCCACAGAAGAACATGGCTCCTTTCAGAAGGATTACTCCTTGTTATGAGAGATGCATACACACACATCTTTCGAAAGCCTGACAAGCCAGGGTTGGCTGCCTAAAGCACTGGACAGAAACGTTTCTTATCTTGGGAGCTCAAGCTGGGCACCCACTTTCCTACACTGAGTTTCAGGAATGCTAAGTTTCTCCACGAGTACTTTGGGGCAGGGGGAGAGGGAAGGATACAACTTGGAGCCACCACTTAAATCAAAGGCCATTTACTTAGCCTATCCTTTGGGACAGCTCTGAAACGAATTTTGGCTGAAGGCCTTCAACAATGGAGATAGAAGTCAGCAAAAGAAATTCAATATTTGCTCTAAGACATTTCGGTAATTCCTGTAACTGAATGACCAGTCCTCAGCAAACACCTCTCCCCATGTCATACAACCACTCCTTACATTCCGCCTGAGCCCCGACTGCAAGCAGGTGAGCCCCATCCCAGTCCTTGCTGACAGCCGCCAACGTGAGTCCTCAGCTGCTTTTCCCCCCCCAACCACCACCCCCCCTGAGGTTGCTACGCAATTGATTTCACACACGAGCTGCAGAGCCTGCACGGTACCCGGGAGGTGCCAGCATTATGCTCGCTGCTGCACAGAGCGAGCCAACAAAAATCAATCCCTGCGCGAAGAAGTTCACCACAGAGAGCAAGAACTTCAGCTTTATTGTTTCAAATTCAAGGCGGTTAAGAGTGACAGCACCCGGGTGCTGTAAGAAAATATTGATGCGGTTCTGAAAGAAATTAATTTCTTCCAAAAGAACAATTTAATTTCTTTCCAAAGCAAAGCACAAGCGTTTGTCACAATGGATTGGCAAGGAGGATTATGAAAGCTCAGGAAGGATGAAGCTGGTCCTGAAACAAGGACAGAGATGGAAAGGGTGGCCACATAAATAAATGAAATAACAACTAAGAAAAAAAAAATGTTTTAAGGGGGAAATAGGGTAAGAGTAGAACTCCGCAGAGCAAAGGACAGAAGAGCCCAGGACAATGACAAAATAAGGGACAGCAATAAGCTCAAAGGAGACCCAGAAAGGAAATAGTTCCAAACATGGAGAGGGGTGAAAGGACAAGGCAAGGGTGCCCCCACTTAAATACAAAATAAAAAATAATAAAAATAAAAGGAGCAAAGGGGCCGAGTAGCCAGTCAGTTCTACATCACGGCCACAGGAGCAGCGGGCGTATGAAACAATCCTAGATGTTCTTGAAACAAAAAGGCACCAGGGAAGGAACAGCCAAAGTTCCTAGAAGCCAAACAATTTTTAAGCCTCCAACCAGAATGAACAACCCAACAGAGCAACCCCAATACCTACAGCCCCAGAACCCACACTCTTCTCCTCATATAGTGCAGCCACGCTGATCCCTTACCAAGCCCAGGTTAACTCTAAAAGTAGTGGGGTTTCAGTACTTTTTTTTCGAGATTCTGCTTAGCACTATCGCCAGCTACCATTATTGAACAGAAAACAGAACCCAAAGAGTTTGTCACTTCATCACCCAAACTCTACTTCCACGTCACAAAAAGACAGGGAAAAAAACACCTCCCTCTCTGCCATCTTACCATACTTCAGAACAGCTAGGAAAATAAAACAGAAATAAACAACCATGACAGCTTTTCCATAGTGCAGTCAACTGCCAGGTTTGCCCCCAAAAAGTTTTTTGACTTTCAACATCTTGTCAGGCTATTTCCTGATCAGTTTTGTCTCTTGTTACAGCTAGGTCTGTATTCTCAGCAAGTAACTCATCTCCCAAATCAATACCCAAACACCAGCATCGTCTAAATATCACGGTGGGGTCACTGTGCAGACAAGCACCTGAACGAAAGCACACCCCCTTGCACTGAGTACCAACAGCACAGCACTTTACTCCCAGGTCAAAAAGCAGCATGAAACTTGCCTGCTACAAACAGCAGCAAAACCTGTTACTGTCAGCAGCCCACAGCATTAGCAGAGGACCAGCTGAGCTGCCATCTCAAAAAGACTTGCATGCAACACAAACTGATTTTATTGTGCTCCAAGTGACAGAAAAGGTCTGAGTGGGGGCAAAAGTTTCCTCCTTCAGCGCTAGGACACAAGAAATCATAGTTCAAGCAATGACAACCCGATATAAATATGGTTAAGTATGCTCTAAGTTTTATTTATACTCATGTTTTTTCTTCCTAACCACACCTACGCCCTTTAGGATCTCCTATGAAAAGGTCTTCAAAAGCTCTCCAATATATCTCAGAAAATGCCTTGAAGAAACAGCGTACAGAGCAGTGACATTTTCCTCTTCCCAAAGCCTACTTCAGCCTCACCAGATCGATCAGTCTTCCTCCCCTCCCCTCTCTGGCCAGCTCCCTCACAGCTCCTGCTTTCTCTCCCTGCAAAAGCCTCGATATTTCAGTCTTTACAGCCAGGCTCCCACAGAGCTTTGCGTAGATCCATCAGACTCATTCTGTCACTTCCATTCTCTGTACGCTGCTTTGTGGACTAGTTTAGTAACCCAGTGCACAAGGCTTCGTGTGCATTTACTTGTCTGCTTTTTCTGTTAAAACCCACACTATCTATAGGCAAAATCTTAGTGACAGCCTACGCTTGAATTTTCCGTGCACAACTGCATCTCTGCATGACCATGAGAGTATAGATAAAGTAAGAAAGATCACAAGCACTTTAACCACCATGTTATTCATGCCTGTAGCTGTGAACATCAGTGACTGCCTGAGATATTCCTGTACTGAGAGAAACAAAATCATTTTGTTCACCTGTCTACCTCGCTCCCATTACATTCCTCAGCAACTTTAGAACCCATCACCTAAATTTCTGCCACGTTTGTCAGAGGATCACCTCCTCGAGCTTTATGGAAACACCCAACAGGTAGAGGACAGAAAACTCAAGGAGCCAAGGGCAACCCAGGGCATCCCCTCGAGCTGTCCAGCAGCTGGCCGGCCACTTGGCAAACACCGCCCGCCACCAGAGCTGGCTGTGCAATGAGGAGGGGGCAGGCGGGGACACGGGGAGCAGTCCTAGGGAGAGGGGGGCTGTTGGGGGCTGGGGACAGGCAGGCACGAATTGCCGCGGTAGGACGTGGCAAGCAAGGCCACAGGAAACCAGGCTGCATCGATCCTCCTCACAGAAAAACTTCCCTTCAAGCAGGGTTCGTATGGGAACAAAGTTTATATAACCGCACTTTTCCCTGGGAAGCTTTTGGAGCCGCCGGCTCGTTTCAGACGCACCTGAGAGCACCGGGGCCGTTTATACGCGCTGGCTGGAAGCTGGCAGCGGGGCTGCGGCGCTGGCTCCACAGCCGCCTGCTCGCCTGGGGCCAGCCCGGTTCTGCCCCGGTGAGGAAGAGGCAGCCGGCACCGAGCGGCCGAGGCGGGCAGCGAGGGGCGGCGCTGCCTCCTGACAGGGCGAGGCCCGGCCCGGCCCGGCCCTGCCCTGCCCGGAGGGGCCCGAGGCGGGGCGGCGGCCCCGGGCCCGCACCGCGCCTCAGCAGGGGCCGCCCGCGGGGGGCCCAACGGCCCTAACGGCTGTAACGGCCGTAACGGCTCTAACGGCCCCTCCGCCCTCAGGTGCCGCCGAGCCACACAGGCAGCGGCCCCTCAGGGCTCCTCAGGGCCCCTCCCCTCCCGGCCCGGCCCGGCCCCGGCCGCACTCACCCCTCCCGGCGGCCCCGCTCCATGCCCGCCGCCACCGCCGCCGCCGCCGCGGCCCCCTCCCCCCCCCCGCCGGCCCCCCAACATGGTGCCGCCCGCCAGCCCGGCCCCGCCCCACAGCCAATAGGCGGCCGCCCCGCCTCCCGCGCGCGGCCCGCCGCCCAATCGGCCGCCCGCCGTCGGCTTGGCCGAGGGGAGGCGGCGCGGCCGCTGATAGGCCGGAGGCGGGCGGCCCGCTCCGCCCTCCGCCAATGGCAGCGGCCGAGGGAGCGCCCACCTGCGGCCGGCTGTGGGGAGGGGGGGGGTGAGGAAGGGGAACGGGGTTAACCCTATCGTGCCCGGAGCCCCCGGAGCCCCACAGGTTGCCCTGTAGGGGCAGGGGGCGTTATAACGGGCACCCCACAGCATTTATAGGGCTGCAGGGCGTCACGTTATGTTACACAACACAACATTTTCTTCCACGACTCCCCCCCTCCCTGTTTAAGCTGAAGAATTAAAGCGTTTTGGTTTTCAAAATAAATAAATAAATAAAACACCACAAAAACCCCAAGTTTTAGGAACAACCTTTGAAAAAACACGGAGCCCATCTATGGCTCCCTGCCCTGAGTGCCCAAGCACCCCCACAGACGCCCCCCGGGACACTGTTCACCCATGTACACACAGGAGCGGTTCCATCGCCACAGGCTGCAGCCCCGCTAACGCCTCAGCAAATTAAAATTTTAAGCCCCGCCACGATTCTGGCTTTCATTATTCATTAGCACATCAATATTGCAGCGCCCAGCGCCTGGCTGGAGCGACAGAAACGTCAAAGTCCAAAGTGGCCGAGGGGTAGGGTTAGGGGTGAGGCGAGGAGCTGATGGCGGGATGGGGACAGGGAGGGGACAGCGCTGGGACAGGCCGACATCTTGTGGAGCTGGGGGCAGCAGAGCTCCGCGACCCCAGGAGGACCAAGAGCTGGCAGGACCTGGGCTGCCAACACAATCTGAACATCTGGGGCTGGGGAACGAGGCCTGAGTGGGGAAGAGCAGGTCAAGGATGGCCTCCAAAGCTGGGGCTGGTGTGGGAAGGAGGCCAGCGAGGCTGTTAAATAATTCCATCTGATCCCGGAAAAGCTCTGCACGCTCAGAGGAGAAAGCTTTAAATCAACATAGGCGCTGTCACCAGATGCTGCACAGATCTTCCTGTTCAAAGGGGTGTGTGATCCTGGCAACCGCCTGAAATCAGGTTTATAAAGTACAAATGAAATTCCTGAGTCGAGAACACCACTTAGAGCCAGCTGAGTGCATGGAGTGTCGCTTTGTAGAAGATATCTATATAAAATAAAACCACGAGCCACTGGAAACAATGAGCTGAAGTCACAGAAACAATTTCAGACAGGGTGACACTAAAGTCAAGTAGCAAGCACAAGCCCTCAAATAGAAACTCTCAGATTAAATAGGTGCTACCCCCCCCTACTTCTCTCATACAGGACAATGGTGAGAAGAACAGCTATCAACCTCTGAAGAGGAATTTTTGGATTCTGTGAATTGGGAGCAGTAGAATAGATAGCAGGGACACCGTAACACTTGTGAGCAGCAAAGGCAAAGCAGAGCCTGCGGGTTCAGTGGCACTTATATGCACAGGGTCTGCCCCATCTCTCCATGGGCTGGATCCCATCATGTTAGTGTGGTGTTATGGCAACCTGGGGGTCACTGTCCCCATGCCCTCCTTGGGGTGCTCTCTTCAGGCAAAAGGAAAGGCTGTTCAGTGGAAAGAAGCCACAACAAGGCCTTCAAAGAAACTAGAAAGTGGTACAGGAAGCCCTCAACATAAAGTCAAAAAAGGCCAGATCCTCAGTGCTGGGGTCAGACGGGTGGGACTTGGGCTTTGGACATGTAATGCAAGCAGGAGTCTCCTTGATAACCAGGTCTCTGCAGCAAACTCTGGATTTGTGCTTTTCTTCCCAACTGCATGTGGCCTGCTCACCCTGCCCTCACACACTGACCAGTGCAGAGTTAAAAAGGAGAGATTAGCGTAGCACACACCAGAGCTTTAACCTTCAGCTAATCCACACAGCACTCACAGGGCAGAAGTAAAGCAGGTTTGCATCAAAGGAGCAGTCAGGCCAGGCGGGGCTGGCCTCTCTCCTGGACCTTCCAGAGGGAAGGAGAGGATGCTGATTTGAGGAGAGCTTCCAGTGCTCCCCAAAAGCCAGTGAGGCACAAACTGCTTGCTATGCACAACAGGGTGTCCAAATTAACACATTGTCCTTATTTGTGATGTACAAGCTTTTTGAACTAAGCCAGATTTATGCTAAGAACACAAAGAGGTCATGATTTTAAGTCACAGATGTGCAACATGTGAGAAGGAGCCATTGTTCTCTGCACAGAACTTGGTGCTCACTGGGAAGACACCAGACCCAAACCCAGCCTGAAATAAAACAACTTCTGGCTGCTGGTTGCTTCCCAGCACCTCTAGCACCAGACTTCAGCCAGCAGAGAAATTCTGCATCATCACTCCCTAATCCACTTCAAGGAAAAATCAACACGGACAGTTTGTTTAGGTGCCTAGAGCTAACTTGGGGGATTTCTGCTGATATTTCTGCATCAGCAGATTAAGAAATGCACACCTGAACTGCTCCCCAGACAAGGCTGTGGAGCAGAGCTGCCAGAGGAAAACACAAGTGTTAATGTTTTCATCAAGCACCACACCCTGAAGCATGAAGTTAAGGCAAGACATTAAAAAAGAAACTGGGAGGCCAACTTAAGGATGCTGAGGTGCTGGCCAGTCAGTATGCTTCTTTCCAATAGCAAAAGGAGCGTCAGGCTTGTTTACACAATTACTTCGTGATATAATTAAATATTTTTCTCCAGAAGTACATGTTCAACAGAAAACTCAAAAGCATACATTTAACTTCCTTAATTGCTTTTAACCATCACTACAAATCAATCAGTTTCTGTCTGCAGCACAATCGACAAGCAGCACTAACACGCGGCCTCCCCACCTGTAGGGAAGCTGAAGGAGCTGCGGCGCAATGCAAATTCAGCAGGAGCTGATTTCATAGTCTGTCTCACATCTGTGTGTGCGTGCCCTTGCCATGCTCATCGCCACACCTGAAACCACCTCTTGCACACCCCTGTTCCTCTCTCCCACCCCTCACTGTGCAGCTGGCACAACAATAAGGTATTTTCCAGCTCGTCCACTGACACCCTGTGAGCCTGACGGGCCCCTTCCTTGCTCCTGCCTGTTTTCCTGCCTGGTTGTTGATGAGTCCTGGCCCCATCGCCTAGTGCAGCAGCAGCACCTCGCTATGGCAGGAGGGAAGAGCCCAGATCCCTTTGCCACCAACCTTTCTTGTCCAAGCGGGGTCATTGTGAAGAGCAAAACAAAAAGCAGGCTGGCCAGCGAAGGTTTCCCAACACCCAGATGTTCATTCAATTGTTTTCCTACACAGCACGATGACATCCTGCATCCTTCACACCGGAGGCTGTGCCAGGCTAATGGGGAGAACATGGGGATCGTTAAAACCTCATCAGAGCAGCATGCACACTGAAAACCTGACAACAGTACTGAAGGAGCCATTTCAAATTGGTCACTGGAGAAAAAAAAATGCAGGGAGTTTAAGGTGGTTTTCTGTGCTTCTGTGTTTTGCACAAAATGAATGAAAGATTAAAAAATCTTTTCTTGATTCAGTATTGTTAGATTAAAATGCAAGTCTGATTTGGTAGTCTCATGAAGTGTCACTGGCCAAAATCAGTGTTTTTAAGGTAAAATCAAGTGGAAAAAAAATCCGTGCATGTTATTCTAAGTCTTGTTCAAATGATTAGAGTTCAGCACAGCCTGGGAAAAAGGAAGAGGGGCTGTCTTGCTTGGAAAACAAATTCCATAAAGCAAGATGGTGCAAATGTAAAGGGGCAATACTATAGCACAGAAATTTTGTCTTTCTAGAAAGAACAGAAGTGTTAGGGACACTGGATTAAGTCAATAGTACACTTGCGAGCTTCTTGTGACAAGTTAAGCCCTGATCACTTGACAGGTTGAATGATGTCATCATGCCTCAATAACATGCCAACCAGGCTGGGTGGGCTTCTGAATACCTCTACTTCTTTTCCTGTCTTTTATGTCCGTATTAACCTACAGAATTGTAGATATTCAAATCATAACTATCTGACTTCAGAGCAAACCCTGTGAATCACACAGAGGCTCTAATGGTTCTTCCTATCGCTTTTTTAGGCTGTCAGCAGTCAGACAGATATTTTTTTTTCAGCGTGACTCTTATCTGATTCACAGTGTGAAAGTTCTTCATTCTTCAAGGCAGCTTCTTGAAAGTATGATTAGCACTTTTAGGAGAGGTCAGACAGGCTTGAGAACTGACTTTTCCCTGAAGTAATTTAATCTGGACCCAACTTGACTGCCTGTATGACAGTTAAGGTTCTAGGGCAGACAGATAGCTGCTTTCATGAAAAAGGCAACTAATTCCTCTCCTGGTGAGAGGGGAGACCACCCCTCTCAAACTTACCACCCCTCAAACTTACCTAACCTTTGTTTGAAAGGAATGATTGATGCCACTTGCACTCCATGACTACAGGTTGAAACACTTCCTTACAGATATGACAGGCTTCCTTCAGGGCTGCAGGCACTCGCTGCAGAACACGGAGTGGATTTATCTATCTGCTGTGGTTCAGAAGAGGGCTGCAGCACAGCTCCAAGGCAGTAAATCCGGGAGACAACTGAAAGGAAATACACCTCCATGAATGACAGACCTTGGGGCCCACGTAGACTCAGTGTAGGGGAAGCCCATGTCACCCGATCTGCAGCTGGCACGGCTGGGAATATTGCGTTTGGAACATATCCAGGAGTTTTCTGGGGGTGGGAGCAGGGAGAAAGCACACCCAGCCATTTTGGGGCTAAGCTATTCACAGTTTGAGTCTTTAATCCTATTTCCATGAGTGTTTCCAGTCTTGGAAGCTGGATCCATACATAAGAATTTGTTAAATGTCTATAAATATCTTTCATCTCAAAGCTTTTTTCAAACAGACATGCTGGGTCTGCACAGATAGCCCCTCACCAATGAGTTGGGCCAGCTCATTGCTGCCTCATTTAGCCGCTTTCACACTGAGTATTGAATATTGAATATTGATCTTCACCCAGATGAAAGCACGGAGCTCAAGGCAGGGTTGAAGCAGCTAGTTAGTAAAACCATTACGCAATTTGGCCACAACCCTGGAGCTGAAATATCCGTTTTTATGAGGAGGGAGATGCTGTCTTTACAGGCTTCATTACACTTGAGCCTAAACTTCCTCTAAGATGCAAGGCACCTCCAAAGACAGAGTGGGTCTTGCACTTATGATGATCAACCAACACCATTCATTCTGTAGGAAAGCAATTCCTGAACATGGGGTACCACTACCTGTAACAAATCGTGCTTATCCACAACACCAGAGATCAACTCCTTGCAAACAGGTGCAGCAACAACAGAGTTTATATGATAACATAACTCCTACCATATATTGTCCTCACCTGGCCCGATCTGACTCAGAAACAGTTTTCCCTTCTGCAGACAATGCAAACATAAGATAATTAAATGTGTTCACCCTGGTAGAAAATTATACAAGGCAATTCTCAAATGAATTGTGGACTTCGGGCACTCACGTTCACTGTGTTTGAGTGAGCACAAGTAGGAGCGCCTTCATCCTGCAATGGATACACTCAGAGCACCAGGAAATTCCTTCCTACCCAACCTCTTATTCCTGATCTTTAACCCTACACGTAGATAGGAATCCTGTGCTCAACTGGAGCAAAAAGGGAAATTATCCCCTTTTAACTGGGACAATCTCAGCCCAGCAGCACTATAAGAACAAACACAAAAGAGAGGCTCCCTTAAGTTGGTTAAGACCCATTTGTAATGCACAAGCCTTGAAGACAGTGGAATAAGTGACTTGCAGCAAGGACAAGCAAAACACAAAGCTGGATTTCTACAAATTGAAAATGCACACGGACAACCAGACAACCCTTTTTGCTCTTGCATTTTTAAGCAATAACCCAGCCTGTGGAAGGGCAATGGTTAGTGTACTGACTTAGCTCACTGTGGAGCAGTTGCCTCCAATTGTTCTAACAGTGCAGAAGAAAGTCCTTAACTCATTACGGTTGGAAGAGTCCTTTGTGAAACTCAACCCATTGCAGGTACATTATTTACATCTTAAAGAATATGTCTCATTATACAAGAAATGCTCTTCTGGGCAAATGCACTGCTGTAGTTTTAGCTACAGGGCTTTAAAAAAACAAATCAGTTCTAATAAAAAAAAATAAAGGATTTTTTAAAGTTTTAAATTTTACTTACAAAAAGATGGAACTTTTCCCTTGAAAAAAAGATAAAAGTTTTATCCAGCAGAGGACACAAAAGAACCTAATTACCAGCCCTATAGTATCAAGAACAAGGACCAGGAGGACCTGCAGAACGTCCCTCCGCACATAGCCACAGGGTGTCAGTGTTATTTCAAATTTGGGTCATTTTACGCTGGAATCAGACTTGCCACATTTTTAGGCATCTGTTCCTCAGAGAGCTGCTGCCACCACAGCCTGTTTGTTACCGCGCTCCCCCCTTCATCCCATAGCCAGTGTTAAAGTATAATTTCTTAAAACAGGGAGACCAGAAATTTGTAATCATGGAGGTCTGGGGACAACTGAAGAACAGCAGAGACTTGAAAAGGGGCTGATATTCACGACTCCAGATCTGCTATCAGTTTGGTGGGTGGGATTCCCAGATCCTGCTGGGTGGTGATCTCTCAGCAGGGGATCCGAAGCACCCTTTCCTTTGCACCCACCCAGGACCATATGTCCTTTCCCATGCAGGTACAAAGCCACAATGAGCATCTGTGGTACCTCAAGAGGTTGCTGCCACCCATTCTGTGTTTTAAAGCCATTTGAAAGGCTGAATCTGAGGGGAAGTATAAAGCTGTTTAAGTTGCCCCCTGCCAAAAATTACTTTCCAGCCACGCTACTAATATGGCTCTGTTGAAACAAAGTCCCCCTGTTCTCTCGGAGCTGTGGCAGACGCGTGGCACAGCACACGTTACATCTGCCAACCTGGGTACTCCCTGGGACTGTGCTACTCTCCATGGCTCTTCTGCAGGGGTCCTGCCACCATGCCCTCCAAACCCATGTTCCCATTCTCAAGGGCTTTCTTAATTTTCCATCATTTCAGCCTACCTACTAGCTGACTGATATTCATATGATAATTCTCCAGCTAATTGCAATTTTGGGAGCGTTATTAAAGGAAGGCCTCAGTTTTGCGTCCAACAGATGATTCCTGGGCCAGAAATTTCTACAATTATTTGCTACTCAACGTTTAATTTCTTCATTTTATTATTCTACACCGTCACATTTCTTATCAGCCTTAGGAACAACGTCCCAGAGGACTTATCCTGAAGGCAATACTCAAGGACATGCTCGTGTAGGGACAGGCAATAAACTGGCGGTGCACTGCGTGCATAGCCCTGCAGAGGACACGTGCTCTGCCTTGGGCGTTAGGCAGTGGTTTGACCAGCAGTGGTGTCTTCCAGCAGAACCAGCCTAAGCTGCTCCCCCCACACCCACTTGTCACTGTTTATCCTCCCGTTCCTACAACAGCCCCTCAGTTGTGCCATACTGCACAGCCTCACAGGCTGTTGTAAAGTGAATTGCAGAGCTGACCTTGCTTAAAACTCATCTGGCAAAGAAGCGAAGTAAATGTTTAACCCACATCAACTATCCCGCCTATACTTCACCAACTGGCTGCACAACAGCTGTGCCACCAGGAACCAGCATGGGAAGAGCAGTGGGTAGGAAAAGAGGTGCTGGCCACTCAGGTCAGCACTGCTGACAGCAGAGATGTTCAGACCATACCCCCACACCCTTACAGCTCGAGCCATGTTAAGAGTAACAGAGATGAAGACCCAGGAGTCCAAAAACCTCTGTGGGTCTGATTTCCTATTTATTTAAAGGTTTTCACGTTCTCCTGCACAAGGAACCAGCTTGTTACTTCCTCTTATAAACCCGTCCCAAGCTCACTGAGCAGACAAGCTCTGAGGTTGTGGACTCAATCTCCAAGTCAGTACTCACTCAACAAGCTCAGCAGCTCTCAGGCGGTCGTTCATGAGGTTACAGCCAGCCAGCAGCTGGTCTGTGGGCTGGGCAGCCATTCATTGGCCACCCTTCCTTGATACAGACCGTTTCAAGGACTTTTCTATAGGATGACCACTGCCTCTGCTAAATTATGACTACTTCTTCAATTTGAAGGAAGCTGGAGGAGTGGGGGCATGATGGCAGCAGGTCATGTAACAGGATAAGGATCTCGCATTGGATAGGTGACCTGACAGAAGATCAGGCTCTGGAACCTCTACCAATTATTTCTAGAGGCAGAAGAGGACATTTCTTCCAGGGATAACTCTCAAGGGGAAAACAAGGAAAATCACATGCCCCAAAGAAACTCTAGAACAAGATAGCACCTTACAGACCTTCACCAAGGTTCCAGTTGCAGCAGGAGGAGGTTCATTCATGAGTTTCATGGCTGAACTGAGAGCTGGTTCTTTCTTTCTCCTCCTTCTTGCAGCAGAGCAGGGCACCAGGCAGGCCACCAGCCTCACAGCAAGCCCTGCTCTCGTTTGAAGCTACCTGGTGGTCCGCAGAACATTAAGAATTTTTGGAACAGCTGCACGAAGTGATGGTAGAGAAGGGATATTGACTGGGACCACTGTAGCTATTTCTTAGTCTTTAAAAGAGAAACATCATGGCAGCTATTTAGTATGGTTTTGAAAATTCAAATATTGACAGAAGGAAGTTTTCCAAAGGATGCCAGCAGCTTTTGCAGCAACCCCAGTAGCAGAAACACACTGCAGTGTCAGATGTGGGCTGTAGCACAGACCAAACCCACAAGCTCCACACAGGCGGGAGAACGACCAGCTGAGAACAGCAGCACTTCACCTTTCTGTACGATGTTTGACTGCATGCTGGAGAAGGAGGGGGTGGTATTGGTAGCAAGGGTTGGAGCATGGAAGGGAGAGACTAAATGCCCCGAGGAACTACAACTGCACTTGCCAAATACTGCATTTTACTGGGAAAAGGAGAGAGTGACTTCACTTTTTACCTCCCTTTCCCCACTTCCCCTGCCCCAAATGGACAGATGTGGCTTTGCAGGAAAATTAATTACAGATGGAGGCTTAAAAAAAAAAGGGGGGGGGGAAACCTCCACCACAAGGCTTTTTCCTCTGCAGACTTGTCGATGGATGGGGCGACCTGGGAAAACTGGCAGATGGAAAACCCATTACAGATGTAAGGTTTGGAGAATAAGGCTGAGGGACAATTTGAGAGTTGTAAATTTTAAGTTTGGGGGTATAAATGCATTGCTTAGCAACAAGACACAAATAGGAAACAAGAAGCCTCATGAGAATGATGCTTAAATATTTCAGAATCCCTACTTGAGGTGAAGACTACATTACCAGAGACCTGAGGAGCTGTGATCCTCAACAGCTGAAGTAGTAGAGCCGAGATAGAAAGAAAATGAGGTCTTCAATCCCATTTCCACACAGAAATCAATTTGACTTAGCTGGGAAAAGAAAAGTAGTACTTGTTTGTTCCCACACATGTTCTGCATGTTCTGCATGGTGCATACCTGACAAGACAGAAGACGTGGCGTATCTTTAAGCACTTTGCTACTGACGAAAGATTTCTCATAATGTGCTCAAGTGTTTGCAGGGCAGCTGCATTACTGGGGTGTACAATCATTGCTACCACATGTCTGACCCTCACTACATGGTCCAATGCCTTTTTATACTGCTGCATAAATCTTATCCTAAAAATTCCTGACATCTCAAAGGATGGCGGGGTGGGGGGCAGCGAGGCTTTGCATCTCAAGGGAGAGAAAGGGAAGGGTAAAAAAAAGAACTGATCACCTGGAAACAAATGCTGAATGTTTTACTCTATTTCTCCACCATGAAAAGACAAGGACAAAGAGGAAGGAAAAAATATCGCCAGCTTTGGAAGGTTACTGCATTTTTTAATTAATTTTTTTGTCCTATTGTTGATACTTCGAAACTCTACCAAAGAAAAGCACAAAGCTTTCAAGTGAGGCCGTGACCAATGCTTCACCTTCTGCAGCAAAAATAAAAAATAAAAAAAAATAAAGGAACTCATTTAAAAAAATCAAAAGAAACCAAAACTCCCTTTATTTTTTTTTTCTTTTAAGAGCCTGAAAAAAAGTACACACACACCCCTACATACATAAAAGTAACCAAATGATTAAAGTCAACATCAGGTATTTCTTTGCCTTATTACAGAGTATTACCCCATAACATACCTCTGGGGTGTGCTGAATTCGTAGGAGCATGCTCTGATCCCCTCCTGTGCTGCTGAACATGACATCACTGCTTTTTTCATGAGGGAGGTCCACGTTAGTGGAGTTCTAAAATAAGCCAGATGTTCCCATTTGGTTTTGCTGCTCTAGCTAAAAGGGAAGCTCCAGGACCAGATATATATACTTTTTTTCCCTACCAGTCCTAAAAAAAAAAAAAAAAAAAAAGTCCACAAACCCAATCTAATAAGAACTCTTGAAATAACCAAACCCCAAAGCTTGCAAGAGTTAAAATCAATAGGAAACTTTCTTGGCAGCTTAGAACTTCAGGCCAATAAAAACAGCTGTTTAGATATATACGTTACCTTCAAAATTAATGAAAAATAGAAGCATAATGGACACATCTTGTTTAATCCAGACAGCAAACAGCACTCAGAAAAAATATATTCTGACACAGGACAAAATAGCTCATTACTTGCACAGTCTGCCTAATTTGGAAGGCTATGAGTTGTATAACTCTTTAGAAAGGGAAAACAGAAGCCAGTATAAAAGGAAACTAAAAGCGTTCCCTAGAAATGTATTTAATTGCGGTCTTTGGTATATGAATGAAATCAGTTCAGAGTTTAAAAAAAAAAACACAACACAAAAACAAAACAAAACAAAAAAAAACAGCACGATATTTGGATAATGAATATTCTTTACATAAATTCAAGATAGAACGAGGTCTGGAGGATCTGCCCTGGGTCACTGCATTCTGTCCTATTGCTGCCCTGGAATCATATATTTCTTCTTAGGAGTGCACTTAACCTTGTTTGCTAATTGAAAAAAAAGTGAGGAAACAACACCTAGATCACTTGAAACTGAAAATGTGAATAGTAATTGTGACAAATACCTTTAAATTTTGAAGACATATAAAACACATTACAGGCTAAGGCTGTCTTTAAAGATGAGGGAAAGAAATATTTTTGTACAGATTCTTGGTGTTTTTATAACTAGTACAACGTCAGCTGAAACTACCAGATGTAAATACCATGGACAAGATTCAAAGAACTGACTCCAAGTGTGGTTAAACTCCTAACATTAAGAGATGTAAAATCCACCAGGCTGCCATTTTGCAGGCACGCTGCGATGATGGGGTAAATGAGAAAACAGCATCTGCTGCTGGGTATCTATACACCTGCCTAAAAGCCAGTGTTAAGCCATTCCTGGAAGACAGGCTTTGGGGAAATGGCTTGATGTTTGGCCAAAGGAGTTGTGTAACAAAAGCTTGTGTAGGAAAGACTTCAGAAGGATAATTTTAGCTTGGCCTGGGACAGGAGCAGAGACCATAAGCAGGCTTATGGTAGAAAAGTAATGCATTGAAGGTACATGCGTTTGTCCCTTGCCTCCCCAATCCCCCCCTTTTCTGGGGGGGCATGAGGGAAAGAGGTATGTGAACTTCTTTTGAAGGGCACTGCTGGTGTTCTATGTTTCCCACTTTAAAACTGAGGGGAAAATCTGATACAGAAGTAACACTGTAGAAAGACTGTGGCTGGAAGAGAAAGCAGAAAGGGCAGGGAGACCAGTGCAGGCACAGTCACAAAGGATATCAGACAGTGCTGAGAGGCAGCAAGACAAAGCACCAGACAGCCCCTTTCCTACCTCCCTAAACCTGTGCCAGCAGAACTACAGACTTCTTTCCTCCACTGTCCTGCAAGAATTTTATTTATTTCTATTTTTTGCTTTGCAAACCAAGGAAGTGAAGGGACAGCTTTCCTTCAATCCCTGAATTAAAAACGAGGTTATTAAATCACGCACAAATCCCATACACATATCCCAGTGAATTTCAGGAGAAGAAAATCCTTACTGTTGCAAAAATCACTTGGCCCATCAACACCAGCAGATGACCTTAATAAACAAGGCCCCAGCAGCTTCCAGTGTTTTTTCTACACTCATTTAAAACTAGCTGACAAGTTGGTAAATACATGCCAGAAACTGATGGCCTCATCTAAGCACAGGCTCCCTGCTGCTGCTAATGCTAATAACCTGACTAACCTGGGGGTAAGCTGGAAAGTTTTACAAAGTTCCCTCAGACAGCCCGGGGTTTAGATTTCTAGGATCAAAAAAGGCAGAAAAACTTGAGATCTTACACAGAAACACACACACACCTCCTAGCATTTCCCCCCCCACCAAAATTCAGGAGTTTTGACTGTACAATTCAAGGATGCAAAATAAAACACAGAAACTCCTTATTCCACCTTTGCCAGCTGCTTTGCTTTCTGAAGAAACTTCTTTTTCCACAATGTTCGCATCACACAAACATTGAGAGACTGGCCTGTAGCAGCAGTGCCATGGAGCCTGGCTTGCATTTTTTTGGAACAGAAGAGCATACAGAGCTATAACGAGAAATGAGCCTTATTCTGCTGGATTCTGTCCTGTATAAAGGTATGAACTCCTACCAAACCCCATTCACTTGCAGCCAAGATCATTCCTCTGGCCAGCGAAGCAACACCAGGTCACTTGACCCAGGGAGTTTAACAAAGGAAAAAACCCTCAGAGCTTATTCATGCTCCTGAGTGAAAACAGGCTGCTAAAAACTGCACTCAAATTAAAGAGCATTATAATGTGGAAACTGAAATCTCATCAGATATTCCACTGGAAAACAGAAGGAGCAGCTTCTCCAAGTGCAAGACAGAATTGCTGCTCTTGGAGAGTAAAAGGGGCTGAGCAGCCAAGGGGTTGGACAGTCTAGCCCAGCTCAACAAGCCTGACTTTTCTGATGCTGCTCAAACTGCCACTGCTGCTGACCCCCTGGATTTGATATGCATTTCATGCAGAGATAGATTTGGGACAGGAGAGATGATGGGAAAGAGTGTGCACAGTGATAGGAAGGGAAAGGGGCTGCTGTGTTCCTGAACCCCTGCCTACCCCTGTTCCTTGTGAAAAGGCTCCTTCAGCCAGAAGTATCTGTCAGTCGCCATCTGCCTTTCAAGATTATGATGCTCTTTGATTTTATTCATTCCTGCTAGAGGTTTTGCTTAAATATAAACAGCACAGCATTTCAGCAGGAATTAAAGAAATACAAATAAAAAATGAACTAAGAAATTCCCCAAACCTCCAGGCACATTTTAAAGCACATTAAAAAAGACACAACAGTAACAGCTTCATACATACCACAGCTGCAGTGATTTGGAGCAAAAGTAAGAAATGCTGAATGTGTTAGTGTTTTGTTTTAAAATACAGCCTATAGGCTTCACATTCAGGCGGGAGTCTGAATAAAGCACTGAAGCGTCCCCTTCTCAGGCCATGTCCTTTGCTAACTACGCAAACATTCATTCTAACCTTTGCCAGCTTCACCGTTCTCTTGGGCTCTCTGTTCTCCTTCCTTACCCTCACAGCCCCAGTGTCTGCATCCACTCAGTGAGGCAGAAGAGAAATAAGGACATCAACGCCACGTGCTCTGTCCAGGGGGAAGGTGACAGCTGCCTCCTCCTTTGGCTGTGAAAAATAAAGAAAATTGGGACCTACTTAAGAGCTGACAGAGTTTCTAGAGGAGCTGCTAGCTGCCTTCCCCACTTCCCAGAATTCACAGGAGCTTCCCTGGTGGAAAGCGAGAAATTCAGTGATTCCCACTCCTCCCACCTTCACTTCAGTTCCTTCACATGTCCAACCGGCTGGACTCGAGGAGAGCAGAGGCTTTTGTGAGGTCCCCAGTACTCTGGGAGCACAGGCAGCTTTGCATTAGGATTTACAACCAGTAGGTGAAGAACAACTCAAGAGGTGTTTTATTGCTTGTGATGAGGGACTATCAAAGAAGCCACAGGGTACTTTGCCAACTGTTTAGTGTTGTTTCTTTAGTTCTTACTGGCAGCAGCCTTTGGTTATTGCTCTATTTTTCTTCTCCCCTCACTTATCTTTCATCTTACAGCTTCCAACATGGACTTAATTGCAATGTTACTGAATGTTAGAAATTAGTCCATACAAATGCTGAATAAATTTCTGCTGCTAAAACAAGGCAACAGCTCAAGCACCTGACCAAGACAGGCCAAGATACCACTCCAGCACTTTATCACAACACTGGTTGTGCAAACAGAATACAAAAACCTGGCCTTGAACTTCAGGAAGCCCAATAACCCCGAACTAAGGGCTCTCAGCTTAGCAGCACCTCATTTTGTTTCTGCCCTGCCGACACAAGGCCTTCATTGAGACTGAGCAGGAACCAGAGATTGAACCCTTTGGCTGAACAACCCACAACTGAGAAACCCACTGGACTGTAAAAGATGAGGCTGATGACAAAACTATAAGCTTCTTTAAAAAAAAAAAAAGCCTGGATGTTTTTCAATTCATATTTCTCTTCAATTCCATTTCTGCTCTTGTCAGAACCCACCTTCCTGTGGGAACCCACTGCAGTCAGCTCTGGGGTCCCCAATATAAGGTGGCCATGAACGTGTTAAGAGCAAGTCCAGAGGACAGCCATGAGGATGATCAGAGGGCTGGAGCACCTCTCCTGTGAAGACAGGCTGAAGGAGTTGGATTTGTTCAGTCTAGAGGAGAGAAGGCTCCAGGGAGACTTCATCCCCGGCAGTGCCCAAGGCCAGGCTGGGGCTTTGGGAAGCCTGGGCTGGTGGGACATGTCCCTGTCCATGGCAGGGGGTTGGAAATGTGTGTCTTCAAGGTTCCTTCCAACCCAGACCATTTTATAATTCTATTTACTCTGTTCAAGAATGGTTTACTGCCTTTGTCTGAAGTCTGCTCTGCAAGCCTCTCTAGCTACCAGTAAGGGCACAGACTGACATTTCTGTTTTCTGGTTTGAAACAAGGCCAAAGGATGATGATCTTTTCCTTCAATAAACACAGAACTTCAACAATGCATTCAACCTGTGATTAACAGTACTGTCTTTGTTTCTTGACTCGTCTGATGTGAAAAATGGAACAAGATAACCAACAGCACGTGGAAAGTGTATGCATGTACCCTACCCTTATGCTTGTAGCATTTCTCAAATACCGTCCAAAAAGAAAGCTCAGACTTGCACTGTGAATGGCGTGCATGTAGCATTTCTCTCTGAAAGACAAATCAATTTGCCCATTTAAGAAATGTAGATGAATATCTACTGACAGTCATTTACAGTGTGTGCAAATATAGTGGCCAAAACAGGGCAGTTTTGTTTTCTACCATCACAAATGTCAATAGAGATGAACAAGCTCTTATGTAACTTAAAAGCAAAGAGAGAGAAGTGGTACACATTCTTTATCTATGCTGGAGAATTCAGAAGCAAATAGATTTAGGTTAATCTTCTCAGGCTTGTATGTACAGATGTTTTACTTTTTGTAACACTTTTAAGTGGGACCCAGATGTTGTAAATCAAGCTGTAATGCTCATTAATGCTCCCCTTCAGCGTTCCACGCAGTTCAGGGCACAGTACCCACCCTTTGCATGGATGCAGATGGCATACTTGACCCTGGCAGCTCAACCCACTTCAGGAATTCGGTCTCTTCGTAACTTGTTCCTCCTTGAGCCAAAACAGACTTCAAGACTCATGTCTTTAAAATGACCCCATCTTCTAAGCTGACAATAACCACAGTCATTGCTCTTGCCTTTTTTTTTGTGTGTGCACTGAGAGCTACAAGACATTTCATATGCCAAAACTGAATTTAACAAGTCCTAGCAACTTCTCTTTAAGACTACTTTTTCAAAAACCTATCTTCAGCATGAATACCTCATATTTACGAAAATCCCCGTTCATCTTTTCCAGAGATTACACTGTTTGTAGTGACTGTTCAATTCTACACACAACTACGTAAATGCCTAGACCAAGCAAACATTCATCTTGTTTTTACAGTCCCACAACTACTTTTGTATTTTCTCCTGTTTATTTTCTGTTTTGTAATGCCTTTTCTTGGCCTTCCAACCGCATTAGCTAGCTACCATAGTATTTTCTATTACAAAATAGTTTAAAAGAAATGCATGTGCTTTTATGTACCAAAAAATTGAAAACCCCAAAAGATAGAAAACTGGAGTAAATCATGATGGAACACTGATAATAAACCAACCTATTCATGCAAGATAAAGCAACAGATACTCATGTAACACACCAAATAATTTATCTTTAGCCAGAAAGACACTCAGTCTGCAATTCAAACAGCCGTCTTTGTATGTAAGGAAGCTGCCAAGTCTCCATATTTGAATGATCTCATAGACGCTGGAAAAAGAAAAAAAAAAAAAAAAACATGCTAGCTGAATACACAGGGGCAGAGAAGGACCGACTTTAAAGCATTTTAGTGGTTTGGGTCTTAATAGAGATCTGTAGACAAACTCCAGGAAAGATTCTGACCACAAAGTCACAGAAAAATAAAAGACCTAAGCAAAAACTCCTTTAAGTTTTCTCACCTACAATAGTGGTGTTAATGAGGAATAATCACCCCTAAATATCTACTTCTGTGCTCTACTGAATTCATACCAAGCACAGCTTGTACTTACTTCACCAACAGGGACAAGGTACCTAACAAATTATGACCACTCTTGCAGAAGTGGAAGTGTAAGGGCAGTAATGTTTTCCTCTGAAACATCATAAAAAGTCTATCAGTTTTCATCTATTACGACTTGCTGTTTTGGTGTCAGTAGATATAGGTTACTTAGAAGGGAAGGGAGAACAGGGGACAAGGGGCAGAGCAACGGGAGACAACACAGATCCAAGCGAACAAGAGGACATTGATCAGTGTGCCGCTACCTCGGAGAAATGTGTGCAACCCAGTTGGCTGGTGCTTAGCACTGAGCACAGATAGTTACTGAGCTCAGCTTGGTTCCCAGCTGTGTACACTGGACCTGATCCTCTACTTGGGTAAATTTCCGTAGTTCAATCAGTCTGTGAACTATGACAATTTTACCAGCTGGAGACTGGCTACCTTTTGGGTTTCTGAAAACACTGCGGTGCCTTTCATCATGCGGCTGCACATGTGAAGCCAACTTCAGAGTGCACGAGGTAAGTCTTGCCACGCTCAGATGGGACAAAGGCAAGCAGAAGTCACAGGCTGACAGAGCAACCGATAGATCTGGATTTCTCCTTTGCCAGTCGTTACGGTAGGATGGGCTGAATTTCCAAATGTGCTGCATACTCAAACTCCCAGTTGACAAGAGGGACTCAAGCAGTCCATTATACAGATGCAAATGATGTCCCTTGAAGTGTAAAGCCAGGCACCAAATATGCGTAACCAATTAAAAAAAAGGCATAAGTCACTTGCTTCACCTTGCATAACATGGAACATTATGAAGAGATAACGTGACTTTTTTTTTTTTTTGAAGCCTTACCTACAGTTATCTACAGTTTAACAAGACAGTGAAGTACTCGGCTTCACTGCTGCTTTTCATAAGGGAGGGAAGTAACATCAGTCGCAAGTCTGGAAACTCCGTCTCGGCATCCCTCACTCCTCAGCCTCTCCATGCTGCTCCCATAAGGCAAGGCCAGGGGTGTTTCACAAGACTCATCCGCGAGACCAAAACAGCAGCGATGCTGCCAGGGCAATGCATGTGAACACGCAGCGTATGTTCTCAGTGCTGTCCGTCTGCGTGTGGGGACTACCTAACTGAGCTCTGTATGCATGAACCACGCTGTGCCAGGCTATTGCACCCTGCTGCACACCTGCAGGTAGTTCACACTCAGCGTACAGCTCTGGAATCTCTCTCCCCAGTCCTCTCGGCATAAATCAAGCAGCAGGGAGGCTCAGAAACATGACGAATACGTTGGCTAGAATATCTCCTGCTGTAAAGACACAAGGAGGAAGGGGGATACTAAACTAACCTTGCCTTGGATGGAAAAGCAGCTGGAATTTAATGTTCTTGGAAGGCAGCCCTGGCTGTTCAGACATGGATCTGCCAGGGAAGTCCCCAGCGGAGGCATTGCTCATTCTCCAAAACTAAAATGTCAAGAGAAAGCACTGGAAATCATTAAGCACTCTGTTCAGTGTTTCTTGAACAATCTCAGGCGGATGGAGGTGTGGGGGCAGGGAACCCTCTCAGCCACAAACAAAACAGAACCAAATTCTCAGTGTTAATACAAATCAGAGAGGAGATCATCAGGAATCTGAAGCAGGATTTTGCTTAATCTTGTCCATCTGAAATGATACTGTATCAAGCCAGCCTTGGGAAGAAAGAGCCAAGGAAGAGAGGAGAAGGATGGAGCAGAAAGCAGAAAAGTTGGAAAGGATTCGGGGACTTCGCTACCACAACTGACCTCGCGTGACTGCCACGATGTATGGCAAGCTGTGCTTGGGGTCACTGAACGAATGGTAGAAGAGGAACTGTGATCAAGTGGATGGCAGCAAGGAAAGACTCCCCTGAAGAGGAGAGGACAGATCCCAAAAGAGCTAAATCTCACTGGCACAACCATGTGGTGTAAATGCCTGAAGTAACTAGGAAAATAAAACTAACATTCACACTTTTAAGGAAAAGGTACAGCATTGAAGAGGCTTTCAGGGTAGGGCATAACTGCATTATCTGAGCATTCCCTAGGCTCCCAACCTTAGATGCTATCGCGCTGGGGAAACTTGGTGTGCTAGCTCTAAGGAACACCACGGAGCGTAGAGTGGAGTGGAGACACCACGGCTAGGCTCTGTAATCAGGTGGGGCCTCGATTGTTCTTGTGCACAAAGCTGCACTTTTTGCCACCCTAAGCCAAAGACCTGTCATGTTTTGACAAATGCTGTACCCTAGTGTACTTTTTGCTCATTATAATATCATTATAATACCAAAACACACCTCCATCCCAAAAGCTACCCGCCTCCAAGGTGCGACCACCCCTCACTGAGCATGCGCTCTGAATTTCTCGGAGCCTATTACTTTAAACGGAGACGGGAAAACTTTACACCAATCATAACTAAGATATGCTTGACTAGAGCCACTCAACCTCCACCTAAAAGATAGAAAATAATATAAATTGGCCCAAGAGAGAGGGGATGTTAGGGAAGATACCATCGTCAGGGGAGATACCATCCCAAGGACATACAACATCCTTAGGACCTCCTGACTCCTGGGATCAGTCGACGGGCTGAGCCTCTCTTCCCCCCCCATTGGGACGCCTTTGGGTGAGATCTGAATATTTGCTTATAAATCTCTATAGAGTCTTTGATCCTTTTAACGCGTTTATTTCTAGGCTGCGCACCTGTAACACCTGTAACACCTACCTAGAACCCGCACCTAGAACCCGCACCTAGAACCCGCACCTAGAACCCCTGTAACACCTGTGTATTTCATGCATACTAGCTTGCTTTTGCAGATAGTCACTATCACCGGCAATCCAAAAGAACCTGATTATCTGTTGCTGTAATAAACCATACTTGATTGCATTGTGATAGCTCTCATTAATGCAACTAGGGTGAGGGTGGTTATCCGTGATAGTTCAGTGTTCTGAATCTAACCAGACCCCCAGACGGTTAATGCATTGTTGGTGAATGTCTGAACGGACCCCCAGGTGGTTAATACGTTTTTGGTGAATGTCTGAACGGACCCCCAGGTGGTTAAGACGTTTTTGGTGAATGTCCGAACGGACCCCCAGTTTTGGTGAATGTCCGACTGGTTCAGTACTCTGAATCCAACCGGGCCCGTAACGGTTAATCAGCTACACCCCTTTAACGCGACAAACCATCACCACGAACCACGTCACTACTCTTCCCAAAGTTCAAATTCAAAAGAAAAAGAAGTCATTTCGCTATCTGCTACAAAAGCACAGCTCTAGAAAAAGTGCTTGTGACAGTTTTAATCCTACATCAATTCAGACACACATACCCATTGGCTATTACAGAAATATGTTTCTGGAGCATGTGTTTCCCAGCCCTTCCACGGTGAGGGAAGATCTTACAGATGTCCCTCTCCTCCAACCACTTCACTTGTGAAGAACCTTCTAAATTACTGCCTGAAGGAAACAGGAGGGAATTTTGATACTATGCTATCGAAATGCACGCCACAGGAACCACCACCTTTCACTAGAAATATAGATGACTAAGCTGTGGCTGTTGAAATAAATGAAAACACATTTTTGCGAAAACAGAGACCAATTTGGTAAGCCTACCTTGGTGGTTAAACTTGCAGCAGGTTAAGTTGGTTGGTTTTTCTTGGTTGCGTTTGTTTGATAGTAGAGATTCATATATCCTAACAAATTCTTCATGATCTGCATGCATTTCACGAGCTGGGTAAGGTGGTTGTTCAGTGTTGACTAATGCAGCAAGTGCCAGAAACAATCTCTCTCTGTACTATTTGTAAAGCATTTGGCAATGTCTTTTGGATGAAAGCTGTATCAAGAATAAAAATCACTGATGTGATCAAGTGATGTGCTAAATTCTCAGGAATCAACCAAAAAAGTACTCTGCATCAGCCAAACTTGATTTCATTGTTTGAACTAGGATTAGTATCATTTCTTACAGCGCTGGAAAACACAGGTAACAGAACATTTTCCTGAATGGTCTTACCAAGCACCACTGCACATCCACAAAGCGTTTCACCTAACAGCAACAGAAAAATGGACTTCATCCTACTCCCTGAACACCTGTAGAGGTTTTAGCATAATGAGTTATTACAAGACACATGGAAAGGACAGGTTTTGAGGCAGGCTAAAAGAAGAGTGCCCCTTGCCAACACTATGATGAAAAGCTCACTGAAGACAGGGCACAAGCTGTACATGAATCTAGCAGCTACTACTAACAAGCATCAAATGGGGGGCCAAAAGGATGGAGACCAGGAAAGCAGACCTGGGTATCCTGGCACAGCTGTGCTACTTCTTTGTGGCCTGGGGGAGGAACAAGATAAACAAAGTCTGAGATACAAGAGAGGATTTCCCAAATTTGCTTATACACGTGTATTGATGGATATGTTCCAGCAGAAAAGATAGATGCTGCTTAAATAAAATAAAAATCAACAATATGAGAAACAGCCTTTGTGCATTGGGATGAGACACCTCTTCCCAGAACAGGCTTCCAAGCAGAAACAACCCACATTTATTCCAATGTCTAGCATCATATGTTGGATTTACATTGACAGAATTTAAAAAAAATGCAAAGTTTTATCCTCTCACAAGCTGACTGGTATAGCAATTTTCATCTAAAGCAGAAGCAGATCACCAAGACAAACATATTCTCAGGGATTTCCTGTCAAGAAGTCACTAATGCAAACATTTTTACTGGGAGAAAATAAAGCTCCTCAGTGACATCAGCAGAACACTATTTCCATTTAAAATGAAGAGCGTGGCAACTTCAGTTTTAATGGAAATTAAAGTGTGCTGGCACTGTCAACTAAATGTTAAGCCACTTGAGAGTTTTGTTTAATTTTTAATTTAAAAAAAAATAATACTCCTGAATGGGACATACTGTCAGTACTTTTACAGATCCAATCCTACTTTCCATGTGTGCTAATGGAACCCTTATGGTTCTCGATTCACATGACTTCAATTTGTGTTACCACTGTAAATGTGTTAGGACTTCAAAACTCAAGCCTGAATTTTTGGGGAGAACTAAAAGAATACTTTTCCGTAGCTTGTACTTCGTTATGTACAAAATATCTGCTTACCCGTTCTGATTAATCTTCTGGTCCTAACAAAGAAGCTAGATTCCATCTTTGGAAAAGCTTTATAAATTTGTGTTTTCAGAGTAGTTTAGACCCCTACAATTTAAATAAACAGAGGTTCACATGTATTTGAATGCTCAAATTCTTTCATGTTCAGACATTACAATTTGAATTTCAATAAAAAGCAAAACCTAAGAAAAGCCTGGGCTACTGTGTGAGCTCCCAGAAAGTGGCAGATTTCACTAAGAGTTGCACCATTCTAGCCATGCATACTTGGCCCTTCAGTACAGTTGAACTCAAATTAATATTCCGTACTGCTTACAAACAAGAACTAGAATATTTTAGAAAATACCTTTTGAAAATAGCATTTCCTTCAATGTTGAGCAATCTCTGAGACTGTTCCTAAAAGACTATCACACAGAAAAGACTTTCTACTTCACTAAGTGTTGTCTCTTGGTATTGCAGATCTATTTATACTTTCTTTCATGATCTGATTAAAACCCACAAAAAAAAACACTTAGGTGTTTGGTCCCCACTGTTCCCTTGAATGTAACACATCTTTTATTCTCAGCCAGTTTATATGCATTTGTTCATGTGACAATCTTCTTTTACATTAGATGTTTCTTTTCCATTTGTTGTGTTCCAGGGTATGGATGAAGAACCTCTTCAAGTTTTGTGATGTGGGAATAATACATTTTTGAAATACTAAAGTGAATTAGGAAATAAATTTAAAGTAACTTAGCTTTAATAAATGAAGTGTTGGCTGCCTAAATAGCTCTTTAAAATGAACCCTGAGAAATTAAAATTCATCTAGTTACCAACACTCTGAGCTGCATTGACTTAATTCAATTTATTTCCTTGCCAGCAGTATATTTTTATTCTAATCTAACTGCCTATTAAATTTCCATCTCAAATACTTGACACTGAAGGAACAAATATAGTGGGTTGATATCAGAGCATTCAATGTCATTTTCAAACTAGAAATGACAGGGTGAATAATATATTAAAGAACTCATACTTAACTGAAAGTCTCAGTGAGCTCAAGGAAAACCAGTCTGATGCCCCACAAAGGCCTCCTTTGGAAAGGCTTTGTATGCATACACAGCAGCAGGAAAAAATCCCACTATATGTGCTCGTTTACATCCAGCACTGAAAAAGAAACCCTTCAAGGATCAAAAGGAAACACAAGGCGCTGTTATGGAAAACAACAGATAAGCCTCACGTTGTTTCTGTTACCTCCTTTTACTTTTGAAAAGAACCTTAGCATGGAGGTGAATTAAGAAGCTCGTGTACTTCACTTTTTACGGTTAGACCTAGTCAACCACTTGCTCCTTACCTTGTCTATTTGAACAAACTATTTTACTCTATTTTGCTCTTATCTTCCCTTGGTCACTTTCACACAAACAACACAGTGAGAGAAGTGACTTACCCCTCTCCATCTGAGACTGGCCGAAGACTTGACAGGAGCAGTGGACTACCTCACAATCCCCTGAATGCATTATTAATCTTAAGTAAACTGCTTTTTGGGAACATTAGCCGACACACTATAAGAAAATGTTCAGCTCAGTAAGCTTTGTCTAGAGACTACTTCCTTACAGTGGTTTTGATATTATAAGCTTCCTTGAGTGAAAGAGATCAAGAGATCATTCTGTCTGCATGGAGTCCCACTGAAATCCCTTGGGCTCCGCGTCCAAATACACCCACATATAGCCCTGGCAGTATCAGAATTTAAATGATTTGACTTGCCCAGTGTTTTTCTTGCTCTGTCTGAAAGACGTGGCCATGCCACTGATGGCTTTACCTTCACACATCATCAGTGTCAAACCATATGATTTAACCAGGATAACCGATATACTTTTTCCAGAAACACTGGAGCAGATGTGCTCTGACAAGTTCTTGCTTGATTATTTTATGTATTTATGACCCCCTGGAAAGTATAGGGTATAATCTCAGCAGAGCTGGCTTAATCTCCAGCCTGGCACTACCACTGTTGCACACTGACAAACATTCTCTTCTCCATTGTGCCTCAGTTTCTCCCTCTGCTGCAAAATGGCAGTATGACACCAATTCCCTCTGTAAGGCACTCTGAGACTTATTAATGAGCCCCATGGTAAAAGCAGATATTAACTGCTTGCCAAGGTTAAAAACAGGACAGTAAGGCACCACTACTCTTTTGTAACAGCTTCCCCTGACATCTTATAACCATCAGGTTGCTTAATTTGAGAGTCCTCATACAGCCAAATGCAACTGGAAGAACAACAGCACAAGGAACGCAATTTAAGCAAGATGTTGTTTAGTAAATATTTGTAAGATACCATAGTAGCAAGCATGATATGGCTTTTTGTAATGGCTAGCAGATATTTTCAAATAACCAAATGGCTAATACATTTATCCTCAAATAGTTTCCTTATTCCAACACCTCACAAATTAAATGCAAAGCTGTGTGCAATAACCTTATGTTTAGACACTGACTCCTACAAAGAAAAGGAATCTACTTGAAAATAAGTAATAATATACAGATGTTTGTGACAAGACGTGAACTAAGATTTAAGACGAAGCCTGGGGCATATTTCACATTGGCTCTAAGTTTGCATGTTCATGCCACATTGGTTCTGCTCTTTATCATCTTACATGCATAGCTTCAACCCCTTTATGAAAAACATTCTTTCTGAACAGGGACAGAAAGCACCACATCTCCCCCTTCTCTCTGTTCATTCAACAAATACAGTTTGGGATTTATTACGAAGTAAGCTTCATACAAAGACCTTTATGTACAACCTTGTTTCCAGCTAAGTGACCAAATTCCTTTGCAGTTTTGGTGGTACGCAGTACTGCAGGCAAGATGCCCCTGGAAGGGATCATCCCTTCTCTATAGCTGTGTTATTCAGATATTACTGGAAGCAAGACTCTAGATCAAATTAAAACAGAACAAGTAGAAAATAAGAACCATATTCTCAGTATATCTGACACTTTGCTAGTTGAACATCAAAGACATTAAATACAAAACACCACCACATGTGCTGTTGAATATGGCCTCTCTGAGTCATTACAGCTGATACACTTCAGGGAAAAGTTGCTGTATTCTGCAACCTTTGAGGCCTCTAGACATACCTGCCTCCTTCCACCAACACTAGTAGTTTACATAAATGAAAACGTGTTTTCACTGTGAAACTGGAATGCCATGGGCTTAAAAGCAATAACCAGCTGAAGCACTGGCGAGGTTAAATTCCCATTCCATGGCTTTTGAGGTTTAACAGACAGTTTTCTGTTGGATGAATCCTTATAAAACACAAGGACTGGATCCTTTCTATAAGGACCAAGACAGCTCCTAAACCATTCAATTGCTGTCCAGTCTTTAACAGATTCCTTCTGTAATGGAAGGTGGGGCTGTTGAGAACTACCTTGTAATTTCTCATGCTGTCAATTAAATGCTTGTGATTGCTTCTGGGTCAGAACAAGATTAGAAATGGTGCTGGTATGCATTATTTTTTCTATAACTATTTATTCTTACCTGGTAAGTCCCTACTGCTCTCCTCAACTGTGCCGACACAGCTGTGTGGGTCTGTCCTGTAATGCAGATTATTGAAACAGTCACCTCTAAAAAGCAAAATTCTGAAGGAGGGTTGTTTTAAATATACTTTTCAACATAGCTCTCATGTTTTTGTTATCAAAAGTGTTTTAATTTTCATTAACGTACATTTAGATGGGTTACATCAAAGAAATTAAGAGATTAGCAGGAACATTTCAATTATTACAGCCATCATAATATTGGGTGACATTTAAATAATCGAACTATAATGCTTTCAGGGCATAAGCCAGTCATTAACTGTCAAAAGTTACTTACCTTGTAAAAACGCCCTCCATAGCAGTACGCTTCTTTCCCCTGAAGCCTCCGGTACAGGTATCAAAAATAAGGTATTAGAACAAAAGCAGCACCAGTATAACACAACATTGTAGATTTCAAGACTGATGGGGAATTGATTACTGAGGTGAGAGTTACTCCAGTTTGGAAACTTCCTACATACAATGTTTTAGATATGTAGCACAAGTCAGAAGTTCCTTAAACGCTTGTGAACAGCAAATATACCCAATCAAGCTATATAACAGATCACAGTTATTGCAAGCACCATTTAGACTGTCTTGTTTTGAATAAATCTTAAATACATGTTTATGCTCATTGAAGTGCATACTGCTGTTTCAGCATTGGGAAACTCATAATTTGCATATGCTTTTCCCAGTTCTATCACATAATGCTACCGAGCTGTTCACAACACTGTAAATTTTCCTCTAAGCCACTACTTTGAATTGTTCCTGTATGAGGCAATAGTTCCCTCTCCCCATGCTTGCTCAGTACATTTCCATAGATCTCTGCCTACAAAATGAGCTTCTTCTATACTCCTGACAGTAGTTCTAAAACCATAAAGGAATTCTGCACAGTTGCCACACAAGCCACAGTTTACCCCTGGCTGCAGTGTGCCTTTACGACAAACAATGAATTATCTGAATGCTTAGCTATCCTTTTTGACCTTATAACAGTTCAACTCCTTATACTTTTTCCTTAATGAAAGCAAAATATTTTCCTACCTGAAAAGAAAATGAAAGATACATTAGCACATTGCTGCTAGCTGTATTCTTTTATGTCCCTCTTTAGCTTTAAAATGGATTTTGATGCAGATTTTTTTTTTTTTTAAATACACTCATTTTTCCCTTTGCACCTTTCAGCAGGCCTTTTTGAGTATTTCAAAAGAAAAATTGCACCATCTCATAGCCTGGAACTTTTTATCAGGTCCCTAAGATGTTCTATCACATTATACACATCAAATACAAATTGCTTCTTCTAAAGGCAAAAAAGACCTTCAGCAAAGGTTAGTTTAGCACAGCAGCAGCTAACTGCCTCTTGTGCTAGTTCAGGAAAACAACCAGATTTTGGATCTGCATTTTGTTCTTAAGTTCCAAACTGAACAAAAATTGGGAACTGAAAGAGGCAAGTACCAGTGCAAAGATAAATATTGCCTATCTAAGGATGTATATTTCAGTAATAATACTCTATTTAAGTGCAAATTGATTAAAACATTACTTACAAGTTAGAAGCATGGACTCAGTCTTCTGTAGGCAATTTATTTGCTGTTACAGAAACATACCTCTCCACTGTTCAATCAAGGCATACAGTTCATGCCAAAACACTATCCTCTACCTACATCTGGATATCATCTGTTACCTAACATTCTCCTGGACAAAACCTGAGATTAATACAAAAGGATGATCTCCTCTTTTCAGCTGGCTTATTCCATGCCTCTGGCAGCACCTTGCCGTGGTTTGGTTCCTCTGTTTCTCCCACAGACTTGAACCCTCCTCTCTCCCCTACATTAGGTTTCCTTCACATGCAAAAAAAATAAAAAAAAATCAAAGAGATGAAGTTACAAAACTGAGGCAGTAGCACATACTTCTAACAACTTCTAAAGGAGCATACAAAGTCAATGGACTCACTAGCATATGCACCCAGTGAAGAACAGCTCAAAGTATCACCACACTGAAAATCCTTACAGCCAGCAAACAAGGAAGGGGTTAGATGCCTCTCCCCACACCTGCCCTCTCATTCTATGTACTGAAGGCCCCCTCCTGTAAGCTGTACTCCAAAAGACAAGAAAATAAGGAAAGAGGCCAAAGGAAACCTTGACATACTGCTTGATTTGGGGAAAAAAAAAAAAAAAGCACTAGGGAATGCTCACTCCAGCCACTTCTAGCAGGCACTGCAGAAAGATGCTACAGCCCCTAGGAAAAATGTATTTAAAGGCAAGAAAGTATGTGAAAGACAGAAGCCACAGACAAATGATGGATCTAACAGAAGAGATAGACAGACCGAGAATCACTAAGGTTACTGTGAAGAGAGATGCAGTTGGAACAGGCAAGGAAAGTCTTTTCCGTCCTTTCCCAGAAAAGGGCAGCAGACCCAAGAACCACTTCAGACTTTCTTTCAGCTTTTCAACTCACAGTGTCAGGCTGCCTTATGCCTGAGCATGGGGTCATCACATGAATCTTAATAAAGCTGCTCATCAGAAAACCTGCTTGCCAGAAACTCACAAGTAAGAAGAGTTTTGGAAGAGAATGAGAAAAGATAGACATTACCAACAAATTAATTCAATCTTTCTTTTTACACTAGTCAATACAGTATCCTTCAAACTCAGCAACATAGAAATAACAAAAGGTGGAAAAGAAATCTGCCTTAGCCCTGCTCCTTTTGTAAATACATTTGGAAGAAAGCATTCTGTTGAGAAAAATAACAAAGAGAAGGAGCCCAAGGCTCATGATCTGACAAGCAATGACCCCGTAGCATTTCACGCCAAAAATTTGCAAGCTTATGTTTAGCAAGGCTGAGGGAAAATAAAAAGGCACTGAAAATAGCGAAACACCAAACAAAAAGCTAGTAATGTACAATGCCTCACATGCTATTCATTTGTTCGTCATTGTTAATTTATGTTCCATGTAGTTCCTCCTTCAGCTAAGAAGTCAATCTGCCTGCCTGAGGTCTGTTTTCAGTGAGCTTAATTCATCATACCTCCAAGCATAAAGGCAACAGGATAAAAAAACCAAAACTGATAAACTACCATGTTGAGAAAAAAAAAATCATCATTTAGCTGAATAATCTCTACAAACAAAACCAACACAAATCTCTTCAATGAACTGTATTTTCCTGTTAGTTTATGGATGTTTGTATCAAGTGACAGTGGAATATTTACTCACTACATTCCAGATGTTCATCGAGAAGAGCTAGAAAAACTCAAGCTGATCTCAGCATCATTCCAAAAGACAGTCAATCTCCATATTGCAAAAAACGGTGGCAGTTTTTGACATGAGAAATTAAAACTTCAGACACAGGCCATCTTTTAAATCATTTATTTTAGTAGGAAAGATTTTTGAAACCTGTACTTAAATTCATTTAAACTAGCTTATGCAAACACACAATTTTCACACACACACACAAAGTATTAAAAATGTTGAAGAAAAAAAGGCTAGAGGACAGCCAAACTGCACATCACTCGGTGAGATCATAGTGCAATCGCTCTATCGCCATTTAATGCCTCACACCAGCAGGGAATGTTAAAAACGGCTTGTGTTTACTGCATGACAACCTTGATCCCTCCTCCAGTGATGGTTGGTCCCTAAAGGATTATTTTAAAACTTAGATATGATTTCCTGGTGCTTTTTATGCTTCAGTACTGTGGTATTTGAACAGATATACTCCCGTACACAAGGAGCTAGAGACGCCTGTAAACAAGGCACCCTAGGACCCCTTCTTTCAACATTTGCTTCATTGATTTACACGGCTTTTCCATTTTATCTGTGAACAGCTTTGGAATGGTAAAAGATACCTTCAAGAAACACATTTCAAGGCCAGAATCTATTCAAATAACGAGAACTAATATGCAAATCATCCACTAAAAGGAAATGCAACATTCACGATGCTGTTAGCCATTCAAGCGCAAGATCAGGCTAACAGCCATAACCATGCCACGATCGGCTGGAGCTTCATTTCATTACACCTTTTTTCTCAGCAACAGAACCTCAAGAAAACCTGTCAGCTCTGGTCTGCAGCACGCCTGGCTACATGAAATAATTGGTCTTTTCTCCCTTCACCTCACCCATCTGTCGTCTCCACAGATTCTCAGAAAGCATAAGAAACTTTCAAACTATCCTTCCCTTTCCGACATCTGAATTTATTACCACTATACTAAAACTACCATGTTTTTATAAGGATGCGTTCTAGGAAAACAAACCATTTAATTGCCTAAGAACAACATATTCTTTCTTCCGTTCCTCTTTCCAAAGGTTATGAAGTCTAGCTACTAAATCAGTCTCTAGCAGCTGTTTCAGTGAAGGACAGCACTCTGCCTAGTGTTGGCACTAGAAATACAATATACAAAACCGAGCTCATGGGATATGATGAAAGAATATTATAGATTTATTCAAGGTTTCTCTTCCCCCAAGCATTTTTCTCCTGTAGTTTTTGTTAACAAAAAGCTTGTAAGAAATAAATCATCTCATAATTACATTCTTCAATGCTTAAACCAAAGGAAATGGGAGAGAGAAAAGGATGCTCATTTCTAATAGTGTGAGCTCTTAAGCTCATATGCTCCAGGCCCTGACTTGGACAACTCTTTTCACTTTTTTCTCCACTAATACATCCATTTAGAGATATACCAAAATTAAAATAAATTAATTTTCAAGAAGTCTGGGCTACTTCTGATAAAAGCTGTACAAACCCAGGCTACCAAATGCCACTGCATTTTTTCCTAAATAGCGGCTATACAAACACAGAAAAAAAATACAAAAACGCAAGCCACAACTATTTTACACTGACCAAAGCAACTAACTTCTTCTGCAGAAGTGTAATGACTGTAAGGAATGTTACCCCTTGTTACATTAAGGACACAGTACGCAAGTCTGCCATTATGGTACTCTCAGCACTGAAGTAACAGGATTGGTCTTTGAGTTAATAATAAGGCACTGACAAACGTCCTCCTTAAATCCAAAACACTCTCTCTCGCTACGTAACAAATTAGAATGATGGCTTTAAAAAGAGGGTAAGTTACAAACAAATTCAGTATCTACTGATGGATTCTTTTCATTAGAACTTTCCCAAGACACATCATCTTATCCACAAGCCATTTTTAAAGGAAAAAAAATGGAAGGAAAATGGCAATACATAAATAATAACAAAGCTTTTAAAACTTCACGTTGTTGGGAGAATAAGCCATAGGCTGATGTGATTTATATGAGCCCTGGTGTCTTGATCTTGTAACAGGCAGCACGCTACAGCCAGCCATGGAAAAGATTGGTGAGTTAGCATAAAAAAATCAAAAGGGCAAAGATTGAAGAAAAATGTCACTGAAAGAGCCAGAAGAAATGACATTCCATGATTTATCTTGATTTGCACAAGATTTCTGAAAGTTAAACCAAAACCACGAGATCAATTTGCCATTTATCAGGAGGATCTAACCTCCTAGGGTGTCTTAGCAGCAAAAAAAAAATGCAATTACTTCTGCTGGAAGAGAAAGCATTTCCTTTCAACATTTGTTATGTTTTATACTAATAGAAAAGGACTGTATTGGTGAAAATATATAAATGCAAATAGAAGAGGCTGATGTTGCAGGAAAAATTAGATTACATGCATTTACTTCTAGTGAGGAAAAGATACCTAATAAAATCCTGCTGTGTTCCTTTATGCTTTTTTTCTTTACTGCCAATATGTTTTCAAATATGAACACTTGTATAAATGCTTTTCTTGGTAAAAGTTCAAGTACTCTTTTGCAGTTGAGTTCTAAGGAGGAAAGTTAATGAGCTTAAAGTTGATTCCCCAAAAGATACCAATTCCTCAAGCAACAGGCTAAAACAACTGCATAACTAGTGGGCTGCTTAATGTGCAATCCACTGCTATTACTTCCTTAACAGATCTTCCTTAAGTAGGATATGATTTTTACAGTAATTTAAAAAGCTAACTAACACAATTTCAAAGCTGGGTGCTAAAGCTCATTCATTAGGGATTTATATGCATTCATTCAGTACTTGTACAGCTTGCACCTAAATACTTAATGAATCATAGCAGCCTGAGCAATATCCCTGTGGCATGAAATGTCTGCAAAATGAAATACACGTCTGGGATGAGCTACATTTACTCAAATTATCAGAAGTTTTCAAAATGGAATCTTATCTGCTTTCTAAGAACACTGGAAGAGAAGTTCGAAAAACTGTGCAAAAATTCGTGGATTAAATTGGAAAGATAAGAGTTAGCAGTAAGTATTCAAAAACCAGTACCGAGGGCAATCATATATCCTTAATGCATTGCTCTAATTTCACAAACTGTTCAGTCATTCCCAAGACTGTTAGTTTAGCTGACAAAGTGGTTAGCAGTCAGCAGGTGACTAACATTTCCACGGGAAACCTTGCTACAAGGATCTACTCTGAATGCTTTTCATTCATATGTTTGCAAGTGGGGTACTGTAAGGGGCATCTTTAACTTCAAAATCAAAAACATTGTGAAATAAATTGACAAATATTAGCTGAAGAATTTTGTTAGTTATTAACATAGTAAAGAATGAGAGCATCACAAAAAAAAAAAAAAAAAAACAACATGAAGAGCAACTGTAAACTAACTGAAATAGCCTGGATAACAGTCTTACCTGAATAATGTGAGCTTCTTTCCATTGCTGTTTTCTAAGCACTGGTTTAAACTTATGTTTTAAAAAATTATTATTTTTTAAACAAAACAAAACCAATACTCTGTTCTTTACAGTGCATTTGACTAATCAAAGTCTTTCCAAAGCTTAGCTGAGAGAACTTTCCCTCATGGAACCAAACCACCACCGCCTCTTCCTGAGCAAGATCTATCACAAAATCAGTCATATTTCATTCATTCTGTGTTGCCCTGTAAGGCTAGGTGACCAAATATGAGATAAACCATAAGAAACTACTGAACTACTCATTGCAATAAGTACCAATACTGTTTTCTGTCATTAATCACTCCAGTTACTCTGGCTACGCATTTTAAGAAACTCCTCCCACGATATTCAATCTCTCCCACAGAAAACAGTGTATCTGAGGGTAGAAAACCAAAGAGGAGGAGGAGGCCTAAGAACAATTAAAGTCGGTAACAGCAACATTTCAGTAAATGAGGATTTGTGAACTGTTTTCCCCACCATCCTCCTACCATAAAGCCCTAACTCAAAACAGATGGAAAAATACAAAAAACAATAATAAATGACACCTCCTGACCTGGCTCTGCCTTTAGTAAAGCTGTGTGATGTCAGGCTGTGGCTCCCAGTTGCACGTTTCCTTTCACTGACAGAAAAACAGATACAGTTATGCTGCAATGAATCTATAATAGCTTATTTAAAGATTCAAAATCCACAGGCTATTATCCACAATGCTTAAAAAAGTACACACATTGCTAAAAAACACTTACTTGTTGAGAAGAAACACACATTAAATAATTTTTAAAACAAACAAAAAAAACAAAACAAAACAAAACTGAAGTTGTGCAAAGTCTACTACAGTAACACTGCTGGCTACGAAGATGTTGTCTTCACTATACACCCAACATGGGTTAACTGGGGCGACGTGTGAGTTGAAGAGGGATTCAGCACAAGCGACTCCTTTCCAAAATCCATGACTTCAGGATCAGAACAGACTATTCATTCCCCAAAGCAAAAAAAAAAAAAACTTGCAGAGGGACACAAATTCCCACGCTGCTTGTGGTGTAACTCTGACAGAGGCATCTTCCTACTGTTTTCCTTCTACCAAGAGCCAATTCACAGGAACAATTTTAGAAACATAACCCAGCCTATTAACATTTCACTCCACATCACCAAGTGTGTGTGACTTTTTTTTTTTATTTGCTTTAAGTGAGAGACTGGTTTATTCTTCTCTGTTTTTTCTCTCCAGAAATCAGAAATTAATCACGTCCATTAAGATAGTAATTTAACTCTGGAAAAAAAAAAAAAAGTGAATTTATAGGCTTCTACTCTTATGCAAGAGAAACGTACATTTTCAAAATAATCAGTACTAGTAGAAACCTTTATTATGTAGTCAGAGAACTCTGCCACAAACTGGTAGGTAGTTTGTTTCTTTTTGGAAAGGAGTATTCATGGTGGAATATGCAAGCTTATTTATGGCCACTAAACCACAGAGTCAATGAAACATTTCCTACTTCTCCACAAACTTCAAAGTTCTGATATCAGAGGAATATTTTGGACAACGTTTCCTTGCTTTACAAAGGTCGTATTTTTGAAGATTAAATAAACACTCATCATCCAGAAAACACTATCTAGGTGACGTCAAGGAAACCCAGCCAAAGCAGGAATCAAAGTTTTATGAATGAAACACATGAAAATATGGTTCCTTTTTACAAGCATTTTTTTTTTTTTTCTGTGAGGAATTTCAGTGACCAAGAATTGTTCCTGTCAAGGATGGAATGGATGGAATTTTGATAGTCCCACACCTTTTTTCTCTTTATGTTATCCCAACTTTAATAAATTATTTGCCTGAAGATCAAAAAAGCTTCTGTATGTACGGTCGACTTTAGGCCATGTTATCCATACCACACAATGTCATATGCTTTGACCAACGACAGATAATAAAAATCAATTATTGCCAAATGAGAACATGAAAGCTTGAAATTGTGCCTCTATCATTTTAAAATACAGATCTTAAGTGATATTATGAAACACCATACACTGACAGTGGTCCCTAGCTGATAATTTAACAGATACCCAGACAAGTCAAACATCACCATGAATTATACCAAGGTGGTGGTGGATTTTTTTTTGTCATCCAACCTTCATATGTAGCTGAGTGACAGGTGTAGAAACAAATGGGAAGAAAGCACTTGGCTCTGACCCAACAGCGCTTCTAGTTTTGTCTCTCTCACACACACGCATGCGCACACCTGCCAACCACCAGAAACATGTGAATTGAGATCTAACCAGGAATTAGGTATCGACGTACCAAAAACATTTTTGGTGTGTAAGTGCTCAGCCTTTGTGCCACTCGCAGGCAATACGGCTCCCATACAGTACTCAGGTTTACAAGCTTACTGCTGTTTTAAACTTGCACTTGTTAAATTTCTTATAGGTCTGAGAGAAATGACATTGCTCCAGGCTCAGTGTGCCTGGGACAAGCTCCCATTGAGAACTCCTGGTATAGTCTAAACAACATCTCTACAGTGTGCAGTACCTCTTTTACCCAGTTCATACATAGCTTTTGATACAACTCTTAAATACCAGTTTACTTGCTTTCTTAAGAATACCTAAAAAGGTGAGTTATTTTCAAAATTAGTATAAAGTTAAAAGAAACTCAAACAAGCTACAATCTATTTAACTCAAGCACAGCACCGCCAGAAGTTTCACACACACTATTTGGTGTTTTCATTGTTGTTTTTCCTTTCACTCTTTAAGGCAGTGGTTTCCACAAGTCAGTTCAGAGAATTTAACGAACCATGGTCCATGGCAATTCATGTTGCAACTCCATTTTTCATTTGGGGGACTCTACTCCCCAGCCATTAGTAGTTTTGTTCAGGGCTCCAGAGTTCAGATCAACTTGACAAGCTCTGTTCTGGCACAGACTGCAGCTGGCACATTTTCCATCAGGACCTCATTCTCAATTATGAGATGGTTTAAATTGTTCTTTTTTTGTTTGTTTGTTTTGTATTAGCCTGCTATTCAAAGGTCATCAAGTTGGCAGGAACCTGAAAACAAGAATACAAATAACTAATTCCACTGTTTCAGACACTATTCCACCTGTTTAAATGCACATTACAATGCTCAGTCTGTCTCAAAAAAAAAAAAAAGGAGGGAGATGCAACTGTCATTAAGCAGTACAAGTATACTTACAGCTGTAAAAAACCCAGGTATCAAAGTATGGTTTATGATTTTACTGCATGCCTTAGATCTTCTTAATTTTGATGAAATTTAAGATTCAAGTTGTCGACAAAGCAACTTTAACATGATAAATGTCAGCACTCAACTGTGCAAGAACCTTCTCACTTGAGTCCCACGAGATAGAGAATTCTTGGCACAGGTCAGTGAGTGATGTAGGCCCTCCAGTATTTTTAGGACTAATTTACAAAAACAAGGCATAAACACTTGCCTAGGCTTTTCCCATAGGAAACCTGAATGTGTGATGGAAACATCACTCCCTTTCATGAATATTAAAGCTAGTCTGCATTATATAATTTATATCCCCATTTTCTCCTTATCAGGAATTTGCCTGACAGCAACAACTCCTATTTACTCAGGGTACTAAAGAGCCACTAAATTCCAGATGACTGCCAATAAATACATAGTTTGGTCAGATTTGAAGCAAATTATTTCTTGCCTTGCATTTACTGTTTATCCACAGAAGCAAGAATGACCAATCGGGTTAAAGTTCCACCATGAAAATTAAAGATTATATATATTAAAATAGTTCCCAAAGTTATTCAGCTGGGTAGGTGCTTATTCTGTTGAAAGCACGTCTAAACGTGCAATGTTATTAAGGGCATGACTGCATAAGCAAACATCTGTTTTTAACAGTTTCGTGAGGTGCCTCTCTAGGGAAAGCACTGGTCAGGAGTCAAATCGCAATCAGGAGAAAGACTTTAAAGAATCTTTATTTAAAACACATTTTGTATCTAAACCAACCTTTATTACCTAATGTTTGCATGAAGTGCTGCTTCTTCTAACACTGCAAGAAGGCTTGCAGTATAACTACACTCATATATGCCAGAAAACAGACGGTATGCAACAAACAATGGTAAGCAGTGCTATTGGCCTTTTAGTGGTGGTCTTCTTCCATAACTCCTCCCCCTACCTGTCTTTTAAAACCTCCTGCATTTATCCTCACCTTGCTGCCATCCTTTCCCCAGGAAGCTGAGCCGTTAAGCTTGCTGCTTTTGCATAAGCTAGGAGCTGAATGCTTTAGACAGGTTTGCATTGTGTAGCACTGTTAAGCCTTACTGAATAAAAGCTGTCAGAGTGCAGTTTTCGGGCCTGCCTGGCAGTCACCACCTTCTTGCAAACTCCTTGCCATTATTTGCTACTATTTGCACTCTTTCCAGCTGGGAACACAATTTCCTCTCCTTTGCACTGTCTCAGATACATTTCCGTGACCCTCCTTACTCCTGAGATTTCTGTAAGAAGGACTGAACAGGAATGCACAGAAGGATCTGAAAAGGTCCTTAATTTTCCCCCTATTCTTAAGCATAGCCATGTAGAAACAAGCAACAAATTCATTAATATTTTTGCTTCAGGAACTCAACAAACGTGCAAAGGAAAAGGGAATTTAACAAAGAGAAAGCATTAACTTAAAGATGCAATTTTGCTCATGAAAAAGTCAAAGACAATTTCTACGAGAACAGAATTTATCAGGAGTTGGAATAGTCTTTTCTTCCTTTCTGAATCAGGGAAAATTCTGGTTTTGATTTTCAAGTTTTTCAAACATACTCAGAACTGTAATATTTTTATATATTTTGGAAATACATACGAACAACAGAAAATTTGCATGCTCAAGACCTAACAAAGTAGCACCATAGAGAGGTACCAGAAATTGTTATTGAATACTATAGTTTATCGTTTTATAACAATAAAATAGTCATTTTTAAATGGGCAGCTCTAGGACAAAACTTTTAGCATATTCCTTCAATTTCTGAAATTTCCCAATTGCTTTAAATTAGCCTCAAGATAAACCCCCATTTTTCTTCATTACCACAGAAGCACTGAGGATGTGTTTACAAAGAGACAAACAAGAAAGCTAAGGCAAGTCAATAAACAGGTGAAATCAATGTCCAGGCTGGTCACTCTTCACACAGAGCCATCAATTACAGCTTAATCATCCTGAAGCTCTGTCAGCTGTGAGCTCTTAACAGCTCATAATTTTATTTCAACATCTTGCTCTCACCTGTTGTCTGTTGCTTTGGCAGGCAGCACTCAGGTGTTTAAACCAGAGCATTGCATTCATTCTATTTCCAGCTTGAAATTTGTAGGAATTTCCTAAGTGAGAAAGGTATGGGAAAAAATGGATAAAGAAACACAGCCAATACTATATTTAAATCTTATCAATAGTCAAATAACTCGAAATTATAACACTACAAAAACATGTTATAGCAAAAGGTTCTTAAAACTTCACACTTTGACTGGCAGACGTGGAGGAGCTTAAACAATTGTTTGACATAATGCAAAAAAGTCACAGCTCATCTGTCTTCCTTTTGGACATTCGTGATTTCAACTAACACCACTGTAAACTAGAAAAAAAAACAAAACATTTCTCAGAAACATACAACAAAAAACAATTTTTGTTCAATGCCATTATTCAAGTTTGGTATATCAGTATTTTTATGAAGTGCAAGGTGGCACTGAAATGCATTCTAAAGAATTTGAAAATATTTGAAAATTATTCCTAAATATTTTGACATATGTCAGACAGCTATTTTCAGTATCTCATGTTAGGCAGTACTTACTTGGATTCAGAAATGTATTACAAAAATGTTTCAAGTTGTTGTCGCTAAATTTAAACTGACAAGCTTAAACTAGAATAGACTCTCAAAAATAAGATGTACTAAGCCTGGACATAAATAAAATTAAAAATGTCAAGCTTCTTTATCAAAACTGCTAGTGATGCTCTTTGTGCTATGGAAAAGTAACAACTTCTTCAGTTTAAACTAAAATCAGGGTACTACGCTAGAATAAAGGAAATTATTTTTTTGTTCCTTATTTTTTCCACTGGCTTCTCAGTGCAATATAGTCAAATCTCACTGCTTTTCCTGGCAATAGCACAGCATTTCAATAGCTGTTTTGTTTTGTGGTTTGTTTTTTATTTGAAAGGTAGAGGTCGAGCACCTGGTACTAGCTGAATAGCAAACTTTTTATTGCTACTTACATTTTTGTGTACGTGAAAATGCCTCTGAATGGTCTAAATATAGTTTAAAAGAATGCAAATGAATACTTGCAAGAAAAACACAAGCAGAGCTGTTAGTTTGGACAGTACTTAAAATTTCATGAAGGAAGACTTTAAGGATTCTCTACAGACAATTGTTCCTGCAGCATACTAAAGGTATGATCCCTCTTAGAGTAGCTGATTAATAAAAAAAGTAGGATTTTTTCCTGTATCATTTAATTTTGCTGAGGAATTCCTACACAATTAAGTGTTTCTTCTGGGTATCACTGTGCTCTTGATACGAGTGTTGCTCACCTTTCTCAGAATCAGTCAATAAGAAGAGATCGGGATGTTCAGGGTCATCTGCCATCATCACCATCCAGCCCACCACTGACACGTTCTTACTTGGTGTGGATTTGAACTGAAAATACAAGCAGAGATGTAAACTAGCATGAAACGAGAAGCCTCAGACAGACTAAGTAGAACAAGTATTCAAAAGAGGTGTTTTCAGTGTCACCATCAAAAGACAGAGTAACTTTAGAGGAAGCACATCACGTAAGTAAACTTAAAAATTTTATATGGAATTAATGAAAACAGAACTTACCACAATTAATAAATACAAATTAAAAGGAACATCACAATCCATCAAATTGCATGTCAAACATCTAAACTGCATTGTATGGATACCATAGCATTCCTTATCATGTTACTCCACATGTACATATATCATTAAAAAATGCATCAAGTGAAAAGTTAGTCCCTTCACTGTTAACAAGGAGAAGAACTGAACTCATCTGTGCTGTAACTATTCAAAGTTAACATACATAACGGTTACAATAATATGTAATTGCATATAACACAAGTCTTTTGGACATGGTAACACCAATGTGTTATTAAATATGTCCTGATGAAGGAAATAGATCAAGTGAGAGTGAATATTCAGTAAACAAGACATTGTTACATTCAAAATGATGGGGTTTTCCTGTTTTGAGGTGTTACTCATACATTGACTTATAACTTACACCTCCCCTTCCAAGCATGATATCAGTCTCTCCTATGCTATTCTCTCTCTTTAACAGTCCCTTGGTTCCACTCTCCTTTCCATTCACCTGGGCAATATTATTTTCTACTTCGCAGGCCTCCTCTTAGTTCCAGGCAAACTGCCCATTAAATCCCAACTTGCCCATTTTCAGGCCACAAGCTTCCTTCTCTCTGGTCTCCTTGTTTATCTATTAGTAGACTCTCACAATCCACCTCCCGTTACTTGATCAGTCCCATTCTCTCTCCAAGATCTAACCCATAAAATCTCTCTCAAGTGTTTAGTTGACATATCTCCTCCTCCCACATTCACATGCCCACCACAGACTTCATCACTAGTCCTTGTGTTTCTTCCCTCTGCAACGCTTTACCACATTTCTGTGCCCAGAAGGTCCAACTCTGCTATATGCTGGCCACTATCACATGTTATTTTTTAAAAGCCATAAAGCTAAAACAATCTCCAAGGATATTTAAAATTATTGAAATCTATTTGTCATTCTAGAACACATTTTTCATACTAATTTCTCATAGCAAATTTACAGCATTAAACATCAATTGTCTTTTGTATCACCTAAAAATATAGATTGGAATAACTGACAATTACGAGATGGCCTTGAATGCCTAAATAAGCTTACCTGTCTTAGACTTGTGAAACAGCCTATATTTTAAAACTCAGTTTAAAATACATTAGAACTTTAAATGAACAAACATTAGGTCAAATACGTGAAACATGAAAAGCATTTCAACCTAGTTCAAAATAATTTAAGAGTGAACTATTTTCTCTATTTCTGAATGCAGCCTTGTGTACTGTCATCCTTCTGTTGCTATAGTTACACTTGCAGGAAACATTTCATCACAAGCTCCTACTGGTCATGTTTGGATGAAATATTTTAACATCAGCGGAAATATGAAAGCTTGGAAACTTTGAATGGATGCTTGTACACATAGCTTAAGTGTAGAAGGGATGATGACTGTTCTTATAAAAGATCTGCCTACCGAACTTCAAAATGGATGGCCTTTATTGATACCACTACAGATAAAACCATGGGAGAAGACCACTCCTTAGAAAATCTGCAGAACCGCAACTGAAGTTTTAAGTCATTCTACTGCCTTTAGAAAAATGGCAAATTAGGTAACATAATGGCAGATTAGGTAACCTCATAGGAGAGACAGGTAAATTACAAAGCCGTATCAGACAAACATTTCATTACATTTAGGCCCGGATAACAATTTCTTTCCAAACAGAACCTAAAGTTTCTGTAAAGATTCCAGCCAGTAATGAAAGCTGATAAGGTGTTAAGTTTATTTGAAAAAAGGAATAAAGATCATGAAACAAGGACAGGACTCGTTACAGACTCGCTCGAGACACCACCTTGAAAAATAAGTGACAACTTACACTTAAAAGGGATCTGCAAATGCAAACTTCCAGTAGTCTTACAAAGCATTAATGGGTCAGCTTTACAGAGGTGGAAATCTAAGCCACAAAGAATGAACTACATTCTCTTCTGGAGTTTCATTAAAAATGACATTTTCTCTTTCCTACCTTGGTTGTACGTCTCAACAATAGGCCTGCAATACGTGCAATTACCACACAATTAAAACTGCTAGGGCTTGCTTGTTTCATTTTAACCACCAGCTCAAGAATGCCTCACGCTTTCAAAACAATAAGTTAATCCCGATGCTTCTCTAGGAAGTAAAAAGCCCCACACAAGGAAAGCATTTCCTGCTACCATCAATCCATCATCACTTGAAACACATGTCAGTTTTCCATCCCGTCGCACTGCTGGATTTGTATTGCATGTTTACACAGTCCCCCAAGGCAGTTCATTCTCCACTGATGCATGGAGCTGTGCTAACAGCTAGTCTGCTTTGTTAACTTGAAGGGAATGAAAGCTTCATTGTGATTTAATGTTCCTGGTCCCTCTGCTTTTCTATACAGGTCACTGGAATGAAACTCTTATTATATGCACAGAAAGCCATACAGCTCTGGTGCAAGGCTTCACATAACCAGATTTGTTGTTGTTCCTAGCTCAAAAACAGTTTTACTGAAGTCTTTGAATCAAAAATTCAAACTCCTGTTGGGGTCTTACAGCTAATAGTCAAATCGTTCTCTCAGTGGCTGACCACATTTCCTAGAACAGCAGTATTCTTTATCATGTTTTTTTCTGTGAAAGTGCCTGAGCAACAACTATTAAGGTTTCTAGAATGTCGATAAATGGGTCTAATTCTGAATACCGCATGCAAGGCAAGGCTTGGAATGAACAAGGCTTCATTCTTGAGAGTGAAGGCTCAGAAAGTCACTGTTGCTTTTCCAAATACCTACAGACATGGAAAAATCTCTCATGCATGCTGTGTTGTCACAGAAATTGGCAAGATATTTTCATCCCAGTCACTACAACAGTTTTCTTATGGATGTATTCACATTTTTCCAGGAGAATGCTTTTTAAATAAGTTGACTATTTTTACTATTGTCCTTTTCTAAACATACACAAGTACAAGTTTTATCGTGGATACTTGTTTGTGGGTACCATTTAGGCAAACTAGATAAAACCTTAGGCATCTTACAAACATTCCTCTGAGATTCTTCTGTACCTCATCTCTGGACTCCAGCATGCTCGTTATAGACAACTACTACTGTAGTAATAATTGAAACCTGTTCATTATTTAAAATACAAAGATCATTATATCTATTAGTCTTTCTTTGATGCAACACAAGAAAATTTGTCACCTCCAGGTATCTACTGCATTCTTTGGAGTAGATTCACGTCTACAGTAAACACTACACTGGTATACTCCTTTGTCTTTGACTGTAGGTACAAGAAGAAGAACTGGCCTGCATGTGTTTAAAAGGGAGGGAATTTCTTGCCCTTCTTGCTGGATTACACTCAGATTTTTATGAGGTAATTTTCCAAAGAGGTTGGCTACTATAAGCCTGGAAGAGCTTTCAGTGTAAGTGCATTCCAAGTCCTCGGTCTCAGCTGCCTGAAGCAATAGGAGCAGAACAGTCAAAAGCATGCCTGTAATCAAGACATGGTTAGCATGGGAGCTCTAGCCAAGAACCTTTATTTAGCAGACTGACTTTTGTTTGTTTGTTTCTAGCATTCCCTTCCACATCACAGACATCTTGAGCAAGGAAGTTACAAAAGACAGATCTTAACATGGCAACAGTAGATATCTGGAATATTTTAGCAAGGTATATCTAAAATGTATCAATGTTGGAAAAAAACACTCCAAAGTAGACAGCATTATCCCTTTTAAGCATTTAATCTGGACAGCAACAAAACAGCCTAGATCTAGCCTCAGGACTGTTTTGCAGAGCGAACCTCTCAGGAATATAACTGTATTTGCATAGTGCACACATGCTGATGTGAGTTTAGGAGGAAATTCTTCACTGTAAGGGTAGTGAGGCACTGGAACAGGCTGGCTGCTGCTGATGCCCCATCCCTGGAGGTATTAAAGGCCAGGTTGGATGAGGCCCTGAGCAACCTGACCTAGTGGGTGGTATACCTGCCTATGGCAGGGGGCTTGGAATTGGATGATCTCTGACGTCCCTTCCAACCCAAACCATTCTATGATCTCAATAAATAATTGACTTGGGAGCTAATAAAAGCTAGTTCAACAGATTCAGAAAATTTTTGAAAGAGTATTCTAAGTGGATACGACTATATTTAATACAAAAGTAAACACTTCAAGCAATAGAGACTTCACATGATCAGATACCAAACTTCATTTTTTCTAAGCATTTGTTACCTTTTTAGTTCATTTACTTTTCCTAAAAATAAAAAAGGAAGTTCATCTGCATGATCAAAACTGTTACTCTGAAAAAAATGGATAAACAGATGGATAACAAAAATTTAATATTTTCTTTTCAAACAACACAGTTACTAGCTGTGCAATTTCTCCAAGCTCCCTAAACCTGTATGCCATTTAGATTGTTTTAAAATATTTATACACAATCTTGAAAAACCTTCTGATTGAATAGGTGCAAGTATGGCAAAGCCTTCCATCATTCTGTACTTTGACAGATGGTGGACAGGAAAGGCTTACAAAATGCATACTCTGTTCTTAAAAGAAAACCAAATGCAATTTTGGCATAAATCCTAAAAGGCATCACATCATTAACAGGAGCACAAAGTCTGACATTACAAGAAATTCTTTTCCATTTCTCAGTGTTTCCAGAAAAACAAGCAATTGTTAGTGACATAATGCCAGCACAAGTTCTCTTCTTTCTTTCTCATTTGCTTTAGTAATTCACACTTCTACTCATAACAGTTTACAAGTCTGGTCTTGCCAACTACCTTTGCTTTAAAGGGATGGAGTCCTTCCACATGTTTTTCACTGATGCCAGAGGTAAACGCATTCACACACAAACACTTTTCTCAAGACACCATGGAGACATGACGCTCAGCTAACAGGCTTTTGGCCAGACCTGCACTGTCATTCAAAACTGGCAGGACAAATTAGGTGGGATCAGTTTAGCTTTCACCTAAGCAATTATAGCCATTAGGGGTGGGGCAGAGGAATGATACTAGAGAAACTGCGGATCTTTCTACAAATAATTAGCTATTATTAAACTACTTGGAATATTAGAGTACTGTTTCCTAATTACTTGCTGTCAATAAAAGCAGAAAACAATTGCTTTGTAGATTAAGACAACACTAGAAACAAACTTTCCAAACAGAACAAGAATTCAAATATTCAGAAGTCTACAAGTCAGAAATGCTATGCTTCAAATCACTACCCTCTGAATATAAAAATGTTAGGATCAAAAGCCACTATTTTGTACCAGAAAGAAAAAGACAGTCCCCTTCCTAGGATTCTAGAGCACATCTCAGTTTCTAAAATTACATAAGCTTTATGCACAGCAAATGTTCTTTAGTGACAGTTGTCATAAATTAAACCCAAACACTGGCCAAGGTAGCTATAAGTAATGATTCCAAGTAGCAAATGAACTTGGAAAAACACTCAAGAATCTTAAGTTTTATCCAGTTTCTTAACTGGATCTCTGGCACATCTTCTTCCAACATAATTAACCAGTGAAAACAGAAGTGAACTATGCACACCATGACATCCCTGGAACACCTACAGAAATTCCTTTTATTACTTTCCCATATAAGCAAAGTACTCCTAGATTCTTTCAAATTAAGTTGCAATGGATGAAAGGAAAGCCAGCATTATATGATATGCTAGCTCTTTGTGTAACATATGAAGTGCTCTGTAGTCAGTTTTAATTAATGAGGTTAGACAAAAGAGGGCCTAATTTTGCCACATATACAAAATCAGTACTTTTAATATCATATGTAGTGATTTCTCTGTCTTTCCACAACGGTGATTGCTTGGATTTCAGGCAGCAAACTGCCGTAAGACTCAGAAATCATCAGAAGATATGACTTCTAACTTAGAAAAGCAGGCAGACCCAATGCCATAGTTTCCATCCTTACACACCAACAAATCCAAAAACCCATGGTATATGCAAAGCAGATGTTCCTGGGATAGCATCTAAACACGCGTGATGGTCCCAGTAGGGCATATCTGTATGAGCTGAGTCTGACTGGAAGACGGGATAGTACCAGCTAGAAATTGTGCAAATCCTAGAAATACTTTCAGTATTTACATAGGTGATTCATTATTATTGTGATTCATTAGAATGTGATTGGAATCACATTCTAATTTTGTCAAACAATACTGGAATATGCCTGTTTTACATACGTGTTTTCTTTCGGTAGCCTTCAGAGATTTTGCAGCATAGTAAAAGAGTTGGGTTCCACACAGTGCTACCCAGTATTTTGTCCAAGATGCTACCTAGAATGAAAGGGGAGAAAAAGTAAATGAAATGTTCCATATTACTAAGATGTAAAATAGCAGGCATCATCCTGCAAGAACACGACAGCACTAACAGTACAGCAAAACCAGCAGCCCTATTTCCAAAGCTGCTGTTCTTAGGTATTCATAGAAGTCCACAATGCATTAGAAGAAATCTAGAAAGCAGAAAGAATGTGCCTTTCCTCACTAATCTAAGAAAAACTATTTTACTCTATACTTTCTGCAACCCTTATTAAAAACTTCATTGAGATAGAATGTTTGTCCCTTTTCTTTTTCATTTTATGCACAGTCATAAAGTATACCCCATTGTCACAAATACCTATTTACAATTAAATCAAATGTTTACAGTGCAAATGTTAGGGGTTATTCTATTGATAAGTTGTAAGGATCCACCTACCATTCAGGAAGATAAAAAGTTATCAGTACTTGTATGAAATTCTATGTAGCATTACTCTTCTCTTCCACTTCCTAGATCATGGGCACAGTCTTATAAACCAACTAAAACAACCAAACAGATCAACTCGAACTCTAGCAGTGACCCTAAACCTTAATTAGCAAGGCAAACGAAATCTCAGACACATAAATTAGATGCATTATTGCCATTTTATTGTATTTACAAGAAAGAAGGTGAGAAAAGTAATGATTTTTTTTTTTTTAATCTTACTGTAGGTTTTTTGCCTTCTTTCAACAAAGTCTTCCTCCTGAGAACACCTTGAATAGTAACTGCTCCTGGATACAAATGAACAGCCAAATCTTCAGATTCTAGAGAGCTGAAAGGAGCATGTGAAAAATAGTGTAAAAAATACTTTTCTTAGTTATCCAATCATTACCTCAAACTACTGCAAACATCTGTATTTTAATCTATAATGCAATTTCATTTATAGGACTTGTGATCAGTGATCAGAAAAATTAGCCAAGCAGGTAATCCTTGATTTAAAAAAAATAAAAAATTAAAACAAGACAACTGAAATTCAAGAACAATTAATTTTAACTGGCAAACATTTGGAGTACATTGATACTGTTGCTGCGTATGTTAAAACATCTCCTTCAGCTCTTGCAAGAAAGATTGAGAATTTTTTTGCTGTTGTCATTAGAAACACTGGAATCATTAGCACATCAAAAACAAAGCAAAAGCTCAAACATGCACACTCTTCAAAAATCTCTGAAAGCAAGAACAGTGGGCAGGAGCAGTAATAAAGAGCAGAAACCCGAACCACAGCTTTAAGGTGTTTTAATACATCTGGTACGCTCCTTATCTACCACGTGTAGGATATAAGAGCGAAAATAAATGCCAGGTACAGCACTGAAAACAAAACCGTTTTATTCAAATTATGAAGCTGACTGGCTTACAAAACATTTTTTATACAACAGAAATCACTTCCATAAATGTAAGCTGGAGCATACAACTAAGCTGCTGAACCCAGCCGCTATCTAGAAAAACCAAGAAGTCAGACAGTGCCCCAGATCTGTTTTGAACCCAGGATTTGCTGCTTTATCCATCCCACAGTTGTGCTTAATGCAAAGCACAGCAAAAGTAAAGCACAATAAATTATAAACCAAATAAATTGGAAATCTAGCAAACATTTTCATTGCAGCATCTAGTGAGGATGAGGATATGGAGACAGTTTTGGACATTAATGGGAACATGAGTTTAACTCAGTAAGACAATGGTTGCTTAACATGAAAAAAATCCATAATTAAATGCTATTTCTTTCCCAATTACAGTGCCACACAGCTGCAGACAACATTTAATTTAATTACTCAGGAGAATCAGTTATATTACTGTATCAAAGACTGCTATGTATAGTATAGAATTGGGGCCAAATTTAATGCATTACTCAATTTAACCATCTCTTTTATTTTTTTGGCGGGGGGTGCGGGGGAATATGATAAAGTACTGGTAGCAAATAAAACATTTTGAATGCTCTCCATTCATTGCAAGAAACAGCTTTGTTGTCTGCGGAAGAACTACCAACACTACTACTCGGTGGCACGTAGTTAAAAAGCTACCTATGGTAAAACATCTTCAAGCCTTGATATAGAGATCCAATGGTTCAGAATTTGGATTTGCAGACCAGAGTGAACAGAAGCCCTTAGAGTGTTATAGATTAAGTTATAGAAGAGGAAAGCTTTAAGTCTGAAGAAAAAGGTCTCTACCTTTATTTGGATATGTAAGTTAAAGATAACATCAGAAAACACCCACTTAATTATTAAACCAAACCAAATCACCAACACCAGAGGGAAAGTTTGACACCTCTGTGTGCAGTGGGGATTGTACCTGCTGGCCTTCATGTGGCCTCGATAGCCATTTCGTGACACTCTTGTCCCCGGACCGAGAGAATGGTACAACCTGTTCCTGTTGGATTCCATTATAAATTGTACGTATTACATATACTTTTATTTACACAAACAGCACGACTGCTAAAACATAGTATATTTTTGTGTGTGTATCACAAAGCTAATTCTTCCATATAAAAACAGAAGATAATTTACAAAAATGCATGCAAAGGTAGATACCATGTGTTTTTTTATTTGTTCGGGTGTTCACTTTGTCAAAACTCATAATACTAACGTTTTATTGCTACTGAACAATAGTAGGTTTTGAGAGAAAAGTCTCCATTTAGTTCTTAGAAAATAAAGCTATATAAAAAAGACATAATAGTAAAAAGTCGATGTATTTAGTTTTTGACTTTAGATGTACTATAAAAACAGATTTCAAATTTTATGAGTATGTACACACAAGCTGTTGGGCTGAAGGGAATCAAAAGCTCTACCAAAATATCTTGGTATTAACTGTAAGATACTGTTGTTTACGAAACATTGAGGCAAACTAATCACCATTTCAACTCCCCAGTTCAGACAAACTTTAACTTCACATGTATGCCCTTAACCTGATCCATACTGTCATCCTTCTCCAGGATTTGTGTTCTAGACCTGCCTTTAGAATACTGCTTTGCTTTACTGAATATTATTTTTCTGATCCAGATCCTAGTTGACTGAATTCCATTTAAGTCAATAGAAATGTGCACTTTGTCCCACACCTCCTATTTTCACTGATTTTGCTATTTAGTTTTATTATACTGAAAGACTCCAATTCTGCAGAAAGCAGGTGGTTAAAGAACAAGAGTGACAAGTTCACAAGCAAAGTATCTCGTATACCATAAATTTAATAATCTGCCACCTGTCAGAGGTGCCTTGAATCAGCTGAAAAGCTGCTTTCATATGGACAGGGCAGTAGTTTCAAGAATGGGAACCATAAATCCAAAACACTCATTTTCCAATCTGAATTCAGAATAGCATACAGCAAGCAAGCAAAACCCTAGAAAGTAACAATCTTACAGAAGGGACACAATCAAGGTTAACAGCAGTAAATCAAACAAAAATAAAGATGTGGTGGTGTTTTTGTTTTTTGTATGTGTGTGGTTTTTTGTTGTTTGTTTTTAAACAACTCAAGTTATTTCCTTTGCTGCAAGAAGAATTATCAACATGCAGCTGATGCATTGCCACCTACTAGTCTATCCTAGCATATGCCATCAGTTGTTTTGCAACATAACAAATATGTTTGAATTTATGAAATAGTTTTTGTTATTTAAAATACATTCAAGATTTGGACAAAAACTGTCGCTAAGATAAAGGAAAGAAAAGCTGTAACATGAGTTGTATATTTCTGCATACCTATATTTTTGCATGCAGACAAAATAAGTTTTCTTCTTACCGTTACACTTTTTTTTTTTTTTTTTCATAACAAGGAGGATATCGCTCTTGGATATGATCTATTTCAGGTAAATCTATTCAGAGACACTTGGGGTGATAACCAATGAGACTGAAGTGTCACTTAATATACTAGTCTTAACATGATAATTGCTAGGACTTGAAATTAAAGTCCTTTGAGTAATTTTGATTAGCTTAAGGAGAGATACCCCAAATGCTGAAACCTCTCTCAAGTTTCAAACCAAGTTAGCCCTTGAAACACACCAAAACAAAAAAACTCTCAAACCAACAATCAGTGGTTCCAGTTCTCATCCTTCTGCATTTCCTAGTTAAAAATAATAGGAGGGCCAGGGAAACGAAGGATAGTTGTTATTCTGTACACTCTCTTTTGTCTCCTGGGAAATGTGTATCTCATTTTTTTCTGTTCAACTTATTATGGCTATTTGAGCTCTCCAACCCTAAGATCCTTCTCCCAAACCACTGAGGAATATTCAATGGCATAGGAAGCAGTCACTAAGAACACTGGATACATCCCAATTTTGCAAGTACCTATTGATTCCAGACAACTAATGCTTCTTCCTCACTTATTGACTCTTGTATAAGAATGGAAACTGTACCGATCAAAGCTAGAGACACTCTTCCTAGTTATCTTAAATCCTAACGTTTGCCTTAAATTCCACAATATGCTTTGTCAACTTATAAAAGAAATAATAGACACGAGTGTTACATATCTCTAGCACTTCCACATTTTGAACATCCGTAAAGAAACCAATCCCCTTCTCTGTAAGCAGAGAACTTGCTCTCATGCAACTTCAAATGGTATTATCACAGTGCTCTCTCAGAAGAGAAGAAAATACTGAAATCATGTGAAATATCGAGGAAAAAACTTCTGACATATTTGTGGTTGAATGGAGAAAACCTTTTAATTAGGGGGAGCCTGGGCTATGCAGTTCTCACTACAAAACGGATGAAAGACCTCTGCTTTACCTCAGGGTTCCACAGAAATAATCATGGAGAGTGTTGCTTTTCTCTAGAAATATGAACTAAAGCCAGAGGCTTACTAAAATTTAAATGTATTTTGTTACTTGAGACGTAAAAAGCATTGAGTTCACTGCCTTGTCTAAGGCATTCCCATGCAACTTTTTGACTTTGTGAGATACCTTCAACCAACTTGGTGAATTCCATAATGCAACAGGGAAGGAAAAGCAAGAAGAAAACCTTTGGAATATTGCACATTATATCAGAGAGCATGTACAATTTATAGATTTCCTTTCTGAATGAGCTTTCTTTTCTGTGCTCATATGGAATGTTATTTCTTACGTACAGAAATCTTAAGGTCATTTCCTTGTGTACATACATGTACGTTTATAGGACTGATATTAAAGAGTTCACCTTTGGCACTGAGATACTTTCAATGTTTTCATCCAAAGAGTAACACAAAACTTGAACTGCTTCAATAAATTCAAGTAGAATAAGATTTGTGATACAATTCCTGAGTATACAGTTCTTCAACAAAAATTTCTAACAAGCATGTTTTCGTAGCATGGTAGAAGTCATCCATGGCAATTCTGAAGCTAATAGATTACCTGATATTAAGGTGTAGAAGCAAAACTATGCACTTTATAGCACATCTTACTGAGCTGTGGGAAGATGAAACTTCTGCCTTTTACTATAAAATATAGGTGTTAGTCTTTTTCCACGTTCTCAAATTCACTATGAGAAAGGATTGAAGTGGGCAATGTATCCTGAGTATTTGCAGGTATTTGGATAAGGGCAGGATATTTATTCTGAACCACAAAAGACATTAGCAAGGGTTGTTAATGTACTTTCCCATGTAACAGAGAGGCATGTAACAATGAACTGAAGGGAAATGGAAGAAAAAAAACAGGTGAAAATGTCTATGATAAGAACAAGGGGAACAAAAATGGATGAAATCTCAGGAAAAGTGAAAATAATTTCCAGGTTACATGAATAGCATATAGAGGATATGCAAATATATATAAACAGAAAAAGCAGGTGGGCTTTAATGATCCTCTGGCTTAAAACTGTCTCTTCAAATTGTTTCAATTGGAAGATCTATAGATCATTAAAATATAGCATCATTTTCAGGACTGAGGGAGAAATCATGAGCAGTAACTTCTTAATAGAGAAGTGCAGTTTCTGAGGCAGTTTTTCTTACCTTTCAAATGCTGGCCAGGATGTCTCTTCACTGAGTTCAGAACCATCGCTGCTACCTTGACAAAGATAAGAACGAATGATAACTATTTCATCATCTACATCCCAACTATTTTAATTATGGCTCTTTCTCAGAATATTTGATGTTAAAGATGTAACAGATACTTCACCAAAATACTACAGTGAAAATGCTTTAGCGCTTACTTCAAGAATTTCACATTAAATTGAGGTAGGGATTAGAATCAATTGGAACTGGGTGAAGATTAATAAGTGGAAAAAAGGAGCCCTAATAAATGGAAACATTTAAAAATAAAAAAAATAATAAAATGGAAACATTTAAAATTTTAAAAATCAGCTTTTCAGAATTTTCAAAGTGTCTGGCAAATACATCTGCTTTCTTTCAGGTATTTCTAACTTTCAAATTCTTCGTTTTAACAGGCGCAGTTTTAGGTGGATGTATACATACTATGCTGGTAATTATAAAACAATTAAATGAGCTCATAACTACTTCTACCTATACTGAGAGAATATGTCACTCTTTCAGGTAGTTTGGGGAATTTGTTGAGGAAGGGTCAGTTGTTTGGGCACTCTAATTTGACAACTTGTTTACTCTCCCTCCTGAATATCCATTTATAAAAATAATAGTTAGACTTGCTTTCAGACAAACATTAAAAGAAACATCCAAGCAACCAAAGAACCCAGTAAGACAATCTGAATCAATGCACCTTACTTCAGAGTTCACACAGGGAAAGAAAAGCTGGTTCTCTGTTAGATCCAAGCTGTACTGAGGAATTGGGTTTCTCCATGTGATGACTGAGCTATTTAAATAATTAAAAAATAATACCGGGGGAAAAAAAAAGTTCCCTGTAATTTTGCACAGAAAAATCAGCAGGGCGGTGGTGCCCATAGAGTGAAGATAAGCTGTACCAAGTATGGATATCTGGTGAGTAAACACAGAAATACGATAGAACTATTACAAGTCCACACACAGCAGGGGTAATCCATTTAAGAGCAATGAAAAACTCAGCATGGGCTGAAGTTCTCTCCAAGCAAAATTTAAGAGAATGTACATGCCTTTATCCACCAACAAATTAAACTTAGGAGCCTGTTTTCCAAACATTAGCTCTACACCATCTTAAGATGACCTAGTAGTACAGCTTTCTGTGGGATACCAGATTGTTTTTCCCTCCCTGATTTTGCCCCTAAAGGAACATCCTAACCTGCTTCACACTAACATTATATGCTAAAAGGTACTTTTAGAGTGGAAGAAGCCAAGAGATATGAAAAAGATGGTTCTGGTGGTGTTACTGTCTCCTAAGCCAGGCACGAAGGTCTAAAAGGAGGAGCATAAAACTCAACAGGTGACTAAAAATTTTTTAGAAGTGTCTTTAATATTTTAGTACCTACATGCTCAGATCATTGATCCCTTAAGAATTCAACCACTTGAAAGGTTACAGCAGCAGGCAGCCTGCTGCTAAACAAAAGAACAGTTGATTTACACTTCTGTGACTGCTTCTTTACTACATTCGTGAACATTTCATTCTTCCTGATTATGTATCCTCTATGTGGAATACCAAATTAGCTCACACCCTCTAGATTTTTACCTGCATTCTGCACTGCCTCTTGTTCAATAGCTGGGTCGTAAAGGAGCTGACTGAACACAAACAGCTTAAAAACGCTTCCAGGCAGCTTATACTGTATTGTCCAGTAGCTGCAAGGACAATGTATCTAAAAGCCACAGTTCCTACAGTTGAGTAAATGTTCTTACTTCAAGAGACTACTACAAATCCTGTATCATTAAGTGTGTGTGTGTGTATATATATATATATATATATATATATATATATATATATTACTATTTAAAAGAGGCATTAAAATACTATCTGAAATGACATTTTGATGGTAACCATATTAGCTTTGCTAAGGAAGTTATACATCAAACGCTGTACTAAGTATTCTAATGAAAAGGTTTAAAAGCTTGTGCAGTTTTTAAAAAAATGCAAAACAAACTAGTGCCAAAGAGATGAAATGTCATCTTCCGGAAAGTGATAATCCTTGCGACACACACAGTACAGTTACAGAAGTTAAATGAGTTTTGGGGATTCATAATCAAAGGGTTCCATTTATAAACTTTATTCTAGAAAGAAATTGCTAATTACACTTGTAAATTTAATATTAATTTAGAAAAAAGGAGACTAGCCATCCCAGCTACATCAATGCCTATAGTTTTTCAAGAACTGTACCAAAAATTTGGAAACAGTTGAATTTTAGCATTTGGCTCGCCTCCTTTAACATCTGAATAGAATATATCTAATTGGATTTTATTTAAGACTCTAAGGAACTCAGACTTTTTGCACAAAAAATATACTAAAAAAACTTTCCAAAAAAGCAAAAAAAAAAAAAAAAAAAAAAGAAGTATTATATCCTTCACTACAAAACAGAGGTGAAAGGAACTGTTTTCAACATATTCAAAATTAGATGCCTAGAGATTTTTATTTTTTTTTTAAACATTAAGTGCACTATTTGACTATCACCTCAACTGGAAATATTTCATTCATTCAGTACTTTAAAAATATATCACCTTCTTAAATTCTTCTCAAGTATGTACTCAATATTTGTTTTTTTCCCCAAGTACCTTAAGCAGGTCTTCAGGTTAAACTTAAGAAACCCTAGGTAGTTCAAATCCTTTCTATTAAGTAATCATCTATACGAGTTTTGATTTTATGTAAGAAACCACTTGACACATACCAGTATCATCCTGGTTTTGTTTCCTGCTAATAACATGAAAAAATTCTTGTATAGCCTTAAAAGAAAACAGAGGTGCGTTGCTCTTTGCTATACAACAGGAAGGCCTTTCCCAACGTTAGGAATAACAGCAATTGCCCCAGTGGGTTTTCATTAGCTATGCCGATGATCATCTGAGAAGTTTCAGAATTATTTGCACAGAGCTCCAGTACTGCAGCTGAATACCAAAGGGAATTTGCTGTTTGCATTTCTAGATACACATATGCACGTGTCTAGGCTACAACCACCCAGAGAGTGTGAGGCCGGGCTCCCAGTTATGCGATAGCGAATGCCTATCCCATGGCATACCCATTCCACCCCCAGTCACAGCATTCACTCCCTGCTGAAAGTCTGAGGATATGGAACGTTTAACACAGGCTTCCTTTATCCATAAGTTAGTCCCCAAAGTTAAACAGGTGTTAATATAAACAAACCAACCCCAAAGAGCTTAAAAAGTATTCAGACTGAAAATTCTTTCCCTCTCTCAAATCTGCAACTGACACTCTTTTGGCTCCAGCCACACAGTGTTTCCAGAGCCCTAGTCACTATAGCCAGAGACTGACCTGACAGAGCTTGAAATTCTAAGGCAAAAACATAAAAAAAAATTGGTCGGTAGGCCTGATCATCAGTTGCTGCAGCACAGTACAGCCCAGCAAACATGGAGATGGATTCCTTGCACTAAAAATCGCGTTCTGCCTTGTTATGTCTATTACCATAATGAAAATCTTCATATATATATTTAACTTGTTCGGAATTATGTAAGTACTATGCAACAAAGTTTAAATAGATCAGCTTGGGATTGCAAATTAATAATAATGCTGTAAAGACTGGCAAACAACTCAATATGCTGCCAGATTATTAACACGCAAACATCTAGTATCATCACTGATCGCAAATTTAATCATGAAAAGTTAGCAAAAACACAGAACCACGTGGATACAGATGAGGCAGAAATAGGATTTTTTACAGCTGCACTAATCACAGAACACCCAAAGCGAGTGCCCCATACAAAAATGAGTAAGGACTGGGGAAGACAAGGGGTGCTGAAGCTCCTGTACGTCCCCCTTTTCTCTTCTCAAATCCATGCACCTAAATGCTCATTTTTCATCTGAAGTACCATACAACTCTGATATTTATCCTATCCCTAATAAAGAAGTGGTTCACAAAAGCAAAATGGGGTATCCACATTTAGGGCAAGAGACAGGCATCTACATACTCATTTAAATGGAATATCAAAGAAAAAAAAATCATCTAACTGAAACTCTACCCAATCTTTGATCTTCTCAAGCGGACTGCTGATGACTCAAGAGTCCTAAACACCTGAACAGTGTACTACAGGGTAAAGATTCAAACAAACATTGGCTGTGTAGAGTTCTTCCCTACTGTATAGGCTGCCAAAAACCTGAAAATGCATACACTGTATACCTACACCTATACTTCATTTATTTAAAGAGAAATATAATCCCTTGTAGAATTCAAGTACTTCAAGATGGTGACTTAATAGAGGAATTCATTAAAATTTTGATAGGCTTGTAAGCATTTTATGCCAGTTTAGGTTTGCAAAATATACTGTTCTTATAAATGCACTTTCTTACATTAATTTGCACTGATTTTAAATGCCTTTCTTTCACTCTACAGCATTATTTTTTTCTGATGGCATTCAAATAAGGGATTGAGTTATCCTTGAGTGACTGGAACACACAAATAAAAGCAAATGTTCATGATCATTAAGTTTTCCAGAGCTTTCATCCACAAGAGCGTGGGCTAGAAAAAAATAAGTGGAAGAAAGACATGATTTGAGGAAGAGAACACACCAAAGTTAGAAGTGAATTTGCATCCAAAACTGCTACAAATATAAACAAACAAGTATGTTTTCTTTGAATTGTTAAGCACCTAAGATTCAATTCTCAGTTTCAGCCATTTCTTTCTGTGTTAATACTTCTGTATCTGAAGTGATGTACCTGTGAAAGTGCATGCTTAAAAGCTTTCCAGGCAAAATTACTTGGCATCCGGTATGTTAGGTAGCATAAGAGGAGAAAAAACACACAGAAGCAACATATGAAGAGAGGGTTATTTCACATACTTCCTTTACATCTGCAGACTTATTTGAACAACTAGTCATTGTAAACAAATTCAGCTTTGCAAAACAAATGCAGTAATATAGCTGGGCCAAACTGTAAGAAGTAGTGGAAATCCAAAACTCCTAAAATCATGAATAAAGGTGTGCTGCTGCAGAGATACTGGAGGATATGTGAACACGAGAAGAAACAAGAGAAAGTATAAGCAACTGAGGTAGCGCTAGAAAACCAGATTCTTAAAAGAAAAATTACAAATAAAGGAAAGATTAATGCTATCTCCAAATGGAACCATGATCTAGTAACAGCACCTTAATTTATCCTTCTTTTAGGTGAGAAGGAAACAGTGGGCAAATACACACAGAATTGCTTCTGAAAGTTTACAGGTGGTTGGTTCCTTGAACCCATCCAAAAGCAACGCTTAGATCTCAGAACAGCACGCTTGCTCTTTCAAGTGTGGATAGAGTGGCCACAACAAACCGAGTGACCACAAGACAAAATTACCTTTTTAGCTTTAAGACCTACTGATAGCAAGTAGTGAAAGGTTCTCAATGAACTTCCACAAAAAAGTAAAAGCATCTATCCCTGCTTCTCTGTAGTCCATGGACCTAAAAGTGGTGTCTTAAGGACACAGGTCATATAACCACCTTTTAGCTACCCACCTAGGAATGAGACGAATCATATCCTTGATGATCCTATTTCTCCATGTGATTACAAAAAGCCCCAGATGACTAGCTCAAATGCAGATAAATCATGAATGTCCAAAACTCAGACAAGAAATTCCGTGTTAACATTTCTGAATTCAAGTGAACATTTCACATTTCACATTGTGTATGTGTCTGGTTGATTGTTTCTTCCTTCTAATTAGGATATTCATAGCACTGATGGAAGAATTTTTCACTTCTGTTCAGAAAACAAATTTCAAAGTAAAATGGCAACAGAATCAGATATATGTATGGCTCCCTTATCCTAGCATAAATTCTAGAAGCAAGAACTGTTTAGACCAAGTCCTTATGTATCTGACGAAGCAGTACACTGAAGAATCTTTGTAATGTCTCTACAAATTGCTTTACTGAATTGTAAAGGAACTACAGTAATCTGTTAACAGCAATGATGACTGACACAGGGTGTGACGAGAAAGATGCACAGACTTGCATGCTCTAATGATTTAGATAACATAAATGTAGACTGCTGCACAAAATCATCCCATAAAAGCTGTTGTTACGCTGCTGCTTTTTTGATCTTTGATCTAGAAGCAGATTATATCAGGTCCTCCGAGGATTGGAAAGGTCCAAAACAGTCATTTAAGAGAGTGATTTAAAGTAATATTACAGTCATCACTAAGGCCACATTCAAGCTACTGGCATATCAGAAACACTGTCTATGTTTTGAAGAGGAATCATTTATCCAAAAACATAAGTCCTGTATAGGTTTTTATCTAAGAAAAGGTTGTCCTGTTTCTAGAGGAACAGGTTTAAATCCACATTTATGGGTAGAAAGAGGAATAACACTCTTTTCAGTACACAGATTCAGAAGTTTTCTTGTCCGTCTTTTGAAGCTGTGCAGAACACATTAAACCACCTCTGCTGCAGTGACTGTATGATTTCCAAGTACTGAGTAAACAGACTACTTCAAACCTGATGGAGAAAATTAGCAGCTTCAATCAACTTCCTTAAATACTGCTGAAGCAGCAGTACAGAATGCCAGACAAGTTGCATTTCCACTAATTCTTCATTAATAAAAACTGCAAGACTCCAGAACAGAATCTCTTTCTACGTATTTCTCTATTCCTCTTTTGCATCACAGAAATTTTCATAATCAACAAGTGGCAAATACAATGGTGATGTTAGCAAAAACAATTAAAGATTGCTAAAAACTTAAATATCTGAGTATGGGGAAGTTGGAGGTGGAGGAGAATAGAACAGGGGGAGTTCTACCCACAAATGATGATCTTCCACAAACGTGTAAGTTTGACGTTTTACAAATGATTTATAAAAGCCTTCTGAAGGGGCAATTTTGTTCCAACTTGTTAAGGGTGACTACAGCAAGTCAACAGGGTTCTGCCTGAGCCAAGCGAGATAAAGAAAAAAACGTGTCAGAAATTCAGAGACGACACGAACTAGGAAAACCCTGTATTCTCCCAAACTTCTAAACGACAACGGGTTCTGAATAGTATCTCATGCAAAACTGTCAACTCTGGCAAAATCCTTCCTGGTAAACTATGGTGGAGGTAAAAGAACAATTTAGCCTGAAAAATGGGTCAACTGGAAAGAAGTATTGCATGTTATTTAGAGAGAAACATCAGTAAAAAAAACAACTAAGGCACTAACTGAAGGATACAAATCAACTGCTCTAAAAAAAAGGCAATGCTGCATCTCTAGCAGTGTCCCAAAGTCTGCACTGCATTTTCCCCTAAATCCTGCATAATACTGAGAAGACTGTACTTGGAAAATCTGAACTGCAGGAGGAGCTTCTGTTTCCTGTATGGTGTAATTCCAGAGAATACAAACTGTCTGTATGCTTAAGTACTGCCATTCCCGCTTCATGATTTTGAAATGGCAAGCCTTGCCAGAGCAGACAATCTATAGAAAATAGGCAGGCAATGCACACTTAATTGTGGAAGCTGTCTGATGTGAAAAGGCTCAAGCTACTCTGATCTAAGCTAGTTCCACTGACTCTCTTATTAGCATATATATATATATTTTTAAATGCATCTATGTATTTGACTTCTTCAAATGAAAAATCTAGTGTTTGCTCAGAATAAGTCTTTCTCCTTGGTAAAATATATCAACAGCTACTGAAAAATTTATAATTCTGAATTGCATGACCTTGTTTTTCCCCATGAAGGCTAAAAAGCAAAATGGGTTTTTAAAATTAAGTCCAAAAAAAGTATATCACTACAAAAAACTATTACTGTAAAAACTGAATACCAATTAATTCTATCAGGCAAATCATTTTGAGAAAAGGGACTGTGACACAAGTTTCATATCTCAACTCTGGCTGCAGTTAGATGGATCTGAGGCACCTGCCTTCCTCTTCCCATCCTCTCCTTTAAGTCTCTGAGGGCAACAGGAATAAAGAACAACTGCTGGCCCCTAAGAAACTCAGGAAGCAGAAATTTTCAAAAGAATACCCTAAACATTTGAAGATAAATGACTTCAAAATGTCAAAATAGATGTCATTTTGGTATCTGAAGGTTGTTACCTACTCCTGAAAAGACAACTTAAAAGCGTTCATCAGTTATGCTCCTAAAGCCTAACAGCAACTGACAGTTCTGTCAATTTTTTAGGTTAAAACCTTTTCAAATTGGACTGAATTGTGGAGGTGAGATGTCCTGTGCTTCCCTTCACTCCCATGAAGGAAGACAGAGGTAACAGTGTTTGCATCATTAAAGAGGATAGAAGAAAACGTTCTTTCTGTTTATAATTTGTTAGGTTGTGGTTCCAGCTGTACAATTTAAGCTACCTTTCTGCACCTACATTTCTCAAGTTTGTTCCAGAATAGAATTGGTATTTTAGAATAGAACACCAATGCATATACAATCTCTGTATGTTTAGTTACAACTAAACATGCTAAAATATTTCTTAAAAGACCCTTTACTGCACAGGTATGCTTAGAACTCCTACCTATTGAAATTCCGCTAGAAAGAGTAGAGCTTTCTGCTTGCCCTCTGGATGGGACATGAGGCTCCATGACGCTGTCATCCAGTAGGTGTCTTGGTCCTGCGTTGGGAAACGTTGCACTTTTAAATTCAGCCGTATTCATCTTGTGTATGAAACTAGGAAAAAAGAAGAATAAAACTGTTACAACATTATCTTTGATACATTTTAAAAGTTGCTGCTTTTAACATCCTGACATATAGTTCTGTCATTTGGAAAAAGCCTATTTTGGCTAACCCACTGGCTATTCTTATTACCCAAAGAGCGACATAGGCTGCCTGTTTTGACCAATTATCTTATGATTTTGCTCTCTTGCCATGAAATGGTCTCTAAGTGAAATGCAGTATACAAAGCACAATACTTTTTTTTTTTTTTTCAAGCAAAGCTTTTGTTTTGAAAGGTAATATAAAACAAATCTGAGGATTTTCAGGCTAAATAAAATGCTGACTTGTATCCCAGACTGTGACATTTCCTATGTCCGTGTGGAATCAAGTTTCTAGGTGAAGGGGGTGTTGGTGGAAGCAAGGCTCCTTCAGCTGCAACATTTCTCCGTCCGCTTTGTGGAGATGCTCCGACTTCAGAGCCTGGGAACAGAAAAGACATTACTCCCAAGTAACCTTGGAATTACTGTCAGGGTTACTTCTAAGAATACCTTGGAAAAGTTACAAAAAACTTTCAAAAAAAATAGAAAAAAACTGTAAGAAATACCCCGTAATAAATTTATTGATATACTCTTAGTGATATGTAAAAATATAGGTATTTTAGGTTTGTTTTTTTCCACCCACAGGATTACAAATAAACAATTATTTCAAATACCATCCAGCTATAAGCATTTGGTAAGTCCTAAAGGTTGTTCCATTAGCTACACTGACATTGAACAAGTCCCATTGATCTCCACATTTGGAACTCCCAACTTCACCAATTTCTCAGAAATCAAAAGTAATTTACTTTTGTTTGGAAGCATATTCTTCCATGAAGCTTAGATGAAGGCTTTTTGTCTAGACACAAAGAATGAATATTTAATAGCTCTTCACCCCCAAATGACACTAGTAAGTTAGTGCCTACAATACACCAAGAACCTACAAAACTGACTCAATTTCATGAAAAATGTCTCTACAGGCCAACTTAAGAACTTTTATTACCCATATAGAGCATTTATACTTCATACCGCTTTAATTAGCCTCAAGCAAATGTTTTCCACATTTGCAACTCAAAAATATGTTTGGCAACCTAAATTCTTCTCACATTTATTAAGTACTTACCTACTAAATCTTCTCTGGAAGCAGCAGAGTGGGGGGTGCTGGTCCCTGGTTCTATCTTTAATGAAAGCCTGCATTAAAGAAGCATTAAAAATTTGTCAGGAAATAGAAACATGCAAAAAGAAGGTGTTGACAAATGCACACACAAACACACAAAACATATACTAAGTTTACAACAGAAAACTTCTTGTTTTGTAATTGCAACACTGTGACCTTAATACAAATCTTGCATGTTATATTTAGCACACATTATTTGCAAACATTTCTTTGTTTAGGTGGAAAAACACTATTGCAGCAACACTCCACACTCAGAAAATGACGTGCTAGGGCACAGTGTAGTAATGTAACCTATTGCTTTGGCTCATACAGACCAGGACACGCTAGCAATACCATGCTGAAGAAGGTTCACAGGCAACAGCAAAACCTTGACTACAGCAAAGCACTGCAACCTCTTCTGCAGCAGGGAACTGTGCCACTGCCCCTCACCTGGAATAAAGCATTTATACGCACTAGGCTTCACATGCTGATTTTTTTTCCAATAGTGGGACAAGCCATTTGCCTTTACTATTATAAAAGCCAAAATCATTCTCTGGCGTTTTGGAAGATACATTATCAACTTGACTGCATCAATAATTCAAGCTTTTTTTAAAGCAGGCACTTTAAAATGCTGTTTCCAGTAGTACTGTAAAGGGGGCAGAGTCCAGAACTCCAGAACGATCAAACAACTCACTTGCACAATTTGCATATAGAACTTTTGAAATTAGTAGTCTTGGGAAAGCCTATTTAATTTTGGGGAGAATAAATTTGACAGCTCCTCTCCTCATCACTAGACAGTTTAGCAACAATTCATTACAATTTTAAAGTTCAATTTTCTTAAATAAAATCCTTCAGCAAGAAAAAACACATATTCAAGTCACAATGACTGTTCTCTAACTTCAGCCTTTTAGCAGACACCACGGCACACAAAGAATAATCACTTATAGTAAAAGTGACTCTTCAAAATACACTCTTCTCCCACGGCAGAAAATCCTTTAGAGACTGATATATAGCATGTAGGTGTAAAAAGAGACTTTCTGAATAGCAGTCCTGCTTCTGCACTACTAGTAATTGTCTCAGTTTCCCTGCTATCCAAGCTTGGGTTGCATAGGCTGAAGAGGCTGTAGTTCCTTCAGCAATAACATTCCCACCAGTACAAGATTGCTGCCTAGAGAAGGAAGGTGGAGTGGGGCATCCATGAAAACAAGAACCAGACGCTGCAGTTAAACTTTTTTTTTCCTTCAAATGCTTGACCACAAAGCTTTATTTTGTGATAACCTGCCCCTTTAGCACACATACCCCTCACACTGTTAGAACACAGACAACCAATTTCTATACAACTAAGGTGACAAACGTGCCGGGCAGGCAGGATGGGAATGGGCAGGGAACCTCCTCAAGCAGATGAGCCAGCACTAAACAGAAACTTTCTTCATATGCAACAGATCTGCTTTAGGTTGCTTCCTCTCCCTGGAGCTTATTCTCATCTCTTGCCAGAGACTTCCATCCTCCCATTTTGCTGGATGCCAAATCACTTAATACAGCAATAATCTTTTCATTAAGGAATAAAAGCCTCTGCTCGGGGTGGTATACTTTGGAAGGGACAGACGTACAACATCTCACTTGTCAAAAACCAAGTGTTTGTTTTACGCTGCATAACCTAATCCAAGGATAGAAATATAAAATGAGGATTTATAAAAGTTAAACCCTTCAGTAAGAACTTGGGACTGCACATACAGATGACTTTATTCTGACAAAAAATGACAGCCTAGCTCCATTCTATTCAGTCAGTAAGATAAATCCCTTGAAAGAGTGTTGCATGTGAGCCACAAGTATGGAGTCTCCACTGGAGAACACTCAGAGGGGTCTGCAGATTAAATACAATCAAATACACAAAAGGAAGACAATGTGCCATCCAGCATGCTGAAAATTAACTTATCTTAGCAAAGGACCCTCCCTGCTGTATCTCTCCCACTTTCAACAGATGCACTGGAGACACAATTGCTTGCTGTAAGCAGAATCTTAAAAGTGACGCGCTTTGTGTTATTAAGTTATTTTGTCATTAATTACAGTCAGTCACAGCATTTCATACTTACTTGTAATTGTCATCTTCTACAAACTTCTGTAGTTCTTCTATGTACTGAACTGAGTTTAGATATTTTTGGACATGAGGCAACAGAGGAATATCTGGAGAACAGATGACCTTCATTATCACTGTACTGTTCATTAAGCAAAGTTATTTTCCAGAAATTATTTAAACAGAATCAGATCCCTTGCCTTTCTATGGGAGACAGAGGTACAAACTACAAACCCTACTGCTGTTGAAATGTTGTCCTTCATACAAATTCTCATGCATTGAGCTGATATTCCCCACATAAGTAAAGCCAGGTATGTTTCCCCATAGAGCACTCTGAGATGCTCTGCTTATCAGAGTATGTTGAAGGGAAAAGCCACAGAGAAGCCCTGGCCAAAGTGAAGTCCCAAACCTATAGGACTGCGTATGAGAACATCACAGCTCACATTCTCATTATACTGAGCTTTCAGTGGAGCCAAAATCCTGTGCTAATATCATATTCTGCCATCATAAATGCAGCCTTACAACTTTACTAGAAATTGAAGAGAAGGACTGTGAAGGAGACCACCTTTAAAGAAAGAATACATTATCTGATCTATGAACAGCACCATAAAGTCCAAAAGACAAGTTGTACACACTTTATTATCTCCAGTAAAAGAACTTTTCTAAAAGCAATCCTACTACTTTTATAATTCATTTTCACAAAGTTATGGAAGACAGATTCAAGTTTACAATGTGCTAGCAAAACTACTATTAAATACAACGTATTCCACATTTTTCTTCAAAAAATATGTATTGCAAAAATGCAAGAAAAAGGGAATTTTATATTTTCTCTTCATGTTGATGCTCTATCACAACCAACAATGTCAGAATAAACTTCTACAACAGTTTTGCACTGCGAAGGTATGGGAGAGTCATAATGGCACAAGTTGGTTGGGCCTTGCTTGCACAGTATTATGAAAGACAAGTATTGAAACTTTTAACATTGCTCTTTAATGGTGAAATATTTGCACGCTAGCTTACCATATTCGCACGACTGCTGTAAATCTGAGATAATTCGGAGGATGTTGTTCATTAAATTTGTTCTTTGCTCACTTTCCAGAATGCTCCCCGTTGATGGGTATGCAGAATCGATATACGTCAAGTCTGACAGATAAATACCTAGGTAAGACCAGAATGAAAAATTTCTTTAGTGTCTCACACTTACCAAAAAAAAAAATCATCAAGAATATTTTACTTTCATTTCCTAGTGTGCAAAGAAACTGACAACAGCATTGCCTCAATATATTATTTTGGCTGTGCCTGAGAAATCATTTCATCAAGATCTGTGAAAGCCTTCAAACCTCAAAGCAAAACAGCAATGGAGCTTGGACTGTCATGGAAGTACATCACCCCACCACCCTTGTCTTGGGTGGAATTTGCACTTTTCTCCATCACTAATCCTTACTTCTGTTAGTCTTACCTCAGCTGTACTAGAAGACGCCATGTGTAAGCACAGCTAATTTTCCTTGCCACCCTGGACAGCAAGTCAAAATGGGACACAGAGAGAATCCTTTTCTCCTGCATCACACCAGGCATGTATTAACTGACTGTCTTCACCAGGGACAGTGTCTTTAACAGTTCTACATTTATAAGTAATTACAACAGCAAGCAGAAGTACTTATAAACCTAATCTGCCATACTACCAGCTATTTGTTCCCTTGACAAATGGGAGCATAGTGAACACGCAGAACTAAAATACACGCTCAAAATTACTAATGATTTTAGGAAATCTATTTAATTCCTCCAACTCAGAAAAAAAAAAAAAAACAGAAGGAAAAAACATCATATCTGCAACTTCAACCTGAATAGAAACTCAAACTCAAAGATAACTGGGAAAAGATAACTAGGCAAGAAGTGCACGCACACTGAAATGCAGCATGAATTCTGCAGCTTCTGCTAGCTGTAACTGCTGAAACCCAACAGACATGTTTTTAGGTCTCCAGGGCTTCTGCTTACTTTCTTCTTTACACCAGCACCGTAACCTTACTGTTCTTTCAAACCCTTAATAATGCAGAGAGGAAAACCCTTCTCCTTACATATTAATGTTATAAACTGCTTATTTTAATTCTAAATAAAACTTGGTTTCTAGAACTTCACCCTAATTCTAATCATTCTTGTTTCAATTTAATGAAACATCCAGACCAACTAACCCTACCATGAAAAAGCAACTGTTCTTCTGCATCTTCCACAACACAGAGACCCTACTGATATTTAAAATCTAATATCCAAAAATTAAATAATATTGTCAAGAAACTTGTTTCAGTATTAGGGAATTTCTGAAAGTATATTTTGCTTCACACTCAGCCTTGTATAAGCAGAATCATAACAAGAAGCGTGGCTTTACAGGTGGAAGACTATTAATACAAGCTCACCAGAGCAGCAGTTGTGTTTGTGTAGCACCTCACCAGCACAGTCCTCAGCGTGAGCTGGGAAACTCTGGGCATCCCTCCAAAATCAACACACACACGCGCGTGTGCGCGCACACACACAGAAACAAATTAAAATACTTGTGGTTGAAAGGTGGCATATAAAAAAGTGAATAAAAAGGTATTACACATGACCTGATCTACTACTAAAATTCTCTATTTTCTATTCTGCTCAAATCAGCTTATTAAAAGACAGAAAGAATGATCAGAAAGATCACATACATTCCTACTGCAATGCTACCTAGACTGCGTAAGCCATCCTGAACTTGGCTTTGCTCAGCAATGTCCACATGGGCCTTAAAAATCCCAAACCTGCTTGATCCTCCATGGAAAGCAGTAAATCACGCTTATTGATTGAAGAGATTCACTGTGAGAAGCACCTGCAGTGTTACCCATGATCTTACAACCCAATCTTTCTGAGTGACTTGTCCCATCAAGCACGGATTTTTCTTTCAGCTACATCAAGAGCTCTTCCGTAGAGAGCTATCCCCTAAGGTTATTTGATGCATTTTTATGAAGTCTAAAGCAGTTCTGAAAGCATACAAAGGTATTTCTTGCAAAAGGAACCGGTGTGTTCTTTGTGAAGGAACCAGAGAGATCGCTGAAAGTGAAGTGAATGCACACAAGTGCTGCCCAGCTCGACACAACTGCGTTCTGCGCTCCTCACAGGGCATCACCTCTGCAGCTTTTGCTACTTCTAACGCTCATCAGATGTTATCAAATATTCTGATACCTACCCAAAACCATCCCACACAGCTTTAACGTTTTCCACATGCAGCAGAGACTTCATGCATTTAACAACTCAAACTGTTTCCTATTAAGTGAACGTCAAGAATTGAATGCAACGTTCTGTTGAACATTCTCCTGGCCTATAAATGGTTCATTTTTCCTGTTGTATCCAGCCAGGCTGCCCCTTTTATTCCCAGCAACACAAATTGAGTTTTATCAGCCTGAAAGAATCTTTCTTCTAAATGAAGCCCAGCACTGTAATAACTTGAAAGGCATCTTTAGGCAGCATAGTAAAAATGTTTGATTTGTAATTGCCTGCTGAACTCTTGCACAGTCTGTTGCCATATGGTACCCTCCCTTCGGCTGGCAAACAATCTGCCCTTGTTTGGGACTCCTCGGCCTCCCTACCCCCTCCCTTTTCTGGAGGGTATGGATAGGAAATCCGAAGGAGGAGTTTCTTCTGCTTTCCGTGTGTTGGCGGTGACATCATAGGTGGGCTGAACGGCTACGTCTGGTGTGTGTTTGTTTAAAAAAACTGTCCAAATGTGATGTATATGGAATCTGGGTCAGCTGTAGCTGGTTAGTGCACTTCTGCATGTGAGAGTAAAACACTGCAGTTTCAAAGAGGCATTGCTTTCTTTTTTTTTCTGGAATAAAACATACTGGAACTTTTTTTCCCCCCCCGCTATTATTTTTAAATGATTTAAATAGCTCAGTCATCGCATGGAGAAACCCAATTCCTCAGTACAGCTTGGATCTAACAGAGAAAGACAAAAGCAGTTTTCAACTCCAACTGCAGATTAACAATCCACAACATCGGGTAACGCAGAGACAACGCAACTTGGCCTCTGGATTCTCCATCTACCACAGAAGCAAAACAGCTGCAAGATTCCCCCCACCCCCCCTTGGTAAGTTTTAATGTTATTCTTTCTTGCAAGTCTAATTTTGAGCTATTTGTGAATTGTACATGCATCTACCATCCACACACAATTGTGAACAAACAGATCTCTCAGCCTGAGAACGGTTTGACAGCTAAAATATAAAACTCGCTTTTGTGGCATTCGGTAGACTTTGGAAACTTGGAAAGAATTAAAAAGCACTCTGCCTAACTCATTCCAGTTGGAAGTTTCAGTCGCTTAGCTGTAAATCTTCTGTAAATTTTATGTTCTATAAAGTTACAGAAAATCAGTGCTACCAGATTCTTTGTTAAGCATGTAATTTAGATATTGCGAACATATTAATGTGAAATTCAGATCCCATGAGAAAGCAAAAGCCAAAGTTTCTATCGCCTTTGGAGAAGCTTGATTTTGCCCAGCACTAATGTACAGACCTAGCATTACTAGAAAATGGACACCTCAATAAAAGTACTGTAAAATAACTAGTAAACCAGTGCACATCTCTAAGTAGCAATAACCTTTTCAACTAAAGTTTTAATTATGTTACTCCTGAGTAGTAGAAGTAGTCTGAGTTGTACAATCAACCAAGAAACTTGAGCCATACAGTACTTCAGAAAATAATTAACTCTGCAGCACAAACAATTATGGAAATGAAAATCCAAAGAAATTGCTGTAATGGACACTAACCCCTTCCTTGAAAGGTTTGTGGAATGAGAGAGAAGTTAACTGTAACTTAGTTTAGCAGTAATTTGTTTCCAAATAGTTTCATAAAAATGAAATGCAACATGCAAGGCAACAGTGGAAAGTAAGTGGAAAAGAGAGGGTTTTGTTACAGTTCTATGGGGGTGGTGGGAGAGGGGGAAAGACACAGTTTCAAAGTCAATGATTAAAACACAAATGCTTTCACAAACCCAGGACAAAGGTATGGAAGAAAAAATAACTTGTTAAACCAATTTTATACTTCTTGCCTTTCTTCATACTGACTTTGTAATGAGAGTACAGTAAATAATCCAGGACAATGGAAAAGCATTTAAGTTACGTGTTCATATTAAACTCTCAGCAATGTCTGGCACAATAGGAGAGAACGAAGGGGGTGACTCTAAAAGAAGAGACAAAGTGTTATGGAAAAAAATAAAATTTAGGAGCTATGGAATGAAAAAGTCTGAAGCAGTCTTGACAAACAGAAAGATGGATCCTTTCCAAGTTCTTGAGCCCTTTTTCTTACTATTCTTTTGTGCTTCTTACACATTAAAGGGAACAACCTAAGTAACGGCAACAAAAACATTTGAAATCTACATTATGTGCTTTGGACGCCAGTCTCCATTCATTCATTATTCTCCAAGCTTTTGATTTACATTACTTCGAACAATTCCTAAATCTTTTCCAAATGAAAACAGCTGAGTCAATAACTTTAAAGCAATAAAATGGCAACATGCAAGATTTTAACTCCTTCTCCTTTGCTGTCTTCCAACTTTAGAGCTGAAATTTTGAAATGCTTCATTTTGAACAAATAATGCACTGCTAATATTATGGTGTTGCCGCTAGAATGCTCTCAAACACGATGGAAAAATATGCCGTGTAAACTTTGGCCAGTAACCACAGGGCTATTATCAGGTTTTAATTATTGTTTTACTGGGCTCAACTGGCTGTTCATAACATGCCCTATTAGTCTGGTCCTTGCAATTTATACAGCGATGAATGAAGCACAAGTTCCTTCAGCAAACTGCGCTAGATGATTGATGCCTTCCGTATCTGTTCCACAGAGAACCCTGGAGGCCCCAAATAACACATCTACAAACACAAAATGCACCAGTCTATTGTACCTGCTTTTTAAAATGCTCTCACCAAACATTACTGGTATGCATTTACAAACGGAAAGGAATGCTCACATAAAAAAAAAATTCACCAAAAAGCTAGAAATATTATGATACTGTACTGTGTTTTCAGAGTATCTTGTATGACAAAGTTTGCAAACCTCTTCTGCAGAGCATTTCTAAGAGTCTATCATTTGTAGAATGACACACTGGCAGCAACTGCTTCAAAACCACCTGAATATTTTTAGATGGCCTTTTCTAAAAGGGATCAGATTCGGGTTCATCTAACAGTAGAACTCTGCAAATCAATATCTTATATATCTGACAAACAAAACCCAACAATGTATTGTTCCTGGATTCCAGTCAACACAACTGAAACCAATCCCGTTATTCCACCAAAGGCAGAATGACTTAGAGGAGAAGCACTTGTTTATACAGGGAAAATTAATTTACAAAAATACACATATATCAGAAATCCACGTGAACGCTTCTTCTATAGTGTTTTCCTCACAGCAATACGACTTGTAATACTATGAACCCACTTCTAAACTAAAAACCATACAAAGGCTGTGCTTATTTATGTGGATATAAATAGCTTTAATTATTTTAGCTGCTTAGATAATGCTTAACATAAAACGAAGTACACCTAACATCAATAGTAGAGCTCCCTGATTAACTGCTGTTATATTCACAGGACCTTCCCTTTCACCATTATTGCTTACTTTCTCAAAAACAAAACAAAAACAACTGGCTGCTTTTCTTCCTGTTGTATGTGATGATAAATGGAAGCTTATGAAAAAGGGCACATGCGGTATTTATCATCTGACCATATCGTTTTGACAAATCTTCTGGATAAAGATATGTACAGCACCATGCTTTCCATACATATTTACCTGCAATACTTCCCTTACATTCAGTCAGAGCAACCTATGTTGCCCAAGGAGAAGTGATCTTCATCAGCTGTGAAAGAACAGATTTTCTAATTTGTGCTGTGGGTCTCCAAATTTCATTTCCCGTTGGACATGAAATTCAAAGCAGTTCAACAGAGAACAAATAGTTTGCTATGTAGATATATATTTAAAAAAAAAAAAGTCAAATACATATTAGCTTTCACACTTCCCCATCCCTGCAACTCCAATGTTTATAAGCAATACAATATTTTTAGCTAACACAGCCCACGTTCTTGTAATTCCTCAGTAAAAATTAAAAATAGTAGCCACTACATTACTTTGCTCTATTAAATTGGAATTTTGTTCCTTTTTAGCAATTTTTCAAGTAATAAAAACTAATTTTGGAAATAAGACTTTCATTTATGGGAATCAGTCTAGAAAAGAAACAAAGGAACAGCATTATACTGAAACCCTATCCACAATTTTGAACATTTCCAACAAGATGATTATGAAGGCGGCATTGCTGAGTAGTTCTACATGTTTTTCTATTGCATCTGCAGAAGAACATCAGCACACTAGGACACCGGCAAAGCCACTTCAGAAATCTGACACAAAACTGCTCAGCACACAAACGTGACAAAGTGACAGTCTATTCTAATTTCAAAAACATGACAGCTCATATAGAGTTAAATAATACATTTTGAAGTGATAGCATCTGTAATCACCATCTCTCTTGCTTATTTTTCAAGGTTTGCTTTCAGGTATTTCAACAATACCCTTCACCACAAGCAACTCGAGACTTGCAGGAAGCCTTTAAGTCTCTGAGCCTCATCTACTTTATCTCCTAGCAGTTATGATACGACCTAAAAATCTGAACTGGGAACCTGTGACATAAGGCAGCTAATTAAGGAAAAACCTCCAACTACTTCCCAACTCTAATATTTGTCATTTTAAAGTCTTACATATTAGGCCATCATTTGGGGATATTCTGGATAAGCAGTTGATATTTTTTTAAGCTGCTTGCCCAGAACATCAGGAAATTTCTGAAACAGTATTTTCATTTCCTTCTACGATGATTAAAACTCCAGGTAAATATCTTACACAGAACCAATTTTTGTCTAACAAGTTCAGCATTACGCTGCTCAAACACCCCAAGCAACAGCTTAAAACATTTGATTTTTTTTGATACCAAGATTTCCATGGAAGCACGTATGTTACCTGGCCAGGTAGGTCCTCAGAAGCTGCTCATCTCTGCTTATCTGAATGAGTCAGTTGATTTCAAGATACTTGAATTACTTACAAGTTCTACGGCATAACCTTGTGCAGCTGTTGCATTTGGTTATGCCACGTTAGGCGATTTCATTAATTTTATGGCCTGACAGCACAGATATTGACAAAGAAGTTCTACTTTTATCCAATACATACTCAAACCAAACTTAATGCTTAAAAGATATGTGGAAAGCAAACTGCTACAGCATACCTGGTTAGCTGGGGGGCTGCACTGCAAAACGTTTGTTTATTTTTTAAATATTCACTTCAGGTTTAATGTGTTTCAGGGGAAAAATATATTGCTTCCTCCCCTCCACCCCCCAGCCACTGATTATTTTAGTAACTGTATAGGGTCTTAAAAAAACTTGCCATGGTCTAAACTGTTATTCACCTTTTTGGGCTATGAAGTAGCCACTATATATTGTGAAAAGAAAAAGTAGAATAGTGATACTACAGTTTCATTCTTTATGTGCCATGAAGTCACCTTTCCTGCTTCTGAACTTAAAACATTGAAAAATAATTTAAGGGACCTTGCAGAGGTGTCAAACTTTGGACAATTGGTTCAACTCATCCTTCTCAAGTTAAACACCACACACAGACTTATTGCCCAGGTTTTTACCATGATTCATGAGAACATTTAACCTAATGAACTTCCAACTCTGAGCACTGCCTAAGCGATTAATATTTTAAAGTCTGAAATTACCAAAGAAAAATACACAGCTAGCCCCTGAGAAAAGCAATACTTTTCCCTTTTTTAATAGAAGGTATACCTTCAGCCGAAAAAGAATAACAAAACTTTTAACCGAATTCTATTTCTGTAAAGAAAGTAACAGTCCATATACCCAAACACTTATTACTACATCTTAAGAGTGAAATATATAGAAACAAATATTTAAATATAAATATTCTCAAGCTTTTACATATTCCTTCCATTTTGTAAACTGTATTGCCTTCCGTATTGTAAAGCAATCGATGATTTTCAAAATGCAAATATTTTCTTCTCTACAGAAGAGCTTGTAATACAACTGCCAACAAAATAAAGTTTATTTCTAGGCAACAATAAACCATTTGCTAAAGAAACCTAGAAATAATTCCTGATTGCATATGGAATCTTTTGAAATTTGCATCCGCTGCTCTTAACAGAGGCAAAAAATAAAGACTTGATAGATTTACTCTGAACAGATGTCACTTGCAGCAATAATATTAAAGCCAGCACCAGACTGTGGACCTGGCATCAAAGCCATCTTACCATTTGTAAAGCTGAAGGTTAAGGAAGGAGTACTCATCCTCTCTTCCATCAGGGTAACTGTTTCAGGATTGCAAACGCACTTAAACTTGCTTTGGCAGGAACAATATGAAAATTACTAGCTTTCTCTGGGTCTGTTTTATTCTTCTCTTAAACCACACAAAGGCCACTGCACCAGGCCTTGTACAGCTTCTAACATTAGACTGCAAAGGAAAGCCAGATCAGCAGCTGGCATCAGAGGGAAGAGCGACCTACTTGACAAGACAAATTAAACATGTAATAGGAGGTGGTTTTCCCCCTAACTTTCGTGCTACTTTTGTTAATCATCTCAAATACTTGAAATCAAAGTGAAAAATAACTCTCAAACTATTTCTGGGTTTTTATCATTGCACTTTAGTTCTTTACACCAAGTTAAATGAAATACATTGTTTTCTTAGCATGTGAATGAAACACTTCAGTGTGGTATTTAGATTGATAAAACACCCAACACTTCAGCGTTATTGGGCTAAATACATTCTCAAATATATGAAAGTAGTGTGACAACAATTAAAAAATAGCTAAGTAGGGATGCACAAGTGCAGTTCAAACCATGCCACAGGCTTTCTTTACGATTTGAAGTTACTCGAATATGTAATTTTCATCAACATTAAAGACAACTATGTTTAGCTCATACCCTACCTAACATTAATGCTCAAAAGTAGTGTTATAGCAGGGTGCACGTGTGTATTTTACATATACTTTTCAAGTCTACCATGTTTGTGTGTACATAAACTTGAAAAACATGTACATATACATAAGTATGTATAAAATATTTACAAGTTTATGCCTACAGGTATATACATGAACCTAACGAAAGAACAGAAAAAAATTGTACAATTGTGCAAAATTTCTACAACTGTACCAATTGTACAAGTCCAAAATTTGTGTATATTGAAGTTTTTGAAAAATAATCACTGCCTCCCTACTTCCCTCTTCTGACAATATTCTGCAAGCACTAAAGCTTGTCCTTTATTTGCAGGGAGTAGAAACTAACCTAATGTAACCTAACTTTAAGATTTCAAACGTTTGTCTACATGCACATAAGCATAGCAAAACTCATCAGTTTAGGCAACTGAAGCACTACACCTGCTTCAGTTACAGCTGCCTTCATTACAGCCCTAATTATTTTATCTTCCATATGTTCAACAGTCTTCTGAAGGTCATCATACCTGCTTCAGAATGAAGATACTTAAATGGACTTTGGGTGTGTTGTTGTTCCTACTCCTGTCTATTGGGCGCTGTACCGAACAATCAACACTCAATAAGACATCCCAACGGAGGCATCCTCGTTCAGCAGACAGTGGAGAGGAAGGAAAGAAATGTGGTTACACCTTCCTGGTCCCTGAACAAAAGATCACAGGGCCAATTTGTGTGAATACTAACGAACCAGGTACTGGTAACAGAAAAGATGAAGTCACAAGAATGGACATAGAGAACTTGAAGGATGTGCTGTCCAAGCAAAAGCGGGAGATTGACATCTTGCAGTTGGTGGTGGATGTGGATGGAAACATCGTGAATGAAGTCAAGTTACTGAGGAAGGAAAGCCGTAATATGAACTCTCGGGTCACTCAACTCTATATGCAACTCTTGCATGAGATAATTCGAAAGCGTGATAACTCTCTTGAACTTTCCCAACTGGAAAACAAAGTCCTTAATGTTACAACAGAAATGTTGAAGATGGCAACAAAATACAAGGAGCTTGAAGTCAAATACGCAGCACTGACCGATCTTGTAAATAATCAGTCTGTGATTATCTCCCTCCTGGAAGAGCAATGCTTGAGAATCTTCTCACGGCAGGACACCCATGGGTCTCCACCGCTTGTCCAGGTGGTGCCCCAGCACATTCCCAACAGTCAGCCATATACCCCTGTTCTTCTGGGAGGTAATGAGATACAGCGAGACCCGGGTTACCCTCGAGACAGAGAAGTAAGACCACCACCTGATCCAGCTACTTCGCCTACAAAGAGTCCTTTCAGAGTACCACCGCTGGCTTTAATTAACGAAGGTGAGTTACCTATCGTTTATCTAACCTGAGATTTCTCCGCTTCAGAGGGAAACTGTCCTGACTATAGAACTGGAAAGAGAAATTAAAGGTACCTGGTATAGCTAGTCCTTCCTGCCGATTAAGATTTTAAGCTACAGCTGCAGAAGATGAATTTGTTGAAATAGCTGATACTCAGAAATTCAATCTGAAGAATTAACGCCTTTGAGTCACAAAGTCTTGGGGCTTGCGTCTCCAGCTGGGTTGGAATGAAAATTCATTTGTAGTATATGCTTTCTAGTATTTACCACTCTCTTTGAAGATTCCTGCTATTTACATGTAACAGTAACTAGAAACAGTGAACGTCAGAAAAGATAATTAATCTAAAGTAGACAACATTTTAAGCAGTTGTCCTGTATAGTTACACGTACACATTTGCCAGAAGTCACTCCCTCTTAGAAGAATTTTATTCCTTAAATTCTGAACTGCTTTAAAATGAGTGTCTAAATCCACCAACACAGTGGTGGAATGACTCTGGCTGAAATATTCCAGAGATAAGTCTGAAAGGATAATTGAATGAAGGCTGGGTCTAATTAGATGCATTCAACTTTGAAAATTTAAAATGAGTAACTACATTCCCAGCAATCTGATGTCAGTAGGGGACGTCAAGTTAAATTAATACCATAAATATTATGAAAATACATTAAGGGGCTGTATCGCATCTTCATACATTACATTCTTTAGGCCATTACACAAATTCATTTATCACTAGAAACAAAAGTAGTGAAAGGAAAATTAACTACTGCTGAGATGCCCTGAATTCTGCCACAACTCTTACTTTATTAAAACTTTTTAAGAAAAAAAAACAAAACACAAAGATTCACAAAAACAAGCTACATTGCTTTCAGACATCCATACCAGCTCTTGTTCTTGACTTATGTTAGCTTGCATAGCAAAAGGGTTGTTTCTCCTCTCACCCTCCCCCCCTTTAAATTGCCTTTAGTCACAGTTGGAAATTCAGCTTGGTTCCTAAGATGAAGGCAAACATTTATTTGCAACTGTTCCACGACATTACAAACAACTAGCTGCTGCTGAGTTGCAGCAAAGAACTATTTTTATTCAGGGTCTGCAAAACGTTCAGGCACAATCCCAACGAAAGTGCCAGATGTCACGAGAATTTAAGTCACACATCATGACACAAAGGAAACAGCTAATATAAAAGCATTAACGTCCGGTCAAACAGCAAAAGCATAATTCTAAAAAAAAAAATAAATAAAGGAAGCGATTTCCTGCTTCCCAGAAAGCCCATGCTTCAAAGTTGTTTTTTATTTTGTTTTGTTTTTTAATGTATGTTTTTCTGTCTCATTATATGCCTGATGTACATAGAAAAATGAAGCAATAACACTAAATATTTTTCTCTAAACCATCTGCCAAGTGTTTTCACCAACTCCTTTATCCCTTTTGAGTTTGAACCCATTTTTGCAAGGGAACACAAAAGGAATCTTAGGAAACTTATTACAAGTTATTCAACTTTTGTAGTCAATATTTGTCTTGAGTTTGAAGTTTAAGTGCTTCTTGCAGTATCTTAGGGAAAATGAGGGTTGAGAGTTGCTACAGCTGGTAGACCATCAATCATCAAAACCAACTTGCAACACGATGCCTAGTTATTATCACTCTGGTTTGAAATGAAGGTAAGCATATTTAATGGTGTAGAGAAGCAAAATTCCCTCTGCCACAGAAAAGTGAAATTTCCAGTTAAAAGATCATAACTGTTTATAATGTATTAAGACGTCCAAAAAGACCAATAAAAACTAAACAGTCCTATCTAGAAACAGGACTGAAAAAGACATGATTATGACAGAATAAGCAACCAGACAAAAAAAATCAGGAGCTTTTTCTAAGTGTATTTGAAGAAATCATAGTAAACAAATACCTGCACACACACGAATTTTACAGAAAGGTCAGTGCACATTTTCAATTGTTGGTGGGGATCAAAATGAAGAATATCTGAGGGTACAGAAGATTCTTATTTTCTGAACAGATAAATCTACATTAAGATTGTTCTAGAAATTGAGGAAGAACATTCCTGTGAATTACAGTTGCCACAGTTATCTAAATCCTTGCAGTAGGAGCCATCTCCCCCAGATTTTACTGCCACAGTGTAAGAAAATCAAAAAAAAAAAAAAAAAACCTACAAAAATTCTACACATACAACCCACTCTACTGCTAATGTATCTCAGATATCAGTGCAACTTGTTTTTAACCGGAGGTCCAGTGGTGTTTTTTTCTGGAGGGTGGGGAAGGATTTATTCTTTACTACTGACTAAAATCCTCAGCATGAAGCTTACACAAGCATGGTTTATGTTATCTGTTCAAGATAACACTTGCCATCCTTAAAATAGTATTCAGCCAGTATTTTAGTAAGATTCCAACCAGAAGTATTTCATTGCTTTCCCTCTCTACCATTTAATTTACAATTGAATATGATGCATACCAAATCATAAATCTAAAACTTCATTTTAGAAGTAAATTATTGATCAGGTCATCTTCGCAGATTATTTAGAATTTACAGCTAGTTAAAAACTATAACCAAAAAGTCAGTTTGTCCCAGCAGCTTAGTGTACACAGACTGTTACAGAAGATATGCAGGAAGTATTTATTCCTTACACAGGTAATACATTTTCAAACTGAATTTATAAAGGCAACAAGACTTTAAACAGTTATGACTTTTTTCATTAGCCAGAGAGGCTCTCCTCACACCAACACCTTGGCAAATCTTGTTCAGTGCAAATGCTGAGAAATGGATCTGTTCTAATACCAGGAATTTAAAATAATTAGATGTAATAAAACTTACTTTTCAGAAATAATTTAAGACTACACACCAAAAGTTACGGGATTTGTTGGATTTCCTAATACTAAAAAAGCAGAAGATTGTCATCTCTATTGCTACCTTAACTTCTGATAAGCCCACAGACAAATCTAAGTATCAAAAAACAGATAAATTACATCCTGCGACCTTAATGCCAGCTAAATTTCAAGAACTTGGACTAGTACAATTTTGTCTGCCTCAAAAGCTACTTAATATCACTCCAAACATCTGCTCAGTTCTCTCATGCAGAAGTATGCCCTCAATACCTCCTCTAGAGGAAATCACAGGAAATAACACTTAACAGATCTAATTGAGCTATTTTCAATGTTTAATTAAAATTATTAAAAGCCTACTTCTCTGTTCACACTTCTTCTAATGCAATAATTGCTGGGCAGTAATACTTCTAGAATGACCTCCATGTTCAGTTGTACAGATCCCAAATTTACTTTAGGTAATCACGGACAGGAAATGAGGCTAACTTAGCCCAGGAAGCCCACTGCACAAACATTGCAATGTACACAATCTACACGGACACTTTAATAGTGAGCAAGAAAAAAAGCACAAGTATATCAAAGCTACATTATTTCTTTCCCAAGCTATTATTGCAAGCAGTGTAAGAATGACAAAAACATCAAATGTTTACAACACAGGATGCAGCAGGGCTTCCAACTATGGCTCAATGTCTGCAGCATACTTGCTAACACTGCTGCAACCAAAAGCTGCAAGAAGTCACCTTCATTACACAAACTTTTTGCATGCTAATTAATATGAAATGTTCTATCGATTTCCTGCTAATTACAAACTTATGCATCTAGCAACTTCTACCTTAAACTTACTTTTTAAAAAAGTGATTTTCAATTTGCTTTTGTCATGGAAAATTAATCTGCAGTGAAGGTCACTTCCACTCAACCTCTACTTTTAATTAAAAAATAACCTCAACAGCAATCTTTTATGCTTCTTTGCACATTAGTTTCTTCTGTGAATGATGAGGGTTTTCTATGAACTTCCACAAAGCAGATGTGAGAAACCGAGCCTTAAAAAAAAATAAATAAATAAGGAAAGCAGTAGGTAACTTCCTTTTCAGATTAACTGAATTTGAATTTTCAAATACATTTAAGGCATCCGCCACTTACTAGCCATCAGAACATATCCTGCTTTTCATTGCTTTTCTTTACTAAATAGCTGGTCTCTGATCAACTCAACTGACATAACGATACACAACAGACATTAAAAAAAAAAAAAAAGCAGATGAAAATACTACCTAAAACTGAAAAACTGAAAGGCAAACTATACAAAACAAAGATTTTAAAGATTTTTGAAGTATTTAAGCTGCCTGCTTCTTACTAGATGCTCTTCTGTAAGTAGTATTTGTAAAACCAGTATTCATATAGTCCAAAATAGAGCTTTCAAGCAGCACTGTCAACTGCATGTTTCTTTTATAATCATAACCCTGAAAGCAGTATGTGGGCCGTGTTGGCTGCTCACAAGCCCTTTGCCACCACTTGCATATTTTCTTCTTCACTATCGATCTACATATTTCCCACATGGACAGAATTTGAAACTTGCACAGACTCCTACCTACCATTAGCAGGCTGCTCCTGGAACCAGTTAAGTATATAAAAGTTAAAGAGCGATGCAGCATAAGAATACTCTATCCCTAAATTCCATGTCTGTAGGCTCTGGGAATAAGTATTTCTTACAGAAGCTATCTACCACTGTGTGTTCAAGCATGGGGGGCTTCGTTTTGGTTTGGGTGTTTTGTGTCTTGTTTTCTTGATTTTCAGCTTTGACCAGTTTCAAATGGGTGCCCAAAAGCAATGAAATAAACCGTCATTTAACTTCTGTCTCAGTGGTAAAGGGAAAACACCTTGATTCAACATCAACATCATATCAACATCATGATTCAGAGAACAAATCTTTGACACAGATAAAAATCAGGTGCTGGTAATTGAAGTGTATTATCTGTTTTGCAAAGTGATGTTATTAAAGATATATATACACATAGGATATTGATGTATATATATATACACATATATATATATATATATATATTCACACACACACACAGTTAACTTTTTACACTGTGTTTCACAGTAGTTTTACCTTAATTGAATTATCGACTTTCCATTATGCCTAAGTCTTTCACTAATATATCAAATATCCTCGAACAACATGCACACCATAGCCAAGCTTGAATGCTTACTGTACTTCTTTTCAAAAAGGTCCATTCAAAGACTGCCAACAAGCCAAAGAAGCTGGGTATTCCAACAGCGGGATTTATATGATTAAGCCTGAAAACAGTAATGAACCGATGCAGCTATGGTGTGAGAACAGCTTGGACCCTGGAGGATGGGCAGTTATTCAGAAGAGGACAGATGGCTCTGTCAACTTTTTCAGGAACTGGGACAGTTACAAGGTAAACTCAAATTCTGAAAATCAGCAGCTTCATTTTGATGTGACAGTGACCACGCTATCAAGAAAGTACTAACATTTCCAAAGCAATTCTTCATTCCAAATGTTTCTACTGAATGATATAGTGAAGTGTTGGAAATAGCTAGTTGCTTAAGTTAGAAAGGAAATTCATCATCCAGAAGGGTCATTCCTCAGAGAGGGCTATATTTCAGTGGGAACGTTCCCTTTCACTGAAAGCATTACTTAACTTTGTATTGACTGACTTACAGTCTGAAATAGCCTGCATTTGTAACGCCCAACAGCAATGGCTGAGAAACACACTATCCTAGACAGCGACTGGGAAGTTATTTATTACAAGGACCTAACTAAACACATGCTTTCTATTAACACACAGAGAACTATAATAAATACTGAAAAAGCTTAATCATCTCCCCTATGAGTAAGCAATCACAGCCAGTAGAATTATTCATTTAGGCACAGTAATAGATTTGTGGGATCACGGCCTCAACTTGAAAATATTCCTAGCAATGAATTTAAACTAGAAGAGTTTTAAACTAAAAGAGGATATATTTAGACCAGATATAAGGAGGAAATTCTTTACTGTGAGGGTGGTGAGGCCCTGGCCCAGGCTGCCCAGAGGAGCTGTGGCTGCCCCATCCCTGGCTGTGCCCAAGGCCAGGCTGGATGGGGCTGGGGACAGCCTGGGCTGGTGGGAGGTGTCCCTGCCCATGGCTGGGAGCTGGAACTGGATCGGCTTGAAGGTCCCTTCCAACCCAAACCATGCTGTGATAAAAGGAATCGACCTATACCTTGAAGATTACATTAGATAACTCCTGAACGTGTAAGGACTGGTATGAGGGAAACACATAACCATGATATTATGCACTAGAAAACATAATACCTAGGAAAAAAAAAAGTCGCTTTGGTTTAACTACATGCTAGACAAGAAATATGAACATCTTTTTATAATACTGTCCTAATTTCATTCATACAGGACAAAGTTTTTCCCTGTGACACTGTGCTCGCTTTAAATTGAGCTGCAATTCTCATGTGTTAATATTGAAGAGAAAACTAAGCCATGTTTAACTCAGTGAATATTCTGAAGATATCATATATGCAAAGAAAATGATAAGATTACTATGAGGATTTTCATTTTCTGCATTGCATTTGTAGAATTTTATCATTCAAATCTTAATTATTCCTCTGTAGCAGTTATTCAATGTCTTTACTTCTTAGAACAGTGGTGAGTATCGTCCCCACCCCAACATGCCATAGGGTAGTTATGGCATCTCTTATGAAGTAGTTGTTAACATTTTAAACATAAAACAATGGAAGTTTATTAAGTCTGTAACTGGTGTGTAATGGCAGCTCAACCTTGACTAAACTTGCTCCCAGGTGATTTATCACTTAAGCACCATGTCCAATATTTCCTTAAACACCCCCAGGGACGGTGATGCCACCACCTCCCCCGGGGAACCCGTCCCAATGCCTGACCACACTTTCTGAGGAGAAATTTCTCTAATTTCCAACCTGAACCTCCCCGGCACAACTTGAGGCCGTTCCCTCTAGTCCTATCACTAGTTACCTGTGAGAAGAGGCCGACCCCCTGCTCTCTACCCCTTCCTTTCAGGCAGTTGCAGAGAGCAATGAGGCCTCCCCTGAGCCTCCTCTTCCCCAGCCCAAACACCCCCAGTTCCCTCAGCTGCCCCTCACAGGACTTGTGTCCCAAGCCCTTACCCAGCTTCATAGCCCTTCTCTGGACACGCTCCAGGGCCTCGATGTGCTTCTCGTAGTGAGGGGCCCAAAGCTGAACACAGCACTCGAGGTGCAGCCTCACCAGAGCAGAGCACAGAGGGACGACCGCCTCCCTGGCCCTGCTGGCTGCACTATTCCTGACACAAGACAGGACACCAGTGGCCTTCTTGGTCACCTGGGCACACTGCTGGCTTATGTTCAGGTGAGCATCGACCAACACCCCCAGATGCTTTTCCTCTGCACAGCTTTCCAGCCACTCTACCCCAAGCCTGCAGGAGACGGGCACCGCTTTCATTTTAGGCAGTGGTATGATCCTACATCAACTTAATCGTAGAACTGCAGCTTGAGGTAGGGGCCTAGAACATTTCTTTACTGGAGAGAGACTTCCCCAGAAAGTGATTCCAAGTGGTATAAACTATATAATCGGTGACCTGAGAAGGAGGATAGGAAACCATCAGAACCTAGGAAGCCTAACAGGTAGCTATGATGGGAGAATGTAACTTCCTTCACTACAGCTCCAAACACTAACACCACTGATTCGCTCGGGGATAAGAGACAACAGGCACGAAGTATCACTTCACGGATACCAAACTGGTAATCTGTGATTTCAAAGGAAAGTTGTCTTTAGTTTTCATTTCTATAGTAAGCCTAACAGAGAGTATAGATGAATTATGTGATAAAATTGACACTAAAAATCAATGCTAGCTGCATAGAAAGGCAACAAAAATTTTGTTACCTGAAAAATTGAAATTGTTCATCCATAATCACCTTTTCGAACCTAGAAACATACCTCATTACAATTCATTGTTCATACATTTTTATAAATCCATTAACTTAGCCAAAAATATGTTTTTTCAGCTCCTGTTCTCTCACCCTTTATCTTGAGAAGATGAGATCATAGAAAACAGACTATCTTGCTACCTTTGCTGATTCTGATACTACTTCGTGTTGCTGTAGCAGTCCAGTTGAATCAGTGGCTAAAGGCAGCAAAATAAAGCATTTAAATGTATGTGTCAAGCAGTCATTCTGGAGCTTAAATGGTTACAGTACCCCAGTTCTGTTGGTTTATACTACTCCTGCTGAAAAAAAAAATTATGACCAAGATAAACTAAGCAAATATCACCTTCTGATCTTCTATACAGAAAGGATTTGGAAACATTGATGGAGAATACTGGCTGGGACTAGAAAACATTTACATGCTTACCAATCAGGATAACTACAGACTACTGATTGAATTAGAGGACTGGAGCAATAAGAAGGTCTATGCAGAATACAGCAGTTTCCGCTTGGAGCCCGAAAATGAGTTCTACAGGCTACGCTTAGGAACATACCAAGGAAACGCAGGCGATTCCATGATATGGCACAACGGAAAGCAGTTTACAACACTGGACAGAGACAGGGATATGTATTCAGGTAAGGAAACTGGTATGTACTTGAAAAACAAATACAGTAATCCCATTAGTGATATCACCTTTAAAGAAGGAATTCATACAGATAAAGTACTCAAGTTCTGACAGAGCCATTCTACTAAAAGATGCTTCAAATAGGTAGAGACAACAAATTGCATTGACAGGGTCCCACTCAAGCCACTTCACGGTTCAGAAATTTCAATTCTATTATCTTCACTGCAGACACACTTGAGCAAGCTTTACAGTTAGCTCAACAACAACCTTGTCATTTACCTGTGATTCTTTGCAGAGTACCTTCCCAGGTGATCTCTCAGCAAGTAGTGAGAGGGCCATCAAACAACAACCTCCATGATCTGCATCTGGGTATAGGCTTAGTCACGTACCAATACATGAGAAACGGGCAGATGAGTTCATTTCATTCTCCTTACTGAAGAACAGTTCTTTTTGGTTCTTTTCTACTCTCTCTACCTTCCCCTTAAAGCCTTAGTGGTAAAAGAAAAGTTGCAGAGTGCAATAATTCATCTCCACTGAATAATAAGTCTTCACTTTTTCCTCAACTGTCAATAACCATGAAAGTACACAAACATTGCAAGCCCTTGAAGAAACCTCTAAGAGTAAATGCATCAGTTACAAGCAGCTTTGTGGAACTGTGGACCTGAGTGCTCCTTGGGACTGCATCAAGTCACATTACTTCCACTGAAGTATTTCTAAACAGCACATAACCCGAGTGCTTTAAATGCTAGCTCACAGAGAAGCACCACTGGTATTTTGAAGAGAGTTGGTCTCCTTAGTTTTCAGCTGCCTTGTTAAGTACTGTGTTAATAATCTTCCCTCTAAGCAACAGGTGTTACAACAGAACACGTAATTTAGGTAGAAGCAGCAACTGATAGGACTACAACATAACATGAAATGCCAAGAAGTCCCTGCTAAGAACATGCAAGTGTTTGCTGATCTTTAGCATTTCTCCTCTTTGAACACTGAGGTTTAATGATTTCTCTCTGCTCCACAGGAAACTGCGCTCATTTTCACAAAGGCGGCTGGTGGTACAACGCGTGCGCACATTCGAATCTCAATGGCGTCTGGTACAGAGGCGGCCACTACAGGAGCAAGTATCAGGATGGGATATTTTGGGCTGAGTACCGGGGAGGTTCCTACTCCTTGAAAGCAGTTCAGATGATGATCAGACCTATAGACTGAGGAGGAAAATCCCACAGTGCTCAAGCAATCAAGTATAAACTTCTCAGCGCTTGAGTTCCAGAAAAATAAAATATTACTTTAAAATCATTATTTTGCACAATCTGCCCCTGCAAAATGCAGGCCTATGATTTTCCTGTCTTTTTCCCAAGTTGTGTTCCCCATCCTACCTCCCCTTTTTTCCCCCCACAGAAACTTTTTCTACTGTAAACGACAGTGTTTTTTTTAAACATACATTCACAAAAGCAAATGTTCACATTTGCAAAGCATATTTATCTTTTTTCAAGTCCAACATACTTTATGCAAACAGTCATTAAGGCTGGTAAAAAAAAAAATCCATAAAAAATGACAAGATATAAGCTTTTTCAGTTAAAAAGCTTATGCTTTTTCAGGTCAGCTCAACCCTTAAATGTAAATATGTGAAATGACATTGTCTTGCTTTAATGTGAAAATCGATTAGTTATTTAACAATTTATTTAAAAACGTTGGTATTACTTTCAATGAAAATCTGACTTCACATTACTGTTTAAGATTTACTCCAGGAAGCTACCCAAAAAATTGAAGGCATTCTATCTTTCCAGCTAGGGGAGGTTTTTCAACCAATAATTATTTCAAAATGAAGTGGTTAATTAAACATAAAATATAAAATTTCTTAATGGTGTAGAGAATTCCTTAAGACCTGCATATCCTACCTTCTATAGAATACCTACACAGTGTTCCTCATGTAAGAAAAAGAAATGAATTGTATGAAGCAGTTGATAAACTCAAGACAACCAAACTGATTTTTTAATATATTTTTTTAAACTTCCCCCTTTCAAACATCCTACTTAAACAAAAACATCTCTCGATACTTTGAACTTAGATGGCAAAATGAAAAGTGCTGATAATACAATCATGGCTTGACACTTGGAGACCCCTCTCCTGCTCCAGTTAGGAGTGATGAGGTCTGAACAGATGTCCACATGCAGTGGTTTACAGGACCACATCTCTGCATATTAACAGAAGTTTTCCTCCCAACACAGCTTTCTGCTGACATAGATTAGGAATTAGCTCCGAGTGTATTCTCCCTGCCACCCCCAACCTTGGGCTGCTCTTACAACATATTTCCTCTTCCCCTCTGTAGGTACTACTATGATATTCTCTATTAATTTTTTTTGCCTTCTGGGTATCTATTTCCACTGGGATTAATATGTAATTTTCCCAACTTTGAAGAAATGCCATAAAAGATACTTAAAAAAATCTGAAACAAAATGTTCACTTTAGGTACTAGAATCTATACAATAAGAAGGAAGATTTTAGTCTCAAAAGGATTCAATAACCAGAATTAGCTATACAGTTTATCTAATTTAATCTGATACCACACAAAATTAATATGTTCTGAATTGTAACCAATGCATTTGTTTGGCACTTCATGTATTCCTTCAGAATCTTAAATAACTTTGTCCCTGTTTAACCTAAGAAACGCTAATAGAAGAATCTAATATTGTCGTTATGTTTAAATTAATCAATACCTAATGTTGTTGTCTGAATTGATTGATACCAGCAGCTAGGAAAAACATTGTTTGCAATTCAAAGGAGAGAAAATAACATTTTGGTTTCAAAACACATTCTCTAGATAAAGCTTCACTGATCATTATATGGCTGCAAGGGTTGTAGTTAGGCTTTTGGTCAAAGCTAACGCGTCTCTGTGTTTCATCAATATTTAAGTGAGGGCAGGGAAAGGGGAAAAAAAGACGATCAGTCCCAACATATTTCGTTCCCAAATCACAAGAATTTCAACTGGCACAAACATTTAAGATTACAATCCTGATATTGGTCTTCACATAAGGAGTATGTTTGTTACAAATGCTGTACAGTGTTCTATAAAATTCTTTTTAATCGCAAATGCTTGAAATTCAGACCATCTGTAGTCTCTTCTTTTTTCTATGATAGCTGGTTAGAAAAGCAGTTCAGGTAAATTTAAAAACTGAAAATGCCCTTTGAAATGAAATGGTCTTTAATGAACACTTTTGTCAGGTCTAGTTGCTTCAACCTACAGATTGGGTCTCCTTGGAAGACATCTTACTCTACCACAAGAATCTATTGCCTGCTACAAAAATATTGTTTGTTTATTCAGAACAGTCAGTGAAAGGTGTATTTTACAGCCACCCCCTCAAGTGAAATTAGCTGGCAATCAGCCCTTAAATTTAATCTTATATATTAGAAGCCTGAAATAGTCTCCCTTGATTTAAAGCTACAGAATGAGGTTAACTAAAAATGACTATAAACATACCTAGAAAATTCCGACTGCGCAAATGCCGTGCTCTTAGAGGAAAGAATTCACATTAAGTTGCCAGTTTGTGATTATAAGAAGGGACAGTGTGACACCTCTTCCTCAGGTTGGTTCGCACTGCATAATACTTTACACTACTTTCAGATACCTGCAATTCTATCAGTTCTTAATGTTTGGTTCAAATCTTCTAAAGCAGGGTAAGCAACTCAGAAAACTTCATATTTTATTTCACATTTTTCTGAAACGCTCTTCAGAAGAGGCTGTAGCATCCCTGAAGTTTTTTGCACTGGACATTCAGAAGCCATCTGTCACTGCAGGACAGAGCTTTCACCATTTGTGTATTCTCAGTCCAAATATAAATAAACAGACCTTGAAAAAGTTTAACCTGTACTAAAGCCTGAAACAGTTTGCAAAAATATCTCCAAAGTCTATTTGCAAGCATTATCACTGAGCTGAATATTCAGCAGATGGATACTTTAATAACCTACCTGTTTTTTTCCATTTCTGGATATAGTTCCTGAAAGACAACTGTAAGGAAATATTTCACAGGGTAGTACTGCTTAGTTAAATAAAAAACTTACTTCAAGAGACGACTCAATTGTTTCATTGTGCAACCTCAGATTTGTCAGAATTCCACTGTAAGAACCCTTTTGAGAAAGTATTTTCGTTCTGAGGCAAAACACAACATCCTCCACATAGTTCCCATTTGTCTGGCTACTTTAGTGGGACAGGTGATGCAACAGTGATGACCTACCCCAGAGCAGGTAATGACTTCATGCTGCACAATGCTATTGCCATCACACACCTAATATTGCTCTCCCATTTAAGCTGGAGAGCCCACACCGATGTGTTGCTCTTCGCTTGCACTTCTAGAACTTGGGAATCAAGTCACTGTTCTCATTGCATCAAGGAACTGAAAAATTTTTATGATTTCTTTTTCCCCCTAGTTAAGTGTAGAAGAACATCTTTACCTTGTCCATGGCAAGCAAGCTGTGGTAAGTAATAAGAAAACAATCAGTACTTCTGTGGCTCAAAAAGCATTTCCATCACAAAGACCACACAAGAAAACATTTAAGCTTTACACTACAATGCTAAGACAGTTGAGAAAAAAGCTCTGCACAAGTATTTGGTGCCATGGCAAGTCTGGTGAACTCTGAAAGGTAAAACACTCATCCCGGGATTCTCAGCTGAGATCCCTTAATGTGCTCCCTTTCCTGATGACCTTCCAACAGAGTCCTTCTTGACCTGGGCCAGCATTACTGCGGCGGGGGTTTGTGATGACAAATATTCCTCTGTGGAAGACTCGATTCTCCGCACTCTTCTAAAAAGCAGTTTGAGAGAACAGCAACTTTGGGATCCCTGAGTCACCCCTGAAGGGATCCCTGCTCCAACCCTCCTTTCTCTGGGAAAGGAAGCTGGGTTACTTCTGTTCCATATGACACACAGATTAATGGAAATGTCTTGAAAACAGAATTTTTAGAAGTAATCCTTCTGCAAACCTACTCATGTCTTACTGGAGATTAAAGCTCTGATCAGATGAGAAGACTTGGACTCAATAGCCAACCTTCCAAGATAGATCCGTGTTTATCACGCCTGTAGTTGCAAAGCAATTTTGTTCTTTTTGCCACATATTTAAATCTTACAAAATTAATTTGAGAGGGAGTGCATCACTAGGTGTTTCCTATTTCTCTGGAGAATTTAAGGAAAATGTTTGAGACTTTGAGACTAAATACTTTATGTCTTTAGTGAGAGTTCATGCTGTATGAAACCAGGCCACAAAACATTCTTTAACTACAGTTGGTCACAGCAAAAAGCATTAACCCCCTCCTTCTTTCTAGGCAGAAAAATATGTATTTGACTTCCATAAATTATCAATTCAATCTTAACGCTTACTCTAAACCAAAACTTGCACAAGAGTTTTCTCACATATAAAGAGGAAAACATCTGTAACAGAACAAAACTTGCTTTCCAACATTTTGGTCTTTTAATTATACACTTGCAGGTATTAAGGCAGCATTTTTAAAACATCAGACACCAAATACACCCAAACTTGAAGATTTCTCTGTACAGCAGTAAGTTGCAGAAGACCATAATGGCAAGGGACAGAGTATCATGAGACTTGGAAAAATCTGAGAGTGGGTTGGCTTGAGACTTTCTAATTGGCAAGGAAACAATTTGAGCCTGGCTTCGCATTTCATAAATCACAGCATATAGGTAAAAAGCTTCTGGACAGCTAGAAACTCCATTTCAGAAGCATACAGAGACCGCATGTCCTACACATGTGCACATGGAAGAGGAAGCCACAAAATGGTACGTTTAATCGCATCACACTCTGGTTGGCTTCTTTGTCCCTTTTAATTCAAGCCTAGTTCAACTAGCTATGTCAACAGCTGGGGTAGTATGTGATCGTGTGCCACACTGGCACTTCTCACACCTGCACTTCAGACAAAATGGGCTCACGCTGAGTCTTTCAGAGCTCCATTTTCAGTATGAACAATTACCAACATCTGATTACTTGAAAACACAGGAAATTAACAGCTGCTAAGATCATGTTGGAACTGATGGATTTTTCTGGGATGTAACACGGAAGTGAAAAATGAGGACAGAATGACAAACTCTATAGAACAGCTTGTCCTTACAATTATTATTGGCTCTCTAGAGCGAAGTTTTTTTTTTTTCTAGTACAAAGTACATAAAATTCCTGCAACTCCACAAAAACAGAATATATGCATTTTAAAGGTATTCCAGATACTAACACCAAATGATGGTAATGTTTATCACATCAAGCTACGAAGCAAATGAAGTAGTATTGTGATGAGCTATTGATCACAGCTTAAAAAGGCTATCAAGTTTTTATTTATTTAATCTCATGTCGTTAGAGCAAAGATTATAGGTGACCACATGAGGTCATCTTGAATTTAGGTGTGAGAGCACCTGATATCTACAAAAATATCAAGTTTTTCTCCTCCTGGAAAAAGGAAAAGATGTGTAAACTTTTCCTTAATTACCGACATCTTATGATACTAAAGAAAAGCTACATTATAAGAGTACACATCACTCTAAACCAAATAAAACAGATATTAACACTAGCTTGGCAACAAAACCAATCAATAAATATATTTATTTATATAGCTTTCAAGATACAAAGGAATATCATTGACCCATCATTATTTCATAAATATGAGTCAGTACTATCCACCCATTTCACATGTCAGTTTAATATAATTAAATGCAACAACAGTTGCAGAATTTAGCATGTTCCAAACCCAAAGATCTATATTTATTTATCTCAGAGGCTGGTGATTTATCACTGCTCATAAATTAAAACCCTGAATTACTGTAACATTCAAATATTTTGCTCTTGAAGAGCGCTAGCAAGCCTAATAATTTAAGTAGTTCTCCAGAAGTCAACTGGTATATCTATAGAGCATATGGGAAAATAGTTTCCTAGAAAGCTGATACTATATGTAAAACCTGAAGTGTTTGTGAGGTTTAAAAGAAGTTTTCTTTCTGAAGCTAGTGAAGTTAATATAAGGTTCTATATTCTTCACTGAAGTATCAAAATAGTTTCATGCCTGCTTAAAAGATAGCGTTTAGTTTCTGTAATCACCAGAGAAGCATGTTTTTCATTAGTGTTTCTTCAGCTTACCTAAATAGGGAATACATGGAGTCATCTTCAAGCTGCTGATATAGTCTCTAAGCCTTTTGTAATTATCTTCTTTACTCATAACATACTCCAACTTTTCAAAGGTGGCTTTATCCTTCCGACTCAATAACTACAAAAAAAGGCAAAACCAAATGAGATTAAGTTTGATTGCTATGATTTCTCTTTACTCTTAAACGCATAGATTCATTTCCCCATATTTTTTGTTGTTAAATACAACTGCTTCAAGATTACAGCATTTACTCTTTAATGATGAGTACTTGGAGGATTAACAGAGAAAAGTAGCTATTTTGGCAGCAAATTTAGATAAGCCTTCTAGAGAATTAGTCAAATATAAACTTTGGTGTTCTGCAGGATCTTTCTGAAATAATAACAGTTTTCCAAAGACTAATCTAGCCAAAAGACAGCACAAGTTCACGTGCTGCCCACTTCTGCAGTATTTTAAAGTAGTATTTTATTCACTGTAATGATCTGTAAGTTATTGTTTTCTCATTAGAGGTACTGAGTTTTATACCAATCCAGTTCCACAAAAACCCAAACTCCAAATTGTGTTCTTATTCAAATGAAAACCCTTAAGAAATTAGTTTTCCAAAGAGCAAACCGGTATCATTAAGATTTGAAAAATAACTTTTATTAAACTACAATACTACTGCAAACTACAAGAGTTAAGATTTGATCCATTTTTCTCTACAAAAGGAATTATGCACTTGCATACAGGCTGCACCTATTGTTCTGCTAACTAGCAATTTTACTGTATCTTATTACTAGAGGAGCCATCACTTAGAATACAAAAGCAAGCCCTGGATTTTCAGTGTCCATTCTCTCCCACCCCAACACCTTCCTCTGACAGTATTAATGAAACTAAGTGCTCTTTACAAAACTGAGAAACTAAAATATTTTTGAAATATCTAACTGCACTACTGTGCAGTTGAAATAAAGCCTCTGATGACTTTATTTCAACTTAAAGCCAAAGTTTAAAGAAGCGTATAAGATGTTTACACTGAACATTTTGGGAGAAGACTCAGTGCTTGAGTGCTGACGAGATCCTCAGTAGTGCAAAATTACAAGGTGCAGATCAGTTTTTATTCCCTTTTCTCTTTCAAAAGAAGATCAGCTTATCTGAACATGACAGAAGTGGAAATGCCCCTTTTCTAAAGCTGTAATTTCAATATTCAAGTAACTTTTTTCTACCTACGTTTCCCATATCTTAGTCTTCATTAGGATAGCCACATGAGCAAATTGAACACAGGCTTTCAGAAGAAAGCCACTTTTCAAAAGTGAATTGTTTTCTAACATGTGCTGGTCTTCTGCATTTCGACAATTAATGGAACATTATTAGCTTTGGTTCCAATACTCTCATGAGCAACCACTCATAATCATTTCCAGGACAAAAGAACAACAGTAGACAGGCATAACTTCTTTCCAGCCACTGGAACATAACATTTATCGTTTGAAATTTATCTCCTCAAAGATGGTTGCAGTTTGAACAGCCTAGATGAGCCTTCCTTTAAAATATTCTAAAACATTTTGTCTCCACTGCATGTCTGGAAGGCTTTCTGTTGTTTTTTTGGACTAGAAGGTATGGCAAGACTAACAGGAATAGTAATGGCCTATATTCAGACTTGAATGGAATTAATTGGATTTTCCTCAAAATGCACTGAATTGCACGGTCTTGTTGAAGTTGAATATATCATTTCAGGCTCTTTGAATAATCTCTAAACAAGTAAAGCCTGTGTGAGTTTCCTTTGTGCTAATGGTGCGATTCACGTCCTGTGTCCAGTTCCTGCATTAGTGTACAGAGAGCCTGACAAAACCAAAGGTGTTATTCTGAGGAGAAGTAAGGACCTAATTATTATTTCTTCACTTTTGGAACTGCTTCTTTTTCTAGATAATATTTCTGCTATCTCTTTTGGTATCTTAGGCTCTGAGGATGCAAAGAACAGTAAAGAGACGTACATAGGCAGAGACAACAAAAGCCAAGACTGACAGCTTACAGTAGGAGAAGGGTTGAGAGACTTCCAGACGGCTCCTTGCTTTACAGCATGCCAGCACTGGAAACAACTTTTGAAACAGAAGAAAGGAGAGCTGAGGTTTCAGGGTGCTGGCAGAGCATGACAGGATTCACATCACCTAATTGCAGCTGCCTAATGATTATTTGTTTATACTGCTTAAGTTCAAGTTAAGTCATCTAGCTTCTTTTACATTAAATAGAGAGAAGCACATTCCTGGAAAAGTCCATGATTCAAGTTTTGAATGGGGTAAATCATATATTAGAAGCATTTATTACTCTCTAGAGTTCATTGGGGGTCCAGGCAATGGATGAGACAAGTAAATTTCAGACATATTCAGACGTGCTGTCAGATGATGTGATTTTTTTTTTTTTTTTTATATATTTTAAGAAGATTAAGATTAGATTACCAAGCAAATATTTAATGGCTCCTTTCAACTCTAGAGTCCAACCACATAAGGTGACTTTCTTAGGGAGCAAGTATACTTGCAGCTGTTTTCCTGACTATAAAAGTTAGGTCAATTGCAAATTACTACAAATTTGCAAAAAAGGAGCAAGAAACACTCCCTTGTTGAATGTTTTGGAACACTGTCGTATAACTTAATCAAGTGATAGTAGTGTCTTGCTTGGTGTGCCTTTTTACATGTCTTTTCTTGCTTTTACTATACCGAAAACAAAAGGCTTAGAATTACTTCAAGAATTTATAAGCTGAACTTCCAAGAGAAAGACCTCTAAATCAGTTTGCAGTACACATTGCTAGGAGCTATCCTGCAACTTTAATTTGCAGAGGCATATAAAAGATGATGAAAAGCATAGATTATCTTGGGACCATAGAATTTAAAAACACCTGCAGAAACATGGAAGATGTTACCTGGCATTTCAGAAGTTGGAAGAAGGGCAAGGTTTAAAGACTGATATATACGCCAGTGGCATAACAACAATCTTCCTAAGAATTGAAAACAAGTGTTTCTAGTTGATGAAGTAGGAAAGAAACTGGAAACTCCCGGGTAGTAACTAGTATGGTTATATTAATATATAGGTAAAGCAGGTACTCTTTTTGAGTCATGCACAAAAAGCAATTTGGCATCACAGTTACATAAAGCTGTTGAGACAACACAATGACAAAAACAGAAAAACAGAAGTCAGCCTCAAGAACACTCTGAAGTGTTAATTTCATATAGATTTTCTTAGAGAGATTTTGGTATTCTGAAACAAGAAGTCTTAATTGAATACTTGCAAAACGTGCACAGAATTCTAGGTGAGTATCTTGGCACGAGTGATTTAAATCACTTTTGTTAACATTTATCAGCTGAGCAACATTATCATTCGTTTTTTCGTGACTTTGGTGGGGAAGGAAACAGGATGAAAAAAACACTTTTTGCAATATACAAGGATGTGCAGACGTATGTAGAGAAAGTTTTTAAATCTTTTTTAGCTATTTGTAAGGATACCTTGCTCAGGAATATTTCAGTCACCCGATAACTTCCATCACACTTGAAAATATTCATCTGATCACATTGTATAACTGAATCAAGCACAGTTTTCTCAACTTGAAGGTATGAGCTAAAGTTATTTCTAATGTACTGGTCATGAAGAATGCAACTGCACAACATTGATTCTAGTTAATTAATTCAGAGAACACGTCAAAATGTTTCCGAAGAAAGCAATTCTTTCTTAACTGTACAAATCTAAAAATATGCAGTTGCTGTAACTATGAAAATAATTCTGAAAACTCTGATGAAGATCACTAGATTTAGTTATCAGTAAAAGAAACTAAAAATCTCTTTATGGAAACTGAATCAAGAGTTTCTGAACATCTGTTCTCCATAGCAAAAAAAATTCCAACAGCATAAACCCCTAAATGATTAAAATATGACCCACTTTGGCATTCATAATTTTCCAGCAACTAAATACAAAATAGCTTCTGGCCAAATTAAAAGCCTCTGCATTTAGCAGAATCTGTAGGGAGCTATTTTTCAAAAGGAAAATATTTCTATGCCAGAATGGAAAAAAACTCAACAGGAAACCATAGACTTAAAATGCAGTAGAAACATTATGTACACAGCACAAGAAGATTAGGAATATCTGTAATAATTATTGCAACCTTGAAAATAAGCTACAGAATGTTGTATTTGTCTAAGAATAAATTAAAATCTCTCCAATGTCCTGCTGTAGTCACTTACCGCCCATGTTTTAGTCAGCCTGAAGATCGGAGCACTCTGTAGACCTGACACAACTGCCATAAGAGCATGCAGATTATTCAGCTCATACAGTTTCTGAGGACAAAAACACATACAAAAACAAACATTTCAAGTGCTGTCAACAGGTAATACAGAATAAATAACAATCTAAAGTGAAGAAGTCTTGCATGTTCTACAATGAACATTTTATTATAGTGAGATGCTGTATCACTTTTAAGGCACCTTCTAATTTTTCATTGTTGCTTCTGTACTGTTTTGGATTATATCACACTTGCCATTTCATTCTCCAGAGAGAGACATTCCAAAAATATATATATACGTACACATTTTGGGACATATACCAGATATCCTCAAACCCAACAAATTCCTTTCTTTGAAAATTCATCAGAATTTTCAAACTTAACATGCCAAGAAGGATAACACGGTTGTGAATGATGTGATTATGGGAGTATTCAATATCGTAAATACATTTTGCACAACAGGCTTATAGAGCTACCAAGGCTGCATCAAAACACCTAGAAAAGTTGATGCAGGAAGAAGTCAAGCAGGGTACATTTGAAAAGCCATGTACCTAGATTACCTCTCTCACTGTAAGGCAATTTGGGGGGTCTGAAAACCTAAAATTAATTCATGATATAAGATTATGAGGAATCCTTTCTTCTCCAAACACAGCTGACAAAGTCTTTTTTCCTCCTTGAAACTTAGCTTATCCAAGATGTCCTCATTAGGTAGCCATTCATGAGATAACAAAAAAAGTAAGGCAGATTTAGCCAGGTTCTGAATAAATCCTGAGTATCAGACTTTTTTTTTTTTTTTTTTTTTTTTTTTTTAAGGGAAGCTAGAAGCAAAACTGCAGGGACGGTTTTCCAGCTAGCAGTTTGGGAGCAGGTCAAATGATTCTCTCTCCTCTTTAAAGGCTAATGGTTCTCTGGTACTGTGTTAATGAATGATGTCCTCATACAGGAGTGCCGTGTTTAATGCTAACTATTGGGTCTCTGTAGTAGGAATTTGAGTCTGGGTGCCTGGAACTCCATGGTTCTGGTATGTCTACTGACTAGCAAAGTCTTTCCACACCCGCTGAATAAGAACCTCTCTCACTGATCATAACATTATCAGTGATGTGGATAAAGGGGATCATGTGCATGCACCCTCAGCCGGTTTGTAGATGATACCAAGTTAGATAGGAGTGTTGATCTGCTTGAGGGGAAGAAGGCTTTGCAGAGGGATAAGACAGCTCAATAGGTGCATCCTATTTTATGGCATTCAACAAGGGTAAGTGTCAGACCCTGCACGTGGGTCATAACAACCCCATGCAGCAGTACAGGCCTAGGGAAGAGGGCCTGGAAAGGTGCCTGGCAGAAAAGGAGCTGAGTGTGCTGCGTGAAAGCAGGCTGAAGATGAGCCAGGAGGGTGCCCAGGTGGCCAAGGCCAACAGCAGCCTGGTTTGTGTCAGAAATGGCGTGGCCAGCAGGACAAAGACCTCAGTGCTGGTGAGACTGCACCTCAAATATTGTGCTCAGTTTTGGGCCCCTCTCTACAAGAACATTGAGTTGCTCAAGCATGTCCGGAGAAGAGCAACAAGGCTGGCAAAGGGAGTAGAAAACAAGGCACGTGAGGAGTGGCTGAGGAACCCAGGGCTGTTTAGGCTGGAGAAGGGGAGGCTGAGGGGAGACCCCGTTGCTATCTGCAACTCCCTGACAGGACGCTGCAAGGAGGGGTTTGGTCTCTTTTCTCATGTGACAAACAATGGGACACAAGGAAAAGGCCTCCAGTTGTGCCAGGGGAGGTTAGACTGGGCATTAGGGAAAATTTCCTCATGGGGAGGGTGGTCAAGCACTGGAGCAGGGGAGTCCCCATCCCTGGAGGTATTTAAGAGATGCAAAGACGTGGCACTGAGGGACATGGGTTTGTGACAGGACTCGGTAGGTAAGGTTGACAGCTGGACTTAGTGATCTCAAACGTCTTTTCCAACCTAGATTGTTCTCTATACCATAGACCCATCCCTTCCAAACAGTATTGCCTGTCTTTGTCCAACCACTCACACAAACATCTATTTTTCTCCTCCACTTGCCCAAAAATAAGATAAAGTTCGCTGTCCTGAAGGATGCAGAACCATAACATGGCTGATTAAAAATAAAAATAAAAAGCCTTTCATAGCTGCTGCCAGCATTGAAACAGAAGTCATAACCAATTGAGATAGTCTGGGAACTTCAGGGGAATGCAATTAAGTCCAATTAGTTCATGCATAAAACAATATAGTATGAGATGCCATTAAAGGACTGCTAGCTATATAATAGATAGTCAGCACAAAAAGTTCAGTCTAGGGGATTTACAGCTTCTCTGAAAAGTTAATTAGTGCTTTGATAATAGCCTTGGCATAAACAGAAAATGGCACTAACTGCAGTAACTCAAAGCTAGCAGCCATATGTAAGCAAAGCCAAGATAATAGATACAGTAAATAAATTAGCAGATAAAAGCACCCCATGTATTTCCCCGGTTTTGTAATTGTCATTTTACAACTCACAGCTAAGAGATGCTCAATTGACTTTAATTGTTGAGGCACAATATCCTCTCTCAAAACCAGCAGAGTTTCAGCAAGCATCACTCTCTGCAGTCCACAAATGAGATCAGGCATGGTGTGCTGAGACCAAAGCAGGACTAAAACGCCCCATCAGAGCAGGACCACAACCAGGCCTGACCCAGCTCTGTTTCCAAGATCAGTTCTGTACTATGATCACTACAGAGGCACACCTTCCCTACATTTATGGAAGCAAATTTGTTTATGCCCATTTCATCAAACAAAATCCCCTCATTTTTAAAAATATATTACATGAAGGTACATTAACTCATCACATATCAAAAGCTATTTAAAAGATACCCTTAGAGCCTCTACATTTTTCAGTACTCTCAACCACTATGATCATGGCACAACTATTGAACAAAGGTTGTCAAATCTTACAAAATGAGTTTGTTTTGCACAAAATCTATTCAATCGAATTCCATGGAGGTAAAAATTTACTTTGTAGAAAAAAAAAAAAGTATAAAGACAAAATGTATTTGCAAGTTAGATACCAAAGTGGCCACCAAAAAAATGTCAATCATTTTTAGTACATAATCCAAGATGGTGACAGAAGTTATCTGCAGTAGCAGCCACTTTGAGGCAGCAAAAAGAAAGAATCCCACTCTTCACAGAACAATGATAAAGTTTCACTCTGTTTGAAGGGCCAGGATTCTGGCTCATCTACATCTGAGTCAAGATTTCCTGATCCTTTTCTTAGGAATGTCAGTCCTAATGGCTTTTAGGAAGGTACCAAAGGATAAGAGCTCTAAAGCGCTGAGTTCAGATACGCTTTTGAAACTGCTTTTAAAACAATATTAGATTCATATTATTCATGTCACAAATGAAAAAAAAGATAACAGATGCTTCCTCCCTTCCAGTAATAAAAGCAATTTGTGTTCTGACTGATACCGTTTGAACTGATTCTATAAATACTATTTGGCTTTATCCAACATCAGAAAACATTTGGTAAGTTATATTATCTAATGAAGAATATTTTAAATAAGTTTACATTGTGTTTCCTTATTTAAGCTTTTTTTTTTTTTTTTTTTTAAACAGAGGATTCAATTTCAGGGCTTTGGTCTGTCACTATTTCTGACAACTTTGTTACATACACAAGCCAAGCACCTATTCATGCCAGCAGATACAACCACAGCTAAACTGGGTGTCAGATAAATATTTACCTACGTGTATTTCTGAACTGACCAGCCTAAGTATAAGATCTTTCATCATGGTGAATCCCACAGTCTCCCCTCCCATCCACCCCCAATTCCTTACCTTTGCAGTTTTAATATAGTGGCTCAAAACCTCAGCTCTTATTTTTAACGTTTGTGCATGTAGAATCTCTCTGACAACCCAGAAGCTTACCTAAAAAGAAGAAAAGATGCTTTTTAAAATAGAGAATCAACGTTACACTTTTAGGATATTAATTTCACGAGTAACACATCGAAGTCTCACAGCATTCGAGTTCCATTTATAACATACGAACAAATTTAGAAGGTTCAAATGCTTGTACAATCAAGCAATATAACCCAAGCCCTAATAAAAGACCTTGATTTTTTTTCCTGTTATTCCACTCATTCTCACTAGCAATACCATCTACCGTTACACAATCAAGCAGTTGCTTGAATCAAATTAATAAACCCAATTTATGTTTAGAATTGAAAGATCCTTGTATCTTGTTACTTGCTTCACTTTCTCCAGTTCCTAACAGGTAACAATGCACTCCAGTACTTTGTTGGAGAGCACATGTTCTGCTTTTCTCACTAAACGTGTGGGTGGCTAAATTTGTCTTTGCAATCTTGTAAAAATTGTAGGAAAGGAAAGAAAAGAAAGAAAAGAAAGAAAAGAAAGAAAAGAAAGAAAAGAAAGAAAAGAAAGAAAAGAAAGAAAAGAAAGAAAAGAAAGAAAAGAAAGAAAAGAAAGAAAAGAAAGAAAAGAAAGAAAAGAAAGAAAAGAAAGAAAAGAAAGAAAAGAAAGAAAAGAAAGAAAAGAAAGAAAAGAAAGAAAAGAAAGAAAAGAAAGAAAAGAAAGAAAAGAAAGAAGTATGCCATCTACACAAACATACTCACTTTCCAACTAAGATTGAGGATGAGATGTCAGACAAGAAGCAAATCACAAAACCCTCAAACTTCAAAAATGTTCTCCCAAGAAAATTTATTAAGAGAGTCTACAGAATGAAGGAATATAAAAATCCCAATTGGGCTATATTCTGTTTCTGGTTTTCCATGACTACAAAGCCACACTACCCAACTCACAGATTTGTTAAAACTGCTTCAGCTCCAGTTTACTGGCACTTGCAAATTCTCAGCACCTCTGAAGAGAATAAACTGGTATCACCTGAACACTGGAACATAGGGTAGGAATCCTTCCTACCTTATGGGAGAAACCTATTACCTTAAAATAATAGAGAAATATTTTAAACTCTATGGCAGCAGAGTTCCACTCCCATTTAAATGAGAACCCCTGGAAAGAGGCTTTTAATACAGATACTTCTGTAGTCATGAGAGTGACAGTCACCTTTTAATAAGCTATGAAAAGGTTTTCATACCAAAGCCTAACAGCAATTCATAAATCCAGGTAGGCTGTAAGCTGGGGTTTATTATTTGTAACCTTATTGATGACTAAGCCAATTCCTGGCTAATATACAGTGTGCTATCATTCTCATTTGTTAAATTTCATTGAGTTCACATCACCTAGTATATAAATATTGCCAACATATTCAGTACAGCATGAAGGATGCCTCCTGCATTGATTAATTACCTGGACACTTCACAAAAGCTGTGAAAATATTTGAAAATATTTTGATAACATTTCTGCCTTCTAACTTTTCTCTCCCCTGCCCCCATACTTCAGCACAAAGAAGAATAGAATATAAACACCTCCAGATCTGCAGTAAAACAGTAGCAAAGAATTAGCAGAGGGTAAAAAGACTGAAACTTTTATTCATGTATTCAGTACATGTTAGGAAAAATAAATCAAAGCTTAGCAAGACACAGCTTAACTGCTATTTACAAAACTACTGAAAGTATATGAAGAAATGTATGCTACCATATGTAAACACTTGTCAACCTGTCGTGCTGCTCCGATTTTTAATGCTTCTAAACTACCGCTTGTAAACTAACATCACACACGCAAGTTCCTGCCCAAAATTTCAATTAAAAAATCCTATTTATCCTGTTTCACTCTGTACAGTATGACAGTTCTTCACACAGAATAGCACCAGAAGAGCCACATCTCAAATAAATAAATAAATAAAATTACATTTTCAGTGAAGGTAGCCTGATCTGATGAGAACCGAGATGTCAAAACACAAGAGCTCTGAAACTGGAAAACAGAAGAACTACCAAACAAGACAGTAAAAACCCACAAATCCTACAGAACTGCTTTCCTTTGGTCTGTTTTCTAAAGTCATGCCAGCCAGGAAATAAAAGCCATGGAGCTCAGTTTTATTTTCCATCCAAAAAAACAGCAACAACAAAAATACAACACGCAAAGCATCTCCTGAGAGACTGTTACTTTGATAAATGTAATAAATGGTCCTGTGCAAATAGTGTTACTATAAAATATGTAAGAAATAAATGCATAAATACTGAAGTATTCAGCAGTACTTCAAAGTATTGTCCAAAAAATTACACCTCAATTTGATGTTCTGCTGCAGTTACACAGCTTGAGAAAGCCAACTTTCCCCTGGAGTGGTAAGTTGCCAAAGAGATGCTTTCCCTTTGAAGATCAAAGAAATTTCAAGTTTTAACATCGGTTTTTGTATTGCAGAGAATCTCAGAGACAACACCACTCTGCTGTGCTTCACAGGCCCACATGCCTTCGATCAGATAAACAGAAATGTGAGCGAACAGGAGACTGCTTGCAGTAGGCCAGATTATAAAACACTTGCTCAAGACATGGAACAATGCTCGAGAGTGTTTGTAAGGAAGAAAAAACAAACAATTGAGCACCTTGGCCTTGGCTTCTATCGAAGCTCATCAGTCTCCCAGTAACACAAGCGGCGCACCACACGAGTACTCCTGTTTACTCAGTGAGCTCTGGTTTCTGTCCCAGTCCCAGCCAGACTGGGGTCTCAGCACTGCCAAGGTCTTGCGGGAAAACAAAACAAAGCCAACCCCAAACCCTCCCTCTCAGCTCAGAGCTCTCCAGTGCTTTCAGTGAAAGTAAGCAGGAGAACGAATTAAGCCAGTGACCATTTCCATTCCAGCCACCTCCACTCTTGGGTGTGTTTTCGCTGGCACTGATACTGTTTTTTTGGCTGGCCTTCCATTCGTTGATGTCTTGAAAAAGCACCATCTAATTTTTCCAAATATTTTTAAATAAACAAGTTAAACAAAGCTTTTTGTTTTAATCGGCCACAAATAACCACTTCTATATCTTATCCAGGTTCCTTTTTCACATTTATCGTGGATGGTCCTGTAGATATTTTGTGGTTATTTTGTTTAAAGCCTTCTCACTGCTTTTACATCTTATTTTTCCATATATTTGTGTGGTAATATTCTTCCTTATTAACATATAGGATCATGATCAACTTTGGAATATACCTTTCATGAGTCACAGTCTAAACTTTTGAAATTATCCTGAGCTTTCTCTATAATAATAGCTTTGCTATACTGGTACTTGTAAGCTCACAGTCACTGGTTCCAAACTAATTACGCCTTCTCTGTTAATCAGTAGATAAATTCAAGACTCTCTCTCTTTAATAGAGTTTCTGGACCATAATTTGAAATATTTGAAACATTCTGATACGCTACATAAAAAGATGGGATGTGGCATAAATTAGACAGCACTGACCTTGCATCTTTACAGGTACAGTAAAATCCGTGTCATTCCCCTGCCTGTTTCCAAAGAAAGAATGACCACCTCTCCCCCATACATGTTTTTTTAATTTTATGATAGTCCTAGAAAAATTTCACTACCATACTTGATGGCAACTTAGCAGAAAAGTACACTATTCAAAACAACACAAATTCTTCCTTCTTCCTTTCCCTTAGAATCCTATAATTTCATTTAAAAATAACAACAACAACGCGTTTCACAGTGACACTAAAACATACAGATTTTGCCTTTTACAAGGGGGGGTCTTTTGCTTTAAAAAAGCTGCTCAAAAGCACTGAATCTAGTTGACAAGCTTCTCTAATATTTTAAGCTCTATGGCAGCAGAGTTCCACTCCCATTTAAATGAGAACCCCTGGAAAGAGGCTTTTAATACAGATACTTCTGTAGTCATGAGAGTGACAGTCACCTTTTAATAAGCTATGAAAAGGTTTTCATACCAAAGCCTAACAGCAATTCGCAAATACTAATTTCCAGTAGGTAGAGAGCAACGTTTTGGTATGTAGGCAAACCTGATGATTTTGCACTATGACAGATTTATGAGTTACAACAGCATCAAATTATACAACTAACTTTCAGGAGAAAAAAAAAAAAAAAAAGCTTGCAAAAGGCAGGGATCAGAGCTTTAAAAAATTATGTAGAGAAACTGCACATCTTAAGAAAACATTTAATAGTAGCTGTGTAGATCTGTGCAGTACCGCATCACAACGTATGCTTCGAGAATAAAAGAATCCTGGCATGGAACGACTCGCTGACTTCTCTTCCCTGAACTTGAGCTGTTTTTACAGGCACCATATATAATTATCACATAACTAATGCTGGAAATACACTACTTCATTCTCAGTGGACTGCAATCAACTGCACATAATCATAACTGTTTCCAAAGCTCTATCAGCAGATCAATTTGCTGTGAAGCAGCTGTTACTGATTTAATATTCTTTTTACTTACAATGCGAGAGCTGTGCAAGACTTTTCGTTTGGCAAGTTGGGGGAAAAAGGGAAAGAGACAGATGCATGATGCATAATTTAAACCCAGTGAAGTTTCAAAGGTTAACAAAAGTTTGTTGAAATGTATTCACGGCCAATAAAGCCAAAAGTCATGATGATTTTATTGATCACGCGTTTTTAGCTCTAACCATTTGAACCCCGCAGGTAAATAGGGCAGGTGCCCAACAGCAACTGTGTCCTGCCGAACAATCAGCTGGCATAGATCTGATCTCAGAGAAGGTGGACCAGGCAAGGAAGATGAAAACTGCTTACTTCACTGTGCTACCTTATCCCTAGCTGCCACTGTCTATCCCATACAAATTCTTAGCTTTCACTGCTCCCAAAAAAGATAGTGAATCTAAATATAACTACTATTGGAATGAACAACCCCTCCACAATGATGCATTTTGAACCATAGGCACACACCACATCAAAACTTCTACGAAGTACGGCATCAGTAAGTCAAAAGTGGAGCTACCCAACTGAACGATAGAAATCTGCAACTGAAACACCCCCTACCCCTTCCCCCTTCCCCTCTGGTTCTACCATATGACGGTGGGACTGATGACTTTCCTTGGCACCAGAATAAAGACTGATGCAAACTTCTTGGAAGAAGCTCTTGGAAATGGTACGTCCCTCAGCCACCAAAGCCATATGCCGCAATTTCCCAGAGAATTGGTTAGACAAACTGACCCCAGCATCAATGGAGGGACCTGTCAAGTGAGAGAGGGGCACAACCAACTTTTATGGCTGTACAGAAAGTGTACACGCAGGGTAAGGATTACCTACAAACCTAGAACTCACAACAAGAAAATCTGAAACTACATTTGAAAACATCCCACTAAATGGAACGTCTCCATGAAGGACATCTGGAGAGACCCACAGGCTGCCTGTCCTTGCATCAATCTGTTCGTATGTTTATGTTCCCTAAAAAATGAGCTAGAGAAAGGGAAAGCTCAAATAAACTTCTGCCCTTTCCTGACTGCATCATTCCTTGCGACGCCCTCAGATGCAAAGCCAATGCAACAAAAGGGCGAGGTAGAAGGGAAACAAACAGTACAAGAAACTCTATAAACATCTGCTCAAAGCTAGCCACAGGGCTGCTTTGTATTCAAAATTCCCCTTCAGCATGCTGAAAAAATTTGAAATACAACAACACAGATCTTTAGTCAATTAAAACACCGAACAAGCTCAAAGACACTACAGAACTTGGAGTCACCTAGTTCCGTTATTCCTTCCAGAATGGCCTGGTCTTGACCTGCCTTTCAATCAAAAATAAAATCTCCTTGAAACAAAAGTATAGTAGGAAAAGGAAAACAAGACAGATGGAAGAGCCAGTCACAACCTGCAATCATCTAATGTGCACCATAGAATAATGAGAATATGAAAAGTTCCCTTTGGCAGTTAGCAAGGCTTTCTAAGGAAACAAGACTACCAAGTATTAGTAATAAACGTGCTACAAAAAAAAGGCAGGTTATTTCTAGCATTTTATTCTCTGTGTTTACTTTGTTGTAGGCACACAGTTTTTATAGAAATCCACACAAAATGTTTAAGACAGAATAAAAGAATATTACTCATCAAATTAAATCCATAATCAACCCAAACTGATTTGGTAAGTGTTGCACGGAAGGGTGAAATGTAGATACATCCTTAAAAGAAAGCTGAAATCTGGATTGGTCAAAAAAAAAAAATTTTTTTTAAAACACAAATAAGAATGGGAGACTTAAGAAAGGACTACAGTAATACACGTAAACTAATGGGATGTATGGAATTTGCGTGTTAATCTAAGAACACTACTTTTAGAAGTTTCCTAAACACTATTTAACAGTAGTGTTAAAGGTCTGAAACGCTGCTAAAGATGTTAACAACTACCTTTAAGTGACAGCTATCTCAGGCTATTTCTGGCCAGCTGTACAAGGCAGGCCTTCCCTCTCTCTCTGTCCTTAACATATTTTACTGGTTAGGTATTTTTAAACTGTGGTTCTGTAATGACAGTCAGTTCATCGCTTATTCACATAATCTGGCTTCCCCTCCTTACTTCTTGCTACTAAGTGTATTTTAACAATTCTTTCACATGTTTAAAGCTGTTTAGCCAATTGCTGCAGTTCTTTGGTGTTATACAACAAGAAAATAGGAGTGAGGTTCTTGAAGGCCCTCTCTACAAAAACATTTCAGAATATTCAGCAAAACAGTGTTTCTTTGAAGACACAACTTAGATGGATAAACAAGATCTCAAAATGCTGGAACCACCAGTTTTTCAGTGAGATTAATGTGAGATGGATCAGTGTAGAAACAGCCTCAGGCTAAACACAGCAACTTCAAAAGCTAAATCAGGAAAACTTCAACTAAACACTATGCAAGGGAGAAGAGGGGGAACAGAATTCAGTAGATGATGCTATAGTCACAAGAAGTTTGAGGCGTAACGTCATCTCTTCTGAATGTGTCCAAACCCATCCACAGAGAAGCACGTCAGCCATTAGATGGTTAAGGGATGTTGTAAATGTTGTAGATAAGTAATAGAGCTTGGTCAGATCCTGAATACGAGCAATAACGGAAAGCAAGAAAGTATACAACTGACAGAAAAAAACAACTGAAAGGGTTAGAGGCTTGGCCTGAGTTTGCGATGATTAACAAACATGTCTAAGATGTGAGACTGGGCACAGAAAACAGGTCTGGAAGGAAGCTTTTAAGTTTGAGACATTATTAAACATTTACAAGAGGAGATACAGGGGTAAGAGAATGACTTCATCTGAAATCCAAAATAAGGCATTACATAAATAAGTATTACAGTTTTGAGACTTGGTTGGCTAACCAACAGCTGGAGTTATGCAGCTTTAACAGAGGAAGAAGCTAAAATTGTAGTTTTAATTGATAAATTGGTTTTATAACCTTTTTTTTTCAACTACATATCTGAAACATTACGCCAAATGGAGAATTAAAACAAAGTTTTGTACAGTGTATGTGTTTGCGGTTTTTAAGTTTGCCTGGAATCGTCTTAAAAAGATGACCATACTGAGAAAAGGCTCTTATTTCTAGGGACAAACGCACCTCTGTGAAGCAAAAAACATTTAACTAACATAGAAAGAAATCATACCTAATTATTACTCCAGCAATCCTATATGGTAAGCCCTTAACCTCAAATGATGATCCTGTCTTTACGAAAAGGACAACCACCATTTTGGGGAAAAACCCTTCATATTTTCCTTATTTTATTCATCAGTGGCTGCTATTTAAAACAAAGCCACAACTATTTCTTCAGTACTGTCTTGGTCTTTCTGTATTTGCTGAAGATAAGGAACTGCTTTAAGCACATATTTGAAGTTTTCAAATAATCAGCTGTGATCAACAATAAAAGTGATGTGCCAGAACACTTAATTCCCCAGACCTTTTAAACATGTACATGTAATTACATTCAAAAAAAATAACTCACATGATTGAATCTTCTGGTGAAAGCAACTGCATTTGGAGCAGAACTATATTTCTCTTTTTTATTCCATCCACAGCTTGCCAGCTCCTGGGAGAACAAGGATGAGATTTCATTTTTTTGAACACCATATGTTCAGAGCCATAAGCATAAAGAGAGAGAAATCGTAAAAAAAAAAAAAATAAAAAAAAAAAATCAAAGTAACAGAGCAATAATACAATGAAGTAATAAACACAGAATAGCACTTTTCCTAATGTCTTTTGTACATTGAGATTTCACAGTATTTCTGTGGGATTTTGATTTTTTTAAGTAATTAGATTTTTGAAATGTATCTTTTGTTGAATTAGAAATGCTATTTTCTTAGTTCAGCTATTAGAAACCAGAGAGATAATTCAAGATTCATTTTATCATAGAAAATGTCAGTTTGAACATGAACCTGAGCTAGAGAGAGTTGCATGCCTTTTTGTTTTAATTACTTTCTGACGATATTTGAAGTCTCTTTAGATGATACACCTTGTTATATCAATCTAGACATGTCCCATTAATGCAACATGCCAGTTAATTTTATTATGGCTATGGAAGATGACAGTTTTGCTATTTCTTTATTTTAACACTTGATTTCCAATTTTCCCCTCCAAATGAGGGAATTTTATTTTAAGTTGAACAGTCAGCACTTAAATATTTTGTGGAGTTAAATGGAGCAAGGAGACCTCCTTAAAAAAATTAAAAGTCAGTTAATTGGTGTACTTAATTCCTCTTAAAAATTGTAGACCGTAACAATTTAACAAGTTATTTGCGAAGCCTGAAAAAAACATTTCTTTAACTAAAAAGTTACAGTGCTTCCTGTCTGTAAAACTTTGCAACTGGGCAACTGTGTCACATTCATTGTTATTTACTACCACTTAATTTCAATGAAGAATTTTGACTAGGAGCCATAAAAATGAATGTACTGATGAGCTCTCCTATTCCTGTACAGCAGCACACACAGCAGACACAGGTATGCACAGCATACAGCCTAATTCACAGCACCAACTGAAACCATCAGGAACATTACCCAGTACAGACACAACTAAAGTGGCATAATAGCTAAGTACAGCCTTTTTTATTATTTATTCATGCTTGCTTTCCACATCTTCTACTCTGAAGTGCTCTCAGTTTTATTACCGTATTGAGAACCACTTATTGAAGCTGTACACCATACATGCAACTACCACGTAACGTAGGCAGAATGGTTCAACATGTAACTAATAATTATGCCTTTTAAGACAGTAATATTTTAAAAGAGTCTGTTATCTAAATATTGTAAGCTGTAACCTCACAACAGCATGTTACTGTAAAGAGCTCTGATGTTTCTTTGTGTTTAATTAGAAACTTCTTAATGTCCCTTCAATCAAAATCCCAAAGCTGTCAAAGAGCCTCATGCCCATCAAGAGACCTTCAGCTCTCCCACTTTCTCAAGCCCTTGGCACGCTGGTACATGCTAGAGGAGACTGAGAGGCTCCTATGAGAAAAATGTGGAGTGCACAACTGTGTGTTCAGGGCCAGTCGTTCAAATGTTAATTGCAAGTTCTGTCACCAACACCTATCCTGGAAAATGCCACGCTGTCCAACATAGGAAAGCACATGCCCATGTCCTTGTGCTGGCCCTTCAATGACTATGTGCAAGACAGCTGTGTGGCCCTGAGCTGCTCTTGCTGCGAAGAACTGGCCAAGAGGCAAGGAAGCCATCCAAGAGACTCGTTTGTGTTCTGTCCCTCAGCCTCTTGCAGTGATGGGGTTCCCATTAGAACAATCCCAGCTTGGCACGTGGGGACAACACAAGGTGATTCATCCTTACTGGCATCTGATGATTACACTTCCTTAACAGCAGGAAAAAAATGTTTTAGGTTAGGTTTAGATTAAATTAGTTTCTATAAATTAGGTTTAGAGAAAGCATGGTAATTTGTTAATGACTGAGGCCTTGTCCTCGTACTGTTTCAATTCTTATCACTGAGTAAAAAACCTACGGTAGCTCAGGGCAGAAGTTACCTGGTACCCTGGCACTGTACAGCGAAGGGTTTGCACTGCAGGGTTTTGTATCAGAAGCAGACCTGGTTTTGTGACTCTGGGGCTTGTGGGGTTAATGTCATTAGTGATTAACATGATGAGAGGTGGGTGGGTTTGTTTGGCTTTAAAACCAACAGAAATTACCATGAACCTTTAGGTGGTACATAAGTAGCAGTCTTAAGGTTAGATTCAAATTTGCATTTATTCAGAATTAGAGTTCCAGTATCAGGTGGGTACAGGTGCAAGATCTTAGGCTGTGAAACAGATACATACAAAGAATTACTATTTCTAAGAGGAGGTCTCCTTGTTTTTTAATTTTAATTGCATCTAGTTCCTTCTGATCTGATACTTAATCTGCGTGCTCCTTTTCCACAGAAAGTTAACACAACTCAGAGGCATGTCAGATGCAAGGCAACAGCCCTCTGCTCACCTGTGAAGGGGCACTGATGGACACATGGCACTTGACACTGTCTGCACCTTCAATTTTGTGCAAACGTGAGAAGTGTCAAAATGGCAACAGATTTTGCAGTGAAGGCATCATAATTTCTTACATGGCACATGTGTTTCTTAAAAGGTGAGTACATCTAGAAAGTAATTCCTATTCTCCCCCAGTTTTCCTTTTAGATACTTGTTTCATTTTCTTCTGCTTTTCCTCTTTATGTACAATAATGAGGTAGAACATCCAACAAAATCAAATATGCATTCTTGACATTTCTTCTCGTCTCTCAGAGCCTTTCAGTAGGTTTGCTCATACAACACAACCTGAGATACAGAGAATCAACCTTAAAAGAGCAGCAGATGACAAGTTCAAGAGTACTGGATCACTGCCACTGTATCTAATTCGCTCGCACCCTTCTGCTTGTTCTGCAGCTGACTGCTTGCTCTGTGCAATGCTGGAAGCGAAAATGGGAAGAAAATATTACCATCAAGCTCAAGCAGAGGAACTTCCATAAGAGCAGATCATAAAGGAAAGTCCTAGCTATTTAAATTGGTGGTTTGATTTTTTGATATCCATTTCTTTGAGGCCCAGTAACTAGAGAAGAGGCACTGCAAAAAAGCATCCAGAACTGCAACATTTTGGGGTAGGGAGGGTGAGACAACACAACCTACGCCGCAGCAAAGCTTGGCTTTTAAATACATTCTGTGTGTATTTCTAAACAATTAGATAAAAGGGTAAATCAACTTGAAAGTTTCTGATGATTTTTTTTTTAAAGATATCCTATCAGAAAGATGACGGTGGCCATATCTTGCCAATCAAAAAGACTAAGGATGCCCCCAAAACCCAGAAATCAAATGGAAAGCTCTTTGAAGAACTTAGGGGAAAAAAAGAAGGGGGAGATTAAGAGAGTGGTGGGAAGTAACAGCTCGCTCAAATCATGCAAGCTAAATCATGAATAAATCATGGCAACATTTTCATGTACAGAACAAAATAAAGCCTTTAAAAATATATATCCATGGGTAGAGAAGTGATCAAGCAGTAATCATCACTAAGATTTATTTCAGCAGGTGTCTTTATTGGAAGCAAAATGTTCTTTAGTGATCCACGCAAACAGGGACATGACAAAAGCCTGCCACCAGTAAAATCTGATAATCTAAAGGTGACTGATGAGCCCAAAGGCTTCTACACTACTGACAAAGTGAACAATAAAATGAATAATGAAAATAAACCTTGAAAAGTACGAAACAATGTCCATAGGAAGATGTTAATCAGACCAAAATAATGATAAACAAATTCATAATTTATTGTAGTTACTGTGAAGATTGTGAAAACATCAGTGCAAGCCAGGCTGCAATAGAAAGGAATGTGGAGACACTTAAAAACATAATAGAGAGCACAGAACATCCATATATTATCCCAATACATCTACAGATCACAAATATCTTGAATACAACAGTAGTTGCAGCCATTTTTATTTTTTTATTTTTTTTTAAAAAAAGCAGTCAGAGAAACATATTACAATGAACTATGGCATGCATTCTTTTCCTCTCCTATATGAGGAAGAAACTGAATAGAGCTGCTTTTGCAAATGGAGATCAGAAAAGATACAACAGCAACACAATTAAAAGATGCCTCGCACAGGAAAGGCCAATAGGAAGTTATCTACTGATCAGAACAGCACAGGTTGTATTCAGGATGACATGAACAGCTCACATGAAGGAAGCATTTTCATATTATACAATTATATAATAACAGTAAATTGTGAAGGTTGAATGTAGAATTGAGTTCAAAGGGGATTAGCCAGAAGTCAGGGAAGAAATGCCCATCACAGGCTATTAAGCATGTATGTGGATGCACCTTGCAGCTCCAAGTCTCCAGCTTCTGATACCAGAAGGATATATCAATGTATAGATAAATACATGGTTTCTCATACTGTCTCACTAAGCATATACTGCTGGCCACTTGGAGAGGCTAAAAGAACTGCTTACAACCATTCCCACATTCACTGACTTCTTCCTGAGTCCCAGGGTACATTTTATTATGGCAGTGCACGTTGCTGCAATCTGTAAACTTACCCCTGTTCCCCTATTCGCAATCAAAGCCAAGTATGCCCTGACAAAAACCTCATGAATAAGCTGCACATGTACATCATCTCCAAGCATCAAGACTACATATAGTCTTTATGCTCTACTATTACCTCCATTAAATATACAAATGACTACTCCATAATTTCAAGGTATGGAAACAAAGAACAATGGCTATATTACCAGCTATATTAAACTACAGTCAGGACCAAAAGCATAGCTGAAACACACAAGTGATATATGGAGCTATTTGTAAAAGCATCTCTAGCCTTGATACACAACATACAAAAATGTTTAAAACACTATTATTGAACAAAGGTCATGACATTGCAGAAATTATTAAACCCCTTCCTTCATCTATGAAAGTGAAACAGCACCTCTGAACCTCTTTATTGCGTAACAGGGACAGGTGTGCATGCGTGCTCCAAGCACAACAAATGGCAAAAGCACAGGAGGGCCACTGCATTCATTATGACAATGTAATGGGCAAACTGTGGTGTTTGTACTTAGAGGGGCTGCTATTTGCTTTTGGTTCTGTTGTAATACACGTAATAAGTATTTTTCTTTTCTCCTTCTTATCATGACCTTAATATATACTGAGATACACAATTGGTTTCTTAGCAATAAGGCTAGGATTGTAGTTTATTTGTTAAATACTTTGAAAAGGTAACAGAAAATGTCAGTTCAGACAACTAAAATACATATTGGGGCACACTGTGTACCACCCAGCTTATTAGTTAGTTTGGTTTTTCTTTGGATCTATCAGGAGCTGGAACCTACAACATTCTGATCAAAATTGTCAAATCAAGATGTTTATCATTCAAACATTAAAAAGCAGATACTTCATCTCTAGCACTGGTTGAACATATTTAAATACCAACAGAGCATTCCCCAAACAAATTGCTAGTTCCAGATATTTTTGTATTATAAAACCCATCTGCCTAAGAGTTACAGAAACCAAAGAACATTTATATTCATTGAGCATACTCACACTTTGCAATTCGGGAGTTTATGCATAATATTTTTCATTTAAGTTTGAAAAGAAAACCAGTGAACTACTCACCTCTGGTTGAATTGCTTTAAATACAGGGACATCCATTAGTGTTATCTGACCCTGAAATAAGAAATCATAAGTTAAGTTCAAAATTAACTTTGCATCCTATTAAGTTGCTGCACTGCTGGAGAAAAAGTGTACTTGTTCCATTGCATTTTACTGTTATTTCACTTCAATTTAGTAGCACATTTAAGAGGTTTTGGCTCTCACCACATAGCCATCCTGCAAAACCAAAGCGCTCCAAATTTTACATTTAATAAAATAAACAAATTATGAGAAATTATTCTCAGAAGCAGCTATATATGCAAGTCAGAGCTTGAGTTTAGACATACTGTATAACGACCTATCCAAGAATATAAGGACCTAACTTCAGTTACCCAAGCACAGTTTCTCTTCAGACTCTGAATTCTCAGTCTAGGCATTACACAACTCTATTGAAACATCCCCAAAATCTGCAGTTGATACTTGGACCATATTTGACCCACCTAAATAGCAAAGCTGAGTAATCCTGCAGTTGCACAGCAACAGTTAAACACAGCTATCACACTTCCACTGAGTCAGAATCAGCAAGTTTGTTTTCAATACGTCTGTCTAGCTTTGAAAGGGGTAAAGCAGCACTCACAAAAGTTTTTGTTTAGTTTTTGTGATTTTAAACATATTCAGAGCCTTATTTTAAGCAGTTTAGAATTGCTGTCTGCCTATAAATCCAATAGGAAGAGATCACCTTTTTCAAAGAACATGTAAGGTAGCCCACAAACACCGGTGCTATTCAAGTTGGATATCAAAATATCCTTTTGGCAGTGAATCCAGAGACCTTACTCAGTTTCAGCAGGTGCAAGCTGCTTAGCTATTTTCCCTGCTTCCTTAAAAACTGTGGTTCTTCTGTTTAAGTACTTGGTACACACCGAGACCACTGTGACTCTCCAAAACTGATTTCCATTGAATGGCGTTGCTGGAGAGCAGGTTGGCTTCTCAAGTAGAAACAGCCTTGCAGAAGAAATGAAACTAGGGTGCTGTAGTTGAAAGAGAGCAGGTGTTAAGAGATGCACCTGGCTCTTATGAGATGAAAAGATGGGTTTTGCCAGAAATTTGTATTTTGCAGCAGATCTGATGAAATTTACATCTCTTTTTATGTCAAACAACCAAAATTGTACAAATCAGTCCCAATTTCCCAAACTTGACACAATCTTCTGTTATTTTGCAGTACATCACTTAAGTAACAAGCTCTTCATGTGTCATTTTTATGAGCTTTCTTTCCTGGGCTCCACTTTAGTCAGCTGATGCTTCTTCTAATCTATGTTCTACACCTAGACAACATTTTTCTAAACTTGTGTTCAAGGGAGACTAGATCAGATCAATTTAACTCAACCCAGAGCAGAAAAACGAGAAAATACTCTTTTCCTTCAACTTAAACTCGACTCCCTTCCACCCATAGCAACTACAGTAAAAATAAACAAACTTTTGCCAAAACCAAAAGAATGCCTTCTGAACTAGAAGCAGCTTATCTCAAGCTCTTCTCGTATTAACAAGGGACCTACTCGTGAAGAGTAGCCAGTTTCTGATGCTCTTCTGCGGGTAACGGAAGGCTCTGGCTTCCGTTACCCGCAAAAGAGCATCAGAAACTCCTACATATTACAGATGTCGTTCTGGGTTATGTTACACTGTACTTGGCTAAGCAAAGAGCTTCATCTTGGTAATTTAATAGTCTGCCCTCTTATTGAGATCTGTGTTAATGGCTCTTTAGAGGACACAAATGGGTAAGGCATGGCTTTACTTAGGCAGGGAAAGGCACCTGACAAACAGACAGAACAAAGATATTTCTCCAAAAGCACGATAGTTAGGAAGGGAGTAAGAACAACCTTGTGAACGGATTTCTCAAGTTAAAACAGACTTGAAGCTAATAACCAAGAGGTATTCAGAGAAAACTTGTCCTAAGAAAGTTGTGAGGCTTAACATTAAATACATTTTTTTTTCCAGATATGAGAGTTTTCAGAATGAAGGAAAATACACCTAATAAGCCTCCAAGCTTAGAGTCCAAAGTCTAGATAGCAGCTAAATGGATCATTAAAGAGAGAAATACAGAATACTTGCTCCTCATCCAGACGCGGGAGAAATTGTTACCAGTCTAAAGTTTAATCCAATTATTCCTAAATCCTACTTAAAAGTTTAAGATGAGAAACTGCAAATGCATAGGAAACTGCTTCTCTACGAGCAATGGACTTATCTAAATACCGCACAGCAAGTCTGTACCACTGTGTAGAACAAACTTGCCTGATATTTTAAGCTCCCATTTGCTAGGAAGTACCAAAGCTCTTGCAGCCCTGGGAAGCACCTAACCATGTAACCACAGCTGCGCAGGCGTAAGCACCAGGGGACTGCACTTTCTTACCTGCAGAGAGCATGCAAGAGATAGGGGGACAGAAGGAAAGGGTGAATTCTTTTTTCTTACCCAATCCCCTCAACCATACAGCATCCACACATAAGCAAGAATTGACTTATTTTTCATTTCCAAGGGCAAGACCCCAATCCTGAAACACCAGTTTGTGTAACTCCATCTTTAGTCTACATCTGTCTGCTACACCATGCCAAGCCTTCTGGGAAATGTATTGTCTTTGGTAAATACATGACTAAACGTAGCACTGTGCTTCTCAATATAAAAAATGAATTAGGAAATTGACGGGTGAGGTGAAATCAAAATAACTTCAGGTTAAAAAGCACTTCAGGTTAAAAAGCAGAAGAGGCAGGCTGTCTGGAGAACTTTTTGGAACTATTAATCCAATTTAATACACTTTTTTAAAAATAAAATTAAGTAAAGCTTGAGTATAGGACATTAAAACATCCTTACCAAATGAACAAAACCAAGAAAATTGGCATTGCAGCGATTGCTAACATTTATGTGCAAATCCTCCTCACTGAAACAAGATTACAGCAGTGGAATGGAAATGAACCAGAAAGCCAATTCATTGTTCACACAAAAGCAGAAGAGAGTATGGTTAAAACCCAATGCTTTATTTCTTTCTCAGGAAAAATTTGTGTTCTTGACCAATCTGAACTGCCTTAGCTAAGTCAGAATGTTATTTGCTTCATGTTTATTCCTAAACAAATTATTACTTGAAGATCAACATCAGCAATTGATGAAAAAGACTGATTTTAATTTTGCACCACAATTCTGACATCAGAAGACATGCACACACTTCAAACACAGAATGGTATATTAACGCTACGCATAAATAAAATGAATAAAACTACACATGCCAATCTTCAAGATTAATGCTCATTACTAAAAGATTTGAAATGACTGCTACTAGTATCACAACACACAGAAGACAAGTCTGAGAACAAAAGATACAGCAAGAGTTGGGGTTTTGTTTCTGTTTGCTGTTTGTTTTTTGTTTTGCTTTGTTTTGTGTTTTTTTTTTTGAATGGGCAAGTGAGAATTTTTGCTAATTTTGTTAACACATTTTATTGCCTTCGCTAAAAGCAGTATCCATCTGTTACACCACTAGCATTTACTTTACCACTTGTTGAAGAAATATCCCTTATGCAGGTTCTTTCCTTAGAAAGTCTGCAGTGTCTTAAGGATTCCAAACACTTCAGTTGTTCACAACTCCAAAGCAGCAAACAATTGTTAGCTGAACCCCTAAGCTGATGGATACAAAACCATTTGGGTTCATAGATATAGCAGTGTACTCATGAGTTTTTTAAACCTCTGACAAAGCAAGATTTTTTTTTTTTTAAAACATCTACTCATTCATATTCAGAAGTCTAACACTTCTCTAAATTTTTACCCTTTTAAATGCGCTTGCTCACTGCAAAGCCAAAAATAAAGCAAAGTGAAAGGCCATTATTCTAATCAGCCCACTTGAAATGACAAAGCCTAGAAAATAATGTGTAATACTTGTTGGATGCTGTTGCTCAACTCTCCTTATAAAAAAAATTATACCATGGCCAAATCACGGGGAATTTAAACCCATAAACAAAGCCACTAACTTGTTTTTTGTAGCGAAGCGATACAATGCACTGACTTCTCTCATTTCAGTTCCTTAATCCAGCCAATACAAATTCCTGGATATCTCCCTCTCCTGAATGCGGTTCAATGGTTTAATACTCAAACTAAAAATTTCAAGTGTTCACATCGATTTGTTGCATGAAACAAGCCAACAATAACCTCTCTGGTTTGTGGTTTCTTTTTTTGTTTGAGCTCTCAGCTGCGTGCATTAAAAAGTCACACGCACAATTCGAGACCTTGATTTAAAGAAGCATTTTGATTAGACAAAGAAGCAGCAGCACTTAGTATTTTCTGCCCTTTCAGAAGTGATATGGCTATCGACTTCATCTATATATTAAAAAAGTTCTTCATTGCTCAGGCAATGAAAGAGCTGAACATTTTTTTTTCCTCAAATTGGCTTTAGATCTTGACAACAATTCTAGAATATGATTAGAAGAGGGGTTTTTGTTTAAGTGTATAATTACTGTCCTTCCAGATCCTCAGTCACTTGAGGAACCCTACAAGGGAAAACCATCTTTAAGGAATGGTGAATCTTGCAATTCCGATATAGGCATGTTAGAGGGAAGATCGTGTCCCCCCCAGCCTCCCTGGCACAACCAGAGGAGTATTTGTATGCACTGCTAAGACCTTGCATGGGGACACCCTTCAACAACAGAGTTTAAAAATATTTTAGCTCTCCTGGGTGTTGAGATATTGGACTTGTTAACAACTAAGTACGTCAATATACTAAAGTAATGACCACATAGCTTCAGGTCCATATAGAGAGATTTACCCCTCTTCTAAGGCAAGGCTAGGACGCTATAAACTTTGCATCCAGATGAATAAGAACCACTCCTCATTGTGCTGCTGCTTTGACAAATGTGGACGTCAATGAAATGAAATTTTAAAGTATTCCTCAAAATTCCTTCTTGCTTTTCTGTGAACACGTGCGACTACTCTCCTTCCAAAACCCATGTAACTTAGGAACTTCTGGTTGCAGTTAAAACCACTGCATCAAGCTCCTCTCCATGCTCCCGTACAAAATCTCCCATTTGATCCAGACTATAATCCCCCTTTTCTAGTCCCTAGACTTCTCAAGCATCAACTCTTTTACCAGGCTGCTTACTGTACTACAAGTTCTCCAGTCATGTACCTACCCCACAAGGACACTGCACATCCCATAGCTCCTTGACAGAAACCCTCATTGTGAAAAGAAAAACTAAGTTTCTGTCTGAGATGAAAAAAAAAGTCTGTATTTCGGTTATTGAAGAACATTGCCATAATCTGATTTTCCTTGAAGCCATGTTGGTTCAGGCAGCACTTCATAAATTGCTCCTTAATCTGAATTTTTAGAAAGAAATATATTTAAGCCTTCCAACTTGGCTTAGCACTGTCTCTCTGGGCTGCCAGAATACTTTTCCCTCACTGAAAAAATAGCTAAGCCTCTGTTAAGCACTGCATCTGTAGTAAAATAATTCTACTGCCCAAGATGAACACTGGGGGATTGGAGTTCCTGTGCTGAAACCCTACTTGTTTTCTCACAAAGTCCACTCCAGAACTTCTGTCACTAATAGTTCTTCCACACACTGAAATCACTGCTTCTTCCTCTCCTTGGGAAAATACTTATTTATTAATATTCTTCTGTAAAATAAAGCTAACAGGAACACATACAAGCAGATTTTATTTTATTGTTATTAAAGCAAATGCTCCTAGGTCCAGTACATCACTTTATCAAGCTGCTCGCAGACGCAGCGGACAACTTGCCAGATCACTGACAGCCAGCCCCAGGAGCTGCACAGGACCTTGTAGAGGAGATGCTGGATCTGTTGGACAGAGGAAGGTCTCCTATGGGGAACCTTGGGCCAGTTTAAGTTATTTTTGTTCTGTTGGAAGTGGCAAAAAAGGAGTTGTTGGACACCACACACCTCGAGACCTGTTTCTGCACTTGCATTACACGCTTCATTTACAAAACACACACTCGTGCTCTTTCTCCAGATATAGGTGTCTCGATAACTGTCACAAGAATGCCTCTGAGAAAAAATCCTTGTTTCATCTACACAATTTTAAAATGACCTTATTGTTTCCAAAATAAGCAATATTTCTTCCAACATCCATTTGACAAAGCTCAACTGGAATCCCAAGAAGAAATAGGCATACATCTTAACCAAACTTACTTTGTAACGCTTTCAGAGACTATGGCAAAGAATAAAGAATCCTTCTTAGATAACTAGGTGGGAAAAAAAAAAGCAATGGATTTATACAGCTGCGCTTCCCTTAATTCTACCTCAAATATTTACACCGCCGTGGCTAAGTCGAAGTATAAAATGGAAATGCGAGTCAAAAAGTAATAAACAGTCAAATAATTAAACAGTTGCAGTCTAAAGAGCAAGAATTTACCGTAAAGCAAAAAAATAAATATTTCTTCAACCTGAGGTTCGCCAGCATCTTAATTTGGAGCTCAAGTTCCCAAAGCATTTTTCTTTTTTTCTTTCAGTCTCACCAGCCCCGCTTTCTGCTGCCACTGCCCCATTACCATATCCCTCCCCCACAAATTGTGCCCTGGACGCTCGAAACCACAGATCTCCCTTCAAAAAAAATGGCCAGCATTCACTGTGGCTCTGCCTACCCTGTAAACACGCTGAATGGCTGCATCTACAGGGCCAGGCACCAGTGGGTAATGCTGGCACCAAGTCGCTTTGTGGCTTTCAGCTGTTTAATAAAGAAGTGAGCAGTGATCAGCCTAAAAGCAGGTATTTAGAGACAGACTCCTATTAGTTACAGCTAGAAATCTGTCTATAGAATCCCTCGCAGAAAACAAACATATCCTGCTTTATACTCACTGAATGGCATTCTTTTTCCCCAGGTTTACGAAGCACGCAGGCATTCAATACATCTTCCCAGGAGCTTTGCTTTTTCTGTGCATATATAGCAGACCATACATTCGTTTCCAACAGCAGCAGCTAGGCCTGAAGATCTCACCTGTTCCAGCTGCAGCACGGCCCTTTAACTTTACAAAACTTACAACACGCGGTTGCTCACAACGGTGTAAGTGCAATATTACATGTTTATTACAATAATCACTGCTGTTACTGTGCAAGACAGAACCCTGGAATGGTTGGAGTACATGTCAAAGTTGCTCAGAGTCCAAACAACAGCCCATCACAAAAAGGCACACCAACTGCACCTTCGGCATAATGCTCCTGGTGGGTGACTGCCAAAGGCAAGAATGTGAAAATAAAATCACTAATATCTACAGTTAGACTTCTTTGACTTGGTAAGCAAGCAATAGTTTTTCCAGTCCCTCTTGTCTCTTACTCACCCACCAACTGACTGAACAAATTAAGTTTTCAAGGAACAACCTTAACACGAGAGCTGAGAAGGCATCTTTGTATTTCAGCCTGGCACTACAACCACCAGCAGGAATCCTGTTTCCAGTATCTTTTAAACTGAATACCATTCAGATTTTTGCTCTTCTGCTCTCAGCCTAACTGTAGCAACCTGTACACAGTTACCTGCTTTCATCAAAACACAACACAACAGATACGAGATGAGACTTCCCAATGCTGATGCTGACTGTATCAGTTAACTCTCACCTTCAGGGCATCTGTGTACTGAAATTCTTTTTTCCTACGAGCCAAAACAACTTAGCAATTAATTAGACAGATGCCTAACTCTTGTGCAGGAACTTATTTTTCCTGCTGTTTTACTAGATTTTTATCTTGTCTCTCACACAACGTACTTAATCCATAACTTATTCTTCAGTTCACCACTTGAAAAAAAATGTATTATTTTGAAACCTTTATTCATCTACCAGATGAATACAGAATTTATTCTTTGGTAAATCACTGATGTCAGTAGTCTACACTACATCTCTTTTTACCAGAAGTTCTCACTACGCTAGAAACTTATTCTAGTTTGAAAAAGCAACTGGTAACATATCCGTGTCTAAGCTGAGAGGTACAAACCCACTGTTATAATGAAAACCTCACTAGCACACGTTTGCATTCTCATTGGTGCTGGTGTCCTGAAGAGCTTGACCATACTGTATCACTCTGGTTGTCTTCAGATCAGCACTGAAATCCTGGTGAAGATTTTACACTTTTCCATTACGGTAGGACTAAGAATGTGAAGAATAAGGAAATGAGCAATTAAAAAAAAAACAACTACAATGAGTCAAAGGTGTTTTTCTGCCAAGGTACTCAAGTTTTTGTCAAATTTACCTATTTTCACAACATTCAACAAGAATGACCACAAAAAGACAGCAATTAAGCAAGTGCTAGTGAAAAAAATAAGGTAAGTTTACCTGAAGAACTAAATATCAACTAGGAAGTACAGACGTGTATAGAAACATGATTAAAAAAATTAACTATAAGCTTGCCCAAGGGTTGTTCACTGACTACTGGAAATTTTGCTCAACTGTTTAAAATGCTTTAAGATATTTCAGACCAGTTTACAGCAAACAAGGCCTGAAAATAAATATTACAGAGGCTGAGACTAAAGATATGGTTTTCTTTTTGGAGAAACTGAGAAAACAGCAATATTACACCAGGTTGCATAAACCCAAACTACAATCACATGTGCATAATCATAATGGGAAATGCTGAAATAAAAAATTTGTAAGTGGAACTGTACCTAGTTTGAAGCCCGATATGAAAACAGTACACATTCCAGATTTCACTATAGATTTTAATAAAAATATTAAAATTGGATAGCATTTATAACAGGTAATATTTAGAATACTTGTGAAAGGTAAAAGTTTCTGCAAAGGAGAGATCATTTAAAAGAGCAAGAGGCCTATGAAAGGAGATGCCAAACAAAGCACCTTTTCATTTTGTCCAAGTCCGTGGCAGCAGCTCCACACAGACTATGGTTTTGGGCTTTGCACCCTCCTGAAGAGGAATGCGAGCATCATAAATGCACTAAGAATCCTTGATAAGATCCAAGGCTGAGAAGGACATGATTGAGAGGTGACTTCTGTTAGAGGTTATGCATGAATACAAGAAGTCTTACAACCCATGTACTACCAGAGACCATTAACTGGAAGGCTTGATGTTCTATGATTATCCCCAGTATGAACATGTACAAGCAACAAAGTTTTGCTGATTTGTTACTATTGAGCTTAAATATTTCCATACTGTGATGGACTAAGACATTCATCCTGAGAACCTGCAATACTGACTCACAGCCAACAGGTGTCCAATCGAACTACTACCAATGCTGTTTTGCAGGAGAAGAGTTGAAACAGCAACACTCAACTGAATGTTATGTGGGCCTTCCGTAACACAACCAAAACACCACCCAGACAGTCCACATACAAGCCAGTCATAAGAGTTTTCCTCTGTAAAGTTAAAAAAAAAAAAAAAAAAAAAGTTGAATTCCCAACTAGTGTTGGCAGAGGTTATAAACAGTTTTTATGATGCCACTGCTTATTTTAATACAGGACTATTTTGTAATAACAAGAGTGAAAATTTTCTAGCCCCACTAAATGTCATCAGAAATTGTCACCGACTTCAGCTGGGATGTGCTGTACCATCTGCCAGCGTCTGACACTGGCTGGGCATTATGCAGGAATGGCTGTATTAAAAAACAGCAATCTGTACCTTCATTAAACCAATCAGCATAAATAAACAAACCATCAAAAGGATTAAATTAAACACCTCCAGAAAGAAAAAAAAAACAAGTTCAGATCAAGTATATCCTTTCAGCTACTATGCACATCTCAGAATTATGGTGTATCGTACAGATTTAAGGATCTTTGGTCTACATTGCACACAATAACATGAAAACACCTGGAGAGCCTAGCTCCTCAACATTAACCTAATGTTGATGTTGACTACTCAACATTAACCAGAATATAGACAATGAAGAACAGGACAGGATCCATTTTTGAAACCCAAGAATGGTGGAAATGAGTTGCAAAACATATAGGAATGGGGAAGGGTAGGGAAAATTGAAAAAATTACACAGCAACTAACAAAAATTACTTACGGCATATTCTTCTGGTGTAACCTTCAGAACATCAAATACCACTGCATCAAAGCTCTTCTTCAGTTCTGCTGAACCTTTGTCACTCAAAGATTCAGAACTGCTACTCTTCTGCAAAAACAAACAAAACTACCGATGATATTTTGGTTTTGTCATCTTTTTACACTGCCAAGATCAAAATTCCTTTTCAAACATCACTTTTTTTTTTCTATTGGGCAAATTAACAATTAAAAAATCCACAGGACTTACTGTCTCCCAACAAAGATCACTTGATTCAAAGACTCTCAATCTGATTTCAATGGACTTCAAAAGCACTTTTCAATACACAACCCTTATGTATCTCAGGATGTAATTAAATTTCAGTTTTGTTGAGAAAAAGTTAACAACAAGAATCAAAATCTGAACTACAGAAAAAATCACTAATGAGGAAAAAAAGACAAGGTCTGCCCCAAAAGAATGCATTTGTATCTAAGAAGCTTAGTATAACAATTAGGGTTTTTTGTTTGTTTGTTTTGTTGTGTTTTTTTTTTTTAAATGGTAGTAACTCGTATCTGGCAGAGATACCAGATCCAACCTAGATTATTTCATGAATCGGTATCTAGAACATACAGATATTTGCTTCCTTGAAAAAATACAAATATTGTTCAAAAATTAACACTTTGTTCAATACGAAAACAATACATCTGCGTTACAAATAATCACTTCCATTGGTATACAGATTCTGTTCAGTCATCACACTTTTTTCACACGGAGGTTGAGATGTCATATCCAGATGTACATTTCACATTTGAGCCCCAGATGTATCTAACTCAGAAATATGCACGCAGCATGCAATTTTTCTGCTCCCCGCTCTCCTGTGAAGACCTGAAAAGCTAAGCATTTTTGTTTGCTTATTTTTTTCCGCACTTACAGGACTTTGGTAAAAAGCATACTCCTGACTAAGAGGAAGAAATGAGATGAGACATGAACAGAAAGCATCATGAGGGACCACAAGTAGTACAGTCAGTAACTGTATGAGCTTTTAATGCTTCTTCAGCAGCCAGTATGCTCGCCTTAAGTACAGTGTAACATCTATAAGCTTCAGCAACAGCATAGTCTGGACCTAAGTGCTAATGGAGCTCCCCCATCAGATTTGCTACTACTTTGTTTTGGAGACTTTGGAGAGAGAGAAGTCGAGCAGTGATGCACAGAGTGCTCATGCCCTTGTTGGGAGCTCCAACTCCATTGCGACAAAGCACACTGAACACAAGCCAGAAACCAGTCTTATGTTGGAGACTGATACATCCTTAACCACTCTAACGCCTGCTAGGAGATATCGTAGGGGTGTACACCTCCCGGAAAGCTGAAAACATTAGACTTCGACCCACATAATGTAGGCACTTTCTGACAGTCCTTGTAATTTTACTGCTAATGTTCTAAACTTAACATATGACCCTCACTATGGGTCATATGCACAACATGCATACAAACGAGCGTTTTCACCGTAGAAACCATTTTCACCGTGCTTCCAGTAACATCCTGCATCAAGCCTGCTGATGCCAAGACAGAAGGAGAGATAGATAGCACACTGTCACCAATGCTGGCAAACAGTTCTTCTGTTCTAATGTCTTCTCCTGAAAACCTAACAGTATTTTATGGCTATACTATTTATTTTGACTTTGGCTTCCCAATTACTACAAGTGCATTTGAACTCCTTGAGAGTTCAGCCAGCTGAAATTTAACTCTTGTCCATATTTCAGCATTTTTGTTGCAAGAACAGATAGAGAATATTCATGCTCATTTAATGTCCAGTTTTATTGAGCTTCTTCTGACAGTACCATCTCTCTGAAAAAAAAAAAAAAATGCCTTTGGAAACATCACCAAAAACTCCAAATCAGATGCGTGTTTTCAGTAACCATTGTACTACATTTTCAGAAACATTTCCCAGTTAGTAAAAAAAAAAAAAAAAAAAAAAGACACCTGCTGAAAGCAGATTTATGCAACATTTCCCGTCTTTATTACACTCCTAATCGCAACATTTTAAATGTATTTTACTTAATTTTTATCAGACAACATGTAAATAGTCAAGACTCCTGTTGAGTAAGATGAGAGCTTTCCTCTACGAAACCTTTCCAGTTACGTGCCAACAAGTGCCAATTCAACAATTCATATTAAGGGAATTACAATACTTGAGAAATTGGTGGAGATACTTGATTCTTTTCAATCACACAACACTATTCCTTTCACCTTGTTTGGACTACTTTCCATTCCCATCCACACGCACAAGTGCATAGCACACATGCAGCCGTACTATTAAAACAGATCTGTAATACACATATGAAATGAACATCTTTAAGGCTCAAATATTCTTTCAAGGAAGCAACCTTTTTCAGGACTCGGTGGCTTGTATCACTCTCATTTGCAATGTTCACGAACATTGTATTTTAAATAAAAAAGGGGAAAAAGACAAAATGAAGTCTACCGTGTTAAGAACACATTTGCAATTTGACAAAAAAAAAAAAAAAGAAAATATTCATCAGCAGTAAAATAACTGTCTTTCAAAGCAGAAAGCTTTGCTTCTTTTTGTACGTCTGTACAAGCCAAGGCATGCCACCCTGAAGAGAAACAGTGCATCTAGAAATATTACTCATAATACATTAAGGGCAGATTTTAAGTTCCCATCATTCCAATAATACAAGGCATTAGAAAACAATACTTAAGGAGGGAGTGATTTGCAAGAGTTTTGAAAAAACAGATCTTGTAAGCCCTCTATCAGTGCTAAGACTCTCAAACAGATCCTCACTGGCAAAAAAAAAAATCAAAATCAAAACCAAAACCTTCTGGTACTTACCTCCCCCCCACGCACTTAATAAGTAGATGGCAAATGGAAAATTACATTAACTTCAAAATACGAAAAATCACTGTCAGACTGCCCCAACACACACACGCTACCTGTCAAAGTCAAGAACATTTCCCACAGGCCTTGCCAGCCCAGCTTAGTGCACTAAGAGCATCTATTATTGTTAAAACTTGAAAAGAAAAGCTTCCTTGTCTAGATGTGATGGTAAGAGCACAGAAAAGGCAGTTACTGGCTATGGCAAGGCTGTAAATGCTAGTTCATGCTTTCTGTTGGTATACAAAGGTCAGAACTCTATTCACATCTAAACTGGGGCACATAAAACCAATATATCCATTTAAACAAGAATTTCCTGTGCCAGACCTGTTAAAAGAAAAGATTACTTTTGGGTACATTTAAAGAACTGAGTATTTATGATTTTCAGTACCTATTGAGTTTTACAATCCTTACCTCTGAAGCAGTAGCTGCAATATTAACACTGCTTGACTGCCCGTTCATTAGATCCATACTGCCCACACCATTAGTCCTCGTCCCTACATTTACAGCAGAAGGATCATCTCCAAGGCAACTGAATGATCATTCCTACAAGAACAAAAAGTCGATCAGAAGGCAGTTTGTTCAAGCGTTTTAAACAAGATTCAACATTGGAAAAAAAAAAAAAAAAAAAGAACTCCCAAAATGTTTGGGCCTCAGTGTGCTGCAGCCTCAGATGCATATTCCACAACTACCTGCTTAATGTGTAAGGAACAACGAAAGGTTCAACGGCAATCAGCTTCTTACTGCTAGCATAGGCCTTTGTATTCTTTTCTATACGCCAAGTATCAACACGTAAACGTATGCATTAACCCCAACAACGCTTGGCCTGCAGCACAGTTCATGTATGATTCTTTTCCTTTGATAACAAGCTTTATAAAAGTATACTGCAGATGTTAACTCTACTATACAGCTTCTCTAAGAAGTTATCCAATGCTTCTTTATCTTTAACACCTATTCATCAGCTTTAATCGAAAATTATCACATTAATAATATCATAATTTAAGAATACAAGTGGAATTTACCTTTTTGTCCACAAGCTACCCAAACTACCCATTGGAAATAATAACATGTGCATGCACACTGGAAAATCACACACACTAACTTTTGATGCATCCTTGCAAGGATACTTTCAGTTTTCATTTCTCCAGAGAAAAGGCCACAAAGAAATTGAAGTCTTTGGCATACACTACATGAAAAGAGTAAGACTACACAGTGTGTATGTCTAACAGACAGAACGAAAATTGGCTTGGGCTTAAATTTCATGAGATGCTAGTGCCCTCTAGTGTGAGAAAAATTACACAACAGTTTTCATAGGTGTATGTTCATAATGAGTGACTGCTCCTGAATTTATTTTTGAAATTCACTTTTGGTTTGTAGTTTGACTCCAGGACTGTTACACAGGCTGCAAATAAATGGTAAAGTTAAGTGACAGGTAGCTGAGCAATATGGCATGACAAGAAGAAAGTATTACTGCGTCAGATGTTTAAGACCTCTGTATCACGAAACAAATAAAATCATCTGGAAACCTGTCTCCAAGTGCAACAAAACAGCTATATCAGACAAACAAGCCTGGAAGGCAAGAAGCTGCAATATTTAAATAATAAAATAAAAGCAATAACTTTAAAATGTCATTGTCAGAATGCAATACACAAAGGAGGTCAACTGAAACAGAGAACCAATTGTGAATTCCAGCCAAACATTATTACAGCTGCTAGGTATTTTTGGGTAGCAGTAGTCCTTGTCTGACCTACCCTGTGCTACACTTCCACAGCTTGGAACAGCCACACACATGCTAGGGTCTTTGTTTGTTTGTGTTTTTTTTTTTTTTTTAAAGAAACTTTGATGGGGCTGATCTGATTCACAACACAGAAAACACTACACGCCTCTCTATCGTTATACTCCCAGCCCATACACTGTAATTAACATTATGTTACCTCCATTAAAAATACCAGCTAAATTCTAAGTGCAGTCCATAAAAAAGGGAAAAAAAACAAACACTCCTGTTTGGCTTGCAAACTCTGTTTTTGTCACCGTCTTCCTTTCCTACCCAACTTACCTGCCAGACCATCTCACACAGCATAGTTCTAGCTCCCCCATGCTTCTTCTCCGTACCCTGTTCATTTACTGAACAGAAAAGCAAAGAAATGATTTCTAAAACATGTCATAATTTTCTTTCATCCAGTGACAGCAGAGGACAGAAATATGAGTTCTCCAAAATCACTTTCAGGCTCTCCCAACGTCCAAAACAGTTCTGTTGTCCCAACTTAATCTTATTCTCTACTGAAAAACTAACCTTTAGCTCGTGTTTTTAATCACTCATTATAAAGAAAATTGACAGTTTGCACAACGTCATCCTACTACACTGCCTATAAACGTATCATACAACACCAACCTTAAGCAAAGGGCTACACCCTTGTCTCACAGATACTTCTGTTCCCTTCCCCTGGGGGTAAAAAGGAACTGGGGAGAAGTGTTTCTAACCAAGGAAAAGTGAAAGCTAACTTTTCCTGGAATCACAGAACTGCGGAATGGTTTGGGTTGGAAGGGACCTTGAAGCCCACCCAGTTCCACCTCTCCTGCAACAGGCAGGGACACCTCCCACCCAGCCCAGGCTGCCCCCAGCCCCATCCAGCCTGGCCTTGGGCACTGCCAGGGATGGGGCAGCCACGGCTCCTCTGGGCAGCCTGGGCCAGGGCCCCACCACCCTCACAGTAAAGAATTTCCTCCTTACATCTAATCTAAACGTACCCACTTACAGTTTAAAGCCATTCCCCCTACTCCTATCCCTAGGCTCCCTAACAGGGTTCCTCCCCAGGTTCCCTGCAGCCCCCTCCAGGCCGCTGGGAGGTCTCCTTGGAGCTTCTCTTCTCCAGGCCGAACAACCCCAACTCCCTCAGCCTGTCTCAGCCAGAACAAAACAAATCTTGTTTGTTCTGTCAATGGAGTTGGAGCACGCTATCTGCTTCTGTTATGACACAGCAAAACTGGTACTTTTAAAGAAAGTGCATATGCACGGGATTCAGTGGCGGCCCATCTTGTCTCCTGCTATTACAACTCCTCTTGTGGTTTGTGTAATAAGAATATGTTGAAGCTCAGATTTTGAGACTCCTGCAGGAGTGCTAGAACCATGAGGTGCCTAAGTATATTAAAAAAAAAATAATAAGAAAAAACACTTAGAAACCCCTGCATTAAAAAGAGGCTGGTATCACAAAAATAAAACATTTGCCAACCAGGCTGTATCATCAAAAGATGTCTGTGCAATCTTGATTGTGTGCCCATTGCTACCTTCTGACATTACCTTTGAATGCATTTACAAATACCTCTTCCCACTCTGTGAATACATAGCAAAGGGGCAGAATTAGCTCTGGGCTGCCAGAAACCAGCATTTACCAACTGCAAAGTTCCAGAACTCACCACATTAGCAGAGCGTGCTTAGGAAAGCTGCACTGCATCTGAGAGCACCCTGCTCCTTCCGTAACGAAAAGGAGTTGAGACAACAGTTGTGGTCGGTATCTCATTTAAGAGAAATAAAAATCCTAGCAGTGGAATAATCAAGTATTTAGGTTGGTATGCACCCTTCTGCTCCCCACCACCAGAAGCAAGGAACAGCACTAGCAGAAAGTGATCGATGCCAGTGTGAAACAAACAACTGCTGCCAGGCTGCAGCAGTGGGTGTCACTGTTGTCAGTGTGCCCAGTATATCCGATTAGAAAAACTGAATTACATTAAATTGAACTTGCATTTTTTTTCCTCTTCAGTTTAAATGCCTTTCTGAACACCAAGGCATTCATGAATGTGGAACTCAAAAGTTTTATAGGCAGCATGAGACGTGCTTTTAAGCCAGTCTGAAAGCTGGGCTGTTGGATGCCCTGGCAGTACCTTCCTATCTCTTCATGCCATGTATGCCATATAGTAAAAAGCAACCCAAAAATACTGCAAAAAGATTTGTCATATGCAAAGAACAAAAATGTCCAGACTAAGCAGGCACAGCTTTCAGTTTTCCTTCACCTAAGGCAGTATTTGGGGACCATTACAGCAAGATGCCCAACAGGACACCTGAGCTCAAATCCTTTCCAGTACAGAATCCAGGGATATTCTTGTCTCAGCATTGGTCAAATTCTAACAGTACTTTGCTTCGTATGTTTTGCAAAACATACTGTGCAAACAACATTTTAAAATATGACCCTAAAATTACATTAAATATGCCTGCTAAGGTCAATATCCAGAACTGTGAAGAGCTTTGAGGAAGCATAGCCAGTGTGATTTAGTGAACAGGTCGAGAGTTACGATGACCAACTTCCTCTTTGCTATTATTCATAATGTCTGTACAAATGTCTGTCAAAACAAATGCCATTTGTTTTGTTCTCTAATCCCAATAAAAGAAAGAAGTGCCTGCACAGACTACGATCATCTAAGAGTGCAAAGCCACTACCAAAGACTTGGTACCAAAGAACTGTAAGACCAAAAGACCTGTTCAAGATGCAATCAAGCTCCTGAACTCATGGAAACTCACTGGTATTTTGATAAACACTACAGAAAAAAAAAGCTAGGAACAGAAAACAAGGAACAGAAACATATTGGGCTTTGCAGTTTTCAATTTCCCATACACATAGCACAGCCTAACTAGATTTAGCTATTCCATACCATGCCCTCAAGATGCTTCAATGAAACCTTGCAGCCACTGACTGAATTCCAATTCTGGATCTGAGCCTTTGGATTCTTATCAAGAATTGTGCTGTGTTTTTTTTTTTTTTTTTTTTTTTTTTTTTTTTTTTTTTTCCAGCATTGCTTGGCACTTTCTAAATTAACAGTAATTTTAACCACTGAGCACAAGACAGAAGCTTTCATCTCCTGGGTGCCAAGTCGCATCCTTCTGTCTGGAATCAGTTTGTGGAACCACTTCAGCAGCTGGGATGCCTCACCACCCTTCTGATTAGAACTTGGTAAATACTGAGAGCCAATTAATCTATACCTTTTCCCATACGTAGGTACAAGCAATTATGCATTCTGCACACAAATTTCCACCTTCCATGAACACCTAGATGTGCTCGTGGTTTTAGGTGCTGAGTTCCTGATTCCTCCTCCAACTCCCGTGCAGCAATTTGAAACAGAACTCTTTGCTAGGTCACAAACAGCCCAACCAACAGAAATCCAACACTAAAAACATGCAACACTTAAGATACTGATATTTTAATGCCAATACTTTGCCTTGATCTTTTTTAAGTACATATTTTTGAAATACCTTTTAGTCTTTCCTTTGTTGAGAGGGACATAGATCACAGTTCCCATCAGATCACCGTACAGATGCTGTCACTCAGTGGGGTTGCACAGGACCAGGAAGTGATGCAGAGAATCCCGATGCCCCAACCCACAGCATGAACACCTTGCATGCCCAGCACACCTCTTGCAGGTCCGTTCCAAGTCGGTAGCTGCAAGTTCCTGACGTTGCTGTATGGTGGTGCTGCGTGACCCCAGCTGCACACAAGCTGCTGCACACCCAAGTTCACTCTGCTTGGAAGTGGTTCAAGTCAGCCTAGGGGCACGCAGGCGCCGGGGAGGGTTGCGTAAGGAAGACAAAGTACACTGGCACACAGGCATGACGGTCACCATGGTATACCTGAACTCGTACCACCTGCCGTCGGGGCGAGGGCTGAGCACATTGTTCTTCCCTACATTTGGTGCACACACACCTCAGTATGCCTGGAAGACCTGCATACATAAAGGGCCGTGTTGGCACAGGAACATATTACCTAATAGGAAAGAAGCCCCACTTATTTGCTGTATGTTGTCTGCTCCACAACAGGAGAGATTCTGGAAGCGGCACGAGACCGAATGGCAGTAACAAGACATTCGAGGTACTGCAGAAGGGAAAAACCCAAGGCAGTCTGAGCGACCCACCAAGCTTTTAACTCTCTTGACTTCAAGAGAAATGCATGACCTCCTCCTGCCCCAGAAGCCACTGCTCTTTATTACCTCCCGTCAGGCCTCTCAAAGTCCACAGAAGCTACATAAACACAGGTAAAGCTGGAAACATGCCTGAAGATAGCTAGAAAACTTATCACCTTCCTGGGCAACTGCTAAAAGGCAAAACCAGAGATAACTGTTTCAAAACAAAACACACCCTACACCTAAACAAGAACGCCACACACAAAAGCCCCACAACTAAGCAGAAAGCCAGCATGGAATAAGGGAGAGGACAAAATATGCATCCAACATGGAAAGAAGATTTTCCTAAGTTAAACTGAATTGCACCTTCCAAAGTATATTCTTCAGTGTTACGCTGGAAGCACTAAAACCAGAAAAGCAAAGTTTCTGCAGAGTAAAAATAGGGATACTATGTGCGTAGTGTTGAACAAAATGAAGGTGCCTTAAACACACTTTTTAACTCAGTGTTCAGCAAGCATGACGGTATTAAGAGGTAATAAAAGATAGCAAAATGATAAAAATAGGAACTTTCACGGTAGAAATGAAATAAAAGCTCAAGCAACTCAATATAACTCCATGCCCCTGGAGGAAATTTATCACTGAAAAGCTCAAATCCCAGAGCTAAAACTTCCCTTACTAACAAGTCTCCAGTCAGACGTATGAATCTTGACAAAGCACTTGATAAGCTGCCACAACTAGTGAGGACTGAGATAAAAGCCTCCAGTAGAAGACATGCAAGTAGATAATGACATGACGAAATCAGAGATACAGGAGCATGATTTTGAACATTAATATTAGACTAGGAAGAGATTACTAAAGGTTATTCAATATGCAACACCAGTACAAATATTGGGAGAATGATATAACTGAGAAATAGAGGAAAAGCAACACAATACAGACAGAATAAAGCATCTGGTAGACAGGAGAACGAACAAAATTCAATCATTACAGAATCATTTGGGATGATACCTGCAAAATGTGTACGAGTCTCAGCACATCATTTGGAAATGACTAATGCTTGCATTAGTTGTAGACAAATACTCAAGCCAATGCATTTCATAAGAAATGCTCTATTCCATGCAGTTCTGGCCATTCAGCTTTTAAAAGACTTGAACCCAAACATATGCAGGGAAGGGCTTCCAGGTTGATGGAAGACTCCATTATAGAAGGGGAAACAAGGAGACCTCATCTTGCTTATGCTAACAAACTGAAAGCTGCAGGAGGATACACTTGCTATGTGTAAATAGCAGGAGGACAAACCAAAGGAGTGGGAATAAAATTCAAAGTTATGCTTAAAATCAGAATATTGCAACCAGGTTCTTAACAGCTTCTGGAAAACAGTATTAAAATACACAAAGCCATAGCTGATAGCTGATTCTAGACTCGTTCCTGAAAGAAATTGTGTTACATGGTGCCTGTGGGAGCAGTGCAGCTCACCCAGTATCGCAGAGCCCTTCCTTCACTGGTTCACAGTCCTGCTGCAGACCCAAAGCACCTCCTTCCTCCTTCTCATACATCTCAGCTGCTCAGATGTGTCACACATCCACTCCTTCCCTAAGCAGCTGGTGCACAACAGTCAGGGAAATATCAGCTGTTTAAGCTCCAACAGATGAAATCAAAATCTACAGAACAGCCACAAACAGAAGAATCTTTTTATCAGGTTTTACAATGAAGTTTTAAGTACAAAATGATGCTTTGTTGGAACATGATCTTTAATTTAGATTCCCTTCTCTCACAAGTGAGGTTCTGAATCTGTTTTAAGCAAACGCTACCTATATAAATCATTTTCACCATCACGTGTGCTTACATTCTGGACAACAAAGTTACAGTGCTGCTTTTGTGCATCTCATACTTCTGAGCTCTAGAAAAAAAAGTAAGATAAAAAGACATAGATAACATTAAGGCAATAGACAGTAAGGCTCTGTCTCAATCGTATCTTACTCAATTTCCAACTATCAAGATGATTTCTTTGTGGTGCTCAATGCTTGCCTCTTCCACTCTCAAGAGCTGGCACATCCCATAGCTTCCATTTCCTCAGATGAGATAAAGAAAGCCTCACAGATCCAGGAGAAGCTCTTTCTCCAGAACACAAACTGCTCAGTTACCCAATTCTAGTACAAAAACAAAAAAAACTATCAGCTCTATCTGTAATCAACTTGCAATGAAGTCCAGCTGAAAGTTTTCTGAGAACTGCACACAGAAGAGATGCTTACTGTTCTGACCTCTGCCGTTCAAAAACGAGCCCTACCCAGTGGAGACAACCGACTGGTAGCCCAGAGTTAACTGGTAGATACCACGGCACAAGGCACTAGCATCGGTGCACAGCTGCGAACATGAAGTGAACAGAAGAGCCACTGCAAGCGACAGAGTAAGCCAAAAATGTGAACATGTGTTTAGCGTGCTATTTGAGTTCAGGCTGGGGTTGTAAGAGGTCTGCTTTCTTTTGACAAAAAGCTCTGTCCAGTGGAGTTCGGGACTTGTAAGATAAAAGCCATGTTCACTAAATAAGTAACTTTACTGCGTAAGAACAAGTTTCTGTTCAAAAATTACTTACACATTATCCAGTTCCCCAAGTTGTTTGTTTGGTTTGGTTTTTGCTTCAGGGATCACTAGCAGCCTCTACTCCAGCTTGTAGCTCTTTAGGAAGGACACTGCACAGAGCAATGTCTTACTCCTTTGGATTTAGCTATTATTTTACGGCTGCTGTCAGAACAGACTGAACATCTTAAGTCACAATGTGTGGTTTGCTTTTCCTCACATACGCCAAGAGGACAAGCATTTGGGAACCAATGGTGTAAGCACAGAAAGTACACTGAGTATATTAAAGTTTCTCCCTCCTCTATCTCCCCCTCCAAAATTCAAGCCTGGTAATAGTTTAGCCTGTTTAAGAAACATTTCTTCAAATGTTTGAAGAAATCCAGGCTTGTTCATTCAGGAACCAGAAGACAATTCCCAAACACACAAGGCAGGAGAAATCACATCCTGGAGACATTTTCGGATGACAGCAGCTACTGACATTTGTTTCCATGAACAAGAGGCACAAAGAGAGCAACTAAAATAAATAGAATGATTTAAACTAGAGCCAGACAGCCTAACTAATGACACAGTTCTACAAGATGACAACCTTGCCATGGCTCGCTTTTCCACGACTCCCGCTGCATGGCCTTGTAGCAATCCATTTTGTTTGCAGACGGAAGGAACAGCAAAAGATTGATGTCGTGCTGATCAACTGGCGTGCAGTTTGCAAAGTATTTTTGTTATGGGTTAGACATACAGGCATGGCATCAGGGGAACCAAGGGAAGAATGCATCCATGGACACCACGCTGTGAGGAGGAATCATACTTAAACAAGCACCAGCAGTGTCCTCAGTGCCACCACTATGAATTTCAGGATCCATAACAGCCTATCCTTTTCAGAAGTATCCAGATCCACGCTTCTGTTTTGTTTCTGGATTTTACAAACACCACCCCACAGGGAAGAATTATTGTAAACTGTGCATCAGCAACAATACCACAACATAACCCCTGAGAATTCTCTAGAAGTTGCCTTTTTTATGCTTCAGTTTAAGTTTTCTGCCTTTAAAAAATAAAAAAAATGAAGTTTTAAATAAGACAACGGTGAAAATTCCAGCAGAAAAGGAACATGAAAATGATAATCTACAAACAGGCCCACATGGGTAGCATACTTTGTCTCAGAAGAGAACTGAAGCACTTCACAAAACAGTTTGGAAAATGATTTCAGTACCATTTTCTTTGCAACAGTGCGCAGGCAAGTTCTGAAAACCACATGACAACTGCCAACAGGAGCTCTTTGTCACTGTCAGTAGGCCGCAGGAGCTGTCACCAGCAGCCACGACAACTCACACACCAAAAGTGCACAGAAATCAGTGATGAAAACTGAAACTGAGGACCTAGACACTGAATATCACGCATGCACGTAAAGAAAACCCGAATATCCATGCAACTCCAAGTCACCTTCTGTAGACGTTAGGCGGTGCAGTCAGAACGGGGAGCAGCCAAAGCAGAAGCAGCACGATGCAGCCATCCCAGGGAGAGCTTTTTAGCAACTAGAGATGACGCAGGACCAACTGCTGCTGAGTAACAGCCGCCAAATCCACGGAGCTCAAGACCCGGCACACACACTTGCCTCAACTGCGTGCTGCCTTTGTACGACTGGACAAAAAGGCAGAGAGATTTCAGAGTTATGGCAAAGATGACAAAACCCCTCCCACTGAACACCCACCGCTGGCATTGATGAGGAAGAAAATATTGTTGAGAATATTTTACCTCTTTTTTTCTTGTCAAGCCATGACACACTATGTCAGTCTGTTTTAAAATCCAGCTTTCAGAGATAAGAACAATCCTCATCACTAACACCTGTGATGTCAGCATTTCAACTCTTTTCCCTTTAATTTTTCACTTTTACCACCTTGCATCTATGTGGAAATTTGCACAGTTGCTACAGAATGGTGCTAACGGGGAAAACCTACTGGCTTATCCATTACCTGTACTTGGTGTGATGGATATGAGGCGCAAATACAACAGGCATTTGGGGAAGGGAGCTGGATTTACTGTCTGTGCCAGTGAATTCTGCCTGTGCCATCATCCCGTGTTTGTTCATAGAATCATGTCAAGCTCGGTTTGTCCAACTTGTACAAGCAAAAAACACAGCAGTTGTTTACCCACCCAAGCAGCCAGATCTTTTCCATGTTTCTCACTCTCTTCAGAAGAACCTCAGTAAGTAAGGCAACTGATAAGCAACACGATAAGACTCAACCACCACCAGCTGAATACTTTTCTTCACCTAAGACTAGTCAGTAACTGCTGGCTACCAAAGCACCTGCCTAAAAAAATAAAACATGATAGAGAAACAGCAAATCCAAGATAATGCACACATGTACATGGTATTTCAGCAAAACAAACACATGTTACTGTCTGGTAGTGAGGACCAAGCATGCCTTCACTTCCATTGCAATCATTTAGAAATGTTTTCATGAAGGAGGACAATATATTGTTATAAGACTTTATCAGATTTTTCCTTGTTAGCAAAACAGAAACACTAGGTTGCAGAGAGATCTCATCTCATTAGATACTCAAAGCAGACAAACTTACTTGAAAGTGTGAAGTTCTGGTAAAATCATCTCATTGCTTGTACAATGACAAGAGTTGAAGCACCAGAAAAAATAAAAGCAATTTCAGGTAAATGGATAGTATAAATTAGAGCCCTGCTAGAGCTATTTCTAAGCCATCTACCTACATTATTGATGAAAGTATTTGTTCTAGAGAAACAATGACATAATAAATACCTACATAGTTTGTAGAACTTGTATAATTGATGGAGAATACAACATTTTCCAGAAGACATCAAAAAGACATCAAGACGTAACACAAGCACTAATTTGAAGAGCAGAGCTGGCAAAGCATGGGATCCAACTAAGTAAACCCATTTGTGTACCTCTAATAGCAGGAAAGTCGAGCCTCACATTCTTGATTAAAAAACAAGGGGAAAAAAAAAGAAACTGCAGGAGAAAGATAAAATGATGGAATTCTTCACAGTGTGTGACAACTCTAAACCAAGCAGGGACCAAGGAAATCAAATATTTTCTCCAGGTACTTCCTAAGGAGGTATAGGGACATTATTTTGTTTGAGCCATGCTTCAAATAAGGAACGGAAAAATCATTAGCTGCTAAAGGAGCATACACCCTTCTGCTCGACACTGGATTTAGTGGCAATAAGATGAACATAAGAGGAAAGCAGAACCCAAACCCCGACATGCTTTACTGGTGTTACAGAAGTTAAGGCACAAGATGCGCACACACACAGCTGATCAGCCTACATGGTTTCCGAGGCACAGAAAAACTGTGCTAGGGAGCTAAGGGATGGACAAGTATCTTCTTCCAGATCACACACAGCATGGCAATTCCTACAATTTTTATATGCCTCTATGTACATGACAACTGATGACAGTGTCAGCATTCACTGGATTTTTTTTTCAGCATTTCAGTCAACTTCCAGCTCAATTACTCCACACAAGAGGAGCATTCCCATATGCCTTCAATAGAGTCCATCAAGAAGGGTTTTTAAGATTATTCCTGCACTACAAGCTCAGTAATTTCACAAGTGACACTCTGTCCAAATTCTACTTGGAAATTTTAAATATTCAGTAGATGATTGGATAATTATTACTCAAAGATATCCTTCAGGCTAAGATGTGCAGCTGTCTCCATTTCTGCCAGATCAATGGATGCAGGCATTAAAAATTGATTCAATTACAGAGATGTGCAAGCTGAAAACTTGGATCCAGGAGTAATGACAAGAGAGACTGTAGACGATGTGATTTTGGTACAGGTTTGGAGGAGAATGGTGCTTTGAATGCAAACACACTTTTTTACAGCAGGTACCACTTCATTCTTAAGGAACTCGTGCTGTTTAACTAAGACCACAGTTACATTCATCTTTATGTTAATCTTTGTAACTGAAAAAAGTAAATCTTGAATGCTACATTTCATGGAAGTTCACATCCTGAGGTTGCAGGGTGTCACAAATAAGAAAACAAACACAGGTCTTATGTGACCATTCAGTGATATTAACTGTATCTTTAAAAGGTTTACACTGACACCCTCAAAAAATAAACAAACAAACAAAAAAAACACTACAAACTGCTACTTTAGTTGCTACTGAGACCTGGAATCTCTGATCTTGGCACACCGATCAGTAAATGTTTTGTTTTTCTTCCTAGGATCCTCAAAACCAGCACAGTGCTAGAACAAAGGAGTGGTGCGGACCTCGGGGAATTCACAGCTGGATGAAAGCAGAGATCCTCGCATCCTAAAACATTTACCAGGTAAACTTGGCTGTTCTCTAGCAACTTCTGGCAGGACAGCTGTAAGAGGTCTGTCCTACATTTTGCACAGCTCGGTCAAAACAAGTGTTTTCAATATCACACAAGATTCACTTGGAATAGGAAGAAAACCACAGAAAATGCCACAGATCTCAAATTTTAGAAAAATCCAAGCTACAACTAATTTGGTGAGAAAAATTAAAAGCCTAAATATCAGATACATTTTTCTACTGCTCAAAAGAACACTTCAAGACAGCACTGAAACACCTCAATTTATTAAAGCCATTCATTTTAGGGAACCACTATCTGCAGTCTCTCCTGTTTGGGTGAATTATCACCTTATTTTTCTTCATACAGACTGACAATTTGTTCTCCCACTTGGTACTACCAGCGAGGAAGTTGCCTCTTCCCTGTTAAGAGAATGGCTGAGCGAAGCAGTACCTCGGCTGCAGTTTGGGAACACCCCATCCCTGTAATCGGTGTCAGACTGAGCTTGCCAAGCCAGGAAGGTTCATTTTCATCACGAATGTTATGGAAACATAAACGAGAGGCAACCACCTCAAAGGCACTGCTAGTATCTTCCCGAAGAAGAACTCAGCAAGCAGCTAGCCACAATAAGGTCAGGGTGTTTCTGGCCGATGGCATACTCTGGCAACAGCTTTACCACTTCAAGGCTAGAGATGCAAGAAGTCACACCACCTCCGAGACAACGGGGGAAAAACAGCCTCATGAGAAGAGCGCAGACACAGCTACCAGTTTAAACACAGTGTCCATATAACGATTTACAAGGCAGCTTTCTGACCCAGCAAAGTGGAGCAGGGTTCCCCAGCAGCGCTGCGCAGGGCTGATAACTGCTGTCAGTGTGAGGGGCTCGCAGGCGGCAGGGCTGCTCTCTCTCCGGCTGCTGTGGCCAGCTTTATCGCCAGGCACGTGGCAGCAGCTCACTCGGGGACCCAGCAGCACGCTGAAGCCAGCCCCAACCCAAAAAGAGGAACGTAACTTGTGAGTGGCGTCTCCAGCAGAGGGAAAGGCTCCTCTGTCTCTTCTGAGATGTAGTTACTGATTTTTGAGGATCGCTACTAGAAAATGTTGGCCTTCTCTGCATTACCAGAGATGCCAATTATGAGTTCCAAAACACTGCAATTTTCTTCCTGTAAGCAAAGCACTTCAATCAATATTAGGAGATTCGTAAGTAGAGAAAGCCACAAAGAACTACCGAGCAGCTGGCCTAATGATAAGATCCCAGCACCACACCCAAGCGCCCCAGGGAGAAGAGATGTCCAATTCCATTAGCGACGTGGAAGCGAACAGGGAAAGCAGACACCAGAGATGGAGACAGACTGGCAAGAAAACTTCAGCTGCCGAAGCCCATCGCTTCTCCTCATCGTCAGTCCTTCCTCACCCCGACAAGTACCACCATGAAGACATCTGTGAGGTTCAGTGCCAGCCCAGAAAGCTGTCACCCAGCAGCCACACCAACTCCAACACAGCCCCAGTCAGCAAGCGAAGTCTTCTTCCCTGCTCCCCAGAGAGATATCCCTCCTGGAGGGTAACTTCATCGCTGCCCGATCCTGGTTCTGCACTTAAGACTCTCTCTTCATGAAAAGAATACATACAACCATGGATACTTTAAATAAATCATTTAAATACTTCAAGAAAATCATTTAAAAACTAGCTTTTTTTTCCCAAAAAAAGGTACAGCTGAAATAAGTACTCCAAGCCTTCAGCTTTTCTACAATATGCTTTTGTTTACAAACAAGGGATTTAATGAGAGTTAAATAAGGGTGCAACAGCTCAGCAAGACTTTTTCATATTAGATGCTTGCACTGTTTTTAATCACACAAGCTTCTGTTTTTAGCTATATCACTCAACACGGCCAAGCAGATTTTACGTTCATCCATCTAACTTAGCATAAGAAATCTCTCTGAATTATTACATCGCTACTGTATAAAGTCTATATTAAATGACTTTTCTGTCACAACAGATTTCACATTTTCCTCAGCTACCCTTTCCAGAAGTTCAGGCCCAGCAACACACTTTCAGTTAATGCTTTTATCATCCAATTAATTATGAAATTGAGATAAGAATTACTCCTCATCCAAATGGTCATCCCCAAATCACTAACTCGTACACCTTTGTGTATGCAAACCTGCACTGGATGAAGAGCTCACACCTCCTTTAGAAGTCACAGTGGGGACGTGCAAGAAGCACCCCCTGCGAGCACACGCTACGGCCTCCGCACCCACAGGCTCTGCAGGTTTGTCCCTCAGCTCCCCACCTCCCCAGGGCAGGCACTCCACCTCTCTGACAAACCCCAACACTTTGGTGAGTGTCCCTAGGTGCCTGGCATGATGCCATCCTACATTCTTTACAGGTGTGTGCACTGTTCGCACACCGTGCATATAGCAACAGACGGGTGGTCCTCTCTCATCTCCTAGTCCTACAGCATTGGTTACCCAAAAGAGAAGAAACTAAAGCAGTTCTCTTGTTAATAAGAGACACCCAGAAACTGTTCGATACCAGCAAACTGCAGTCCCTGAACTCTAGCTCAAACCCAGACTGATGTGAATACTTCTGCTGAGAGAAGTTAGGTTACCTTCCCTGAAACGTGAACCAGGTCTTACTGAAGAAATTTCTCCGCCACTAAGCCAGCTTCAGAGAAGAGTAAAGGCTGATTTTTCAACAGGATTAAACACAAGTCACAGCATGAAATGCAGTTTGAGCTCAGTCATTACACAGGCAGAATCCACATTAAAAAAAGCCAGCAAGTTAATTAAGTGCAAGGGCAAGCCATTACACGCAGGCACTGCGGAAGCTGTCTGCACGCAGGTCCTAAAGCACACCACCTGCATACGAAGAGCTACTGCTCTTCAAAGGTAAAAAAAATAATGCTGTACCTCAAAAGTAGTTTTTCCACTTCTTTAATATGCCTTCAACTTCATACAACATCGTACATCTGGAACCTGCCTCAAGTGAAAACAGCATTGACTTTTTTTTGTTTGTTTGATCTCCTGACTACAATTCAGTTAACATCACTTTCCTCTCCAAATTCCTTTCGAGGTATTCTGGGTAGACACTTTGAACTCTTCAATACACATTGTCAGTCTAGTTACACAATTTCCACAAATAAACTTCCTGCCAGCACAGTTAGATCTACACGACGACATTACACGGTATTAAAAATAACCAAACAATCTCAATTTCATACTGTGATTAAATTTGTGCTGTTACATTTGGCAGCGCTGCAATGAAGACCTTGTCCAACCTACCACAAAACAAGCTTGCTTAAAGCAGAATTTAAGATCTGCTATTACCAGGACTAGAAAAGGCACACACTAGAGCAAATCAGAAAGAAAATTACCGTGCACTAGTAGCGAGAAGAGCCCTGCTGGCAAGGCATTTCACTATGAACAGCAGAATTCGTTATCGAAGGGCTGTCTGGCAGAATCTGTTCCAAACTGATCCAAAACAGGCTCAGGTTTGGGGTGTGGATGTAGAGGATTAGGAGGAATCATGTGTCATTGATAGGGCGATCAACCAAAGCATTGTTAGCCAGGCACTTTTCAAACAAGAAACAGCAAAAAAGTTTCTACTGTAGAGGGACACTGGCTAGTATTGCAGAAATAGAACAGAAAGCAGATTCATTTGAAACCACACACCTGACATCACCCAAGCATTATTATTTCTGAAAATAATAATAAAGCCTTATACCCAGCTGCTGTCCATCCTCCTCCTATCTTCAGGCAGTCCTGCAGGGCCTGGGCTTCTATCTAACCCAACACACACCTCGAGTTTCTGGCTGCGCACTGTCTGCTACATCCACAGTTCTCAGAAACACAGGATGAGTGGTTAGCTAAGAAATCTTCCTAATTGTTCAGTAATTTAGCCCTCTGATCTCCAGGAGGTACTTGTAAATCACCTCAACTGTAAGGGAGGACTGAACTCAATAGATTTGACAGATCTTGTTCCAAGAGGCATGTTGGAAAGGAGTAACACACATTTCCATACAGTTCTCATCAGGAAACATCCCGCAATTATTCAAAGATACTTAGAGGCAGGCCTGACAACTGACACCAAATCCAATTGGTCACTGTAAAAATATCCAACTGGTATTCTAAACAGAGTAATGGCTTAAACAACAAGGGGAGCTGCCACTACTCAGGTGTACTTACCAATAAAGCAAATGGAAAAAGTGGCTGGTAATCAAAGACAAGGCTGTTGGCAGGGTGGCCAGAGTTGCTAGCAATAGAAGCAGAGTTCAGGTGCCCTTTAACCACGCAGAGAAAGTTAGTTCTGTGACAAAGCAGGGTTGGAAACACAATGACTATGAGTCATCATTAAGCACACACTTTATCAATACACCTCATGATATTAGAGTTACTAATTAGTGACAGCACAAAACAGTGATGCATTAATAGGAAAAAAGAGTAGTCCAAATCGTTGGCCATCTTTTCTTTTATTGATTTAGGGCTTCAAACTATTTATGTGCATTTTCAAACCCAAGATGTCCACCTAGAACTTAACATGTAAGTTGATTGCAGAGTTTTTCAGAAACCACAAAAATACTTCGAAGGCCTCAGGATTAGTCTTTGGCTGGTTGGATGGCTCTGTTACCAAGTTTCCAGTAACACCAGCAGCATTCCCCACACACTCCACCAGCCTACTGAAAAAGATGCAACAATTGTAAACTTGAGCTCTACTTCAAAGCAGTTTTCCAAAACATTGCAAAGATTCTGCAATGCCGCAGGTGTTTCTGCATGGCATCCCACAGAACCTCAGGTCACACAGCTGAACAGAACTGAGATTTTTCCCAAGTCCCCAGATTTGCACACCCAGACAGGGATTCAGGACAGAATGCAGCTTGTGCTCTAATAGCAGTAATGAATGCTCCACAAGCTGAGCTATAACCAAAGGGACAAGCGATCCACTTACTGATTTCAGCTGGCTTATGGGAACTCTGATTTGGCATTTGCCAGCTGTCTCTACCCCAATTGCTGTTTTCCATTCCTTTCTCTGCCATGACAGCAGCACAAGATTTTGTACAGCTGTAGACTAAACAGCTTGGAGGAGGGAAGGGAGAAGAAAAAGATTAATTTCTTAGCTAGTTAGGTTCCCTGACACAGTTCAACCTACTAATATTTCTGCCAAAACAGACAGTGTGAGAAGCGAGCAATCAAGAAAAAAAAAGCTGCCACTGAAAAAAAGCATCTGAGGTCAAAACCTAATTTCAATTACAAACCAATCTCAATTGGCTATGACCATGGAGGACCCCAACTTTATCAACAAGTCACAGAACTCAGCAGCAGAGTTAAAAAAAAAAAAAAAAAAAAACGGTTTGAGGTTTATATAAAACTAGCAAGTCAGAAGTCCACCTGTGCCTCTTACACGCCTCTTCAGATGCAAGAAACTAAGACATGAAGCTTACAAAGAAAAACTTTGAGAACTGAGACTTTAAGCTTTTCATTGGAGGCTTCAGTCTGCCCACATGTTAATCTGAGAAGCTTCTATCAGAGCAGAACATGTGCTGTACTAACCCCATTTATTCACTTACTGGTCCAACTCCAGTAACTCTGTACCATTATACTGCTACCTCCAAACCTAAATGAAAATGTAATGCTATAGTTTAGGCAATTATCCCAAACCCTGTGCACCTTAATAATGTGATAAAAGCAATCTAATTTACAAATTGCATTAAGACCACTTTCTCAGGACCTCTGCCAGTTTTTATCTAGCCACCATTATCTAAGAAATACACCTTCAACTTTTAAAACAAGATCAATATTCGTTTTCCCCAACATGATCAATCTGAGTCAGACTCAACGAGGAGAGCAAATTCCATAGGCTTAAAGCTGTCCCTTAATGAATAATGAGGGAGGCTCAAATCAAACAGCTTTTAATGCCATCCTACTACAACACTGGTCAGAGACTTGACTCTTAAATAGCCAGTCCTAGGTCGCTCAGACTTAATTGATTGCAGGCAATACCACAGCTCCATTAGGAGGAAGAGATAACACCTACATATCCCCAAGCAGCAGTGCTACTGACTCCCAAGCAAACAAGATGTTCTGCACCAGGTGCTGCAAACATCTAAATTGCTTTAAAAAAGGCAATTCAACACGAAAGGCAGCACCTCAAACTTCTCTGCACCCTGCACTGTGCACTTCTTGGCTCCCTCTCTGAGCATTTTGGCCCTCAGGCAGCCGACGGACATCCAGTATAGGCAGCACAATGAAGTAAATGGAGAACTCCCAGAAATTACCTGTCAGGGTGACCACCTTTCAGCAGAGGACACCAGCAAGCTTAACCACCACTCTTACTCCAAGCAGTTTCTGTTTAACCCCAGCATGCTGTTCTTTCTTCCTTAACTGACCCACACTTAGCCCCCAAGTTATATTTCATTCCTTGCACCAAGAACTGCTTTAACGATCTAGAAAACAACGGCAAGAGGGGCAGTGATAGCTTCTAGCCAAGGTAGTCAGCTCTCATCAGGTTAGGATGTCCCTATTTTTTACTCAAAGATCTAAAAAACTGCTTTGACTGCTTCAATATGAGTGGCTAGAAACAACAGGAGTCACCAGAGGGCACTAACACTTTCACCTAATGGCAAATGCACTCTTCAATTAGGAAGGCTGATAATTACATCCACATCATCATGTATATTTTATCTGGATTGAGCCTCAGCCAGCTTGTTCTAATCCATGTTCAAATCTCAACCACATGCTGATGAAGCAGTGGGCTACATCAAGTGCTGCGGTCACACCCACGATCCATGGGGGAGACGCAGAGTCTCCCCAGACAGACCCAAGGAAACAGAGCCGGCACATGCCTCTCCCAGCTCCCCTGCCATCTGAAGCTTACATTGCCTATTCAATGTGTTTGTACATAAACACACACAAAAAAACATCTGAAATAGGCAAGGGGAATAGATCGCAAGTCCTACACCTCAAAGAAACAAAACGAACAGCTATTCTTAAGAGTTGGCACCAAGGCAAATCCTACTTTAGGAGACTGCAAGCATTTTCTTCCTTCAAAGGGACTAAAAAGGAGAGGGCCTTTCAATTTAACAGCAAGCAGCAACAGATGCATTGCTCTCTCCAATGTGGCATCATGAACTGTCACGATAGATGCTTTAAGAAAAGAGGTTGCTTTTCACAACTGAGGAACGAGCAGGTTTTAAACCACCAAGATCACACGTATATGAGGCTAACAAGTATTTCCTGATGTTTGGACAGAGCAGCTCCTCAGCTTCTCGATGCCGGGCAGAGATACGCTGCAGCACACCCTGAGATCTTCTGCAGCGGGAACCTTCAACTTGTGGATGCAGCTGATACAGCCCGAGAGACAGAGCACAGCTGGGTGGGTACAGCCCCACAGAAATTAAGGCAAAGCTGCTGGGGTCTGCAAGGCGTACAGCTTCTTTTTGCCAGCATTGCTGCCCTACCTAGGGTTTTACCCATGCAGTCATTATTGTAGTTGGGACTGCAAAGCAACACGGACATGAGAAGCAGAAGCGAATCCTGTCCTTACGGAAAGGCACAGAGGAAGCCCGAAGGCTATCGCCCCTCTGTGCTGAGGTTATGGCCACAGAAAACCAGAACTTATAATAAAGATAGGATAGCAAGGATTTTGAGATATCTCCATGAGCTCCAGAAGACACCGTTTGTGCTGTATGACAGCCTACAATCCACCTGGAAGCCCTGAAGGAACTCTGATAAGACCAGCTATGACTGCACTTGAACACGACAAATCTCCGAATGCAACTGAGGAAAACTGCATTTCAACGTATTCCCCACTGGCCCTTCACCGTATTGTTTGTTGTACTCTAAGGTTTAATGCATGGGTTGTTTTTTCTCGTTAAACTCCCCTATAAACTGAAAACACGGGACAGGAGGTTGCCTCTCCCTCCCTCAGCTGTGCTCAGCCAGCAAGCAGGTTCAATGACTCCCGCTTACACCACGCCGACCTGAGGAGTCACAGCAAGCAGCTCCGATGTTCAGAACACGCCATGCTGCTGAGCATGTCCACCCCTTCAGCAACTCCCAGCCACCCTCACCCGACTGCAGGTGTCCTTTCTGCTGCGCAGGACACGGGATGACACCAGCTTGCCCAGAGGAGGGGCTCTAACGCCAGTTCCCGCGGAGTCCTACAGGGCTCTTAAGGATCTCAGTGCCAGAAAAGAGTTGCAGCCACACATCTGCACATCCCGGCGACCTGAGTGTACGGAACCCCTACTTCAGATACCCAGTGGTAACACTGAAGTCTCACTTCAGCACTCTTCTGAGGTGGTGAGTTCATAAATGGACAAATCGTGGATCCCACAAAGCTCTCACTGTGCAAGAAATACTAGCCACGCACACATATTAAGGGACGGTTTCTACTGCAGCAGTTCCAGGTATCTAAATGTAAAGGTATTAACATGAGGGCCCTCTTACTTTAAAATAGTATTTTTAAGTACCTTTTGTAACATTACCCCTTCCAAGAGCTGTAAAACAACACTCAAACCAGAAATACACCGTGCCTTTGATGTCTTACAGTTAGACAAAACGCAACTACGCTCCCCACCCTTCAAGCAGGTTTCAGCTCAGCTTTATTTATTGAATGAAAGGAGGAGCCCAAATGACTCAGCTCCAGGGAAGTATAAAGGAAAAGATAAATCCCTAATCTCAATGAAAAGAAAATAAGGAAGAAACTAAGATGGAGGCATGTCTTCATCAATGCAAATCTTTTAATATTCAAACGTATGTCAAGCAGAGCATTAGCACACGTAGATCGTTAGCTTTCCTGGAGTCTTCAGTCTGTCTTAAGAGTTTAAAATCAAAGTTTACACAATTAGCTGAAGCTAAGAAGTTTGTCCTGTAGCTTCATGTTTGGTCACTGGTGCTGTGCAGCACCAAGATCAAAAAAATATCTAAACAGGGATTTTTGATCTACATGGTCACCGGCAAGTCCAGTGAGGAACAGAAAAGACGTCCTCAAAAATTCTGAACAAAGGCAATTTTTATAGGAAAAAAACTGACAGTAAACAGGATAACCTCGTCAAAAGCGTGTTTGTTTATTTTTCCTCCACTAACTGAGAGAGGAATCAAACACAACTTCTCAATATCCAGCCAAAATAAATTACGAGTTACAAGTATTTCACAACGGGGCCAACAGACTCCAAGCAACTGCTGTACATCTTCCACATGCATTTGCAGACGACTGCTCTTCCCCTACCTCAGACACACCACACTAGCGTTTCTGTGCAGAATAAAGTGCCAGCCTTGCTGGGAAGAATATTTAAGTCCAGTCTAGCAGGAGTGTTTCTTTACATACACTCGAAACTCTAAATACAGATGTCACCAGAGGGCACTCTTTCAATTCAAGCGACCTAGCTTAGCAAACTTCTCAGGAAGACTGCAGGCAGCCCACATGCAGGGATGTGCAGAGGCTGTACAAAGTAGTAATTCTGCTTCTGCAAGACATTTCCCTAAGAAAATACACATAAATCAAATGTAAATATTTCTCCCAGAAAAGTGAAGTATTTCTCGTAGAAGCCAGAAGCACTGCTAAGACCACAAGCAATAATCAACTTCTGTACTTTCCTCCACCGTGCACTTGCTGGTATCTATTCATTCCAACAGTTTTGGCACCTGTGTGGAGCGGATCAGTTTATGGAAAGCAGGACCCAAACCAGTACAGATCATGCAGAGGCGCCCATGGAAGTCCTAAGACTATCATATCATGGTCTAAATCTTGCAGTAATAGAGGAAAAAATAGACGTGCAGCAAAAGCTTACTCTACTGCTTGCTGTTCTGTACCTGATGTTTTCTTAAGATGGCCAAGAATTAGACCATTTGCATGAAGATAATATATGGGCATCGGCAGCATCAGTAGTTATTGATCTATGGTCCATGTTTTATTTCTACAGGACTGCTGAGACCTAAAAAAGATTTTTTTTTTAAACCCTGTCAAGTCGCAAGCCTGCCAGGTGAAATGTGACCAACCACTAAAATCACAATAGGTCTACACATAAAAAAGGTTGCAAACCACTTCTCATGTGAATGGAAATATGGTACTAGTGTCCGTTTTGTTTAGAAACAAAACACCAACAGAATACTACTGAAATCAAGCCTGATGCAGAGGCAGAAAATTATAAGAAAAAAAAACACATGGTGCATACCACGGCAATTTCCAGTCTTGAAAGAAATTGAGAAAACAGGTTCACAAGACACTGAGTGACTGTTTATGCACCTATCCCATTTGGCAAAGTCCACATCTCTTCCATATGCAATTGCAAAGGCCCTTGGTTTAGCACAGCAATGGAAGTGGTGGGAAAAAAAAAGAAAAAACAAGCTCTGTGCAAAGGCACCTTTTGTCAGCACGGGGATGCCTCAAACAAACAAACCCATGCGCAGAATTTCACCAGGCGGTAACTACTGGTGAACACACAGGTGCCTGTAACTACTACCTATCATCACTGCTCATCTCGGTTTAAAACACATCACATCGTGGCTTTTCCAGCATCTGCTGCCGGGAAGGGCCCACACCGAAGGTTTTTGCTGCCAGATGAGCACCCCCTCCCTGTCCCTGAGGTGTGAAGGGGCCGCCTGCCTGCTGTGCGAGCACCCCGGCCCCCTCCTATCACCGCAACTGCCCCCAGACCCAGGCCACGACCCCCGGGGATGGAGAACGAAGGCGTGATAATGATGATAATGAAAGATAACGATGATGGTAAAGAAAAGAGGGGAGAGCCGGCCGGGCCCCCCCGCCCCACAGCCCTCCATCTTGCGGCGAGGCCGCCACCGCCCCACAGCCGCTGACAGGGGAGGGGGCCCCGCCGCGTGTCTGCCCGTGTGTTTGTCTGTCTGTCCGCGTGTCCATCTGTCTGTCCGTTCCCCGAGGGGAGGCAGGCTGCGGGCAGGGCTCGGGGCTCCCGGCACCGTGTGGAGCCGGGCAGAGGGGTGCCGGGACCCTCCCCGGATCTGGGAGGGGACGCGGCGCCTCCAATCCCCGGCCGTGCAGCGCTGCCGGGCCCGCCGCGCCGCCGGGCGGGGGGAAGCCGCCTGTTTCTCCTCCTCCTCCCCGCAGCCGGACAATGAGCCCCGCCGCGGCTCCCCGCGGAGGCGGGCGCCGGCTGCCCGGTCCCCTCCTCCTCCTCTCCTCCTCCTCCTCCTCCTCCCCGCCGCGCCTCACCTGCGAGCGGGGCCGGGCCGGGCCGGGCTGAGGGAAAGGCTCCGGCTGCGGGCTGCGGGCTCCGCTCCGCTGCCGCCTGCGTCGGCTCCGCGCGGGGGCCCCGCCGCCCGCCCTCGCCTCACACCGGGGCGGGAGGAGGCGGAGGGAGGCGGGAGGGAGGGGAGGGGGGGGGGGGTGCCCACCCCGCCGCTTCCAAGCGCGCATGCGCGCCGAGCCCTCCCGCCCCGCCTCCGCGGCCTCCCGGGGTGGCGGCGCACGCGCCGCCCTCAACGGCTGGGCCGGGCCGGGCGCGAGCCCCCGCCTCAACCGCCAAGCAACGGCCGGCGCCGCGCGCGGGTTGCCATAGCGACGGGGGGGGGGGGGGGGGGGGCTCGCTGTGAGGGGAGCCGGCTGGAAACTTATTAGAGTAATTAACAGGCAGCGTTCACACACACACACACACGGTGCTTCCCAAACAATGCCCCAACAATGCTTTCGGCTTTTCGCCCGCTGCCCCGCTTTTATCCTGTCACGGAATCCAGGCCCCGGCTGCCCCCTTCAGTCCCTGAGGGATGGAGGAGCGGCGGCAGAGCGTCAAACTCGTTTAAACCAGGATACATGAAAGGAAAATAAAACGCCAAATGCCATCCATCCACTAAATTTGGTCTACCACCGACTGGTAGCTCAGTGACCAGGTTTGCAACCACGACATTTACACAGAAATAAAGATTCCAGGAGGATACTGAAATAATAAAAACACCTCAGAAAGGGGAAGCCAAGGTAATTTTTCCCTAAGCTATTCTCCTTCAAAGGTAAATTGCTCCTAAACTAATCTCCTTCAAAGGTAAATTTTCCCTAAACTATTCTAAAGCAGGAGACAGACTATTTTGTCTCATAAAACAAGCTTCTTAGGAGTAGTTATTTAGGCAGCGGATATAGAGGGCCTGGAGACACAAATTGTGAAAGACACTTCTCAACTCTTACATTAAATGCTTCTGAAAAAAAATCTATATAGTGGGCTGTGAGGAGGGAAAGAAAAAAAAAAAAAAAAAAAAAAAAAGCAATGTCATGGATCACAAACTGAGAAAGATGAGACAGGAGAACAAATGGTCATTCATAATTATGGTGAAAAGCCCAAACCATAAAGTGTTTTTAAAATTTTGTTATGGGGTGCGCGTTGTAAACACCCTTACAGATAATCTAGGAAAAGGGCTGTGCATAAGGAGACAACACTTGTAGAGGATGCAAGATTACTCACAAGTGTGAGGGCGGATTGGAAAGATATTCAGGGTGACCCAGCTGTGTAGGAGGTCAGTACAGTGACAAATTCACTACTGATAAATAATCATCAATACAACAGAATACATACAACTAAAATAAAGGTAATAATAGCTAAAGAAATATGCAGACATCTTAAACAATAGTTCGGTAGCAATCTCTCCTGAGTATATGAACGGAGTCATGCAAACAATGTGCAGATATGAAATGGAGAAAAACAGGCAAAACATTGGATGTCATGCCATTGTTTCATATCAAAAAGGATTTTAAGGAATGAGTGATAAGAAGTGATGAGAGGAATAATAGATTTTTTATTAAAGATAAATTTGGCAGTGGAACCAAAATGCCCAGTTCCACCTAAGCGCTGAAATGCCATTTTTACATTAAAGACCCATGTTTAGTTAGTTGCAGAGCCCTCTATAATTCCTCAGTATTTTCCAAGATACCACCTTCCAAAATTCAGTTGCCCATTCTATATGCATAGCTGATGTTCCTTATTATTTTATAGGTGCTGATTTTCCCCATTATATTTAGTGTATTTCCCCATTAGATTTAATATTCCGTTTAAAATTCATTATTAGTTGACTATTGCAGCTGTGCTGTTAAATATTCAAATCACAGGAAGCATCAGAAAGAGAGGAAACGACTAGATGAAAGTATGTGGCAAAATACTTGATTAGAATGAAGAAAGCTGCTGTCAAAAGTAACAGGAAACCGCTGCCACTTGTGACTGGCAAACTGTTAGGGAATGTGTGCAGATGGCCAAACCCCACCAAACAGGGTTCATTCCAAATGCAGGAGGCTGAAAATTTTGCAGCCTGCAGGACACCACTTTCATCTCAGAGAACAAAATTAGAAACGATATTTACTTATTCATCCTTCCTGCTTATAGGTACTCTTCTGAATAATTATTGACTATAGATCATGGAAGTTATTTTTACAGCATTTTTATCCCAATTTTTATCAGCAATTTCTATTTATATAATCTGCTGCTCAACAGAGAAGTTACACTTCCCTGCAGAAGTGTAACTAACTTCACTGTGAATAGAAACCCCTCACGCTATGTAGGATATAAACATTTCCTTTTGTGAGTAACTGTTTGCATTTAACATTTTCTACCAACTGAGATGTTGGAAATTTGTCAGTATATTTTTGATTTCACAGGTGAAAAAACATTTTTCCATTAGGCAAAATAAAATGTGTATGCTTCCATGTACAAACTTTAATGTGTTTGCACGAGCACCTGTAATGAAACATTGACACTACAATTTAAAGCACTCGCTATAGTAAAATCTCAGTCTGTAAAAATGTCAGCACATTACAGTGACTGATTATTATACGTTCATTAACAGAAGATAGCATAAGCATTTTAGATTAAAAAATTGCAATGTAAGTTACTTAAATGTATTTGGGTTTACTCATATAGATTGCAATATAAAATATTAAAAAAAAAATGAAGAGAGGAAAAAGCATTTGATTATAACTGATAGCAAATCAAATAGTATTTGATTTTAGCCTATATCCTGCTGCAGGCAAAGCTCAGGGATTATGACTATACATTAATATACAATCAAATGAATTTAGTTACTTGGGATGCTTGGCTGCAGAAAAGATGCTTCTTAATCTTGTTTTGGTAACTAAAGATTGAAAAGAGCATAGCTTACATTTTGGCACCTAGTTAACACTTCATTATTACTTGGCACTAAGTAAATGTCTTCTAAGGTATGGTTGACTATCCTAAAAAATCATTAGTTAAACTCAGTTTGATATGAGATGTCCCAACAAAATAATTGCTAAAGCATATAGCTCCCCTTAGGAATTAATAAAATAATAGAATATGTTTTCTATGTATTTCAGTATATTTTATATAATACTTTTATGTATTCCAATATAGTAGACAATATTTATATAGCCTGTAAATCCTATTTTTTTATTATTTTTCTTTGGCTCAGTCATTCCATGAGGCTATCTGCACTTAATTCACATAGTACTTCAGTGTGAGAGATACTAAAGAAATTAAAATATTGCTAAATTTACTCTAAAATTTACAAGAAATTGTTTTGTTTTCTTTTTCTTTTGTAACCGTAAAGTCATATTTCAAGTCTGCATCACTATGCTTAAGCGCTGTTTAGGTACCTGCCACCTGAATTTGTTACTTCGTGAGTGCTTACCTCTGCAAGACTGACTTTATAGATGCAGTGCTTTACACTGTATGAGTTAGTATCTGGATTCTAGTAAGATATGTAGTCTACAACACTTAACTCGTACGTATTCCTGCTTTTTTGATCTGTCATTCTCTCTGGCATCCTTGCATTTGCTGTAGGTAAAATAGGAGACAGAAGCGGATACATGTAACATTACTGTGACTGTCACCACCTTCCTCTTTCTTTTTGGAGGATGTTTATGCTCAATACATAATACGCACATCTTGTCTTCTACCCTTCAGTAAGGAGGATGAGCTTCCTGCTTCAATCATACAAAAATGCAATTTCCAGTTGGTTCAGTTAAACCTGAAACTAATCATAAAAAAAAATATATTCTAATGGATAAAAATGTCAGTACCAGAGGAATCTGATTCAAGTAGACACTAAACACCCGATGTTTAGAGTTTTCCGTTGGAGGAAGAAAACATTATAACGAATGTTTCACTGAAGAGTGTATGTATGCTTCCCAACTGCTCTAATTCGATACGTTCAACTGATGTGCTAATATTTGCTCCTAAAAGTATAGTGATTAATGTGAGAACACCCCCTAGGAATACATATCTACTTGTTTCTCAGCTAGAGCAATAATGAAGGGATGAGTTGGATTCACAGTTACATCACTCTGATGTAACACTGGTTCTGTTTGTTTTTATTATTTTTAAGATTGCAGCTTTTTAAAGAATATATTCAAGCAGCTGCCTCTAAATTCACCCAAGTGCGTGTATATACATATATATAAAGCGTATATACGTATATGTACACACACACAGACTTTAAGAGGACTTCCTCTTTGCAGCTGCAAAGCACTTTTTTCCCAGGGTCAGCAAAGGTTCTTCCACGTCTCAGCAGTACACAGATAACATGTTATTTCCTCACTGTCTCCCATGCAACTTACAGATTTTTCCACAGGAAGAGTATATATTTTTTCCTCTATTGCCTTCCTACGCCCAGATGTAAAATAGCTAGGAACTTTATGTTAGAGTCCTAAGAGGAGCCATTCGTGAGCGACAGTAGTCCCTGGAAATATTAGGGAGGGAGCAAGAGGCAAAGAACGGATTGGCAGCACAGAACCTGAATACTGATGTCCTTTTTGTGTTTTCCTAGCATCCCTGGACATCACAGGAGACAGTACGTCATTAGAGACAGTACTTGCAAACTGCTTAATAGAAAGCAAATCTCCCCACAATTGTTTTTATGTTGTATAAATATCTATCTAGACATTTCCTGTAAAGAATGGAGATGCTGGGATGCCTACATGATTTATACACGGAATGGAAGTAGCACAAACATGATGATTTAGAACAGGTTTTAATGACCATCTGAAGGGGAAAGATCCCAAATATGGACAACAGCAACTGTTAATTGGAACTAGTCATATTTCATCTATGTAAACAAAGTAATGATCATGTCTGCCACAAGACTTCAAGAGATTTATCTTCCAGGCTCCCTAATATGGATACATCTGTCCCCTGCTTAAATCCTATGTTCTTGCCATCTGCTCCAGCACACTTTTTTTTTTCAGCCTCAAGCAGTGATTAAACAGCTATTTGGAGAAGAAAAAAAGTCTTTTTAAATTTCTTACCAAAACATTATAAACGACTATAAAAAAATGCAAACCCACGCCCCTCTTGGATCTCCATTGATTCTGTATACAAAATGTTATTAGTGAGATGCTTAACTTAAATTTCCAGGTAACGTTTACATTTGACCATACGATAGGAGACATCACACCCACAGATTCAATGTAGTTTCAACAGAGAGAGTAATAAAGTAGCTGCAGATTAAGTTAATGTCATTTAGTTAATCAGTCAAAATATGATTAAGAGGTTACAACGTGGGCAAATGAAGCAGCATTCCACTTCAAAAAGAAGGAAACTTCCTCAGATTCTTTAGCTGCACCACGAGAAGCTTAGCAAACGATACTCCTTTGAGAAGTGCTGTCTACTTACCTCTGCACATCCTGGACGTGGTGGAGGGGGAAGGAAAGGGACGTAGCTCTCTCTTTCCTGTACAAGGAGAAGCAAGAACAACAATTCAGTAGATCTTGTCCTCCTACCTTCTGGGCAAAACTACAACCTGCCTGGTCCTCATGTGGGTCATGTAAATTAGGGAAGCTCTTTATTCCGCACCCATCATTCACAGCAGACAGTGAAGGATCAGTCCCTATCCATCTCTTACTGCTTATTATGCAGTGCAATGTTGATACTGTCATAAATATAAACATTGAACTTGTTCTTTCTCTATGAATGTCCTCAAACTCTCTCTCTCTCTCTCTCTTTTTTTTTTTTTTAGGGTTGTTTCTTCTTCCTGTATGGAAGAAATTATGGATTTCGCCTCTTCCTCACTTCCCTGAGCTTCACAGGAGGTAACTGGACTCAGTACTTATGTTTCTTAGCCTTTGCTCTCTTGGCTGGTTTACTATGCTTCTGATATGCTCTGCAATTATAATTGCTACTGCTTGTAAAGATGGGAAAACAGGACTTTTTGCACTGCTTGTTAAACAATGTAATGTCTTTTCAGAAATAAAGCACAGCAAAGAAAATTTAAAATATCCTTTTTCATCCAAAGCTAATAATCCTTGGCCGGAAATATTTGAGTATAATGTCTACTCGAAAAATAGGTGTAAATCCATTGAAGACTTTGCCACCCATTAGCGAAGAGCTTTTCTGTGAAGGATGTGGATGGTCCACCTGTTCAGCTTTAAATTTAGTAAATACCATTACTTAAATTATTATACACAAATAGAACAGATAGTTTTATAGCTGGTATTTTCACAAGAATTAATATAAACACTCTTGGGAATATTTTGAGGGTAAGTAGAGGAGCAAGACATCACCTTTTGTAGCCTACATGTCTTGTGTTGGAGGGCTTCTATGCTGCTAAGCTCTTTGATAACATTGGGTAAGGTTATAGTATCTCTTTGATAACATCATTGCATGTAAACTGGCTTGTCAGGAGCTGGAGTTAGATGGCCTAAGTATGCTGATGATATGCTCTTATATGAAAATTAGGAAGCCAGGTTATAATACAGTTTTAGATCCTTATTTGGAGCTGAACAAAAGAGGTAGAAATAATGTTTCGGACTCTCAGTTGTTTTCCAGATACTCTGTTTTTTCCTGTGTATCTCAAGCATTATCCTACAACTAGGAAATGCTGAATGTTAGGATTTTGAAAACACTATTTAAGATAATTTATACTAAAAGAAAAAGACAAAACAACATTTAGAAAAACATCTGAAGGTTTCAATATTCTCTACTAGAAATGTCTGAGAGACCCATATACGAAATCAATCTGAGTTTCTAGATTCAAATTCTGTCTTAAGCTGTGAAATAATTTTCATATTAATATAAATGCTCCTGGGAATATTGAGATTTTTCAAAATTTCACTTCTTACAGAAAAGAGAATCATGCCACTTTCACTGCCCTATAATACCACTGCTGAGAATCACATTAGCAATTTATCACAACAGCTTCTGTTAAATGAGAGAGGAAAAAGCAATAAATATATTCTTAAAGTAAATAAGTCAGTGTCCATGCAGGCAAGGCCTGTCTCATAAGAAAAATCATCTGACACGGAGCACTGTGACTGTAAGGTCTAGTGTTTATAAAGTTGTCTCAGCTGGAGACAGCTGCTGAACTTTTGAAATTTTGAAGAGATCTTTCCTGCATCCACTGGAAAGGCTTTGAAGTACACTGAACAAGCAAATTCCAAAATACAATGGGTGTATTTTAGCCAGCATTCACCTAAAGTCCTCTCCAGCTACTGCTCTATGCCACCTAATATCAGAAAAAGACACGTGCCTGGGACTCAGAGGAATATTACACTTCAAAAAAATTGCATATCTATTTTAAATCATCCTTTGAGAGTTGCATGAGAAAACACTTTGCCAACAATTAGTCTAAAGTAATGTAGAATTTGAGTATTTTATTTTGTACTACAGTTTATTATTACATTGCTTCTGCCAACACACTATCAGAACACTCTTCAGCACGTTACAAACAACTAAAATTTGACAGATTTATTGTCTTGTTCTTTCCCTGGAGGAGAGCTGTAAATAAGCTAGCTTGTTTTTTTACACTTCGTCTTTTAGATATAGCTACAGATGCTTTTAGTTTTCACTAGAGAAGGTAAAATTAAGTGAGAAATTAGCAAGTTTCACAATAGTCTTTAATTCTTACAGGAATTCTTTCTGAGGTCTCACCTTGGCCTCCTCTGTCTCCCACACAGATGGAATTCACCACTTGAGGTAGAAACTTCCTTTGTGTCTAAGGAGCATTGTAATTTTGCTTCCAGAACTTATAGTCTCGTATAGAAATACTGAGCTTAGTAACCTCAGTTTAGGACTATCACTTTTAATATAGTGTAATATTCTGCAGTAAGGTAATGCAGAGAAAGTTTGATGTGCTTGCTTTGCCCACATTGCATTTATTTTTTTAATAGTTGGCATTTAAGAGACACTATTCATTACACTTCTACTTGTCATAAGTAACAGTCCCCATTCTTTCAGCATGAGAATATACAAGATAAGGTCTAAATTTCCCTTTCAGGGAGAAGGTTGCCAGAATTGAATGCATGTTGTACTAGGAATTTTCAAATTAACTATACACATACGATTAATAATTCATGAACCCTGGAGAGCATTTGGGTACCAAATAACCAATGGTGCTAGAAATAGCAGGGTAAAGGGACAATGTTTGCGGCTGCCTGTGCAGGTCAAGACATCATGTCAAAGAAAACAAGAGGTCGCAGAGAACAGCCAAGACACACGTACTACTTTGGTGAGTGTGCTTGTATGATAGGGGAATAAAGAGGAAGGAATAGGGGATGCCTTTGCGTGGGTGGAAACTACTGAGTTTCTCATATCTGGGCAATCATGATTTCTACACACTATCCAAGCAAACTGAATTTGGGAAATCCTGTCTAAACCAAGAGCATCCCAGGTGGCTTTTATGGAGATAAGAGCAGCAGGATGAAATGCAGAGTTGGGGGGGGGGGGGATTTTAGAAGATGAACTGAAAATCAAGCATGTAATGGACCTCAGTTATAGGCACAGTCCAACAAAAGTGGTACACAATACTAGTGCAGTATAACTAAACACTGGATACAGAAAACATAGAAAATCCAACCGTACTTTCAGCAGTAGATTCTTAGCTTGAATATATTGTCCATTTTGGCTTCTGGCTTAAAAAATATTAAGTAAAAGAGGATTAGGAAGAAGAACCTAGAAGAGCTACAAGAGCAATGCCCAAAAAGAAGACTGTAAAACAAGAGAAACTAAAACTCGTGTATACGTGTATAAGTGCTTTGATCTACAAATGAGAATGAGACACAAATGTCTTATCTGCATAGTCATCTTCATCATTCAGTGAAACCAGCAGGGCAATGCACTCAAGGGTACACAAATATACATCAAACGACAGTTTCCACTCCAAAGATGAGAAAGTGCACAATGCTTTCAGCAGCATACAGCATTACAGATCTCCTACAGCAGCACCATGGGCCAGCTGTGGAAAGAGGCAGCATGCATCCTTTCAGGAGAACTTACTCCCCAGCCTGCCCATGCCACCATAATTCCCCCAGTCAAGGCCTTGTTCTCCCCAGTCCTGCCGTGCTCTGCTTTCTGCAGGCCAGCACGGCAGCAAAGCTCCTCTGCTTCCATGGCAGCTTCTCAGCTTGACTGAGGCTGAGACCAGCAGCTGGGTGTGAAGGCTTTCATCTTACCTCTTGGGAAGAGAGGTCAGGCAGTGTGAATCCTAAAGGAAACCTCACTACATCCCTACACAGCAGGCGCACATAGCTGAAGCTGGGAAGCAAATGAAACACATCTCATTACCTGTCACAAAGTGTGAGAAAGAGAAAACACCTTGCCAAATGAAAAGACAACAGAATTTTGCATGAACTCTCCCCAGGTGCATGTTAACGCAACGTCCCACTTCTTTGGCTCCGGAACTCTGCTCTCTAGGACAAATAGTTGAGCAAACGGAACAAATAGCTTAAAAGATTTTTATTTTTAAGGATTAGAAGTGCGTGTATAATAATAACATGCTTACAGAGAGAACAACTGCAAGCATTAGTGTCAGAGATGCTTTGCAGCATAAACTGATCACTGACAGGAGAAATTCCTCTCCTTTATATATTTTGCATAACGTTCAGGTACACTGCCTTCTGCTGAAGCATTAAATTTAGGCTACTGCTGGAGACAGAGAAGGTCCTCAAGAATAACAGTCCTTGGTTCTGTTCGTTGTTTTTTTACTACCAGCTATTTATAGTACATTATTAAAAAGTCAGACTGTACTGATTTTGTTTTGTGACAGAGGGAACAAATGTGCATATGTGAGGTTTATGTCAATGTGTGTTTGGATAAAGGACCTTAAGAAAGGATCTTAAAAATTAAGTTCTTCTGTTTCTCCCTTTTATTGTTGAATCCTATTTGAGTTAAGTGCTTGTGGTTTGGATTCACACAGGTGGGAAACATCTTTAAAGACCTTTCCATTTCAATTTAATCTATTTCCTCTGATGGTTTCCTTCTATTCTATTAAGTAACTAGAGTCAGGTATTTAAACCAATTGCTGCACAATGAGCCATAAGAAAAGGCAGCAGGTTGGATGGATGATTATAAGGCAGGAGGTTTGAAGTACACTGACAGGATATTACCCAGTTTGCAGCTCTTATCTGTCAAAAGCAGCAGAACAGAATGAGGGCAATTAGACTTACTAGCTGGTTTACTGACCTGTAAGAATAAAAGGAATAAAAATGCCAGAGTGTGATAAAGCAGGCAACACTTGCAAAACAATAACAGGACGTGCATAATAGCATAAGAAACATCCTTAAGAAAAACATGATTTCTACTTCTGTTTTGTTAGTAAAAATATAAAGGGAGAGAGCCACCAACAGCTGTGCAGAGTAGAGCTTGCTTTTCAGGAAAATACGCAGGGCCAGATCTCGCCTCCTACATCTGCACATGTTTTCTGCTCTTCAGGCCCATGGAAACGTGCCAGGAAAATTAATTGGCAGAGGACTGTATTATCTCTTCTGCATAGTTCCCATGTAGTGTCTCAGAGAAAGAACATGCAGCTAGGGAGCTGACAGGAAAAGCAGCCTGCTGGGGAAAGCTGTCCTTGACTCCCACAGATCCCAGAGGATATGCCAGATTTCAGTGGGACATCTCCTTCTCGCTGATCTGAGGCGATCTGAAGAACTGTGTCACTGAGATTTCCTTCTATAGATGAAAAGCAGGGGATGATTTCGGTGTCAGGGTTTTTACATCCTGTGTGAGTTCTGGGCAGAAGCATGAATTCTGAGGTAATGACAGCTTTCTTAAACTACCAAGCAAACAGGTCACTGTTTGAATGCTAGGTCATTAAGCCTGCAGCTGCCTCAGAAATACTGTAGCAGAGGATTTGAGATTGGAAAAAGGAACCAGGGACATTATGAAGTCCTGGCTTGCTCCCACACAACCCATGCCCTCCCCTGCCATTTGCCCCTCCCCTACCTTTCAGGAGCTTCCAGGCTCTTGGTACCCAGGAAGGAGGGATGTTATGTCTTTAGGAGTTGCTGATCCCCAACTTTCATATATTATGAACAGAAAGGTATGATCCGGCCTGCTGATTTACAGAAGAGATGTCAGACTACTGTCCTCTCAGTTTCCCATTAAGTAACGCGCATCCTTCTTCTTGCCCAGTGGAAAATCCCACAAAGTAGGAAAAAACATTCTGCAGTTTGCATTGATAAATTACTGAAAAGTGCCTCTCCAGTCTGGGTCTGCAAGGCATGTAGAAGGGTCAGAGCCTTCAAATCCTCAGCCCCAGATCTTGGGGGAATTCTGCATCACTTCCATTAAGAGTCAGTGGAGTCCTCTCCCCTCCTCCACCATTTCCTGCTCCCTCCGCTGTCTGTACCACTCCTGCAGCACAGCTCAGTAAGAAACTGTACTGCTGTTAGCTCCCTCCCATATGGCTATGCACTAATCCCCCCTCCTACACATTCATGCAAAGTGGGGAGAAACTATAGATATAGAAGAAATCCTTTACCGAGCAGCCGCCTGCTATCTAGGTTACATCTGGCAATTAAAAGGTGCAAAAGAATCATGCTAAGCAGCACTACTGCTTTCCTTCCTCTTCCTTGCAACATCTGCAGAGCTTCCAAGTATCCTGAATTTGCAAACCTAGATTCTGCGGGGAGTATTAAAAATGGGAGAGAGCTTGTAATCACCTTTCTTCTCCATTTACAATCTCAAAGTATTTTCCACATGATTTTTAATTATTGGTTTTGCTCCCTTTGTCTGTTTGGTCAAAGAAGAATCAACCCTGGAATTTACCGAAAGATGAAGGGATGGGAAAAAGAAAAAACGGTGAAATTGTTTCAGGCAGTAACTTTCTGTGAAAAAACCCTCTGCCCCTGTCTATTTACATGGATGCTTTTTTTTTGCATCCTAAGAAAGCATGTCAAGAAACATGCCATTTGTCAGGAGCTTGCGATAGCAGGCTGTCAGCTCACTGCCTAGCAACTCGCACTGCATCGGGATATCCTGGCGTTACACACACTGCCACATCGCATTGCTTAGCACTCACTGCCTTGAACCATCTCACTTGCTGCTCTGTTACACCAGGGTCCTCGCTTGGGAGACACTGAGCTGCCTTTCTGTCGGCTGGCCCAACGAGCTCAGGTAATGGCATCAGTAGGAAAAACAATATAAGGGTTTATCTAGGTATCAGATCTACTAAACCACCAAAGTCACAATGGGTTTACATAGGATTTCACATTAAATAGAAACTCAGCATCGGCATAGCATGGACATCAGGCTCCTTGAAATGTCAGCAAGCATTTTGAAACTTATTTCTCACAGACAATTAGGAAAATAAAGCTATGATCTTCAAAGTAGAAAAACAAAGCAAGACAAAACATATAAATAAAACTTCTTTTTTTTTTTTTTTTTAACTTTGCCTACACAACAGCAGCTTGGTTGTGTGATTTGGTGATTAAGTGAGGAGAATAACATTTAGACTGAAGTGCCTGGGTAGAAAATCTGAGCTTCTAGCCTCAACAGTGACAGCAAGTCACATGGGATTTAGGCTCTCCGATGACTGTCATCTTGCAGGTGATGCCTTCCCCTCCCAGGGCATTCTGTCCCCCAAAACTTCTGTTGTAATACAGAGGAACAGGAGGGACAAAACTGAGGATCACAATCCCATATTATTTAAAAACCTTTAAGAACACAAAAAAAAAATGCCTTGACTTCAACTAAGTAAATAACAGCCAGACCTCAGAGGTCACAAGAATGCTGATTTTGCAGTTGAAGGTCTTTGAAAAATTCACCGTGCTGTTTTCAACACAGCTGTGTTAGGGCCTTGGATTCCCACAATACAAGCATTTCAATGAGATTTTTAACTGTGACAAACAGCTAATGCTTTTTCTTTTTTTTTTCTCTCATGTCTGTAGGTCTAGGTCAGGGGTTCTGAACCATGGTATTTAATATAATACTGAAGATATGACAAGTAAAAAGCATAATACATGATAATACAGAGGTCTTCTCTCAACTGCCTCTTTCACAAAACATGAAAATCAAGAAATACACTCTAAGCTTTTGGCTTTTATGTATGTATACAGCTCAGAATTGTCTCAGTTCATGTACCTTTTCAATTGCTTGCACGTTCCTATAAAAATATGCAGAACGTTTCAAAAATGCAAGTCTTGATGCAATCATTGTAGCTAAGGATGTTATTGCGTACCAAAACTGGAAAACAAATCTCCAGTGAGAGGAGTCTGACAGAGGAAAAAAACAAAACAACACAGCCAAAACCAATACATGATTATGGTGTAGAGCAGTCCGAATGCACAGGAGGTGAGCGTTTAGAGCAGAAGAGCCAAGCAGTCACTGAAACCACTCCGCTGATCACCTCAGTCCCAAACACGGATTTTGCTGTTACAGCATAACTGGCTCCACGTACATACTAGATACGTAGAACCAGACAGAAGAGGCAAACTGATCTAGTTAATGCCCACAAAGGTCTATGAATGACACTCAGATGTGATCAGTAATTTTTCATCACTAAAAAATTAAAGCTCCTCCCAAAGAACACATGAAATCATTCTCAGTGAGTCTCATTCATGCTTCTGCTAGCGTGTGCATCTGGAGCAGTATCAGTAGTGATCACAGCATAAAGTATCTGAATAAGTGGCAAATACTGTGCATCAGAGCAGAAGATTGTCTGAAATATGCTTCTCCATTGTACCTAACATAGTATATACTGCAACGGGACATCGAAAGCTAGATGATTTCTCTAGGATCCCAAAGCCCATAGAATCTAAACTGGAAGAAATTCTATTCCCCATTAGTCCTTTTGGGATTACCCAAATATATACAGAAACTCTTACTTATTTTCTCAATAAGCATTTGATATTCTTGGAACATTACCAGCTCTGTAAATTCTACATTTCGCATTACTTTCCTGAAGCCTACTTATCCTAGAGTATGCTAAAAGCATTTGCACAGATGCAGGAAATTATTACTGTAAGTGTGATTCCTATGCTTAACCTTGACTAGAAAATATGGCAAATGCAGTAGTGCATGTTCTGTAGTCTTTGGAGCATGCCACATTTAACACTCCATTACTTACCTGATTTTTTATTGCAATACTTCTAGACAAAAACTAATGTTAATCATTGCATCCTCCTCTCAGTACATTGCAAGTACATTCATATAAGCAGCACTCGTATGATATGTGTTGTGGCACTTCTGGAAGACACACATGGACATACACACACACCACCACTTGCAGTTCACTCTGTAAGCTGTCACCAACATGTTATTTTTATCAGCTTTATTTGCAACTAGGGATGGGGAGGTACAAATAAGGAAGGCAGATACACTCGAAACACTCAAATAAAAAACGAAGGATTATCCAGGACAATGTATAACCATTTGCCAGAAAATAAATGCAGAGAGTACTTGGACTCTAAACAAAACCGTCTCACAGATCACTCATCATCATTGTGCTGACCCAATTAATTTTCCAGTTCCATACAAGTTGCTAGTTTTTGAGCTTGTTCGTTAAACGGGTCAACCCACATTGGTACATCTCAAATTTGATGCAGCATTTCCATCATGCTGTCCTTCCCTCCAGTCTCCCCTTCCCTGCTCAGAGAAGCAGGCTGGGCACTGAGAAGGGGTTTTCTGCCTCAGAACAGCTGGGCATCGCAGCGCCTTGCTGCTAAGACCCAAACACAGCAAAGTGCAGTGGCTGCTTGGTGTGCCTGTTTGGACACCCCCCAGGCTCACCCCACAGGACTGCCACGGTGCCCAGTCCATCCCCCCAGAGGGCGGATGGGCCTGCCAGCATAACTTGACTCCCTGTGCAGCAGACAGCAGATTGGACCCCAGGAGCAAATCACAGCTGGTTTAGCTGCAGCGGGCCCAGGGGATCTGCAGAATGCAGCAGCACTCCAGCCATGCCCTTTTCTCTGCCTGCCCTTCCCTGTGTTGGGGGAGAGATAAGGTAATTCACAGCTGTCTACACATCTGTACCCCTTCCAGGGCTCTCTGACAGCTGGGAAATCCTTTTACGGCCACACAGCTTTCAAACCCGTTGGCGTTGTCCTGCAGTGCTGGGGGTCTCAGGGCAGGGTTACCTCTGCCGAGCTCCAGTTCTCACTGCTCGCCTGTCCAGGTGGCTGGCTGCTAGCCTGGCTGCAAATGGGAAACATCTACACACGATGACAAAGAACCAGGGCTGGGATATCTCTGTGGTCTGGAAAGCAATGTGACTCTGCTTATGACTGGCACAGGAATGACAGCACCAGCCTGTGCTAAAGTGCTGTGCTAGTGTTTAAGAGATCAGACGAAGCTTTATTCCTGAGCACAGGCTAATGTGTAAACACCAAGCTTTGGAGGCAAGCCTGGGCTTAAATGCATGCCCAGACCTGTGCTTAACAGAGTGCAAGCCCAGCTATGTGACTCCAGCAGGGTCAGGATGCGGCTATTAAGACTACCAACCTCCCCTGTGAAAACAGCCAACAACCTCTAGCTTCTTATTTTAGTGTTACCTAACAGAAATAGGCAGCATACGCCTTTGACAGCCTCTGAAGCTTTTGTTTTGTGAAGCTATACAATTTTCCAGGATTACCACACAGTGTCATCAGGGAAGAGGAATACAAATATCCTTAAGTCATGCAACAGTAAGGACCCAAACTCCTTGCTGTTTTACCAAGCAAGCTCACAACTGAAGTCTTGTGCCCTTGCTTACTCCAACTGTTCACATGCTTAACAGCTCAGATTTAGAAGGAATTCCCTACATTTTTTCTTCCACTCTCTGAGTGCCTCATCTAGCTCAGGTTTCAGAGATAACTGACTCTTAAGAGATTTCCCAGGACCCGTTCAGTTCTTGAAGAATCCAGACAACTGGGACAACACCATGTTTAACCTAGCGAGAAGGGAACAGAGTGGATTTTATACTATGTGGGTCACTCCTGTGAGATTCCCAGTTTGGATTAACCCAGATTTCAATGATTGCTTTCTTATTACAGAGGAAAGTAAGTGCAATTCATGAATAATAGTAACAAAAAGTGCTTTATCTAATTTCTCCTGTATATTCAAATCAAATAAAAGCTTCACAAAGTTTAGGTTCAGATAGCTGGGATCCATAAAGACAGAAAAACAACAAAGCATCCCTAAACCTGATCCAGAAGTAGTCTTCCCTGGAGTTTCGTCCATCATTGCTTGGCTCAAAATCATGGCAGGTGGTGGGTTCGACAGCTTCTGACAGGGGATAACCTCTGTTAGAAGCACAAGGATTTCTTAATTACATAAGTCTTTTCTGGAAAATAAACTATAAATGTTTTAAACAAAAAGTAGATAAAAATTGAAGATGGAAATACAGAATCATAACACAGCAAGATTAGCCCTTAACCCACAGGATCCTATTAGTCCCTTTTTAACTCTGCTATGCAAGTGCAATTACAAATAGCCTCAGAAGATGTGCAGAGGCTCAAGGAACAAAATGGATTTTTGATTTGCAAAAAAAGGATTTTTGTTTGGCTAGTTCTGTATTTGCTATGCACTTTAATCTGGGCCCATTGCTTATAGGAGATAAATGTAATTTCATATAAAGCTGCATAAACTAAATAATGTCTGTGTTTGTACAGAGGACTTATCTGTTCACTGATGTGAAATGAAATGAACAATTTGTCATTAACTACTTGCTGATTATTTTTTTTTTTACATTTTAGAACACGTAAACAGAGCGCACTTGTTTATCCAACCTGCGATAATGCCAGAAGTCACCTCCCTCATGTAAGACGTCTGAATTGCTGGCTGTGTGCCCTTTATGTGAGAAAGAGAACAACCCAAAAAATACCGTAGGAGAGATGAGAGAGGAATTTGATGAGATGGGTTTTCTAGAAGTGATAAGGCTGTAAGATGGATAATACTTCAGTACTATTTTCTTGTTTACTGGGCATTTTTTAGTATCACTATTTTAAAAGCATAATTTATGTTCCTTATATATTAATGTCTTATAACTATTCACTTTTTCACCTTTCTTAACACAGGTTAAAGTTGCTAGAGGTGCTTAAAGTACCATGTGTCCTGAAAGACATCATACAATGCCACATTTCTTTTTGACACAGATCCTGCCACACAGACTTGAGGACAAACTGTGACTGCAACTAAGGCAAGGAACATAAGGCAAGCTGGGCACGGCTACGAACAGTGCACATTGAGTGGCTGCAGTAATTTCATACAGCAGGATTTAACAGGAACGAAGGGAGCTACGGTGTTTCTAGGTAAAAATGCATACCAAGATATGAAGGCAGAATGTACGGGTAGCTAAACAGAGGGAAAAGTTTACTTGCAGCAGATGTAAAAACGATCGTAACACAAGGAAAGGGATCAGGACAAGGGAGTCAGTGTCATGCCTGCCAAAAGCAAGCAATTTGCAGTAATGCATTGCACTCACAACAAATTGGAAAGGAATTTAAGACCAAAACAAATGCATGAGCATACAGTCAGAAAATGCTCTATTTATGGTAGATAGCATTTTTGTAGCGTATTTAAAATGTTTACAAAGTAAAAAAGCAATTTTTTTTTGCTCTTCAGCTATGTAAATAAATGAACAGAAACAAACTCAAATATAGCTACTGAAATGGAATGTGGAGTAATTACATTAAGGATATAAAAATATTACGGGGGGGCCTACTTTAAATTTTTTTTAAAAGGCCTAACGCTGTTTCAAATTGTGTGCATGTGGCAAGGCACACTCCTAAGAGCAGATGTACCTCCACAGGATTTGTAACAGCAGAACAAAAAGTCCCATATGTGCTTGGGTTAAAAAGCACTCCCCAGATAAAAATGATCAAACTGGTATACAGACCTGTCTACAAGAGAGGATGCAAGACAATAATCCTAAGGAATTTGATTAAGTGCTTAATAGTCTGCAATGCATTCAGAAGGTAATTAACATAGGTACCAGTGTATTTATGCAAACCCTATTAGCACAGAAAATTGATCTAAGGGATGAAGTTGATCAAATGCTAAAATGAGGTATCATTGTACAATATTGGTATTTCCTGGATGAATTAACCATCCAGTTCCTGTAATAAAACATCATAAAAATGTTCATAGTACCACTACAATAATGCCACCCAGCACTGAGTGCTAATTCATGGGGCCAATAAATACTGGTGAGAAACTAAAATTTACACCCAATTCCCTTTCCAGAAACTTAAAAAAGGCATTTCAGAAGAATGCTTCCTACTGTTCAGAAAAACTATCAAGAAGCTGCAAAAGCACATATCGGCTGTGAAATACAGGAGCTTCTAATGGCTTATACTTCCCCATAGTAAAATCCAAAAGCTGCAGGAAAAAGATTTTTTTTTTTTTTAGCAGTATGACTCAATACTATTATATCTTTCCAGAACACAAAGCGGTATGACAAACTCAAGAATGAAATATAAAATGGCTGAAACTCATTGAAGCACGGAAAAATAACTCTGGATGGAGCTGTGGATTGTACTGTTATAGGTAATGGAGCAGAGTAAAAAAAGAACCCTCCGTGATGCTCTCACCTACCCCAGGAAAGATGTCACCTCCTCTACCAGGAAAAGATGGAACAATAGGAGTTGGCCTACCTGCTTAACATGGTCTGTCTCCACACTGCATTTGTATTTGAGATCCAACTAGTCATAGTCATTGTGCCATCCCCTTTTTATTTAAAGAATAAAAGCTTACTACACTGGTACCACTCCCAACACCAGGCTTTGTTTGGCTTATTCACTCAGCATACATACAAACTTCGCATGACTGGGATGTTTTGGAATGAAAAATGTGACTTGTCAACCCTTGATCTCTATAAAACTGATGCAGATCATCAGAATATGAGTCTACTGTGTCCTGTGAGGTGCTCCCAACTACTTTGCCAGCTATGGGTGTGCTGCTCTTGTAGATATGAATGCAGAGCAAGGAAGACATGCAGCTTCTATTTTGGTAATAACTGGTTTGCTAATACGCAATTTGATAGCTTATTTTTCAGACCACAACAGTCCCACTGCCCACAAAGCTCAAAAGGAACAGTAACAAAGATCCTCTGGAAAAATCAGGAAAATAAATATCACATAAGGCAGACCAATTAATTTGTCCGCTATACAGACATTCTACTGCAATACGCTGAAGAGCATACAGCACAAGCTGAATTGAGCATTTTAAGAACATAGGTGTTCAATTTTAAAAGCAGTCTTTCTTTGGCTAGAATATTAATAACGTGTTTTTATAAACAGAAGTTTTGCTTTTTAATGTTATTACTGTCACGAGGCACATGCACCCGACATTGCATCTCTTCTTTTCAACTTGGCCTCAGGTTTTAAAACGGTATTCTTAAATATAAACAATAATAACACTCCATTGAAAGCAATTTTTAAGACCTACGGGTCACACTGTCAGCCTAAAGGGAGAAGAGGGAATTAAGAACTGAAAGAGAGAAATATTCCAGTAATAAAAGCTACAGCAGAATAGATGGCAAAGCAAGTGCTGCACTCCAGCTCTTTAAAGCTGCGTGTGTCACGATCTATTCAACTGTATATCAGCACAAACTTTCTGTAGAGCTAACAGGCCCTTTGTGTCTCACAAAGTACGAGTACGTATGGGAGTATACGCCTCAAGTAGTTTCTTTTTCTTCAGTACTGAAAGCACGGAAAAATAAATTTTGAGGAAGTGTTTTAGGATGCTTGCTCTGGAAAATTACTACCAGAAACTAAACAAATCCATGCCAGAACACAGCCCTGAGGAATTACAATATCCCTCAAGCAAATGGAGAAGACAAATATGACCCTGCATGTCACTGCAGACTACCAACACCAGTACACAGACCAGCAGACACTTCAGCAGTGTGTTTGTGGAAAGTGTCAGCAATCGGTCAGGCCCGGAGCAGTCGTGTGTAATAAAGCTCATCTGTTATGGGTACCTACCTGTGTGGCATAGCTAGACACAGACAGCATTTTCTTCTTGCTAAAAATACTTTCTTCCCCTCTCTAAAATGACAAAAGTATAACTTTGCCTGACCTATTTTTCGTCCTTATTCATTCTGTGGAAATCTTGCAAAGCTGACACCTAATTTCCAGGTGCTGTTGCTTAGCTTCCTAAATTATTAATACGAGTGTAATAATTATCCCTTTTCATCATCACATAGGACAGGCAATAGATGCAAAGACTACAATCACATCAGCACCCTCCTATCTGAGGCATGTTTATGATATCAGAAGATCCCTCTACCACTGTCAATCAATAAGCTGTACTACACAGATGCGTTTTATGTCATGAGCTAATCAGATGTTATACTGGTCTAGTGTAATTGTACCTGCAGAGACCCACAGTAGAGCACAAAAATTACAGGGAAAATATGGACCAAAATCCAAAGTGTCTGATAAGGTAGCCACCATAGCTAATTGGACTCCTTTCTCAAGTGACAAGAGATAGGATGTGAAGAAATGGCCTCAGGGTGCACCAGGGGAGGTGTAGATCGGATGTTAGGAAGAATTTCTTTACACAGAGGGTGGCCAAGCACTGGAACAGGCTGCCAAGGGCAGTGTGGGAGCCCCCATCACTGGAAGTATTTAAGAGGTGCGTGGATGTGGCAATCAGGGATCTGGATTAGTAATGGGACTCTACAGGTCAGGTTGATGGTTGGGCTTGATGATCTGGAAGGTCTTTTCCAGCCTAGATGATTCTATGATGATTCTCTGTTGTGGTTAGTGCATTCAAGAGTGGTGCCACGTAGAGATAGAAGCCTTCAATGAATGGGGTGCACCACAGGTGCTGGTTCTGACATGGGTTTAGAAAGAAGAAAGGAATGAGATGAGCACAGATGTAAGGCTGGTGATGGAGAGTGTCAGGGAACTACTGAGTAACAGGAAAATTTCAAGCATCTTGTAAATGTTCTGGATGATTTCAAACGGGAAAACAAGGCATATTTCCATGCCACAGTATCTTCACAGCTATACTTGTACAAGCAGAGCTATGTCAGCAAGGTTTCATATTAGCAAAGAGCTTTTCTGCTGACTGAACCGTCCCATCTCTCAAGTCCAATGAAAGACATCCTCATCTAGCTTTTTTGGCTGAGTGGACTGAAGATTTTCTGACTCACCATTGTCCATCAGCGTCTGCCAGCTGTGAGTTACCCAGCTGGGCCCACAAAGGGAATTCTGTGAGTGTTTTCATGTTCTTTGACCAAAGCTGCTAAACATTTTCATCATCACTTTAAATCACTCCACTGGACATTGCCTGAAGTGGGCTAGGGCACAGTACCTTCTGCTTGCAAATGAAAGGGGCTGCAGCCTCCATGTGAAGAGCAGTAACAAGCCTCAAGTGGGCACTATGTTCTTCCATAGTCACACCTGTTTGCAGTATAAATGTCTTTTTGTGGCCTGAACAACATGAATAGAGGTAACAAAAGCATGTGCTGGTCAACAGTGGTACATCTACACCTGTAACTTCTTCTCACACAGTTATGCCATCAGCCCTTTGTAGTACCAAAGCTTGAAGCCACGGCCCCTGCTGCATTTGGCTGTTATCTGCTGAAGAGGTTTTTGCTCTCAGAGCTGTGGAGCATAGAGATGTTCAGCCACCATGAATACAACCAACAGGGATCATTAAATGGAGCTCCTCACTAGGGGAATTCACATCTCAGGAAGCTCAGCTCACTGGTGTTATAAGCTGCTTGCCCAGGGGGTGATCTGTGGCAGCCACAGGACAGAAAACCCGGCGGGCTGCCTTTGCTGTACATCAGCCACCTAGGAGAGGGGCAATGAGGGCAAGTGGGAGCCAGAAACCTCTTAAATTGCTATTGTACACATAGCCAGATTTCAAGAGACTAGGCGCTAGTCCGATCCAGCTGTGGGAAAAGCAGGCATTTAGCAAAACACGGAGCAGATAAATCAGAATGAGATACAGGGAGCCTGGCTGCAGGTTGAAAACAGGGCACTGGAGCCCAGCTAAGCGGGACGGGACAAAGACCAAGCAATGAGCACCAAGTGATCTGGACAACTGCTTTCACCCTCCTGCTGCCCTGTCCATCTGCTGGGAACTCGGTTTCAAAACAAGTCCTATTTCCCTTATGTCTGATCCAAACTCCCATCTTGTGGATCTGCTGCTGTCACTCACAATCATTTACAACAGAAAAGCTGAACTGAGAAACAAGGAAAACTTATTTAACACACACATTCTTCACCCTGATCCATTTCTTCCAGCTATTTTCCCTTCACTCGTTCAGGTTTGAGTCTTACGGCTGGTTTACTGTAGCCATTTAAAGACAATGAGGATTTTATATGACTGCCTAAGCACTACAAATTCATCCCAAGTCCTGGCGGTGTCTGACATTTCAGCCCAAACAACCGCATGCTGTTGGAGAATCCCCCCCCCAGCCCCCGTGAAGCACACTCACTGACCTCCCCTTCCAGCAGAACAAGGTCAGCAGGATAACGAGCTCTCCAGATCGATCTGCAAACAGCCTGATTCACAGTTTTTCTCTACGAAAGAGGAGGAAGTTATGAAAGGAGCAGCTTGGACAAAAAGGGCTTCAGCTCCACCCAGTGGTAATGAAAAGCTTTTCACGCCATCCCTCTGGGTACCTGCTCTGGCCTCTCTCAGCTGAGGTACTGGAGGGAGAGCTCTGTTCACCTGCTGCTACTACAGCATGAGCTGCCACAGGCCTGAGCAGTGATCTTGCCTTGCTTGCCTGGGCCTTCAAATCTGGGGTTTAATCGTTGCTCCAATTCTCTACATCAGCCATCGCTGTCCTCTTTGGTATCCGCAAATTTTGAACGGGGACCAGCCATCTCCCAAATTGCCAGCTGGCTGGGCGAGCACCATGACCCCACATGGGCCTCTTCTCTCACAGCAGTGATTTTATGGCGTGAAACTGCTCTTTTCTATCATCTATGCATGCATTTTTACTTTTTTTTATTTTTATTTTTTTTCCCCTGATGAGGCACCACCTTCTGACATAACTCTCAAAACTACTTTCAGAACTGGGGATACTTTTAAGGCAGGTTTTTCTCGTCTGAGTTTTCAAGAACAGAACGGCTCTCTAAATGAATGCTACACTTCGAATGACAGGGACCTTGAGAAATTTAAAGCCAGCTGCAGCTCTGTTAGTTGGCCAATAATTAAATAGTTCGCATCTGACCTAATTAATGCTCAAATACACATCAGCAACTCTCAGGCACTAGGGCATAAATTTGTGACAACGTGAAGGTCAGGCACATACCCTCACCTCATCCATCCCCAAAAACTTCAGTATTGCCATCAGTTAGATGCATTATGCTTTTTGGCCAGCATTGAAGCATCAATTTGTGACCTTTGGGAGGAGGTTCCAGACTAGATGGACTATGTATAGTTGTCAAACTATGAAAACCTTTATCCTATTTCTCATCACTTTTCTTGTTCTTCCTACCTGCCCCAGGTATTCTTTCTGAATCTTTTGAATGGTGTGTCTGATATTTACCATTTTATTACCCCCACGTAAGTATCATTACTGTGGTTACATTTACATCTCAAAGTATTGAGCCTGTACCATTTATCCATGGGGTTTGAGATCATAATTAGACGCGGTGCCTAATTTTCAGCTAAATAGCTCAAAACATATGCCAAGTCAGAAATATATTTTAAATCAATGTGCTGTATGTAAGCAAAATTGTCCTTTTTTCCTGTCTGAAAAGCTTCTATTCACTTCATACATTCTCTCGTGCTAGTTATCTCTCACCTATATACAGATGCCCATACTTATTTTCATGTTAATAACGCTTTCCACCACAAAACTGGTGTGATATTTTTAGCTATCAAACTATATCACATTCAGCAACTAAGGTTTGAAAATGATATACAAACAACATAAAAAAACAGCCAGCCTTTTTTCTCCCACACAAAATCTAATTTATAAAACCCATATTTCACTTGGTTTTATAGCAGCTATTTTATCTTTCAGCTCATCAGTGACTAAACCAGATAAAGCTAGTTTTATACGTGGTAACAATTTGTACAGTGCATTGAGGAAGGCATTATTGTGGTTTTACTTACAGGACAAAGGGAAGTGGCTAATTCACAGAGGCTGCAGCACACGGATATGAATGGCAGTCTACCAAGGGGCAGGAATCTGGAAAACAGGGGCGTTGTGCAGGGCAGGTGAAATGAGGCTTCCTGAGGAAACCTGGAAGAGAAGGTTGTGCTCTGGCTGCAGCCAAGGAGCCCCTGTCCCCACATTGCTTCTGTTACTGGAAACACAACAAGGAAGAGTCAGAATTTCCTTGCTTTGAATTCAGCAGGCATTTTGTCATCAAAATACCTCCAAATTTGACCCCTCGTTAGCACACGTCTGTAGCACTGAGGGAATCTGGGAACCCTGCGCTTTGAAATAACACACAGTCCTCAAAGAAATCTGTCTTCATTGCCTATGCAGCCTGATTTTTTCAGCTCACACTTGAAATCTGAGGCCCTGCTATGCGACACCACGCTGTCAATAGCGTCTTCCACCCTCGCGCAGACAGGACATATTGCTAGGCAAGCGTCTCTCATTTCTCACAGCTACAGTCGCGTATGCAACAAGGCCAAGAGAGACAGCTTAAAAGTACTGAAAATACCTTTCGGGGGCGATTCCATACGTCGTCCTTGGAGCCCCTGCCCCTGCTGAATCCGGTCACCACCTGCTGGGGTGCGATGCCCTGCACCTGACCGAGCTGGGGTGGCCAGGCAAGCAGCAACTGGAATATTGCCGGGGGGAATTGGATGGGTTCCTTCTCACCCATCCCTCTCCGCTTCTGCATAATTTAGAGGCAGCATATTTTGAAACAGCCCTAACCCTAACCTTTCTCTGCAGATATAATCAATTGCCCATCAATCTTGGAAGAAAGAAAACCCAAGACCACGTTCTGCATGCTAATTGAACGTCTGGAGCGTACTGTGAGCAAAGCCAGCAGCATCTCTGATGAAATGTAACCCCATCCTCCTTCAGTCTGTGTTCATCTGCCTACTTTTTGAGTAGTGGTATTGGTGCGTTACGAGATTCTCATCAGTTCAGAGTATTTTTATAATGCAGGGATTTTATTTTATTTTATTTTTAAATGGAAGTTGTTTTTTTTCACATCATATAGGGGGAGCAAAAGCCATCAGAGATACAGCATGCAAATTTCTAAGAAAAAGGATTCTCTTTACAGCCATTTGATTTGTTTGTTTTTGTTTTGCTTTTTTTTTTTTTTTTTCAGTCTTCCTTTTCTATGTCATATAGCAAAGCCAGAAGATAAATATTATCTTTCCTGCTCTTCTGTCACTAGCACAGGCTCTTTCTTTCTGGCCTTTGATTAGGTCTTTGGCCTAATACAGCCTGATGACATAGCTCCAAATATTCCTTTAAGTCTCAGGAGAGTTTTCAGGGAGAAATTTGCCACCCCTCACCTTTCAAAGATTACCAAAACCACGGGTCATATTTCACTTCTGTTCTTCCAGGTAGATTAAGCCCTGGATAGAAACAAGCGTCCAGCTGCTGAACAGATTACTATTAGACCACAACAAACAAACAAGAAAGAAAACCAGGCTTTTACCAAAGTCAGCAGTAAAGCTGAGGGGCAGAAATGCTTTGATATTTTCATGAAACATTAACCTTCAAACATAATTACTACAGCGCACTGAAATTGCAGCTGAAGGCTGCACTGTTGGGGAGCACTGCGGTAAAACTGGCCTGCAGGGCATGAATGTGGCAGGTAAACAAAAGTAGTATCTGTGCAGAGATAATGGGATATGGGTCAAAGCATAAAAAGCGTAGCTTTAGGGGATGGAAGTGCTGTTACTGACAGGAGATTTTTGCCACTTTCCACATACCAGCAGAGGTGATGATGACTTGTTTGACATTGCATGAACAGTGATCTTTGAAGACAGACAATACCAAAACATAAGCTGAGCATAAAACAATGCTGTCCCCATTAAAATCACTGTAAAGTTGAAATCATTGTAGTGTCTGAAAAAGTAATTAAGCTAGATTTACTCTGGACAGTTGAATGTCTACATTTGGCCTTGGGATCTGATGTATAAGGAGCAGACGTCTCAGTCTTTTCAAGATATCCAGCTCTATTTGCAGATTCATGACTTAGGAGCAGACAAAGGATGATCATCCAAGATCTTCCATGGTTACAGGCTCCCTATATCCTGCCTGAGCTATCTGGTACCTGTAGAATACAGAGGCTGAGCCTGTGTGCTTTTCTTCTGAAAATACGACGGGAGGAGAAAACAGGACAATGGCTGTGGTTTCTGGATCACTGCATCAGTCAGTGTGATACTCATCGTAACCAGAGCACCACCTCTGCAAATAAACCTCGGACCAGGCCACTGCTTCTATCACAGAGGGACTTTAGCTTGTAGCTGGGATGTTTGAGGACATGGATGCAGCACAGCACAAATGAAAGAGTCACAAAATACTGACAGTGTGCAACGTCGAGCAGGTCACACTGCCTTCCTGGACTCAGTTTCTCCCACTGCAAAACAGAAGCAATGAGGCTTGCTAAAGCTCCTTCCAAAATTACCCAATGAATACTTTGCTCTGGAAACAGGAAGGCCACACAAATACACAGAACTGCTTTCAGTGTTTTAAACAGAACAAGAACAGCTTTCTCCAACACTCCACTGAACTAAACATAAAGGACTTCAGCTCACTGTGGCTGAAGCCCTGAGCAAGGCCGTGAGGACAGTGTAGCATCCCTTTGGATTTATCCACATCATCTCAGAAATCTTCGTGCTCTGAAGACTGTGATAATTTTATGCTTTAAGGACACTAATGCTTTAGTGAGGACTCAGCTCAGGGGATTTTATAGCACTGTTTTTGTCTGCCTTCAGCTCTGCAGGGGCTCTTCTCACTTCAGATACGTGCATGACAAGAGATGGGTTAGCAAAAAAGGCTGGGACTCAGGAAAGTGCATGTCTTACCTAATTTCTCATTTCTACAGTTTGTAGAATACAATCATGAACAAAAATTTTGCTGCTGTGTTGATTTCCAGCTCCTGGCAAAGTGGGCATAACAGAAGGGAGGGAATTGGACTCGATGATCTTGAGGTCTCTTCCAACCTAGAAATTCTGTGATTCTGTGAAATAATCAAGCAAATTCCTAAGTGGATGTCATTACGTTGTAGTTTAGTATAAAGTAAAGGTAAGCCCCACAAATACTCTGCTGGGGACATATTATTACAGTCATCAGAGGCAGATAAACTTCATTCAGGATTGTTTTTGACCTGCTTGCCTAGCACATATTTTGTATGGAGCTGCAGAAGCCAACCTTCACAGGATGCTGTGCTCTGAGTAACTCACTAAAATGTGCAGATGACTTCCCAGGGCAAGCAGCACCCTCCAGTACATTGCCTGAGGTGGAACAAAAGCAGTCCGCTTTCAAGCCTTGTTTCCAGTGAGCAAACGATCCAGTCCATGTGACAATGTAGGTCCCATTCTCCTTAGCGTTTCTCTTGATTTTGAGAATGTGGGAAACTAAAATAGCTGATATGGGTAACAAATTGTTTCCATCCCTGCGAAGGAGATGCAAATTGCTGTGTTCCCATGGCTCCAGCATGGTTTGCATGGTTGCATGCAGAACAGCTCTGACTGCTGTTCCTACTGTTTGGCTAGCTGATAGGCCAAGTGGGCTTCCATCATGCATTTCTACACGGTGAATTATTAACTATAACGTACAAATCTAAATCAAAACTACAGTCTTCTTTCTATATCGACTTTCAATAGTTTCCTTCCTGTTCCCCCACCTGATGCCCTGTTCTTTTCATTCCAGCCTGTGAGGTCATTCAGTTAATTTAGCAAGATGTTCTGGTCCTCCTGTGTTTGAAGATGGCTTCCAAAGTTGCTTCCTAAGCAGTCTCATTAGCACATTAGTGCTGTTCATGCCAAGGTCAAAATAAACGTTGAACAATCTCAGCGCTGCAGTTCATGTTTCAGCACGATTTACTACTCTCTTTTTCAGACAGAATCTTACCTTCCAATCTGATAGCAAACTTCTGATCTCCATTTTAAGCAACAGCATTCCACGTTATCCCATACTTGTCCAGAGCTCTGCTAGATGGATCTAATGCATATCCCTTATGTGGAAAGACCCTAACTCCTACTGAGATGTTGTCACCCCATTCACAGAAACTCGCAGTTTTTACTTAGTCTTGATGTTTGATCCCAGACTTGCTTGTTGGGTTATAAATGTGTCACAGAAAAGGAGGTTACATGGTAAAGAACACAGTAAACCTTCAGAAATATGGCACATGGAGGCTACAAACAAGCACTACCATCTCTTTTACCTCTCAGTTCCTGAAATTTCTTTCCTGAGTTGCAGAAGAAATGCCCAGTAAAAGGAGGAAGGCTGCGCCCCTGGGACAAATGCTGTTACACTGGTTGGTCAGCTCTCCAACCCAGCAAGCGTGCCCGGGAGTAGCTGGTTCATCCAAGAGGCCTACTAAACAGAAATTTTCAAGCCCACTCAAAATTCCTCCTCAGTGATACGAAGCAAAGATTAAAGACTGCTGATGCTTTCCTTGCTGCCTGCAGCAGTGCAGTGCTTTATTTCACTTGCATTCTGAACTTCAGGACTGGGACTAAGATCTTCTGTGACCTTCACTTTCCTTCATCTCTGAAGAGCAAGAAAATTTTCCTTCTTCGTAAGCTACCTACTCTGGCTAGCTCTGTGTATGAGCAGGGATTGAAATGCCCAGCATGGTTTGTCCAACTTAGGACTCATCTGTGTTGAAATGAAGAAAGCTGGTTATTGTTGCTGTGCATGCGCTCCTCATTTTAAGTTATTTACAACATCAGTTCACTACTGCATAGCTATTAATCACTAGCTAATTTTTCCTAATAAATATCAATTCTGTGAGAGATGAGCTTCTTAGACCAGTCTGAGGGTGGGAGGAGAGATTTGTTATTTAGCTACTCAGCATCTGCTTTGTCTGCCTTCTGTGTTCCCTGTACTTCAGCAAGACATAAATTAAAGGACAGTTTGTGTGGGAAGTCTATGTGGACTCTATCACAGTGACATATTTTGACGTGGTCTCAGAGAGAATGTGAGTAAATTAGCAGGGATGAGGCTTTCAGGAAAGATGAGCATTACTGACAGCAATTCGAAGTGTAGGGAATTGCAAATGTTATCCCTGAACCAGTTTGCTGATAACACTTGTAATTCTGTAGCATCTACACAAGTGTATTTGCCCAAGATACTCAATGTACCTGTTTTTCATGCTGATAAGGGAGCAGTGGTTAAAGAAACACTTGTAGCAATGAGCATGTTCCTGTCATGCAGGCATAGGGTTTATTTATCAAATTCATTCCAAACTCGTTCTAATAGGGGCCCTTCAAATACTTGTGGCTCTTACGAGCCCAAACTATCTGCACTGGAAACCTGGAGAAATCAGAGAAGAATGGTCATACAGGCTGGTAGCAGTGCAGAATGTACTCAGACACTCACTTACTAAACTATTAAGAGAGCAAAACTAAATGAAAAACTGGAAGCTGCACACGGAGTCTTGACAATGATAAAGCCAACCTTCATATGGAAGAATCACAGTTTGGATAAAATCATAGCTCCAAGACTTCTGACTCACCAGATTTGCTCCCTCCAGCTGCTAGGGTGGCACTTCCCATAGGAAATGCAGCCAGCTTGCCACAAACTGGACTAGGACCAGTTTTAAGCTGAGCAGATTCAACACTGTTGGACTCCTCCGTGTTCACCATCAGCTGTCCACCACAACTGCCCTCACGACCAAGCGCGTCCTGTCTTTGACCGCAGACAACTGTGGTTGACTATCTTATTGGAAGGTGTAACAACTTCACCATCAATATAGATTTTCTAATGATTTAATTGCATCCTGCTTTGTGTTTGCGGAGACAGAACTCAAAGTACTGATTTGCTGATACCCTAAAGACTGTGGGGCAACAAGCCCTTTTACCTTTATGCCAACTAGTGTAATGAACATAATTGAAGCAAAAGCCATTTTAATTGTTTAGAACCAGGAAAAGCGAGGCTAGCATTTCCCCTAAGCAGAAAGGTATGGGAGCACAATATACCACTGGTTTGTCCCGTGACAGAGAATAAATCTTTATCAGCAGAGTAACACAAACCTCAGTGTCTCCTATGGCCACAGCCTCATTTCTGATCTTGTCTTTGAAAACCACGTTCATTACCCACAAGCCAAGCCTTGCACAGAGCCCTCTGTGAGCTGGCTGCAGATGCCGGGGTGCAGGCTGGCAGCTGGGGCTGCTCGGCTTGTTCTCTTGTACATCGAGTCCCATGCCAGGAGGTTTCCAGTCACTGGGCTTTTGCACTGGTCAGGCACAAGTTGAGGCGGGCTGCAGCCAAGACACGCTCCTAGAGCTGTACTACAAGAGCTGCTACCTCTTGGCGTGGGAGGCCGGCTCAGAGCTGCTGGTGCAGGCAGTGGGAGGGTCTCCAGATGTTCCTATCAGCTCATTTCTCTTTTAGGAAGCTCCCCTACTCCTCCTCTCAGCATCTCTGTGACTGCCTGCAGCTTCTTCCTGCGCTAGGAGGTGGCTGAGGAGCGTGGCTGTGGGATGGGGGCAGCTGGCTGCCACCCGGCTCGTGCCTGACCTGGAGCAGCAGCAATGCCAGCTCCCGAAGCTGGGTGACACGACACAAACATCTACGTAAGGCAGATCTGAGTCTGCCACCAGCCTCTCCTCAGATGACTGTAATTTACATGCAGGGTCCCAGCAATTACTGGCTAATGAGATAATTTTAGTAGTTTCTAATGACACTTGAAAAGCCACTGTCAGCACTGTAACTGTAAATGGCTCTTTTTCACTCAGGATTTCTGATCTCTGGGATAACTGATGCTTGCTCTCCACAGACTCCTCTAGTGCTGATACATTTTAGCAGCCAACACAGGAGCTCCTCTAACACTCGGCTTCTGTCCCTAACCAGAGCAGGAAATGCTTTGCATACAGGTGGGAGCATTGATGTTTGTGATATTACGCTAACCCTCTAGGGTACAGTCATCATGGAGGAAAAAAATAAAAAAAAAAAAGTCTAGCCCTTCAGGAAAATTTCCTAGCAGCTGTCAGACCACCAACGCATTAGCAGAAGTCTCGTAAAAACATGTCAGCCGTGACTGAACAGAGCAGTACTGTGCACGCAATAGGGAACTGCAAGGGGGACCACGTACACTGCCTCCTAGGTCTCTCTCTCTTTCCATTTTAGGAACACCGCTTATTCCAACAGCACAGTTGTCAAGTCAGCAGTTGGGGCAGATGGACTTTCCTTTTTCAGCTCCATATTTTGCCAAAGCCACAGTCTGGAATTTGCCTGCAGGGAACTCACTTCTTTCAAGAAAAAAACAAAACAACCCCCCCCCAAAAAGAAACACCCAAAAAACACAACATCCACATTATTGAGGGAATAGCAATACCTCTGCCCTTCAATTAACCCCCAAAGATGCTATGTACTTTATCAACTTTTTTAGCTCTGCTGGTTGCTGTGGCAATGCCATTCTGAATGCAGCCCTGTAAGCACAGATCACAAAAATGGCTTGGGTTGGAAGGGACCTTAAAGATCATCCAGTTCCAACTCCCTGCCATAGGCAGGGACGCCAGCCACCAGATCAGGTTGCTCAGGGCCTCTCCAGCTTGGGCCTGAACACCTCCAAGGATGGGGCATCCACAACCTCTCTGGGCAACCTGTGCCAGGGCCCCACCACCCTCTGAGTGAAATCTCTGAATGAGATCTTGGCATAGCAGGGAGCTACCGCTGAGTTTCCCAACGATGGAGAAAAATCTGAAAGGCAGTCTTCCACTTAAACCCAAGCATAAGAGTTTTGATCAGGTCTAGGTTCTTCAGTGATTACTCATGAAAAAAATCCAACAACATAAAATGTTGCAGCGGTTTCTGGTACTACAAAGGAAAAGAAAGTCACTCCTTTCACTGCCTTCCCACCAGGGAAATCCTGAAAAGAGGCCTTTGAAAGTGCTAAAGGAACTAGTGCACACTGAGATATTACTGGGGAGCAAAGCTTTGAACAGTGAAGCAGACTGTTTAGCCACTACTGAGGTGAAGGGAAAAAGGCACACATATCCTTAGTAACAAGTCTATGGGCTCAGTCCTATGTGGCCAAAGGGGATGCCTGTCCCCACATATTTCAGCTAAGTTGGAGCCAGAAGTTAATTTCTGAAGTTAATAATCCCTGGCTGATGAGAATGAAAGTACACCCAGCACCTTTTTAAGGCCTTTACAAAGCAGCTTTTTGCTAGACATTCCTCACTAGAGTCCCCTGTAAGGACAATTCCTCCTTACAGAGACAATGCTGGCTCTGCAAAATGATTTTCTGCACAGAAGTCAGCTGCTGAAAGTGCACAGGGTGTCAGTCAGGCTACCTGCCAGAGCAGAGGAACAGCACCTGTGGCCCTGGCAGGGAAGGCTTGGCCTCCAAGCAGTCAGCAAATTTCACTTTCCCTCTTCCCCAAACGCTGTGTCGCAGGTCAGGGGAGGCTCACCCAAATGCCCAGCCAGGCAGCTTCCACACAGACTTTTCCACGGAGACAAAACCAGCTTCTCCTGGTGGAAGCTGCTCCTCTGGATGCTGCCCCCCAGGTGGTGAATAGTCAGAAATAGCTCTCCCCCATCTTGCTGAGGGCTCACAGAAGTGTCTTAATGTTTTTTCAGCTCCTGCCCTTGTGTTACCCATGCCATGCTCTTGTATATGGCATCTTGTTCAACCTCTTCCTTTCTACATCTCCCAAAGAGAAGAACATTTCCTTCTACCTCGGCCAAGACACAGAACAGGTAGAACATTCGAGTAGCACTAACACGGACCCTCCAGCTAGGAGCTCTGCACAGGTCGTAGGCTATTTTGAGGCAACCATCTCCCAGGCAGGGATCTACCATAGACTTACTTTCTTCAGCCTTCTGCCCCCAACAGGTTTACTTTGCTCCTATAAACAAAACGGCAATGCAACTGCACAGGCAGCGTGCAGCCACCTCTGTGAGCCTTCCCGTGATGAACGGGTTACACACCGGTATCAGATATACTCCCAGGAAGGCCAGTCCCTACGTGATACCGCACGCCGTGTGATACTCAGCACTTCTTTGGGCATTAGCATAATTTCCTTGTAAATATAGTGGGCCCATAATTCTGAAAATTGATTTTCTCTCATGTGACCCTAAAGACCAGGAGGCTATAAAAGAGTAGTTAATTTAGGGAGGCAAGACGTAGCTCCCATCAATAAATCAGCCACTCCTACAGTAATAATTCATAAAGTGAGTTTCAGGTGGGGTCCAGGATGGACTCTGCCTGTTGATTGACTTACGTGAGCTAACTGTAGGGAGAGAAGCAACAAAGGGTGAGGTGAATGAATGCAGCTACAACTTAGTTGTAACTCTTCCTCCTTCACTGCATGCAGGACTTCCTCCTTGCCAAGCAAAATAGGAACTGCCCTCAGCATCTGTATTCTGCTGCAAATAGAAGCCTAGACAGGGGAGAAAAGGGACGAGAAGCATCATTCATCTCTATGCTGATTACATTTCATTCTGCATTAGCTTCTATCATCACTCTATCATCCTTCACTTACAGTGTCAACACTAGGTATTTGTACCTCAAAGTCTCCTTCTCCCTATTATTAACATAATTGCCCTGAGGGTCATATTATAAAGCTGGAAGAACCTAAATGGTGTGGGGAACCTCTATCCTGAGGGCCCTGCCCCTGCCAAGCTACGCTGAAGCCTGCAGTATTGATAATAATTCCTCCCGACTTCAGCCAAAGCTGCTCTGCTACTGAGCTGGGCTGACTCAGTGTAATGAAAAGTGGGTTCAGGTCCACAGAACTCACATTTCCAGTTTCATCAGCAGGATTGTGTGTTCCCATAGAGCTTAGTAAGGACAAGGACAAGAACTGAGGGGTAGCCAGGCTTCACGTCTACAAGCAAGACATTTGATCCACCTCTAACAGCAAAAAGCAGGAATTTAATACATCTTCTGGAGACATGAGGATATTTAATCTGTGAAAGGAGAAAGGTGAAGGACAGCAACGTGAGATGGATTCTAGTATGAGCAACGACTCTCTCCTCATGAGACTAATATCTCAGTGTAAGCAAATTGGTATTCCACCTGCTAATGGATTTAAGCAGCAGCTGCTGATTACTTAAAGCAGCAGCACACATTCTTACACACAGGAAATCAAAGGCTTTACACTTGCATCCTTTATGCAGGAGAAGTCTTGCAGGGGAGCTTCTCCAAAACAATTTCCTGGCTTTAGCAGGGGAACTACAGGAGTGCTGAGGACAAGCTTCAGAACCCTTCACATTTTATCCAAAGGTCTAAAAATGGGAGAAAAATTTGCACATTCACAGACAGCTTTGTACAGTGAAAGTAAGGAGCACATCCAAGGTAAAGCAGAATTTAACATCCTCAGTAGGATACAACACTTCATTATCAGATGCTTTGGATAGCCACAGAGAAGCCCAAAGCACTGAATGTATTTTCCTAGCGCCATCCTAGCCCTCACTTGTGCAGAGCTCCTGCTGCTCTCCCTCAGTTTCCTCCCTGCCTCACTAACACCACCCTCATGCTGCGCCTCCTTCCTCCCAGCCCTGCCTTTCCCTGCCCATCCCTCTTCCATTTGGATTTTTTGTCCCATCCCCTCTCCCCAGGAGGGTAAACTTGATACCGAGACCTCTGTGCCCCACTAGGGCTCCATCATCCTACCCCTTGTCTCACCAACCTCTGCCTTGCCTGGTCACATCCTGGCAGCTGGGCCTGGCCTTCCCACTGCACACTGCCTAGAATTACCCTAGAAGAGCAGGAAACTCTCCTGGGTGGGTGCTGGCGAAATGGACAGGACACGGGTGTGGGAATTTACAGCTGCATCCATCTTCGGAGATGTTGTTTGTGCTGCCCTTGTGCCCAGAAGCATCAGGCTCCTGCTGTTTTGGGTTCTGTACAAACATGCAGGAAGACAATCCTGGCATGGAAAACTTACAGCCTAAGCAAGAACAAGGCACAACACGCAGGGGACTTGAACAGAACAAAGTATAGGGCCAGGGTGGAGGTGCATAGTAACAACTAGAAGTTTGCTGTGTGTGTTTTGCAGGCTTCAAAGCTGTGGAAAAAATAATAGCAGGTAAAATGAAAAAAAAAATCTTAGCAAGACATCCCTTTTATAGATTTTACATTCAATAAGAAAGGGTTTTTTGACTCACTGTATACAAGATCCATTACATATATGAAAGGATAAATAAAAATTACTTAGAATCCAGCATTTTATGTTTGTTATGAAATAAATATTCCTCTGTATGTCCATACTTCAAACACTCACTGCAGCTTTGGGCTGGTGCATGAGAACCTGTAAAATAGGAATTAACCGAGCAAGAAAATTGGTCACATTCACTGGTCCAATATGAGAGGCATAAACACATTAATTAATACCAGTTTTTTTTTTTCCACCACTTGCTATTACACACAAAAAAATCCCTTGTCCCAGAGCAGCACCCAGCAATTCTCCATGTCTCCACAGCTTGTCGCTCTCTCACTCCACAATGCCAGACACCTCCCAGCACCGCAAGCTTCAGAAAGCGAGAGGTTGCTGGCACGGGGAGGCAGCGCTCAGGGCTGGCCACCCCATCAGAACATCCACGGAAACATGAGAAAGGAATTATTCAGCCACGGACCCCCTCCGAGAGCTCCAGGTGTCAAATGCAGTCTGTCCCAAAACATTAAGTTACACTGCGTTTCCCTCCTCCCTCTTAAGTTACACAAAACCCAAGAACAACCTGAGAGCAGACAGAAGAGAATTTGAAATCAGCATAGGTTTACTGAGTCCAAACTGTTTAAAGTTAAAGTTTATTTGTATTCTTTGTAGGAATATCAATAAAAGACCTCAAATGTATCTATATCTGTACATATTACAAGAACCTTCAAAAATTATTCACAGAACAAAAATAAATCTTCTTTAGAACAAACCCAGGCAATGAAATGCAGAAATGGATCTCAGAGACCAAACAGTCCAGTGCTACTAGCATAAAAATACGGCTTGAAAAACAAGTTTATTACTTTTTAAGGTGTACTTTGTTGAAATAAAAAATAAATTATTTAGAGCTATCATTGCAAAACAGTTCTGTGTAGTAACACTCTTATTAAGGCCCTTGAGACAGAAAATCTATTTTTACAGGTAGGATTCCTGGCAGGCATGATCTGTAATGACATGCTCTTTCTCATGGGAGTTAACTTACTGTGGGGAAGGAAATACCTAAAAGCATTGGCCTAAATTTAACCCTTTTTGCTCTGTCACACTCAGCTGGATACCCGTGGCTGACCATGCTAATCACAGATTTTATTATTATTTACATTTAACGGTTCAACTCGGACAGGGATTGTTCTCCAGAAATGACACAGACATTTTCGCAGAACACAAACAGGATTCATACATACATGGTGACCTCAGCAGATAAATATTGCTGGCACACTCTGCAGGTGCTGCTGTAAAATTGATTGACTTCAATCACTGAGTTTTCAGATGAAGTTAGAAGCTGGTGGGTTAAAGCAAGCATTAAAACATGAAATTAATATATTGTGTAAAAAAGACAAACCAAAGCAATTGCAAGAACATAAAATAAAATCAATTTCTTTGATGATTTATTAGATGGATACAGAATTTATTACTGGATACAGCACAAATTCTCTAACTAGAAAACATACACATCCCTTTCTTTCCATGCTCCTCTGGATCCCCTGCTTAGAGTTATTCCCCTGGGGAGGAACGTTGCAAAATGTGTAGCTATATGAATCTGTGCTTTTACACATAGCATTTCCAACACACCAGGGATGTAATAGTTGGTACCTCCTGGATGTGAAACGTGCCTATTCCCCTTAAAAAAGGGGAATTTACAGGACACCACTCAAGGCTAGGCTTCCTCAGTTACCTATCCCGTAGCACTCTGCTCACCCTGTGTTGTGCACACACTCCACAGACACCACACACGACGTGGCAAAAGGCCACAGTGCTACAAAACGCTGCTGCTTCCCTGCCCTGCCAGGGAAACCCCGAGCTTTCATGGATAACCCGGAAAGCCAGGTGGCTTTGAGGTCTGGGGAGAGTCATCCTGGAACAGCACTGAGTAACACAGCCAGCAAGGGACAACTTTTCTGTTTTGGATTTAGGAATATACGAGTATTACTCTGACAGATTATTAATTTTTTTCCTGCATTACTTCGGCTGTTTCTAAACGATAGCAGCAGTTGCTTGCAATAGCATTAGCGCAGCCAGATGCTTTTGCTGAATGTATGAACCAAAACCTAAGGTCTATAATGCTTATCATCCAATTTTTTCCACTATTTTCTTTCACTGCTGCAGAAACCCACTGGCATTAGTCTTAATACAGACGAGATCAGGCCCAGTTAGGGTTCTTGCTTGAAAACAGACAGACCTTTTGGCTGCCACGTGGCTTAGCACCACTTGAATTTTATCAGACTGGACAGAATAGAAGCTGGCATTTTCACATATTGTCGGCTTGAAGCAGCTTAAAATTTCTCTAGAAGGCTGCTTGGTGACAAACTAGGAGAGACAGCTGCCTGCTGAACTCAGGAGCAGAGTGTTTTGCGCTGCAACTAATCAATTTTAGTCTTGCAGCATTTTGAGGCTGCAACCTTCACCTCCTTTTGGGTCAACAGGCAGCTTCTCTTCTGCACAAGGAGAGGAGTGTATCTTGCACTTGAGGGTAGAAATTGAAATAGAAGAGAAACAACTGGCCTACAAACTAGCTGTGAGTATGGTATCAATGGGTCAGACTCTTTCAGAACAGCAACTTCTCCCAGTCTAAATGCTTAAGAAATCCATAGGAGAAGGTACATCATTCAGAATGATACAGCCCTGAAGAGCTCACTAAAACGTATCAACCTTGGTTAAATTTCCCTCTAAAACAAAATCTGCAGTGAAATGTTGCCCTATTGCATTTCTCTGCAGAAACCAAAGGGGACTCCTTGTAGGCTTCAGCGTTAAGCCACACAGCACAGCCAGTGCTCTCCGAAAGACTACCAGGAAGCTGGGGAGCTCTGGTGAAATGTGTTTCCCAAATTAACGCTACACTAATGCTGCCAGCATGACATACCTGCACCTGCCTTGTTCTAGTCAATGTGTTCCTAGGACTGCTTGCTCTCATGCCTCAGTCGCAGAACACCCATACTATTTGCCCTGGGTACTTAACGACCAATACATGTGGCCATCTGTGCAGGCTACTTCGGGGAACAAATTGCCCAAGATGCAGCTGTGTAGTTAAGAACATAGCAAAGGGGAGATGCAAATCACACAAAAATGCTCAACTAAAAGGGGGGTGGCAAAGGTTTCTTATAAAAGAGAGAACTACTCACAAGTCTGATTATTACACACCAAGAGTGCCTACGGCTGTGAAGCATGAAGGAGGAAGGAAAGGAGAAACTGAAAGGCACACTTTGAGGAAGAAAACAGAGGTCAGCAGTTACCCACAGCTGGAAGACGATTTGGAAAGTATCGAGAAGAAATCACTACTGAGCAAATGCAGTGCACTGCCCTGGGGGCGTCAAAGACAGTGCTGACTTGGCTACAACAGGCCAAGAAGCAGAGCAGGATGCTGCCTGGCCTGTAGCACCACGTCACATTCGAGCAGCCAGAGAGAGGCTTTGATCTGAAAGAACTAAGCACTGAAGATAAATCCCAACTCACTGCAGACAAGTCTCCTCTAGATGCAAATACCAGCCTTGTGAAGAGAGATTCACACACATTTTCCTCATCCATCCTACAGTGCAGGAGATGTGGTCTCTGTATTTATGCATAGTTAGTAACGTAACATACTTGTGTGACAATGTTTAACCAAAGCATCTTAACTCACAATAATCAAGGTATAACAGTTAACGTAGTGTGCTCTGTCACAAACTGAAATTCACCCACTGAGGCAAGATTAATTCATTTGCAAACAACAAACAAACTTGACAACAGACACTGAACTTGGGTCCTCAGTATTGCCAATTGTTCATGTTCAAGGCAACATGGGTCCATTTCAAGCAGTCATGGAATTGGATTTGAAATTGCTACATTTTTAATGTAGTACAATTTGAGAGATTCATAAATGAAGGCCAGAAAGGATAATGAGATATCAGCTCTGACCTTGTCCCTAGCACAGGCTGCACAATTTCAGGCAGGTACCCCCATATTCATCTCATTAACTTGTTCCTTGTTGAAGCCTGAACTGTTTTTCCTAAACACATCCCACTTCAAGGCATCCTTTGGAGGTTTTGTCCCATTTTTGATGTCAGCATTTCCAATTTCCAAAACTTATCTGAACAGTTAATCATATTCACTGTTATTAGTATATTCCTGCAAATTAAAACTTGAATTGCTGTTGCAAAATTTTTACTTTCAGAGTTTGGGGGCTAGAGATGTATACCACCAAGTGAAAGGCAAGAGTGGCACACTACTGCTTGCCTCTAGAATCTGGGACTTTAAAAGAACCTCAGACTAAATATTGGGGCATTTGATAAAATCATGAGAATTGGCAATACTGTGCAATTTATTGTTAATCTTTTACTATTTGTCAATGTCACTATCTTCCGTGAAAAGGGCACTTCGTAATTGCACTGACATACAGCCTGTAAATATGCTTCTGTGAAATGCAACTGAAAGTAATCACAGGTGAAAGTTCAGTCAAAACTCCTTAAGAAAAGATGATGTGTACAAAACTTTAAAAAAAAATCACCCTTAAAAGTATCCAGTGGAAATGGAAGATCTTTTAACAAAAATGTGCAGAAAGCATCTTTCATTGGAACTCGACAGGTTAAGCTAGTGGCTGAAATAGTGAAACTGAACAAAACAGAGTTAAAATAAAGAAATCTGCTAGGAAAATTGAAATTTTGCATACAGAAGTCTACTTTGCTGGGCATTGGCACCCTTTGGTTAGCTCTTTCCTCAGAGCATTAACCTGATTGTTCCTGATGGAGTGCAGAGAATTAATTCAGGATGCCACTGCATGGTGCATAAAGTGAGGATTGGATAGAAATTAAAAATAATAATAATAAAAAAGGTATTTACAGGTTTGTAAATTCTCAAAACAGAAAATATAAACTGCATTAGAACTGGGGTAAAAAAAGACAGAATCCTACCTTGAAAACTGCAGATTCCCTCTGTCTTTTTGATGGGGAGCCTGACTGTGTGCAAATGCAAGGAAACAAGCTCGCTGCTCCAAGTTTTTACCTTGTTCGGAAAGACTGACATTTTTTTTTGCTGGAATCCTACCCAAGGTAGGTGCAGGATCCGGCAAGAGTCAACTTCCTTGCTAAAATGTTTGCTATTGAGTTGGCATTCAGTTACAGAACAGCTAGAGAAGAGGGGAATAAAACCAGCAGATGAGTTTTCTTACAGAGTTCATTTCACTACTATTTCACTCCACTCGTGTACTTGTATCAGTCAGCCTGATATATACAGCTGCTATCTAATGTAACCCACTGCTCAGCTCGCTCTCACCCACAACACACATGCACTCACACTCCCCTCTTCCCCCTCCAAGGACTGCAGTGCTTTCAACAAGAGAAAAAAATAATAATAAAAATAGCAATAATTAAAAAAATCTACAGTATTCACTTCCTTTTGGTATATTACATCGGCATTTTCTGTACATGACCCAAGAGCTCCAGCTATTTACACAGTGATATGGAAGGACTTGTTCTCGGGAGCCCGATTCTCCTGGCCTTGCGTGGGGAATTAAAGCCCACCGTTCAGAGTTCTTTCTCTTTTCCTTTTTATTAGCAGCATTATGTAAACCTGTAAGGGGAAGGGGGCTATTTGGGGAGTTTCTTGAGTCTGCTCCCTCTTGCCCTTCTCCTGGGGAGATGGCCGGCAGCATCTGCCCGGTTAGCAGCTGCTGTTTTTGAATTCACCATTCTCCGTGATGGAAAGCTTGGTGGGGTTGGTGGGGGAGATGCCATTGCGGACTTGCATGCTGTAGCGCTCCTTCACTTGCGTCAGGGCACTCATCAGCCGCGTGTTGGCAGAGTCCAGGGACACGATCCGCTTCTCCTGCAACAAACACCCCACAAAGTCAGAGCTCCTTCCCAAATAAAACGCCTTTGCCCCACAAGCTTGCTTTACGGGGATTTTCCAGGCCCCGGGGCTGTGACAGTATCTTCAGATGGTTTCTAGGCAGAGGCAGCTTTGCTAACATTCTCTGGTACGATGGGATGTCTGCCTCTTTCTGTTTTCTCGGGGTAACGTGGCCCTGTGCACCGCGGGCTTTCCACGTGCCCGTCCAGCCCTCCTGGCCTTTTTGCATGATGGAAGGTGAGGGTGAGTCAAAGTTACATTGGTGAACTGGTGCAGTCACAGTGGCTTTATCCAGACAGCCTCTGACTGAGGCAGATGGAAATGTGGTATTTTGCCATGGAAGGGGGAAGAGGGGGGCACGGGTGTTGGCGTTAATAACAACAATAGCCAATATTTCTTTTTAATATGTTAGAAAAACAGAAACAGGCAGCAGAAAATAAAAGTGGTGGAAGTTTCATCTGGCAGAGAAAAGTGCAGGTGGTATCTAATGGCCATTGTCTCTCTATTTTGGATGGAATGTGCTCAGAATAAACTCATGGTATGTCTGAAATTAAAAAATAATAATAAAAAAAGCAAATAATGGCAGCCTGCAGTCACCAGCAGGGGTGAGGGTGCAATAGCAACATAGAGAAGAAGCAGCCAAAAGCTAAAACTAAGGGGTTACTTGAGGTGAAGGAGAAAGGGGGCGGTGTGGGTGGAGGGGAGATGCCATCGACAGAACACAAAGAACAAACACTGAACACACTGCTCCTAGACCCATTCCAGCTCAGAGGGGCTCCCGGGCTCTGCCGAATCCTGGGTTCCCACGTTTTGATACTTCCAGCCTCCCCTTTTAGCAAAAGTTGTCAAAAAGCTAAATGATATACACTGAATTTATTTAAAAATAAATCAAATTGAAAACCCACCAACGCAACCCAGCCTACTGACAGATAAACCATCTGCATAGGGACTCAGTGCTGGAGGGGCAAGCTGAAGAGTTGGTGGCACAATAGGAAATGGCAATTTTTGTCTTCCCTTTAAAAAAAAAATGCACACACAGCGGCAGCAGAGATGGCAGCAGGTAAATACACCCTTCGTGCTGCCAGCTGATTGGCTTTTTTTTTCTTTGTGAAGGAAAAACACCTAATTACTTGACTGGAAAAAGCTGCATGCAGGAACTCTTCTTCCCAGTCCAGCCCATTGAGAAACAAAAGGGAAGAAAAACGATGTACAGAAGGCACAAACACTAAGGGACAGTTCAGGCAAACTGCTGAGGAGACACAAGTGCTGCACCAGCCCCTCGAGGTTTTGATCCCAGCACATCAGCTGTGTGGTACAGCTGTAATCAAGCAATGTTGGCTTTTCTCAGTGGGCTTCCCCACAGGGGTAAATGTGAGGGTGTAAAAACAAAGCAGAATTTAAGTACTGCTTGTGCTGCAGCCCTGGAGAGACCAAGCTCTGTGCAGCAGAGCAAATGGAGGAGGAGGTAGAAGTCAACAAACAGCGAGGCAGGCTACGGCCTGCCCTAGCACCTTCCCTGATCCAGTCAACATAAGCAAGGAGAATCGACAAGGGAGGAGCTGAAGGCCTCAGCCTTTCCCCTCAAATAAATGAGGGGGGGGTATGTGAAATGTGAAAAAGATCCCATAAAAAAAAACAAAAACAAAAACAAAAACAACACAACTGCCTTAGCAGAAATGTGCTCTTAAGCAAGTTAAAGCTCCTCCTCCTCGGGCTAAATTTCACCTGGAATATGCATTTCAAAATTTTTTATTTTTTTTCCTAAATAATCTATCTTTGCAGCGAGTTAAAAAATGAAAGGCTGGTTACATTCTGGCACCGATGAGTGCTCGCTGTACCATCCTGCACAACAGCTGGGAATCTACACCTGGAAAGTACATCTTAAAAAGCATGAGCTCAGCAATTAGAGGCATCTTCTCGCTCAAAGGAAAATACCATCTGCCCAACACGTCTACCACACGGGAACTGGGCACAGGGAGTGGCAGGAGCTGGAATGGGTAGGAGGGCAGTGCTCTGGGCCAGGACTGGGTGCTGCTCAGCTAGAGAACTGATTGGGTTTACTTGCCTGTTTGAATTATCTCATCCCCATTTATGACCTGTAATTTAACACAGCGGAGATGTCACTTGCAATAGCAGCTGGGCTAATACTCTTTGCAGCTCCAAGGAGAGAGCTCTGCCAGACCTCCCCTGCTCGGCCATGGACGCTCAGAGGCAGCTCAGAGGCAGCCTCCAGCACCGCTGCACACGCCAGGCACTGCCCAGAGCCAGTGCCAACGGCACATATCCTGAGGACAAGGCTGTGCATTGGTGTAGCGTTGGATGCTGCACCTGGACACAAGGCTAAAGAGCAAATGCTGAAAAGCATCTCGTGGTGATGTAACTAAGCAGAAGCAGCCCGGGTTACTGCTGGTTCCTAGCAGCCACTCCTCTCAAACAGGTGTGATAAGCCAGGTTCCAACTCCACTCCATAAAACTCTTGTGGAAAAGACCTTTTCTTATCCAGCCACTGCTATATCCCCTTGCTAAATGAATCACAGAATAAGAAAAAAAATCTTTCAAGTGTGACTTAGAGGGATTGCTACATTAACTCAGAAAACACTAGGGCTCCTCTGGCATCTGTTCTGAATCTCACTGGTTTCCTCTTCTGTGCAGGAACCCATGAAAGGGCAGCTAACTACCTTTCAGCCCTCCCCGTGAGCTGGTTGAGAGTGAAGCAGTCGAGGCTTGCCGATGACTTCACTTGCTCAAGGAACTAAAAGCACTTCAGAAGAAAAAATGCATCAGATTATAAGAGGAATCATTAATGCTACTGTTTTGCTACAGTCTTTACAACGATTTCCACTGCAAGTTATAAATTAAGCATGATTTGATCAAGTGGAATCAAGGAGCACATCTCTCCAGCCCAGAGGTTGTGAAGCCTTCAGAAATCAGCAGCTGTCCCTTCCGCCAGCTGGTGACACTGACAGACCTGGCTGGGCCACCCTCGGGCTTGCTGGTCTGTGACCAAGGCTGAGAGCCCACTGGCACAGAGATAGAACAAAGGGAAGGGCAAGTTTCTTATTCAAGTCACAATCTCTCAAATCCTCCCCTCCAAAATAAATTTTCCTGTGTTTGCTCAGCGTCCCTTTCACCTTCTTGAGGCAGATGAAAAAGGCATCGCCTCCTGCAACAAGGAGGTGGCTGTTCGGACGAGCTGCCATCCATCAGTTCTAACAATGAGGTGTTCTGGCTGTGGGCTCTCCAAAAAGCAGCCTAACACGTTCAATTTCTACTCCAGCTTCCACCTGCCGTACTGCCTGATCAGACTGGAGTGTGTTGTGCTGTTCCCCCACTGTGATGAAAAAACGAAGTGACCAGCAACATTCCTGTTCCCTCTCCTGCACTGCACTCTCCCCTTTACATTTTGAGTGCAAGTCCTCACAAAAAGGGTTTCACGTGGAGTACATCTTGGGAAGGCCAATTACACCGGTGTCTTTGTGCACAACATCTTGCACAGTAGCTAGGAAATATGCAGGGTGTAATTCCAGTAGGATTTTCTTTGTATTCTATGAGGTCAGATAACAGAAGTGCAGTGCTATTGTATGCAAGTGACTTATTCAGATTAGATAGTAAGGATCTAAAAATCCATCCCTCATCATTTCTGAAGAAAGGACTGTGGTAAAATGGGCAGGGGCAGCAGACAAAATGTAGAACTTTTCAGATTATCAAAAAGAAATCTGCTAAAAAATATGCTTCTAACATCACCAGGCCTTTAAAAACACATTTTTTTTCTCCACATTCTATTTTCCCTGCAGTTCCTTGCAAGCTCAAACGTTTCTATTACTGCTGTCCATTCAGCAGGAAAAAATGGCCAGTGGATGCCCTTCTGTGTTCACTTACGCCTACATTCAAAGGACACCAGTAGCATCTTTAACAATATTCAGCTGAGGCTTTTATTTCCCCCACTATACATAAAGGGAAAGAACTTTTTGAAACAACCGGGGTCATTCCTGAAACGGGTAATCTGAAAGATTCTCTCTTACTAAACTTTACAGCTGGAACTATTGAAAAGCCCAGAAGCAGGGGAGATGTCCTCCAACTGCAAATATCCCAAACGTAACGTGGCAGGCAGACACCAAACCAGTCTCGGGTTCTGTTGTACAAGCTTTGCTCTCTGGGATCAGCACAGACACAGAAGAAAAGCTGAAATGATCCCACACAATACACCCACATGCATTGCCCACTGGGTCCCACCTCCCCAAGCTAACTTGTGTTGACTGAGACAAGCACCGCGGGTTTGTGGCGAAGGGGGCATTTCTCCAAGACTGACGTGGACAGTCAGATGGGGTGAAATGCCACATACGAGGTTACACCGGGCAATGCTCCACTGCAAGCATTCTCTTTTCTTGACTGGAACGTTCAAAGCCGTGCTTTTAGCTCGCATAGCTGAGATGCATGCACATGGCAATTAAACTATGCTGGTATGAAGCACAGCTTTTCCAGAGTTCCCAGGCCCACACTTGGAACAATGTCTACACAAAGCATCACTATTGATTTGCCCCCCCTGGGATCTCATGAAGTAGAAGAGGTTTTGGAAAAGCAGTCAGTCCCGTGATTTGCTGCCAGGCCTGCTCAAAGCCTGGCATTAGACAGCACAATCTTTATTAATTAAAAACCCAATTCTCTCCTAGAAGGCAGTAAGTCACATGTGCAACACCACGGGCCAATACTGGCTTGGGAGCTAGATAACAATGCTGGGGCAGGAGGATAGGAGAAAATAATGGGTTCTATGCACAGAACACTTGGTTCTTGGAGATCCTAAGGCTCCTTACCTGTGCATCAATAATTTTCTGCTTTGCATCGATGACAGCTTGCATCTCTGCATGATCCTTCTTCAGCTCCTCTTCAACTGCCATGAGTCTGGTGCACAAAGAGAGGTACAAATTAGGACAGGTCAGTACTACTCCAGAGCATTGAAGGTACTCTGGCTTGTTGGATTTGACTTCTCTGCTTGTCCTGGCTCTGCAGAAGAATTCTGCTGCACTCTGAAAGGCTTATTTCTCCATCTGACACTCCCAATTGGCTAACCTTATTCTCAAAGTGGACACTGCCAAAAATGCAACTGCTCTGGAGCATATTGCCTGAAGAACAGATTCCAAACAAAGCAAAGAGACCACTTGTAAGAACAGCAGAGACCAGAGTCAAAAATTCCTAATTCTTTTCCTCCATTCTGTTGGCAATCTGAGGCGAGTTTCCACACCTGTAACTCAGTTTTATCTTTTTCCAAGGAAGGATGCTATCATTCCAGAGATGTTGAGATGCTCACACAACTACCTTCTTCAGTGTCAAAGACAGCACATGCTTCTTGTCCTAAACAGTGCCACACTTTCAGAGGCCTTACCTGCTGATAATACTTTTCATCTGGCTGTCCTTCTCTTCCTGTTGCCTGCGCAGTCTCTCCTCACTGTCTTCCAGCCTGGACTTGTACTCCATCAGCAGCTTCTGCATTTGCTGCTCTTGCACTAGGAGTCGCCGCTCATACTCCTCCAGCCGGCGACTCGACACCTTCAGGCGCTCCTTCAGCTTCGCTATCTCTTGTTCATACTGCAGGTGGGAAGGAAGAAGGAAAGAAGGAACAGATCACGTCACTATAATTTTCTGATGTTTAGAGGCAACGCTTCTTTCATTAAAATACATTGATAGAAGTAAAGGAAGTGGCAAGCAAGTAGCTGTGACAAAGGACTATGTAGAGCTCTCACTGAGCATTAGGCTGTTCCCATGCTGTAGGATGTCATTCTGTAGCACAGTCTAAGCACTCTGATGGCTCTGACATGGCTCCTCAGTCCTGGCTGGCAACATCCGCAGTTATTTGAGACTCAAGGGGTTCCCAGACAAAAGCTGCTAACAGTAGAAATGTCCTGGGGTGACTAAACATGGGAAGGGGGCCACTACAGCACCCCTACAGCACCCAAGTGACTCATTCTTCAGTACCATGCCATGAAACCACCGCCCTCAGCCGGGACATCATTCACTGCACGTTTACGTGGCTGAGGATTTGTTCTCCCATTTACTGTCTCCACAGACAATTGTTTTTACAGTAGTGGAACACAACACGTTCCACTTCATTTTGGGTTCATTCACCTTTCCTAAATCCTATGTTCCTGTTTCTTGTTCGACAGATGAAATCTGAATGCAACTACTGATGAAGTCTGAATTGCACTTAGAGAGCCATGCGCAATCACTTAGCATATCCTAAACTATACTCAGTTGGGTTTAACAACTGTGTTTTTTTTTTAATGGAGTTTCATCGTGACTAAAAAAAAACCAAAGCATTAAAAAAACAGCAGTATAATGTAGCTATAATGTCATCATAAAAAATAATGACTTGAAGAGCATCTCATACGCTCAGGCAGTGTGACTCATGATGCAAGTAAATGCCAAATATCAGCCTGTTGTCTCTAAGCCCTCCGCTATGTCAGTTTGCATCCACCTGACATGCTACAGCCTGTAAGTGTGTCAATCTACAGTACGGCACGCTGTGGTCTGGCTATGCGTGACTGCATGTACAGCAGGAAGCTGTGCCAATGCAACCTGTGTTTGAAAGCACAACTCTGGCACAGCAGCACCTGGAGGCCATTCTGAACCCAGCCCTGGGATGGACAGGACTCGCCAGCAGCCCCCGAGTGTGCTGTATACAGAATAAAATCTACCTTCTCAGCATGCTTGGCTTCATCTGGATTCTGCTCTGCATCCTCCTCGACTTCTTCATACTGCCCGTTGTTGAGAACCCACGCAGCTGTCCTCTCCACTGGTGACATTGTGGCAGAGTCCACAGGTGACTGAACCTGGAACAGAGACGTTTATAAGCATTTCTCAAGGAAATTACACACAAATCAGCTCTGAAATAATTCATTTGGAGGAGAAAAATGCCCATGGAACTGTCGGTCTCCAAAGAACCCCCAAACCTTTCTTGCAAAGAGTCTTCATCCTCCCTTGACTTTAGGCACACAGCACTTACATGAGTCCCTCTAAAATCACTGCGCTTGAAATTTTTTTTTCCTCTTTGTCTAAGTGAACACCTCTCTGGAAAAAAACACTGTTTCCAAATCCCATTCACATCTGCCTTCCCCCTTTGCCAGACTTTCAGTAAGGCTTCCTCAACCTGAGGTTTCTCCCTCAGAGAACAGAGCAACGAAGCTTCGCGTGCCCGGTTCAGGTGAGACAGATTGGTTGTGCTGGACAGCTGGGGAGCTCGAGAGCAACTTTCTTGGCCAGGCTGCAGGCAGGAATTTGCTACAGAGCAGGAGGCTGCATGGCTTGGACAGGAGACAGCACAGCAGTACTTAAAAGTGCCAAGAGGCGTAATGTTATCACCATAATGCCTATCACATTTCCATGGTTTATTGTAGCATATGCACCCAGTCAAGGCTGTGAAAGGAAATCAGGGCCAGCAGTGCTTACCAGGAGAACTGTAAAACACAATGAGAGGCTATCCTCCTTAAGGGAAGCTGAAAAGGAAGCCAAGAAGAGAAACCCAAAACTCTCCACCCTGATGGGGAAAACATGGCTTGGTGCAAATTCCAAGCAGTTCTCATGGACAAAGACAAGTTTATAAGCACAGAAATTAGCATAGCAACTCCTGAAAGAGCAACGCTGTCTAAAAGTTTTCAAGAAATGCAAAAGATCAACTTTTCCCTCATCCATGGCTTTGTTTTGTGCTCAGGCAGCCCTTCAGCAGCCTGCCTCCTGTCAGCACTGCAGGCAAGTGAAAGGTGCTCTGAGGCAGTGATTTTGAAAGTCAAAGCCTCAGGGAGGGGCTCTTCATCAGGGAGTAATTGCTTCTGAAGAGGAGTTGGTGAGGGATCCTCCTGTCATCCTCCATCTGGGGGGCTTTTGCACATCCTGCAGCAGCTGCAGCGGCTCCACTGCCCTGAGGTCTCCAGCTCTGGGAAGAGCCTGAGCAAGGACAGGTACGAACGCAAAGGAAAGGGGGAGGAAATGGGGAAAAATGCATGGTTTTAGGCAGAGGCTTTAGCCTGGGAGGGAAGGAAAGGCTATCAGCCCCTTTCAGCTTGGCCAGGCTCCTTCGGTGAGACTTCTCTCGGCAGCTGTGGGACGGGACACCCCACACAGTGCAGGGCTCTGTCACCAGCAGGCTCTCCTCCGAGGCAAGGACTTTGGGAATTGCCCTGCAACAGACCACTGGGTACCAGCGAACCTCCCCAGACCACCTCTGAGCTGCAGCACCGAGTGCTTTCAGCAGCCATGCTCAGAAAGCTCACAAAGACCAAGAGGATGGCGAGTACTTCAGATGCCAAAGGTTTATGATTTACTCTTAATAAAGAAGAAAAAAGGAACGCCCGCTAGGAACATGTATTAATTCCCCTCTTTGCCTCCCTTCCAGAGGAACACACTGACATTTCTGTTCCCACCTACCTACTAAATGGAAATGGAAGGCAAAAGCTGACCTCTCCCAGCGAACAAAGGGCCTCACTCTACATTCAGAAACAAATGGGACTTGTGGAGAACAGAGTCTAATAATTATGACGCCCACAAAGCATGCCTAGAAAGAACATGCCCAACTTCTCTCTCCTCGCTTTCCTTTTTTTTTTTTTTAAATAAGAGCAGAATTCCACAACACGATTTGCAATTAAAAGGACGCAATGGAATTTGCCTTGAAAAAAAATTTTGGCCACTCAATTTGGCACAACTCAAGACATTCTCAAGGGTGTGGGGAAGGAAAGAACAAATTGATTTCTCTACAGTGGGACCAAGCACTCTAATGAATCCAGTGAAAACAATTAGCATGGGAAGGAGAGTGGAAAAATAAGGAGACGCACGCTGCATACAAGACAGGGGAAGGAGACTGCCCTGGAGCCAGTCTCCCCAGGTACCTGATTTATTTGGGCAGCTGCAGTCGGCAGTGGAAGGATGAACACAGACCAAGAGGTAGGCAGCAAGCAGGGGACGGAGTGTTTCTTGTAAATACAGAGGGCAGAAGCCACCTGTGCAAGGTGTACATGTGAAGGCTGGGGACAACAACAGTCTGTTCTTCCTGCTCCTTCCTCATCCTGACGCCCCCAAAGCAAAGCCTCTCCACGTATCTGTCCAGGCCCTTCCCTCTAACGAGCCCTGAGGAAAGGCCCCAGCTCCCCGGTGCTTTCAGCAAGGACCCAGGGCTGTACCATAAACCACAGCAGATCAGCCAGCCCAGGTGCTCGCAGGGGCCATGAGAGCAGCAAGGGAGGCTGCCTTGTTACCTGCATCCCAAACTCCTACCACCTCTGCGCTGGGTTTAGCTGCAATCCAATATACTTTACCTAGCAACCCTTCCTTGCCCAAACGCAAAACACATGCTCAGAAGGAGGACACAAACACACGCACTTCAAACAACAAGCAATTACATTTTTGGTATTACTAACTTGGCGTAACAGCCTTGGCTTTGTGATTCAGTGCTTCTGATCTCCTTGTGCTGTAATGAACTTCAGGTATCAAAGTAGTTTTGAAGCCCTGATTGCTCCTGGGTTCCCAGGCACCATCTCGTTTAGACTGTAACACTCAGGAGGGTTTGCCAGGAAAGCTACAAGGATACCTGGAAAGTCTTCAGCAGAGCAGGACCTTATGCTGGCAACTAAGTTCTTCTGCCAGCTTTGCCTTATAAGCCAAATCCTTCCCCTGCACAACCATGTCTCCGGCAGCACCTTTGCCAGCAGGGCTACTCCCATGAGGAGGATCACAACCTCCTGCTTCTTGCAGATGGAGCTGCACGGGCAGCACGGTGCAGCCTCAGGGGCTGCAACTTTTTGCTGCTGAAGCTCATGCCTCCGTGCAGAGGCAGCATCCTTCCTTGGTCTTGTGGAAAGCCACAGCTTAAAAAAATGTCCTTCTGAAGCTGTTAAGGTAAATCAAACAGTCCCGTGTTTACCCCTGCAGTGACCACAGAAGAAAACACTTAGCCCCAGGGAACAGCACAGGTGTTGCCTTTGAGAGCCTCACCCTGCCCAGCTGTATGCACCAACAGGAGATGTCTAAAAACAACCATCTTCCCTCTGACCTGCAGTCAAGACATTTTCTACCTTCGCTGCAGCATCGAGCATTTAAATACTTATTTTTCTCTTTAATAGTGAACACAGCAAATGCTTTTCATACACAGCAAATCACAACATTTTTTTTCAAAGGTTAAGGAATGTTGTTTTTTTTTGATAGGGAAATCTTGATTTACAGTTGTCTATGAGCAGCTGATAAGGTGTATTAGGAACGGGTACATACAAACACTCCTTTCCAGAAAGTGTTTGCATTACTCATAGTTTGGGATGATTAATGAAAAAACAGTATTTATTTGGGGCCAGAGTAGGTTGTTGCATCATGGTGAAATATAGGTCTCTCCACACTTAGACAACTCTACTTATTTATTATTTTGGCAGCAGCTTAGTTCATGATATTTCATCTTTGTTTATTCTGTGTTTTTAGGTAGCTATGCTTTTAAATTAGCACCACAGGGCAATGCATTCTCCTGTGACAATCTTAACTACCCTTTGGAACAAAGCTGCTTCTACTTTTTTATTCAGGAAAATTTTCAGGTTTTGTTTCTTTAAGGTGTGCTGCTACCTTACTAAATGCAAAAGTTTTTTTATTTTTTTAACTTCAGTACAAAAAGGACCAGAAATAATATGCACACTAGGCTTGCCAGGCTTGTAATGGTAACAAGCATGACTGTTCATTCACCCTTATTACTGGCCGCTTGTTTAAGTGTCACCATCCCATCGGCCAGTACTGATTCAGCTCCATTTAGATCAAAAAGCCTCGATGGTCAGCGCAGCAACCAGCTGAACATCAAAGCAGAAGCTGCCTGGGAAAAGGCTTTCCTTACCTGCTGCGTTTGCTGCCTCTGAATCGCCCTCACCTTGGGGACAGGGCTCTCTCTGGAGGAGGAGGACTGCTGCCGGGACCGGCTCCCGTTCTGGATGGGCTCAGTCACCATGGCCCCCGACACCCCCGACATGCTGCCCGTGCTCCGCAAGGACGCGCTGTGCGGCAAGGACTGCGGTGCCTTGGCCCGGGCGCCCAGCCCTTGGTCCATTTTGCGGATCTGTGCTTGGCTGCTGCTGTTCTGGCGGGGCAAAGCAATGGGGACGTGCTTGTCTGTGACTGTGTGCCGCCTGGAGAAGTCCTCACTCTGCGTGCTGCGCTTGGTGAAGTCCTCCATGCTGCTGTTACTGGGCCCACTGAGCTTGAAGTCTTCGCTGTTGCTTCGGCTGCGGGAGCTGGCGGTGCTCAGGTTCTCCAGGCTGGAGTCCACAGAGGCCTTGGGCATCGGCGGAGGAGGGTTGTTGAGGTGGTAAACGGGGTTCTGGAAGGACAGCGGCTGGAGGCTGCCCTGTTGGTTCAAAGCTGGGTGCAGGGGCCTCCGCACCTGGGGCGCGCTCTGGGGTGTGCTCTGAGCTTCCCACAGCTGTTTGATGTTGGCCACCTGGGTGATGGAGAGCTGGCTGCCGGCCAAACGCAAAGGCACGTCGTGCATGATAGAAGTGTGGTCACTGTGAGCCGTGTGAGGATCCTGCAGGTCCATGAGGGAAATGCTACGTCCGTTGGGCAAGATGCTTTCCCTTTCATCCTTATCTGAGTAAGTCATGCTCTGGGTGGATGCCTGCTGAACCAGCAGTAAGGTCTTGCCCCTAAAATATCCATCCACGTTTTCCTGGGTTGGAGACTTCAGCTTATGCAAGTCACTGTCAAGAGGAAAGGAATTCAGTTAATTTTTAAGCAGCCGAGACCCTGAGAGACCTGTCCCAGAGAAGCCTCTTTACCTCATTTAACCCTCCCTCCCCTGCTCTGAAAGCTTCAAGGAACTGGATTTCCTTTCATGAGCTCTCTGTGTTCAAGTCAGAACACACTCTTCCTTAATTACTGCTTATCTTTGAAAATTAAGTTTGATTCAAGCAGTGCTTCATCTTTATTTTTCAGAGGTGAAATGCAAACCAACCCCACCAAATCCTTCCCCTTTAGACACTTTTATTTCCATCAAGACTTCAGAGCAGTTCAGTTTCCATTTAACCCTTCACCTACGTTTCAAAATTCAGCAGGAGTTGCCTGAAGGCTTCTGTAGGTCTAGAGGACAGACACATCCACGTGTCAAAACTGGCCCTAGGACCTATCAGCACAGAAACTGCACAGAGACCACGATACACAAGCTCTTTGGCAGTTCTGCCACATGCCAGCTTTTTGCTTCAGATTAACAGCAAGACTGCTTTTTAGCAGCTGAAGTTACTGACTTTCAGCAAGGTGTTTGAGCCCTGGGTAAGTAAAGAGCTTCAGATCTCAAGTGCCACCTTGTGCACCTCGTATTCCCGGGGCACAGAGGCCCAAATTCCCTGCTGCTGCAGCTGGGCTGGGCAAATGACTCAGGAGAAGTTCTCAACTCTTAAAGGCTGGTCCTCAACAGGTCCCTTCTCCCCACACCACCCATGGGCTCTGGCTGTTACATACCCATCAGTGGGGTCCTCAAATATCTTCTGAAGCCCTGAGGAGAGACTGCCACTGACGTTTGGACTAGAGCTGTGCTCAGTGAAACGCCTCAGCTGCTGCTGTATTGGCGTAGGGTTGGTCATTGATTTGGTGATGTCGGCAAGAATACGAGGAAGGGGTCCCAGTTTTGCCACGGTCGCCTGTAGGAAGGAATTTTCACCCTAATTGGACAACAAGCACCGCGACATCCGCCAGTTTTTTTTGATAACGATGCACAGAGGCGGAGGGGTGGAGGTGGAAGGAAGGAGGGTGGGTGGTTGTGTGCGGGTGTGCCAGGGCCGTATGCAGTGTTACGGAGCAGCGTAACCACGACGACGAGATGGATGGAGGAGACGAAACGGGGTGCAGCAGACATTGAGGAAAGAAAAGGAAATAGAAAAGAAATTAGGATTGACCCCCAAAAATAAAAATCATGCTCAACAAAACAGAACTATGGCCATTCCAATGCAAAACTATCATGCAAAGCAAACTAAGTCCAGGCTGGGTAAGGTCAAAGTGAAAACTATGGTATCTACTCATTAAACGGCATTCAAAGACTACAGATTCAGCTAGTGGGGGAACTTTCCAGGCAAAGGGTGTCATGTGGTAAAGGAAATGCATGCCAACAGACAAGGGGATGCGGCATTCACGGGGATCATGAGAGAATTGCAGGGGTTGAGGGAGATGAGAAAAGGGGAAGATTTCATTCATAAGCTTTTGTATTTTGGCATCCTCTGCTGATGCCACCTTCTGTAGCAACTTGTTATCAAAAATTAAGGCATTCTTTCCTACCTAAAAAAAACTTCACGAGAACATCAGTGATCCTCATCCCAACATTATCACATCAGACTGGGATTAAACACACAGCTTTTCGTTCAGTTACTTATTTGCTCAGCATTGCCTAGGCCCAGGAGAAGGGCAGCTGACACTCCAGCGAGCAAGGCTGCTCATACAGGCTCTTTATTTTTCTCCCCCTTTGGGTCACCGCTGGTTACATCATCTATAGGGCACCCACAGCCTCTTGGGTCTAAAGGAAGAGGGTGAAAGTGCTGGAGGTGTACCTTAAGGTAAAACCTTGCTGCAAAGACCACTGTCTTTTCAAAGCTATCCTTATTTTTCCTGTAGGCAGATACTCAGTCAGTTCAACCCTAGAGAGAGGTCTCTTTACATTCACTTTCTTACAGCACTTCTTCTGCACCTATTAAAATCTCCAAGGTTCTCTCATCATTTCCCAGTCATTACCTGCAGTAAAGCGCTATTGCAATGTAACTTTAGCCCTTCATTCTTCTCTTAGCAAGCTACTACACTAGCCCCCAAGGGCTGGTTAGGATAGATCCAAGCATCTAACCTACAGGAAGGGCAAAGCAGATCTGCTTTGATGGCTTAGCCAGGTGCGGCTCCTCCCTTTAAGATATTTATGACTTTTACACTCAGAAAGCAGCTCCCTAAATGCAAGGGCTAAATGCAAAGATCCATTTGCAGTTCTAAGGATTGGAGCTGGGTTTCTCTTGACCTGACACTTGAGCAGCTGGAAGGATGGAAAGCTGGAAAGATGGCAGTGTTCCCTACACTGATGGGCTTACCCGATTTATAGGATTGGAGGAACTGGTCTTGAGTGCTCACTTTGCTTGTTTTCCTGAGGCTGCTGAACTGTCTCTATAGCAGACTTTACTGCCTGCGACATTTTGAATGTATGCTGCGTGCATGTGTGGGGGAAATGGACAAACAAGACCATAAATTGTTATCGAACAACAATTACCTAATATTAACATATGTTGTCTTTTTGAGTCAAGGACATTTCTATTTACTCTGATGCAGCAAGCTCAGTTTTTTGTTTTCTGCTTTAAACAATGTACAGTGAGAAAACAGAAACCAAACAAATCACTACTTTGGCAAACATCAGTGCAATAAAAATATGAAGAATGCATTGCAAGTCACCTCATCTCTTCAGTTTTAAAAGAAAGAGAATAATATAAATGGAATATGGACAAAATAATGCACCTCTAAAAATCATAATATGGAATAGTTCCAAGTACTTGCAAAAAAAAATGATGATGCACGGCTCAGCTTTTCTGGGTCTTATCAAGTACCTTTGCTATCAAGGTTTTAATGATTTTGGATCCTGCAAAACCACATAGCTAAGGAAGAAACTAGCATCCCTTCTCTTTCTATAGCTAAATGGAAATAATGCTTACAGTTGGCGGTGAGCGTCTATTGTGATCAGCAGAATGCAGTCTGGAAAATGTATCTGACCCCGGCACAGCACAGGGGCAGAAAGCATCTTGCTTTTGTTACAGGATAAAACTGAGAGTGGAACCAGGTTTTTACAAGGCACCCTCTTATATATTAAAACCTAATCCAAAGACTGCAGAAATGAGAACATCTCAGCTGGCTTTGGATCAGGTGTTTAATGAGAACAGTTCTGCCTGGCCAACACATTACTCCACCAGAGGAGTAAGGTAGGGCCTGGTGTGCAGCAAAGTACCTCCATTAGCATCAAAAAGGGTCCTGTAAGATTTTAATTTTCCATCCAAACACCCTCCCTTTTTTCCAGATCACTTATGAGAAAACCGGCTGCACAGGGAATTCCAGGCCTACTTCTAAGTGTTGCCCTTTCCACCATTTAGCACCCAGCCTCACTTAAGGCTCTGCAGAGTGTTTGCACTGCTGCTGAAGCCCAACCACTTCACATGCTCTGCTTTAAGCCTTGATCTGGAATCACAGAAAGAGCACTTGTGAAATACCATTATCAAACATTCCTCTCAAAAGCTGTTGAGTAAGTTATCCCCAAAGCAGGCTTCAGCAGCTCCCTTGATGTTTCCCAGTGTTTACAGTTGCTACGATACAACCGCCCGGGCCTCCAGCCTGCTTTACCTTATCAAGTTGGGACACAACCTCCCATAAGAGGGAATGCAAAACTGAGAGCTCTCTGCCCAGGTCGATGTAGCCCTCAAATCCAGGCATGTTTGAGATGGTATCTGGATTAGAGATCTCCAGGAGGAAACGCTTCATTCCCCCCCACTCATGTTCCAAAAAGTCATTCATGAAGGCCATATACTCTTCCTTATTCCCAAACCTGCAAGAAAGGGGAGTTGGGGAAACCCAGTCAATAACCTCCAGACAAATACAAAGTATAAGTGCTTGCAGACAACTGTGAAATGCTTAACTTTAGATCTCCCTTTCTGAAGAGGGGGAAAAGAAAAAAGAACCATTTAAGAGATTCACTGCTTTTAGACTTGTTTAAATACTAGTAACTTGTTGATTGTATTATGAACAAGGGGCTCAACACATCTTGCCTCCTCACACCCCCCCCTCCAGTCATCCTTTCTCTCCTGTCTGCAAGAAGCATGCCCTTTGTATAATTCAGCTACGAATTTTGGAGGAGGGAACAGAGAAAGTCAAGTTCCTTGGTGGGAACAGTCTTTTTTTTTTTTTCTTTCTTTCTTTCTTTTGAAATAGCATAAACACTGACGTGCTAGTGCACACCACTCTTCTTGGTTTCATATGGTGTCCCTCTACTGAATTCAACATAACCCAAATCTGCATGTGAAAAGGAGAATCTCTCCCTCTCAACACTGAGGTGTCCCAGTGAGAACAAGGTTCACATCTAAATAAGAAGTTTTTTCCTTTCTAAAGCTGTCTTGTTTGCTGCAGACACAACTACAAGCAGGGCTCTCCTTGCTCCGTAGTAACCTAGAGTGACTTGCAGCCCTAGTGGCACAGATTTCAGTTTTGTTGTCACCACCTACTTAGCAAAATTGGCGAGATTCTGAATGACTTTAGCAATAAGCGTGAGTGTGCGAGATGTCCGGTCATCAGGATACTCCTGCATGAGGCTGAAGAGGCTGGGGGACATGATGGCGGGGCACAGGAAGCGGAGGAAGAGGGAAGCACTGATCAGACGTTCACTGATGTCCTGCTTGCCCCTGCTCAGGCACTGCTGCTTCCAAGATGCAAATACCTCCTTCAGCTCACGAGGGAACACGCTGAAAAACAATAAACCAGGAAATAAAATTGCACGGGCAATGAGATGTAACAAGTTGAACTGATGATCAATCACCTGAAATAATTATCTGTGAGAAATCATAATCGGCTTTTTTTTTTTTTCCCCTCTAGGCTAGGAAATGTCATTAGGCATCTATTCTTGGATCCCCATTTAATCTGGTGATACTTAAGTACTCTTTAAAGAACCCCTTTTTATATATGTTAAGTGAAGCCTTTCTCAGACACACAGATTTACCAGCTAAGTACTACCTATCCACTGCTAGTCAGGAGCAAACAGGGTGTTAGGATATAAAAACCAAACTGAACTCATCTCTGTAACTACAGTTATTATCCTGCTTGTTAAGCTCTCTCAATGCTTCACATGTATTTCACCCTGAAGCAAAAAGACCCTTCTTTCAATGATACTCAGAAGCAGAGATTAATAGAAACCTTTCAGCCAATGATTCCTCCCTTTGTTTTCCTCTTCAGTTTTACAGATCTAAAGGGTCTGAAGGTCTTTTATAAATATCAAAACTTTCAGCTTTTTATTCCAAGCTCAAAGTAAGCTGTTATCTTCTCACTGATTCCCTCCTTTCTCGTCACACTTCACTATTTGTTTCCTTGGCAGACTACTTCAGCAGAAGCTCCTCTTGGGTCTGGTGCATTGGACTGCAACACCCTGTTTTGGGCACAAGTTCCACCTGCAGTATTGTCTCCCATGTAGTAAGGTAGCAAGGGAAAGAAATAAAGGCAGTCTCTGAAGATAGATGGGTCTATTCTACCTCCCTGTACAACTGCTGTTTTCTCTTCTGTATAGGAGTGGACACCTTATGAGCAAATGACCTAATGGGGGAGAAGGGGAGGGGAGATGCCTCACCAGTAAGAATTGATAATCTTGCAGAAGGCCAGCTCACAACACATTTTCAGGTTGCTCTGATGATCTGTTAATTCACTGGATGAACATTTGCTGGGATCCACTTCACAGTTTTCATCTGACTCATACAAAGCCTTGATAAACTCCCCTGGACAAAGGGAAGAGGATGACAAACCAGGGTAATTACATGAAAAGCCTCCTTGACACACCTTTAAATCCTGTTTATGCCTTTCCTTGGCAACTGCCTCCTCTCCTCTCTGTGTCTGCGGTACAGTCTCCAGACACCAGATGTTGGGGACACGACTCTTCCCAGCTCCTTCAGAGCACAGCGTTTGCCGTACCAGATCAGACGACTGGTGCTCTAATGCTTCAGCCTCCCATGCCCTCGCTGCCCCCAGACAGAGGCACAATAACAGGACAGCTTTGCTTATAACCCCTGCAGACACTTCGTTTATAGCCTAAAGAACAGGATTTGACTTTGTACTCAAAACGCATTATCAAGCATAAAATTTTTCACAGCCTGAAAAATGAAGCTGCAATATTTGTCTTCATAATTTCTGCAGGAAATACACTCGACAATGGTATTTATTTTGCTTATTTTTAAATTTACTGGTTTTTGTTTGTTTGTTTGTTTTTTAACTTTATTCACCTTGCTCTTGAATAAGAGGAATACCTGAGTACTAGATAAATACTACTAGTATGCTCAACCTCTTTTATCAGCATCTTACAACATTTTTGTTGCTTTTATCATTCAGAATCCTTTGCATTTCTGTCATTCTCCTCGTACGGCATCACAACAGGCACTGGACACATACAAAACCAGATGAAGTTTCCTGTGTCTGATGAACTGGAATAAGCTACTTACTAGTTCTCCTATCTCTGCTAGCACACCACGAGCTTTTTAAACCACTGTTGTTCATTAGGCAAAACCCCTTTATTCGTTCATGATTCAATGTCTTTTAAGTTCATCTCCTCAGAAGATATAGCTGGCTCTGAGCTAATGCCAAAAGGCTTGTTTGTGCAAAGTTTGTTTTTTTTTTTAATTATTATTATTATTTTTATAAAAACCTTTAGTGGTCCCCCCAGCCACTGCCATCTTCAGTCAGCACTGCTCTTGCAAGCAAAGCAAATGGCACTTTTTCTTAAGCTCTTTTGTTGGGATCCAAAAAATTTCTGCTGAGGGCATCTAGATAACTTATTTACTGAACTTTTGATATCGCTTTGGTGTGAGCCAATTCTGTTTTGTCTGTTGTTTGCTGGCTTAATTTTCTCTCTTAAACACATTTGAAACATTCTCTCTGTGGTCCACAAGGCCCTGCCTTAATCGGACACCAAAATGCTCTTACAGATGTATTAAACAGCTAACACTAAGTATAATGTTGTTGATCCTTTCAAAGGATATGGCATCTGAGCAAAATGACTAAAGACAATTTAAAACTTGACAAAGAATCAGACGAGTGTATTGTCATGAACAACCTTGCCCTGGGCTACAGACAGGCTAGGTGACCTTAGGGGGATTTTTGATTTCTTACAATCTTGTCACTCAGCACCAATATTCTAAATGATACATTATAAGTCATTAATTTTAAAATATTTTAACATAATTACTGCACTTTAAAGGGCTTGCAGTCAAATGTAATATGGTCCCAATGTGGTCCCAAAGCTGATCATTCAGTCTTCTGAAAAGCATAACACAAAGCAATGTGCTGCTTACTTATCCCCAAAGCAATATGCTGCTTACTTATCCCCACCAGCGAGAGCCTAGGCCTGTGACTTGTGCTCAGTGGTTCCACCCATGAGAATAAGACTACCAGAACAGACTCATTATGCTTAAAGCATTCCCAAAATGCATATAATCACAGACCTGACTATACTGACCCTTGGAACACTGACTAATTTAGCCAACTAACGCCTTGATGACTTGCCAGCATCTGAGATTGCTGAGAACAAGTGAGACTGCTGGGAAAGCAAGCTGGTAGCTTTTTGTTTTGTTTTTTTTTTGGTGAAAGGATGTGGTGTGGGACTTGGCTTTGGCCTGATCTTGTTTCCCTTGTATCAGTTTCCAAAGCTTGCTTCATCCAAGAAACAACAGGAGGATGGGTGGCTCACTGTGCAAACTTGGATAACAAAGGCTGTGTGGAGTTGGTAAAAGCTAACCATAGAGGGGCATGCATGTTTTAATGCTCTTTATTGCGATATTAGTTGCATGTACGGTAATTCCAGGACAGGGGCTTATTGCTAGAGCGGAATCTTTTGGTGGGGAGAGGACAGTAAGTAGTACTGTCACCAGAACCCATCACAGTAAGTGGACAGTAAGACCCCGCTGGGGGGGATGGAGTAGGACATCGCAGGATGGCCAGGCAGTTTTCAGGATGTGGTGACTGAAGAGCACTCTGGACAAAGTCAGAAGGCTCCCTATATAGTCTGTGTCTTGGTCTCCTGCTCTGTGCTACTCAGCAGCCCTGAGGCCTCATCCCCTCCTGCCATGTTTGTCTAAGGACTTTTGTTGGGACCATGTAGCAGTTTAGACAGTTGACACAAACATTTATCAATTAATTGCTCTGTGGCAAAGATAAGGGCTGAGCAAGTCTAACACTTGCTCTGGAATGTGTCAGCATTACCAACAGCTGCAGCTGAAGCATCTCAGAATGAGCTTTCCTGTTATGTACCCACTGAATCCAAACGCTACAGTGGGCGCTCAAACCTAATGAATGTTAACACCATAGCTAACATTTGCTGTTAGCTATAGCTAACCCCCTAGGCGGTTCACTTTGTCTTGAAGTGATTGCAGGAGCTTCTTTAACATAAAAGAAGATTAGTGAAATATGTTTCACATTCTTAACTGTTCTGAAATCTCTACCTAATTTCACTGCACGTGATTCCGTGTTCATTCCTGATGCCACAATGCAAAGTACTGGACTCCATTTCCACTGTTAAATGAGGTGACAGAATTCCTTTTTTAAGCTTGTTCATAGAACAGATGGAACAATAACCGTTGCTCACTAAGCAGTGTTATATCCCCTCATCACAGCTAGAGACACAAAGGTTACCCAGAAAAACATAACGTGGTGATGCAAACTTTAAGAGGGACTCAGCTGTATCAAATCAAGTTAGCTTTTTCTTGGGTGCTACACCTTCCTCTGTAGAAAGGAAAGGCATCAAGAGCAGACAATGCATGTTTTGCTATCTGGATAGCAGACATCTGGGCTTAGTGCTGAGGCAGTTTCTTCCCATCCCACATTCTTTAACGTACCTAGCTGCATAAGGCTTTAGTCACGTAGCGGAACTAAAAATCCATGTTGTGACTCTGCCACTTCACCAACCCAAGTGGAGAGGGTTCACCACATGCCTCTGGAAAGCACCAGACTCGTGGGGTAATACAGTATGGGTACAAGGAATAACATCTAACAGGAATGCTGGACTGATTCTCTGCAGCAGGATCAGCCCTTTCCATGTGAGCAGCTGTGAGCAGCTCTTTCTTACCTAGTGCATCGTGAAGGTATTTCTGCCCTACCAGCTTCAGGTACTCTTCAATAGCTTTGGTAGCAAGTGTGTTCTCCCTGAAGATCAAGACATCGTGTTCCCCACAACGATCTACCTCAGACATCACCAAATCCGTCAAGAAGTCCTGAAGAAATAGGTCAAATGACAAGAGGTTAGTTTAACCAGGCCCAGTATGCCAGGCTAACTGCAGAAGCCAAGAAAGAAAGACAGAGGAGCCAAAGGATTACTGAAATAACTGCCCAGCCTGGGACAAAGGGCGCAGATGCAACATTAGTATGGGCTGAGGAAATAGGTAGAGCTCCTCAAAAAATAAAAGACAAATCACAGATGATAAAGGGAAAAGCAAAAGCCTCTAAAATAAAACCTTTATAGCTAAGCTTAGATCCTGAACAGAAACCCTCCTTAGTTCGGTTATCGGTGGTTCTGTCTGCTGAAACAAACTGATAATGTACGTTTATATTTTGATACCAAATATTACATATAAAATTGGATTTAAAAATTCAAGTTGGAAGTTCTACACAATTTCTCACCCCTTTGAGAAATTTAAGTATGAAGAATTGCTTACAACAGTTAAATTCACAAAAGAAAAGTGATTTAGGAAAAAAGTTAACATGCTTGCTGTGGATCTATATGGCTTAACTTGCATTGTTTTCAAAGGCTCAGGTAGGAAAGATCAGCAAGTCTTGAGACAGTGAAAAATCTCTTGATATAGGGTCTAATTCTACATTAATACTTCTGTTATTCCTGAGGTGGTAACTCGAGTCAAGGACATTCAGCATTTCACAAGAAATGCTCAGAGCTTCACTACAGCCAATGTCAGCCACTGCCAAGTTCTCCAGGAGAGGAGCCATAATCTCACCTCACCCCCACTCTTTTCTAAATCTTAAAACAAAAACAGAAATAAAACACCATCCTGTATTAGGGCTGAGTGACAACTATGTGAGTGACAACTGTGACTTTCTGGTTCTGATGGAAACAGCAGCAGCACAGTTTGAGGAGAGTTATAGCAAGGTTTCACAACCCCATTATGTACACAAACCATAATGCAGTGCTGGCATATTTATGTAAAATACCCAGAGCAAATTATACATTATAAAAATACATCAAAAATACATTCAGTACTGTTGTTTTTCAATCCCTTACTACTGCTTCTTTTCAAGACTGGAGAAAATTATTTTCACCTGGTGCAAACCATGGACACCCAGCTGCATCAGCACCACCACAATGTGAGGTGGAAACGTACCTTCTTTGCAGATTAAGGTTACAGCAGCCTAAGCCACTTAATGCTTCCAGTAAAAACAGACTCAAACACAAAGGCACACAGAGGGCAAAGATATAACGATAATTTATCTACCGAGCACTGCAGGAAAGCAGAGCATGCTTTCCGGGAGGTTTCAACACAGCTCTATAGGAGCTGTCCCAGCTATCAACTTCCTGAGATCAGCTAAACAAGCTGGTAAGGAACAAACTCCTGCCATGCATTGCCACTGAGCACCAGCCTTTTAGAAATGTATGTCAAGTAAGGGATGGAAAGCATTGTGGCTAATAATGGAATTGTTTTTAGAGCAGTTAATTGAAGCTGTCCCTTGGCTGTTGCT